>NC_082597.1:81902680-83125774 GCF_030936135.1 Gavia stellata | reverse complement strand
AGGCTCCTTTTAATTTTTTAACAAATAATTTAGGGATTTTCCCACCAGGGCTAACTGACTCCAGTGAGAGCAAAATCAGAAAGAAATTCCATTCTGAACTGCAGCGACTAGAGTTTGAAACCTTGCTGAAAAGCTATGGGAGAGGCATTATACATTTTTCATAGAAAGCAATAAAATATTAATTCCTTTTAGTGACTTAGATGAGCACTATAAAAAAAGTATCAGAACTGGGGCAAAAGAACTGCATTATTTAACCACAGCCTCTTCATTACATGTTATTAAAAAGATGTTCGATATTTTGAGAGGAAAAAGACTTTTATAGTTCTGGTTATTAGAGTAAAAAATTAAAATCTCTTCAGTCTTGGGAGAGAGAACAGAGGCTGTAAGAAGATGTTCCCCCTCCTTTCTTTCCCCTGTCTTCTAGAGAAGCAAGCATCAACACTTTAATTAAGGAATTTTCTTTGACACCTTTATGGGCACATCCCCTGTGCTGGAAGAGCATTTTACAAGCCTGTTCATGAGAAAAACCCTCAGCAAAGTTAGAGCCTAACTCCCCCAACACTGACGTGCTGGGCTCCCTCTGAGCGATCCCAAAGAGGTTAGCGGGATTCCACCAGCCGAGGAAAGTTGCTCCCGTGCCTGTCCCTACAACAGTACCTAAGTTACTATATAAGGCTTCTCATGAGTGCAAGATTGTGTAATATTTGTTCGTTACGATCCTAATCCATGGGGTGTTGACATCGTCACAGCAAGCCTTGACCCGGCAAGGATATACAAGGTTAACTGTAGGTCTACTCGCTAAACTCAGAAGGGTGTTTCAGGAAGGTCCCTGTTTTATTTTGCAGGCAGCTTTTGCCTGTTCAGGGTTTTTTTTTTTTTAAAAAAAAGGAGTGGTGCTGCTGTTATTCCTCCTCACAAAAGCTGAGGCTTGGTTTGGCAGCCATTAGGAAACTGTTGGATATAAGTGGATAAGACAGCTCTAATAGGAGAGATGTCATGGAAAGAGTGTGATTCATTGCTTTGAGCTCTGCACAGAGCTCAAGTACTTGGTTTAATTTGGCGCTAGGTGCCAAACTACATATCTATAGTTTGACACCAGGACTAGGAGAGATCGCTTTTTTCCTTTGCTCTTGCTGATCCTGGAACTCTTCCTCCCCTTTTGAGGAGCCTTTCCTGAATATCTTGGGTTGATCACATTCCAGTTAGATAATTAGATATCAGTGCTGTACACATGCTCTGCAAGGAGCAGCTGGAGCTTGGGGAATATACCCTTTCCTTGGAACTCCTTACTCTCTAGGAAGTTTTATAACAAAGTTATCCCAGATCTGCGTCCCAGATTAACACACAAGGCTTTAAACTGCATCTAACGCTTAAAGTTGTGATTCTGCCAAGCTCCAAATCTTGAAAAATCCTGAAGTTGGAGGACTTGTATCAGACAGATCTGCAGCATGGCTCTCTATTTCCATCGCTGTTTAACATGTTTTTCAGGATTTATTAAGTTGTAGCACAGCGGTGGTATATATAGCGAGGAAAGGGGAATGGCTGTTGTTTCCAATATAATGTATGTGTAAGCACGAGGGAACACTGTATTGGTGATAAAACAAGGTAGGCAACATCCACCACTTTCTCCTCCTCCAGCGAATCAGTCTTTTCATCATAAAAGGGAATAAAGTTGGTCAGACATGATTTGCCTTTGATAAATTCATGCTGCCTTCTCCCAATCACTTTCTCATCCTTCATGTGGCTGGAAAGGGCTTCAAGCAGCATTTGCTCTGTAACCTTCGCAGGGACAGCAGCGAGGCTGGCTGGCCTGCAGCTACCTGAATCCCCCTTCTTGAAAATGGGCTTGGTCTTTGCCTTTCAGACAACAGGAGCCTCTCCCTGGTCACTATGACCTTTGAAGATGATAGAAACTGGCCTTTGAATGACATTGGCAGGCTCCCTCAGCACCACAAAACGCATCCTGACTGATCCCATAGACTTGTGTATGTCAAGTTGGCTTAAGTGCTCCCTAACTCCATCTTCCTCTGTTGTGGATAATGCTTCACTCCCACAGACTCTGCTATTAGGTTCAGCGTCCTCAGAAGCCTGAGGTCCAACTTTGCTGGTAACATCTAATGCAAAAAAAAAAAAAAAAAAAGCAATGAATACCTCAGTCTTTTTCTTGTCCTTTGTCCCTGCCTCTCCTGCTTCACTGAGCAATGGGATCATTTATCTATCGGCCCTCCTTTTTCTGCCTATTTACTTACGGAGCCCATTCCCATTGCCCTGAAATCTGATTCAGACTGAAAGCTTGTGGTTCTCCAGTGGTTTCCAGAAAGCCCAGGAGTGAAGGGAGGTGTTTTTGCATGGGTAGTTCCTACCAGACATTTCATCCTCACCTTATCAGTGGCTCTTATGGTTTTTATTCAGCTTCTCTGTGATGCCCCACTGATTTTCAGCAGTTTTCATCCAGGGGAAGAGATGGCATATGTTACAAGGTTGATGCTTGTTTCTTATTGCTTCATATTCGAAGATCATCTTATTGTTCCAGTGGTCAAGAAGAGGGGAAGTTACTTCTGTTCCTTAGAGCAATTAAGATGGGAGGACTGTGTGAATGGAATTAGCCTGTGTACTGGCTTTTGTACACCAGGTTCCTCTGCTGGGTTTTAATCGAGTTTAGTGTCTATTTGGCCTATATTCAGTGAAAACAGTCCCAAAATACTGTCACTAAGCACAATGATCATACTACTGTTATCTTAGAAGAGTCTGGTAAAGCTGCCTCTGCTCCAGCTAGAGGGTTTCTTGTTGATCTTAAGACAATTCAAATAACATTTTTTCATGTTGGTTGTCTACCTTGGGGCTAATTTGCTTGTTTGTTTTTATTTGGAAAGCTTCTGCTAAAACAATCAAAGGAAAAAAAAATTAGTTGGCTACCTCTGAAACAAAGTTGGTGGAAAATGTTTTGCTTTGCCTGTCAAAAATTATTACACTCATTTTGCTGCAAAGCTCTACTACTTTTTGAGCAGAGATGGAAAATTTGGCAGGGAGGCTGTTCTGATGTCATGATGTGCTTTTTGCCATCCTTGAAGAAATTTCCTCAATACATTCCTTTAAAATGTATTTCCTTAGAGACTTGTCAGAGATTTACTACCAAAATCCCTGAGGATTTCTTTGCACCGAGAAGACCAGATGTTTCCACATCAGTGGGAAGGGCTGTACTGGCTAACCAAGACCTTGCTGCTCCTGTCCGTGCGGGATGGATGGGATAACAGGCAGCAGACCTGACAGCTGTTTCTCCAGTGCTCTCCGTGCCCGCAGGCAGGACACTGGGGAAGCGGGAAGGTGAGTGTGTCAGGCACAGAAGTGCACAGAGTGGGATGAAGAGAGAGGCAGCCTGAGATGAGAGAAGGAACGCAGTGCTGCCAGCTTTGGCTTCACAGGTAGCGACATGACCCTTTTTTGGCCAGATGAGCTCTAGAAGTCTCATCATTTCCATTCCAAGGGTGAACAGAAATCCCTGTGAAGGGCAATTAGAAGTTACAGAAAGGCCAAATTCTTTCCCTCCTCTTCGCAGGTGGGATGGAGTGGACAGGGAGAGCAAGAAGAAAGAGCTGTGTGGCTCCAGGGAGCAATATTCCCTTCTGCTTCCCCTCTTGTGTGCAACTGCTCGGTCTACTGCCTACAGTCACCCTAACAATGCCTAGTGAGAAAAATGGAAAGATGACCTTTATAGAGACCCTCCACTCAAAGAGAGGATAGTGAGGATGCCTAACAGGTCAGGGCAGATGTGGGGCTGAGAGACACAGTATTGACCTGTACAGAGGGATTATCAGTCAGTCAGATGAGGACAGACAGACCTGCTATTTGTGGGACAAATTAGTTGTATGGAACCACGGGGGGGGGGTGGGGGGGGGGGGGGAGATCTTTGTGCAGATAGGATATTCCTCACGGCACTGTATATGTGTGTGGGGGGGAAGTGGGACGGGGGTTTACTTTGGGGATAGCGAGTTCCCTTCACGTCAGACCTATACAAATGTCACTAAAATCTTTCTTTATCATTCTCTCTCAATAGTGACATGCAGCGGTGGCATAAAATAAAGGAGGTGACATGTTACAATACAAGCAACATCTAACAACCCATTACAAACTTGTTACAACTAACAAATTTAAACGTAAGAAGTTTCCACAGGTTTTTTTTTTATTTGTTTCTGGTTTGTTTTTTTTTTTTTTTTTTTAAATAAAGTTTAAACAGGCTGCATGTGCATGTGCCTGTAGAGATGCCCTCAGTGATAGTGCCACTGGCTGACCCCAAGCTCTCAGGGATGGGTGTTAAGGGATGCTATAAGTGGCCGCCATCTCCAGCAGCGCCAGGACCCAGCGATTCCTCCTGCCTGGATGCTGGAGCCCAGCCCCATGTCCCCAGAGACCCAGGGGTCTCCGTCCCAGGCCAGTGGATGTGGCTGTTGTTTTTCCATTTGCAGGTTGAACCAGTAGCGGGGCTGAGCGGGTACCCAAGAGACACACACACGGACACAGCTGGCTACACAGGCTGGCACAGGCAAGGCACTGCCTTCCGCAGCACCTGCATGTAACGTACCAGGACTCATAAAACACAGCTATCGTCAGGTAAGTTCCCTTCCACCTCTCCAGCTGCTCAGGTTTGAAGTTTGCTAGTGAAGACACATACACAACACTCTCCAGGTTCAGAAGTGTGCGCACACATGCTCATGGATTCCCTGAGTACCAGCACGGCCCCTCTGTTCATCCGATACCCCTGCCCAGATTCCAGCCCCTCTTACCCACCCCAGACGTCCCCTGCTCACCAACGGGTCCAGCTTGGTGCTCACTAGCAAGCAGACACACTCACGCACTCATCCCACAGGCACCCCATGCTTATGGGACTCCTTCCGAATACCAGCACGGATCCTCTGCCCACCTGACACCTCTGCCCAGACCCAGGGCCTCCTACTCGCCAGCTAGCGCAGCTTGGAGCTTGCTAGGGAATTGCACATGCACCGCAGGCGGGGGGAAGACTCAAGCACTCTCCCCCCAGCACCGGCACACGGGCTGTGACCCACGGTCCCGCTCCAGCCGCCGGCACTGAGCCCCTCACTCGCCCCGCTCCTCCCAGCAGCTGTACCCGGGACACACACCCCGGTGCCGACCCGGGGGCTGGGCTGAGACCCTCACCCACCCCAGCGCTGGCACCACCGCCCGGGGTCCTGCACCCGCCTGCGGCTCCGGAGCTGGCACCACATCCACTGGCAGGGTGCCCCCGGTTGCTGGCACTGCGTCCTTACAGCACTGAGGCACACGGGGCAGGGGGTGAGATTGCAGGAGAGACAGTGAAGGAAGGGTGGAATGAGAAGCCAGGACAGACTGCGCTGATCAGGGGCAGGGCTGGGTCAGACAAGTGCTTTCATGCCATCAGCAGTGGCTCACACACCACCCACACCTTGTTATACCCTCTCCTCTCTGTTCACCCGCCTTCCCCTGAATGTTCCTCAACAAGTTTTGCACAGTCCCACAGCCCCCCCCAGAATATCCCAACTCCTCCTGTTCCTCTTGTTGCCCCCTTCTTATCCATTACAAAGCCCACGCTGTCCCTCTCCAAAGCTGTGCCTGGAGTTTCTTGATGGCCCGTCAATTAGTGGCTGAAGACTTCTGGTGTTTGTCATTGCTGCCATTACCCCTTATCTATCAGATTTGTGTCTCTGTGTGTTTTTCTTTCTCTCTTCCCCTTTGTTATCACCTTTGCATTGAAAGGGTCCTTGATTGGATTACCTTAATGAAGCAGATGCTTTCTCTTTCCACATACCCTTACCTTGGGTACAAGGCACCGAGCTGGATCATTAACCAGCCCACTTAGGAGAAAGTTATAGGATCCCTTCGAAGGCAATGTCGCTTATTTCTCTTTTCCAACATACAGCTACGTATTTTCACTTTGTTAATATTAGCGCGATAACAAACAACTGATAGTGGTGTTGTTTTGTATGATACTGCTCTCTCAAGCCTCCATTGCATTACATGCATGCAAACTTAAGTCTGCTATAACATTTTCTGTTGCAAACGCCACCAGCTAAAAAACATTAGAGATGCCACTGGGAGCATGTGCAATCTGATCTTAGCCAGGACTCCTAGCAAGGGCTTTCTGCATCTGGGCTAAAATAATTTTCCTCACTATGCATTTGGAAGGACTAGGAGGGCTGTAAATATCACTTGCACACAAATGCAGATGTACCAAATGCCACAGCAGGATTTTAAAGAATTGCTTGTCATTTTGGATATCATGCCCTTCTCTTGCGTGGAAGGGGAGCTCTGTTGAAATATTTGGGATTTGGGGAACTGAGCCAAACTTAGACAGAGGGATTAGGAGCAGAAGGGACTGGGAAATGAGGAAGGACAGAACAGTGAACTGGAAGGGCTGGGAGAAGACAGAAGATGGGAATGGAATGATGGGACATGGGCAGGAGCCAAGGCACAGGATGGCAGGATAAACATCTGGGACCAGCTCAGGGACTGTAGGGTAGAAATAAATTACAGGATGGAAATTGAATGATGGACTGCCGGAGCAAAAGGCCTTGGATGGAACCAAAAGAGGACAATGTCCAGCTGAAGGGTGGACAGACATCTCAGAGGAGTTGTGTCTGATACTGCAGAACCTGAAGTTGGACAGAGTGTTTGTGTGCCTCGGTAATTCTAAGCTGCCTAGCAAATAGTTGCGAAACCCTCCATCTTTTTCTGGCCATGGGTCTGCATACTGTTGTTATCTTCTGTCCCACCCATTCATTTGCTCACACAGAATAGGGTTGTGTTGTGAGCCTAAAAATTGTGACTGTCTGGCAGGCCAGGCATGTTTTTCATCCTGTGATAAATAGAGCTCTGGAGTCCCTGAAATACTTTTAAGAGGGTTGTCTATGAAAGGCATCTAACAAAAAAGAGGTTTACATGGAAAATACTTAGGGGATTTGGAAATAGAAGTTTAAATGAGGTTTAAAAGAGGTTTAAAAGTTACCCATCTGTAGGATAAAAGTTTGGGGAATTAATTTTCAATTTTAGTTTTTTGAAAGCCCAAGACAAACACAGCATTAAAGGCACTTCAGGTTTACAGAGGTAAGTACTTGAAAGCTAGGAAGTTCTTGCATGAAAGTTTCTGGTACAACCTGCTTTCCCTTCCCCTTCTCCCTTTATTCCAGTATTGGGACACAATTTTTAGTTACACAGTGGTATGTTTTTGCCAGTAGAAAAGAACCCGACCTCATTCAAGGCACAGAAAAGATAGTGCTCCAGGAATTGTCCTGGGTGATACAGTGAATGAGACTGTCATCTTCAGCTTATCATGGGAGTTTAATTCTTCCTGCATCAGTTAATGGTGGCGCAAGCATCCTATTCAAAAAGCGTAGTATAGAGACAACCTGTGTAGCATTTGGTAAATGTGAAAGCATTGGAAAATATACACTGCTTTCTTACGAAATTACAGCTGTAATCTTCATGGTACAGGGACACGGTTCATTCAAGTGTGCGTGTGTGAACACGTGTGAGCGTGCGCAGATGTGGATTCATTGTGCTACGGCTGATGTTATATCCCCATAATAACATCTCCACTGTGTTTGCTGGCTTTTCTTCAAATGTGTAACTACTGGGGAAAGGAGGGAACTTGGTATGGAAGAATGAAAGGAGACAGCAGCTCAGAGAACTGGGGTGGATACTTTCCTATCAGGGTTGCTTCTACCTTGGGAAAACTGGGAAGTCTTACTACTGCCCGTTGTGGCAATGGTGGAAGCTGCAGTGTGATGGATACGTGGGTATTGTTAGATGCCTGAACCCTACTCACCCTGTTGCCATCTGATGCTATGAGATCTGCAGTTAGACAAATCGAGAATTATTCATGTATTTTCTGCCCTCTCACAGTGTAATGGGAATACGAAAGCCAATGTTTCATTTCCCGTAGTCAGTGAAGTCACTCCTCTTTCTAGCATAAGTGTGTCCAGCATTCTGCCAGGGGAAGAGAGTAACGTTTCAGTCCTGTGTCTTCACTCGGACTAGGATAAAGAGGCTGAAGACACTGAAGAATTTGGCCATTAACATTTGATACCATATCAGCTGGCTGCTCTGATGCCTGGAAGGATGTTAATAAACAGATAGGTTTTATTTGGTATGGGTGAGTATTACAAGAGCTGTTCTCCTGGTTGTCCAGTGTCTCCTTTCAGTCAGCCACCATCTTCAGGGTCCAGTCCCAACAGGATTTTTGTGAAAGGGATATGAACTTTGATACCGGGGGCCGCTGGTCTGCAAGTGAGTGAAGAAACTAGTAGGGTCAGAGGGAGGAGATGTTCTATAACTGGGGAAAGTACCTGAATGTTGGAAGCAGGAGACAGGGGTAGCGCAGGAGCCATGGAGGAGAGAATTGGAAAGTTCAGGAGAAGATGGAGTGACTGGGAAACCTAGAAAAGCGGGAAGCGGATAAGAAGTTCTGCATGCGCTAGACGCAAATCTAGATACTCACTTGGGGTGTCTCAGTTTTAGAGTGCTTACCTTGAGGCTCTCTGAGTTTGGCTTTCCTGAGAAAATGTTATGTACCCATATTTTTTGTGGGAGCTGCAGTGCTGAGCACATCAAATCCAGTGAAAGGGAGCTAAAGGGAATCCAGAGGCTGGCAGCGTTACCCAAAAAGCTGACCCACGTTCAGGGGTGTGTAAGACATCCAAGGAACTATTTGGCTTGTTGAAGCTGAAGGGCTGTGCCGCAGATTGACAGGTGCCTGTAAGGGCCAGGCTCGGGGGCGGCAATGTCCCTCCAGCTTCTGGCATAGGATGAGAGCCCACAATCAGGTGTACTGCTGTGCTAGAGTCAGCAACAATTTTCCCTATGTATCTATGAAGGGGTTTTTGCACACCTGGTTAATTAGTGACCGATGCAGTCTTGGGGGGGATGTGGTCATCCTAAACTCTTGAACCATAGCAATATGTCTGGTCTGGAGCACAAGTCTGATGAGGAGCAGCTGAGGGAGCTGGGGTTGTTCAGTCTGGAGAAGAGGAGGCTGAGGGGAGACCTCATCGCTCTCTACAACTACCTGAAAGGGGGTTGTGGTGAGGTGGGTGTTGGTCTCTTCTCCCAAGTGATGAGTGACAGGACAAGAGGAAATGGACTCAAGTTGTGCCAGGGGAGGTTCAGGCTGGATAGTAGGAAAAATGTCTTTCCTGAGAGAGTGGTGAAGCACTGGAAGAGGCTGCCCAGGGAGGTGGTGGAGTCACCATCCCTGGAGGTGTTCAAGGAACATGTGGACGTGGCACTGTGGGACATGGTTTAATGGGCATGGTGGGGTTGGGTTGACGGTTGGACTTGATGACCTTACAGGTCTTTTCCAACCTTAGTGATTCTGTGATGTCATACCTGAGCTTGCAGATGTGAACACAGCCACCGCCTCAAAGAGAAGCTTAGTGGCACCTTCAGGTGGCACTGGTCTTGTGGTGGTGGCTTTAGACCTAGCAGCCAAATCACTCTGCAGGGAGTGTTATGGTATAGCTATGTGGTTTTCTGGAGTGCTCCTTCAGGGTTTGCCTCTTTGCCCCTCTCTGATGACTCTGGATCTCCCTTGCCGTTCTCCTCCAGCTTTGCAAATTGTGTACCGTTGCAAGATGCTGGCCCAGCAAGATCGGCACGGAGGCTGGGCGGTGGCATCTGGCATCGCCTCTTAATATAGAAGTGAGGGGTGCGGCTGCACAGGCAGTGCGGTGCAGATCGGTTTGGGAACAGGCTGCGTGCTAAAAAAGAGTTTAGCTGCACGTTGCAAAGGCTTACGGGTTTAATACTGTGCCTGAGGTGCAGCGTCAGTACGCAGAGGGAAACACAGTGACTTCTTAGGGGTTTTCAGGAGCAAGCACGGGTGGTATATAGCAGCCTGGGTGCCTCCTCAGAGCTGGACTGTGGTAGGAGGTGAGCGGAGCGGGTAGGCATGGCCAGGTGGGACTGCAGCTCGCGTGGAGGCACCTCAGCTATCTGTAGCACTGCTAGCTCAGGTAACGTGAAGACCGGAGCTGTGGCAGCATGAAATGTCTGCGTGGGCTGGAAAATGGTCCCGCAAACCATTGCGGAGCTCCATGCTGTCTCCGCTCTGCTGCTTGAAGCTTGCTCGTTTAAACCCAGTACAGGAGGAGCTCAATCGCAACAGTGATGGCAATGTAGACATGCCCTGTATCCTCTTATAAACCTCAGCAGCTTTTCCACCCTCCCAAAAGCTCTTTTTAAAGGATTTCTCAATAGTTAACCATGTGAATGAATAAATCATAATTATGATTCAAATAATCCTGTGAATGAATAATTCATTGTAATAATTGAGAAAGGAATCTCAGCAAGAAGCATTTTACTATCACAAAGGTAAACACTGATTCATTTTTTAAAAGAAAAGGTACATTCTCCAGCAAAGTATTTTTCATCTGGTTGCCATACCCTCATTATGTATAATATGAAAGAAAAATATGCTTCCTTGTGCGACAGCCATCTTCATATAGATGAAAAAACATGCTTCCTTTTGCAACAGCCATCTTCAATGCTAATGAGTGAGAAAGGAAAAAGGCTTAAGCGACATTTAAATCATATTCACCTCCTTCCTGAGGACAGAGCCCAACAAGGCAGCCATAGTCAGCCGGTCAAAATGTCCAGAGCCTGAAGTAACTGAATATTGCCAGCTAGTTAGAGAGGAATTGGGAGGAGAGGTAAAGAGGGGAATGTTTTCTTCCAGATCTGTGCTGCTAAGAGATAGTGTAGGCTAAGCATATGGCTCGCAGCCAGCAAAGGCGTCAGATACTATGATGATAAAAGCCTGGTTAATAATAATATTTAGCACCCACAAAGGGCTTTCAAGGGAAAGACAGACTTTTGTGTTGGGAAGGATGGAAGCAGCCTCACCTGTTAGCCGCATTTTCGGAGGGAGAACGTACACTGTCGCGAGTTTCTCTACGCTTTCAGGTGCCAAGCGTGACAGGGATGGGGCAAGCCACAGGTTTCTGAAGGCAAAAGAGCTGGAAGTCTGATTGCCTGTGAAACGCAGTGTTGGCTCCCAGGGGGACTAAGTGCCGACTGTGTGGTGGCAAACAGAGAAAGAAAATGAGCAGGCTCACCTGCTTGGTACCTGGGAGAAGGGGCAAAGCCTATCCGCCCCAAATGAGAGGAGAGAAACCGTATTTACCTGTGTCTTTCCCCAGTCGCGCTGCTTGCTGTGTGACAGGTTGTCTCCGTCTGTGGACGGTGCAGTGCCGCTGGTGTGCTCGCACCCGGGCTATGACCTTCATAAACGGAGGCCCGCGAGCCACAGGCCTGGAGTGACTGGCTCAAGGTCAACTCCAGCCTGCGGCGGGGAGGGGACCAAGACCGAGGTCTCCCGGCTCCCACGGCTGAGCTCCGAGCACCGGCCCAGGCTGGTGGCAGTAGCCCCCGTCGGGGTTTTGGCCGAAGGGCCGGGGGCAGGTTTTCACGCTGGAGGGGTGGGGGAAAAGAAGGGCGGGGGCGGTGCCGGCCCTTGGGCGAGCTGTTGCGGAGCACCCGGCCGCAGAGCTGCCGCCCGCAGCGGGATCCCCTCGGGGGGGACACCCCCCGCACCCCCTCCCCGGGCTGGGGCTGCCGCGGCCGCCGCGGCGGGGGGCGAGCGCCAGCCTCCGCGCACGTCCGCGGGTGCGTGTGTGTGTCTCGCTGCGTGGGTGCGCGCATCCGTCTGTACCCGAGCCTGTCCGCGCTGGCGCTGCCTCTCCCTGCGTGTCTCCGGCTTTCCGTCTCCGTGAGTGCCCCTGCCCACGGGTGCCCGTCTCCGCGTGTCCGCCTGTACCTCTCTCCGTGCACCCGCGTGTGTGCGTGCTCGCACACCTCCCTCCCCTCCTCTCCCTCTCTCTCTCCCGCCCGCTCCCGTCTGTGCGTGTGTGCGCGGCGGGGAGGGCAGAGCCGGGCGCGCCGGGCAGCAGCGCGGTGCCCCAGCGCGGGGCAGAGCACACCGGGGCCGGGGCCGGAGCCGCGACCGGGCCGGGGCCGGAGGAGGAGCTGCGCCGCGCCGGGAGCCCCGCGGAGCTGCCGAGGGAGCGCGGCCGCACCGAGGCGCAACAGGCGGGGCGCGGGGCGGCGGCGGCGGGCGGATGGCGGCGGGCGGCGGCGGGCGGTGAAGGCGAGCGGGCCGAGGCGGCGGCGGCGGGGCAGAGCGGGCGGGATGCGGGCGGAGGAGCCGCTGGCGCTGGCGGCCCCGCGGGCGGGCGGCGGCGAGGGGGAGGCGGAGGCGCCGGGCGAGGAGCGGAGCGGCGGCAGCTGCTGCAGCAGCGAGCGGCTGGTGATCAACATCTCGGGGCTGCGGTTCGAGACGCAGCTGCGGACCCTCTCCATCTTCCCCGACACGCTGCTGGGAGACCCCAGCCGCCGGGTGCGCTACTTCGACCCGCTCCGCAACGAGTACTTCTTCGACCGCAACCGTCCCAGCTTCGACGCCATCCTCTACTACTACCAGTCCGGGGGGCGGCTTCGCCGGCCAGTCCATGTGCCCCTCGACATCTTCCTGGAGGAGATCCGCTTCTACCAGCTGGGCCAGGAGGCCATCGAGACCTTCCGGGAGGACGAGGGCTTCATTCAAGAGGAGGAGAAGCCCCTGCCCCAGCACCACTTCCAGCGCCAGGTCTGGTTGCTCTTTGAGTACCCCGAGAGCTCTGGGCCGGCCCGGGCCATCGCCATTGTCTCCGTGCTGGTCATCCTCATCTCCATCGTCATCTTCTGCCTGGAGACCCTGCCCGAGTTCCGCCAGGAGGCCAAGGGAGCCCAGCCTGGCTTTGGGGAGGCGGCGCAGCCCGGCGACGAGGCGCTGCTGTTGCCACCGCTGCCACCGCCAAGTGGGACTCCTCCGCCCCTGCGCCACGCTGCCGGCGCCGGCCCCTTCTTCACCGACCCCTTCTTCCTCATTGAGACCTTGTGCATCATCTGGTTCTCCTTTGAGCTCCTTGTCCGCTTCTTCGCCTGCCCCAGCAAGCCCGAGTTCTCCCGCAACATCATGAACATCATCGACATTGTGGCCATCATCCCCTACTTCATCACCCTGGGCACCGAGCTGGCCCAGCAGCAGCAGCAGAAGCAGCAGCCCGGGAGCAGCAGCAACAATGGAGGCCAGCAGCAAGCCATGTCCCTGGCCATCCTCAGAGTCATCCGCCTGGTCAGAGTCTTTAGGATCTTCAAGCTCTCCAGGCACTCCAAGGGGCTGCAGATCTTGGGGAAGACTCTCCAGGCTAGCATGAGGGAGCTGGGCCTCCTCATCTTCTTCCTCTTCATCGGGGTGATCCTCTTCTCCAGTGCCGTCTACTTCGCAGAGACTGATGACCCCGACTCCCTGTTCACCAGCATCCCTGATGCTTTTTGGTGGGCGGTGGTGTCCATGACCACCGTGGGGTATGGGGACATGTATCCCATGACAATTGGTGGCAAGATTGTGGGTTCCTTGTGTGCCATCGCAGGTGTGCTCACCATTGCCCTCCCTGTCCCTGTCATCGTGTCCAACTTCAACTACTTCTACCACCGAGAGACTGATCATGAAGAGCAGTGCCAGTACACCCACGTCAGCTGTGGCCAGCAGCAGTCACCCTTCTCTGAGCCCAAGAAGGGGGACAGTAATCAGTCTCTCAGCAAATCTGAATTCCTGGAAGCAGAAGACCTGGAGTCCATGAAATATTCCAACTTCATTCCTCCCAACAACCAGGGTTATAAAGAGAAGAAAATGCTGACAGAGGTGTGATCAGTTTTGTTATCCTGGGTCCAGGCACAGAGCTGCAAGCTGCTGCACAGCCGCCTTCCCACTAGCAGCTGGATCTATTCAGCATTTACATGCCAGACTGTGAATTGTGATACCGTAAACAGAATGATTGTGATAATGGGCTCTTCTGTCCTCGTTTGCTGTTTCTCATTACCGTGTGCAGCCAGAAATGTTCTTGCTTTATTCCGTGGAGCGCTAGCTGTCATCCCCCACTCCCTCGTGGATTTCTTTCTCTGTTTTTGAAGCCTGCTTTAAGCCAATATTTGCCCTGAAACCTAGTCTTTCCACTTCACTAGCAGAGAAGCCCTTGCCGCTACTTTAGCTGAAGGATTCGGCAGGGAGTAAACAGTTAAAGGGGCTACAAACATCTGGCTCAAGCTGTGCCCTTAGTTCCTGTGCCAGCGCCGTGCCCTTGGCTGTGCGATCAGTCACGCCTGCCATGCCATTGCCTTTGAATAATGGAAACGCTGTAGCCAGCATCACAGTGAGTTCTGCAGCTGTAGGGGATAGTCAGCGAGCAGATGCCTTCCTTCTTTGCAACCCTTGGCATGCTAAAGATCCTTGTGGTTTGTGTTTCAAAAAAGGCGCATAGATCTAAAAGCTCTTTGCTACTTGTGACCATATACCATTTATCAAAAACAGGCTTATAGAAATCAACAGGCTTGGTGAAGATTTTCTGTGCTTTGAACTTATTTCAGCCTTATTTATGCCGGTGCCCTGATGTTAATTGGCTTTTATAGTACCAACTTAATCTTCGTAGCGGTAAGTGCCTTCTGATGCAAGGCACATTTGAGTAAATTCATTTGTTATCTCTGCAGTTTATCTCCACACAATAGCGTTTAATGAGATGTACTTTATGCTTCAGATACCCAGTTCTGTATTCGGGCATATGAGAGCGATTGAGTCCGCTGTGTTCTTATTGAAGCGTTTGTATAGCTGAGGGAAGTTTGCATGTTGGTATTTTGTTGACGTTGCTGAAGAACCCCGACCACAGGCAGCTGCACCTGTGCTGGCTGAAGACGGCACTGATTTAGCGGGTCACAGGCATAAATTGCCCCAGGGTAAGTGTGTCAGCGTTTGAGATTGAGATTGGCACGGGTACAAACTTCCCTAAGCCATCTGCACAAACCCAACAGCATACCCCAGACCTTTCAAATGAGGGGAGAAACAGCTAGCCTGGAAGAGGTGCTTTTGCTGTATTACTGATCTAGCCAGTTCTTGGTATTTCACGAACAGAAGGCACAGCAATGTCTTTTGCATGCACTGGGTTTTGTGAGAGCAACTTACGCTGCTAGCAATGCAAAATGCATAGCTTGGCCTGCAGTGCTGGGTTTGCCAAGGGACCAGAGATTTGCATCTTAAGATGCACATTTTGCTTCCCAGATATTTTCATTTTTTTAATCAGCTCTGCCTTACACCTAACTTTAAAATGTTTCAAGTGCTGCCAGTGGGTGAGAAGGGGAGATGGATGCTTTCAGATTCTATTGGCAAATCTTCCTGCAAGGAAAAGTCTTTCTTGTTTTAAATCTAAGTGTATAATCTGCATTCATATGTGTGCATGTGTATGAAAGCACAGGCAGCCATTAATGCCTTGCATCATACTGTATGATATGCATATTAGAATGTACTACACATTGCATGTGACACATGTAATACATAAACCGGACATAATACCGAGATGCAAAATATATAGGATACTTTTGATGTATATGTATATATTATGCTCTTCAACCGTAAGGCTAAGAATGCTCAAGGCATATACTTTAATATAGTTACAATCGGCTATAGAACTGGTTTTGAGATGGGATCTGTTTGCATCTTTGTTACCCTGCTTGTTTTTCGTCATCTTGAGACCTGGCTCCATGCCTAGAGTGCTTTTATTGTGGCCTCTCCTCATCTGGGTCCTGATCATACAGTAGAAGTTGTTTGTGTAAATCCTAACAACTGCTGCATTTCTCCAGAGTCCCGTCGTCTTCTCAAAGGTTTTTAATGTACAGGGATCTCCCTCGGGGTCAGCGCACAACCATTATATTAAAACCTCTGCTCTCTTGCTGAAGTCAGTGGCAAAATGCCACTTGTCTCGGTTACTGCAGGTCAGTCTGGGAGACGCAAGTGTGATGCGGTGAGGGCTCCATAGCTGAGAGGAGTTTGCCTGAATACATAGGTGCCTAATCCTTCTTTGGTTCCTCGGGACCAAGGCAAATGTCTGTGACGGTCTGGGCCTTGGGAGCCATTCTGCATCCCTTGAAGCATGTAACCAGCCGGTGGGTAAGTAATCCCGGTGAGTAAGTGGGACTGAGGAAGGATCAGCACGGTGGCATCTCTGTTGGTTGATTTTGTGTAAAAAGTTGTCTTGGTCATTGAGTTAATTCGGCAAAAAGCTGTTGTTGTTCTTAGTTGTGTTTCAGGGTCACTATAATGAAATCTTTTCTGTGACTCCTCTTCAAATTTTGTGTTGCTCTAGCAGACGCACTAGAAACTAGCAAAAGAACCTGCTATTTAAGAGGGATGTTTCAAGGCCGCTGCTGTCTCCTCGCAGAATGCCCATGTTTGGGGTTATTTTATGCCCGAGCGTATCAGCTGATAAAAGTTTCCCCAAAGTAAGATATAAAAAACTCAGGTTAAGCACGAGTTCAGGAGGAGGCATGAGACACACTGAGCCTACGTCAGAAAATTCCCGTGCTCCTTTCTTCCCTTGGGCCTGACCCCGGTGCCCCTGCCAGGCAGGAGCCCTCCCTGCTCGGAACAGGTTGTTCTCCCGACCAGCACGACAGACGGCTGGGCACGGAGAGTCCGCCAAAAAGAGATGTGAGACAAATTGTTGGTAGCAGAATCCCAATGTGTCTTACAGAGATGCTCTTGTTCCTTCACTGGGGCGAAGGAACTTTATTGCAAACAGACAGCTTTTGGGCAGTTTTTGCCATCCACATTTTTCAGTTCTGAAAAGAAAGTGCAAATGAAAATGTGTAAAATGGGAGCAGTGTTTGCTCCCTGGGTTTTCTAGAGTTAAGAGAAACATAAAAAGCCGGCAGGAGCTTGGAAACTGTGACCTAGGGACTTTCGTTTGGGTGTGTAAATCCTTCTCTAAGCGTCTCCTGAAAAGCCAGGCAGTGAAGTCCCAGAGTCATCAATAATACTATATATTATAGAACTTCTGGAATTTGACATTTTTATTAAGGAGCCTTTCAAGTGACTGAAGTGACATAGTGGCACCCCGGCCACTGACTTTACAGAGGACTCGTGTCACCAAATCACAGAGACGCTTTCAAAAATCTTACCTCAAGTTCTCAGCCCTTAGCTCTCACTCCTGGACGTTGGAAATACAAATCTCTCTGTCCGTCTAGCTGTTCCCTTCTGAAGGCAGAGCACATCCTCGTGAAGCAAAGTAGGCATCTCCAGGGACTTGTTTCCATAACAACCTCCCAGACTGTTTCTCTCTACCCTGTGACTTTGGCTACAAGCAAAAGCACTCGTTGAATACTTTCAGTTCTCAGATATTAGTACCTTGTCTTTACAGCTGTTTTCCTTGCTTACTGAAGATGATCCCATCACCTTATGTCATGTACAACTGTGCTGTCCAACTCCGGACAGAGAGTTATCAGCATTTGAAAGCAATGAGTGCAAACCAGGAGGTGGGAAGGGATTTTATTCGTATATCCTTGCACACAGAGAGGTGGGGAGCGTGTGAAGGACAATCTGAGCATTCCTAGTCAAGGGGCTGAGGGGCACCCGGCCTGTGAATCCATCATCTGGGTGCCTGGTGACAAGGAATATGAGCTAAAGCATCACATTAAAAAAACAGAAACTCCTCTTTCAACAGTCTCACTAGGAAATAGTTTTGCTGTGGAAGAAGAGACTATCGCTCCTTCCTGAACCCTTGGTTGTTCTGTGACTATCAGTTCCCCAGATAATTTTCCCACAGGATATTTTGCACCAAAGCAGGACAGGGCAGAAATCATCTTGTTGGAGGTGGGAAAGGAAGGAAAGGAAGAATTTTACTGAGGACACTTTTTTTAATCCGCAACTCGTCAACCACACAAAAGACTGTAAGCGTGAAAGCCATGAAGAGCTGTTTTGCGATATTTCAAAGTCTACATTACTGGTGGATTCCTGCACTTACCTGCAAGATAGAACTCCTGTTCGGAAAATGTTGCAATTTGGGATTTTTGAGCAATTTTCTGGTTTGGCCCTGTTCCTTTTGATCCAGCTTTCATGGATGAAAAATCACTGCTAGAGCAGCTGTGGGGGTGAAGGTGACTGGACTTGGTGTTTTCTCCTAGGCCCTCTCGTTCAGCGTACAGAGATCCCTACAGAGATGAAGAAGAATGAGCGTAAAGGAAATTCAGGGCAGCAAGAGAGAGGGTAAGGACTGAAGTGTCTTCCATACTGTAATGGAAAGAACAGCACCATCCCTAAAAGCAAAGGAACAAACAGCTCCAGCATCTGCCGCTATAGCAGAAGTAGGTAAGGTTTTTTCTTCTGTGAAATTAATGGCTAAGAGTTTCTTGCAATTAATGAGGAAGGATTTCCTAATTAAGATTTGCAGCCTAAAGGGAGAATCTGGTTCTAGGTGAAGAAAGAAAGATAATTATAAACTACAAAAATATAGTATGAACCAGATCCTCACCATCTGCTGATTCAGGCTGGCAAAACTCCATTTAGTACAACTACCTTGGTTTATATTGGGCTCCAACTTCGATCTTCTGCATCAAGTCAAAACATATGTACTATTTGTTAAAACGCTTATTTTCGTTTGTTCTTTTCTTGAGGTCCTGTTTACATCAGGGAAAGATCTGCAGACTACAGCAGGAGTTAACCACAGCTTTCCCAAAAGCTCTCATCCGACCTGAGTCCAGGTAAGTCTACTAAACTCAGCAAAGTTAAGCTTCTTTTTAAGTTTATGCTGACAAAAATAAGAGTGGCAGCATTTTATTTATTTATTTATTTTTCTCAGTGGTGGAAATGTGCAGAGAAATTCATAGAGGAGTTTAAGAGTAAACGAGATTCTGCCCTCAGCTGCAGCCCTGTAAGCACAAGATAGCTCTATTTCCATTGCCGTAACTAAAAGCACAGCCTGAGCCCTTTGGAGCTCGCACTCCAGACAAATCCTATTCTGAAGACGTATGTAGCCATATTATCAGCAGGCTCAGGGTCGAATCCCTGACTTGCCGTCATCTGATTTATGCATAAAGTTAAGGAGGGGAGCAGGTGCTTGCAGGATGAAAAGACTTAATCCTCTGATAAAATGAACAATTGCCAGTGAATGCTGTGTCCTTAGCTGCCGCCAAAGACAGTTGGTGATGAGATTGCCCGTTAATTACAAGAAGGAGCTCTTCTTGTGCAGGGTCAGGTCCTAAACAGGGCAAGACCCTAGTCAGGGAGATAAACCCAGAAGAATGTTTTTGGGGGAAAGCAGACAGGGACTGCAGTAATCTTGATTTCCAGCGTAGTTTATGTTGTTAGTAGATGTCAATTCTGTATGCCTTGCCTCACTGGCTGGGTTTTCACTTGCTCCAGGGTAGCCTGTTTGGGGCTTGTGGGCTGGCACAAGAGCTTGAATATTATAGCATAGTTTTACGCTTTGGGAAGCATATAACTGTGATCGGTATGGGTTTTACGTTCCTTAAGTATAAACACTCACTGACAAACATTCTCCGCAGGAAATATCCTTGTTGTTTGTAGTGCAAATTGAGAGGGGCTGAAGCAATAGATTGAACTTTCCCGTGTACGGTTTTTTCTTAGTGAAAGAAAGGAAAGGATTTACAGGAGGGAAAGTGCTCACCAACTTCCATGGTCACCCTAAAATACTGAAGCTATGTTGCCTGTTCATTAGAGACAAGGCTCACGGGAAACCTCTGTCTTCATACAAAATATCATGGAGAGTTCAGTAAGTCCTTCTTTGGCTTCATTTTCACTAAATGGATACGAAGATATTTACTCAGTGGTGTAAAGTTTTGGAAGACCCTTAGTCAAAAAGTGCTATAAATCACAAATCTACCAATTTAATTACCAAATTTAATTGGCATTGTAGCCATTGTTTGTTTAAAGAAAACTGGGGTCTCGATTCTGCTCTCTACCTGAGGTTAGATAAATGTATCCTTAAGGATATATATATATGGTGTGACTCCTAATTTAAGTAACTGTGAGAGAAGAATCAGGCCCAAAGAAGAGGTCTGTAAATGCAGGTGTCTAGAATAGATCTCTTTAGGTGTCGTAGATACACATTGGTCCATTCACCTAAAAGGTTGTATACAATTTTACACTGACAGAAGATTTAGCTTTTAGACTACGTATTCTCTTACATTCTCTGGAGAGAAATTAAATGGTATTTTACAAGAAAACTGGAACATTACCGTCTCCTCTTGCTGCTCGTTGATGCATCTGTTGTTTTCAATTAGCTTGATGGCATCCATTTTCAGGAAGCAGATGCTGCCCTCTTTTACACTGGTGCAATTCTGGAATAACTCCACTGACGTCAGTGAAGTGACTCCAAATTTATCCCTGGTGAAAGCAGAATTGGACCACAGTCTTTTTGTTTGCTTACCTGCTATGGTGCTCTCGGGAACGTGCACCATTACTGTACCAGCTCTTCTGTGTGACGTGACACTCACATGCCTGGCTGGACCAGAAGTCAGGCTGGCGTGGGGCATGCGTGGTCACAACATTCCCTGTGTTAAATGGAGCAGATGCTGGTCCTTGACTGCTTTCCCATTCCAATTTCCATCAGCTTCCTTTTGCTTGGATATGTTTTCCAAGGAGGCAGAGTTTTTTAAGCTAAAGAAATGTAATTGCAAGTCTTAAATAATATAACAGAAGGGTAGAAGAGGTAGACATGAAGACAAACTCTACCCCTTGTACAGCTTTTTGCTGTTATGGCTATGTGAAAATTGTTGCAGTCCTGGCAAGTTGGCTCTAGATCTGCTGGCTCCAGTCTCCATTTTCAGGGCATACCAAGTTTAAACAAATTGGGCTACTTCTTCCCTGCTCTAGCTCTGCTGATCTCAGTGATGCTATCCCTCAAACTGGACAAAAAGCTTCATATAAAAGCCATTAGCATGCTGTATGGAAAAAAAACACCACCTGAGATGGGGCGGGTGAGGGTGAGTAGAAGAAATAGAGTCAGTAAAGAACAGAGTATATAAGCAGTGTGGGACAGGAGGGTGGTTCTTAAAGGAGTTCTTCGAGGATTAGTTCTGGGATTGTTTAAAATAGCAGTAGGGCTGAGATTATGAAATTTAGCAATGAAGCAACCTAAGCAGCAGCATCAAGGCTGTGGATTAGGACACGGAACTGGATGACCGAATAATTGACTTTAGGAAATGGAAAGATATTAAATAGCACAGAAATTAAAGTTGTGATAGGGATTCTGGGGGCAAGCTTATCAGTTGGGGAAGACAGATAAAAAAAAAGATTGGGGGTGCGAAGATCAGCCAGAGAACCAGTGTCACTTGTTGACCTGCCAGAGTAATGCAGCCATAAAAATTGCAGATGCAAGTCTTTGAAAGTCTCAGAAGGAGCACGTTCAGTACCACCTGGGAAGTGTTAATTCTATAAGGCCTCATCTGGAATGCTCTGTGCATTTTTGGTGACCTAAATTTGGTCAGGAAGGATGCATGGAAGAACAGGAGGAATGATCAGGTGAATGGAAACCGCTTTGCAAGAGGAAGCTGGAAGAGCCTGATTTTCTAGGCCGGTAAAAGATTGACAAGACCTATAATTACAAAAATACTGGGGGCAGAGTAGCCAAAAGAGGTAAGAGCTATGCAAGCTGAAAGGTAATGTTGGTGTTTGAACAACAGAGCATGAACTGGCTATGAATAAATTTACCCTGGAAAGAAGAAGATGATTTCTAATGTAACAGACAAAGAAGGAGAAATGAAAGCTCATTCCAGGTTGAATTGGAGAAATGAAGGCAAAAAGCAAAATTTTATTTTTTCAGATGGACTTTGTTAAATTTATGAAAGGGATAATATTGAAGTAGTTACATGCAATGGAAATAGCCTGGGTTCAGTGACTGTCTACTAGAATCCACCTGGGAAGTATTTGAGATAGCAAATAGATGAGAAATTGTAAGATCTTCTCTCATTTCTTGTGTCCTCCAACTCATTTGCCCTACTGCACCCACTTAGCTACAAAATGCCAAATCCTGGTGATTTTATTATTTAATACTTGGGGTGTGTGGGTAGGAGGGAGAACTAGGGGAGGAGCTGGGAGTCTCGGGAGATGTTTTTTCTCTATGGGACTGGGGGAAGAGAAAGAAGTCCTAGGAGTGGGGTAGGATGGGGCAGGGGATACCAGGTCCCTCTAGGAGCTAGTCTGGAGACAGAGGGGAAGTCCATGCCCTTTAAAAAACCACCAATCTCTGTTCACTGCTCTTCACTGCAACCAGACCTTGTCTGGTCCTTTCTCCTTATCCAGAGCTCTCCGGCTCTGTGCTCACCTTCCTCCTTCCTAGGGTCTCTGGTAATTCCTCACTACCGTGAGCTCCTGGAATCATTGGAACAGTGCATTGCATCTACTTTTGAGAAAAGCCTTGATCCGGCTCTGCTGCAGCTCAGCCAGGGTATCTGATTTGGATGCAGAAATCAACAGCGATGCACGATCTTGAACAACTTTTGTTGAATGGAAGGTCAGAGCAGTTGATAACAATGGCCGCTCTGGCCTGAAGATGTTAGCAGAATAATTTCCTATTCCAGGCACTGTTCTGGCAGAGACAGAATAAAGCTTCATGTTTCCTCTCTTACCTCTTTCAGTCCATTTCATCCTGTGGGAAAGTGACAAAATATCCCCTTGAGCTCAGCACATTGACCAAGACATTGGCCAAGGTGGGAGCTTCACCCATCCATCCAGCTCTGTGTCACAAAAGCGCCAAGAAGGATCTAGTCCTTGTACTTTGTCCTTGAGCCTTCTAACGTGTTGCTGCTCTTTGTTCACTTCTGTGAGGAAACCATCGTCTTGTGATTTGTATCTGTATTTTGGCTAACAAGTTCTGCTTTTAAACTTTGAAGTAGCTTTGCTTTTTTTTCTCCCTTAAGTAGAAAAAAAGGAAAAAGCAAAGCAAAATTTTACAACTGATCATGCACATTATGAAAGCATGTGAATATGGCCACCACTTGAGCTTTATCAATGACATTAGCAGGATGGTGCACACAAATCCGGTTGTCCGTAATTTGTCTTAAGGGCTTGCCCCAAGCTGCTTGGCATCATTTCTTGAGTTATGGCAGTAAGCCAAATTAGAAAGGAATTATAACAATTAGAGAGTGAGCCAACGAGTTTCTTTTGAACCACGAACACAGTGTTGCATCTGTTTCTGAGCTCAGTTCACTTTGAAATTGATGGAAGAAACCACCATCAGCATATGTTTACGTGCTTCTTAATTTACTGTTGTTATATCACGTGCACTGCCGTTGTGTACAGAGCACTGGTCCTGAGGCCTGCAACATTAATGTAAAGGTCCTACTGCAGCAATCGCCACACAATCACAGAGCAAAAAGCTGGTCAAAGAGCTCATACGGTTAAAATTGTATATACCTCTTTGGAGCTTGAAAGACTTTCTAATGGTGAGAGAGCATTATTACACTTTGATTTTATAGCAGGAACAGAATGAGGCACAATTAGCTGTGGAGAGTGGAGGGAAAGCAAGAGCAGAACCCGTGACTCCTTCTTTAGTGCAACAGAACAAATCTTCATATTCTTGGCCCTAGCAACCATGTCTTTTAGCAAAGAGTTGTTGACTTTGAAAGGGAGTACAGTTAAAGAGCACAGGAGCAAATCCTACAAGTAAATGATACTGATTCATGAGGATATATAAGAAGCATGGGAGATGCATTTATTGTGAATCTTCAAGCCAGTCTGATTTATTTATGCATAAATAGTATTTACCCATACTCTTTTTTTTTTTTTTTGGCTTTGCATTGCAAAGTAAACAGCTCAAGAATACTTTTGTATTCTTTTATCGTGTGGAATGCTAATGTGCTCTTAAGTTGTGACCAAGTTCTGACCCTATTTGCCCTTTCCATGCTTCAGTTTTAAACCTTCCACAGTCAAGACCTGCATTCTCATAGTGAGTTTATATTTTTAAGGGTAGTGCTGTCATTAAACAGTAAGGAGCTCTATGCATAAGCTCCCTTGTCAGTGAGGGAGGAACTGACTTGCTTTGTGTTTGAATTCCACTTATTCATCAGTACATAAACCAGAAAAGTCTAGAGTAGGTATTTACCTATTGGTCCCATTTGGTGTCAGACAGCCAAACTTAGAACATCTACTTTATCACTGTAATTTTTCTTTAGATAAGTACCACAATTATATTGTATATTTCTCAAGTTCTGAATTATGTTTGTATTTTAAGGTATCAGAAATAGTACTGTCAAGTACATTCCTTTTAGTCCTGTAGACTATGGGCTTTCATGCTTATGAAATAATACCCACAAAGCAATTGATCTTTGTAGTCTGACCTTGGAGATGTCACAGTGACTTTCAGAAACATTTTTGGGGGCATTTACTATTGCTTATCCATTAGTCTGTTATTTGATGATCTATTACGGTTTTCTACAGTGTATTGCAAACATTTCTGTAGGATATATTGCCATCAAAAGATGCCTTTTCCTCCAAATCAGCAATATTTGTGAGAGGAGTTTCATTTCAGCTCATTTTGGTATTCTTAGAAAAATGCATGTTCGGAAAATTTTGATAATATTCTTGATGTTCTGAATGTTTTTGCTTTTTAAATTTTTTTAAGGAAATGTATGTAAAGAAGGTAAAATACAAAATTTTGCATTTACGTCTTTTTGACTTTGATCTGTAATGAAAGATACAACATGTATTTGTTTGGGGTTTTTTTTGAAGGGAAGGGATTGTCCTTGGTTTAGGAGAGTTTATTTTTAAAAACTTTTTTCCAAGCAAGGTAGTGGTAGCCATTGGTTGTTACTGATTATTAGCAGTGTGGCTCCAGTGTCAGCTCCAATACTTCCTTGAATTCAGTTACGTGATATTCAGATGCTTCAAAAGAGATGAAATGCCAGACCAAATGGTATGGATACTACAGCATGTATTAGTAGAGACAGAAGGCATGTTCCAGTGCTTTGGCTATTGCTGAGGCAGGCCAGTTGTTCTTTTCTGCAACTGGAAAACCTGCACAGGTGAAAAAGTTGTTTAATGAGTCCAGATTGCTTTTACAATGCAGTCTGAATTGCTAGAAATATGTCATTATGAATTCTGAGCTCCCCCTGTTTCCACTCAGCGGGTAATCTTTGAGGAGCTTTTTACTCATAGATTATGTAATAGGAAAAAAAAAAACCCATAAAAATTATTACTGATAATTTTCTGGGTGTATTAGGAAGAAGAATGGAAGTAGAAGGTGCTATCAGCACTTCGCTGTAGCTCACCTCCTTATTTACCACCTTCTTTGGCTCTTTAAAAAAACCTGCGCAGATTTGTGAACTGTCGTTAACACTTAGCTAAGTGGATTTCAGAGAAGATGAGTAGTGAGCTCTTCTTTGCATAGTAACCGTTAATCAGCATTTCCATAGAAGATGTCTGAATACATGTTGATCAAGCCAGCTGCAGCTGGGATATAGCTGTGATGGGTTTTGGAGACGCAGCTTTCCTCTCCATCCTCCATCCCCCAACCATGTAACCTACGCAGCAGAAAAACACCCGCTGGTACTTCTGGCCCTGGCATTTCTGCTTATGAGTAAGTTGCAGCGAAAGGTTGTGTAAGGTTTTTCATTAGCTAAGAGACCACTTAATAAGGACGGTCTTGTAATTAAATATTGGACTTGGAGTCAAGGAGACAGTCACCAGTACTGTCACGTGGCCTTCAGATCTCCTACATATCTCAGTGCCTCAGCAATAAAATGGGCCAGTATTATGCCATTTAGTTGCTCCTTTTCCCTAAACCATTTAGACAGGGGGATCTTTTTGAGTGTGCCCCATCTCTTACCTAACACCTATATAATGTCAGGCACAGTTGGGGACCCCCTACTCCCTAAGGACACTGTGTTATATTACTGTCACAACAGTAGTAACTAACATATGGACAGTGAGGACCAAACAAACACAGAAAAACATTTGGCCCTGTTCATCAGACTCATGGAATATCCAAATGCTAACAAGTCCTGCTGTTACCTAGCTCTGTGTTGGCTTTAGGCCAATGCTTTGGCCATGCTGAACTGATTTCTGTTTCTCAGGCTCAGACACAAAATATTCAGTGCAACCCCCCTTATTCGTGACTCTCTGTTCCCTTGCTGGCTGCCTTATAATTAAAGGCGTGCAAAATATTTCTATCCGACAAAGCCCAGAGCTGACTTACTGCAAGGTAAAATGAAAGCCCATTGAATGTGCCATAGAGATAAGAGGCTGACATCAACTTCTCACAGCTAGTCCAAAAGAAGTAAATTTATGCAGGTTTTTCTTTTTTCGCCGCTTGAATTGCTATCAGGGACCAAGGTATTAAAGCAGCAGAAGAAAATATGCTGGAGATGGGAGAAGTTCACTATCTTTCTCACAGATTTGAATCAGCTCTCCAAGCACGGGGTTGATTTGGGTGCAGCTCACTGGTACTGAGCAGTCGAATCTGCGCTTTGAATCTGGCAAGATCATTTTTTTCCAGATTTTCACAGGCGTGGTTAAGAACTAATCTTCCTAAATTCTTTGCTAGTTTTTGTTCCTTTATGGTTTTTCAGAGGAATATGAGGATACATAGAATGGCTGTTATGGCTCCTCATGGTTTATATTTAGTCATCTATTGGTGATTCAGAAGCAAGCATATGTGAAAAGGCCCAGATGACTCCTCTTGCAAACTCCCTCCTGTCCTATAGCGTATTTAGGTGCCTGAGTCAGTTACATTTTTAGAGAGGGCCCACTGTCATGTTTTTGTGCCCACCACGATGCATGAAGAGTTTTATTGATGGCCGAAATATTTTAACACCCCACTGATGCAAAGAGTTTGTTTCAGGCAAGTGGAGCCAAATTCTCAGCTGGTATTCATATATCAGCACATTTTTCTTCTGATGCCAACTAGGCAGGGTGGTACAGGGTGTTTTAGAAGTTTTTAGGTTTTTTAGCTGGTCAATTTTCCGTATGATTAGGAAATGAGACCTGTTATCTTGAAAATTCAGTGGCTTGAAGCATAACTGAAGTTCCCATTTGAATGTTTTTGGGTTTTGACTGTCAAATCTGCCGCAGCACCATACCAGTCTGTGGACAGGTCTGTGCTCACGGGCACATTCTGGGTATGGATCTGGTATGGATCTGACATTTCATTTTTCCCGTGCCTCAATTTCCCCAACTGTAGAAAGGAAATAAAGTCTTTCTCTCCTCAGCATGCAGTTGGGTGTTTATCAGCGATAAGGATCTCTAGGAACAATCAATGTATTCACTGGTAAACGCATTTTTCTCCAGATAATGCAAATGACCCTTTTTCCTACAGGGAATCACAAGCAGATGGTGTGAGGCAGGGCTGGGAAGTTGGACTTTGGTTTGCAGCTGGGGCAGCTGGTTACGGTGGGACCTTTGGTCAGCTTCTCTGTAAGCCTGTTTCTGATTTCACGTGGTTCTAACTTCCTTAAACGGCACAATTATTTTCACAGCTGGAAACAGGATAAGTGGGATGTTGACCCTTTTACTTGCTTCAGTGAGATTGCCTCTGTTAGTATTTCCCTGTGCTCCTCCACCCCTTTCCTTGCTTTCCATCAATGATTGTAAACCTGACTACTGGGTCTTCAGGCAACTGTAGTGGGAGTATAAATACTAAATAATGCTTAATAATCAGCCAGGCACTCAGAAGATACTATAAATCTGACTCCCAGAAGTTTGGTAGAAGACAGCATTTTGAAAGATGCCTGTTAAAGCCATGGCCATTGGGATTTTTTTCGAGTGATTTTACTGAAACAGAGTCAGACCAATAGCAAGCACATTTGAAAATCCTGCCTCTTGCTGTAAGCTGGATTAGTACCTGACCATGAAAGAGCGACAGGAGCAAAGGATCCTTCGAACACAGATCACCCACTTCTTAGGGACTGGCGAGCTGTAAATGAACTTGCTGCTTGCATTTACATTGCTGGTTTTTGATCACGCTCCTTGTATCCGGGTGACTGTGGCTCTGGTGATCCCTTGAGCATATGACCTGCACCATGCCACCTCCATTCACACCTCCCCATGTGGAGTCCACCAAAGCAATGCCTTCCCTCACAGTGCTTTCTCCATGACTTCATCAAAGCGCGGCAACTTTCCGATAAATTAATACAGTTGCTTTCAGTTTATTAACGTTTTACCTTGCCAGCCTGATGTGTCTCAGCCGTGAAGGCAAAATTAAATATCACTGCATATGTGGGGCCAGAGTTAAGCCTTGGGCAGGAACAGAGAGAGAGAGAGAAAGGAGAGCTGAGCCAGAGGGGCCCTGGAGACCCTTGGGAAGAGGGGAGAGGTGAGGAGTGCAGGTGACTATTGCCTCTGCCACAACCATGGCAGCAGTTTCCTCGTCCCCCAGCCCCTTTCCACGCTTTTCCAGTCACAAGCCTGGCTTCCCAGGGCTCGGGTACAAGCAGAGCAGACGGCAGGACCATGGCTGGTTTGCTGTCCCCAGCAGCCTGTTGTCCTTAGCAACTCTTATCTTTGCCTCTGCTGTAGACCCAGCTCTAATATTTTGTTGTCATTTTGTGTGCTGGTTCCGTGGGTATCTCCATACTGCAAAAAAGCATTTAAAGCAACAATGAAGATAAAACAGATAAGGCTTTAGCGAGGGCTAGCAGCTGAAGTCAAAGCTGATAAGGAAGGTTAGACTCAAGTTGAGTAAAACTCGAGTTACTTTGTCTTCTCAGCTACTTTAAGCTGAAATAATTGACCTTCGTGATCCTTTTAAAAAATTTTAATAAGAACAAGCATATCTTGCTGAATTTTAATTTAAAGTCATTGACTCTGCGGTTCTCCCAGAATGGTTTTCTTGACAGGACGCTTTCTGAGTCTAGGGAAAAATCTAAAACCTGTGTCTTAGGATCCTCAAATGCTGTTGAGAAGGCTTTGAAATCTGATGCACAGTCCAAATATTAATGTCTGTGGTTTGGCTCTGTCTTTGAGCCATAAATGGGAGGGGATCGCGAAACTGTGTGGAAGCTATGTCAGTTGAGCTGGAGCATATGGGTCAAGTGTGTCCATGCATGTCCATGTAAAGGCTTGAGCCCCCTTCAGTCCATGTTTGATAGCTGTAGGTTACTAAGCTTTTGTGGTGATCTTAAGTAGAATGCAAATGATGTGGTAATTAGCAAGACTGTTAACTGAATTTGGTTTTGTACAGTCCTTTGAACATACAAAGCGTGTTGTAATCAATAGATGTTATTAATTAGTTTCAGGCTTACCAAATACAATTGCTCAGCAGCAAAGAGAAGCAGTTGTTCTGGAGGTTGCTGTGTAGCTACTAGGCTAACCCTTTTTGGGGTTAAGCTTACTGTTGTTTATTCAAGCAAAATGCCCACAGAAAGCAGATGGTGATCTCTCTGAGCAAAGACACGGAGGATCAGCTGGTGTGCCGGCATGGGAGAATCTGTAGAATTATGCTGGGTTCTGAAAAGCCTGAAAATTCAAAGGAAAAACCTGTGGTGTGAAAAAGGCTGCTTTACAACTGACTGTCGCAGGAAATGCCACCAAAAGCCAGTGACGAGCCTGTGGGGTGGCACAGTGCCGTCCTGTGGGCCATGGAGGTATTTGACGAGGCAACGCTTGGACGTGCGACCTGCACTGCGGTAGGGTGAGGGCAGCTTGTGGCAACGGTGAGGTTGGCCGTGAAGGCTCCATTATTTGCATGAGGAGAGTTGCCTGCCTTGGCGTTTAAAGTATTTAAGTGGTTTCCTTTGCTACTGGAGAGCTACCTAGATAGCCCATGCTGGGGTGTGCCATGAACCCTCCACAACGTTCACGAAGCTCTACGCCCTGCCTGTGCAGAAGCAGGACTCACAGGGCAGAAACCTGCCCTGATAACAGAGATACAGCCTTTTTTTTGAAGCTGAGCATGGACTGGCTCTTTCAAGACATGAGGGAGAGGGCAGCTTCTTTTTGTGCAGTGAGCAGGACCCACACTGCTAGGAGAGCAGGGGAGGTTTAGACTGGATATTAGGAAAAATTTCTTTACTGGGAGAGTGGTGAGACACTGGAACAGGCTGCCCAGGGAGGTGGTGGAGTCACCATCACTGGAGGTGTTCAAGGAACGTGTGGACATGGCACTGCGGGACATGGTTTAGTGGGCATGGTGGTGTTGGGTTGGTGGTTGGACTTGATGATCTTACAGGTCTTTTCCAACCTTAATGATTCTGTGATTCTGAGAGCTCCCTGGCCACCAGGCATCAGAGGAGGCTGGTTTAGGGGTGCAGCAGGATGTTCTCCTTGCTGCTGAAGCTTCATGGGACATAGGATTAATGATGCAGAAGAGGAAGTATGGCTCCAGAGCACTCCTTGGAGCAGGGGATGAGACCTCCTGCTCTTTGCTCCTTCCTTCTTCTCTGGGTGAGAGTTTTTCCACCAGCAACCTGGTGCATCTGCCTTGTTTTGTCATTGTGCCAGTGGATCTTGAAATCGTAAGGCTTTGCAAAGACCATGTAAACAGGCAGCTCGGGGAACACCTGGTGGCCAAATCGCTAATGACTGGAGCTTTGGGGCTCTCTTGGGAGGGAACTGCAATGGAGGAGAGCACAGAAACAAGGTGTTTCGTGTCCTGGATGAGTGCCCTCACCCCTGAGCTGTTTTATAAGATGAAGCCACTACCCCTTCTGGCTCTTCCCCTTCTGGTGTGATGAGAGAAAAAGCAGCGGTGGTCAGCACGCTAGGTGTGGAGCACGGCTTGTCGGCATGCTCAGAGCTGGACCTCTTGCTGAAGGCTTTAAGCCATGCATATAGTGAGGTATGGGCTGGTGGTATGTGCTGGGGAGGCCTGAAGCATAAGACAGCCTGAGTGGCACTGTCGTTTGCCATAGGCATGTGGAGAAATTCAGTGTTTTCTATGGTTTGTGTGTCTCCGGAGTTTGGTGGCAGCTGAGGACAAGCACTTTGCCTTGCTGCGTTGGATTTAGGCACGTAGAAGGGAATGGATGTGGGACTTGGCCACGTGAGCCATTTTCTGGAGAAAGTCAATATAGTCTTTGCACAATGTCATGAAGGACATTAAATCCAACAATGTTGGATTTAACTGTTAATGTCAGAATTAAACAGATCATTTGCTTGAAATTTGACATTCCTCAAGGGAGTTCCAGATGGCTCCTAGGGAGAGTGGTGTGAGCTGCATACGGCCCGCACTGTGTGGGTTTAAACTGGGGATTTAATTTGAGGAAGGATGATGGAGTACTGGGAATTTCCCTGAATATTTTGACTCACTCAGTCAAGCCAGAACTACCAATCTCATGTGAGGCAGTGCTGCATCTTTCCACTTGAACTGTAACATCAGCTGATTTTATATGTCCACTGCATCAGTTTTCCTTTGCTGTAGCAGGACACTGGAAGGAGTTCGTCACTTTATCCTCTCATTAGAAACAGAGTTGCTTGCTTCACAATTCTGTTGCTCCTTTTTGCGTCTCTGTTTTAAGATGAGTGCTGTAAATACATTGGATCTGGTCTGTTTAATCACCTCTCCCTCATCCTTGCATGGTAAAATAGCCTGGCTGCCACATGTGTTTCTTTATCATAATGGAAGCAAGTAAAATTTGCTTCAGTGGAGTTACATCCACTTGAAGCAACTTTCCCTACATTTTTGCTATCCCCAGTGTTTTCAGCTATGACAGAGACACTCAAAGCCTTAAATTATTCTCAGTTAACTTGCCAGTAGCTGTTCCTCTGTGTAGATCTCCCTCTTACTTACACATATAGTTTGAATGGGATTGCATCTATCATCATTGAGAAGTATTTAAGGATCTTGCACAGTAGCAGGAGGCAGCAGGTTTTTTTAAATATGAGGATTATTGCATCTTTTCAAATCATAAATGTAGGAGATATCTGAAATGGAGTTGAAAAATTGGACAGGTGAGTTTAGATCCCGTTCCAGAGCGTAGTCTAGTTTTTCATGTCGCTGGTTTCAGAACGCCTCACTGAGGAGTTAGGAGCTATTTACTATGAGCTTAGGCATCAGTATCAACCTCTCAAAATTAAGAGCAATAAGGGATAGAGAAATGGGTCCCCAGAATTAATCCTTTGCATCTGTCTACACATATATGAGACTTTTAAAAAATGGCCTCTTAAAATGACCTTTTAAAAAACGGCAGCAATGTAGTAGGTTTTGTTTCTGGATGCCTGTACAAGAGCTGTATTCTGCTTTCTGAAATTCAGTCCCTTTGGAGTGTCAAGCTGAGCATCCAATGTCACTGGCCACTTTGGAAATTCTTGTCTTTGTTTTGTACTTTATATTAAAATATTATTTAAAAGTAAGCAAGCAATAACTGAGTAATGAGTAAGTCATAGGCTGACACGGAGTACTTCAGTGTTTCATTTGTTGTATGCTTCAACAGTTGCCTTACTTCATGCCAGTTCCTTGTAGATCCTTTATTACTTCTACATTTGTAGAGTTATAGGCATAGACAAATCCTCTTTGGTCCATCTGCATTCTTTTGGCCCAGTCAGATCTTTCCTATCACTTTCTCTACATCAGTGATTATTTAAATGGTGCTTTCAAACACAACTATAAACTTGGATCTGGCCCCTGGTTTCATGTCAGTCCTTCGCTGCTGTATTATACAGTGCTTTTGGATTTGCAAATACTTCAAGAAAATTTTTCATGCTAAACTCAAAAACCTGTTTATGTCATGTCTCTTTTTATTTACTGGGACCATTTCTTTTGCTATTGATTTTAAGTTTAGCATAATCCTTAGTTTGGACAGGCAGATGACATTACGTACCTTAACCATGCAATACTTCCAGTGCAAGAGGAGTCTTGTTTGCTGATAAGGAGCCTTACTAAATAAATTTACAAACCATAAAGGAGCAGGGATTTTCTCCCTGTAGATCAGGAATCAAGCTATAAGGAGGTATATTTTAGAATTTCTAAGCATTTGTTGGATTATTAATGTACACGATGGATAAAAGGAGATCCTAGATATTAAGTATTGAATATGTAGACTCTCATCCTCTACTCTTTTCCAGTGGAACATCTCTACTGACTTTGGGGAAGATCCACATCAGATACACCAGTATAAAACTAAGAGCAGAATCAGACTAACAAACCCCACTGTGATTGTTCACTGTGCAGGGAAAGCCAGTGATTTGTCATAGGTTCAACTAATGCAGATGTTGCAGACATCTGTCTCTGCCTGTGAATTGTTTGATGGTGTCTCTGACTTACCAAACTCCAAGCAATCACTAGTATCCACTTATTGTTGCGCTGAATTTTTGGAAAACTATGAGCTAGCCTTTGTATCTCTACCGGCTTGTTCACTCTCTGTAATCCCTGGATTGAAAACTTCCCTTTCTAGCATACAAATCTGCAGGAAAAAGCTTACATGAAAGAAAATTAAGTGAGGGAATTTTGCGTTAAGATCAGCACAGATTTAGCCTGCAAATCAGAGATTTCTCACCATTTTGGTGAATGCAAAGCAAGCATGCCGTGCATTTTGTTGGTAGAGTTGGCTTTTTCTTAGCAAACTTTTTGAAGAGTGAGTGCATTTTACACATTCTTACTTTCAATATTTTACACATCTCTCTCTATATATAGTCATTGCTTAAATATGTAGCTTCTGTGTGAGTGTGAATGTGTTTATATATATATGAGCAATCATATTGATATATTTTGTATACCACTGCCATTTTTTCCTTTCTGAATCTAGATAGAGCTCTTGACAAATCTTGTTCACTTCGTAGGCTTCTCCAGTCTCTGATGTTTCTCCCACTTCTTTCTTTCTCCTCCTGTGGTCTTTGGCAATGTTGCAACCCACCTTCTGGCCCAGGGCTTTCTCACTGGTACGCTCTTTTTATAGCCTGTTCTTGCTCTTCTTTTTCTGGCTACTTGAATCATTGTCAAGCAGTAGCAAGAGCTGCGGGACCACGAGGACTAGACAGTGTACGGTCTTCGTGGTGGAATAAGCTGCTTTCGCACTCCTGTACTGAGTGGGAAATGGAATTTTCTTGGTGGAAAATACTGTGTAAAAATATAAATGGTGTAAATTCCTTGCAATGCGAGTCTTGAGCTTCTCATAGCATTTAGGCAGGCACATGCTTAACTTCTTTAAGCTCGTGACTAGCCCTGCCAACTACTCACACAATTAAATTAAGTCAGGACCTCAGAGTTTTGTTTAGGACTCAGGAGTCCTAAAATGATTAATTTAATATCACATCCTAACCATGTGTCATAGGAACACATAACCCATCCTGTGTAAATTAAAATGTAACAAGTAACTCTTAAGGGCATGTTAGACTGGCAGAATTGAGGCTTTGCACTGTTGACGTGCAGAGAGAAAAGAAATGTAAGTATTGCTTGCTTTATGAGAAACTGTTATGTGACTTTTTGGATTGTAGCAGACTTTGACCAATTTAGGAAGGCCCAAGTGCCACATTTATTCCAGTCATTTCTGTCTTCCCTTTCTCTCTCTTTTGTTGTGGAGGACTGCAGATATTTTTAATACCTTATGAATAGCCCTTTAGTTTTTATGTGTCACCAGCACAGATAGACCTCTGCAGCTAGAATGGACTGCATTGAAGTGTGACAATGGAGGAGTCTCTAAATGAAGAAAAGTCATTGCAGGCCCAACGCATTTTCCATTGCCTCAATAAATTGTTGTAGATCTAATTTAAAAAAATTCCCTCTCTTGCTCTGATAGACTTTCCTGATCCTGGCATGGAGGAAGAGGCTTCTACACCAAATTGTTCATATAGATCTATCTTAAAAAGACTTAAAATTAGACACCAGGAAAATGGCTATGGGAACGTAACGAAGTCCCAGTTACAGTAAAGGTCAGACCTTGGGTCTTCGTCCTCGGAGCAGCCCAGCACTGCAATGCATCGTACCAAACTTTGCAAACTTCTCATATGCGTATTTCATCTCATGCAAGAAGAGTTGTGTATAATTCCCAGCAGCTGTAAGGAAAAATCCCCCATAAATCAAATCACACTAGGTGTCAAGGTAAGTAAAGAAAAGTAGCACTTTCCATTGTAGCCAGCTGCAGTTATATTGACAAGATAGCTCAAATTCAGTCCCTTCAAACATTCTCATTAAGAAATGAACCCTTAGGTTGACATGTCTTAACTGTGATCCACGTGAAATAACACATTTGTCTTGGGCATTTTTTTAACGTTACACTTTTTTTTCCTTGCTAGGCTGGATTCTGGATGCTGCAAGGCTGTCCTGTCAGGATGCTGCGAAAGAGGGTGTTGCATCTTCTTACTGTAGAGTTGGTGAAGTTTCCCCATGTGCAGGGAATACAACATTTATGGACAGGAAACTGGTTTCCTTGCTTTGCGGTTTTCTTGTTGCTCTTGTTTTTAAAGGGGTTAACACCCTTAGTTCCTGAAACGAGATGTGAACAGGGCTTGGAGGGAGGGGGCAGGGAGAATCCCATACAAGATTCAAATGTTTCTCATTTCTGGGAAAACGAAATAAAGCAGGATTCATTTTCCAGTGGCCAAATAGCAGCAATTTATGAGCTGTCATCAAAAGCCCCAGACAAGCATTGAGTCCTGTGGGAAGCTGGAAATGGACACAGGGCATCTCCAAAAGACTCCGTTATTGAAACTTATTTTAAACCTTTTTTCAAGCAGAGGGTCCAGTCCTGTCAAATGCGTAATGTCAGCCCTTAGAAGAGCAAATAGCTTTCTCTAGAGAATTGAAGAAGTGGCCAAAGTCTGTTTGTTTGTCTGCCTGTCTTTTGGCCCTGGATTACTGTGCTTTTTAAAACTGTGTTTTAAAACTGTGTCTGGGAGAATCAGATAAATGGTAGATGTTTCACATAGCTCTACAAGTAGTAATCATTCTGTTCATGCATAATATCTGATATCCAAAGGATGGGCCCAAACTAGAGGTGTTTCTCATTTACCTATGAAGTGTCTTGCTTTAGCATATGTATAGTCAATTCTTGTTGTGAACATGTGAGTCCATTGCCTGCTGTAAAGGAGGTAGTGACTTTGTTTCAGTGGCTGTGGAGAGTTTCACTGAAATAACACTGTTTGTAGTCTTTCATGTGATTTAGAAGGCACAATAGCCAGGTAGTTCTAAAAATGTAATATAATTTTATGCAGCATTCCCAGAAAATGCTCTGAAGTCTTCTCCCTTTGCACCATTGTGACAAAAAACCTCTGTTGATTTTCAAGCTCCACAAGTCCATGCTGTGCCGTGCTGAAACTGATAGAAAACCCAATTAGCACTGAGAAGTGAAGGGCAGAGAGGGATGCTCTGGCCTGGAATCCCCTCCCTTCGGCAGCAGCAAAGGCCAGCCGTGCAGCCAAAACTCTATAACCAAAGGTGGACCTACCCCATGCGTGTTGCTGGCTCTCTGCGTAGGAGAGTGGGAGTGTGGGGAGAGAGAATTGATTCTGGGAGGGGAGAGACTGAGAGGAAAAGTGGAGCAAAGGGTGCTCTGAGCATGACCGCTGGGATTTTCAGAGGGTACTCTGATGGATGCTGGGGATCCAGCTTCCCTAGGAGTCTTTATCAATAGCATCTTGTACATCTTTTGAGTGACTTTTAGCCTCTCTGGCAGTCCTCACAGTCGATGTGGGAGGGAAAAGAGGTAGAAGGCAGCTCTAAGTTGGCAGCTCTCAGCACCTGTAACAGGCGAGGACTGTAATACCTCCTCGTGGCTGCTGGCTGAGGGTCTGATCCTCTGTTGAGCTGTGACTTCCTGACTACCTGTGACTCAAACAGACTTATAGGACTGGGCTTAAAGAAACCTTGAGGTGCCAGAGCCAAAGATGCTTTTGGAGCATGTCTGCTCAGTAGTCCTGAGCATGGATGTGAGCCTGCAGTTCTTAGGAGGCAACACTAACTCTACGTTCATATTGTCTGGGGACAAACAATAGAGACCTACTCTACGTCTTGGTGTAAGCCAGCTTATAGTGTGGGACTTGTCTGAGTCACTGTCTATCCTGATCTGTGTGGCAAAGCCATGTGGCTGACCATGGGTAGCCAGAGCTGATGGGGACCCTTCTTGCAAGGGCAGTTGTCTTCAGAGTCAACCTAAGTGCAGGCTGCCTTTAGAAAGGTGTGAATATGCTGCAGAAGTCTATGGCTACCCTTCAGATACACGGGTCAGGGACTTTAGACCATACTGTGTGCCAGCATAAACATCAGGCATTAGTTAGTTACAGGATTGCTTTGCTTTTGCTGTGAAACCTTGCTCCGATGCGTTATTTCAAGGAAGACAGTTGGGATTTGCAGGCCAGATCATGTGGCAAGGTAAGTAATTCCATCTCCCTTATTGGAGCTAGGCTGATGGATACAAGTCTTGTCCAACCTTTTTGAGAAATTGTGGATAGTAGGGTTTTTTGTTTGTTTGTTGCACTGAAAACTTGAAGCCTTCCGAATAAAGTACGTGAGGTAAACAGAGTTTTAGATGGAGCGTTGAAAAGGCAGTGCTTCAGGCTGTTTTCTGGATTCAGACTTTGAGAATACAAGTTCTTTGTAGAGAATCCCACACGTGGGGCGAGGAAAGGGTCTTGGGCTTGAAAATTGACCAAGGAGATGGGACTCAACCGAGCTTTGAATAGCAATCATTGTCCTTATTGGTGGTGCCATAATACGTGCTTGAATCAAACCCAATGTTGCACAGGCCAGAACCTGATGAAACCATGTAATTAGATGTTTGTGATTGTTCCTACCAGTGTGATCCACTGTTAAATAGGCTGGGCATATGAATAAAATCAATATTTTTTAAAGTGTGGTGTGTTTTTTATGTCAAAAAGACTGGTTGCACTCTTGGATTTTATGATGTTCGTATGAAATATTTGATGTAGAATTAATACAGTTGCGCAGCTTGCTTAGGACAGTTCACAGCCACTCGCAGAAGCACATCTTTTCCTCCTCAGAGGTGATTACTGCAGTGCTGCGCTGAACACCTGCCACAGGGAAAGATGTGAAGGCCACTTGGGACATCCTCCTCCTGGTCCTGCAAGGGTGGTCCCTCTGTTCTGTGACAGAGCAGTCAAGGCTGCTCAAACTTACATCAAATTGAAGTGATCTCTTGGTTAGAGATCAGTGTAGTGCTGGTGTGGGGGGGTGTCTCATCACACCTGCTGCTGCTGCCTCTGTCCCTTCCCTTCCCACCTCATGGCCCTACAGATACCAAAGGATGGATGCGTTTTAAAGGATTTTCTTTTCTATACAATGTCTGGCTCCATTCCAGCCCTTGCCCAAGAAAAGATGTTTTTGAAGGTACCTCTGAGGTGCTTTTGCATCTCCCAGATTCTGGGTCTTGTTGGAAACATAGACAAAATCGTGCTGACTCAGGCACTTCTCTAAGTGTTGCCACCTCATAGGAGAGGTAGCTTGCTCCATCAAGCTCACCACATCCGGGAATGCTCAATGGTGATCTCCAAATTACTCCTCACGTCTTTTGCTTGCTCCTTGACTTGGCAGCTACAAAGGTAAGTCCGTGTACACGGGATTTATCCAGCGGGGAGGAATTTTGTCTGCCTTACAGTCACACTGAAAGTGGGTGATGAGACAACAGCCAAGGAAAATGCCAGACCCTGTTCCCCTCACTAGATGCAGTGGTCTATATCTTGCTGAATGAAGCAAGGCCAATGGTTCACCCACAGCACTTGTTTTCTTCTAGCTTGACACGGTGACAGCGCTGTTACCAGTGAGTATATGTTCTTGTCTGCTCCCTGTCACTCATCCAAAGACCTGACTGTCTCTAATCACAGCCTCACACATCATGATATAAGGTCCTTGGCTGTCTTTCTAGCTGCGTGAGCCCTGGACTCTCTCACTTTCAAATTTGAGTTCACACCCATCTTTTGTTCGTTTTACAAAGCCTTTGTTCTCTCAGCTGCCTTATTTCAAACCACAGTCGCAGCCTGACCCCACTTACCTATGTGCTTCATCTCTTTCCCTTCTTCCTTCAGTCCAGATGATTCTTGACTCCACTTTTGGAGGAAAGAGGAAAGTTACTGTCCCAAAAAACTCCACGTTAAAGTGAACAGCACAAATGCCATTGAGGAACCAAAGCGTGTCTTGGTTCCCATCATTACGGACACTATCACTGCAAGCCCGGCATCAGCAGTGGTCAAAACCTGCAGCAAATTGTAGAAATGAGATAGCTCACAATTGCCAAAGCATTTTACAGGTAGATGCATTATGTCCAGGTGTGTTATAGGCAACAGGATCAGATAAATCATCTGTTCAGCCAAAAAAAAAATCAGTTTTAATTAATCAGGTCCGGATTACAATTTGGATCTAGTCATGTCCAATGATGCAAACCCCCTTATCTTCCCATCACCACCACCTGTCCCCTTTTTCTGTTTATTAAGTAAAACTCAAAATGCTCCTAGAAAAAAAATTACATTTTTCTGATGAAAATGCCCATTTTATCCAGCTGACAACAAAGATCTGAAGTACTGCCAAGAGAGGAGTGGTCATCTCATCTTTCTCAGGCTGCGTGTAGATGGTCACTCATCAGAACTGTAAATGGATGAAGGAGATAGATAAAAGCATTTCTAGTCAGGCTGTCAGCTTAGTCCTGACCTCCACCCTTGTAAATACTTACAGAATAAAAATGTCACCCCACAGAAACACATAATTTTGCACAGAACCATACTGCACTGATGTGTGGTGATGCTGTATTATCAACGATCCCAATTATTTCCTGCATGCTTCACATTCATGCCTATGTGACCCCTAGCCATTTTATCCCTGCATGCTGGCATCATCCCTAATTCTACATACTTATCTGTTAGGACAAGCTGTCTTCTTTTAGCAGGACAGCGTGACATGCAACCTGGCTCATGGACACAATCTGATCTTTGCTACTTTGAGGAGGGAAGCAGCCAGAAATCAAGGCTAGTGGTCTAGTTGCACAACAAGAAGGGAAAGGAAGGACACATTTTCATTTTCAGTGATGCTGAGGGGAAAACACATTATTACATGGTTTTCTTCTGAAATCTGGGATTCAGAGAACCCTGGCAAAAGATGCAGCTGCTCCAGGACTGGGTCTGTGAGCCCCAGAAATGTGTCTTCCTACATTTCCTCAAACATGATGGTTAAGTTCTGTGACACCCTCTTAGTCTGACTTACTGCAGTGTATCTGCTGTATGACGGATGAGCCAAAGAGGGTTTTTTGATCCAGTCAGGTTTAGGCTAAGTTTAGGAGGTTATTTTGGGAGGGAGGATTGAGGAAGGTGTAAGTTGTGCAAGGCTAACTGATGAGTTGAGCTACCTCTGCCATAAAGGCCCACAGAGCCTATGGAGTATGCACTCTTAACTGCATTAATGGGTAATATAGGTATAAAAGAAACAGCAGGAAGAAGGAGCAGGAGCGAGGAGTATAAATTTATTAATTTTGTGTACAGAATTTATATTTGCTACCATAATTGGCCTATTATAATGATTTTCCTAGAAGTGAATTAGCGATCCCAGTAGAGAATACAATTTGGAGAGTCATTGAATTAGAAGAAATTAAATCAAAGACAGACTAACATCTCTCCTATTAAATAACTGTGGCAGAAATTGTGTTGCAGACATACAGAAGGAATTCTGACAAATCGCCAGAACTGAGTGGTATTCACTCACGAGTTTCATGAGAAACAGTGGAATTACTTACGGCACTGTATAAGTCACTTGAACTTCCATTGGTGCCTGAAGTCTGGAGAGTAGCACGCATGGTGTCATTCTTTAAAACAGTTTCCACAAGGGTGTCTAAGGAACTGTGGTCTCATAAATTTGACATCTGTACTAGGCAAATTAATAGACAATATAATAATGAATTGAATCAATGAATGCCTGATAAATGCAAAAATTTCCTTGTGAAAAGTCAACGTGGTTTCTATTAAGAGAGGTTTTGCCTTAGAAAACTAATTTTTTGAAGGGGTAAATAAGCGCAATGGTAATGGTGAGTCTATTTGGTTAGGTTAGAATTCCAGAAGGCTTTACAGGGAACTGTACAGCTGTGGGATAAGAGAGAGGATCCTGGCATGGTTAAAAATGTTTAACAGAGGGCAGAGTCTCTGGCCAACTGGTAGAATGGGGAGAAGTCACTGTTGGATGGGGTCTGTCCTGAGACTTGTGCTGTTCCACACTTTCATAAATGATCTGGCAGAGGGGTGAGCAGTGAGGTGATCATCTTCGCTGGTGGTACAAAGCTCTTCAGGGCAGTAAGGAAAAGGACTGACTGTAAAGAGTTGCAGAAGGACCTGATAAGACTGAGTGACAGCACAATGAAAAGGCAGATAAAATTCTGTGTAGGTAAATGTGAAGTGATGGGCATGGGGAAAATTAATCCTAGCTTCACAGTGATAGGCACTGAGTTGGCCTTTGCTGATCAGGAATGAGATTATGTGGTTATGATAGATATCTCCATCAAAAATCATCTCAGCACTCACTAGCAGCCTAAATAGCAAATCAAACGTAAGGCTCTGCTAGGAGCTTGAGTACCATCTGCAGTCCTGGTACCCCATCTTCAGACTATAACTGGAAAATGTTTGGAGAAGGCAAGGAGGATCATCCATGTAAGCAGCAGCTCTGTTTGAGGAGTGACTGAGTGGGCTGGCACTCTTCCACCTGAAAAATGGCCTATGGATGGTGGGGAAAGTGTGACAGAGGTCTAATTATGAATGGCATGGAGAGCTTGAGGAGGGATTAAGAGTTACCTGTTTCTTCTGGTGTAACTAGACTTGGAGTAATCAAATGAGGCTGTTGGGATTCAGGTTCAAAACACAAAGAAGGAGGTGGTCCTTCATGCAAAGAGAAGCAGAACTGGGGAGCTCATTGACAAAGGGTGGTGAGGAGGCAAAAATTTACATGGAAATAAGGGGAGACCTGATAAGCACTAGCAAGAGATTGATTGCAGATTACTGAATAAACAAAACACATCAGGTTCAGCAGACCCCGAGAGCTAGAAATGGTTAAAAGATGGGGAAGTGTCAAATATGTTTGTTCTGTTCTTATTTTTCTTTAGGTATCTGCTTGTGGTCATTCTTCAGACTTGCTAATATTCATGCAGAAGATGGACAGAGACAGAAAACCTATATCTAGACCAAAATCAGATCAACGTCAATAGTAAATGATATTAAATGCTTTGAGCCTTTGAAGAGATCTAGATCTGACCTTTCCCAAGCTCTGATGGAGTTACATAACTGTTCTCCGATCTTTTTTGATTTGCAGATCTTCTAAATATTGTTGGTGGAGATGAGAACAGCAATACAGTAAATACCAGCTTACTGACAACCAGCTATTTTTTATTGGTGACCTTTATGGTCTCCTTAAAATTTGTCCACAGACCCTTAAAAAGTCTTGAACAATAGCTTGATGGACACTAGCTACACTGTGTAGAGTTCATCTTTACTTTTCAAATTTATTGTAGGCAGCAGACATCCACTCCTGGGAAACTAGTGAGTCAGAAGACACAACAGTGAGAGTCTGAAGTTCATGAAGAAAGGAGATGAGAACTGCTCACCACAGAAAAATGGGAGCTCTATATCTATTTATCTTTGTGATTTCACCAAATTTGTCTTCATTAATTACCGTGCCCAAAGAATTGAACTGAAGCAATGATGTTCTTGTAGACACCATCAGGTGACGCAAGGTCTGTATAGCACGCTCTCACTCTTTTAAAAGGGAAGAAACCATATTCCATCCCCCAGACCAATCTGAGCCAGTGTGACTGGTGTGTTTGCCTCTGAACGGAGCAGACAATCTGCCTGTGTATTGATTTTGTGCACATTAATAACTCCTAATAGCCCAGGCCATTTCCTGAGTAGCAATTTGCATACTCATAGGGGAATAATTTCCTTGTTTATTAATAGAAAAAATTCACCCTTTACAATATGTTTTGATGCTGACCAGAAAACGACCATTTCAAGCCACTTTGTAATAGTCAAAGATGCATCATGTAACCGCAATCTCTATTATACTCGCAGTCAACAAGCCTGGAGTGGACTGTGAGCCCAGCCTGGTGTCCTTAGGGTCAGCTAGCTCAGCCAGCCCTGTGGGAGAAGCAAATGCTCATATAAGACTGGTTTTGCTATGATTTTTCTCTCTAGGCATGTAATTGTGAGGGTGAAGAACAGCAGGACCCCTTCCTCAGTGGTTTTTATGAAGCAGCCTGGGGATAGTGAGAATCCAAGCTCAGTAGAGCAAAATATGCCTTTACATTCGCACCTGAATGTTGTTTGGGAGGTGGAGGTGTCTGTGGAGGCTCAGTGTGTACACATCTTTGTCAAGCAGGGGCTGAAGATAGCATACGGACATCCCGGGGTTGGGAAAGGTTTAGTGATGATCTGAGGAAATACTGTGTTTCAGGAAGTCACCTCCTTTCCTAAACTGCTTCACTATATAGGGATGTGTAGTTGTAGCTTCTTCCAAATCAGCAGGGTACTGGTTACCTCCTGCAGCTGCTCACTTTCTGTCTTCTGATTACTCTGTACACCCAATAGAGTCCTTCTGTTGCTTTATATGCCCATATGGGAATCAAACCTGGGAATCAGATAAGGAGGGAAGAAAACATCTAGGACTTTCGCCCATACCATGCACTCCTGATGGTGACCATGCCAGAAGAACCCATGAGGTGAGACTAGCAAGGAGCTGGGGGTTGGTGATGGAGGAGGGAGAGGGAGTTATCACTGCTAGTGATACTTGGTGGTGCTGTGATGCTGTTTGATATCACTGTTGTGAAAGATCCAGACTGTATCATCCATGACCACGGCTCATGCGGATGAGAGTGAGATGCGCTATGGCCCTTACGTGTGGAGTCATATATCTCAGAGCTCCTTTCTTGGAGTAGACAGGGAGAAGGGTTGGATTCCAGTAATACTAAACTACTTGGTCTGGTCTAGTTTAAATGCTCATGGGGTGGAGAGGGGGCACTGCAGCATGAAGAAATACAGACGTGAGAAGGAAAAAGATAATACACACTGATTCTGCTTGTGCCTACACTGATGTGTGCAGCTGGGGTAGCACTGCAGTAACGTTGGCAAGAGCAGTGTGACTGTATTTGACAGGGAAGGGGGCAAGCTGACATCTTCTTACCTTTTCTTGGCTGCATCTGCTGTGGCCTGTCTTGGTTTAATATTTTTTTGCAGTTTTGATTCCTGTTTAGTTCCTTTTCCCTGGAAAACGTGGCTGCATCACGAAACCTTTCAAGGCACAACGCAGCAGAGGTTCATCTTCAGGGCTGGGTGCACCATGTTCATCTGCTCTGCGTTCTTCCCCATGAGAGGGAAGTGTAATGAGGGAGGTGTAATGTACAAGACTTGGAGTGACTTTAAAGGTGGATTCTGAGGCTTATTTCCACAAGATGCTTAGGTGACATCTGTGCCAATAAATTAAACTGACTAGTCATGGACACTGGAACCAACTCATCACAGCAGTCCCTGATGTGGATTTTGCCTATGACAACTAGCACCCTCCCTAATAATTTGAGGAGCAGTTCTGGGAGTCTGGGAGTTAGATCACCACCAAATGAACAGTTTGCCTGAGGCCAGAGTGTTTTGGCAGACTTTAGGCCTCATACCTTCCCAGCATAAACCATGTTATTGATTGTGATACTCCAGGATGAAATTTATGCCAACCAGATGAAATATAATGGCTCTTGCTACTTCATAAAACTCAGTGAGAACTTCTCACACTGAATTCAGATCTTTTGGGCTTGAATTCATTTAGTAGAAATCTCTAGAGAAGCATGATTTCCAAGGAAAAGTCCACCTTTTGGAAGAAAAGCTGAAGATCCGATCAGCTGCTCTTCCCTGGGTTCTCTAGAAGTGTACAACAAGCCTGCAAGGAAAATGGCTGGTGTGACACCTGTAACATTAGGTATTTCCCAGGCAAGTCCCAGCTTCTGCGAGAGTGTCCTTCACACTTTGGAGGGAGCTGTGGGAAGGAGCACTTCAGGAACTGCTATTTTGCGTTGCTTATCTTCTCTTCCTCGAGCCTCCCTGAAGTCAGAGGCCAGTAGAAGTTTGAAAGGGAGTGGATAGCTTGCCTTACATCTATCGTACCATGCTGTTGCTGGAACAGCAGAAACTTCTTGGCAAAAGTGGTGGCAGTGAAGCGAGCATCACTGGCGCACACCCGACTCTAAGGAACCTTCCCCAGAGGCTAGTGGTTGTGCTGGCAGCACCCTTCATCGATACCACTGATTTGACTCGCGTTTGGAGAACAGATTGGCGCAATTCTGACTGATGCCAGTGACTTCTGCTCAGGTTTTCTAGTAAATCCACAATTCTGAAGCCCCCTCCCGGTTGCCTGCCCCAATGTAGTATCCAACTTTTGGAGCCTCCTCTCTTAACTCTGCTGTGGAGTGAGCTAATATAGCCCCAAATCCCTTTGTCCATCCCTTCCCCTCTAGGCATCGTGTAGGGAGCAAGCTCACCCACGTCAGCTGTTACGTAGTGCTTCGCTTTCCTCTCATGTATAACCCTTATATTACATTATATCCCTTGAGCTTTTGCCCTTCGAAATGGCCCCTGCCTTTCCCCAGCCCTGATCTTTCCCCTTGCCCACCTCTATTTCCCTTTCCCTCGCCCTGGCTTGGCTGAGATCCGCAGAGCACTCCAGGAGAGGGCGCAGGATGCATTCAGAGAGGAGCTGGAGAAAGCCTGAATGCCTGATTATTTTTTTTTCTTCTTTTTTTCTTTTCTTCTTTTCCTCTGCAGCGCTGTTTCAGGTGTGTAAATATCCCTACAGACTCTGGCTCTAGCACACTCTCTAGATTTTTGTCTCTCCCTTTTTCAGCACAGTCTAAGTAGCTGTTTGCTTTTTTTTTTGCTGCTGTTCATTAATTAGGCAGTGTCTACAGAGCTGCCCATGCATCTGTCTTTATGGGGCACAGCTGTTTTAAACTCCTCAGGCAGGACACGTAAGTTGACATGATGGTGTTGGCAACTTTAGATTTGGGCTGTATTTGCTTCTCCTTCACTGACTACATTTCAGTGGTAAAAGGTAGGTCCTTTGCCTCACCAGTGTGGGGTGTCAAGCCATCGCTGATGGAGGTGTGGGGGGTCTGCCTGCTGAGGTTATCCTTTCAGGGTAACTTGTGGATTTAGAGGACAGGAAAGGTGCAAGGGTGACAGTGGGAGAAGAGCTAGCTGCATTACAGGGCTGCTTTGCCAGTAGGTTAGTCTTCCACTGTTCCCTTCCCTTTTCTAATTACTTTACATTACATGATCATAGCAAGACTTTCTGGTTTTAAAATTGATGGCAGATGTATTCCCTAGATAATGAGTCTCATAAAAAATGATGTGAAACCTCCCATTGAATTTGATAGCAGGGGTACTGTTCTGATTTTAAGGTTACAGGTTGACACAAAAAAGCTAAAGAAAGGTTATCCTTTTCCACTCACCCTCTGGAATTTGGGTAATTATAGAGCTGACATTGCCAACACTAAAGGATATGCTTTTGGATGACTGAAAGGAAGCTTTCCATGGACAAGGAACTGCAGGAGTGTTCCCCATATGTGACGTGGACAGAGCTGGGGCCATGCTGAAGAGGGCTGAGAACTGTGCCACCAAGATTTGTCACCAAGCTCCTTCTCATGGCAGAGTGGTGGCATTTAAAGTTTCTCTGAAAAAAACCCAATCCTTTTTTTCAAACCAGAAATACTCTCTCATATTGGACTTTAGAATTTTTAATTACTAGTACTATTAATCATGGTGGCATGTATTAACGTGAAATAACTACAGTACTGTAATACTGTCAACCCTTTTCCATTATTAAATACAATGCCATCTTACAGACAGGTCTGTAGCCAAGAGATTTTGCAGCAGGTGCTCTTCTGCTGCTTTGACACTGAAGTCTTTACTCCTCTTAGCTGTGGAGGATGGCTCCATGGACCAAAGCCCTGCCCTGACATCAGCCACTGTGCTGGACCTACATCTTTTCTCTAGGGCAGTGGCAGCAGAGACCTTTGTTATGGTATTTGACAAGTCCTTGATCCCACAGTCACACAGCTGTTTGAAGACAAAAATTCATGCTAAAAGCCACAAACACAAGTGTGGCCCAGGCTCATATTCAGCAAGAGAGCACAGAATAACCAGACCCTTCATGACTTAACGCATCTGGTGTCAAGAGAGACTCTTTTTCTTTTCCCGTGGCTGCCACAAATGAAGTTAGTCAGAATTTGGTACTGTGGCCCATGGCTGGGGACACTAGGGACCACAGCAAAGCGGGTAATGCGTAGTCAGGGAAGGATGTGTGCTAACATGGGAAGGGTGTGAGCTATCACAGAGATCTAGGTGTAGTGACTGAAATTCTATTTAGTGCCACGAGGGGATACCCAAACCATTGCCAGCTTGTAAGAAACAGCTCCTTAACCTCAGCTTCCTTGGAAATCAATTGCTAGGTGAAGGAAGTGTATTTGGAGGGAATAAAGGGAATAGGTTTTTAGGCACATCTAAAATCTTTCCTTCTGGTTACAGTAGGAGTTCAGTGAATAGAATCACATGCATACAAATTGAAGCAGTGAGTGACAGCAAACAGAGCTGATGAGCTCCCTGTATCTGAAAGCTGTAGCTTTCTCAGTGTCAGAAAGCAGCTGGTTCCTGTGAGATAGGAGCGATGTCTCACTGATGGAGCAGCCACATCCTATTGTGAGAGGCTGGAAAAGCTAAGGTGATATGGGAGAGAGAAGGATGTATCTAGAGGCTTAGAGAAGGGGCTGGTGGGACAGTTCTAGATTTTCTGCTGGCTGGATAGCTGGGATCTGGTGCAAGCCAGATAAGTGGATTTGATTCCAGTTAAAACACTGCTTGTAGAGTCAGAGGGAGCAGAACAAGCCCACAAAACTCACTGAAGAACTCACTTCTGAGGTGTGCTGGGGATGTCTAACAGCAATGGTGGCCTCATGTGGTGATCCAGGGATTGTTTTACTCCTTCAGAAAAAGCAAACCATTTCAGGCAGGGAAGAGTCTAATGATGTGATGAAGTTCTCAAGGAACTAACAAGAAATTGCTACCGTTTCACTCCAAAAGTCTCGCCAAGTAGCGATCAAAGCATTTTCCTACCTTGGCCAAACTAGGCTACACCAAATGCACCAGCAGTGCTACTGCTGAATCTGACAGCCTCACCACAAATCCTTGTATTGGGATGGATGTGAGAAACAAATTCCTCTCTGACCTCTGGTGACATTCCCTGCTGGGTAGTATCTCAGTTCTACCAGGAGGACTGTGATGAGGGCGGTTATCCTGTTATTGTCTGCACTGCATCTTTTGGGGATGGTTAAGCTGTCAAAGGCTGCTAATCTGGCAATTAGAGCAACGCAAAGTTCTTTGCTACTACTCAAAGAATTCTTTTAAGGGCACATGAAACACGTCCCATGGCAGAGCTTTGTCTTGGTAAAGTTACTCTCCAGTGGTCTCATCCAAGACATGCAGGACTTATGCCCAGGATTCATTCTGGGGCTGTCTTTTCAGTCCTTGCCTTCCCTTTAAAGACTGCAGTGGTGTGAATGGGATACGTGCCAGAAAAAAGTCTCCAAACAATTTCCTCTAGAGACTGGAGATAATTTCTTTCACAGGGGCTGGTCAGGGATGCAGCTGGAGGATTCCATGCCGAAAGGCTGTGCACTGGGATGGATAATAAGTTAACGTGACCTTCCTTCCCAACCAAGGTCAGGCAGACACTCCTTTTCCCTTGGTCCTGGTGACATGCATTTCCTGAGTGATTGCTTATCTGTTTCTCAGTGTCATCGTACCTGCCCACCTGAATATGGTCTGTATGCTGCTGGCATGAGGGCTTGTTTCTGCTCTTCCGAGGGCTGTATATCAGTGTTGAATAACGAGGCCAGAAGTCTCTAGAGCTCGTGTACTGCAAGTCATTAAACTGGACTGACTTTGGCTCCATGCATGGTGAACAAGCTGTTCTTTTTAAAACAGTGATTTATTGTCTTAGATTGTAGTAAACACCGCCCTACAGAACAGGAGCAACTCCAGTTTGCAGAGAGACAGTTTGTTTTAAGGTATTTGAAGACACTTTAATTGCTCTCTTGGTTAAATTATATTCATTTCTCCTCACCGCCTCCTTAATCTCAAAGCAGGATATAACACACCTGAACATTTTTTTCTAGTCAACTGTGGTGCTTTTTTGCCCATAGGAAGTTTCTCCAGCTGTGCCTTTGTAATGTTCAAAATTTCTTCTATCTTTTCCTCCTCTTCCCCACCTGTTTGATCTTCTCCTTTCGTCTTAAAAACTGTGCCAAATGCTTCCTTGCGTTCTTCCAAATGCAGACTCGCCTTTCATTCTGCTGATTGCTTGTGGCACAACGAAAGATCATTTTTTTCCTTGTCCAAGGGCCTTTGTGCTAAGTTAGCCCTCCCAGAATAGAAGGGATAACTGTAATGCCATTTGTGGCGATGGCTGTTGTGGGGAAAAACCCCTTGATTTTGCTCACTGTTTCTAGAGTCCTCATGGCTGTGGACTTTTGCAGAGCACCTAACATTAACACTCGTTTTTTGCAGCATCAGGAAAATATCTGAGGACTGAGATATCTGTGGTGGGGGAGAAGTAAAGAATGGACAAGTGACTCTCCTTACCAACCTTCTTATGGTTTGGGATTTCATCTGCAAAAGGCCATACTGGCTTCATAACTCAGGAAAACTGCATTTCTATAGGTTTTTCCATTACTTTCCATTGGTTTCCCCTTGATTACATGCCATTTTTAAGTATAGTGAGGTTTCTGGGAAAAAATTCAGCTCACATGTTTTATGTTCGTTTTTTGCATCTATGCGTTCAGCTTGATTTTTAAGATCCATGACAGAAGACCTAACATGGGCTGAAAGGTTCATCTTCTCTCCGATGTCCAAGAGTGCCAGGCCACTGCGCTCGCCAGGAACATCATCATCGTGGCTGGAAGCTCTGCAGAATGGAGCACTCCTTTGCTATCAGCACCTATTAGTGGGCAGGGAAAGGGTGGACTGGAGCTCTGTGGGCAACCGCGGGTGCCTGTGGACCTGCTGGAGAAGGATCGCTCTGCTGCAAGGTGAAACAAGTGACCAGTGAAATGCTTAACTGGTTTTCAGCTTTAAGAGTTTGGGATAATTTTCTTGAAATTAAGTTATGTTGGAGGCAGTAAGTCCCAAGAGAAGAGGCAGGTAAATGGCACTCAGTGTGCCCAGGAGGGGAAGTCACCCTGTCCTTGCCCACAGTCTGCAGTGTTAGGTAGTACAGATGAAGAAAAGAACTGGTGTTTCCCCTGGGAGTGCTTGCTCCAGGCTTGGTGAAGCTTCCTGTTCCTCTGTCGTGTTTCTCCCTGGAGCAATGAGAGCTGGGGCAGGGTCGAGGTTTATGTAGCCCTGCAGAGGAGCAGCCTGTGAGGGAGGACTCTGCCCTGACATCCTTCAGCTGGAGCACCCCAGAGCCACCTGGATCTGCTGCTCAGAGTCTGCCCACCCTGCGAGGAGGGCACCGACGATCACACACACAGAATCACACACAATCACTAAGGATGGAAAAGACCTGTAAGATCATCAAGTCCAACCACCAACCCAACACCACTATGCCCACTAAACCATGTCCCACAGTGCCATGTCCACACGTTCCTTGAACACCTCCAGGGATGGTGACTCCACCACCTCCCTGGGCAGCCTGTTCCAATGCTTCACCACTCTCTCAGGAAAGAAATTTTTCCTAAAATCCAGCCTGAACCTCCCCTGGCTCAACTTGAGGCCATTTCCTCTTGTCCTGTTGCTAGTCACTTGGGAGAAGAGACCAGCACCCACCTCGCTACAACTCCCTTTCAGGTAGTTGCAGAGAGCGATGAAGTCTCCCCTCAGCCTCCTCTTCTCCAGACTGAATAACCCCAGTTCGATCACGGGAGGTCGGGAGCCTGCGTGGCGCTTCCCTTCCGTGGCTCCAGAGGTAATTCGATTTTCTTCTGGTTCTGGGCAAAAAAATCAAAAGTAAGGTAATCAAAACTGCTTTCTTTTGCATCGGACAGCATCTGGCTCAGAGGGTCACAGGAATAAGATAATCCCATAAAGGAACTGCTGTCTCATCTTCAGGAGCCACCGTTGGGAGACCCCACAACCTGGATTGGCACACATGCGAGGCTCAGCTTCTGCTGAGTCCTCTCCTTGGTACATATCACACTGTATTTGAGAAAGGACAAGTGCATTTAGGTAAGTGCTCAAGTAAACAAAACATCTACAGTGAGCAGTTGTTTGTAAAGCAGCTGCCAAAAGCACAGGCACAACCTCATTTGGCTGAATTTTGTGGCTGCCTTAAAGGAGGATAACTCCCTGGAGGCTCATAACTATTCCCTGAGGTGTCGGAGTGGCTTTTCTGGGGGTGTCTGACCTCTCCTGTACTAGTGGCTTGCCTTTCTATCGCACTCCTGCCAAGAAGTCAGGCTAGGTTTTTCCTCCCCTGCGACTCTCTAAGAGAGAGACAGATCAGGTTATTTCTAACAAGTGACCATGACCATTTTAAATGGCTCCCCCTTTCCATGGGTGTCTTCTCAACTAGCGATGAGGATGAAATCTGGCCAGGGGTCACCTGTGAGCAAATCACGGATTTGACAGATGTGCCAGGATTTTGACCTGTGGGAGTCCACAGCCCGCACGTCTGTCTGCGCTGACTGCTCGCTGGCCCCGTATATCCCACCGACTTCAGCTGTCAAGCCCTTTCCATGCTGTTTGTTGGCCAGTGCCAAGGTAAAGTAGGTCAGCTAACTTGGAGACCATCTCTGGTTAGCCTCCAGCAAGGTTACCAGTGTAGTTTTGGCCACCGGAGGGCTCCAGTATTATTTCATAAATATGACAGAATGATACTAAAAATTACCATTGTAGCTGGCCAAAAGGGGGGTCTAAAATCCTGCAGAAGCCTCATGCCTTATCCTGATGCTTGGGCATGCAAATTGAAAATGGGATGTCCGGCATGCTGCATCATGAACAATCAAGAATCTGGGACGCTTGCTTGAAATTATTTGGGTTATTACAATGATTTTCTCAGTCTCCCGAGGTCTGTCTCTGTGCCAGTGCAGCAAGGATGTGCTCATAAAATCCCTTTTTGTGTGAAGGAGCATTGGCATCGGAGAACAGAGGCGGGGGGGTGTGTGGAGGGAGAGGACCGTGGGAGAAGCAAAGATAGACCTGCGCCGCTTCTGTGGGATGCTTTTATCAAGGGCTGTGCAGGGGTAGGAAGGGAGGGAATCCCCAGATTGCACCTGCTTAAAGTTGTTAAAATTCAGCCTTTTTCCCTCTTCTCCCCTCACTGAAGGACCAGTGCAGTGCAGGAGGGAATCAGAGAGGAAGCTTTTATTCATTGCAGAGCACTGCAATGAATTCATTGCGTGTCCTTGAAGGAACCCCACGTTTTGTAGCTGACCCTGAGCTTTAGCATGAGGAAAGCTTTTTTTTCCCCTGCTTTTTTTTTCCCCCTCCCTCAGCTCTAGTCCTATTTTTAGAGCTTGCCGTTTTCTCAGGGGCTTCACAGTCTATTTTTAAAAGATTTCACAGGCTGCCAAACCATTGTTATTTTCTCTAGGGTGGTGTCAACATGGTGCCTATAGTAAATATGTCCAGCATTTGCAATAGGTATTGTTTTAAAGCAGAAAAACATTACTGATGAATGTGAAAAATGCTGTTGCAAATACAGCCCCACTGTGAAGTGCTTTATTTCCACAGAGCATCCTTTTGCTTGCCTCATGACTTTCCCCTTTTCTGAAACATCGTTGGTCTGACCGTCAAATTGCTCACTGCTGCATGAACCTGATCTGTGCATTATTAGATCATCTAGAGTGACTGTAAATCAGGTTTGGTCCAAGTCTTGCAGCATCTTTAATGTTTTTTATAAAGCTTTTTTTCTTGCCTTTTGTATTGGGAATGAGTTAAACTGTCCGGCTCTGAAAGCAATGTAAGGAAGAGTTTGAAGGGCTTAAAATACGAACGGTAGCGAATATTAGTAATCATCATCATGATATCATCCATTTCAGTGGCATTTCTCAAATGAATCCAGGATAATCACAGCTTCTTTTTACCTGTGGGGAAGAAAAAAAAAAAAAAAAAAGAAGTCAGGAACAGTTATGTAAAGATGTGGGAGCAGATGTACTGCTGGTGTAAGTTGGCATTGCTTCACTGATGTCAGTCAAACTAGTTGATGTGGGGGAACATTTGTCTGCAAGGGAAGCTAGTCTCAGATTTACCAGTGAGCTATGGTGGCTTCATAAGCTACCACACATCAGCTTAACACAGCATTTGCCCATGTCATGCTCTGATCACTTCACAAATGTGAGGGACAATGTCTATATTAAATCTCTTTCATGGATGCCTAAGCCAATGTCTCTTCTATGCTGCCTGCTGCAGAGAACGCTGCCCAAGAGGGCAATTCCTGCTCTTCAACCCATGTGCAGTTGTTCCTTGAACTGTAATAGCTCAGCTGTGCCTTTGAGCACCGAGTTTACAGGCCACGGACACGTGCAGAGCACTTCCTCAATCAGCTTCTTGTCTGAATGCCACGGGGAGGACTGAGGGAACGTCCCCATGGGAGGTGGTGAGCCACCCTTCTCCAGAGTCCCATGGGCATTTAGAAGCCTAAACTTCCTTGTTTCTGTAAAATTGGAGATCATAAATACTTTTGCACACTTGAACCCAGTGCGCACTATGGGCGCTGGGCAAGGAAATAATGCACAGTACCCAAGAATGGCTCTGTTATTTGCACAGTCCTTGCCCTGAGTCCTTTCTCTGAACCGTGAAACATCCAGGAGCTTCACAAGCTGGTGATATTCGTTTCAGTTACAAACCTCCAAGGGATTTCTCTTCCATGAATCTGTCCAGCTGCCTGCTGAACCCTTGTAAACAATTACCATCCACAACATCCTGCAGCAAGGAGTCCCACAACCCAGCTCTCCCACGTGGAGAGTCACCTCCTCTTGTTTGAACCTGCCCCTTTATTTCTTGCCTCCTCACTCATAACTTGACTTCACTGGATTGCTTGAAGGTTCTAAATTGCCTAGCATTCAGTTTCGGTTCACGAAAGGCCCATCTCAAGTTTACCAGGAGACCTGTGAACTTTTGTGAACCTAACCCGAGACTTGCATTTATAACCAAACCGGAGGAGTTTTGCCTAGGTTTGCATTTTGTTGCAGATGCCTTACACTCTTCTCATAATCCCACTGGGCAAAGAACGATCATTTGGAAGCCCCCAAGAAAACTGCCTGACTTCACGTTATTTTGGCACCAGCCCTCTGCACCATACCCCGAACTCTGAGAAGCCACCGATTCTGGTTCGTGCTCTTGGCAGCTGATCTGGTTGGCTGGTTTTGAAGGTACAACTGCCATAGCAGATGGCTGTGAGGTTAGCAGGAAATTTATTCAGAGCTACGCATAAACCAGGCTGTCTCTCCTCCGAGGCAATGGCAATCAAGAGCACGCTCACATACCCACCCACATCTGCACACTAACATCTCAGCGCTACGTGGTGACCGAGGAGCGGAGGAGACAGCCTGTCTGTCACACACCAACTCCTCTCTGCTGCTTTATCCCACAGTCTGTGCCAGCTCAGCAGGGCTGTTGGCTCCGTCTGCACTGCTGAACAGCGGAGGTGTTTCGTGAGTAGATGAACCTGCTCTGTTCATAGGGGAACAGGGCTGAAATGGTGCAGAGCCTCCATTTTGGGCGTATCCTTTTAGACACCCTTCATGACCCATGTCCAGTCAGCAGTCCTAGGTCCACCGCAAACTGGGTATCAGCAGTTTGTAGGACTGCTTTTCTGAAGTAATGGTTTGTAGGAGGCTCAAAGTCTGATGGGAGTCAAAGAGTTGGGATAGGAATAATTCACTCTTTATTTTCTGGGGAAACAATACTATGTTAGACAGCGGTGTTGCAGTGAAGATGGCTGAACAGAGAGAAAGCTGTAAACCCTCAAGAAGTTTCCTCTAAAGTGTCCGTCTGTAAAACCTAAGCATCTCCACCACGTGCTGAAGCAGATGTTAAGGGCCCTTGGTCAGAGCCTGTGACGACTCAGCAAAGATACCAGCAGGTATTGGGATTTGAGCTGCCAGCTCCTTGACTTCTTTCTATGCCCCTAGAGTAGCTGCATTAATTTTTATCTTTAAACATTCCTGCCACACGAAAAAAAAAACCACCAACGGTACCAGCTCTGAGTCATGCCAGCATATTTGTATGCTGATGTATTTAGGAGTAAAGCTGTTGGAGTTCGATAAGCATAAAGCAGCACTTGATAAGTGAAGTAGTAGTAGTAGTAGGCTATTTAGATGAGGCAAAGGGAGGTGCGGTATGCTGTCAGCAAGTACTTGGCACCTTGCAGTATTGGCCCCAAATGAGGTTGGCCTAGGCTGTTTTTAAGCCGCTGGATTTCCTGCAAGTAAAATTCCTTTCCTCAGACTTGGAGGACAAATCGGTGCTATCTGCCCGATGGGAGGCAGATTTAGATAATGAAGTGTACTTTGCTGCGAATCTGTTCTTATCACTACCGCATTTGTAGACCATATCTGCTAAGTGATATGACTCATTTATCACCTCTGTTTGTCCTTTTCACCTCAGGCTGCGGTTGCACAATTAATGACCGCTGATAGGGGATGGCTGCAGTATTGGATCATCCAGCAGGACCATCTGGGTCTGAAACAAGGTATGGATGTTTATCATGTTTCTGCTGAACTATTGATAGCACACATGGTATTTGCTTACAGTATTTGCAGGAAGGATAGCACCTACTCTGACATAAGGCTTGATGGGACGGGGTTAATCTCACACACTTTGGGGTGCATTCGAATGGACGTAGTGACTTGATATGCTTTTGCTATGCGGTTGTGCCATTTTTCCTTTAGCATCAGGAGCCTTAAAAACACATTTGCAGTGTCACTACACAAGGTATAGGCTCCTCCTATGTGCTATTCTTGTGCCTGTAGGATAGGGGGTGTATATCAGCGATACTTTTGAAGTGTGGTGGAAACCTGTGAGGCATCCCTTGATCTGATCTGTAATGCCCTGGAGTTTTACAGTCTCTTGCTGGACCATGCAAACATGCTAGCACTGGGGCATGGATTTAGGACCATCCTTAAGAGATGGCACTGGCATAGCTGTTGCTCCCCAGCTCCGTAGTTGCTTTATTCCATAAAGAAATGATCCCTGTGACAAGACCAATGCTCTGCCCGTTCAGTCCTGGTTTCCAGTCTCTCTTTGGCAGACATCTGCACATAACCCAGAAACTCACTTGCTCCCCTGAAATACAGGAGAGAAGCCTTTCTAACCAAGCTCATTGTTCAGACCTGCCTGCAAACAACCTCTGCTCATCAGACTGCAGTTTCTGGGTTACTGCTCTGCAGAGCCCTTGCTGGGGTTTCAGGGGAATCGGTTAGCTTCTAGGTAATGGGTTACCTCTTTGCTTCCAGCTGCTAGAGAGCATGGAAAGAAGCTAAAAATACATTTCAGCCGACACCTAATGTCACTTCTCCACGTGAGGGGTTTGTGCAGTTGCCAGAGGGATGTTAAGCAATTGCACAGGGGAGGGGAACATAACCCTTATCTTTGTGAATAGACGGGGAGGTGCCCGTGAGAAAAATCCCTCTACGAAAAGGCTGCGGAGCCCGGTGCTTTGATGCCTGTGTTGAAAAAGCGTGCAGCTAAATACTCACAGATTTAGACCAACCAATCGTGTGTGAATGCTATTTTTGGAAAGCACAGCACAGAAATATGGCACATGCATCACATGTGAATTGGAAAAGTGCAATCTATTTTTGGAGCCTGTTTGCATATGTGCTGAGTCAGGGTTTGCACACACAGCAAGCCTGTACCTAACATCTCTTAGATCTGCTTTAGCAAGGTTGTGAGCTTTCAAGCAATTTGTGGGTCCCACAAAATCCTTTCTCCCTCTGATTTTACTAGCATCTCAGTGTTGTGGGGAGGTTAATTAGAAAAGCCAAAAAATTAATTGAGAAAGGGAGCCATAAGAAAAAGGGAAAAAAATTAGAGTTGAAGGGGGATGGGTTCTGCAAAAGCAATAGCTAGGTAAGTGCAGAAAGGCCAGAAAAGCATTAAAAAGTATGGAAAAGCAGGAATGGCTCTGAAAGAAGGTGGGAAATTTACATCTTATTCTACCTTTGCTAAAGCAAACCTATATATAGGGAGCAGCCCTTAGAGAAAACAGGAATCAGAGAAAGAAACTGGAACAGCCTTGCATGAATTACAGCCAACCTTGGCTTTGCGGGCATGGAAGAAAGCCCCTAGGTTACTAGGACTGTCAGGCTGCACAGCAAAGGGAGGATAGCTGAGGATAAAAGATGGGCTGGCTGGTGGTGGTCTCAGTAGATGGACTCCATTCTACAGGACACAATTTTTTTCAGACTGCCTTCCAGAGCAGTGCTGCTGTCCTCACAAATGATGGGAACTAAAATAGAGGTCCCTAGATGGTCAGAGGTTTTGCCTAGCAAGGGATGCTTCTTTATCAACTATGACAAGAAGGCAAAGACCTCAAATACCAGAGACCATTAGGCTGCTGCAGACTGCTGCGGTCATTAGGGGGGACTTCATGTCCTTATCTTCTCCTGTCCTGCCATGCCATTGACACCACTGTGCTCCAGTGTTACAGTTTACCTTCTGCTGGTGGGAGTGGTGCCGATAGGGAGGCTCTATCCACTCAGGTCTGGCACTGGAGAACCTTCTTGGTCCTGTGTGCACAGAAGTGGGGTTGCAGGCATGGAGAACAGGGTGGTAGCACACCAGCAGGCACACCAGCCAGAGAGGTGGGCTGAGCAGAGGCCAGGGCAGGACTATTCTTTAAGAGCAGGTAGTCATAGCCAGCAAAGTGCAGGCTGCGTTATCACTGCCATTGAGGGCCGGATAAAGCGTGACATAGCGAGGCCGAGCGAACACATCATGCTGGGGCTGCCCGCCCAGTCGTCCTGCCTTACAGCAAGGGCAGCACGCAGGTGAACAGAAGGTGATCTGGGACGTGGCAAAATCTGAGCTGGACTCTTCCTCTTTACCTGCCCATTCCTACTTTCCAGCAAGTCTCCTGACTTGGAGGGTAGCTGTGATACGAAACCACAAAGCAACCCTATGGAGAGCTGCCCTGCTCCGGGGAGGTGCACACGACGTACCTGCGGCTCGCTGGAGCCATTCCCACAGTTCAGGAAAAGGTGGGCTGGCTTGTTTGGAAGGACCAAGATGGATTTCTGTTCAAATGAAAACCAGAAGGTGAGTGGAGCCAGGCAATATTCACAGCTTCCACTCATACAGCGGGTAGGGAAGGTGGTTTTATACTAAACAAGATGGGAAGGACAGCAAGAGCAATCTGAGGATTGGCTTGTTGTTGGAGGACCAGATGAGGTCCAGAGCAGAAGCATCCTGTATCTTTCACATTGAAACCAGACCTGCAGAGTTTGTGTGATGTTTTAAAGCCCTTGTCCTGGTGAGGTTGGCTGTAGAGATTGACCCGAGTGCCATCTAGTGATCTAAAAGCATAAATAAGCAGCATTCCGGCCAAATGACCATGCCACACTGCAGCAGATGCCCTTCCCAGTTCAGTCAGGAAAAGCAGAGAAGCAGCCCATGTTGATGAAGTAGATCTCCATTGAGTAGACAGCAGTTTCCTGAAAGCCGAGTCTAGCGATGTGCAGAAGAATGGTTTGACATCAGACATGTGCACCGCACCCACGAAATCTGCACCGCTGCAGAATGTGCAGAGTTCTTGTGTTCCCAAAATGTGGGCAGCAAATGTAAACCCTTCTGTTGCGAGCTACATGAAAGGTGACAAGCTCTGTCCATGAGCAGCAGGCATTGGGTTTTACACATTCCCCCAAAAGCCTTCTGAGGTTGCAGGTGTAGAAGGATTTGACTAATATCCTGTTGTGTTTCCCTCTGACGACACTAGATCCCCCTAGAGACTGCCTTTCAGAGGTTAGCAGTGCATTCTGAAGCCCACCAGTTGCAGCGCTGGTTCAGCTCTTGCGTAGCTGCTTAGCACATACACAGCATATTGTCTGCAGGACCATGGGTAGACATCGCAGCAGCACGGGGGAAGGACATTAGCCCTGTTTTCCTGCTCCCCTGACAGGAACGGCACTGCCATCATGCATCCTCTTACAGGCTGCTGGGGAGGCATGAGGAGCTTCAGCAGTGTAGGGTGGAAGAGCCTCGGAGCACAAGCTATAGAGGAGAAGCGAGCAGCAGTACCCTGACACAGTTAGCATCCCTCTTGCGGTGATAATACCATGTCATGCAGCAGGATGCTGTGAAGAGGTGGGATTCATGCTGATCTCTGTAGGGGGGCACTGTTGACTCAATTTGTTTATTCAGTTGCTAGAGTCATAGGTGTCAACACAGAGACAGATGTCAACATAAGAACTGACACATACCTATAAGCAGGGTAAGACACAGCATGAAGCATGCCTGGCAGACTGCCTCCCATCCGTGCACTCCTGGTGTCTTTAATCTTGATGGAGCTAGACCCCCATGGTCCATCTGGGCCCTTCTCTAGCTAGGTACATGTGGTTAGGAAAAGTCTCTTAAAATGACATATATTCTGTTTTTCTTCTTGTAATCAGAGAAAATAAAAAGTGAAATCGACTCCATCAAAAAAAAAAAAAAATTAGGTTTGAAATACACATGGGATTAGGGATCTCAAGCCCTAGTCTTGAAGGCGAGCCTGAGTTAAAAGCAGAATGGCTTAAAACAAGAATGAAAAAATGCAAATGTTGATGTAATTTCCAAATTTGGAAAGTGGATACCAGCCAAACAAATGCCAACATAACAATGCGCACAAAACAAAACAAATCAGAATTCCCCTCCAATTTTCGGTGTATGCTAAGAAAGGTTTGAAGACATATCCAAAATCTGTGGAAAGGCAGAGGAAAATCATGCAGGTCTCTACTTTTAAGCTGTTCTACTGGAAAACCTTTTTCTTTTTGACACCATTATGTTCTTCACATAACCAAAAAGAGAACAGAAAGCAGCACTTTTCCAGACCTTAGTTTGGACTGGTTTCTGATTAAAACCACTTAGGTTCATAACCTTCTGTTCTGCAACCATTGATCCTCAGCCCTCGAGCCTAGGTTGACTCTAAACGTAACTTGGAACTGCTGGAAATCTGAGCAGTCATTTCATTCAATACTCAGCTCATGTCCGGGAACTTTGATGAACCTAACCTGAGATTCATGCTTGTAATCAAATCTAAGCAGAGATCAGTTTTGCCTGGGTTTTAGTTTCATGTAAGAAGGTGCCCACTTTCCTACCTATCTTCACGTTGACCAGGCAGTGGAGCATCTGGCTATCTCCTTGCATATACCATCAGTAGCTTTTCAGGTTATATAGCCAGTCTCTTTGTCCTGAAACTAGTAACCCACCCATTTGTCCTTCATTCTCATAAAACTTGCTTATTCTGGTTAGTGTTCCCTGCAGCTGACGTGGTCAGCTCTGTTCAAGGAATGACTCTCTGCCCAGATGGTAGCAAGCCTGACAAGGACTCTTTTCAGAGCTATGTACAAATCATGCCGTCTTCTCTTGGATGGATTAGAGTCAACAGCACCATAACTGCAAACCCACGCACCCACCTCTGCAAACTAGCATTCCAGGACTGTGCAGGAAAACAGAATGCCTGCCTGACCCACACAAGTCTGCCGTGCCAACAAACCTCACCAGCTGTAAGCAGAACTAGAGATAATAGATTATTAGCTTAATTCACATAGTGTTTCTTGTTCGTAGCATCAGAGTGGCCATTTTCCACTGGAGAAACTGAGGTACAGCAAATCAAAATGCTTTTTAGAGGTCAGGCATACATCCAGGAACAGAACATTGGACAGTGACAGCACCATGTACAGAAGTGATGATCTTGATGTTAATTCAGTGTCTTCTATACTGCTTTGTGTTTGCATCCTCTCTACTCTCAGATAGTCTTAACTGTCTGACTGCTTGTGTCTGAAGAAGTACGCCACAATCTCAGGAGACTCTATGGTGCTCACAAATAGGTGATTATCAATAAATTGCTGTTTAAAATCCTAGTTATGTTAGCTTGCATAGATCAGATAAATAAATTGCATAGTCTGTTCTGTTTCTGGATTGCTGAATGCCTCAGACTCTTGCTGGTCTGGAGGAAATAGTCTCATCAATACATTTCAAATGGACTTCCTTTGGATATTGTGAATGACTCAGTTTGAATGTACTGCTTCTTTGAACTCTCTGACCACTAGACTTTATTTTAAAGAAATTAGTTCATACACAAGATTCAAAACCAGAGTTTGACTAACAGCTCTCAGAAGCAATCAGACTCTTTGGTATAGGATTTTTGTTTTCAAAGCAAATGCCACTCTTACTTGTGTTAATATTGGTGGTAAACGTGTCACACTGGGCACCTCTCTTGTGAGGACATAATAAAATCCACTGGTCCTTGACAGACAACATCTCTTCTAGACCAAGGCGGCTTGAAATAAATAAGGAGTGAGCTTCCTAGGGTATCCCAGACATGGCTGGGGACTTACAAGCATGGCACATGGCACTCTCCTGAAACAGCAGCTGAAAGCCAAAGCAGGGAAAACCTCGGCCATCTCAGATGGCATCAGATGTCCGTGTTTAAGCAACCAAACTGAGCCATGGAGATCCTGCTGATAGCCAATGGACCCAAGAGAGAGCTTCTGCTTGTCTGAAGCAGGCTTTGGCTGGTGGTCAGCTGGGTCACTGGGTTCCAGGAGCTTGCACTGGTTGGATTGCCTCTGACTGCAGACCAAGCCTAAACAACCAGCCTGCATTATAGACGCTGTCACAGGCATGGTCTTCATCTTGAGCTCAATCTCTCCCCAGCTGCGATGGCAAATGAGGTTGTGTAAATATAAGCCTGCCCCTGTTCTCATTGATAAGAGACAGAAGAATGAAGAGAAGGAAGAATGAAAAGAAGGAATAATGAAGAGACGGAAGAATGAGCTGCATAGACTGGTAGCAGTTTGGGGAAGATGTTTTGGAACATCACTGCTGGGCATCCCATGCAGGTTTTAAATACTAGTTGGTACTTTGGTCAGATGTGCACCCGGAATTTCACGTATATAATAAAACCAGCTATAGCAGCCCTCTTTCAAGACTAGGGCTAAAATATACTCTGCACTGTGAATGTCTGTTGGCTGTGCTTAGTTTTACACTGAGAATTATAACCTGGCAAAAAGTATATTGTTACCATATGCACAGCGTCAATCACACTGTCTACTACTAGTGATGGTAGTAAAGTAGGCCATTTTGAGCACTATACTGGTTTTGCCTGCTGGGTTATTTTGTTGGCTGAATATGTGAATAATATATCAACAATAACTAAGCTCATTTTAGCTTTTGGGAAGAGGCACAACTCTGTGATGCTGGTCTTAATATTCGGAGTGGAAGTAGCTCCACTGAAGCTGATGAAAATCCAGTGCATTTTGAACCTGGTCCAGAGCATGCACCCATCTCCCTTTGGGTGACAGAACTGGCAACAACTTCCACTGTGTGGCACCTGCATCTGCAGGTGGCCCATTAAATACCTCCATGGTTAAGGGCAATAGAGCCGAGTTGTTGTATAGGCACGGATCCAGCAAAGAGCACTTGAAACACATCAGGAGCATTGTTGACTTCATCAAGACTACGTGCGTGTTTAAACAGCTGCTTGAGAGCCCTGTTGGATCAAGCTTTACATATCTAATAAAGAGCCCTGAAGATTGAGGTTCGTCTCTGAACATAACTTTATTTGGTTTAAGCCATCCATCACATTGAAATAATGCTGTTGTTGGGTAGGAGATATGACTATTTTTATGGCTATGTGTAATATTTTCCCCTCTCGCCAAAGTGCCTTTCTGAGTGATAAATGTGTAGGTTTCCCTCTTCCCCGGGTCTGAAGGAGCACAGGAGGCTGGCCGGGTGCGACGCCTTTTCCCTGTTTATAAAAGCAGCACTGATGGAATGGCTGTAAACTGGTAATGATCAGCCTGCAGATGCCCTTTCGCAAGCAGCACATCGGCAGGCTGATGCAGAACAGGAACTTCTTGTTTACACAGCTCACCATCTGCATCGCAGTGGCACCATCCTCCCATCTGTGTGTACAAACTGGAATGCTGCCGCCATGAGCAGCGCGCCCAGTTAACTCGTTGTAGCCTTCTGAGAATCCAAAGTCTTCTCACTAGTCTGACATTATCTTTCCCCACCTCCCTGGGAGAGCTGCTGCAATCTGGACCTGTATGACACAGTTGTAACCATTTAATGATAGAAAGGTCAACGAAATGAAGCAATAAATGGAAATGGAGGACTCATTCTATTCAGTAACCTGATGAACTTTCACTGTGACATATTTTATGCATCCTGTTGGTCTCTACCTGAGGATGAACAATTAGGATCATAGAATCATAGAATTGTTTAGGTTGGAAAAGACCTTTAAGATCATCAAGTCCAACCATTAACCTAACCCTGCCAAGCCCACCACTAAACCATGTCCCTAAGCGCCTCATCCACATGTCTTTTAAATACTTCCAGGGATGGTGACTCCACCACCTCCCTGGGCATCCTGTTCCAATGTCTGACAACCCTTTCAGTGAAGAAGTTTTTCCTAATATCCAGTCTAAACCTCCCCTGATGCAACTTGCGTCCATTTCCTCTTGTCCTATCACTTGTCACTTGGGAGAAGAGACCAGCACCCACCTCTCTGCAACCTCCTTTCAGGTAGTTAAAACAAAAATAAGATTTTTTTTTTTTTTCTGAGGTAGTGAAGGCAGGAATGAGTCATGGTGAGTTGTTGTAATCAAGTTTGCAATCACTGGAGGATTAAACCATGCCACAGACGATGACAAGGCCAAGAGTCACAGGGCTCAGTTAAACATTACAGCCTCCATGGACTTAATCACAGCCAGGTGCCATATTAAACATGGCTTGTCCCTCTCTGCAGTTACACAAGTGATGATTATAATTGTTTCAGCGAAGATATCTTCATCAGGTAGTATGCTAATGCTGCAGTTTTCCTAGCAAAGGCTAATATGATCCTGTAATGGTTTCACAATGAAACTTAAGTTACAGGACAGAAAGGACCATGAAGCAGTTTCTCTGGTTGAAGTCACACTTTGTCTAGCTGTGGATTTTTTTTTCAAGTCTGCAGTGACAGAGAGGATTGCAAAGAAGCCCATGTGCGATGCCTAATAGGTTAGCTGTCCAGGAACTTCTTCAGGTTGCGAAGGTCTCTGCTAGGTGGGAGCTCTGAAACTTGCCTGCTCTTAGACTAGTTGAAACACAACATTATTTATCCCTCTCAGACAGGGACAGATCTAAACCATCTGCAAACATCGACTCTGAGGCAAGCATGGTGGCTTCTGATCGTTCCCTCAGCAGAACTCTTCCCACTTCTTGCACCCGTGCTGCATCTGTGTGACACTGGAAGGCAGCGGGGCACTCAAGTCACCAGCTCCTCCCTGAGATGTTGGTGATTGTCTGTTAGGTCATCCAGTTGTTGCTGTCCCATCCTTAGAAGCATCCCAGGCTTAGCTTCTGCCCAGATGGGGTTTGCTAGATCCTTTTCCTCTCCTCATGACCCATCCATTATTATCTTTGTTCTTTTGTGGATTCGGGCCTGCTGAAGAAGTCTTTGTTCTTTACCCTTTTCTCCTTGTTTTTAATAATTCTTTTTCCTCCTTGAATAATAGTTATTCTGCACTCCATGTCTAGCTGAAACAAGTGCTGTCTTCTTTTTCCCTTACACCTGCTTTTGAAGACCCGAAACACTGCCAAAGCTCCAGTGTTTCCCAGTGTCCTTAAATGCAGTAAAGACGTTTTCTTCTTCAACACTTTCTATCCTTTCTGCTCCCCTCTGACAAATGAAGGCATCTTTTCAAATGTAAAACAAGCGGTTCTTTTTCTTTGTACTGGTGAGTAGTTTTGTATCAGGGTTGCTCCCAGCAAGGATTGCCAAAATCTTCAGAAGAGTGTCCCCACTTTCTGTTTCTGGAGGCTTACATCCTCCTTTTAGAAGCAGTCATTTTATGTATCCTGCCCTTAGCTTGACAGTTCGTTGGAGAAAACAAGGCGCTGGCTCCACAGAGTACCTTTGTCAGCACCCATTGTGCCAGGCACTAGCAATCTATATTTGCAACCAGCTTTCACAAAGCAATGACTCTTTCTTTCTCATGAGACTTCTGCTGCTATGTAGGTCTGAGAAACTCATGTATACAGCCCCCAAGCCCTTCATTTACTAGTACAAAGACCACTGGTAGGAGTGATGTGTGCGGACCTGCCATGGTGGTCCTGCCTGCAGTGCGGATATTCTCTGCATTGGTGGCACAACAACCGTTTGGTGCAAGTGGTGTTTCTCTGTGCATGTCTTCACCTAGCCCTTTATCCCTCTTCAACTCAGCATCAGCCTGAGCTGTCTAGGTAGCAAAGGACTTTTTTGGCGTTTTGAGAAACTTTTTTTCTTGTTTTCTACTCCAGCTGCAAGGCTGAGGTACTTTCTTATGGCAACAGTTTCTCTACCACATTTTGGTGAATATACAGACTTTGATATTGTGACCCTTCTTCCAGCTCATTTCATGATCTAATTCCCACTGAGCATTAACACTCAGACAGAAATACCCTGGAGAACAGGAGGCAAACTGAAGTGCATGCTGCTTGCATTGGGCCCAAGGGCTCCCAGCATGTGAGTTGCTGGAAACATAGTTTTTTGTAGACTCTGTTTTTTGCTTAGTGGCAGGGGGCATGTATTGTACTTCATTGCATGTTACTGTTTTAAGAGACAATTGCAAATGACGAAAATTTTCAGTGTAAATCTTGGATTAAAATCCCAACTCTTTTCACATGTTCAGCTGTCTTACTCTAGGTGCCTGGAAATGAATCAAAGCAGCAATGAAATTTGGGTCATCCTACGGATATGCCATTGTACCCACCAAATCTCAGCATACGCCCAAATATGATCTTTTCTATTTCTCCATCCAGTTTTGCAGAGACCATAAGTAGAACACGAAGGATGACTTTGGCCCGTTGTAGAGCAAATCCTGATGAAGAAAAGACGTTTCACTCCGAAGGGAGTAAAACTGATACTTTGCAAGATAATTGTGAAAAACCTATGGGAAGACAGGATAAGCCTAGTGAAAGGTGGGAGCAGGTCACAAAGTCCTTCTGCACATACAGTTTAACAAGCCAGCGGAACCTTTTTTGCACTTTTTCTCAGCTTAAGAAAACTTGCTTGAGGTTTCTTACACTGGCGGAGTTTTCTTATCCACAGTGGGAGTTTGTTTACTGTTACACATTTGTAGAAGGTGTGAAAGAGCTTTTGTAGAAAAGATGCTGGTAGTGAGGTAATTAAAGGCAGGGTGATGAACGTGACAGGCCTGCCGTGATAGGATTCATGCCTGTACAGCGCTCTTGCTTCCTACGCCTAAGCTGAAGGACTCCTGTCCCTAAACCTTCTGCTCCCCCAGCCCTGAGAGCCGTCCCTGCCCATCTCCCAGCTCCCCAGGGCTGAATAAGAAATGGGGAGCGCAGCCTGGGATTCCTGCAGCCATTCTACTGTGCTCATCACTAGCCAGCTCCCTCCTTTGAGCCTGAGAAAAAGGGGTGAGCATAGCTCAGCTGGCAGTTCCCATGCTCCTACTCTTGTCATAGACCCAGAGGGGAGAGATATAGGCTTCATTTTACCTGGGGAGGTGGTAACTCCCCATCTTACTGTCTGCAAAATACTCATCTTGCAGTGGAATTTGAAGGATGAGATTTGGGGGATGATGTACATGGCTGATGATGATGGAGCTGACCCCCAGGAGAGCAGCAAGCAATGGACCCAGCTTGGTGAGGGGATCATGTTTGTCTGCCGGGGACTGACAACACTCTGCTGTCGTGGTCTGAGAGTCTCATATTCTCTGCAGAGGGTGCTTGCAATGGGAAGCCAGCCTGTGGATCTTATTTACTTCCTCTTCATGGTCTGGCAGACCGAAAAACCTTTGGGAGTGCAGCAGGAGTGTGTATGCATATTAGAGGACTAACCCATCTTCTTCAGCTGGAATTGAATATTCCACAGGCAGCATCTGAACTCCGTGGGTCAAAGGCAAGAGACAAGGTCCTTTGCAACAGGTCCTAAGGCTAACTGGGAGCTAGGATGGGAACCTAAGCAATGCCTGTCTCCAGTAGAGTTATATTGTTTTGACCTCCAACACTGCTTGTGTTGCCAGCAATGAAAGAGTTACTGTCCTCTTCCCTTTGGAATTACGCATTTACGCCACTCATCACTATGGCTTGTCCTGTCAGAAAGGAGACCCATTTCTTTATCCCACTTGGAGTCCACTGCCAGAAATTTAATGAATATGCTCTTCTAGCTGAGGACATCCCATGGATTTCTTTTTTTCCCAGCAAGAAGAATCTTTGTGCTCCTTATTCTCAGTCATATGGTCAAATTCATGTGTATGTGTTTTTCTGCTTCACACTAAACTCTGCTTTCTAAACTTTGCTTTGCAAAGGTGTTGTTATTACATCTTTTCACTCTAAGTTGTCCTGTGTCTGTTTTCTACATGATAGCCTTTCTTTCACTCTAATGTGTTTCAAGCAGCTTTATGATAAGCCAGTATAGCAGCTGTCAAGGGGTTAATGCTTTCCCTTCTGCAGCATGAAACAGAAGTTAGAGGACAAGAAGCCCAAAGGAGAACCTTTGTGTTCAGTACATAAACAAAAAACCCCGAATAGACAAATAAGTGGCAGTGCAAGAATCTCAGCCAACTTTCACTGTTCTCCAGGGCAGTTACAAATCAACTGGAAAAATACAGGCAAACATTTGTCATTCAGCACATCCCTATTGGTGACAGAGCATTGGACCGATCATTTACAAATCTTCCTTCATTTCTGCTGCTTAGGGGGATTTGCTGAATTGATTTTAATTTCTTATTATTTTTTCTCTTGAAATAACTACCAGCAGCAATTCACAAATACCTTTCAATTCAGAGGCCAGTAAGAGAAGGTAATTTACCATTTTTTTTAACTAACGCCATGCTTGGACTGCTGCCATCAAGGACTGCATGGAGAAGTAGTAGCTTTTATTAGGCCAGCTGATAAAATTGGAAAACACAGGCAAGCTTTCTGTCACACAGTCCCTTCATCAAACTGAGTGCTATGTTTATTATCGTGTTACTCGAATGTAATAGCACTGTAAATCTACAGAAATCAATGGAGTTACATTAGCATAGTATTAGGGTACCCCAGCAGTAAATCAGGACATGAGTTGTTGTGGTTGATGAGCTCTGAAGCAGTTTTATTTCCTGCAAAGGTCGGTGTGATGGATTGTGCATCAAATTTTAGCTCCTCTGCTGCATGTTTGTTTCTAAATGGCCTTTCATAAAACAGCAAAATAGGGCATATCTTACCCTTCCACACAAGCTAGAGCTTTTCTGAATTGAGCCAAGATGACAAACGAGGTCCTCGATCCTCCTGGATTTGACAAAAAGGCTCTGTCTGTTGCAGTAAACCCACGTGCGTCTGGGAGCATTCCTGGGCGCTGGAATGTGACCGCCTGCGCTAGCAAAGCCCTGCAAGCACCCAGGCATGAGCTTGACCTGTCCTAACGAGCACTCTGGTTTGCGTGCAGCCATCTCGTGTTGAGGGACGTGCTTGTTTACAAGTGCAGATGTAGGTCCTTCCATGCCACTTGGCATCTGTGCTGAGAACATTCAATATCTCCTGTTCAACCTCTGCCTTTTTAGAACTGCATGTTTTATAATGCAGTTGCCCTCGCTTGCTGGAGGAGGAGAACCAGAACAAGCATGGTGTCCATGTGCGGGTCCACACTCACTCTTTCATGCTGTCTGGGTGGACTGGGCATGAGTAAGGCTGAGTCATTGCTACCGACTCTACCAGCAAGTAGTCTACCTGGTTTTGGCCCTTCTTTAGCACTGGGAAGATGCTTAGAGCCAGAGCTGCCCCTCTGCTACAGTCACTGATCAGATGGGAAGTGTGTGGGTAATGGGTCTCCTTACCTGATTCATGGCATTTCCCCACCTCAGAGTGTCATTAGCCCTGTTTCCCAAGTGTCCCTGATGGATGTGCAACACATTCAGTTTTTACACTCCTTACCAGGTAGTTAAAGAGGATTTCAGCAACTAGGAAGATGAGACAGCAGTGCACACGGATATATGGTTGTGGTGATGGTGACAGGGAGATCTACAAGCAAAATGAATGGGGGTAAAAAGAGAGTTCAGGGAGAAAGACGATGGCAACATGATGGATCAGAGAGATGAATGGGAGCCCCAAGTTAGTGTGGGAAGCTCGGGGAGCTTCTAAAATCTGTGTGCTCTAAGGAGAATTTTATGGTTTGAAGGCATTTAGCTGGTAGAAGCTTTGAAGAGAAACTGTTTACTGAAGTCAGGCAGAGACACCTATATTTGAGGGGAGTGAGTATGCGAGCAGCAAAGTTAGATCTAACAGGCTTAAATTCTGTGCTGACAACTACAGTGACCAGGCAGAAAGGACCTGGGATGACTGGGTAAAGATGAGTAAGGATGAAGCTTTTGGATTTCACGTCATGAGACACTATAAATGAAAGGAATTCTCTGACATGATGTAAATAGCAATTATAGAAAGGGGATGACTAAAACTGAAGGAGAGTGAAAGGATTAGGATGGATGTTCAGAGATGCCATGAAACGTAAAGGTTCATCCCACTTGCCACACAATGCTCTGCTCCATCTCCAGCATGTAAACTTCTTGTTGAACACTGAGCCCGGGCTCCTGGACTCTATGAATAGTGCCTATAGGCGGTAAGCCTGTGTCTCTGTGGTGAGGTCTGAGAACATACATTCACATTTCTTCACAGTGGGTATTTTATTTTTACAACCTCCTTTTGTGATCCTTAAAGGCATTATAAGACACAGCTTAGGAGTGTCAGTCTACGGAAATTGCTCCTGCAAGCCTGACCTCAAGCCTGTCCAAACCAAATACAAAACCCATTAATTTTTTTTTTATTATTATTTTTTCTCAGCCACAGAAGTGCTCAGGAGCCTGGATCAGAAAGCCCTGGAATTCAGGCTGAAAATACAGCAAACTATTCAGACTGCTTCCCTGACAGGTCACAGCGAAGACAGAGATCTTTCGTTTTGTGTTTTAACTATTGTTACAGTGTAAGACTTTAAAGCATATTAACACTGAAAAACAGAGGTCTGAACAGTTGAGAAATGCCAGAACTGGAGTCATCTGTGCTACGCAGAGGTTTCAAAACCTTTGCAGTGGGACAGAAGCGGGGTCTGAAGATTTCCCCTGAAGTACCGGAGCAGGTGAGCCAGCAGCGGCTGGCACAGTCACCAGGGATGTGGGAGACCTGGGGAGGAGGTCTTGCTCTGCCTTCTCCAGCATCCTCTCTAAATGCCCCAACCCCAGAGCCATTACTGTCTCTCACTCCTTCCTACTGCAGCTGCTCCGCTTTCCATAAATAATTAAATATTCATGGAGGCAGGGACCTGAACCTCAGTTTCCCACATCCTGTGTGAACGCCTGAACAACAGCACTGTCAAATCAATCTCTTGCAAAACACTCTCCTCTCAGCAAGTGTTTAAGTATTTATGCAGGTTAGATACGCTCTAGCAGGGAGAACTGTGAAAGACCTGCCCTGGGGCAGAAAGTACCCTTCGGATGGGGAGAGGGGCTTTGCTCACGCAGGAGGGAGAGAGAGAAGACTCAAGCTGAAGTTCCCTGCCTAATCCAGGTGTTGAGAAACAAACCCACTTGTTATGTATGAGGTTGGTCAAGGAAAATACACTCTTTCACGCCCCTTTTTACCAGGGTTTTCCTCCTGAATCCAAGAGCTCTGTCTCCCCGGAGCTTTCATTGAATGAAAACATTCCCGTGAAAGGTTTCTTTTTGTCACAGCCACGTTTGCTAACAGCAAGCCTTTTGCTGAAAACTCCTTAACAAGCAATACAAACTACGGCTTGCTGCAGCTCGGCACTCCAGCTAAATGAACAGCAAGCAACACACATGAGCTCTGCTTAAGCCTTCTGCAGGGAACAGAAGTGTCATCCTTTATTGAGGAAGGCACAGGGAGGGGATCCCAGTTTTTATCTCCTGGATTTCATATCTGTGCCTGGAAGGAGAGCACGGCTGAAGAGTTAGAGCTGTGGTTGCAGACAGGGCATCTAAACACAGACTTGGCATATCCTGAGAAACAAAACAGAGGAGAGTCAGCTCAGCCATATCAGTGACTGGGTTACATTTCTAGCTTTGCCTGTAATGACCTCATTTGCAAAGCAGGATGCTGCCTCCCTGAACCCTTCAAGGGAGGGCAGAGGTTTTGAGCTGTAATAAAGGTGGTGAATTGCAGCAGGGGATTAAAGCTACTTAGAAGAAGAGATGAAAGAGGATACCAAGTTGTTCACCTCTGTCTAAAGACAACCTGCGTTTCATTTATGGCCTCTGTCTGACTGTAGCTGTGTGTCTTTCATGTCTTAACTGAGAGACTCATGGGTTCTGCCATGGCCACCAGGTTTGCAAATTGGCTAGAAGGAAGAAGGGAAAGTGAGGAAAGGAAGAGAATCACACAGAATCACAGAATCACTAAGGTTGGAAAAGACCTGTAAGATCATCAAGTCCAACCATCAACCCAACACCACCATGCACACTAAACCATGTCCCACAATGCCACGTCCACACATTCCTTGAACACCTCCAGGGATGGTGACTCCACCACCTCCCTGGGCAGCCTGTTCCAATGCTTCACCACTCTCTCAGGAAAGAAATTTTTCCTAATATCCAGCCTGAACCTCTCCTGGTGCAACTTGAGGCCATTTCCTCTCGTCCTGTCGAAGAAGATACTAGTGAAAGGAGATACTAGTGAAAGATACACCAGTAATGCAGAGGACGCTTCAAATGAAAGAAATTTCATGTGGGATGACAGAAAATAACAGAAAACTTTTAGCAAACGGAGCTAAACTCTTTTAGCTTTTCCCAGCTTTTCCCTGGGAAAGATATTGGAGATGAAGCGCGCATGTTGTGCAGCAGCATGGGGCACATCCCAGTCCGCCTTTTGACCATGCCTCAGAAGGAGGTAGGTTTGGACTCCTTAGCACCCATCCTCCCTCACCACGGTGCCCAGAGACCCCATGGCAAGGGCAGCTGTGTTTTGAGTTCCCTCGCTCCCCGTGCAGCCGGGGGCTGGCATGCCTGGGGGTTACCGCTCTCCTCTGGACAGGGAGCCTAGGCGTGAGGCGGGAGCACACTACAAGACCCCAAATCCAAGAGGCAGCAAAGTAGCAAGCAGCAGCGTGGCTCTCGATGGGTTTGCTCAGCGTCAGCGCTGGCACTGCTGAAGGGAGCAGCAGAACTGGGATAGGAATGGGTGAAGAGGAGGATGGCAGCAGCAGCTGTCCTGGTGTGTGGGGCCAGGAGAGTGGAGGGAGTGACGACTGTCAGGGCTTGAGCATGAATTAGGAGGTGGTGACAGCTAGGGTAGGAGTTTGAGGGTGGCACAGGGAGAAAGGAAGAGAGTGCCATGGAAGTACAGTATTGCCAGCTTACTCTTACAAGGCTCAGGAGTGAAATAACTGGCCTGATCTTAAAAATTCATTCATCCCAAATAACACCGCAAATTGAGGTGACCCTTTTGGCACCAAGAAGACAACTGCACACCTGCAAAAAATACAGATCTACCCTTGTCATGGGATGATTGTAAAGCTAGAAAGTGCTTCTCTGAGGGTAGGGATGCCCTAAAATACTCCAGTTTTGAGTCACAATTCTTGAAAAGACCATTGGAGCAAAACAGATCACAGCATCACAGAATCACTAAGGTTGGAAAAGACCTGTAAGATCATCAAGTCCAACCATCAACTAACACCACCATGCCCACTAAACCATGTCCCGCAGTGCTACATCCACATGTTCCTTGAACACCTCCAGGGATGGTGACTCCACCACCTCCCTGGGCAGCCTGTTCCAATGCTTTACCGCTCTCTCAGTAAAGATCAACCTGACCATCCTGGTGGTAGATTTTAACTGGGTAGTGAGCCAGACCCTGAGGTACCAGACATGCTGTTGGAGAGAACAGAGCCTCAGTTCACACAGCATTGCCGCTTAGATATTCAAAGACTTCATGGGGATGCTTTGCACAACCTGATGTTTGACGTGCCCGGAGATGGTAGTCTGATGGGGACCTGTTGGATACCAGATCAGGATATTGGTGTGGGTACGCAAAAAGGTCATGGCAAAAGGGGGTACAGGGTATTACCGAGTTTAACCCTGAGAAGGAGGAAGGAAGGGAGACTGAGGCTGCAAGACAATCTGATGAAAATGTAAAGGGGAAGCCAGGAGATAGTGGAAGAGGGTCTGCAGCACGGTGGGGTAGGGGGGGAAGGTGAATTTGGGTAAATAAAGACCCAGGGAAATGGAAGGGAAAGGCTGGGGCTGAGAACTGATTGTGAGAGAAGGGTGCAGACGAGGGTGCAGGGGAGAGAGGGACTGTGCAGAGCTGAACCTTTGTATGGCTAAATGAAGAGCCTGGGACTCCGAGGAAGAACCTGAAAAGAAATTCTGGGTGTGCAAAGGGAAGATGGAAACATGGAAGCATGTGGGGCAAGAGGGGTCAGCTCTTGCAGGGAATGGGTGGATGCCTCTGTGTCAGTCACAGTACTTTTACCTCCTTGAGACTGAACAAAAGCTGAGACAGAAGTTTTATCAGTCTTCTGCTGTTGGGAAATGCCTTTGAAACCTACTGATAAAGTGTTTGGCGTATTCACCATCCAGGCGCCTGTGCTAGCAGACTTAATATCTTCAGGCTCCTTTGTTCCCAGAGAGAGGGTCCTCCAGGGTGGGGGCAGAAGGATGGGAGTGATTCAGTGCAAATAAATTAGACCCTTACTTTGATTTGACCGCCGGAGAATTTGCTCCCCTTATGGGAAAACAGCATCCTAATATAACACTAAGCTACAAATATCTCCTTCTCTGTTGTAACACAATACATCCCATACTTAGTGGGCTATCTGTTACAGCTGTTTGTTAATAATGGTTAGTCCTTTTATTGGCATTATCGGCCTTGTGTAAACACAACATGCAAACCAGAGACCAGAACAAAAAGCTTCCTAATCCAGTCTAAATGTAAAACTGCCACACGTAGCCTTGTTCCCACTGATGCCAGTGATAACTTTCTTGCTGACTTTAGTGGGAGCAGACTCCAGGCTTTCTAAAAGTAACCTCCAGAAACAACATCTTCAGCGAACATTTTTCTCTCCCCCCTCAGCCACAGAGCTGTTGTTGTTCTTCAAGGACAAATACACAAAGTCATTAGGAAAAAATGCTGTAACAGTGCTTCAAAAGTTCACTCTCCAGCAGAGTGAGTAAAGTATATTTCCTTTGAGTCTCAGGCTACACGTTACCTTTAGAGAAAGCTGAAGAAGTGGGAACAGCTCTCCCAGGACCCGACGGCAGTTGGTTTATTGGATGTGTTTTAGCTCTCCTCAGAGCTTTGAACTTCAAAGGTGTCTTTGAGCGCATGCTCTGAAATTCTTTTGCAGGTGGGACAAACTCATAAGCTCAGCAGGTAGAAGGCACCTGGTCGAGTGGTGTCTGGGCCATGCAGCCCTATGGCTGCAGGTCAGAAGACCATGCGGCAGGTGGTTCAGAGCCTCTTTACAAATGGGCTGCAAGCGGCTGAGAGGGCAGCACTTAATTAATTCAACAGCGAAGCTTTCTGCACATTTTTTATGCTGCTAATAATCTGCTAACATTTTAAACCTTTACCTCTGAGGTTTTAATACTGTCAGGATCTCCACCCACTTTTGCCAAATGAAAAATTCATTACAGCTTTTTTGTTGAACTTACATTCTCAGAAATCAACACACCAACTCCCCCTTCCCCCAGGAATATTCTGCCCTTCAAAACCCAGTTTCTCTGTGACAGAGCTTGCCAGACTAGCATGGATTTATAGTATTTTCTGTGTTTTCAACTTCCAACAACCCTGTCTGATGGTAGAAATGGTGGATCTTTCAGCATTCAAAGCTGTTGCACGGCAGATGGGCACCTTACATTCTCATGGAAGACTTGACTTGTGCTCCCTCATCATCCATGGCTGACCAGCTGTTGTTCTGGGACATCATAAAAACACACCTCTGGAGAATCCAGGGATTCAGGGGTGGTGGTAATAAAAGGGAAGCATTTGCACATGGCAAGCTGGATACTGCAGGGGCGGGGTGGTGGCAGAGGCAGATATGCGCCTCGTCACATTACATCTCGATTCTTTACATTGCAGCACATACTGCATTGGGTAGGAATACTGGGGAGAGAAAGGGGAATCACCATTCCTAGCCCCTGTGCCCCTCTCCCGGTAAATCTATCGCTGCTTGAGAAAGTTAGATCTTTTCATGAGGCACTGCAGAAAAATAGAATATGATAGAATAAGATTTTTTGGTGCATAGGACAAAGCTGCCCTTAGGCAGTGTTAACTTGTCTTACTGACATTTAAATGGCCTAAATCAAGGTGACAAAGATGTTAGTGGCATTATGTGAAGAACTGTTCTGTAGGAATGAGTTGTTCTTTAGAACAATTTATATTCAGTGCAGAGAATTAAGCATAAGTGGGTTTAACATGAGGCTCACGTCATCATTTTCCAGCTCTTATTATCTGTGGTGTGACTAATGCAGGATTACTCTTCATCTGTGCTCATGACTAACTTATTTCTGTCCTGTATCCCGCCAGAGCGCCTTGTTCCAAATTGCCACTTAGAACCTTAATTGCTGCTTCATCTCCCAGAGAAATGAGGCACACGTGATTGTGTTCAGTCTTTCCCATCCTGGGACAGCGTTTGGACGGTTCTCAGAGAAGGGGAGACCATAGATTCCCATACTGGGGAAAACCAGCTCACAAGGAGTACTGCCTGCTGGCTTGCTTTTCTCTACATGTAGTGATGGGACAAGGGGCAACGGCTTTAAGCTGAAAAAGGGTAGATTTAGATTGGATATTAGGAAGAAACTCTTCACCATAAGGGTGGTGAGGCACTGGCACAGGTCGTCCGGAGAAGTTACGGATGCCCCCTCCCTGGAAGTGTTCAAGGCCAGGTTGGACAGCACTTTGAGCAACCTGGTCTAGTGGAAGGTGCCCCTGCCCATGGTGGGAGGTTGGAACTAGATGGTCTTTAAGGTCCCTTCCAACCCAAACCATTCTATGTTTCTATGAGTATACGATTATTGTTTGAATGCTTTTAAATTTCTCAAACAAGTCTGGAAGATGAGCACAATTGCTCCCGCATTTAATGCTGGATAATAAAGCAGTTGTTGTGAGTGCAATGAATCTACAGAAGACCAATGCAGAGTTGGAATGATTGGCTTAGTTGACTTTTTTCCTTCTGCTATGGGTTTTATTCTCCCAGAAGGCGCTGCAGAAGCTCTGTTATTAAATGCCAGACTGGTCAAAACTAATAGCAAATATGTTATTAAGTATGGTTCCTCACTGCTCCAGGACAGAGTAGTGAATGAATGCTGGACCATTTCCACACTGAATTTCATGATAAAAGGTTATTTGTACATTAAAGATGTTCTTCAGTATCATGAGGACGGACATAAAGCAAAGCTGGGAAAAAACTATACTGAAGAAAGAATAAAATTTTTGCTTCTACTTACCTTTGGGTAACTGTTGGCTAACTCAAAGCATTTTTCAGTTTGAAAAGTATTAACAACATTTATTCCAACACACAAATTTTGCAAAAAGCCTAAATAAGTTCCTGGGGAAAAAAAGAAAAAAAAATTTAGAAACATTTCTTCTGAGAACCAGATTTAGATTTGAGGGCCTAATCCAGCCAAATGCTTATTATACAAGTTTTTAACCTTAACCATTTGAGCAGATATTACATAAATTAATTGAACTGCTCTGCTACATAAAATCAGGTATATTGTAATACATCTTGCTTATCAGAATCCTGAGTCAGTCACTGTTAAACATGTCTGCACTCTCATTAGCTAAATGCATCCAATTTCAGAACAGTTTTTTACAGAACAATTTGTTAACACTACCGCGTTCCATACAAAGGTTTCATGCTAGAGGATAACATGCATTAATCGCTGTTTAATCCCATCACTTCTTGATTAAAGTGTAAGTAGAGTTCTTGAAATTCTATCTGAAACATAGGAAAGTGGGGTTGTTTTCCACATGCAGTAGAAGAGAGGATTAAAAATTGGCCTAACAAATCAAAATTTAAAGGGAGGAAGGGGAAGAAGGGGAACTATTGTTCACATTTCCATTACCTTCTTGGTATGGTTTGGTTTGGTTTCAAACCAAAATGGTAAATAAATAAATAATTAAATAAGCAGACAGAAGATTTCAGGCAAACCTGAGTAGGAGTTCCCTCTTTTTGCTTGACAATTAAATTAATTAGCCCCTTATCTTGCAAACCTTAGCTGTGTGCCTGAATCCTGTGAGACTTGATATTCTTGTTGAAGGTTAAATCCACTCATCAAGGCTTGCAGCGCTGAGCTTTCTTGGGCAAAGGAAAGGCAGCAGACATATAGACAGAGTTTAATGAAATGTTGAAAATGGCAGGATGCAAGGATGATGAGAAAAGAGGTGAAAAAACACATGCTGACAAGGACTTGTGAGTAGGTGGGTGGTTGAGCTCAGCCTCCAAGTGAGCATGACTAGAAAGCAGTCTAATTGCTTTCATTTGTCTGGCACAGTGCCTGTGTAAGATATCGAAGGGTACAAATAAAAGTTGTGAGTTGTCCAATCTCCATGAAAACCAGACTTTCCTAAGACTCAGAGGACTTTGATTCAGAGGCTAAAAGGATAGCTGCAGGTGTCAGGAAAGTCACATTTTGTTTAAAAATTGTATTCAAGAAATCTTCCGTGTCTTTCCAGTTGATTTGGAGACAACACTCTGACTATTTTTTTTTTTTTTAATTTGGAAAGTTATTTTAAAGTAGCTGCAGGATCCTAGTATTGGCGCTTCTATTTTATGCGATCACATGTGCAAGAAAAAGGAGATCGATTCCCACTTCTGCCACAGAAGCTGTGTGCTGATAGACAAGTCAGATACCGGCTGATGTGTCTAACATTCAGGTGTGTATCATATGATATGCCTGATCGATACATGTCTCATTTTCCTGTAAAAGATCCTCTCTATCTGTTTGGGTTGTAGACTGTTTAGGCAGGGACTACTAGGTCATTTAGACTGCCTGGTTGGTACCACAAAAGAATATATTACAAATTTGCTACCTTCCAGCAATATTAGAAATCAACAGATAAGTGATCTGTATCCTTAACTTTATGGATTGTAATACAGATAGACAGATATTCTAGTCTGTAAAAGTCAAAACTGTACGAGATGAGATGTGGGTATAAATCTGTTGGTTTTGTGAGAAAGAAAAGGTAATTATTTCAAAGAGAACTCTAAAGAAAAATCTATCACCTTCAAAAACTAGAAATGTGATTCATAAAGAGAGGAATACCGGGAAAAACAATAACAAAGGGAATACAGGGAAAAACAATAACAAAGCTATCAAATAACGGGGGACTACTTAGACTTCTTGAGGGATTTTCTGATGGCAAATTCCTGCTCTGATCCAAATCCTTTGGTGTGATTAACTGCCATTGCCATCCCCCCACCAAACACATAGACACTTAAATGGAAATACTGATTTTTCAGGCTGAAAATTTAGATGTGATTACATTAAGTCTGAAAGTCCTATGGGTGCCTCCTATAAAATGGGATTCTTCAGTTCTGTCAAGTGAAAAGCCTTCTGGACAAAATAAATGACCCTGTTCTTTGCATTTCCTGACATGCTGCTTACTCCACTGTTTAACCTGCTGCCTTGTCTTCAACATCTTCCCTCCTCTGGTCAGAATCATTAGTTTCACAGGCAGATTGCTGATGCCCTAAAATCACTTTATAGTTACTCATAGAAGAGGTGATGGAGTACTACATTCTTTGTTTACTCGGTTGATTAAAAGCTTTTAAGGTAAAAAAATCTACTCAGGCATCACAATTATTTTAAAAAGTAAAAAAAAAATAAAAAAAAAAATTGGTCCAGTCTGAAACAAAATGTTTCATTACAGCACCAACAAATAGCAGTTTTATCAGAGTTACTCAGACTGAAATGGTTCACATGGTTCAACAAATGAAAATGTTGAACTCAGGTTGGGTTAATAGAAGAAAAAACACTCCATCTGATTTGTCTTAGAGAGAATTTCAAATTAAAAAATTAATTTTGTTGAGAAAGGGTTTAGCTTTCTCCTTAAAAGATCATTTGAAAGCAAATTTCTTCAAGGTACCTGTATTCCCATCTCTAAATGTCTACTCTGATTTTAAACACTGAAATTCAAGCTGATGATAATTAAAATTTCTGAAGATAATTTTTTTCTGAGACATTTTCAGATCTGCTTTACATCAGAGCAGCCAGTCTTTGGCTTGTTGGAGTCCCTGCTTCTCTGGAATGCAAGCAATTCTTTACCCAACTGAACAGAGTCGCTTCGGACATTAGTATGGGTGTATTGTTTGTGTTTCAAACGGTCATTTTAAAAGAATCTTTATAAATAATTTTCTGTTTTGGGCCACAACAAACTGAAGCCTTTGTTTCCTTTCTTATTTCCTCAGGACTTCTTTAGTCTGATTGGATGATATTAATTTGCAACCGCAGTATTATGGGATAAAGTCCATTCCGATTCAGGTGAGCAGGACCCCATTGGCTTTAGCATGAATCGGATCAGGCACAAGTTATTTCTAAGTCCTTTACAGAAGGTTGAAAATCTTACTAAAAGGCCAGTGCTCAGAGCCTTTTATCTTTGCATCATACATGAAATATATGCAAAGGAGAATCTGTTAGGAAATTCAGTAGTATTGCAGTGCTACATCTGAGAGAGGAGCAGGAAATGATGGCACAAGGCAAATGTCTTCAAGTATCTGTGTTTGAACTGACAAGTCCATACAAAACAAATTTAAATATGATCAGGGAATTCATCCAGTGCATCCCAAAGTCGGTTTCCTGTCATTCTGATTACAAGCGACTTGCCGATATGGTTTGTGGCTTTAGTTCACAGCGGACAGTTGGTGTTCTGCCATCCAGTCTTAGAGTGAAACTAAAATTTTGCACGAGCTCAGAACAAGTCAGATTTGTGGGCTGCCCAGCACTTACCGTTTCCGCCATCCTTTGAAGGAAAGGTTCAGCTCAGCGGATCTTGTCTCAAATGCACCATGTGCCTATTGATCGTAAAAATGACATCTCGGAGAAAGAAAATAGAAGATGCTGAAAATTCTGATAAACGCCCTTGTTTTGTATACTAAGGGTTCAGTGCAACACTGTCCTTTCCCCCTCTCCTCTGCCTTCTTCCTTTTCCCTTTCCCTTTCCCTTTCTCCCTCTTTTCCTAAATGCTGCTTGAACTCCATGCAAATGCCCTCTGAAGAGGAATCGCAGGTCGTATCGAAGACCTGACGTACACCCTATGTACTGCAATAAATGCATTACAATCTCAAAGCCTTTACACCCAGCAAATTCAAGAGCTCCACTAGCCTATAAACACTGGAAATTAATGACATGACAGCCTCAGGAAATAGTACTTCAGATGCGCAAGTGCCTCATGGGAGGAACTCATTACTGGAGTTACAGTAAATTGCCACTGAATGAATGCTGGAGGAGCTTCCCACACTTCGTAAGCTTGATCTTGTCTGATTTCAAGGACTAAGTGAATTTTGGCATGATTAAATACTAGAAACTGTGACGATCTGAAAAGCTTTGGACTTCCAGGCTTGTTACATCAACTTGCAGTGACAGCAATGCACGGTATGCATTGTAGCAGCTTGCTTGAGGTTTTGTTTGTTTGTTTTAAATTAAAGGCTAGCTACTGAGCTAGGCAAGGATATGCTAGTTGAGGCTCTGCTGCTGAGATTTTAGGCTGGTTTTGTATATATGTGAGGTGGTGGGAGAACGGGAGCGCAGAAAGGCAGAGTCCAGATTTTTTATTTTTGGCTCCTAGAAGATTCAGCGCATTTGACGAGATATACATCAAGAAAGAAGCCTAGCTTGAACTGCAGCTCGCTTTGCTGTATGAGAGGCTTCCGCTTTCATTTTTGGAAGTTATTTTTTTCTGTCATAAATCATTGTTAAGTGACATAATAGCAAAGTTATCTGTCCTGAAACCACCCTACACTGAGGTGTGATCTCGATAAGCCTTTATAAACTGAAGCTGGCTCCAGACAGCAATTAAGGTGCCATAAAGACAAAAGGTGTCTCATATATCACACCAGATTAGAGAAAGTGTTTCATGCTGGACAGAACTTCCCTCTGCAGCACAGCGGTGTTCGCTTCATTCATTATTGCTGTTTTCATTAAAATCACGCTCTCAGTTACAGGTGTGCAAGTTCAGAATTGCAGTTGTTCCAGAAGAGATGGCAAATTCACCTGCAGCCTTTCTGATGGATGGCTGGCTGATGAAGAAAAGACGAGCACTAATACTGTGAATATTGACAATGGGTACCTTGTGCTGATCTGTTCAGATACGTACGGCCATGCCGTTTGGTATGGTTGCACCACTGATGAAAAACAAGGGAGTTCTGCTCATTTCTATAAAGACTAGTGGTGTCCATATCTGGTCTTATGCTGCTTGACTGCCTGTTGTTAAAGATATTTGTAGCAGAGAAATGAACTGTAAAAAACCCAAATGCTGCCTTAGTGAAGTTTCAAGTGGTGTTGGGAAAACAATGGAAAACATTAAACAGAAGATTTCCCAGCCCAGCACATTCTGGGCTGACATATCTGGGATTAAAGTTGCATTAAACTATCGCTAAATTGGCAAAATACTAACCTGCACCTTTCCCATTGACTGTGCTGCCATTTAATGTAAGTTGTTGTGTGTTAGGCAAGCTGCAGTCTTAGTGCAAGAACTAATGGGCAAGATTCTCTGTCACATGGACATGCAAGCAGAAGGTCATAAGCTTTCTTTTAGCCTTAAAAATGAAAAGAACACCCACAAATATTCAGTAATACCTGGTATTCTGGAATTTGTGGGTGCTACCAATATTCAGTGTACATTGTCGTTTGCTCTTCTGTTAAAAAGTTTCTGCTACTGACTGGACAATCCAAGCAATACTGTGTCCTTGAAAATCTTTGTTATTTTCTTCTCCTCTAGTCGCCGTTAAGAAAACATGAGTTCGAGTCTCCACTGCCACATTTCATACGCCTTTAACCAGGGCCCTGGAAGACATGCTGCATTTCGGCTCAGCATTTTAATGTCTAGTGCTTTAGCTCAGCAGAGGAAAGGAGAAGACAGGTATGTGGGGGCTAAAATCTTACCCAGCTGCAGCTCACTCTGCCAGAGCTCTGAATGAGAGCTTTTGTATGCATTCTCCACACTGTGTGCTACTCTGCAGAACACTGACGACTTCAGAGGAATTTCTAACGACGTGGGTAGATGGTGGCTGTGATCCAACTGTCTTCATTTGTCCACAAAATTAAATTTCCATTATTAGAAAACAGAAAAATACCACTTTTTCACATCCACCGCTCTTATAGAGGTATTCAGGTGTGTGTGTGACACCAGGGAAACAAGGTAAAACTGACCGAACATAGTACAACCTGCCTGACCGTCAGACCCATGCCGCAAGAATCCAGTATTCAGCTGGTAAGAGACACAGACTTTCAGCTTCTTAAAATCCAAGGGCAGTAGGATGAAAAATGTCGAGGAAGGACCGTTGTTAACAGGAATGTCTCTTCCATGCATTTGATGAATGGCTCCTTTAAGTTAACAAATAGTGGTCCTGCATGCACGAAGGAGCAAAGCCCTAAACATGCAGAAAATGCTTCTGTTTGTCAAAAATGATACCTTTCTGGAGGAGTGCCTACATTATTTGTGTGTTGGGGCTTTTCCCACAGGAACCCTTTTCTTGGTAGTGCGGGAATGGAGTCAAATGGGGTTACTTCCAGCATTGAGCCTGTCCATGAAGCAGACCCCAGTGTTAGGGTCTGGCTGCTGGGTGATGTCGACTTCAGTGAGGCTCGTGGCGTAAGAAAAGGTTGCAAGTTTTGGTCCTCCTCTGGAAGTTGATTTGTCCATTCATTACTGCTGGGATTTGAGACATTGCCAGGCAGACACTGACAGGAAAAAGTATTTTGGGGTTATCTTTGGGGCAGAATCAGTAGCCTTGTCAAAATTACACCAGCAGCAGTTTAGATACTTATTCAGCCCTGGGTAGGCTCATGCTGGCTGCCTGCAGTGAACAGTGTTTCTTAATTTGGGGACAACCACTAGTTCTGATTAAAAATACAAGCAGAACGACATCTTTTCCGACCCAACATCTGTTTTCTATCTAATCCGCTCATTGCTAACAATCCACTTGGAGTCGGGTAAGATCTATTTCTGTTCTACAGTGAAAAGCTCAAGTGGAAATACAACTAATTGTTGAGAAGGGAAGTTAGGCACACACCTGTATTAAGAAAGGGCATGCAATTACAAAGCTCATTGGTCACTTTGGAATAATCAGTTTGTGTGATAGGGTAGCTGAGGTAGTGAATTGAAATGAACCCGTGAAGAAATGGGAAAGCCTTCCATAATTCCATAGACATTTGTTTTGTTTTGTGTTGTTTTGTTGGGAGGAAGAGGTTTTTGGTTAAACAGTTCTTCTCCAAATGCTGAAGTGTTCTGGAAGGTAACTCTGGTGAACCTGATCATACAAAAATTTTTTATTGTTCTTTCCCTCACACTTCCAGGGATGGATTCTTTCCGGGGTTCATCTGATCTGTCTTTAATTTCCTTCCTCTGACAAGTTATCTTCTTTGTGGTGTTAGGGCAAGTCCATAAGTGCAAGCCCACATTAACATAGAGATCTCAGTCTGCCATATTGTCTGTAGCTCAGGCTTTACCACCTTGGATGCAGCGTCATGCTAATCGCTTGTGGTTTAGGCAATATAGCGTAGCTCTGTCTCAGGCTTAGCTCACATAGCTTCTTTGCTTAATGCCGTATCCAATGAAATGGGGATAGCAGCATTACCTGACCTTGGGAGGTGGAGGAAAGGAAGGGATTATTATGAGATGTATGAATCCCTATTTAGGCAGTTCATCTGGTTGTGACAAACACAGAAGATAATGGAATCAGTCTGTGTCCATGCTTTTAAGGTGCTGGAAAATGTGGTATTAAGCACATCCATTTCATTAGGCTGGCACTGAACTGGTGCACTGTGTACACTGTTAGTGGACACTGTGGTGTTGACAGCACTATCTTTCCAGTGACACAAACTGATATCCTAATCACTTATGCTCTCTAAGAGATCAATTACACTTTTCTCAAGTGTTGTAGGACCATTAACCTTAGCTTACCGCTCAAATTCAATGTGGTTAATTATAGCCTAAGTATCTAAGCTTTCATCTTGCAATGGCAATAAGATATGGTAATCTGCAATCCTTCATAGTCTAAAGTGATGCACAGGAGTGTTGTGTGCTGCTAAATGGCTGCCATGTTCTGCTCTAGAAGTGGCTCCGTTTTTCACAGAGGGAGATGCTGAAATTTATAAAGACAGCTATTTCTAAATGTATTCAGTGTCAGTGGAAGTGAGTGGGCATATCAACAACAAACAAACATGGGCTGAAAGGTTTAATTGCATTTCAAAGTAGTAGACACATAAACAGTCTTTCTGTAGATCAGTCATGAATGACAAGAGGAATATAAAATAACCTCAATATCAAAACCTACCTTTTATCTTCCTCAGCGGTCAAGTCTTTGAACTGCAATTTGCTGAAGAAAGTCAGGCTGACCATTTCAACTGACTTCTGCTTCAGCTGACATATCTTTGGCCTTTGACGCATTTGCAGTCACTTGATATTGCCATCTAATAGACTGGAACGGAATTAAACCTGCCTTTTTTTCCTGACTGCCATATCATTTCCTAAGTGTGCCATTTTATACATCTGTCCTATGGGTTCATAAAGCCCTACCCTACACATTGCTTCTACAGGCTAAGTCCTGCATGCCCTACTAAAGTCAACACACGTCACTAAAGTCAACACACAAGTCTCTAAAGTCTTGTGCCCTCCTCAGAGTCACACACAACCAGAGCCTAAATTTCTAATTAAGAGCTACCGTAGTGCTAACTGCTGGAGGTGAACTGGGAAAAATTTTGAGACACAGACCTTATTTAGTGAACTCAACCTCTTTTTTTTGGGATTGACTTCAACCTTTACAAAACTGCCTGCTGAAATTCTTAGGTGAGTGATGAATGCATATGCCAGTCTGTCAACACATGTATGCACTCTTTGCAACAGCTACTGCAATACTAGCACCAGGGTGAGAAGCATGTGACACTGCTGGTATTTTTTATCTTTGCCCTTCAGAAGCAATTCTGCCCCAAACCAGAAGCTGCATCTTGGTGCAAAATCATCTGAGCATTCAATGAGCCTTGATTATGGCCAGAAGTGTGGCATCCCTTTGTGGACATCTGGACAAACTTTGATGGAAAACAAGGAGGAAAAGTGATTTGCGAGTCACTCCAGTCCTGTGACACGGAGAACACACAGGCTGCCATGGCCTTGGCATGCTTTCATTATTCTTGCCACAGACTGCTGGGCCTTACATATGCTTTATGAATCACCATTTGCTGTATAAAAAGCTTCACAGCACTAACAGCAACCAAAATGTACGTGGATCACTTGGTACTGATGTATGTGTTGATATCCAGATTCTGTAAGAGTAATTTACTGGATTCAGGAGAAGGGTCTGCTGAAGCTTCCTTCTGTCTCCACTGCATTCACCCATAGCCCTCTAAAGATTTTATAACCCCTGCAATGCTCCTGATCCCCTTCAGCCCTCCACCACTCAAAGCATGCTGCTCTCACTTGCAGTTGTATCAACCCTTCCCAGCTCTTTTTCTTGACTTGCCATGTGCCAGGATCCTTCCCTCACCTTTCAGCTATTGGGAGTGCCAAACATTCACTGATCTTGCCTGTTGCCCTCCTCTTCTCAGCCTGGTCCTACTCTGCCGCTACTGCAGAATGGAAAGATCTTAAAACAGCAAAACTAAATGGCACCTTTTTGTGCTGGAGAGAAAGTCTTTTGAGTAAGCTCTGAAACATGATAAATTTGAGATACTGAAGGCATTTTCCTCCAAGCCTCAGGGGCTGGGGAAATGTTTGGGCTCTGTAAGTTTTGGATGGAAGAGGAACTAGTTTGTGTTTCCTAAACTTTATGGCGAACTATGCTGGACAACAAACTTGGAGGTAGCTGTATAATTTTCCTGCATTGGGAGGCAGACCGGATGGGATGGAAGAAAGAGGCAGTCCAGGACTGTCTAGGACTGATACCAGCCTGAGGCAATGCCTGGCCAACATGCAGGTGGAGGCGGGGAGGTGCTACATTCCTGGTCCTGTTTTCACTGCCCCCCACCCTGGTTCTGATTTTGCTCTTGGTAGTGAAAACCTTGAGCACTTTCCACTGGAAATGCTGGGCAGTCCAATTTAGACACAACCATGATGCGAGTGATAAGCCAAGCCTTTTGCCATTTTGGCAAGCACAGGCTGGAAAATCGAGCTCATGTTGCAGGACATGAGCCAGCCAGTGATAAACCAAATTTCTATAGCACTGGGTATCCCAGAGCCCACACAGCAGTGGAGGCATCATTTTCTCTCTCACTGCCGAATTTGAAAGAACACCAGACCCTAACAACAGGCATCTCTACGTGTTTATTCTGCTAATTTTTTTAAAGTCAAAATTTGGAAACGTAGCCTCTAAATCTCTTCCCAAGCTGAAAGATCTCCTCCCCATTTTTGCCAGTATTTCCTCCCTCCCTCCAAGTCTAATCAAAGGGTAAACCTCTAAAACAAGTCAGATGCAATATAGTCTAATCATCATTACTGTGTTAGAAAGTTGATGGCATGGAAGCCTCTGAGAAGCCAGCTTGGTGGTATTTATTGGGATTTAAGAGCTTACTATAATTATGATGTCCAGTAACTGCCTGGATTGATGTGTGAGGGGAGAAAGAAAGGAAGCTAGAAGCATATCTTGTTTGCAGGATGTGTACAAGATCAATGAATGAATGGATGGACAGATACGGATGGATAGGTATTTTCTCTGTCATGCGTCTTTATGTTTTCCCAGCCAGCTATCCCTGTTCTTTTGACATGTCTCACAACAGTTCTGAAAACGGTTAGGCCTACCTCTACATTGGGATCATGAGCAGATGTGATTTTGTCCGGTCTTCATGACCTTCATTTTTCAGTACCTACATACTTCCAGAATCCCAAAGTTTTCCATAAGATTGTCTTTTTTTCATTAAAAAAATGCTGCCTTAGCTGGTGATTTCCCAGAATATGGATGAAATTCACTGGAGACAGCACATTGTAGATGGCTCTGGAAGCTTGTAGCCAGATTCCCATCAATGCACTTTTCTCTCTTGAAGGTTCCTAACCTTGCCAGGGTCTCTACCCATTTATCCCAGTGGGCTGGATCTGTCCCTTTGGCCCTTGCTATGGTGTAAGTGTCTGTCTTGCTCTCTTTTGAAAGTCCTAGGAAAACCTGAAATGTCCTAGGTTTTTGGGTCTCCATCACCACCTGAGGTGGAGCTCCCCTCTTATCATCCCATTACTTCCAGCCAGGTGATTTTTTTTTCTTTTTCCTAAAGAAAGAAAATAAAAAGAAAGGCTTGTTTTAATGAATCTTTTCATAAGGCAACTTTGTGCTGCCTTGAGGTCCAGACTGAAGTCATTTTCAAGATGATGGAGTCACATTATTTGGTGAACTCACCATTACTACAGCACCACTTGTGAATTGTAAGATGGATCTTTAACTAATGCGAAGCCCAGTAGTAAATGTCCCATATACATTCATGTCCACACCGGATTCCTCTAACATACATTTACATTCCCTCAGTCTGTGAAAGAGTAGAAATGGGATTTTGACATCTTTGGGTCCAAAGAGGCCTGGAGACAAGACTTGGCTTTTTATCTGGTATTTCTGTTGAGCTCTTGAATGTTTGTTTCATATTCTTTACGCAGGGCTTCCCCATCTGCCTTTCGCTCGTTCCCTGGGATCTCCCCTGGGCTGTCTTAGGGGAGCCTGGCTGCCCCAGTAGTCTCTGATGAGATTAGTCACGATAATGCTGCAGAGTTAAGCTCCTTATATTGAAGCCTGGGAGAGCTGGTGATATTATCCAAAGAGCAAAAGGCTAAAGCAATGCTTGGCCTGTGTTGTTTTATTTAAATTATGGCTTGAGGTGGTGGCAGGCCTGCTGTGAATATATAGGCTTCTTTCCACCAGATGTAAAGGCAAATTTCCTTGAGGGTTACTATAGGACACATGACATTCAGTATTATAGTGCACCTATGATACCTGGATGTATGTAGTTCCCCACTTATTTCCATCTCTCTGAAGCCAATAAAATCACATGGGTGAATGCATCTCTGCTGGCTTGGGTCTTTGTTCATTTCTTTCCACGCACCGAAGGGAAGTTACGTTGAGCACTGAAGTTAGCCTGACACCATAATGCAAGAGCAGGAAGAATATGAACAGAGATAACACTGCTTTAATGGCAAGAGTTGTCGTTTTCCTGACTGAAAACACTTTCCTCTTCCAGTACAACAGTATGAATTTTCTGCAGTTACCATTTTCACCATTTGTCTGTCATCCCATAGGGGTGTTGCGAGTTGCTCTGTGTAATTAAAGTGTGTTATTTTGGCTATGACTGTATAAACATTATTTGATGCATTTTGTAACCCTCTCTTAAGTAGGGTGCCCTGGTATGACTTTCATTTTGTGTTCCCATGAAAATGTCGCTTGACTAGTGCCTTGCTTGGGCACACAGGCATGAAACTAACATTTCATGTCTATCCATGATGCTTTATATACCCTGAGAACAATGATATCTAGCTAGTGTCTTTGCACGGTCAGTTTGCAGTTCCTGATTAGCCTGGGGCATTAGCCTGTCTGTCTCAGTAACTAAAGAATCTAAACCTTGAAAAATAACCCCACAAAAAATGAACGAGGGGCATCTCTGAATGAAAAGTTCTGATGGCTGGAGACAATCGTGTCTGATGGTATTGAGGACCTTCGCTTCATTCAAATCTCAGAAGACAACTCAGTAGTCAGCTCATCTCACAGTCATTATTAAATAATTTCAAAAAGGCTTGCTTTGGGTTTTTTTTGTTTTCCTTGGAGAACTTACTGAGTTCATGGAGAATGTTGTTGCACTTTCATCCTTCTCTTGCCAAGACCTCTTTCTGGTCTTTATTCAGATATTCTGTGATGTAGAGCTAGGAGTCTTGATTAATAATGTGTAGATCAGGGGTGGGTTAGGATTACCTAAAGAAAACGTGCTCTGCTCCTACCCCACCGCCACTCTCCAAAGACTTTAACATCCCAAAGTGAGCAACACTGGAGCTTTTCTTTCTCTGTGATGGAGTGAGGTTGGTCAAAGGTGAAGCAGGGCAAGAAATGGAGCCTGTCCTCTACTAATACGTCATCACATCCCCACTTCTTTGTAACTCAGAGCTTGGGCCTTGGTTTGGTTTCACCATCTGCACTCTATCTGATTTCTCTTGCATCGGCCACGAAGGCTCATCTGATTCGCCACTGCACATCTGCCTTCTTGCCTTGTGCAGCAACTCTCCACTGGTAGTTCTTGGATCTGGGCCTCTGGCACCTGCTCACCTTCTGAGATGGGAGAGACAATCAGGGAGACGCTCGGTCTCTGGCTCCCTCTCTTCATCATCAGGGCTAAGCAAAGCACGCTGCTCTCAATCCATTTTCTCCAGACCTGCTTTCACTGTTGTCTTCTATCTGCAGTGTTTTCTGGACAGGCTATATCTTGAGGCCTGCACATGATCTCCTGTTGTATCAGCCACGTGGTATTATCACAATAATCGCATGTTAGAAAGTGCAGAATGAACATGGGGAAGATGAGGGCATAAGATTTCCCAGCGACAATTGCCATGAGGCAATGTATCCTGTGGAGTACTACAATTTAACATTGAATTGATCTGAGACAGAAGATAAGAATAGTTCAGCAATGTAGCCTATTTCAGTCAAAGTTGAAATTCAAACTTACTTTTAGGGTTTCCCAATAATCCAAAACATATACGTTGACAAAGTTTTCTCCAAAAATGAGATTTTTGCAGAAATCACTTTTTACATTGAAAAAAAAAAATCACTTTCTCACAAACTTCCTCACCCCTCAATGGAATAGAATAGTTAATCAAGTCTAAGTTGTCCATTGAAGAGTCCTAAATAGCATATCAGAATTGCAGTTTCCAGTGATTTGGACCTTTTGATCCATGGACATGTGAAAATTAGATTACTATAGTGTTTTCCACACGCAGAAATACTATTGCAGAACTGCTCCTGAGTTTTGCATTGGTGACAATATTTGATTTTCTTTGCTGTTTATAGTATCTGCATGTGGGGGAAGGGAGGAGGGAGGCAGGTGTTCCTTCTGTTTGATCATCCTAAAAGGCATCTTTCACATTTCAGTTTAAGATGGTGAATTGTAACTTTGGTAAATTTGAATCCTGGGGCTTTTCGTTGGTTCCCCCAGTTCATCTAAATCTGGCAATGAAGTAACTGAGCTATCAGCCACGGAGAAATGTCTTGGCTCATATCGGCTTGAAACACGGTTATTAACAAGATCAAATGTGCTGATAGCCTTCATATTCATTGAGCGTAACAAATGTTGACTAGAAAAAGATAACACTGTGAAGCAAATAACTGTGTTTGAAATTACATTTTGACATGTAACATCTACGTGGGAAAGTCACAGAAAGCAAATGTAACAGCAAAATACTAGTAGGTACGCTTTAAGTTTACGCCACAGAACTTATTCTGCACCACCTCTCTCTATGGAGAAGAATGCTCAAAGAAAGAATTTGTGTGAAATAGCTGTTTAAGGCTTTTTTCTATTTCCATTTCCATCTCTTTACATTCTCATTGTATATACATATCCCTAAAGGATACCCTTGCATTCAAAGCATGCAGTTAGCATGAATCGCTTCTGACATGGAATCTATTGCTGGCTTTACCTTTAACAGTTAATATTTTTAAGTCAGCTTTATTTAAGCCTGACAAATACACAGAGGAAGTTTGAGAAAAATATACTCAGATGTATAACATTTTAGTGTGATTATTTTAATTTTTTGCTGAAATGATGCTATCTTTTGCCTAATTTGATTTACAATATAGCATTGCATTTATTGAACATGGTAGCAGAAATGCTGTTTACTTTGAACACTTCATTGAAGTCCCTGGAAAATGATGATTCTAAATAAATTGAAACATACTGCTTTGTGCAACAGATTTCCTGGTTCAATTGCATTAAAAAAAAGGGAAGCTGAAATTTGCAACACCTTCAAAGAGAGCCATCAAGCTTTGAAAACATGAACATAAACCTTTACCTTAAAAATATAAAGGGCATTGCCAAAATCCCCAAATGGCTTTTAATGTAGTTGCAGTGGGATCCATTCCACAGGTTGAAAATTGGTTTAATGCTGCCAGTGAAGAGCTGCTTTTGCCAAGGCAATGCCAAAGGGAACAGAGGTGGACCCCCTCCTCCAGAAACCGCTAGCAAGTGAGCATGGCTGGCGCACTGTGGGACTTGGGAGGTTCCCACTCAGCCAAAACACGCATTAGAAACTCTCAGTATAGAATAAAACCAGCACTGAGCAAACTCCAGGTTAGCATAACGTATGGTACGTCCTTACTTTGCTCTCTGTTAGCTCTGCTAGCTTGCCTGCTCCTGGAGGCTCCTCCTTGAGACTACCTACCTACCTATCCTAACTACCTGACCCCTTTTTTTCCCCTTCTGGCATCCTCAATGAGGAGCAAATCCACCAGAGACCACGGCTGTGCACTGCACTAAGAGCTTGAATCAGGCTCTTCGCCTCTCTTCTTCTGCCGAAGCCCTACCTAAGGCATCCAAGGTAGAAAAGCAGGAACACGGACCTCTGAAATTCTTCAGGTCTTGGAATGGGAATGATCATCTACAAGTGTCAACCTCTCTCTATTTATTACTGAGGGAGCCTAGAGTAGCCATTTCTAAGACAGATTCTGAGTTTCACAGGGCAAGGAAGGCTGTGCTCGTATTTACGAAGCTTTGGTCTGTTATTTTGAAGACATACAGTGGGCCAGGAGAAATGTTGCTTAGCTCCAAAAGAGGAAATTGGAAATTCCTGTCTTCAGAAAATATGAGTTTGTACTAAACTGAGCATGATGTGGGCCTGAGCTAGTTGAAATCTCTTGATTTTCCTTAATTTAAGTGATTAAAAACACATAGAGGGAATGAGAAATAAAATTCTAGTTGATACTTTTAATTGAAATAAGTCTGAGATTTTGAATAATAAGCACATAGCAAAATATAATTTGTTTTCAGGATTTACTTTTCAACTCCATGCCATACAGACAAAAGTCAGATTTGTAGCTTCGCAGCTGTTCTGGGAAGACATTTACCTCAAGAACTTGTTATTTTTCTTTGGTTTTAGATAACCATAATGAGATAGCCATCCCCAGCTTCGTAATCTTTTCTCTGTTTCATTTGTCCCATCACATCCTCAGGCTAGAGAATCTTATGGATGTGAAGGATGAGAGAAAGTTTAAGAAACACTGCATCGGTATGAAATGGCGGTGCCACCACAACCCATCATTCTCAGCTTTGCTGTTGGCAGGAGGTCAGTCAGATTAATACCATGTTTTATTAAAAATGTTGGAAATGGCATCACCATTGGTACAGATGACACTCTGACGCCATTTACACAGGCTTCATCAAGAGATATCTAAATGAGACGTGCCCCAGGACTACTGCGATAGCTCCATTGCCTGCCTTTTTCACCAGACATAAAATCAGGGCCAAAACAAGGATCGAGTGGAATAATGTCACTCAGGTCTGTATGAAAGGACACATGTGCTGGCCCAGCTCTGCCTCAGCAATGGGAAGGGCTGACAGTGTGCTACAGCTGCTCCTCAAGAAACTGGAAAAATGGTGAAAAACCTAAGGAACAGAGGCACCACTTCTCTGGGATGCTGGTAAGGACAAGGCAACGTAGATCTGAAGCAGAGCCAAAGAGCATGTTGAGTGGAGCTGACTTGTGTCCTTGACTCATTGAGGAGCTCATTTGATAAATGACCCCCTGATTTTTGCCTTTGCAATTCTCTACACTATCACCAGCTTTCTACAGGCAACTGAGGAACTAATAAAGGTAGTTCGCACCCTCTTTAAAGTTACTGCTTCAGGCTGTCTGTAGATATCTTGTGCACTCCTTGCTGTGACATCTATTTCCCCATTTGAAGGTTGCTTTTGTTTTTGCTACAGCTAGAAATTTGTTTGCCTTCTTTTAAACAAAAGTTTTTAATTCTACAACATCAAGTGCAGTCATTCAGCAAAAGCCAGGCTAATGCTGAGACATGATGCCATAATAGTGGAGGAAGAGAGCAGATATGAAAGGTACAATGCCACAAATCTGGTTGGAGATTCTCAGGAAATGTTCCACTCAAATGCCTTGTTGACGGCACATGCTCTCCCCCTCCCTGGCCAAAGGCATGGGAAAAGAAGAGTTAAGAATCAGGGCTTGGGCATTTGGCTAACTCCATAGTTTCTCTTCAGGATTATGTCAACCATGTCAGTAAGAGCTATCATAAAGGTCAGCTGCATGCTGCCTCTAGACTTCTTCATTTGCTTATTTCTTAGTTATTTAGGGGTTGTTCAGTCTGGAGAAGAGGAGGCTGAGGGGAGACCTTATCGCTCTCTACAACTACCTGAAAGGGGGTTGTGGTGAGGTCGGTATTGGTCTCTTCTCCCAAGTGGCAAGTGATAGAACGAGAAGAAATGGCCTCAAGTTGCACCAGGAGAGGTTCAGGCTGGATATTAGGAAAAATTTCTTCACTGAGAGAGTGGTGAAGCACTGGAACAGGCTGCCCAGGGAGGTGGTGGAGTCACCATCCCTGGAGGGGTTCAGGGAATGTGTGGACGTGGCACTGCGGGATATGGTTTAGTGGGCATGGTGGTGTTGGGGTGATGGTTGGACTTGATGATCTTACAGGTCTTTTCCAACCTTAATGATTCTGTGACTCTGTGATTCTGTTTGAATCAGTGTGCTCAGATTGCTGAGAGCCCCACAACAGGAGATACCTGCCACAGATTATCTGCCATGTGTTTTTTTTTTCTCTTTTTCTGCTGCTTCATAGTAAGATACAGATGATAGAAAAGTGAACTGGCTCATCTTAGCAGCGGGCAGTTCTGCATTGCCATCTGCTGCAAAGCAAAAGCTGTTCCGGCATGGCTGCGAAGGGCTGCGAGTTGGAGGATGAAATTAAGGGAGAGAACTCATGATAGGTATTGAAAGCAAGGAGGGCTGCAGTGGGACCGGCGAGCTTTGAATCACCATTTCTTGCCTAATAGCCAGAGTAAATGCAATATGCCTCATGGCACAGGAGATGCCTTTGGTTTACAATTGCATTAAGAACACCTCTACTAACGGGGAAGCACCGTTTGCTCTCAGCAGGGACAGAGCGGTGGGAGTTTCTGCTGCAGCTGGGGAACTATCCAGTAACAAAAAAGGATAGCACAGTAGGGAAAGCAGCACAAAAGGATCTAGGAAAGACGTCTTTTCTTAAGTGATCAAAGTTGGACAGTGGCAGAGGTCATGCTCCATTAGGAACAAACAGCGCTATTATTCCCTCTTCAACTTTCCAGCTGTGTTGCTGAGTGTCAACCTGAAGATTTTTGTATTCTTCTGCTGGCACAGGATCAGGGTCACCCACGTCACTACATGGCACGGACATGTAGTAAACTCTTCCTCCAGAGAGACTGCAGCCTATGTAGAAAAGGCAAGATGAAAGATGGGAAGGGAAGGAAAAGTGTCTGGACTGAGATAACACTGCTGCTGAGGGGCAGAAATGGGAACCAGAGTTCTAGCACTAGCATCAAGCATCTAGCACTTTATCTAGGTTTCAGCATCTAGCACTTTATGCTGTCAGTCACATTGCCATTCCTTCATATTCTCAAGGACCACACTGTGTCTCTAACAGAGAAGAGTAGTGGCTCCACCAGCTTGCACTCCTCCACCCACTTTTGGGTTTATTCTCCAGATGAAAAGAAGATTGCTCTGTCTGGAGTTTGCCTCTGATACTTTTTTATTACCAATTTTTCTCTGCATCTCTCAATGTGTTTGAATTTCTGTTCCCCTGCCTGTTAAGCTGTTACCAAAATCAGGATGCAATTTTCAAGTCAGATGTACATTCTTCAGGTATTTTCCTTCTCCTTTCAAGAAGGGAGAAATGAAAGTATCAGTCCCCCTACAAAGAAATTCTGAGAGCTCATGGCCCTAGCAAGCGCTGGGGGTGCCTGTTTATTTCCTTTTATTGAAAGATTCTTAAGCATTGAAGTGTCTCAGACACAAAAAGATGTAAAAGCCAGAAGCATAAATTCACCTTTATAAGCTTATACAATATCTTAAGGAGTGTCATCTGACAGAATTATAGATCAGAATCATCTCCTTTCCGCTGCATGCTGCAAAACTGAGCTGTGATAGATGCAGGAGTCACTGCCAAAGGGCCTGCAAAAAAAAATGCAAGAGGAACAATAACAGATTACCATAATGATGCAGAAACCAGAAACCCAAGCAAAATAAATTCATATACAGTGTGCAAATTGTATCTGAAGCCATCTTTCGCAGTTTGGTTGTTACCTTCAAAAGCAGCAACATTTAGACACCGTCTTACTGATTTTGGCCCATTTCCCAATTGGCCATACTCTCTGAAAACAAACAGATATTTTTCTATCCATATTTTTTTGCAGAAAACAGAAAGTTTGCCATGCTGGATCAGATCAATGAACTGTCAGAAGAGACCTCCTGCCTTTATTCCTGGCTGGTGCCTGATGCTTTGGTAAAAGCTCCTCCTTGACTTATTTTCCCAGCCAGATATGTAATGATGCCGGTAAGAGACATACATTACTTCCAGAAGCCTCTGGGGAATCAGCACGCACCATAAACCATGATTTTTGATTATCAGTATGTTAAAGCTACAGCTGCAATGGTCAGACAGAGCATCAGCCAGACCTTCTTGAACACAGCAGTATTATTCCACTGGTGTGACCCACTGCAGAATTTTCCATGGCTCAGCTGACTCTACGGTGGGTAAAAATCGTTCTTGTGCAGTGAACATGCGCGGGGCTTATGAATCACTTCAATGTCCTTTAAATCCTCAAAGCAGGGATTAAGTAGGACTTAAGAGGAACATATAAGGAATAGCTCCTTTGATTGTTCTGTATTTACTTGGCGTTAATGTCCCTGGATGTCTTTGTTGTTCCCCTGGCTAGCATAAAAGAGCAGCCTGGTCTGCTCATACAGCATTTTGGCAACACAGGATTCCACACCCGAGTGGGCCCTCCAACCACTGCTGTAATAACACATACCAGTATTCTGATTAATTTAACGCTGCAAGTTATAATTCACAGATTCTTCATCTTGCTGGCTAAATCAGTAGAGTCTTTTGTCCTTCGTGGGCTAGTTGGCAAAGCGTATCTTTGCACAAGCAGGTTTGATTTCCGTTCCCTATTGCCATGTGCTACTTCCTCTTAATGAGGTTTCTCCTTTATCTCCTTCAGTTGATTGTTTCCTCTGATTTTGCAGCAGAAAGGTCAAAGTTCTGCTCCACGCACTGATTTTCCCACTGGTAGCAACCCAATGAGTTATGTGTAGTCACAAGTGTCTGTGTGTTAGAAGGTGACCTTTTTAAAAAAATTTTACCCTAAAAAATTTACAGCTGTGGATAATCTGAAACTACTTACAGTTTGTGATAAATGTAATAAATTGCAGGGACCAATTAAAAAAGGATTTGTTTTATGTTGAAATACTTTATTTTTACACATTTTCTTTTTTTCCATACCATTCACCATCTTCAATTGCTATATTCAATGCATTTTCAGTCTCTTCTTTTTTCCCCATGATGCAAGACATCCAAAGATAGACCTAGTGTTACAGATAAAGATACCATCCAATATCACTTCTTAATGATTGTATTTCTATTTCTTTTTATTAATCAAACAAACATGTCACAGAATCACTAAGGTTGGAAAAGACCTGTAAGATCATCAAGTCCAACCATCACCCCAACACCACCATGCCCACTAAACCATGTCCCACAGTGCCACGTCCACACCTTCCTTGAACACCTCCAGTGATGGTGACTCCACCACCTCCCTGGGCAGCCTGTTCCAGTGCTTCACCACTCTCTCAGTGAAGAAATTTTTCCTAATATCCAGCCTGAACCTCTCCTGGTGCAACTTGAGGCCATTTCCTCTTGTCCTGTCACTAGTCACTTGGGAGAAGAGACCAACACCAACCTCACCACAACCCCCTTTCAAGTAGTTGTAGAGAGCGATAAGGTCTCCACTCAGCCTCCGCTTCTCCAGCCTTTCTACTGCTTCGCTGTTGTAGGAAAATTGCCTCCCAGAACTACTCACAGTGACCTCATACAGGCTTAGGTAACATTTTCATAAGGAAAACTGAAATCTGCCCATAGATATGTAAGTGGCAGTTTGTGAATTCTGTCAAATTATAAACAAATGGGTAAAAAAAATATTCATTTTCATTCACAGTGGAAAAAGAGACGGATTTGCCTTGTATAAAATGTGCCAAGACACAGGAGGCCTGGGTGGCGGCTAGTATCTGTTCTTGCAGCTAGGTTGGATGCTTTTCACTGCACCCAGTTCATGGAAGGCTCCGTAGGCAAGGTGTTGGCATATGAGAACAGAGGCAAGCACAAGGTTTATATTTTCAAGCTTTATCGATGAGGATAAGGAAAATCAAAGGTTATGGCTGGATGACCAGCTCTGAATTCAAACAAAGGTAGTGAGTGGGTAGAGCATGGAACAAGGAATGTGCCTCCCCAAAAAGCACGCCTGCTAGTTGAATTACTGGGTCACCTTCGGGCTTCAGGCAGACATCTGGAATCCTTCTACAACGAGTGGGTTTGCTGGGTCCTGCCTTACGTCACGATGGCTGAGATGTTTACCCAGGATTATGTTGTTGCAGTCCCATGTTGGGGAACTAGCTTTGGCCAGGAGATGACCCATTCCAAAACACCTCTTGAAGCGTAGGAAGAAGAAGCTATTCAGTAAGATTGAGTATGAAAGGAGGTTCAGTATTCTGACTCAGATTTGGAGAATCCTAGCACGTGTCTTTGCCTTTTATAATGCACTGTTATTAGTAGAACATTTTAAAGTAGCTGCTGGCAAGACATTTTGCACTGTGCTGTTATGTTTGCCCTACAACATACATCTTGCCATACTTACTGCTATCTGTATCTTGTTGAAAGGCTCTTCCTGGCATATCTTGCATTAGCAATGTGTTTCTCTGCTGCATAGCGCAATGGGATCATTATCCTAGGATCAATCCTTAGACACTATTAAAGTTAGAAAATACTGCTGTATTTTCTAGCTCATGGACTATTGCTTTGAGGCAATGGGACACAGGCAGGAGGTAATGCAGATGAATGCCCTTTCTCTTTTTCTGCATAATGCACAAGGATTTGAAATGTAGGACACAATGTGGCAAAAGCTTTAGAAATTCAAAAGGCAAGCAATTTGTAAATAAATCAGCAAGTTGCCATGTAGGGAGGGAAAGATTTTTCTGAAGTGTAATGGCCCTACTGCAATCTGCTCACTAAGCTCTCAGTGGCATTTTAAACATCATGAGACTTGATTTTGAGACTTCAAGGGAAAATAAATCATAAAAGGAGGTGCTCAGAACTCAAATGCTAGGATCTAATAGAGCACTTAAGAAACACACCCAACAGAAGGTGGACCATTCCTTTCTGCCGTAGACAGCACAGACGAGGGGAGGCTCCAGTCCTGCAGAAAAGGAATAGGTCACAAACCTCTAGAGTCCAAAATAGACCCTGGCCCAGACATAAGTAGTACAACACACAGAAAAGCAAGACTGAGAAGCTAGAACAAGAGCAGTGCCCAAGGCACAGAAAAGATTGGACATTGATGGACTGATAGTCTCTGAGGGGCTCCTAGCTGCCTTCATTTTGGGTAAGACTTAGAATTATTTTGAAGCGCTTAAAATCACCTGAGGACAAGTCTTCAAAGCATCTGGGTCTTTCACTTTAATACACAGTAGCTGCCAGTATTTTTGTTTATTCAAGTTCCTTCTTTTTATATAAATAATTGCTTCTGCTTCACTTCAGCTGTCTCTCCAGTATACAGCAACCATTCTGGCCAGGCAGGTCAACAAGCACTTCAAGAGGAAACCAACCTATTCCTGAAAGAGGACATACGGCTGTAACTCTAATCTGAGGCTATAAGGTAAGTATACACACCCCGCTAGGCATTTTTGTCTCTCCTGCATGCTGATAATAACGCAAGAGGAAGCCACGCTGCCAAAGCAGCTCTGCAAAGCAGTCTGCACTGGGAGGTTTCATCACAGAAGGACAACAGTAGCAGGGAGCATTTCCAATTCTCTGCCATAGACACAGTTACTTCTATCTGTTCAGCATTTTCAGCCCTTGTGTGGTTCTTTCAAGCTTTTTGTAGACTCAGAGCTGAGGCTGCAAATCCTGAGTCCCTCCAAGAGAAATGTAACCCCTTACTGCAGGGCTTTTGATTTCCCCCAGACCTTTCAAGTTATTCCCCATTTCTGATTTGTGCTGCTATGCTGCACAAGAAGCCTGGTGCTGATGTCTTCTGGGATGTCCTGCACTTGCTTGGTCTTTGCTCAGGTTGTGTCAAGTCATAGAAACATGGAATCATAGAATGGTTTGGGTTGGAAGGGACATTTAAAGCTCATCTAGTCCAACCCCCCTGCAATGAGCAGGGACATCTTCAACTAGATCAGGTGGCTCAGAGCCCCGTCCAACCTGACCTTGAATGTTTCCAGGCATGGGGCATCTACCAGCTCTCTGGGCAACCTGGACCAGTGTTTCACCCCCTCATCGTAAAAAATTTCTTCCTTAGTCATTTCTCCCAGCTCTGCAGCTATCTTCAGTTTTCCTTTACCACTGTCCTGTCAGTGTAGCTATTACCGATGATCCCTGCCAGATTGCAGCTGCTTTCCTTTGGCCATTACCCGTGCTGCTACTCGCTGTCTGTCTTCAGATCTGCTCCACTCTGAACAGCAGCCGCAAATGACTGTCTCTTTTCTTCCTTTTTTTTTTTCTGTGAGTGGCTTGTTTAGCGCAACTGCTTCTCAAGCCTGGCTGCTGGACTGCAACCCACCGCCCTCCACACCTTCTGCTTCAGTCGATGCATTCCTTTGCTTCCTGTCTGGTCTTAGGGAAAAAGCATTGCTGTGGCCCAGCTTTGGCAGGTAAGGATCTCTTCCTGACTGTCTTGTTTTTGCTATCAGTCCCTCCGCTGTTTATGCTGCCAACTTTGTTTGCTCTCGCTTTTTTTCATTTTTGATACCCACGGCAAGACATCTGGTGCTCAAATCTGCCCTGTTAAGCGCTGAATCGCATAAATTCTGCTGCAGCATGCTACGAGTCGTGTCAGAGCAGAGCGTGTTAGGCATGCCATACTGTGGAAAGGCTGCTTGACTCCTGGTCAGTTCTTGCCAGAGCTTCCTCCAGAGTCACCTTTCTGAAAGCAGACTGTCCATCTCCTGTCCTTAAAAATGACCATTTGCAAAGGCGTCTTGGAGCGGCAGAAAGTTCATGACTGATCAGCGTACCCTGCACGCACGTCATGCCGGGCTGTATATGCTCTGCAATGCACATTGGTGCCTGGCCAATGGAAATAGTCTGGCTCAAATAAAGAACCCTCTATCCCTAGGTATGAAGTTATTCATTTCCTGATGTCAGCTCTTATATCTGCAGGGATTACTGCTTGTCCTGCTTTAAATAAAACCCCATCTTGCACATGTGCGCGCACACACACAAACAACACTCAATCCTTTGACTAGTAACAAGGCGGGCGATGCCTGTGGTCCTCCTTCCTTCCACAGTCTGTGTACGAAGGGTTTTACTGCCTTTATCATCCCATCAAGCCAGCTTTCAGCTTCATTCTGACTTCTATTAGCTCACAACTCATATCCACCCTATCTCAGCCCCACTAGTCCATCTTTCATCAGCTCAGCACTGCCATCATGCTCTTCATTGCCTCTGCATCCCCAAAAGTGAGACAATGGGATTGTCCCACCCCCCTAGGCAGGGGCAGCAGCTCCTCGTTTATCTGACTCCATCCCGGTTGTGTCAGGGCTCCACCAGTAAGTGCTCAAGGTGCTGACTTTGCAGCAGTGTGGCTCCAAGCTTTCTGTGGCTTTATCTGTTCCAGGGGTTTATAGCAATTTGGGACTGGTTCCCTGCATTGGATTGCCTTTACCCCATCACATGGGGCTCTGATTGCTGCCAAATGATGTCTGTGCGTGTTAACTGCTTAGATGATTCTTGTGTCCTGAGAGGCGGGAGGATAAACAAGAAGAATCTAGCAGTTTATCTTCTCTATGAACCCCTAGAAACACTTCACCACTTTTGCTCTGGGCATTTTCTTAGTGGCTCTAAGGTTTTTGAGGTATAATTGGAGTCACTGAAAAGTTCACAGATGTTCAGGTCACCGTTCTCCACAAGCTTCAGCTCACCTGCATTCAGGCTAATATGCTGTTCTCAGCATCTCCTTGGGGCTAGTCACAGTCCAGAATCATGGTTGGGGACTCCATCGTCTTCAACACTCTCAGTTACAGTAGAAAGTGTCATCATTCACCGCCTCGGCGCCTGGGAATCCCTCCATTGCGCGTCTCAGTTTCTGCTGGGAACGCTGTAATCATGATCATGTTCCCGGCGTTCACGCTGTCAGGTATGACAACATTGATCACGAATCCAGTTCAAGAATCCTGTCCTAACTCATAAGAAAGACTGAATACTTTCGAATTTGATCCATCAAATTGAGCCTGACTTCTCTTACTGCTAAAGACTGGTGACTTCTCTCCAATCCTGAATACACTGGTTTGGCATCAGTGTACATTCTCATTTTATGCAGATGCTTGTTGTTTTTCTTTTCTCACTGTCACTGATTTATCCTCTGCTCTTTTAGGTGGGTCTCTTGACACCTTTCCTTTACAGAGTTTTCCCTCAGTAACATTGAGAGCGCCAACAGAGTTTCATGTTTTGGTAGCTTGAATGTCAGGTTCATAGTCAGCTTTTTGAGGTAGGCGTCAGTCTCCTTAAACTATAAGGCAGTACTTTTGGAAGGCTAAATGGGGCCCACGGGGACTTCCCCCTCTGCTCTCTCAGACTGAAGATATTCTGGTGGTGTACTGTGCTTGCCACATGGCTTGTTTAGGCATGGTTGGACTTTTTGAGTGTCCTTTATCATAAGACCAAGTGATAATGTGCCATATCTCACTGCAACTTACCAAGAGCTTGTATCTGTCCACCGGCCTCAGAATAGCCTCAACTGTAAATCATAGCTGTAAATTGTAAGTCCCATTACTGCAGTCTAATGTTGCTGTTAATGAGTGTTCCTGGAGTTCTATTGCAGTTGACCTTGCAGCTCAGCTAGGACTAAATTTGGCTCTGATTAGGTGGGATAGCTATAGTTATGGCTATGGTAAGACTGGTAGATTATTTGAGCGCTGTGAGTACCCTGAAATGCCTTGATTTACTAAGCCACACTTTATTTTCTCAGAAAACTCAACTAAATGCTGATGCTTGTGTTTACCACTCTGTCTTCAGCCTCAAGCTTGGGGTTTCCTAACAAGACTTGTTGTGCCGTAAGGATCACCACTTTCTGATTCTTTCCTGGGCAGTTCAAGTAAAATTCTGCATGAGGGGGGCTTTCTTTAGACATGTGTCGGCTTTGCTGAAGCATCTTTCCTATAAGCTGGAATTGTCCTGCAAATGGTCTCACACAGGAGAAACTTCAGCGTTCCCAAAGCTGACTTCTTAGCTGTGTACTACAAGGACCCACTGCCAGAACCGCTTTTCGGTTTCACAGGAACGTCCTTGCTCTGGTGTTGTTCTGCCCTCCTCAGGTGTTCCCCTCCTCTGACAGCAGCGCTTTATGTGATACTCTCCCCTCCTGACACGGGGAAAGTTCACTCTCTGGTCTCTACACCCCATGGCCAGCAGCATTCATGAACAAAGTTCTTGCCCCAGTGCTTGCATAAGGTCTCACACCAAATCATACAATCACGGGAAGCCAAAAGTGGATACTGTTAAGAAAGAAGTCCTGTGTACCTGGCTCAGGTAATCACAGAGAGAAGCAGCTGTTGCTAAGTCGTTCAGGACTTCTTCTCCAAGTACTGTTCCCGGCGTGCAAAATGGGAAGTAGTAATTATTTTTAAAGGTTTGGTGCATAGGTCCCAATAAAATATGCCCTCTTCCTTTCGCAGGCCAGACCAGCCTTTGTGGGCAGGGAGTTCTCTCCATAGCAAGCAGCTACAGACAAAACTCTGGGAAAGAATATGTAGGACCAGAAAAGGAGGTCAGAGAAGGAGGAAGTGATACTAAAACCATGAAAATATTGTTGGCAAGCATTTTTAATTGCACTTCATGTACAAGTGTGACCCTCCTATGGGTACACGGCCACAAAAGTTTGGTATTTTCTGTAGTGTAGCTTGGGCACCGTGGGGTGGGTTAGCACTTTGCCCTTCCATTTCATCTGATTATACAGCTGCTTTGGAGGACAAAAACAGGCTCAATCCTTTCTTAATACAGCACATTTTCTGCTCTCCCCTGCCCAGCCATCCTTCCGCTGCCACACTTTGCCCATATCCAATCCACCGATGCGGGATAAAAAGCAGCAAGGCGGTGGCATCTTTTATCTCCAGGTTGGTCCTAGCAGCAAATGCACATGTGAGAGAGGGCACTTTCTGCTTCCTTATTCACAGGGACGCGCTCCCAAGCTCTCATCTTCCCTCTGTGAAGCAACAGGACTGGATCTACTCGTTGCCTCTTTTGATCATGGAGGGCCCATATTTAAGGCTTTAAAAAGGAGCAGGAAAAACAATGAAATGATATGACAAGAGGGAACAAAAGTCATTGTCATCTCCCATCAGCTATCAGTATGCTTTGAAGCATGAGATTTGATTATCTCAGTCATAACAATGCCTAATAATACTGGAGGGTAGTAACAAGGCTCATAAATCAGTATCAAAAGATAAAAACCTTTTAAAAGATCCTTTGTTCCCCCCAAGGAATAAAATCCAACTGTCAACACAACAAGCTCACCTTTGGTTGTATCTGTTGACTCTTTCAGTGTCATAGACCATTATGATTGATAGAGGCTCTGCAAGGCAAATTTAGGCCAAAACATCTCCCTTCATGCATAGCATCCTCTGTCTCCAAGGCCATTAAATGAGGTTTATGGTGACACCTGCCCAACTCATTTGCGGGTTTATGCAGCTCTAAATGGAGCTATAATGTTAATAGACTGTTTTCCAGGCTTGGACGAGTTGGGGCTACAATGCCTATGAAGATCCATAAGGTTCAAACAACCAGGACATCACTTGCCACTTTGGATGTTGCAATGGTTTCTGTCACACAGACTGCCTCTTCACGTCGAAGAAATTTAGCATGTGTGTCACTCGTGACACCTGTGTGAATGATGTCATGCCAGGAAATCCACTCGGCTTCTGCGTCCATTGATTTCAATCAGTAGTTTTCAGATTCCCTTGTGACAGTGTTTAAAGCCTATTTCACTGCGTATAACCAAGGGTTATTTTTTAATCCAGCTTCAGGTTTACAGTAATTCAATACAATTTTTCTTTAATTCTTACAATACACTAAGAGTTTTAATCAACAACTTGATTCTCTCTCTCTCTCTCTCTCTCAAAAAATTTCTGTTCTTTCTTGCCAGGGGAAATCTTTAGTTTGCCAGACCAAAGCACAGGAACCTTCAGCTTTCTCTACAAGGCTTTGAACTTGCAGAAACAGTTCTGCTTTCGCTGTGCTGACCTATCTTTGACGTAAGGAGACTATCAGTCCTGGTTGCCTACAAAAAGTTACATTAGCAGCCATCAAAGATGGCAGCGAAGCTTCTCAACCTGTCCAACTCCAAATGCCTGCTCCTTCCCCACCTGCCTGTGCTCACCCGTGCTACCACACCAGGCTGGATGCACTTTTCCAGGGGAGCTCCAGCGGAAGCGTTTCTCACAGCCAACGGCTGTCAGAGAGGTGTAATGCCGTTTGCGTTGTACCGCCAGACCCACCGCCACCCAAAGCTGGGCCATCGGTAAGAGGTAAGGAAAGCAATTGCTTTTTTGGTGTCAATGGAAGCAGAAGGGTGCCTAGTGGGCTTTTTAAAAGCAGCTGCTCTAAATGTTTTTTAAATACTGCCTGCTGTTTGTCTCAAGTTTTTGATGGTTTGCCACTTGTGGTATCTCTATGAAAACTTTTACTTCTGAACAGAACTTCTCGCTTTGACCCTTGGGGGGGATTACCACTCCAACTGCTAGTGGCCATTTTATGTAGTATAGAAAGTATGAACTAGCAGCAGCCTGACTTCAAACCTGGCAGCAAGTCGGAGTCTCCTTCCATTCCTCAACATTTAATTCAAGCTACTTAGCACTGTAACGTGTAACACACGACCTCCTTGCACGCCCTGGTGTTACTGCTCATTAGTCTATGTACCGTAACAAGATTTTCAGTGACCCTAAGGCTAATAGTCCGCTTTTCTTGGTAAGTCATTCACCTTCCAGCATGGCTGCTCGTCAGTAATGTTCGTTAGATTGGAATGAGAAATCAGAGTTCAAAGCTATTCAAAATGAGGAGGGGGGCAGCGATATCCCAGGTTGTCCTTTCGCTACCTTGTAATGTAAAAACAAAGGGCGCTAATTTTTATTTTTTTTCTGCTCCTCGTGAACCCACAGCTTCCAATGAGGATTTGGGTTCTGCTGTGCTAAGGCAGCTCTCAGGACAAACAGCCTAAGCAGTTGTGATGGGCAGAGGAAACGCTTTTAGTCCTGTTTTTCAGATACAAAAGCAGAACGTACAGACTTGCCTGCAACCGTGCTAGAAACCAAGGGCAGAACAGCACCTTGAACTCAGGCCTCTGATTGTCAGCTCTGCATTTTCATCACACTCCTGAGCATACGTATTTGGCTTTGAACTAGAACTGGGGGATATAATACTGCACCAGAGCCGGGTGAGTGCTAGCTCACAGAGCTGTTTCTGCAAAGCAGTTCCAAGCGCACTGAATGCAGAGCTCTCCGAATACTTTGCAGTCGGCTCTGCGCAGCGTGTCATCCAGGCGTGGAATTCACTGCCATAAGAGGATGTCGAGTCAAAGGCTGTAGCCGAGTTTCTTGAAGGGTGGAAAAACAGCCTGGTTAGTTTAGGCAATGGGACTGCCTTTCTTTTTTGGGGGGGTTTAGTTTGTACAGCGTCTAGGGCTGCTGGGTCCAAGGCTGGGTGCTGATGCTGAGCCGCTAAACAACCAGACAGAAAATTAGTGACTGTGATTTTCACTAGCAGAAGGCTCTCTCTTTTTATTCAGTGTTTTGATCGCTTTGCCTGGGAGTGGCAAGAAGAGACTTTTATCTTGCTCAAAACTTCACCAGAAGTTTCTCACAAAACTTTCAGCATATGGGATGCTCACTGGGGAAAAAAAAAAAAAAAGCCTATACCAGGCTAGATGGGAGATCTGTTTCTTTTTCTTTGCACTTTTGTTTCCACCAAGGCTGGTGAATGTAGCACGCAAAGGAGCTGTGATTACAGCACAGCTAGGGCTAGAGGGTTTTGGAATGGTTTGTACTCTAGCAAAATACCCCAAACCACCCCACCATCAAAAAAAAAAAACAACCACGCCAAAACAGCAACACATGGGGATAAATAAGGGGAAGGGAAGAAGAGACAGAAACCATCCGTGAGGTCAGGTGGTTAAGTATTTTTGGACTGCCAAGGTGGGGATCTTAAGTGAAGATAATGTATTATGCAGCAGAAAGCTAATGAGACCAGGTCTGTTAAACACGGACTTGGCGTTACTTGGCTCTGGAGTGCTTCAAATTACACAGGCCCAGGTTGTATCTGATCGCCTCTCCCGCTTCGACAAAGTGAGCAGCGGGCTTTTATATAAAGTCCGTGATCATATACTGGAGGGAGCAATCCCGCGCTGGCAGGGGAGGGAAGCTGATGACATAATGGGTCTTCTCCACCTCGAAGTTATGTGATTCATCAGTTAAATGAATTCAGCGGGATAAAGCAGTGTGAAAGGGCAATTTCCCTCTAACAGCCTGCCTGCCGATTAACCCTTCCCTCCCGGCTGCGGACACACCGCTCGGGATCCAGCCTCCACCACCGCCCCCCGCAGGCTCCGGCTGCGCAGCCCCCTCCACCCCCGAGCGCAGGGCGGGCGGGGGCCGGCAGCAGCACCGCCACCCCGGGCCCAGCCACCCCGGCCCGGCCCGGCCCCGCGGGCTCCGGGCGCTGCTGCAGCCGCCGCCGCGCTCCGGCCGGGGATGTGCGAAGCCCCTCACCGCCGGGGAACGGGCGGGCGGGGGGAAAAGCGACGACCCGCTCCCCCTTGCCCCCCCCTTGCGCGGCACGGGCGGGCGCTCCACTTGCGTACCCCCTTCCCCCGGGGATCCGCTCGCTCTCCGCAGCCCCCGCGGCGGACCGGGGCCGCCGCCTCCTGCATTGCGTCGGGGGCGCGGCGCGCAGCGTGCCGCGGCGCGGGGGCCGCGCTGGCGGGGGAGGGGGGGGGGCGGTCGGCCCGGGGGGACGGACGGACGGACGGACGGACGGACAGCGTGCCTCCCCTCCTCCCTCCGCTCCCCTCTGCCGTGTGTACCCGTCCCCCCCCGTCGTCCCCCCCCCCCCCCCGCCCTCCCGCTCCCCGAGCTGCACCAAACAGCTCTCGGGTTTCTGCTGATACTGCAGCGTCAAGAAATGGCTCGAGTTCGCTCCTCGCTCCTCCGCATTCAGCAGCACTCTCGCTCCTGCCACACGCGTCCAGCTCCTGCCTCCTGCTGCTGCTGCTGCTGCTGCTGCTGCTGCTGCCGGGACGAGCCAAGAGCCACTCCGGGGATGCGGCTGCAGGACTGCGGCTCTCTCACACCCCCCCAGCCGCCGCTGCCCAGCGCCCGGCTCCTTTTCCAGCTGTCCTAAGGGAAGAGAGCAGGAGAGGCAGCAGCCAGCTGGGACTCCTTCATCTTATTCACTAACTCAAGCCTTTTGAAAAAGGTACTTTGCACTCTCTTCCACACACCCCCCCCCCCCCCCCCCCACTGCGGTTCTCGGCAGAAACTAATTAAACCCACTTCGCCCTTGGTGCAGCCTAAGACAGTGTATGAATATTTCAGTGTCTCGCAGGCAGCCCTGTAAAGCGATCGCTGTATTATTAAGAGGGGCGCAAGAGGAGGAGGAGGGTTGAGTTTGCCGCTGCGGTTTTTGTTTTGGTTTGGTTTTTTTGGATGCTGCTGCAAGGCCACTTGACGCATTCCGGCACTGGCTCCTACTCCTAACCAGCGCATCTCACCCGGAGCAGGTAAGGAAAAACCCCTTCTCCCCTCACTCTGTTGGACTCTATTTTGGACAGTTTGGGTCTGGGATGTCGAGCTCCCCCCGCCACCCTCCCCGTCTCTCTCTCAGTTGTGTTTAGCTGCTGCAAAGCCAGAGGGGAGATGCTTTGCTCCCCCTCCCCTAATCCCCCCAATTGGTGTGATGAAGTTGTCAGCGCTCAGCTCAGTCTCCACCGTTTGTGAAGTGGGGAGCGTGGTGGTCAGGAGAATTATCGCAGGAGCTGACCCCACTGAAGTTGCCTGGGAAGCCCTCCCGATGCGCTCAGGGCACCGCGGGGTCCACATCGGCCCCTTCCAGCCTTGGAGGCCCCGGTGCGTGTCCGGGGATGCGTGGGAACGCGTAGGGCTCCGCATGTGCTGCCGTAGTGGGCAGAGCGGGATGTTCTTGCTGGTGTGAAAGCCAATCCATTGCGCCTGAGCGTGTGTGTGTGTGGTGGGGCTTGGGGGCTCATTTATGATGTTTCTCTCCTCCCTGGCAGCCTCTGTCCTGCAAGTGAGCTTTATGCCTTCAAAAGCAGAGTACCACCATCCCTCCTTCCCCAGCGCCCAAAAGGAGAGGACTGGGGCAGTGGTGGGGGGGCAGGTGATGGAAATTTGCTGAGTTGGCATTGCAAGGACTCGCCTCCCAGCCACCCCGTGCTTCATTTATTTATTTATTTATTTGTGTGTGTGTGTGTGTGTGTGTGTGTGTGTGTGTGGTAACATCGTGACAGCAGCTGCGGCGATGGTTGAATCGGCGAGAAAAGTGGACGGATCGAGTTAAAGGCAAAAGGAGACGGCTGGGGAGGGGACCCCAGCCTGGGGGTGCACTCCATAGACCTTCAGACTCCTGGCTTGGGGGACAGGACCCCTCACCTTACCTGCCCTCTTCCTCCCCTAAAGGTACTTCTTCCCTCTTTCTTCACCCTCCCACCATCCCCGATGCCTCTCCCTTCATCCCACCTCCCCTTTCCCCTTTTGCATATTTCCATCCTTTAAGGCTCCTCATCCATCCCTTCCTCAGTCTCTTATCATCCCCCCCTCCAGATTCTGAGCCTACCCCCCCCCACCCCGCCCCCTCCACTGAACTGCCCTGGGGCTCTCTGCTCTCCTCTATCCTCCTCCCCATTCTCAAGCCCTTCTCCCTCACTTCTCCCCTGCCCCTGGGTCCCCCTTCCCGTGTGCCACCATGACCGTGATGGCTGGAGAGAACATGGATGAGACTTCTGCGCTACCTGGCCACCCCCAGGATAGCTACCAGCCCGCTGCCCACGATGACCATGAGTGCTGTGAGCGCGTAGTGATAAACATTGCCGGACTACGCTTTGAGACGCAGCTGAAGACCTTAGCCCAGTTCCCCAACACTCTGCTGGGCAACCCCAAGAAGCGCATGCGGTACTTTGACCCCTTGCGCAATGAGTACTTCTTTGACCGGAACCGGCCCAGCTTTGATGCCATCCTCTACTACTATCAGTCTGGGGGGCGGCTCCGCCGGCCGGTCAATGTGCCCTTGGACATGTTCTCTGAGGAGATCAAATTTTATGAGCTGGGTGAGGAGGCCATGGAGAAGTTCCGGGAAGATGAAGGATTCATCAAAGATGAGGAGAGACCCTTGCCAGAGGGGGAGTACCAGCGCCAAGTATGGCTCCTCTTTGAGTACCCAGAGAGCTCTGGGCCTGCAAGGGTCATTGCAATAGTCTCTGTCATGGTGATCCTCATCTCCATCGTGATCTTCTGCCTAGAGACATTACCTGAGCTGAAGGAGGACAAGGAGTATACAGTGCATCGCACTGACAACACCACCCAGGTCTACAAATCCAACATCTTCACAGATCCCTTCTTTGTTGTGGAGACCCTGTGCATCATCTGGTTCTCCTTTGAGCTGGTGGTGCGCTTCTTTGCTTGCCCCAGCAAGACTGAATTCTTCAAGAATATAATGAACTTCATTGACATTGTGGCCATCATCCCTTACTTCATCACCTTGGGCACCGAGATGGCCGAGCGGGAGGGGACTCAGAAAGGAGAGCAGGCCACCTCCTTGGCCATCCTGAGAGTCATCAGACTGGTAAGAGTCTTTCGAATCTTCAAACTCTCCCGGCACTCTAAGGGCCTCCAGATTTTGGGACAGACCCTCAAAGCAAGTATGAGAGAGCTAGGTTTGCTAATCTTCTTCCTCTTCATTGGGGTGATCTTGTTCTCTAGTGCGGTATATTTTGCTGAGGCTGAAGAACCTGAGTCTCATTTCACAAGTATCCCTGATGCTTTCTGGTGGGCGGTGGTATCCATGACCACTGTGGGCTATGGTGACATGTACCCTGTGACAATTGGAGGCAAAATCGTAGGCTCCTTGTGTGCCATCGCTGGTGTGCTGACAATTGCCCTGCCTGTACCTGTCATCGTGTCCAACTTCAACTACTTCTACCACCGAGAAACAGAAGGGGAAGAACAGGCTCAGTTGCTTCACGTTAGCTCCCCTAATTTAGCATCTGACAGTGATCTCAGTCGCCGCAGCTCCTCCACAATCAGCAAATCTGAGTACATGGAAATCGAAGAGGATATGAATAATAGCATAGACAATTTTAGAGAGGCTAATCTCAGAACTGGCAACTGCACTGTCGCCAACCAAAACTGCGTTAATAAAAGCAAGCTGCTGACTGATGTGTAAACAAAAAAAAACCAAAACCCCCACTCACAGCTTGAAGACTTTAGTGACACAGTCACACTTTGTAGATGCTTTACTGATAGTCTTTGAATGCTTTATTTACCTCGTAAATGCATTGTTGCATTGCGAATTTTTGCTCAGCGATAAAGAAGCTTCCAGGATCCATGAAAGATAAGGTTTTGTTTATTTTTAAAAAGCATTTTCCACCTGGTAAATGATAACCATTTTAACTAGTTTAGTTTTAAGCTGTATGACGCTAGACCTAAACTTTTCCTCTCCCATCTCCCTTTTTTTTTTTTTGATGAAGTTAACTTAAACTAAGCAAGACAGTTTTTAGAGCTATAAAGTATATGCATGGATTCCAGTAAAAATATTCTGCAAAACTGCACAGTTGCAAGAAAGTGCATCAGATAATAATAACAACAATAATAATAATAATAACAACAACAATAAAAGATTAGCAAAAACCTGCAGCAAGCATCTGCCATGGTTTTTATGAAGGAGCGCGAATTTTCCTTCCTCCCCCTATGTGAAAGATCACATACTTCCAATCTACAGATCCACACAGCACCTTATTAAAAACATACTTAAGCCTGGTCTCTTTTGCTGTCCATAAAAGAACGATTCCAAAAGGAAAATAACCAACAAAACCGAAGACAAAACATCTGCAATGCTGCTAAGTTCTCTTACATGCAGATGATTTAAACACACTTTTCCTTTTCCCTGTCCAGAACTGGATACAAAACTTTAAGCCCCTCTGTTGCAAGATAGCACAATGGAGTTTAATAGAAGCATGTTTAAATTTGATACTATTTATTTTATAATCGCATGCCTGAAACGTTACCTCAGACAATAGCGGATAAGCTTTCGTTTGAACTGAATCTTCTAAAAATAGGTCCTTTATCTCTCTTTTTTCTTTTCTTTTCTTTTTCTTTTTGATTTGCATTCACCAGAAGTGCACTCCTTAATTTATTAAATTGTTGACTAGTAATTTAAAGTACTGTATTTAAGTGCGTATGTTAGTCAAATGGGAACAATAACTTTTGGAGATGAAAGCATGTTCAAATATTCAGCATTATGGCCTATTTGATTAAGGTGTAACTTGAATTAATTAATGCATGAATTCAATAATAATAATAATAACAGTAATAATAATAACAATAAAAACAAAACAAAAAAAAGTGCTTGATAGACTGAGGGCCTGAATGAACTGATTAGAGAAACCTGATTGTTTTCCTGCATTGCTCAGGGAAATGTGTTGGCTTTTGTCCAGGCATCGTCAGAAAGGAACATATCCCATCCCTTAAAGGGAAAGCTATACGGAAAATTAAGAAGTCAAGTTATATATAGCAACACCTACAACTAGTATCCGTGATAGCTGAAAGGTGCAGGTGCATGCTTTTTGGTGCATTCTCAGAATGTAAACGCAACTTATCTATTATATGCATCCAAATTGCAGCAGCTGGTTTCTTTTGCAGTCATTAGTTGAGACTTTTTTGTATTCCCCTAAAACTCACAGAAGAGACTCAACAGATTGATTTGGACAGTTGCACAGTGCCTTTATCTTACATCCCCTAAATTGCTGAAAGTGCCTCCAGGAACTGAGCTGATCGGAGATCGCGAAGGAAAGGGCAAGGCACCAACGCACTGTTGGGAGCGTTCTGTGCTGCCTCCGGGCACAGCACAGAAGGGGGTAGAGGAAGAAAGAAAGAGCAAGTGTGAGTGAGAGTGACGCAGAAGAGGCGGGCATAGACCACCAGCGCCCGTGGGATACCTTCCTTCCCCTGCCAGTCCGATGCTGCGGGGCTCAGCACTTGCTTCTGCCAAATAACTCATAGTTGTGTTTATGCAAGACTTCAAGTTTCCCTAGGTTGTTTATAGAGACATCGCTGCCATCATTGTATCTGCCCTTCCTTTCCCTGAGATGGCTTTTTGGCAGCCTGTCCTAGCACGGCAGGACACAGGAGGAACTAAGGACCAGCATGAACCGTGGCATCGCCCGGTCGGGCAACCAGACTGCAGGGCTGTGCTTTTCTTTCCCTTGCATTCCCCAGCAGGTAGGTGAGAGAGGCTTCCAGAGCCCTCCCATCCCTGCCTCCTCCATCCCCTTTGGGCATCCTGTCAGATCTTAAATCCCATCACAGATCCCTTGAGCCATATTCTTCTTTCTGGTCCCTAACCTTACTCTACTTCCACCATCATCTGGTGAAGGAAGCAACGCCAGGAGAAGGTATCTTCTGCAATATGCCAGCCTTGACTGCTAGGCCCTGGAAGATAATAACCTTTGATCTGAGCTGATGTAGGCACTAATCTTTATTTTTTAAATGGACAAAGTTGAGGATCTTCATTCTGCACTTAGCATGTGGCCAACTGCTGTTGAACACTTCTCCTTCCACATTGTACAGATCCTTTCTTCCCCTACCTTTCTGATATATGTACATATGTGTATAAATATATATATGTGTCTGCGTACATGTGTGTCACACACATGCGCAGACACACATGTATATAAAATCAAGGCACTTGGAGTAAAAAAAAAACCCAAACCCTAACTCTGCAGTTACGCACAAGCCTGATCTGCCAGGTTTCCAGAAAGACTTGACTTTACTTCTCACTGTGTGGCTTCTGTGAATCTTAACGATGAGAAAGCGATCAAGAACTGAGGGAGCTCTAACTCCTGCAAGAAATGCAAAGCATCAGCTAAAAACAGGGCATTACATCCTCTAGGTAGATGTTGTAAAGCTTCCCTCCTGTCCCCCGTTCGTGCCCCTGCCCATCCTACACCTCTCTCCCCATTAAATTCGGGTGGTCCTGATCTTCCCAGACTCTTGACTTCTAGGCTATGACTTTCCATGTCAAAATGGACTTGAATGCTGCACTCAGCTCATAAAACAACCAACCAACTAAACTAAACAGCAATAAACAATTCAGTGCCGTGGGACTGATGATCAGAAAGCAGCACCTGGGAGATGAGGCCTCACTTTGGTAACTTAACTTCTGCCATAGTTGGGTATGCACACCTTAGTTTAATGAGCAGAATGATAATCATTCTGCATATGTAAAGAGAAAAGTGCTGCATGCGGCGATTCTTCTTTGTCAGGAGACCGGGATGGATCATTAGGACTCGGGGTGGTTTGGGGAACCTGAATGTTGCTTCGTCCATTTATAGCTCACTGCAAAGGATCTCAGTACATACGGAGTACAGGAATTAACCTCATGTAGCATAGGCATGTGTTTTCGGCAAGTTTGACACACAAAAAAAGACCCCAAACAAAAAAAGCTCTTACTCCCTTTACACAGGAGTGCTGAAATGTCTTTGTGGGCCTGAAGGTGCACTTAACAAACTGCCTGTTCTTACCAGTAAGCATCCTTTTCCTTCTTTCTTTCTTTCTTTCCTTTTTTCTTTTTTCTCCCCCTTTTGGCAGACGTTTCTTTTTGCCACACGTGAGCTCTACGGGGTTGTTTGTGTCGGTGGAAGACGATTGGAAATGAGCTGATGGCCCATTTAGTGCATCTCTGAAAGAGAGAAGAGACCTTCATTTGGTAGGGACCTCCCAGAAGTGATGCCCGTGTTACGCTGGATGGAGAAACCAGTAGATACGGCAGCCTTAGTTGGGCTTTAGTTTGATGAGGCAAGGTAGCAATTCCGGCAGTGGCCTTCTTTAGCAGCCACCGCTCTGTGCTGCCTTCTTAGTTGCCCCCAGACAGCTTTTTCGTCATCCACTCAGTGAAGGGGATGAGGGAACTTGGCTGGCCTGAGCAAGGCAGCAGTGCACTGCGGTGCAGGGGCAGGAGTGAAGCGGAGAGGCCATGGGCAGGAATCCCATAGGTATCACTGCCAAAATTCCCCATCTGGCCCTACCATCCTTAGCTATAGAGCACTAGGGAACAGGCAGAGGAGCAAGGCTGGGGGGGGTGGGCAGTGAAAATGAAAGGCTCTGCACCCCCTTCCTTCACAGATCTGAGAGGTTGCTGCCAAACTGCCGAGAGCTCAAATCCTCCCTGTGGCAGCTCCGGCAGGGACGATGAACTGGACTGACTGGGCTTCACGCGGCAGGTAGTGTGCAGTAAGCCAGGGCGTGAGTTCACGGCATCCTGGCAAACCCATGCAGATTCCCTGCATGGAGTTCGTTAAGCCTTATCTCCACTCGGGACTTCAGGAAAGCTAATCCGAATTAATGAAAGGTGTGCATTTAAAGTAGATTTGTTAAACTGCTTTAAAGCCCAGCATGGACATTCTGTTGCAGTATAAAAGCAACCTTAATCTGATTTGGAGTCATTCTTTTTTGGAAGGAAAGTAAGCTGAATTGAATTAAGGCTGCTTTAATTCTGAACACAATGGGGCTTAATGCAGTTTACCTCATCTGCCTCACAAGTTCATTCAGATAGATGAGCCTTTAGAAATCATTAAATGTAATGGAACTGACCCTACTTTGCAAGGGGGTGGCTGGGCAGAGTGTGGCCACGTGCTGTAAAACTCTTAGTACGTGAGTGCTGGAAATTCACAGCCTGGCTTACTGAGGGCTAACGTGTTCCTGGTAACAACTCCAGTGATTTCCTTCCTTTGTTCCTGGTTTACACATTTGTAGGTGTGAGGAGAATCAATCCCGCTGCCTTCTGGGAAGTTACACTGACTAATGATCATGGCCCAAGGAAATTAATTTCCACTTACCAAGTCTCTACCTGGGCACGTGCTTAGCCTCATGTACTGTTGATCAAGTGGACAAGCACTTGAAAGACAGTACGAAGCACTAAGGACAAAATTCAGCAAAAGTCCTCTTGTTTTCAGCAGGGATTTTGCCCAAGTAGAGATTTCAGGGATCAGACCCTTCTTAGCAAATCAGCGGTGTGTCATTTATTAGAGGCTGCATTGGCCCAAATAAAAACTTAAGCAGTGGCAACATTTATTGACAAATTTTTTACTAAGGGGACAATTGTTTTCATCAGACAGAAGTACAGAAAGTTTGTTTCCATTATGAGGGAGCTGCAGCCCAAGTGTAACACAAACCTCTGCTTATTTTTAAGTATAAGGAACTGAGGGCAAGTTTCATTTTTCCATAGTTCACACTTGGACACTGCAGTTTCTTATATGTGCTTACATTAACCGAGATAAAAGAAACACTACAGGAACGTCTGAAATTTATTAGGAAAAGGTGGGAAGTTGTATTTTAGAATAAGTTCTTCTGCATACATATGTAATATATGGAGAGAATATATTCCTTTCCAAATGTTAGCTTGATAACTGTTTTTAGAGGGGTGCCATTCCGGATTAATTAATGACCCTGGCATCAAGGAGAGGGGGAGAGGGAAGTACCACAGCTTTTCCAGGAATGGTCTGATCCCGTAGGCTTCCAGCAGCCTGATGCCGCTGATCGTCACAGTAATTTCAGACTCACGGGAATGCAGAATGCAGCTCCAAAGTGTGATTTACCCTCCGTAGCCACAGAGCTGGATGGAATTGGAAAGCTGTCCTTGCAGTTGCACAACATGGCAAGTTTGTTCCAGACCTGCGTGTCGCAAGTCTGAAACAAGCTCCTTTTCTGAGATGCTCTAACCAGGGACCTACATTTCAATTTTGGTTGGATTTATTTCAGGCTGAGTTTCTTTTTCTGTTTTCTGTTGTTCTGGCTTTACTCAATCAGGTGTAGAGAATTTATTTTTCCTGAAATGCTTATCAAGTATTCTTAAAGGTGTCAGTATTCGTATCTGCAAAAACGAAACTTCAGGGTGTTCTACTGTTTCACTCAGTACAGGTGAACTTGCCACCGGTGAGGTCAACAATTTATGCTGTCAAGGCATAGCATGCTTTGATATTTTCAAAGGAAATAAAATGAAACCAAGGTCTTAACTGAAATTTGTCTCAAAGTATCTGTTAATATCTATGTAATTCTGTATATTTCACCTGTTCACAGGCTCTAGCAAATGTCACTACAAGTTATAAAAAAAAAATCATCTTCCATTTCTAGTTTCTATAATAAAATGAAGACGTTGCATTCAGTTCCTTTAGGTGCATCAGTCTTTGATCCATGTTATTGTTTCAGTGACATTTCTATAATGTAATTGGGATCAAATGTATATTTTACTTTTGTACAAAAGTAAAAATGATATTTTTATGACTAAATTCAGCAAACCCTTACCTATAACCTGCTAAGATGAAATCTTTTTTTCCTTTCCTTTACATGTAAACCATTGTTTTTGCAGTATGTCGGTTTGAAATGAATAAATAACAGCTGTCAATAGAACTGTATATGGCCTCTCAGACATACCTCTGATTTTAAAGATCAAATATTACCGATGTGAAATATATAAACTGAATAGTCTCCATATGAAAGTGCACCATCAGGGCAACAAACCATTTAAGCTGACACAGCTGTACTTATTTCCACCATTTACAAATCGCTTACACTTTGGGTCAAGTATGTACTTCATTGTCACATTACAGCTCATTTTACTTCCAGTAGTGAAATCGTTTGACTTATTTTTAGAACATCTAATGTTACGAGTTCTTGAACTATTTGAAATGCATAGTTTTCATCTATGCAATTTTACCTGCTTCTGTACTTGTTCATCTGTTCACACTTGGCATCAATTAAAGATAATTTTTAAGGATCTTACCCAGGATTATTCTGTCTGGTTATTTTCTGGAGTCTGGTTTCTCTGCGGTCGCTACTGGCCAGTTCTATCTGAAATGAATGGTTGGTTCATTGATGGTTTTCTTACTGAATGGTATAAGAAATGGCGATGTAGTGAGTGGGAAATAGGCTTTGAGAGGTTTGTAAATGTCAACTCAAGCTTTACAGTACAATTAATCCAAGGGTTTGGCTTCCATAGGCTTAGGATCTAGCCTTGAGTGAGTAATGTTCCAGGGCCAAACTTTGTTGCTTTCACTGCTGAGACAGCACTCAGTTCCACCAGACAGTGGAAATAAGATTAAGCCAACTGATTGTGTTCTCCAAAGGCTTGTGGGTGTCAATTAGCATGTTACGGCTACATTCCTGAATCTGACCCACTGCTTGTAGCATTATCATGTAAGTGCTGACTTGAAATCAGGTTTCTAACGACTGTGTGACTGATGATGGTTTTTGGTTTGGGTTGAAGGTCAGCAAGTCGAACTGACTTGGTCTTTTTGAAAATCGTTTGTTTTTTCAAGGTGCATTTCATGCAAAATGGTCTGATACAGTCATGCCTGCCATGTCTCAATACTGTATTCTATATAAAGAAGGCAATGACATAAATGCTGGTTATTTTATGCCGAAGGTATTGTGTATTAGAAGAACATGTATAAAGACTGCCAGGTCTTTCTGTAGATACGTGCAGTTTGTAACAGTGGGATGCATACATGGTAGAGTGCTGATTACATGTGGTGAAATGAGGTGAAAATACCCTAACCTTATACGAGGAAGAACCTTTTGCATGGCCTGTTATGTGATTTTATTTACTTATTTTTTTTGTTTTCTTGGTGAAGAAAATCTTTCGTCAAGGAAATCCTCTTTCATCAATAGCTTCAAGTATATTTAGTGAGTCTTACTGAATCTCACTTATAAATTGACAAAAACTGTTTTGTTGAGCTGACAGTAAGGATTTGTAGTTATCAGTCTTAAATGGGTCTAGTCCAAGTCATTTGTCTGTGGTGGTCTTTTTAATTCAATGGGGTACTCATGTCCATGCGTCACTTCAAGACTGTGATCATTGTCATTGAGTTTTGATGGCTCTAGGTGTGTCGAAAGTCTCACTGCTTCTTCCTTTTTTCTTTTCTGTGTAAAAAAATTTGAAATGCTTGTTTATCAGCTCTACAGTATCAATCTTCTCCCTTTTGTCCTTAGCAAAGCTCATGTTGCATTTTTGGGATCAAATTGTGATGTTGCTGCGCAACCTGTTTTCCCAAATCTACAATTCACTTGCCGTATTACCCGTTTCTGTATCCCTCTATTAGTTTCCTCCCTTCTTGGCCACACTTCATCTTGTGAAATACTACCCCCAGAGCCTTCACTGCTGAGGTCCTTCGTGGTCTGTCTCATCATACCTGTCATGGATGTAGCTCAGAAAGCTCCTTTCTATTAGGTCTGGGAATGCCAATTCTTGTATTGCAATATTTTTTTTTTTTTTTTTGAAGAAAGACCTCGCCTGTTTCCATCTGTGCTGTCTCCTCTGTGTGGAAAATGCTCCCACCAGGTTCCTTTGGCCATGATGCTAACAAGATAACATCTCATACTTTATGATTCCTCATCTTTCCCCCAGCCTGTGCAGTCACTGTATCCCTTGGTATAGCTTGTACTGAGATACTTACTGTGATGTGGTCAGTTTTGCGAAGTGGAGGTTTTCAAGCAAAACTATACACATTCAGGACCAGGTCCTGGGACATTTTTTTTGCCCTCTAAAATGACTCCGTTAAAAAAAAAGTCAACATTGTGTACTAGGTTAGTTGAGTCTCTGAGTTAATTTCTTAGTTAATCTCAAAAGTAAATAGATGCGTGTTTTTTTTCCCCCAAAATGCAAGTCCTCCTATCTTGTCTTTTATGCTTCATCAATTACAAAAATTTTGCATCTTGAGTCCTTCCTTTGGTTACACCAAGCAGCCTCCTTATCTTGTAGGTTTTCTCTGAAGCACCCTACACTGAGGAAAACATTGTGGCTCTGCAGATGTAACTGATATAACAGACATGTTGATGGTCCATGGAATAGGCTCCTATCTTCTTCAGGTGCACTGGCACTCAGGTTGTAAGGGGAACATAGACTAATATGATTTTATTTCGCCCTTAATTCAGCAGACTTTCAACACAGGGAGAGAGTCCATTCAGTAACAAGGTGCTCTTTTTGTATGTTACCTTCTTTATATGGTATTGATGATTTCAACATGAATTTGATTTACCCAACACTTCGTCTTGGAAGTTACTCGGCTTACATGTACTGTTTGATTACTGGATACAAAATAATTGCTTTACAGAAACATATGAATCTCAGGTGTGAACATGTACTCCCTTATTTGTATTTTAACGAATAAGTTTCCTAATACTCCACAGCATAAAATGGTTCTTGCCTCTGAAAGCAAAGAGAAACCTTTCTCACAGGTGTGGTGTTACCCACTGTTAAAGTTTTATCCTTCCTCTAAAGCACCTGGAGCAGCTGCCTTCAGGGCTAGCAGGCTAAGTCAGATGGTCTGACTGCCAAAGAAAATCAGACCATCTGATTCAGCGCTATCCCTGAAAGCAGCCGCTCTGTACTGCTGCAGCCAAGCTCTGCAAATATGTAGAGGGAACCGTTGTGCTCCTGAAGTAAACCAGAGCCCACAAAAGTAAATAGGATTGTATCTTTTCACTTCAGAAGACTGTAGAAAGACCGTGATTTCATCCTCCCTTTTGGCCTGCTACAAAAAGAAGATGAGAAACGTTCTGTACTCAAGGCTTCTAACAGGTACTTTTAGACTTGCATTCTATCCCATGGTTGGTCTTTCTGTAAAAACGCTCACTTTATGGAGTGTTGGGATTAAGTGTTCGAAAATCAAAGAAGCTTTAATTAGCGCAACAATACTTCAATCCACTCAGCTTCTCTAACATTTTCCTAAAATATCTCACATTTTATTCCAACGAGAAGACAATTATGACTCTTGAATAGAAAGCTTTTACAGCTAGAAGATGAAAATGTAATTGTAGCTGGTATATTTGGTGACCTCCTCTCACTAGGTAGGAACACTAGCACATTTGGCTTTTCAGCAGGGGAGCCTGCTGTTGTCACCGTGTGATAGAGAGAACTGGGTAAAAGAGGCTGGTTGATCCTTAAAGGGAGGACAGGTCTGAGGACAGATGTGTTTCATGGGTCACCATTTCCATTCTGCCTGGTTAACAGCAGAGTGCAAGGAATGGGAGGTTCACCTGCATTCAGTTCACATCAGAAGAAGCCTGCTATGTGACACCCAGATGCAATGTGAACTGGGGTTTGGTGTCCCACAGTTACCTAGGCTGATACCATTGATACAGCCTACAGTCACTTCAAAAGGTTTAAACATCTTTGAGTCTTACAAATGGCAAGAGGGCTAATGCCTGAGGGCTCGACAATCCAAATGTACCTGCTATAGTGGGCATATGTGTGGAGGTTTCCTTTGTCATTTCAGTCCCTGTAAGAAATATGTCATATTTTTCATCTTGATACATACAGACGGGTTCACCGGGGAAAGAAGTGGCAACCCACAGTTACACTCTCTGGTGCACACATCCACATTCATGGAGCCACAGTCTACTTTTACAGTAGCTCAATTGCTTTTGGTAGAGTTGCCTCTGCTTGACAAAGGAATACATAGGGCTTGAATCAGGCCCATAGCTCAGTATAAAGCTAAACTTTATTAAGAATAATTCAGTGGTGAGCAAGACAGAAAAACAGACAGCCAAAAACCTAGCTTTCCAGACACACCATGGAGGGATTCTCCAGCTGTTTTTCCATGAATACTGAGAATGCGATATAGACTCAAACTATTCTTTCAGGTTGGAAAAACCTAAGTTTTTAATTTAATGAATATTTAGCTCATTGCTGCTTGGCCATTCTGAACAGAAATCTGCACGTTAAAATTCTCCACGAAATTCTGAATGAAGGATCATCTAGACCCTTTAAGGCATTTGGTTCCCCGCATGTTTCAGATTGACTGTGGGAGCTGAGACTGCCAACAGGTCCTGCCTCCAAGGGGAATCAGTCGGGCAATGGTAGGTGTTTAGATACATCTTTGTCTTCTTCTGGTGACTTTGAGCCTTCCCTTCTGTTTTCAGCACGCAGTATTCCTCTTCAGCCAAAAAAATCCAATTCCAGCTTGCAAGGGAGGGAACTTTTCTTTGGTTCCTCTTCTAGTTAGCCAAATGTTGTTATGAACTTGGTTTGCTGAACTTTGACTGTGGCAGTGGCTTTGATGCAAATAAATCACTTGCACATGTTTCTGAAATACTCAGAGACGTGTTTATTTCCCACTACCCTGATATCTGCAGCTTCAGTTAATGCCATTAAGTTTGGTTGTTTCAGTTGCAAACTGTGCTTTTTTCAGGAGTTTGAAAAGATGAAAGGGGAAATGAACATTTCTGAAAATGTACTAGAATGGCTTCCTCCCCAAAAGGGGGAATTTTTGAAACTGTCTTTTTTTGCCCTTGTATTGAGTTATCTTGGCATTACTGATTTGGGAAAGAATAAAAAAATAAAAAAGGATGTCTGTTACTTGGGGTACATTCCTTTGTTATGATTATTTAGATGATAAAAATGGCTGGCGTTCCAAGAGAAGAGCATTTACTGCTAATGGGGCTGTAATGTAAACTCTTGTGATACTTAATATTTAAATCCTGAAGAGGGTAAGATATGAATATTGCAGGAACAGCCACTGGGTATGTAGAGTAACAGCGTGGCGTTTAGAGGGTAGTATCGCTGCAGCGTGGTGGCTCTGCAGTTCTGGAGTAACAACCACAACTGGTCATTGGAGTGTAGTAATGCAACCGGAACTGAGTGTTGGCCACCGAGCTGAGAGCCTGGTTAAGACCCCAAAGTCACCCTGGGTCATTGCTTCAGTGAGGCAACGTTTCAACAAAAGAATGAATCAATTTTAAGGCTCCAAATACCAAATGAGGAATCTTTTTGCCTGTGAGAAAAACACTCATCTGATATAAACTTGCTTGTCCTGAGCAAATTTGTTCGGTAAATTGAGACGGGCTAACACCTTCCAGTGGACTTTGTGCTACATTGGCTTCTGTCACTTTGGCTCTGACGTTTTGCACCTTTTTCCTCTATGCTTTTGTTTATTCTCCTGAGTTTGAGATGTAAAGCTGGCATGAACCAGAACACTGCCATGTTTTGTGTGCTGTGGCTAGTCTGTCAGAAACACCATTGAATGCCCTAACTTAGGTGAAATGTGTTTTGCTGAATGCTCCAGAAAGTCTGTATGTTTGGTGTGGAGACTTCGAAGCCACTGATTCAGTCCTTCTGGGGTAATGTTGAATCAATCTCCAACATGGCAGCAAGGGGCATCCTGTGGGCCCTTGGGACGAGAAATGCGATAAGATCTTGGTGTCATTAAGGACTGTGATGCCTTTCTGGTGTCTGGGCAGAACTGGAGTTCTGCTCTGGTCTACTTCGGCTTTGTGTCTGTTTGCCCTCTAAATATTTCATGTGCTGTTCTCATCATTTGGTAGCATTCCAACGTGCTGTTGAAGAGCAGCCGGGTTTTGTCTCAGAAGTAGTTTCATTTCAAAACTGGGAAGGGAGCTTGTGTGTCAGTTTATTAAATTGGTAAAGGGTTTGGGGACTGTTCAGGATGACACGTGCTATGTTAATATAGGGTATCAATCTATGTATCGGAGGATACTGAATAGCAATCTGAAACTATGGTAGTCAATATCTTCAATTATTAATTAAAGGTAGTAAATGGAAGCTGGCTATCACTGCATGGTATACAGCCACTATTGCTAATACATATTCAAAGCATGCATTCTGTCTGACAGAGCTGTGATCTATTTTTTCTGGTCTTCAAACATCTGTGATCTCATCCATTTATGACACTTTAAAAAGGCTGCTGAAATTCAGCTACATAAAGAGCAACTCAGTCCTGCTTCAGAACAGATCGATATGTCCACACAACTCCACATCCCAGGTTGGAATGTCTGGGATCAGGAGACAGACAGCACTGTGGAAGGGTGTTGGCCTCTTGATTGCCGTGTCTCTTTTTGGTAATACCCATTAAGTTCTTACTCCTGTGACTTGGGTACCAAAATGAACGTGAAGAATGTGGGAATTGAGACTTCACTGCATCTTGTGCAGCTCCTGTATAAAATGAAAAATGCCCTGGTGCAAATCAACATAACTTATTTCTTCTGAAGTAACCAGCTGAGGGTCTTTCTTTCCTATTCATATCTGATAATGTTTTACGTAAGTAAGAGCTTTTGTATGGCCGACAGGGAAGAGTCTTGCCCATCAGGTTCCACTGTAGTACAATAAATAGGAAAAAAAATCCCCTCTTTTAAAGGAGAGGTGTGTTAAAGGGACACCAAATACATTTTCATCTTTTGGTGTTTTGTGCCTCTGGACTGTATTCTGTGATCGCACAGAATGTATGCTTTTAAGATAACAAAAATAAAAGTTGGAGGCAATGAAATATATACGTGAACATCCTTTATTTTGCCCATAGACCTCGTAACCATGATGCTGTTTTAGTGAAGCCTTAAATTCTTCTCTTTCACTGGGCACAGATCTGAACTTCATTTGGAACAGTTTATGAAAAACGTAAGTGGTTGCTGGAGAGTTATTTTGATATTATCTAACATACAGGAGGAATGTCAGCTTTCATGGAGACATTTACAGAGCAAGCTAACTTGTTAATTCCTACTCTTCTCCAAAGTTTTTTTTAACACTCCTCTGATAAAGCTAGTGCAGCAGTATCAAGAGATGTGATTTACTGTAGTGGAAGTTAATATGCTCCAGGCTTTATTTGCTTTTACAACAAAGCCTAAAACCTCCTGCAGATAAATATTATCTAGAAGCGTAGTGGAAGAAAGTAACTATTTCTCCCACAGTAAATCTCTGCTACAATACTTCAAATCTGCTCGTGTAGCTTACTTTGTGCAGAACATTATTAAAAAATCATACCAGTATTTTTTTGCAACAAACATAACCTACATGCACTTCAGAGGTTTTGTTAGTGTAGTAATGCCACTCAACCTTCTCTAATGCAGTCTAAGCTGTAATAAAACTTACACCCAGCTTCAAGACTTCTTACACTCCATGGTGAAACACTGATGAGCAGTGATGATGATAAAGCAATTAAAACAGCTGGGTCTTTTCAGAGTGTCACAGCTGGTAGGATGTGACTGACTCCTCTACATCTCACAGAAAGTTATTAGATGCATCTCATAGGGTTTTTTTGGTTGGTTTCAGGGTAGGGGAGGATTCAGCTTTTTGCCAGCTGTCTTGAGACACAAAACCTGACCAGATAATTTTATGGTCACAGAAGAATCTTCATTCTTTTTAAACAACCAGAAACTTTGCTGCACAGAATAGCACGGGTGGTTTGGGCCACTTGGCTCATGGTCTAAGTCTTCTGTAGCTGGGAAGAGTACATCAGAAATTGACTGAGCCCAGCATGAGGCATTGGCTGAGCCAGTGTTTCCTCATTTTCCAGGGTGGTGCCAAGGGAGGGAATGAAGCCCCTGTCTCTCTAGCAGGGAGGCAGACTAAGCACTACTTAGATGCTCAACTGGTTTAAATGGGTTGAGTTCCAGGGAAGCCAGTGCCCCCATGAGATTACCAATGTGAAGAAAACGCGCAGGCATCAGCCATGAAATTGTAGTACAAAAGCAGCTTATGGCAGCAGAGAGTAATTGAGGGCATTTGTCTGTGAATACCCCTGCATTTCCGAGCTGATCTTTCCAAGTGCCCTAAATTCCTGTTGAGTTCAGCATCTCTTAATATGTTACTGAGCAGGAATTATATTAACAATGACATGTGGAAAAGCAGTAGACGCTGTTGTTTGAATGATGTTCTGCGGTTAGTTCAGATAAAGCTTGCATGCATGTTACCCAATCAAGACAGGGACTGTTGGTGTGAAGCACCGAGTAAAATGGAGCCCTGGATCTCAGGGTGTGACTACACTAAAAATCTGAGTTAAAACAAGGATTTTTTTTTTTTCATAATCTTGGTGATTAGCATTTAAAATAAAGCCCTCTCTGATTATTTCTATTCAGTAACATCTGGAGCGAGGCAGGTGTTTTATGGATAAATAGGAGAAAAGCTCTTTGCTTTATTTTGTTTACAACCTGCATGAATAGCATCTCTGTGGAAGCTGAGATTGCAACTGATGGGGAAACGGAGATAAAAAATGGTCTTGCTGTTTCTCATTTGTTTAAACTTTTCCAGGGTAATACTTTTTATAGGATGTATAGAAGACTAGTTTACTCTTTGCTGTACTCTTTCTTTCAGGGTTTCTGTTGAGTAACATGAAGTAAAGCTCAGTAGAAGCAGTAAGATGCTAATCTTTTTACGGGTCTGCTAGGAAATGGATTTGGTAAATGTCTTTCTACTTATAAATATTGTACAGAGATACTATAATCTATTGATAATGTGACTAAATTACAGCCTAACAAGTAATTGGTTTAGCCTTCCCAGCCTTTAGGATGCATAGCTACATAAAAAAGCCATGTCTACAAATACACTCTTCAACACACATGACCAGGGTGACAATTTGTTCTGAGAAAACTTGGGTACTAACAGTTTACCGCCTCTGTCACTACCTGACTCTGCAGAGCCCTTGCCCACAGAGGCATAGAAAATCCCTGAAGCGCTGGTCTCTAGGGCACGCAGGAGTTTCTGGAGGTCCTTGTGGGCTCCAGAACTTCAGCCTGCCCTATGCAGCTCAAGCACCATGAGGTGTAAGTGAGCAGGCTTCCCTAACTGATGGTACAAAGCTGTGCAACTAGTTGACTCTTTAATCATACAGAGCTGGCAAGAAGTGTGGGCCTGCTTCTTGTCATAGGATGGCATCCCATGGCAGGCAGCGAGGCTGTGTAATCTGTATCTCTGTCCCATGGCAGAATGAGCAAGACAGCACGGGCTGCCAACAAAACCAAATGCTGTGCCTGTCCTCATTTTATAGTGGAGAGCGGAGATGACTGGATACCACTCCCAGCGCTCCCCTTCTTCGCAGTTCTCCGAGAAACGTGGTACTTGTCTTACAGCTCTTGGCCACGTGGACATTTTGGTGTCTGGCTCATGTAGTCAACAGAGTTTCATCCTCTTAGAAGGCTGAAGAAAAGGTGTGGTATAAAGAGCAGTTGTGTAGGGCATGCTGTTCCTTGCCCTCCCTTCCCTGTGCCTCCCTTCCTGCTGTTCCCCTCACCTCCCCTTGTGTTCCCAGTTTCAGAATTGATGTTATCTGTGAATATTTCCATAGCCCGTGGTACTTACCCTTTCTCAGAGGGCACAATATGCTTTTGCCAGCTGCGAGCACAAGGCCTGGCTCCATCCTAATCACATACTTTCTCTGCGATTTAGGTGACCTGCAGCTGATTCAGGTCATGGCAAACTCCAGGCTAGTGGAGAGGGTTCATTGCTCCGGAGTGATGCAGGTCAATAGCATGGCAGGAAGCAGGGAAGGAAAGTATAATGTAGGAAAGACAAAGCTGTTTTGCTTGTTTCTGCAACCTCACATTGGCTTTCCAAGGACATGGGCATCTGTATTTGAAGTTTGGTGATACACTGACTCACAAAATGACAGAAAGGGGTATTTGCCATCCTCTTTGCACTCTTTTAACAACAAGCAGGTGTAGTTCTCGGGAAAGGCAGGGATGAGGAATAGTGCTGTTTTTCTTTGCATTGGGCCAGATATTGAAAGTCATTATTTTTTTGCTGAGCAGTAGTACAAAATATACAGAAATACTGAGTTTGGAAGAGACCACTGGCGATCGTCTAGTCCAGCCCTTGTGCTCCAAGTAGGGTCTCCTAGAGCCAGTTGCAAAGGACCATGTCCAGTCGTGTTTTGACTATCTACAAGAATGGAGACTCCAAAACCTCTCTGGGAAATGCATTCCAGTGTTCAACCACCTTTGCATTAAAAAAAAAGTGTTTTTCATATGTTTAGATGGAATTTATTGTGATTCAGTTTGTGCCAGTTGCCTCTGGTCCTGTCACTGGGTACCACTGAGAAGAGTCTGGCTCTGTCTTCTTTACACTCTCCCCCATCAGTTATTTATACACATTGGTAAGGTCCCCCTGAGCCTTTCCTTCTCCAGGCTGAACAGTCTCAGCTCTCTCAGCCTCTCCTGGAGCATATGACAGATGCTCCAGTCCTTTGATCACCTTTGTGGGATGTGTGATCACAAGTGGGACAGTGTGATCACAAGTAACTGTGAATTCAGACAGAGGCATTTGGAGGCCCATCTCTGCACATACATGCCAGATCAGTAGGTTGGAGTCTGTCTCTGGCTGGTATGGCTGGTAAGTCCAGTTGTCTGTCCTCTGTAGTACCCAGTGCTACGGAGGAATATACAGCACCACAGAGAATATACATGTACGACCATCTAAGTCACCTTATATATGTTCTCATATGCAGTCTCATCCTGATTTCTGGTACATAGAGATTGCTTTAAAACCTCAAAGGTGAGGTTCAGTGTCTCTTTCAAAAGTTAAACAGGTAGTTATAGTAATAAGAAATAGTCTTGATATATAGATACACACACACACACAGACACAGACACAGACACAGACACAGACATTCTATTGGATATATTTCTTTCTCTGAAGGTCAAGGCAAGACCAAAATGCAAAATCCAGAGGCAAAATCTTTCACGTTTCTTGTCCCTTAAGGAATTATTAACATGGGGGAGACCCGGCTGATCCGATGCTGATTCAATTCACTTGACTAAAGTTTATTCTGTGCAGATTTGCATACATAAAGATTAAAGCAGAGATGTTAATAAGATGAGAGCAAAGATGCTAATTCTGGGAGTAGAGGTTCTCAGGACTGGACTTTTGGTAGACCAGTGGTCTAATCAAACCTGCTGGATTTATAAGTACCTTGTATGCATAAAAGCTCTCAGGTAATGGGAACTGCTGTACGTCCATTGATTTCCACTAAGTTAGGCCAGTTTACAGCAAATGCAAATTGGTTTGGTGATTTCAGCCGCAAAAATAAGTAGGAGAGAGGAGGGGGGAGATAGGTGTGTAGGTTATTCGGCCAGCATTCCCACCTCTTCAGTATGCACACACATATACACTAATTATTCATTAGAATTTAAGTTTGAGATAAGTACATTTGAATATATAAGCTCATTTATTTAATACACCTCTAATTGTATGCCCATCCAACAATTTAACTTGGAAAAGACAATGCATTTCATTAGAAAAAGTATGTAAAAAGCCTACTTTTTTTTTTTTTGCTATTATCGGGGGTGGGAAATATTACACATTAGCAGAATATAACCTCTATGTGAAAGTTTTATAGGAACTCCTGACTGCAGTGCATTACAGTAACGGAGGCTGATCAAGGATCTCAAGCTAGAGAAGACAGCAGGAGCATGTGACTGATAAACAACATGTCAAGACATGTCAGTGCAATGAAGAAAGAAATCTCTTGGCATTGGACTGTATTTGGGAGAAACTGGTAGTGAGGGGGTGAAGGACGCTGGCTGATCTGCCATAGTACGTGTAATGACGTCAGATACTCAAGGTAGTTATGCTGTTGCGGAGCCGGAGTTAAACCACTGGTTGTGCTTCCCCAAGTTTACAAGGCTGATTATGGAACCAGAAGAGAGCCTGTCACTTCTAAGCCTCCTGTCTCCTTTGGAAATGTCAAATCGCTTGGATGCCTTCATCCACACTGTTTTGTCCAACTTGCTTGAGTTGGGCTTAAGACATGGAGGTAAAGCTGCTCTTTCCCTCATGGTATCACACGGGTGGTGCAGACAACATTTCTACCCATGGCCGTGTGAGGCACGCATCCCAGGGAAACCTGTGCTTGGATGTCCTGGAAATGTCTTAATTATTTGTGTTTGCTGGTTTTGATAATTGCTGATTACTGCTGTGTGGGATTCAGGCAAACGATGAAAAATTACATTCATCATAGCCTGAGGAGCTAATGGAAACGTCGCTGTGAGTTGATGGCAGTGTGAAGCAGATGCTGCCGCTGTAAAAATCCAGGCAGAGACAAAGGACAAACTCTGCACTAGAATACACTGTTATAAATCAGTCATGTCTTCATTTTAGTCAATCATTGCCTACGAAGAGGAACACGGACCGAGTTATAGGCTGGGAATTTCATCCTCAACCGCGACTAGCAGTCTCTGCAGAATCAGAAAAAAAAAAGGATGCTTAGATTCTTCTGATTTAGGAGATCTTTTGACCTGAAATCTAATTTCCAGAAGGCGTGGAAAGAGGGGTGTTGGTTTTCTTCCAGTTGCAGAAGTTCTGGTGTGAGTGTAAGAGTCAGAGAAAACAAAGAAGGGATTGGACTGGTCTGGAGCCAAAGAAAGCAGGAGCATGTCAGCAAATGGAGCTCACTTCCCAGCTTACCAGACCGAAGGAAGGAAAAGACATGGAACTTTGGCCTAAAGAAAGAGATTCAAAGCTTCCCTTTCTGAAATATTGATGGTTTCACAAACCAGCAGCTGAAGTAGAAGAGGGGAGCTTTCACTTTCCTCAGTTTACATACTTTCAACAATATAAAAATCTCAACTAGAGAAAACTAGCTGGAAAGCTTTTTGAAACATGCAAAAACATGATTTGAAGTAGAAGCTTTTTCTTTTCTCCAGAAATTTTCAGCAGAATACCCAAGAGTTCTCTTTTTGCCAGAAGAAAACATTTAGCTGTCAAAAAAGAAAAAAAAAATTCCCCAAACCAAAAATAATTTTGACTTCTAGACATATTGACAATTACTTTTTTTTTGAGGCTGAGAGGGAGCTGAAAACTGAAAAAACCCCTCATGTTTGGCAGACTTCATTATAGTGAGCACCCTGATTTATGTAAGTCCTTACCTGCAAAACCAATTCTTAATGTATTTACTTGCCCAGTTGATGGAGTATTTTAGTCTCACTAACAGTAACTCCTGACTGATACACCTAGAAGATCTGAATCCAGTCCTTTGAGCACGGGACCTTTGAGGTCCCAGTTGTGCTGGTTTTATATGAGAGACAAAAAAATCTTCCTTGCTATTCACACATACTTCAGAAAGGGTTTAATCATCCGAAAGTGTGACATCCTAAGTTTTCTTTTCCCCAGCATCTTTTTACTATGACTTTTCCCTGTAGTGTGTGACAGTTAATTCCCCACCCTGCTCTTTGGTTCTTTCAAGCACATGGCAGATGTCTGTCACTTCCCTCAGCTTTTTTATCTGAACTTTATGTAATTTGCCATAAGAGAGAGACCGGATAGTTCTCAGGAAGTGAAAGGAAGAATAAAATTAGGGCAGACTGATGGGGAGAAATAATTTCTTCATAAATAGAGCCCTTGAGGTCTTTTTGTCACACTTGAATGGAATTGTTCCAGGTTGCTGCTATGCTTCCAATACAGACGATCCCAGAAATCAATGCTGTAATTTGAGGTACAGTCCCTCTCAAGATCTGTGCAGCACGTCTATACAGAGCCAGCTGGAGAATCCATACCGTGTTGCTATTTACGGCGCTACATAGACATGGACCTTATGTCTGCAGAGAAGCTGTGTCTTAAATTAGTTCATTGACTTCTGGGCACTTCATTTCTGCTGTGGCTGTAAAACTGTTTCTGGAGCTCCCCGGATAAGTGGGTATCTCTGCCCACTCATGCATGTCCTGGTGTAGGCAAACCCTGCAAAGGATACCGGCAGCTTGGCCATGTGGGGTGACAGAGTTTATGCACAGCCTGTGAGAACATTGCTAATCCCAGATCTCTTGACACTTTCTTCTAATGGTCCTACCCTCCTCCCATTGAAAGTACTAGCCTCTCTTTACGATTCCTCTATATTTTGCATTGTTATTTCATACCCGCTCCATGAGATGTTTCCAGCGGCTGTGCCGGTGGGGTACTATTTTTGCACTCAATCTGTGTGAGTGTGCTGCTCGGCCACAGGATTGAGTTTTGCCACCGACTGCTGTGGAAAGAGTGTCAACCTACCATTCTTAAATTCAAACTGATCCTCCCCTTGCCCCCCGGGGACTATTTTTTCACCCCCCTTATTATGCCAAATTGTTTTAAAAACTGTGGGTCTGCTTTAGTATTGATGTACTGATCAGTGAAAAACAGATTTTGTGATTACTTGGTGGGATTTCCAAGCTGGATTTCATAGCTGCTGTCTACCATTCTGATTTCTCTTGCTGTCGGGCTGCAGCCACTTCCTTCCTTTGAAATCCAGGTATTTAGATTGAGGTAATTAAGAAGCTCTTATCACCTCCAATGGGTTGTTAATCCCCTCTGATACAGTGCAGCCCATTGCTACTGTTAATTTATGCAATTATACTTGGTTTTCAGCCCATTTATTATGTCCAAGTTATATTTCAAGCACAATTTTTGAGACACTGTTAAGTGCTTCGCTGAGAATCGCCTACACTGCATCTCCTGCCTCCTTATGCCCATTCATTTTGTTCTTCTGTCAGAATACATAATCAAGTCTTTCTCACATGGATTTTGAGGTTTGGGGTTTTTTTTCCACTAAAGTAAAACTATGCTGTAAGCACCCCTGAATCATCTCAGAAGTATATTCTCCTCTGGGTACATAATTACAGGTCCTGCTGGCTTCGAGGGGAGCTGCACAGTGTGACCGAGGGCAGTTGTATCCTCACAGTTTGTGGGTTTACTTTGATTATTATCTTCCATTGAGAATATAGAGGCAGGACTTGCGCAGCTTGCTTCTTTCACGTTCGGAAGGTCTGGTATCGCCATTTATGCTGCTGGTACTCAGATCTCCTGACCTTTTTGCACAGTGTCTCTGTGATGCTCTTAAAATAACACTCTAGGTTCTGGAAGGTGCCTGGCAGTCTCCATGGGCATTCTGTGATGCAGGCTGGCCTGAAACAGAATCACAAATTTGTGTTGGTATAAGATGGCCAAACGGTCCTTGGTAACTTTTGGGACCCTAAAACCACTGGAAAACAGTGGTCCCCTGGAAACACCTTCAGAAACATCCTGTTCTTCAGTGCCTTATTGAAAATTGTGCACTTGAGTATTAACTATTTCTTAAAAACACATGACCGCACAGTCACAAATCCGTGAAATTCCCATCCCTGAAACTGTCCTTCTGGTAATGCTAAACTTGGAACCAAATTAGGTCATATTTAACAGGAGCTTTATAGCTGTATGTCCTATATAAACCTTTGCAAGTGTAAGGGCAAGGTGTTAGTGTGGGAGTTTGATGGATAAGGATGGGAGCTATCTGAAAGAGGAATGATATTGAGATGGAGAAAAAACCCTGTGTGAGGTCTCCAGTGACATTACTGACGTTCAGATTGGACATTAGAAAAAAGCCACCAGCTGGGTAGTTTAGCAATGGAATGAGTCACCCAGAGAGCTGTTGGAAACTCCAACCTTTGGAATTTCCAAGATTTAGCTAGATGAAGCTGCAGCTGACCTGATCTGGCATTGATAATAATCTTGCTCTAAGCAGGAGGTTGGTCTAGATGACCTCTTGTCGTGGTTTGGCCCCAGCAGGCAGCTCAGCCCCACGCAGCCGCTCGCTCACTCTCCCCTCCACTGGATGGGGGAGAGAATCGGAAGGGTAAAAGTGAGAAAACTCATGGGTTGGGATAAAGACAGTTTAATAGGTAAAGCAAAAGCCGCGCACGCAAGCTGAGCAAAACAAGGAATTCATTCACTACCTTCCATGGGCAGGCGGGTGTTCAGCCATTGCCAGGAAAGCAGGGCTCCATCACGTGTAAACGTCACTTGGGAAGACAAAATGCCATAACTCCGAACATCTCCCTTTCCTTCTTCCCCCAGCTTTACATTGCTGAGCACAATGTGATATGGTATGGAATATCCCTTTGGCCAGTTGGGGTCAGCTGTCCCGGCTGTGTCCCCTCCCAACTCTTTGTTCACCCCCAGCCCACTCGCTGGTGGGGTGGTGTGAGAAGCAGAAAAGGCATTGACGCTTGTGTAAGCACTGCTCAGCAATAACAAAAACATCCCTGTGTTATCAACACGGTTTCCAGCACAAATGCAAACCACAGCCCCATACAAGCTACTTTGAAGAATATTAACTCTATCCCAGCCAAAACCCAGTACACCTCTAGAGGTCACTTCCCGCTAACACTCTTGTGTTGAGAATAGATACTACAGGAGTAAAAAGAGACAGGGGAGAGCAAGACAACACAGATTCTTCTGAGACCAGTGGAGCTGCAGCTTGTAGCTCTGAAATCGCCTTGCCTATCCTTTGCATGCCAGTAACGAAGCAGCCTCTGCAGATGATTTGCAGGAGAAAGATGATGCTGTGGGAAATGCTAGGGTTGAAGGGACAGGTGAATGCTGAGGACTTCAGTGCTGTGCATCATCCAGTCTCTTCTGGTGCAGAGAGGCTGTGGCTTAGTTTGTGCAAACTACGTCAGCCCAGGGACCATAGCAGCACTGAAGGAAGAGAGGTTTTTTGTGATGTAGAAGAGAGATGTCAATGCTTTCTGCCATATTCATACACTGGGGAGAAGCTGCCGCTTTCTTCTAACTTTGGTGTTTTATTCCAGCATGTGCAGTTTGTGTTCCTGAGCTGGGTGAAATGATTGTGGTCTGGTACCAGGTATTTCACGGCTGCTGTGTTTGTGTGTATGGGGAACAGTGGTCGCCTCTGCTCTGATGGGAGCTCTTGCTGTAGCTGAGCTGAGAAAGAGGCGCAAGCAGTTAGAACTAGAATTGCAGGGAGACATTTGTCTTTGGGAAGAGAGTATGGTTCTTGAAAACCCAGTTTGAATGCACCAGGGTATCCAGAGATGACACAAGCTAAGACGGTGAAATGTCCTCACGTTCCTAATGGAGGGGGACCACAGCACCAGTGTAGCCCATCCATGGCTGCTAGTGCTGTGCTGGGACCCCAGAATGGGTAAAAGCCTTTCATCCCAGCCTCACCTTGTCCTCAAACTAGACAGGGCTTAAATGCTTCTCACTGCCTGTGGAATCACTGTTTCACCCTTGTGTGGAAAGGGCTAAGCATAGTGGCCCTGGTTCAGGGAATCACTTAACTGGAGCAGCTCAGCATGGGTCTGACATGGCCCCAAGGGCTGTGCTTTCCTTCTTTGCCATCCCATTTCACCTCTGTCTGTAAGTGTCTCTGAATCATGCCCTCCAATGCACAGGGTTGATCAGTCTTACATTTGTGTTTTCCCACTCATATTTCTTTGGGGGAAAGGAGCTGGCTTCTGCTCTCCTATGGTCGTTCTGGGAAAGAGGTTGCAGACAGCAGTCACATCTCAGAGCTTAAAGTGGGAGGATGCCCAGATACCATGGAGATATTACCAGAACATGGAAAGGAGACGATGCTTTACCCATTCCTTGAGCCAAAATATTTCTCCCCATGATCATTTGCGAATGTCCTTGGAAGTATTTGATCGGCATGCTGTAATGATTTGTTTAGAACATTACCATGGGAACACAAACTCATTTATCTCATTTATGTGCACGGTCCCCCTAGGGCCTTGCTGCAATTGCTGTTCACTCCCAAGTCTTAATTGGATATTTAAAAATCCACAACGTATCAATTATTGTTGCATTACATGCAAAGTCTCCAAAGAACTAACTCACCCTGAAGTTCTTCCTGACCTGTTCATAAGCCTGACTCCAGGCTCATTCCTGGGGAGGCTCAGGCAATGGTCATGCAGGTGTGAATCCTGCATTCACCCCTGTGTATAATAAGAAGTGCCTACTGGCCAAATGCTGTAGAAGTTATTGAAATGTTGATCTGGGTGGGAACTAGATTTTCTTGGACTGACCATTTTGCTTCCCAAAGCAGGGGGGGGGGGGGCGGAAATGTTTTACATAAAACAAAATTCATGGGGAAGGAAAGGGCCTGGGTCACTTAAAAATTATTCATGCCAGTAACAGCTGAGCACTCTTTTAACAGAATCTGTGTTTTACACATGCATCAGTAAAGCTACTGAAAGAGATCAAATACCTGCATTTTCCAGTGGAAAAAAATATTGGCACAAAAGCTGTGCATGACTTTCTGTGAGGCTGTTGCAAGTATTTGCGTCAGCGTTCTGTAACTGCTCTGAAGAACGCCTTTCGAAAAGTTTTCTTGACAGTATGTTCACAGCTTGTTTTGCCTGCTGAGAAGTTTGTGCTTTCATAAGGAAATTGCACTGAGCTGAAATCCTTCGGTGGAGTTATGGCAGTACGCAGTTTGACAGTGGTGATCTTCAGCTCTTCCTTGGGCTAGCAAATATTTATTATTCAGTTTGAACAATAAAGTGGGATCAGTTAGAGAAGAGCAGATATTGCTGCAGGATAGCTTGTCCAGAAAAGGAAAAGTCTTCATCTTCATTTTTAAAAGGCATTCTGTGGGTTTTAATCAGCTATGTGAAAACGTCCAAAGTGAGGTCAATGGTTTTTGCTACTATGTTTATTCTGATAGTATTAATAGAGTTTTTAACGGACCGAGTTTTTAACGATCTTCTCTTCTCACCCTGATCATCTCCCTTTGCTGCCTCTGGCACCTCCAGAGGACAGTAGGGTTCAAGCTATTGAACAGGCATGAAAATCCCCTTCTTTGTGTCTCAAGCTGGGTGACTAACACTGAAGCACCCAAAAAAGGGTGGCAATTTGGAATCTCTAGCCCCATCCTCTTTCATTCCTGATTGGGAAGTCATGTCAGGGGGAATTTGCAAAATACAAGAAGATCTGAGGGCCCTGAGTAACCGGATCTAGCTTTGAAGGTAACCCTACTTTAGATTGGACTGTAGACCTCCAGAGGTCCCTTCCACCTTTGTTCTGACTATGGCACCTTGTAGTAACAGCTTCTCCAGTGATGCTTTATCTCAGCACATCACTTAGATACTCTCTACAGCACTGAACTTCAGTTGTCCTCTTCTTCCCCTCCTAAATGGAGCATGAGCATGATACTTTTCACATCTTTCTTGTTGAAATTCTGGCCATCTCTCAAAACAGTTGTCTTTTGGTGAGCCATTCTTATGTCCTTTTCCGAGCCAGTTTGGGACCCAAATTCTTTGATAGCGTTTGGTGTTGCTAATACTAGGGCTATGTTCCACTACCCACAGTGGCCAGCTGCTGATTATTTGAAGTGCAGGTAGCTTTCAAGATGTCTGAGTGAGGCTCCAGTGCTGGAGATAGGTCATATAAGCAACAGCAGGACTGTTTCAAGTTGGGAACTGCTAAGTAGTTTGAATTACTTGGGGAGACAGCAGACAAGAAGATGCCCATGAGACCACTGTTACCAAGTCACTGTTGGATCCTGCTCTATATCCAGACCAGCTTTTTCCCCGACGCATTTGCCATTCCTGTCTTAAGCTCTCTGGAAGCTTCTGCCTCTCTCTCTATTGACTCTCTGAGGTATGGGGTTTCTATCCTATGGCTATCAGCTATCTGAAGGTTTTGATGTGTTGAACATGAGACAGGAATTTTGCCCACCCTTTCTCTATGTCTTTGTTTACAATTTCCAGCTACCTCCTCCTCTGGTGCTTGGTGTCATGATCCTGAGGAAGCTAATAGGACTTAATTACCTGGATCAGCTTCACCTGAGGCTTCCACAACACAGCTGATACCCATTGCTGGAGGAGCAATGGGGGCAAGCTCTGGCTGGGGGCAACTAGGTTCAGTCTGATTTATGTTGTAGGTATGCTTGCACCTAGTCTTGACTTATTGACTGGATTTCTTGGATGGATTTTGGATGTATGCTGTAAGTAGCTTTGTCTCTGGCTCTCTCCACTAGGTGAGTCTCAAAACTAGATATTAGGTAGCTTGTTTCTTATTTTCTTTTCAGTCCTCTCTCTGGTAATCTGTACAGACTTCATGCATATGTTACAGCCTTGTATCTGCTCCTGTCTCTGAGCCCATCTGCTGTTTCTGACTGATCTCCATGCGTTAACTTTAGACCTGACTTCTTACCTCATCTTTTACGGGGCGGTCAATGGAACTGGTCACTGTCACTACGGTGTCCCTGCTTGGGTGCTATGGCACTGTGCCCTGGTTGGCGAGAGCAATGCTGGTGTTGCAGTTGCTCTTGCCTCAGAGCTTGTTCTCCATGCTTGTGCAGCCCTTGCTCTTGGTGCTTGAGACCAGTGATCTGTTTTGAGCATAGGAGTACTTGTAGAAATGGGGTATAGGTGTCTTCATACTTTTTAACTTATGTCAAAATGCAGAAGGGGAAAGCTGTAATAAAATAAGAGACATAATTCTTTAGTTTAGAGGCACAATGTACTCCTTGTTTCAGTCAGCGTGGTTGTGTTAAGGAACGGGCAGGCAAGGGAGGGTTTTCTGGTCGATGGTACATAGCATCTAGCTTTTTGGCCAACTCTCTGTTGTTTTAGATGATAGGTATTCCACCCTTTGGGGTGTACTCTAAAGCTCACTGAAGTCACCCAAAGCTTAGTCACTGTCTTCAGTGGGACTTAAATGCAGAGTCAGAAGAAGATAGTCAGTTTTGTTTGTAGTAAGCAGGACTGCAAAAACAGGGGGAGATCTTTGGGTTGCAGTTTAATTCACACAACAAGTCATATTGTAAAATAGACAGTGCATGAATGGGAGACTCCTAAGTGAAACCTGGAAGGAAGAGGTCATGGTATTGGTAGCTCTGGCTCATCAGATGCAGTACTGCATCTGTGCGTTGCAATGGTACTGGAAGACAGTGTAGCACTTACATTGTCAACGGTTCTGATATGAGACAAAAAATGAAGGTTTTGGCTCCTTGTGGTTAACAGGCTTCTCAAGTCAAGTACAGTGTGGGTATTTATATTTCCCCTAATTAAATGTGCCTCTCCCCTCCCCCATGATACTGTTTCTCAGTGATATGTTCCACTTCCATGCTTAAAGTATTTTTTTCACCTGATAACCTACTTAAGCAGCTGCCCCCTCTCACCGGATGGGTAGCTGGGCTTCTGTGGTGGGTGAAATGGCAGCTACTTGCTGCACGTAAAGCACTCTGGGTTACTTCAAGGTGAAAAGCTCTACAGAAACAGTAATTTTTGTGGTGGCTGGGTGTTCTTCAGTCTGCAAAGGGTTTCTTTTCCCTGATTTCACTGTCAGTTAGGACATATGAGCCTTGTGGCTCTGGGTGAGGAGAACAGAACAGTTTTTCTACTTGTGTTGGTCCCTGGAGCCCTGGAAAAGAGGCCAGCTTTGCTCTGTTGAGCAAGATGAGGAACATCTGCTCCTGGCCTACAGGCCTAGAAAATATGACAGTCCCCTCCCAAGCTGAGCCGGTCTTGTCTACGGTGTGCTGCTCTCCGACAGGGAACTTCCACAGCACTGTTTTTGTACCCATGGTGGTAAACACAGTTAAGCTCAACCGCGTCACTTGACAGAGCGCTGTATCCTCGTTTGAGGGGAGCGGATTGCTACAGTGTTGGAAATGATGCTTTTAATTTCCTAATAACAGCCTCAGGAGATGTTGTCCCCTCCCTCCCCTGTTAAGCTTTAGAGGTCTTGTGCTGAGGTGTCATCAATCTGAAGAATACTTCAACATGGAAGATGTTTTTGTTTTATCTTACTATATTTAGGCCTTGCATACAATAGGAGTACTAAACTTAGGATGGTTGGAGCATATGGGGGTGTGATATTGTATATTTAGCTTGATCTGTCAGTTATACAAGCATCTGTCACAGAGGTAACAGCTGGTAGAAAGCCCTAATAGGGTTCAGAGGGAAAAGAACTGAGCTCTTGGTTATTGGGGAGAGGGTATGCTTAGGAGTGAAGCATGCTCGTGAAACACATGCCTGTTCTGCGCACAGGAGAAAGAGTTGGAGTCTGACGTGGCATGATCAGCATGGATCTAGGATGGTGATTATAATAATTTAATGTTTAAAATTTGGGATGGCTCAAGAATGTGGCTTGAGCTGGGGTGCCTTTTGGTTCTGGGGGTAGCACAGAGATATGTAAAAACATGGCCCTTGCTCCAGGGAGCTTTGCAACCTACTGACTAAGTGTATATTGCTCTGTAGCTACAGCTGCTGGAGCGGAGTTAAGAAATGTTTGACTGAGCATGTGGCTTCACAGTCAGCTTATCGTGACTGAATTGCAATCTGCTGCCAAAAGGAGCAGTCCTTCTGCCTGCGCTCAGCTAATGTTCCCAACAAGCCCCGATCTACTTGGGTGTTCTTGAAGCTGTGCTGTGACTCAGATCAGCTCCCCGAGCTTGGCTGAAAACTAGCTTTCAGCTTGATCAGTCTGCTGATCTGATCATTATGCAGCTAGATGATTAGTGGTGCTGGTGAAAAATGGGGGAGCAGGGGAAGAACGGGATACCGAAAGCTATGGGGAGTGGAAAAAAGGGAGGACCATTCCTTCAAGTGGCAGTACAGTCTTGCGTGGGCTGAAGGTGACTGAGATTTTTACCTTGAAACTGCCCTGCTGAGGCACTGTGGGCATGGCAGAGCAAAGAAACCTAGCGCAAGTCTTCCCGTGCATAGGGAGGCTGTGCCGTCCCCAGGATGGGAATGGGCTACCGCCACGGCAGCTGAGAGGCAGGAGTTACTCGCAGACCCTTGGCTATTGTACAGCCGACGTGAGGTTCCAGCTGCAACCTCTGCTGGGAGGTGTGGGGCAGGGTGTGCGTGGGCTGGCGTGGGGCTGGAGCTTGCTGTAGGTGCCATGGTGCTCTACTCCGTTCTGTGGTGTAGTCTTACCTTGGGCACCTTGCGTTGCTTTAACCCAATGGTCGTAACTGTCAAAGGAATGCTTTTCCCATTTCACATGCAGATGTATTAAGTGAGTCATTGTGGTCATTTTACTTTTTCACTAATATCCACTTGCTTATTACAGACTCCTTGAATCATAAATTTAAGATGAATTATAAATTAAGTTGAATTGGCTGAAAATGGATTATTTCTGGAGACTGTACCTAGTGGTTTTTCTTCCCCAACCAAATGCTTTCATTCTCTTCCGCTCAAAAGCAAGCAAACAAAATCCCCATGATAAATTAATTGATGTAGCATGTAGACACCAGTCAGTAAAATCAATCCCTTCCGAGGCCAGGCATTCCAAGTCACCATTTCCCTCTGCTTTCAGTGCTGAACCAACACACACGGCTCACACCTGTGTGCAATTCTGCTGGAAGAAGGGAATTGGTGTGTATGTACAGCGGTAGAAGGATGTACAGGACACTCCCTTTGCAAGTTGCTGAGAGAAGCTTAAGAATTGAGGGGAGGGAGAGACGATGAAGAAGTCTATGGTTGAACTTGATGATGGATGGTTACGGTTGGACTTGATGATATTAAAGGTCTTTTCCAACCTAAACAGTTCTATGATTCTAAGTCCTAAAGCTTTTTGCGTACCTGTTTGCTTTAAATGTGTGGTGGGAATGAAACATCTTTAAACAAACAACTTTGCAGCCAATAGAAATGAATCAGTGACTGAAATTTTCATAGAAATGCTTCATTTATTATCATCTGGCTTGTCTCCAGTACTTAATCAGGGCTTTCTTGGGAAAGGTTGCTTTTGCAGTTAATGTGAACGCATCACACAAGCAATTTTTTTCTCTTACTTATGCCTTTGCTGCATCCTTTCTGTGCCGTGGCAGCTGTAGGGATCTGTTTAAGTGGGTAGGCTGCTCCTTTATTTTCTGTTGATGGCGACATAACCTTTTTGTGCATAAGTAAGTGGGAACCTGCTGAATCCCAGGAGTAGCATTAGCCCCTCGGAGGTAACTGAACTTTTATGCAAGTCCTGACTGCTGATTTTGAGAGTAATTTCTCTCCTGAAGGGATGACTGAAACTTTAGGGTTTAGGTGCTTACCAGTAAGGGTAGTGCTCGTAATTATGCTATGCAGACTAGATTTGCAGTGAGATACATGGAAGATAAAACTTGATGTTGATGAAGGCTCTTCAATGAAGAAGTAAGGTTTTCCACTGCTGTGAAAGGGCGCTGCATTAGGTCCTTCCAAGCACATTTTAATGAGCTTTGGAATAAAAATGATTTATCTAGCTTTCTTACTGCCAGTCAGATAATGATCCTAGTTAGATAATCAGTGGCATGAGTGGTATTCTCCTGGTGCAAACAGAAAACAGGGCAGCACTTCACTCTCCTTCCTTTGATGCATGAAGCGGTCATCTTTGTTGGTAATCAATAATGCTGCAGAAATAGCTGTGAAATTGTTTATAGCTGCACCTTGCAAATACTTATTATTTTCCTAGCAGCAACTGATTGTGTGCGCGTTTCCAAGTGGATTCAAAGAAATGCATCTATTTAAACTGGCAAGTTACTGATAGAATCTGCTAATCCAGGGACCTGAAAAAAATATTTAAACGCGTATTTTCTGGTCTGGAGTTAAAAGTAAAAAAAAAAAAACACACCAAAACCTGTCACATACTGTAATTCTGGTTTGTTAATAACAGCAATTAAAATATCCAGCTGATCATCATTTATTTTTCTTTGTTTGCACTGGGTTTGCCTCCTAAACTGATAGGCTTGAAAGAAAAGGACTCTCTTAGAACACTAAGCAAACTTTTTTAGCTGACCCCAAATAGTTCAGCCGAAGGAATATTAATAAAAGAAATTATTAATAATCCTTACACTTCAACTTAACTATTATTACACAATGCAGTAGCTCAGCCTAAGGACAAGGTGACGTGTTTATTTGGTAGCTGATACAACTATTGGAGTTCAGTTATGTCCAAATACTTTGAGGAAAATTAATCAAGTAATGGGGGAGGGAGGCAGTCAGGGGGAAGTCTGATTTTTTTTTTTATTATATTATTTCAAACTCCAGACCAGCTGCTTTCAAAAAAGGCATAGCTCTTAAATGAAAGATACCTTTTCTTAACTATTTGACTTTCTACATACTTTTCTGTTTGTATGTTGGCCTTTCATACTATGACCTAATCAGTATGTAAAGTTCCTTTTTCCTGAGGTCTGCTATTTGCCTTTATGTCATAGATTTTTGTTCCTGTAGAGGGAAAAGTATTCATTTTGGGGGAAGTTCAACCTGAAGTCTGTATGTTATTTACATGGCATTGAAGTCCTCAAATTAGCAATGTAACATTGTTGAGGGCTGTGCTGGCTCTCTGTATGGCTGGATCTAGCATTCCCCCCTTGGAAAGCAAGCGTAGATGCCAGGCACTTGTCAGCTTTCTTTTCAAGAAAAGAGTAGCATCACGGTCTTCCCCCTCCCTCCCATTAGTGGGCAAGAAGGAGGACCCAGGGAACTACAGGATGGTCACACTCACCTTGATCTGTGGGCAACTGATGGAACAACTCATCCTGGAAACTATTTCTGGGCACAGGAAGGTGATCAAGAGTAGTCTGCATGGACTCACCAAGGGGATGTCATGCTTGACCAACCCTGACAACCTTCTGTGATGAAATGCCTGGGTTGGTAGATGAGGGGAGAGCAGTGGATATTGTCTACCTAGACTTCAGTAAGGCTTTTGATGCTGTCTCCCATAAGATCCTCACAGAGAAGCTGATGGAGTATGGGCTAGATAAGTAGACAGTGATATGGACTGAGAACTGGCTGAATGGCTGGGCCCAGAGGGTGGTGATCAGTGGCATGAAGTCTAGTTGGAGGCCAGTAACTAGCAGTAAGTGGGTCCAATCCTGTTCAACATCTTCATTGACGGTCTGGATGATGGGGCAGAGTGTACCCACAGCAAGCTTGCAGATAACACAAAACTGGGAGGGGTGGCTGATATGCCGGGGGTTGTGCTGCCATCCAGGGGGATCTTGACAAGCTGGAGAAATGGGCTGACAGGAACCTCATGAAGTTCAGTAAGGAGAAGTGCAAAGTCCTGTACCTGGGGAGGAACTACCCTGTGCACCAGTATATGATGGGGACTGACTGGCTGGAAAGCAGCTTGGCAGAAAAGGACCTGGCAGACACCAGACTAAACGTGAGCCAACAGTGTACTCCAGTAGCAAAGAATCCTGAGCTGCATTAGGAGAAGCATTGCCAGCAGGTCGAGGGAAGTGACCCTTCCCCTCTGCTCAGCATTGGTGAGGCCACACCTGGAGTATTGTCTCCAGTTCTGGGTGCCCAGTACAGGAAAGACATGGACATGCTGTAGAGTCCAGTGAAGGGCCATGAAGATGATGAAGGGACTGGAGCACGTCTCTTGTGAGGAAAAGCTGGGAGAGCTGGGACTGTTGAGAAGAGAGGTCTCGGGGGAGATCTTATCAATGTGTATAACTATCTGATGGGAGGGGGTAAAGGAGACGGAGACAGGTTCTTCTCAGTGGTGGCCAGTGACAGGACAAGAGGCAATGGGTACAAACTGAAACACAGAAATTTCCCCCTGAACACCAGGAAACACTTTTGTTTTTACTGTGAAGGTGACTGAGCACTGGCACAGGTTGCACAGGGAGGTTGTGGAGTCTCCATCCTTGGCGATATTCAAAAGCCATCTGGACATGATCCTGGGCAACCAGCTGTAGGTGGCCCTGCTTGAGTGAGGGGGGTTGGACCAGATGACCTCCAGAGGTCCCTGCCAACTTCAGCCATTCTGTGTTTAATAGTGAAAATAACCCAATGGGTTTCTTCTCAGTGTATTGAGAGAGGGTCCAATCTGGAAAAAGCTTCTGCTGAGGGTGACTGTTTTGGTATTTAACTCCTGAATTTCCTCAGAATTGTTCCTTACAGGCAGAAGCCTGAAAGGACTCTTGTACCACTCATTCTGTTGTTGTCACTGATGGAAGATAAACTCCAGGCATTTAGTGGAAATATTGACAGGACTCACCATCTTAAAGTAATGGCATGACCTATGTCCCTGTATTAGATATCTCTTTAAATCTCGTTTCTTTCTTTTAAGAAAAGACTAGTTTGTAGGCTGCTTTTTATATCTGATAAGCACCAGTACCTGCCTCCAGGTGAACCACAGGGTTTGTGAAGAACTGGTCGTAGCTTTTTACTTTGGCCTTGGACTCTCCAGTTACTGTTTGCTGTAGGTCTTTAGCAAGTGGGAAACACTGTGGGGTCTGGCACCATGTAAGGGGGAAGCTGGGCCTTAGTGTGCCACTGTAGAGGCCTTGGCTGAAAGGCTTGGGGGATCCGCAGGTACCCCTGGAGAGCAGGGTTGGAAGAGTAGTGTCATTCCTCCTCACATCAGTCTCAGTCAACGAGCTGGTGAGAGATGTCAGTCAACTTGTATTTTTTCCCTCTGCCTCTTGCTTTTGAAGCTTGTAAAACTCTGTAGGATGGTCCAGACCATCCTGCAAATTCTCTTAATTGTAATGGGAGGGGGGTGGGGAAAAAGTACTAGAATGGCTTCAGAAGATCTGCATTTCGTCCTTTTCTGTGGGTCTTGCTGTTTGATTTACTGCAATCAGTTACACCCAAGGGATTTCTGCTTAGCCCAGTTGGGGCTGAGAATTGAGTATCCTGCCTTATGGCTTCCCACCTGCTGCTTTTTAGTAGCTCATATAGATATACTTAGGGGAAACATGCTGAATTATTGCATTTTATTAGCTTGGGATTGGAATAACCTGGTTACTCCAGGGAGTCCATCTCCCAGACAATGTGGGATAATTCCTGCCAGGGTATTCCTCAGACTTTTTTTAACAGCTGATGTGGTGCTGCTTCTAGCTTTGGAGAGGTTATTTTTCCAGTTCTTACCACTAGGACATTTCCAACACTTGGGTCACTTTCTTTTTGTACTTAAATCCACCAGTTTTAGTTGTAGTCCCTCATTCTAATTCTCTATCCTGTGACTGTCCTATGAGAATTCCAAATGCCTGGAGCCAGTGACTGTTTTCATTCTTCATCCCTTGATAGTCTTCCTGACTGTCTAATGGTGCAAGATGTAGGTAGTGGTGGATATAGCTTAAGTATCTTTCTGGTGTTTTCAGTTTTCAGAACTGATTAGGCTATGATAGCTCCTATACAATCTGGCCTAGGATTTTTTTGGTAATATCATCAAACTGGTTGCTCTATGTATTTCTCTTTTTGGCTTTCAGTGCCATGCTTCAGTAGTGCTGTTATCCACTTCTCTTTTTCCCACTGCATATCTACATTTTTAAGTCTAAATACATCGGAATCCAGCTGTATGCTTGTTAAAATAATCTGTGAGGCATTTGGTGACATTCACTGCATTCTGGTTTCTTGAAGGCTGCCAAAAAAAAAGCCAGAGCTACAGAAACAGTCAGAGCTTCCTTGTGGGTAGGAAGTTACTTGTATATTGTATGTAGCTAATAAACAATATTTGAGGATCTGAGCTAGTCAGGGTAGCAGAGTCATGTTGATTCTATTGTTGGGAGAACAGACGACAGAAAAAACGCTAATCTTGCTTATATTTCATACCTCTAACTTAGTCTCTGCAGACCCTTTTGTATCACTTCACTGTCCTACTTGGGTGTTTTGTGTGCCCTGTGAATGCTGCCTGTTCATTATTATGAATGATAATGGGGACAGACTCCAAATTAGTGATAAACTATTAGATCTAGTAATATTACTTAATATTGATCTTTTCTATTGTTTGGTAGATAGCTAGCACGCGATGACACTTGGACATGATTCCCTTTACAGTCAGTTGAGAGAAAAAGGAATTGCTGGGTGTGATTCATTGACAACCTTAAGTGTTGACCTTACAATAAGTGGGTCATGTTGTGGAAATGCCTGTTTGACTCTGGTGACTACAACGGGAGTTCAGATGATTAGCTGAGATGTTTTAGGATCCTGTAAATTCCTAGAGATAACCAGGGTAAATCTTACCCCTAGTTTCTAAAACCTGTTAGAGATTAGGTATGGGTTTGATGCAAATTTTCAGCCTTATAAAGACTGCAGTGCCTCTGAGCAGACCCAGATGTCCTGTTAAGCTCCTGGGAAGCTATGGAGCACAATATTTGAAACGTCTATAGAATTTGAAGAGCCTGGGATGCAATGATGGAGTCATATTTTGGAATCATCTTTTGGGTTTTGGGCATCTTTTTTTCTAGTCTTGCTGCAAACATCAGAGTCCTTTTTGGCTCATACTTAGTGGTTCATGGTGCTAACTTAAATAGATATATGACTGCATTGCTACACGGAGTCTTGTAAGGATAGATTCACTAACTGATAGATACTGAAGTACTTGGTTACTACTCTAACTGGGGCCACAGAAGGACCTGAGATGGAGTGGGTGGTGAGATGGAGAGGGTAACATAGTAGAGCTTTCTCTGTTCTCTAATTCCCTTGTCACAAATCATGTTAATATTAGATCTCACATTTTGCATGATTCAGGAGAACGCTTTAGTGGTAAACATTGGCTGCTAGTCAAGCAGAAGTGCAACAAGAGAAAGGATGAAAAGAAAACATGGAAGAAAGCACTGTGGACTCAAATGGGGATAAAAGGGAGGGGTAAGATAGTGCTGTTCTCTGACCTTCCAGAGAACCCCATGGAAATGAGTCCACAAAAAAAAAAGGCTGAGCTATATGCTTTATCAAAAATATACCCAACTGAGGTGGAAGAGAGCACTTCCTATACTCATTTGGTTCTCATAGGGGGGTGGGAGGGAAGCCCACTGATGCTTTGAAATTCAGTAGTAACAAGCACCCACAGGAGCAGAATGTATATGTGTGCCGCTGTATATGAGAGGGAATATGTCCAAGTGTACACGTGTGGGCTGGCTTATGTATGTAATGGAGGGTTTGTATGTTTGAGCACTGTCTGGTGGAAGGGGTTGTTATGGTGGCTATGAATGAGCAATTTGGCTTTCTAACCATCTTAGACCTAGTTTTTCTCCTGCCATTTGGAGCATGAAGCCTGATAATCACCAAGTTATGCTACTGACCTCAATGTATGAGATGGCATTACCGTAGATGAATGAAGACATTAGAATAATTGCTTATGCTAACCTTGTAGTGAAGGATTGGGATAGCCTTTAAAAAATGTGTTTGAGTAAGTGTAGTCCATATGCACTGTCATAGCCAGTGAGGTTAATCTGAAGTTCTTTATGCTGATCAAAAACTAACCCAAGCAGGGCTGCAAGTTGTATGAGTGTTGGATGTGATCTGACAACCAGAGACACACTCCTGCATGTGAAAAACAAAAATTGCTGGAGTTTCTGGTTATGTAAAATGAGTTTCCAGCAAATAGATTTATGTACAGACAGTCCCTGTCTACCGAAGCACATATGATACATGAATGCAGGCACCCACTTCCCAATCTTTTCGATGCCCCTATAGAAAATCAGTATTTCTTTGAAATTCCCAGGCTCTGTGGCTTAGTATTCCCTACATGCTTGCTTCAGTGGGATCTTTTTCCCTGGTGGGCTTGTCAGGACTTTTCCTTCTTATGGCATTGGTGAAAATAAGCTAACATTTATCCTCTAACCTCACGCTGTTCAAGGTATGTCAGTAACTGATGTGAAGCTGGGTGGGTGGCTTGTTACTTTTCTCTCTGCCTTAGGGAAAATAAAATAAGAGGGTTTGGTTTTTGTGGTGGTTTTTTTAGCTAGTGGGAAATCCTGCTGTCCCCCACTGATGCACAGAGGTGGTGTACAAGTGTGGAAGTGTGAGGAGGTGGTGGTGGTGCTGATGCTTGGTTGGGAGTTGCACTGTTGTATCTGAGGAACAGAGTCAAGGGCTTCCTCTGCATTTCCTTTTCCTTGCTCAGATGCGGAGGAGTTGGCGGGAGTCATTCCTCCTTCTAGGCACTGTTGTGTCAGTGGGAAGTGGACAAGAGCAAGAAGGTGGTCATTCCAGGAACCTAGAAGATTCTAAAGAAAATGCCCTGCCTTGTCCCCGCCATTGCTGCTACTGAGGATGGTCTGCTGAATGCTGGCAGCATCCTTACTCCAATATAAAGAGTGAAAAATAAACCACTCTGCTTTCCCATGCTTTATCTCTGCCTTAAACGGGAAGAGGAAATGCAGGCAGAACCTCTCAGGAGAAGGGATGCAGTAAAAGCTGAACGAAGGGAGACTAATTTTGTATGCCAACCTTCATGGGTTTAGCCCGGCTGTTGGGGTCACTGTTCTTAATATTTTACTCAAGACCCTTCTCTTCTACAAAACCTAGACAAGGTGTCCTGAAAGATGCATGGAGGTAGTAGGCACATATTTCATACTGCTATGATCATTGGAAAAAGTTTCCAGTATATTATATAGGTAAATTAAAAATCCTGTCTGTTAGATTGTCCCCATCTCTGCATCACTCTTTAGGTTTCTGAAGTCTTAGGATGAGTGCTTAAGAATCCTAATGCATATATTTTAAGTACAAGAGTACTCTTTATAGACCTTTACACTAGCTCTTGCAGGGTCAGGGCCTGAAGACGTAGAGAGCATTGTACTGATGGTGAAGTCCTCTGTGCTGACAGAGAACCTAGCCCAGTAGGTATTGATCCTGAGTGAAGTCTTTGCATTCTGCTGCACAGTAAATGCATGAATATGAACTTTTCTCATCTCTCTTTCATCGTTAGAGAAACACATGTAGAATATTCCTTCTTTCTGTCTTTGCAAGAGACGGAGAGCATGCAAACAAAAAAAAGTGATTTACAGAGCTCTGTATGTGTGGGGAAAAGCAATAAGGTAGAGGACAAGTCACAGTCATTGTCACTCCAGGAGTTGACTGTTATTAATTGTCAGCTTCTGTCCCTTAGTTTTCCTTAATAAAGACTCCAGAAGGCTTTTCCACTTAGTGAACAACCTGTTCTACACAACAGGGAGTAAGGAAGATGAATTCATCTGTATCTCAAATTTGAATGAGGAAGGAGTGGAACATTCGGTCTGTAGCGAGGGGGCACAAGCTGTCTTTTCAAAAAAGATCTACAAACTCCGGTTAAGCATATCGGGTTTCCATAATCCACAGCTGGAAGTGTGTGTGCGTGCAGCTTTTATTTTGAATCTGTGAGGTTCATTCCAAAAAGCTAACAATTTAAAAATCAGCTGTTAGGAAAGTTTGAAATGCTATTTGAGATGCAGCCTTTGCTCAAAGTCCTTTTGTTCTTGCTGTCTAGGTTGATTGTTTGTATATGCTGGTGACATGATTTCTATTTGTTTATAACTTTTTTTATGGGTAACCTTAAGAAAATATACTACTAACAGTCGTACCACTTTTATATTTAAAGAATAAAATAAATCTTTTCTTTCTCTACCATTCTTTCTGTCAATCCATTCACCTCCCATATGACAGCTAGTTGGCTTGTGCACCATTCAAAAAAGCTATGGTCACGGGGCAAATTCAGCTACTCCAATTATCCATTGATACTGCTATTTAAGTGTGGCTTAGTCTTTCTGTGGTCTGTAGCACTGTGTCTTTATGAGCAGAGATTTTTTCGGTAAGCATCAGCTGTGTTTCCTAGTATATCAAATTAGCAATAATTTACTTAGGGAAAACATCATGAGTTATGAAGTGGGATTGTGTCTAATTGCGCTGGCCTTCTTCCATCTGGGATTTCACCAGCCTTTTCCCTATAATACTTGTTTGATCAAAGCTTCCCTCTGGAGTGAAAGCAAGGGCTGGGAAATGTCCAACTGTAGGACTCCATGTAATTCTCAATATTCTGAACTAAAGCACTCTGCTGGTGTCAGTCTTGCATCCTGATCCTGAAAATCACAAGACTCCTATCAACTTAAATGGCACCATCAAATTGCCCAGCTCCCTGGAAGGTCAGGCTATGCACACAGGTGCTCTACCAGGGTTTAAGGTAGGCATCCTAATAGGTTAATTTTGCTTATAGACCGATTAGTGTCCTCCCTCTGGTCTGTTCTACACCATGAACATAACTGATTTTGGCAGTGCTTCTGAAACAGCTATGGGCTACACTTTAAATCCTATTTATGCTCTAAATACTATGAATAAGTGCTTGCCACTAACAGAAAAATGCACTGTGTTCTCTCTGATTCTTTAAAAGTGTGTAGGTGCTCCCCCCCACCCATTTTTGGGTTCCTCAGCACTTGGATGCTGAACTTCTGGGAGTGATGCTGTACTTCATGTATCCTCCTTCTTGACAGGCTGTGTACTCCTACATTTCCAACACAAAGCAGTGAAATCTCTTTCTTGGACAAGAAAATCCAAAAGCGTTGCTAGGAGTAGGGGTGGAAATGCACAGGAGTACGATTATAGTCCAGCCAATAGTATTGTTGTAAACTAAATGTATCTAATAATTATCAGGATATTCCTATCACAGGTTTTAGAGATCTCCTGAATTACCTGTTTTTTTTTTTAAAAAAATAATTTAAAGACCTATAGCATGCACTGTCAATGACTGACAGTATGAATGCTTGCAAGATAAGTAAGTCAAGGGTGTATTGGAAGATTCAGATTTAAATTTACAATGGCTTATGGTGACAAAAGAAGCCAGTATATGCTGGGCTACAAATTATATAAACTTCCTTGGACAGAAATTAGGAGGCAAGCAGCCTTATTGGAAGTGGCTCTTGAATGTTGATGGAGATGGTTTGATTCTTCACTGACCAGTTTTTTGGCTAGTTACAGATGTGTTTAAATAAAATTCAATGTGAGTCTTCACTACCTGAGCAACAACTGAACAGAAACTGAGGAGAGAACAATTGGTTTTAGCCCTGAGAGCACACAGTCTAGCCAACGGTAATATAAGCAGAAACAGCAGGAGTGAACAGGTTAGCTAAATTACAGTGGTTCCCATGTTCACTGATGAAAAATTCTGAATTTCTGAATAGCAAAGGTGAGGGATTTGGTTTTGTTTTCAATTCTTCATAATGCTCAGGAGTTTGGGAGGAGGGTAGGTGAGTTAAGGTGAGTCTAGCCTGCCTGCCCCCCCATGAAAACTGCAAGACCTGAGCAGATGAGATGCTTTGATGTAGAATGCTGAGACAAAAATCAAAGGATGAGCAAACCCTGTCCTCCAGCCTTTGCTTGTAATCAACCTGTCCAATAGCACTGTCTTCATCTCTTGGAGAAGGAACTGAGAGGAGCTTGTTTAGTCTGGAAATGTTGGAGAGCGCGATACAGCTTTGTTGGATGGGGCATTCTGCCCCTTAATGATCAAGCTATTTTACGTATGTAGTATTTGCAAAAAAAAAAAAAAAAAAGCCCAACAAAATATCAACAAAAATGATGTTTAGAGAGATGCTTTTAGTTTTGGAAATAGGAGCACTGGCTTTTTCAATCTGCGACGTGCTTGGCTCCCTTTGGGTCCTTACGCAGACTCTCTCTCCTCTTTCCCCCTCTCTCTGGCAAGGAGATGACAAGAATGGTTGAGAGGAGCTCAGTCTCCGGCAGTGAGGGTTGTGTTGTCTCCAGAGGAGGTTGGCTGAGGGAACACTGGGCAATGCTGGTGTGACTGGGAGATGCTGTGAAATACAAGGAGAATGCTTGAGGAAGGTGAATGTGGAAGTACTGCAGAGGCGTATGTGTGGTGGTGGGGAAGGAATTTTTGAGAGATCTCAGGAAAAATGCTGCTGTAACATTCCCATTCTATGTTACTAAAGTCAGTCTGGAAGAGACAGTGGGGTGAAGAGAATAAGTTTTACCATAGACTGCAGACAGTGGAGACGGGCCCATGGGTTTTAAGGTCTTGTGAGACAGAAAACCTTATTTTAAAATGAACAGAGCATAGTTTGTTCTAAAAGCAATCAAGACTCATGCTACAGACTCCCAGCAGAATGGAAGCATTTCAAACCAAATGAGTTACATCGGGAAGAAGAAAGGTAGGATGAGGACGTGTAACAGGCATATAGAAGGACTGCATGACAAATGTCTGCATCATCTATCTTTTTGTTTTAAATTCTGTCGTTACTGTATTCTGTCTCCTGGATACCAGTATTAGGAAAAAATGAGTTACGGTGTAAGTTCTTGGGGTGGGTGGGTAATACTGTATTAAAAAGCTCCATAGGGAAATTTTGTCTTTATTGTTTGTGTTACCATATTACCAAAAGGCCTTTGGGAATCAAAATATTATTTGTTAGGCAGTATATGGAAAAATATCTCTCCACTTTAAGCAATAACCATATAAAGAACAAGTGCAGTGGAAGAAAAGATAAGATCTGGAAGCAATACTAGGAAAATCCATTATGCATATCAATATTATGCAGAAATCTTTGTAGAGGATGAAATTGGATTTTAGAGTATTTACCTCTGAAATATAAAATGCTGACCTGAATCTGTGGAGATAGTTCTAAGGAATTTAGCTTTCTGAGCTCTCATTTTTCTTAATGCAAGAAATATTTGCATGCTACTAGTGCAATTCTTAGGTTCCCTAGACTAGTGCATGCCAGGGAATGCTGATGGAATCATGGAGACTCATTTCACTGGAGGAAACTGGCAGCGGAACTGTGGAATGTGCTGGTAAACAGTACGAATAAAAACAATTTAAAAAACTGAGTAAGCTGGAAAAAGGTTAGTGACTTACCATAGGGACACTGGCAGCTATATAGGTGAAATTCCAATAGGATACTTTGGTCATTGGTAAAAATGTCTGGAAAGAATGGACCATAACTGCAGGTAGTATAGACTTATTGTTTCATCACAGCCACGATCACTGTGGAAAACATGCCTTCATCACATAAAACTTTGTATTTAAACAGTTGTAACTGAGGCCAAAATGGGATATTGTTTCATCACGAAGTTCATCCTACTCCCTTCCCAGGATTCAGGGGATGCTGGATTTCTAAAGGACAGAGCAAGAGAGAATCATGAAGGGAATGCCACTCACTTCATTTGCAGATCAGTGTAACTCCAGAAGTTGTGGTGGACTGGCTCTGGCCATGCACTACTGTACTTGCAAGGAGAATTGGGTGTGTGGCTTCTGGAGTATGCTTTCTCCCTAGCAAACAGCTTTTTTCTTTTTCTCCAGAATAGCCATGTCTGAAATAGAGAGATCTTGATCTAGCTTCAGTCACAGCAAAGCGTGGACATTGTTCCATCACAAAGCAGCACTCGTTGCCTGATCCTACTTGCTGCTGGAATTGGGTCCGTACTGTTCAAATTCAAGCAAACTAGAAATTAGATTTATCTGTTTTGTAGATTATATGGCTGTGCGTTTGTCCCTGGGAAGAGAGGCAATTGTTTTTCCTGATTTAGTTGAATACCCACAGTTCTTTGATTCCTTTCTTTAGAAATAGGGCAGCACAGTTCCTGTAGATTTAACCAGCTGTCAGGTAAAAATCATTAAGGAGTACCAGCAAGTCTCCATGGCCTGCACTGAGTGGAATTTGATCACTGTTTATTGCATTGATATATTGGAAGAGGTTTTGTTTTCTAATGTGATCTCTGATTGATGCCGACATTAGTATATGATTGCCTGTGAAGGTTTGCTGTTATGTCCACAGGATCTCAGTGCAGAAAATCATGGCAACAAACATTTAAGTAAATAAAGGGGTTGGCCTTATTTTGTTTTTTTTTTTAAAAAAAAAAACCAACCAAACACCAAAACAAAATAAGGTTAGGGGTAGAGTTAGATGATGATTAGAAAATCCAGATTGAACACATGGATGAAATATAAGCAATCAGCCAGCATGCCTGTTCCCTGTGATGAGTATTTTGTGTCTTCAATGTAGTGGATGACCAACAAGACTGGGCATGGGAGCTGGGTGCAGAAGCGTAGTCGGTTCCCACCTCCATGCAGAGGCTAGTTCCCAAAGTACTTCCCTTTCCTCCTTTGGAGGGGCAGAGTCGCTTAAGTTGCTCTACGGTTTCTCATACTGCATGGGCCCTGCCCATCTGTCCCTCCTCCTGGTGAACTCAGAAATGGAAAGAGGTCCCCCAAGGTGGTAGAATATACATCCTTGCTGGCATTCAAAACTCAATTGGATGAACAGGGCAATCTAATCTAGGTTTCCAGCTGGGCCTATTTGGAGCAGTTGATTGCACTGGATACCTCCAGAGGTCCCTTCCATAGTCTTTCTATGTCTTTTAGTATCCAGATAGTGCTGGATGTACCAATGTGGTAGTTGCAAGCTTGGATCATCTTGCTGACCCCTGTTTTCAGGAACTTCTGCACCTGTTTATCTGGCCAAAATTACATAAGACTAAAGAGAATTGGGGAATCTATTAAAGTCTCTGTTTAAACCCTTTCTGGGTATTGCGTCCTTATCTGCTTCCCATGTGAAAACAAGACTTTACTATATTGGATGTTATGCCTAGATAAAGCACATATCTGTGCGTGTAGATTTTTCTCTTTTCTCAACTAAAAGATATTCGAATCGGCTTTATTCCTTCAGTGTAAAGCTGAAGAAGCCTTCTTCAGCAGCAGAATCATGCTGGGTAGGAAAAGGGCCGTATTGTTTGAATGCTAGAATATGACTCCCAAAGGCATAAATTTGGGAGGGGTCAGTCAGATGGGTTTCTGGAGAGAAATATCTTTCATTAAGGGTGTATTCTACCCCTTTTACTCATGCTGTTCTCCAAAAACAGCAATGCATGAAGTAAAATATTATGTACTGCTACCTGTTTGAAGCCTGAAGGGCTTCAGAACTGCATCAGTCATTCAAGAGAGACCCAGGAATAGATGGGTTCCATCTGTGTGTCTGCAGCTAAACCACTTCTGCTGTAATGTGTTCAGAGGAGAAACTTGGTTCCTTTCCCACTGATGCCATAGTACTGCTCAGGAAAGATGATTTGCCTTGTAACAACAACACAGAAAATGATTAGAATGTGATATTACCTTTGCTTTATAGTATCAGTTGTTTTTTCTTAAATGCTACTCTAGTGTGTGTATGTTTATATCTCTATATAAAAATATATACATTGCTGCAGTTCATCTGAGAGGAGAAAAGTTCTTATAGAAAACATCTCTTGCTTACTGCCTTGGGTTAATCCAAAAGGTCTTCTATTTTCTCCTTAAGCGTGGTCCTTACAAAATGTTTTAAGCTGTATTTACGCATCTAAACTTGTTCAGAGTTGCCTTAGCAACTGTCACTTGAGGGCATTAGGAAAATAAATTTTTTGATGGGAATTTTGCCAAAACAGAATATTTGAGCTTTTGTCTGGAAAAAAAATCAGTTTGAGGCTAGAAAACAAACAAGCTTCTCACCCTACTTACCTTTCCAAAATACTAAATGTAGAAACCTGCTTCTTTTTGCTTATTGTTCTGTTATCATTAAGTATATGCATATGAAAAGGGGAAGTAAACTTCAAAGCAATTTTTTTTGTAGTGGTGTTACAGGTAACATTAAGTTGAATTATGTCTATTATTCCCAGGTATTTTTTTAAAGCTGGAAATGCTTTACAGATGGCACGAAACTGCAAAGCCTTCTGGGTGACTGAAACTTAGAATTGTTCAGAGGGGAAAAAAAATAGCCCCAAAGATCTCAGTTCTACTGAATATTATTATAACCATATCAGGGTGAGGGAGCTGCATTTCTTTCAGTTAGTACCTATCCAACCTCAGGGGTATGCACCAGAGGGAACTATATTTTCTTTATCCTGTTCACAAAACAAATGATTCTGCTCCTGTGTGAAGTTTTGGGGTGAACTCCTGTGTATGCAGAGAGGCTGACTGGGGTACAAGAAGGAAGATGAGGGCTCTGGAGCAAAGCAGGGATCTATGAAATGGGCACTGTCAGCCCACCCTGTACTTACCTGCAATAGCTTTTACAAAGTTCATAATGACAAGTTAGTTGTTCTTGCTCAAAGGCTGCATTCTCATTGACCTCTTGGAAGACAAGAAACTTACTACATTGACTTATGCTAGTGTAGCTTCATTAAGTCTGGTGGTGCAAGATAAATCATAAAAGATTTTGGTGGGAAGAGTTGTCTGGAAGCTTCTGGTCCAACCTTGCTCAAACACACAGGGTGTGATCCACGGTCTGGCTCCAGCTGCCAGTGCTGAGCCCTTCTCTCACCACAGTCCCACCAGCAGCTGTGCTCAGGACACACCAGTCCTGTCCCAATGGCTGGGCTGAGACCCTCACCCACACCAGCGGCTGGCACCACTGCCCCAGGGTGCCTGCAGCCCCATCTCACTTTGGTTGCTAGTCCTGTGTCCTCTTCACAGAATTATTAAGGTTGGAAAAGACCTGTAAGATCATCAAGTCCAACCATCAACCAACAACAACACGATGCGCATTAAACCATGTCCCACAGTGCCTAGTCCACATGTTCCTTGAACACCTCCAGGGATGGTGACTCCACCACCTCCCTGGGCAGCCTGTTCCAATGTCTGACAACCCCTTCTGTGAAGAAGTTTTTCCTAATATCCAGCCTGAACCTCCCCTGGGGCAACTTGAGGCTGTTTCCTCTCATTCTATCACTTGTCACTTGGGAGAAGAGACCAACACCCACCTCACCACAACCCCCTTTCAGGTAGTTGTAGAGAGCGATGAGGTCTTGCCTCAGCCTCCTCTTCTCCAGACTGAACACCCACAGCTCCCTCAGCTGCTCCTCATAAGACTTGTGCTCCAGACCTCTCACCAGCTTTGTGGCCTTTGTGCCAGTGTCCCTGGTTGCTGGCACCTTGTTCTGACAGGATTCACACACATGGAATAGACTGTGAGATGGTACAGAAAGACAGTTAAGAAAGGCTTTAATAATAACATAGGACAGGCTGTAGTGGTTGGTTGCAGGGCTTGGTCAGACAAAGGTATTGACCAGTGATGGTTTACATGTGACTGGCCCCTTTTTATACCCCTTTCTGTCCATTTTTCCCCACCTTTGTTTTGTCCTGATCCACCTTCCACAAAACATTCCTTAGGTTTTGCACAGTCTGACTTCAAATATCCTGAATCCTCCTGTTCCTCTTATTTCCCCCTTCTTATCAGTTAAATGCCCAGGCTGGCCCTCTCCAAAGCTGTGCCTGGAGTTCCTTGATGGCCCATCAATTAGCGGCTGAAGACTTTTGATCTCTGCCAGTGCCTCTATCTCTTGTGCCCCTAGTTTGTGTGTCTGCATGCTCTTGTTTTATTACTTCCCCCTTTATCTAATACCAGCCTTGCGTTGAAAGGGTCCTTGACTGGATATCGCTAATGAAGCAGAGGCTCTCACCTTCCCTATGCCCTTACAGTAGTGCCTGTCTGTCTTGTACTTGAGGCTCAAAACTAAATGTAGTACTCCGGAGTGCCTCACAAGAGCTGAATAGAGAGGCAAAGCTTATGTCTTTACCATTTTTGCTTAATTACCATCGATTAAACATATACTTAATATGGTATTCACAGTATTACAGAGCATGGGCTGTACTTCAGCATGTTTGCTTAGCTATCATAAAAACTATCATCACTATTGAAATAGAATTACTTTCTGGAGCAGTGCTCTGGGGAATGATTCTGATGCTGTTACCCTGAAAACAAGAGACAAAGTCTAGCTAATTGCAGTAGGAGCAAACTTTCAGAAGTTAAACAGCACCAGGAACTCACCTGTTTTATTCAGTTACCACCTGTTTATTTTATTTGAGTAGAGAGAAAAAAGTACTTATTCCCTGCCCAATATAACTATTATTGTTTTCAGCAGAAAACCTCCAGCGCTGCAGCAGATGGCTGCAGGTGACCCAGCGCAAGCCCTGTTGAGAACAGTGGTGCTAAAATACTTTCTCATCAGCAGAAATGGGGGCTCAGACTGTTGGTTCAGAAGGGGTGAGCACTCCTGAGGTTACAGGCTAGTATACATGTGAAGGATGGTCTTTCTCTTCCATGCAGATGAGAAACCTGAGTTACCCAAGTGGAGCTGATAGTACGCACTGGTGCAAATTCAACGGTTAAAATCTGTCCTTTACAACCATGTGCCTATGTTAGGGGCAGAAGGCAGTGTGTTTTCCATGTTGAAAGAGGGGCAGAACTGTGCTGCCAAGCTGTAACGTAAGAAGAGCTGTAACGAGCCCAGAAGAAGTTGGGAGAGTATTAGCTTACACAAGTGACCAGAATCTGTAACTGATATGGAACAAAACAGCATTTGTGTCCTCTCCCTGCTTCGGGTCCAGCAAATCTCTTCCCTCTCATAGCAATGGCCAGACTGAATAGACCCGCAGGACCTTTCATCACTTCTACCAATACGTGACCCTTGTCCTGCTGCTCTTGTCAGCAAAGACTGCATTTTCCATCACCTCTCTTCAGACAGATTGGACTGCCCTTCTTTCTTCTGCTGAGCTGATCGCTCCCTTGAATGACAGGCCAGGTAGATGGGAGGAAATTAAGGGAGGTAAATATCATATGCCTGACCATCCTGCATGCAGGATAAACACATAAAGGAGACTGGAAACTCCACGACTTCTGAAAATGTCTTTATTTAACAGGAAGGGGCAGGATTTGATATCCTGCTTTCAAAGTCATGTTGCCCTCCACAGAACATGTCAGTCTTCATTCCCTTCCAGGGAAGGCTTCTGGAGACTGGGAAAGAAAACAAGGTTTCTGGGCATATGCCCTGCCTGTAGCTTCTCTTGTTGGTCTGGAAGGCTATGTTTCCCCTGTACCTCTCCTGCACCGTAACTTCTCTGCCTTGCAGGAGCTGAACTAGGGATGTTCATGGTCTGCATCTGATCTTGCTTCTCAGGTAACCCTGCTGAAGATGAGAAAAGAAAATAGCAGAAGACAAGGAAAGTCCACCCTTTCCTTGCTTAAATAACGTGTGGTCTGGGACACTAATCCATCACCCTCTGTGCACTAGAGTAGCACCAGTAATTTCACTGGGGTCTGTGCAGACTGTTGATCTATGCAGGGCTGCTGGACTATTACTACTTCTGAAGCAAGGACGAGGAGTGAGACGCAGTGTCTGTTAGAGACGTGCAGCAGACGGTCTTGCCCGTTCACTTCCAGGATTAGGTCAGAGCTTTTTGCCTTGGACTGAAAGCATCAGGAAGAATCGGGAGGTGTTTTGTCTTGGTCAAGCCCACAGTCCCTGTGTAACCTCTGTGTCAAATAATCATTACTGTAGGTATGGTCAACCTAGTCTGTGGGGATAGGCTTAACATCCTGCTACCCTCAGTTTACAGGTAGGGACCTGTGGTACAGAGAAAATAAAGGACACATTTCTGAGACCCCAATGGCTCTGCTGCCCTTTGAGTGTTTAAGGACATCAGTCCCATCAGTATGATCGGTCTTCAAAAGCATTTCAAGCATGCCAGAGTCTAAAAGCCAGTGAAAGACAAAAGGTTTAGATTTCAAACTGCCTAAGTTCTAGCTGAAGATTTCAAAGTTTCTCAGGTGCTTCAAGCCTGTGATGGTCGGTAAAAGATTGCTTAGAGCTAATTGATTTAGAGTTAGGTGCCTTTGAGAATCTTGAAGTACCTTGACTTCAAACAAGGCCCTGTACCCCAAGTCAATAACTTGCCTGTAAAGCATCTTGCTTTTCACTGGATGTAATTCAAGTAGCAGAAAATAATAAAGCAAGGTGCTAGATGTCTTAGTAAAAGTAAGGATGCCTTCAAAGACAGTGTATTTCTTGTCCATTTTTCTATAAACGATGAAAAAAAAAATTAAACCAATGCTTTACCTGTTCAGCTCCTGCATTATTTACTGTACAAACCCATTTTCCCTGAGCAATGTAATCATGAACTAGCCATCTAAATCAGGCTGAAATTTCATTTTTCTTTGGAGAAAAGACTACCTCTTACAAGTAGCTCTTAAAAAGCAGAGTGGAAAACTTCAGTGAGCCTCTCCAGCAACAGGCCCATTTAAGAGTACGTCCGTCTTTTCGTAGTAGGCTCATATGATGAGAGAGTCTGGGATTGCTCCACATATGCATCCACGTGTCTGTAGTCACTGATTCTGAGTGATTGATACCACCCAGGCGGCATCTTAGTGCGATGCAAGATGTTCAGTATTGAAAGTTGTACACACTAACAGTGTGAAGTCATTTGTGGAAACCTTTCCATTTTGGAGGATGTTTACCTCCTTGATATTGAATTGAAACTGTGATCATGTCATTCAAAATGATCTTTTATCCAGAGAAGTTTGTGGTTCATTGCTTACAGGTTTTAGTTCCGTCAGCTTTTTGCTTTTGCCCTGGGTACAGTTCTTTTCTGTGTTGAAGGCTCTCTCCAGAGGAAGAAAAGGCTTGCTCTTGTGCCAGTCTTGTCCAGGCATCAGGTTTAGCACCACAAGGAGTGCTTTGATTTATGCTGCTGACACACAATCTGGCTTAATTAGTTAAGCAGAGTTTAAGCAGGGGAGTACAGGTCTACTGAGACAAAAATCATCATGGACATTTATGCCAGTAGTGATTTTGGGACTCTAAGGTTTATCTGTTGACATATCTTTATCAGAATCTGAATTATATCTGTTTCTCTCTCTCAGCTGTATTACTGTCTAACCAGAAGGCTTCTGAAGGAACAACAATTGGCCTGGGAAAAAACTGTTCCACTTTCAAGAAGAGCTGGGCAAAGAATTACTCTGCTTTTGAAACCTTCCCCTTTTGTTAGTGTGAGGGGTGTATTTATATTCTAAATCATGCTTAAATTATTTGATGATTGTAGATGGGTTTTTTATATGGATCTACCTATGGCTTACAGCACATTTGGGTGTAGTCATTGGAAAAAAAAAAAAAGACACTTAATCCAAGAGAGAGAATCAAATCTTCACTGTCTGTATTTCGGAAGACCTCATTTCCTGGGTCTCTTGCTTTGGAAAGAAGGCATTTAAAGTCTCTGAGCCAAATAAATATATAGTACTTCCTGTAGACTGAACAACTGCTACCATATTAAAATAATTTGGGAGAACAACTTGATCCATATTTGCCCACATGTAACAATTATTGATAGCTAGAAATGACTCACAGTTGAAGAAAACCTTGGGCCAGATTCACCCTTGGCATGAGTAGGCACATCCCTATTAGCATTAAAATATTGGCAACCATGTGTAATAGAAGTGCTTTTAGCTTTTATGGTCTTTTTTTGCAGTGTGCTGCATATGAGCAAGTGGTTAAGCTAGCCATGCCCGTGGGTACTTAGTAAGGAGGTGTTCTGTGATAACTAGTAGCTGTATCAACATCTTTGTACAACATTGACTTTTACTTGCGTAGTACTCTATATCTTGCATCGCTTTTTCAGTGATACACTTTTATGCCTTTGTCTCATAGTGTAGGGAAGCTTGTAATCCGATTTATTTTTTTTTCTTGGTTTAGAGAAAAAGAGCTTGCTGGTAGGGTGGTGCTTCATTTGTACCCTGAGAGTTTTGGAAATTATTTCAACCTTTATAGCTCAACGTTGCCCAAAGTGCATTGCTCATTTTATTCTGTTTGGCCCAGAAAACATAAATCAAAGGAAAAACTTAAGAAGATTTCTCGGTGGGTCTCATCAAAACTTTGTGCCCTGCTGTGCTCTGAGTGGGTAGATTCAAGTTTGTTGATCCATGAACTGAAGTTAGTCACACCTGGATGAGGTTGTTTCACAAAGCTAAAGCAGAATGTTGTTTGTATTGAATAGTGAATCAAACAAATGAAATTGTCTTACACAGATCTGGAAGGTGGTCAACCCCAAATCTGTAGGGTAACTTAAGGTGAAATTACATAAAACTATTGTGTAAGACCATCCCTTCTCAGGGATAAGGTGAGGGTCTTTGCAAACATGCCATGTGTATGTTGGCTCTGTGTAGCATATACAACAGGTATGCCCTGTTGAAATGGGGTTGGGGAGAAGATGTGAAGAAGCATCTTGTGTGCACTGAAGTCTGATACACAGGCTTTCCTCCAATGTGTTGTACCGACATTGATTATAGAGAATGGAAATTCTGTGTATGCTGTAGTTTCTGTTTTAAGCCTATTGACAACATTTTATATCTCACTTTGTTATTGATATTTTGTTATTATAATATTATCTGTGATGGTTGTACATTTAAATTATTATGGAATCATAGGGTAATTTGGGTTGGAAGGGACCTTTAGAGGTCACCTGGTCCAACCACCTGTACAAATAGGGTGAGCATCAGAGATCCAACTCAGAGCTAGACTGGGTTGCTCAGGGCCTTGTCCAGTTGAACTTTGAATACTTCTTCCACAGCTCTCTGGGCAACCTTATTCAGTGCTGAACCATTCTCAGGGGAAGATTTTTTTTTTTCTCTTTGTCTAAGTCAAATTTGACTTTTCGCCATCTGTGACTGTTGCTTCTCACCTGCTGTGCACTTCTGAGGAGAGTCTGGCTCTCTTTTCTCCATAATCCGCTAATAGGCAGCGGCAAGCAGCAATTAGATCCCTCAGTCCTTCTCTTCTGCAAACCAAGATCCCTCAGCTGGGGTTTATTTAATAACCAACAACATTAGAGCTCTTATTCTTCTTGATTATTTCACACACTCAATCAATCCCTTGCTCCCACTAACCCAGTGCTATAATCCCTAGGTCTCAACTTTGCTTCCCAGCAGGAGGTCACTGCTGGTCTGGAAAGGTCAATTCCTGCTATGCAGCTCCTTGCATGTGCTGGTCAAGGTCCCTGGACATCCCCCAACGTTAGTCTCCACTCAGCACTCTGATCTCTGGGATTTTCCCCCGCTTCTAGGATCTTTCCTCCAATCAAGATCTTCACCTTGCTCTTTCTAAGACCCCTGTTTCTTTTTGGAAAACCTTATTTTTAGTGGCACCTCTTCCTTCTGGAAGTTAGACTGCTGGGTTTTCCAATCTAAGTAGCATATGTACAGAACAATAACACACGAATGGCCTCCTAATTGGAGGTTCTGTCTCATGTCTCTTTATTAATAGGAGGATTCAGGATCAGGACACTTTTGTTCAGTTGATGTGCTGTCTAAATTTATGATCAACCCTTATTGGTTTCAGCTAGCAAGTTTAATCCATGTCAGATGTTCACCAGCCACACACATGCAACCAGTTATCTGCTGCCTGTAAGCATTCACAGTGTAAGCTATTTTTTTACCTACGACAACTGGGGAACCCGAAACAGGACACAGTAGTCCCGACGTGGTGAACAGAGGGTAAGAGGCAATTTCCTTGACCTGCTTTCTATTTCCTTGGTTGCTATGCAGTTGATCTTCATCACTGCAAGGATGCACTGCTGGCATGTGTTCAGCTTTTGTCCATCAGGACACATACTTTTAAAAGCTGCTCGTTGCTGCTCTGTGGAGTTGGTCTGTTGCAGATGCATGACTTCATGTTTGCCTATGTCTAAAGTTATAAAATGACTCTTGGCCATAAAGACTCATAGTAAAATTTACTTTAAAAGGGACCTGTGAAGGTCATCTTGGCCAACCCTCTATTTCCAGCAGAGCTAACTTCAAAGCTAGACCAAGGTGGTCAGCGCCTAGTCCAGTTGTGTTTTGAATATCTCAAAACTAATGAGATACATCTCAAATCTAATGCCTATGAAATAACATTTAATTTTTTTAAGGAGGGAACAAGCTCAATTTATAGGCCAGATGGTGCCATCCTGACCAGGAAAATCGACTTAGAGATGAGCCAGTAGCACACCGGAGACAAAGAAGATGTACTTGCACAATAGTTTTGCAAGGAACCTGCTCTGGCAGGGGGGTTGGACTAGATCAGGGTTTGGAGGTCCCTTCCAACCCCTATCATTCTGTAATTCTGTGATGTTAACTCTTTCGATTGACACCTTCCAAGACTACTGAAGGACTAGTTTGGATTGACTCTCAGAGGACCAGTAAACAAGGATGTTTGTTCTAATTCCTAGCCTTATTTCTAGCAAAGTTTTCTTTAGCAAAATTAGATAAAGATCAGATACAATCTCTGGGATGAAGATGGGAAACAGATTTGTGAGGCATCATCCACTGTGCTTTGCCACCCAGGAGGGAAGAATGTGTGGTGAGAAATTTATGTCTTGTATTTTATTATTCATCTGAAGTGTTCAATTATTAGTGCCATGCTAATGAAGTGTTTTTTGGATTGTCTGACAGATCTCATGATAAAATCCTTAAGAAAACAATAAAACTGGGAGGATGTTAATTGGCTAATTAGCTAATAATCAATATCCAGCAGCAGCAGCTGTGATGAGATGGCAGACAGATACTAGGCTCTGTTCAAGGGTTGGGCACTTTGTTGGTTCAAGTTTCGGGGAAGATATTGCCAAAATAATTGAGTTGTATGACAAGAGTTAGGAGAAAGGAACAGCAGCTTAACAGTGACATTAATCTAAACTGAGCACTTAAATACTTTCTCCTACAGAAACTATTATGAAGTAGCTGATCCTGGCAATTCAAAATTTTTCTTCAGATGGGCATTAGACAGGGTAGATATGAAATGCCCTGGGTAGAACCTTTAAATTTGTAAGCCTCCAAGGAGCGAGGAATATCAGCCCATGGTACGTGAAACATTTCATTAAAACTCCACAGATACAAATCTGATCAGAGTACTCCTTTACAATCTCAGAGGCAACCAGAGCAGGATTTATCTCATTTAACTGTAGGTGTTGTGATGGAGGTGAGATATGTCCTAGAAGTCTCTGGTTCTGTTCATTAACTCTAGAAGCCTAGATGGCCATATCAAATGCCTGAAGTTAAGAGAGATGCATCTCACCATGATTAACTGTGCCACAAATGTTAATGATAATGATAACTTGCTTGGTGGGTCTGTTTGTACAGCATCTCAGATGACACAATTTATGCTTCACTTACTGATACACAACTGAAACTTTGCTTACCAAAATTCAACTTATTCCAAACGTAATTCAGAGATATGGAAGGGTGAGCATGATTTCGCCATTTGTTTCCGCTTACTACCAACCCATCTTCTGTGAAAATGAAGGTCCCTATATGATTTTCCATTGTGCTCCATTGCACTGTGTTTGTGAGAACCATACAGTATCATGGACAGGAAAATTAAGGATGAGCCCAAATCTCCTTCCGCAACAGTTTGTGTCAGGCCTGGCTTGCACTGACTGACTCAAGCCCCGAAACAATGACCATTGCTTTCACAGCACCTTCCAGCAGCTGACAGGGCTTCAAGCTGGGCTTGGATATGGGGGAGGAACTGTGTGCAGCAGGGAGAGGCAATAACTTCTGACAGTGGAGTTTGGTGACTGTAGAGTTGATGAAAAACTCAGGCCTGAGGTTTAGCTCGCAAGTGGACAAAAAGGATTGGGGGAAAATAAAGAAAAAGCCAAGAAATGGCAACACAGCAGAAGCAAGCAGTTGACACAGCTTGTGTACTAAGGCAGGTTAGTGTTCCAGGATTGTACTGCTGGGAGAGTTTGACAGGTTTATGCTGAAAGACACCACTTAAAAGTGTTAACTTCTTTTAGCTTAGCCTTATGGAGCCTTTTCAGTGCAGAGTATAAAGCTGGCTATAGCCTTCATAATTCATTCTTAAAATGTGAGGTTAATGTGTAGCTACATTAGATATTAAGGGAAACAGATGGAGCAAGGAACACAGTGAATCACAGGGAATCTGTTCAAGAATTTTTCTCACTAAGAGAATTTTTCCTTACTGAGTCTGCCTTAAATATCAGAGAAAGCTCAAGTCACCATATAAATGCCAGTTCTGCAGTCCCCTGTTTGGTATTTGAAGTTTCGAGCTAAATGTTGAGTTTGTTCAGGTTGGGACTTACCAAGGAGAAGAAGCAAATTCGTTCTCATTGAATTTTACTTAGATCTTTGTTCCTAGTCTCTCTTGAAAACCTAAGACTTTTATTTCTCTGGTGACCATCTGGAATATTATGCTTTGTAGATATGGTTCGGCCACAATGTGCAGGTCTGCTTATTTCAACCATAAGGAGATGCTCCCGATTCCTAACACAAATCAGACCTCATATCCAAACTTACTGTAATTCCAGACTACCCATCAGCTCCCTGGCCAGCTGCCCGAAGGCAGAGGAAGGTGGTATGGTTACATAAATAGGGTTGTTGGAAGCATCAAGTGAGGTCAACTGGCATGGTCCTACAGTCAGAAAGCCCAGCCAGGATTTCCATTGTTCTTCAATCAGATAGGATGGTGGAAGAATGCCTCTGATGATCTCAACTCCAGCTGGGGGCTGATATCCTTCCAGAGCTGGATAAATAATAAATGGCCCCAGTGACAGACGTCTCCAAAGTGTGCTAATAATTGTAATCTAATGGACTGGATGACATAGGTGTATGTTCGTGCCCTCTCCTGGTTGGAGCCAAATGATCTAGTGTTTTTCATTTGTGTGTAAGGGAACAGAAAATTAGGGCCTGTTGTGAAACTGGTGGTTAATCCCTGGAGGAAACAATCAAGGGAAGTATCACCACCTCTTGATGTTGTCAAAACTGAATGAAATTCAGGAAGCAGAAGCTTTAGGTGTCTGTCTCTCATTGTGCTTGGTGAAGAAGTGAACGGATGAAACTGAAGCCTATGGAACATGAGGAGATCAGACCAAGAGATCAAATGGCTCCTTTGTGCTTAGATGCTACAGAAAATATTTTGCCTGTATTTTCTGTTAAGAGTTTTGAGTGAAACGTTTCTAACCAGCCTTTGAACTGATCAAAAAAAGAAAAGTATTTTTTTTGTATTGTTCCCTATTTTCAGAAAAACATTTTGGCTTGATTTGTTGTCAGCTGGTTTTCATGTTCGTGTTTTGGTTTTTTTTTTCCCCCCATGGCTCATATTGCAGTAATCTGTACTTTTGGAACAAGATGATCAGAGCTTAATATCTGCCGTTACTGAAATAATCCTCTTGGCTATGATGTGTGGCAAAGTGGCATGTCTGAAGTCTTTTGTAGCATTTGACCTCACCTGCTGGGTCTGATGTGGTAAGGAGCTGTGCTACTTTGCGTGGAGCTACAGCAAAGTATCCCCTGCTGTTCCCTCTGCAGGAGGGAAGGCTTTGCACCACCCATTTGGCCAGAACACCATTCTCATCTTGGCTTACAACCATGTAGGCTAGTGATGGGGAAAGTGGACGTGTCTGTGTGTCTGTCCTCCCACCCATCTTCAATTCCACCTACTTTGTCTTTGGAGTGTGAGGTACTGTCAACCAATTTTAGGCCAGGAGGTAAACATCTTTTTTCTTCCTCTATAGCAAGGAAAGGAACCTCAGCTTCTGTTAAGAGGGGACAGAAATCTGTGTTGGTGTCAAGGTTCAGAGCTCTTACCAGCAGATACAGGTAGTTCATTCTCCAAAAGGCTCTGTCTGGACTGGTGCTTGGTTTCTCCTGAGGCAGAGTTAACGCACTTGCAAAGTCAGAGCCGGAATCATGTAGCTGTTCTGCATAAGGCCATAGGTGCACAGTGCTGGGGGTCGTGAACAGACCGGAGGAGATGTAGGCAACCTCCGTTCCGCCTTTGCAAAGGGATGGCATCCTGTTGGCTTTCTGTGGTGGCACAGTGGGAAACTGGAAGCTGCTGAGCTAGGCAGACAATCCCCCATATGATTCTGAAGCAGGCTGTCTATCTCTGCCTGTGTGAGGTGTTGGTTCTTTCCGTCCATAGCCTGAATGGTGGATCCCTCAAAATGAGTTAGTACTTACATGGCCCTGCAGGTTTACGTGGTGCTGGCCGAGACCTAAAATGTGCCAAGTAAACAACAAAGGAAAAAATGTCTTGTTCTCTCCCTGTTGTTGCTCCTTGTAGAATACGCTGTGGTGTCCTCCAATGAGCCATAGCATGGGGGTTCTCTTCCCTCCTGTGTGTGCCGGTTTTCAGCAATGGTGTTTCTTGATAGCTTGATGCATCTCTACCATCCTGTATTTTGCAACATTCCCCCTTTGCCAGCCCTTATGAAACTTGCAACCTTTCCTTAGCATTCACGTCACCGCCCAGCAATGTCTTCTGGGCGCTGGCAGGGTGCAGTGCAATACCAAGCCTACTGGTGATCTGTCCAGGTGGTCAAAGACCAGAGGTGGCAGGAACAGTGGGTCTGGTTTACACTGTTGTCATTTCTGTGACTTGAGTGGAGATGTTCCTTACCCACCTCCTCACCTGTAAAGTGATGGGAGAGTCAAGGTGGGCATTTCTCACCTTCTTTTGCAGGCGGGTGTTGCGTGGTGTGTGGCTTTGGTACCCTGTGTCACTGTAGTAACAGCAAGTCGTTGTTTCCTGGCAACCGTCAGGGTTGCTAAGAGAAAAATCGGCAGCATTTGTAAACCTGACGTCTTTGACATCATCTGCTCACCTTACATTGGGATGAGCTTGATGGAGAGAAGATGACCTGGTGGCCAGGCTCATCTCCTTTAGCCCAGCTGTATGTTGGTTTTCATAAATAATTAGTGTCTATAAGGCATTGGAATAGCCTGTCTGGGAGTCAGGGAACATGGATCCTGTTGTTTGCCCTCCTTGGTCCATTCAATAACTCCAGGTAACAATTCCTGCCCTCTGCTATGAGACGAAATGAGTTCTGTGGACAAAAATCACTATCTAGGTGCTAAGTGTTATCACCGGTCTTTGATGCTCTGGTTCCCCAGTACATTTCGTAGGTGGCTTCACTGAGAAAGAAGCTTTCACCAAGCTGTCTCCTCTGCCAGTGCTTCATTCTTAAAACATTTTGCTTTGTAAACCCACCTGTCCATAGGCCGTTGTGTGAAAGCTGTATTTGGAGTGGGGAGTGTGTGTGTGGGTAGGGGAAGGAACAGCAGATTCAGTAAGGTATTACTCCAGCTTAGCTCTGTGGAATTCAGTAGAGTTATATCAACGCAAATCTAAAGCAACAGAGTGATGAATTGATAAATCCTATTTGCTTGCATCTGCCCACTCTGAGCCAGAGCTGGAGACGTTACTATCCGCTGGTGCATGCCAGAGCACGTGCAGAGTGAGTTGTTGTGCTCTCTACAGTGCTCAGGAGACAGATGGTGAAACCCACCCATTCTGGAGCGTGCCTACAGAGAGTACGATTTTTGCAGTGTGGTGATGCTGGCAGGCAATGCAATAGCAATACTCTTACATTTCAGAGAACTGGCTGCTCTCAGAAGTGTTATTTTACCAGTATTGTCTTCTGGCACCTTTTTGTTCCACAGCTGCCTGCACAGCTTTTGACACACACCGCTGATGGAGATGGGGTACTGCTCTGGCTGGACCCGCTCCGCGATTTAGTGTGAGGACTGGACTATAGGGAGGAAAGTCAGATCGTCTCAGCTACTGGGGTGCTCTTAGGAGAGGAGAAGCAGCGGAGCAATGCTCTTCGCCCCTTCTAAAATGACAGCAAAACCTCTGTGGTAGCACCGTATGGGCAGAGGTTCTGGTTGGGGCGAGGGGGAGGGCAGAGCAGATTAATGGGGAGGATGTCTTCTCTACCTTAAATGGATAACATTTCATTAGCTGTGCAAGCGGGGCTTGTGACAAGACAATGAAGCCCTGTGCGCTTTTGCAGAAGCCATCAGAAATCCTGGGGATGTTCAGAAATGCTCAGTTTTCCACCAATTTCCTGCAGCTGACAGTACATTTGTGTTGACCTTGGTGACAGCACCAGCCTCGCAAATGAAAAGGACATGCATCACTAAGAGGAGAATTAAATTTGCAATGAATGGCTTGTATTTCATTTTCTGTTACTGTCATTTTCATCTGTCCCGGCTAATCCTCGTGTCCCTAGAAAGCCTGCCCCAGTGTTCCATTTCCTGCAGCGGGAACGATGCCTGCGCTCACAGCGTGGGGTAGCTTTCTCCAGCTCTTTTGTTAAACGCTGTCATGTAACCCCTGAGCTCCTTGTTCCTTTGCCAGTGGTGGGGAGCGTGCAACTCGCTGATGTGGAGTCTTCTGCTTATTCCTCAGACAAAAAAATCAGCTCCGACTTTTGACTGGAACCTGTAAGAGCAGCATTTCTCAAGTGACAGTGTTGTTCCCAGTTTAGCAGATAGGGACTCTGTGTCGGTATGAGAAGGGGAAAAAGTAATCTGTTATATTGTAGCTGTCGCTTCAGAGATTTTCATCCCTTTCCCTTATGTAATCATGAGAGTATTATAGACAAAAGATATGGGGGTTACAGGTATGTGAAATGGCTTCACACACCTATCTAGACACCCCTTTCGCCTAGTTTGTGTTAGAAGAAGTGGGGGATTAAAGAACATATCCTCTTTTTGCTTTAAAAAAAGGTAGAGGTTTGGCGTAATTACCGGTGCAATAGTAATATCATGCGTGAATCCAGATGTGATCACTGTTTTCTTTTTCTCCTTCCTTTTTCTTTTTTGTTTGTTTATATAAAATGTCACTGTAGCTCATTTTTCGGGATTGTGTGATTATTATTTTATAGTGATCTGGCTCTGCTCAGAAGTTCCTGCCTGGAAAATCCTATAAGGTGAAGTTGTCCCCTAAGGACAATCATCTATAAAGAAGTGGGCTAGTAGTCTGAGCGACCTAGAGACATTTGCCTGAGTTGCAGAGGCCCATGACCTGAGTTTTGGAGGAGAGAAATGATTTGATGTCAGACTTGAGTCCTTGGCTTCTGGAGCTGGGCCAAGCCCACTTCCTAGAATTAAATCATAGTATGATTTAATGACATGGTGACAGCTGGAAATGACCAGGTGATCCAGGAACCTCTCTCCACAGAGATGTGGAGAAAGAGGGGGCAGAGCAACTGGGGAACTGAAAATGGAGCCTGTGACAGGTGCCACTCGCTGTGCCCCGCTACAAGAGACCGGCTTACAAAAGAGGGAAGGGCGAGAGGCTGGCTCCTTTCCACCGTGAGCTCACTGACTTTGTAAGGTCATGGCGAGGCTGCCTTGATTCCCTGTGCGCCGCGGTCTCTGCCGCCCTGCCAGCGCTGATGCGCAGCGGCTGTGGAGCTGCGGAGCTGCGCTTCAGTTCAGCACAGCAGACCCGCAGCCAAGTCTAGATGACTTTGCAGATGCTGGCGTTGCGCGTGAAATGACCTGAGATGAGCCGTGATTCAGATCTCAGGGCAGGGCTGGAGCACTCTACCCAGAGGAAGAAGGCAGTGGATTCTTGTTCTAAGTGGAGTCCCTCAGAAAGGATTTCCTTTGCAGAAGGTTTGGGATTGAGGCAGCTGGCCAATGTGAGAAGGCATTTGTGTTTCAAAGTCAACGGGAGTTTTCCTCTACCCTCTGACAAAAATAAGGGAGACAGAGGACTTGGGAATCACGAGAGAGCTCTGTGGATAGGAGAGATTTTGTAGCGGCAGCTCTCTCTCTGTATCCCCAAACAGATCTGATTCAGAGAAACCTGAGCACAGCAAAGCCCTTTTCTTGGCAGTATCCAGCACTAACTCCTCTCCATGGAAGTACATGGCTTCAGTTCTGTGCAGACAAAATGTCAGGGCTTCATCTGTTTCCCTCCCCTCTACCAGCTGAGAAGCCAGCAAGTGCCTTTCTAATGAAGGATTAACTTTGCACTCAGGTTTGTCCTCCCCACAGCCATACCCAAGGCATATTAAGATGTGCTCACTGAATAAAGCCAGGTCAGGTGTGGAGGTGTCAGTCTGCTGGCTTACCCGTAGCTCTGACTCCTTGAAGCTAGGCTTTGACTTGGTTAGCAATAGTAAGGCTGTGCTACAGGCCCAAAAAGTAGGATTGCAAAGGTTTTGCTCCCCGCCTCCCATCTGAAGGAGGTGGCTTCCTGAGCTGGCTGGCACCCTTTTTTTTTTTCTCAGCTGCGATCCACATGCAGCCTCCAGCAAAAGTCCTCAGGCATTGTGGACATGGCATTGTGGGATGTGGTTTAGTGGGCATGGTGGTGTTGGTTGATGGTTGGACTTGATGATCTTACAGGTCTTTTCCAACCGTAGTGATTCTGTGATTTAACCCCCTTAGCAAGGCTGGGGTTGTGCTCGCTGCTGTTGGGTGGGAGGAGAGGCAGAGCAGCGGTAGCCCAGCAGCAGGGCTGTTTGGCATCCAAGAACAGGGATTCAAGCCCTAGCTACAGAAAGGGACATAATGGTTGGGTGACAGGGGAACGGGAATGAAAATGAACTCTTGGCTCTTTGTGTCAGAACATGTCTACAAGACTCGGAGCGTCCTTGTCCCGACAAGCAGGGTTTTCAAGGCAGGTCTGGCTCGTTGGCAGTGCTGAATATGTCCTTGCTTTGCATCCAGCAGGCATGGGGAAAAGAGCCTGAGAAAAAAGAGTAGCTCCTGATGCCAACCCCGTAAGGCAGCTGACTTCTCAGATGTCGGGCAGATCTGAAACATCAAAGGGGCTTCTCTTGAACTAGCTGACCTTTTATGACACATATCCTTTTGCTAATACCCAGCAGATTATCTTTGCCTTGTTTTTGCTACTGTGTTCTTGACCTGTGGCAACCCCCCTGCTTTGAACATGCTCCGTGATGGCAGAGAGGTGGCATTCGCAGTGACTGTACTGCTGCTGGTGGCTCCCCGTGGGTGGCAGTTGCTCCCCTCTGAATTTTCTTTTTGTGTGTATGTACATGTGTCACTGGAAGTGCCTCTGAGCATGTGTCACCACCCCTGTGTTTCAACCTGATCCTGAGCTATAGGTGAGCATCCGTTCAGCAGACACAGAGAAAGTGAGTTGAGCCCCAGGTGAACTATGTATTGCCGCGAACGCAAGACTTGGCCATGCTTACGCACATGGTAAGCTGCAACCCAAGACCACCCAGGACAATAATTTCCGGTGGCTTTCTGTCTCCCTTGAGCAGTCTTGCTGAAATCCAGGAGAGTGCTGGTGGAAACAGATGTGAGAGAGGTGTTTCTGGAGGAACGTGTCGCTGCTAACTTCTGGAGTTAAACATGATTATGAGATGAAGCAATGAAGGAAAGCCAGCACAGAGGAGACAAACCCCTTGCTTTTAAGCACTGTTCTGCTGTGTCTCAGACATGCTCTCGTTGATCCCATCATGCGGTTCTTGTTGAGAGGTAACTGCACAACGCTGCCACACACGCAAATCGCCTCTGACTCTGCTCTCAGGGCTGTCTGCAGCCTTCTCTTTCCTGGCTCTGCTGTCCTGGTCCTGGACTTTTTCCAGCCAACACCTCCCACCTGCGTTCTACTCTGTTATCAGCAATTCGCCTATCATGTTATAATCTGCTGGAATAACTTGCACTGCATAAGCGATTCTTGAAATGTGCATAGCGCTTAGACTTAGCGCAGAGGACAGGCACTCACAAAGAATATGAGAATCACTAATTAACAACAGTTTCTCTAGGAAATAAAGGGCAGAAAGCTTGTGTAATGTGTTGCTCAGACTGTTAGGAAGCCCCTGGTTCTAGGAGAAGGGAGGAAGTGAAAGAGGTGGCTGTGTGAGCCTGCTTGCCTTGGCATACTGGACCAAACAGCGAGGCTCAGCTTCAGTCTTCAAGAGTCAAGACCTTGGAGGTCTGTTGCAGTCACTAGCTATCGTGTCATGTCGACCAGTTGCGGAAGCTAGTGGCTTGAGGCTGTGCCTGTCAAAAGAGGTGGCTGGTTCTCTCCACTGTCCTTCTGCAGCCTTCAACATCCATGCAACTTGCGTGTCACGTTTTTCCTTTGTGATCTGAATTAATCCTGCCTTCACAGTCAGCCCCCAGGGAGACTGTTCAGTACTGAGTCAAATTATCCCCCAAACTGAATTCTGTGTACTTGGAACAGCCCAACTTTCAATGTCCTTGCGCAGGTTATCCTCTTTGCCAGCAAACTAGCTGTACTGTTCGAGCGCTGCCCTCGCCAAACAGCACCCGATTAGCATTTTCAGTCCTACTTCAGTTTGTTGCTTCCCACATGATCTGGCCCTTTCTCAGTACGGAGATGGACTGCCCAGGAAGGCTGAAGTGCCACTGAATATATTCATGTGCTACATGGAGGAGCATTGGAGCTGACAGAATAAAAGCATGTCCAGAGAAGGGCGATGAAGCTGGTGAGGGGTCTGGAGCACAAGTCTGATGAGGAGCGGCTGAGGGAACTGGGGTTGTTCAGTCTGGAGAAGAGGAGGCTGAGGGGAGACCTCATCGCTCTCTACAACTACCTGAAAGGGGGTTGTGGTGAGGTGGGTGTTGGTCTCTTCTCCCAAGTGATGAGTGACAGGACAAGAGGGAATGGCCTCAAGTTTTGCCAGGGGAGGTTCAGGCTGGATATTACGAAAAATTTCCTTCCTGAGAGAGTGGTGAAGCATTGGAACAGGCTGCCCAGGGAGGTGGTGGAGTCACCATCCCTGGAGGCGTTCAAGGAACGTGTGGACGTGGCATTGTGGGACATGGTTTAGTGGGCATGGTGGTGTTGGGGTGATGGTTGGACTTGATGATCTTCCAGGTCTTTTCCAACCTTAGTGATTCGGTGATTCTGTAATAATGCTGTTGGGCATAGCTACTGTTCAAATTACTCTTTGACTCTTTAGTCTCCTGGGCACCTATTTACTATCATTCCTGTATTAGTCTTGGAAAAAGCTGGGAACCCTGCCATACTAGTACCAGTGGATCGAGCCCTCTAGTTCATCCTCCATAGTTTTTTTTTTTTTTCCCCAGTTTTCTCAAACCACAGTGAGTTTTAATGCTGGAGTTAGTTCTTAAATAATGAGGATGAACACTTCTGTAGGGTTTTAGTTCCAGGAAGGATGGTCGGCACTCCATAGACAGCAAAACCATGATGATTTTTGTTGTTAGCAAGAATACAAATAGTAATTCGTTGTAGTTACCTCACATTGGCCGTCTCAGGAAGAACCTGGGAGCTATTGGATGAGGCACAGAAATATCAGGCACAGCTGTACTTGTAGGCAGTATAAAACATAGCCTGTTCTATGTAGACATAGCTTTGCCTAGGCTATGAAATATTACTGAAACACAATTGGAACAATCCAGTTAGGTCATGCAATGAGAAATATGATTTATGAGGGTAAAGCCAGCTCAACATCATCTTAATGACCTACTATTAAATACACATTACTAAATTTGATATGTCCAGGAGCACACTGGCTGAGAGACAGTGTTCCTATCTAATTCAGTGGTTTCTACTCATTTTCAAACACATCGCATAGCTGCAGAAAAAAGAGTAGAACTGGTTTGGACAGAGATTACTCTTCTGGCTATTTAGAGAAGCCTCACCTTTACATACCACCTTTGTTTTGACCACCTGAGCAAAGAGTGATTGGTGTCTTAAGCTAATATGCCATATACAAGCAATGGCAGCCAAAAAGCCAACATATGTTTGCTGCCGTTTCTTCTGCCGCAGGAAAACTAATCACTGATAGCAGCATGAGCAGTGGAGATTTCTTAAACAATCACAGCTAATATAATGGCATCTTCATGGACCGAAAACATAGTTATGCACAAACATAGGGGTACTTAGACTTCCCTCCAAGTCTTAGACTTTCCTTCCTGTAGCAAGGAAGGGAAATGGTGTAAGTGTTCCTGTACTTCATCTGCCTAAGTGACTGTAGGATGATCTTTCCAATGTTAATTAAGCTGAGTCAGAGTATAAGGTGTGACATGAATAATTACTGAACACACAAAAAAGCAATAAATACACATACGGAGTTATGAAAGCTTAAATTGCTTTCCCTGATGCAGAGAATGTCTGTCCCCTAAGGTAAATGCCATCAAACAATGCTGGATTCCTGTCAAAGTGGCAGCTGATGGCCATTCTGGGAGTCTGACCACTGATGGTTCGGCATCTGACAGCTTAGCCTGTTTTGTTTCTGCGGGATTCAGGCAGCAGTTCAAGTTGGCCTCTCTCAGCAGAGCTCATTCCAGGGACTGCGGGGTGGAAAATCCCTTGCATATAATGTACTTTTGATGTCCCAAAGTTCTATCTCCTCTTAAAAATGGAAAGGTGTCCTGCGCCTCAATTTCTACATATAAGGAGATAGCTCTTTCCTGTGCTTCTAAGGTTTTGCCCCAAAGACCACGAAGTCCTTCCACGCTGTTTTGATGGGAATCACATGAGAACATGGCATAGATGTTTTGCTTATAATTGTGGCTTATGATTTCTGTCCTTCTTGTGAACAACAGCCAGCAAGAGCAAGGAGCAAGTGGTTTATTGGTATTGGAACTTGTTTCTCCATGCTTGTGACCATGCACAATCCATGGGGTGTTGCAGCACTCTGCATCCAAGGAGAGTGATATCTGGTGATACTCCAGGTGATACCTGAAATGCAGGGGAATTTGTGAGGAATGTCACAGCATCCTAGAAAGCACACTGCAACCTGCAAAAAGGAACTGTTCTATTACAAAGTCAACTGAAGTTTCTAGGAATGATATAATCACATGAAGGGAGACCAGAGTTAAATTACCAAGTCAATAGACGTGATTTGGAGGAACACAGCTCTGAGGTGGAAACAGATAGCAGTACCAGGCTGAACCAGAGTTCATCTGAATTACAGGACACTATGCCTGGAATTAACTGTGCTTTATGCAGAGTAGTTGAATGGATGGGCAGCCAGCAAGCCCCTGTAGAAGTGGGGGAGACAGAAGGTTATGTTTTGATGTCAAAGCAGGGCACTAGGTTATTGGTCTCTAGGGGCAAACTGTGTTGCTGGGCTGGGTCCTGGGGAAGATGTACAGGAAAGAACTGGCTTGTGACTTCTACTGCAGCACAAATATCACATCAGTGTCCTCAAGTGCTCCATTAAGAGGAAGAGGTGCCATGGTAAAAAGATGCCGTAGCGGTAGGATTAGCATGATGCTACTGGGGGAGATATGTAGGTCGTGCAAATACTGTTGGTATCAGTGGACCTCCACCCACCTCCTGTTTGCCATCAGCAAACAGACTCACTCCATCTATGTTCTCTCTTCACCCTCAGCTCCTGATCACGGTCTCCTCTGCACGGAGAGTCGAACAGCTTGGTCTGTGCCACCCTATTCTGTGACTGCTGGGGGAGGCAGTTTGTCTCTCATGAGTGTTCTGCTGTTTGGAAACACGAAGGGGAGAGGGGAATTGAATTAAATTGCAATGTTTTGGGGTCACGTTCTCTGGTGTAAATCAGCACAGCCTCAATGAATTCAATTAGTGATGCTCACCCTGGAGTTATAAACATTGATGTCTCTTGCTGTGAGTACTATGGCAGCATGCAGAAGATTTAAAAAGAGCAATTTTTTTTCATTGTTTTTTATAGACAGCAGTTGGAGAAATGCTAAAAAAGTTGTCAGCCTTTGCATCAAAGTTCTTGAACCAAATATCAGCCGCCCTAAACACTCCTGTTGGCCCGCATCTTGGGGCAACCCTCACTGTATGCACCAGACTGTCATGCTCAAAGGACTATTTTCACACTAAAAATCCCCTTGAGTGAGATTAACAAATGACAAATAAGCCGCTCCAAGTTCTCGTGGGAATCCTACAGGATATACCAGTTTGGGGACATATGAGGACTCTCATTTTTTTCACAGAGAAAATCCTGTCACCTTCTATGCATAGAGAATTGCAACAGAAGGATCCATATGGAATCACAAAGGAAATGTTTCCTGTGCATTTGAGATGGTAACAACAGACAGGATTCCATCGTAGTATAAGCACGAGTGTCCTCTGCAAGTGAATGGAAGTCCCAGAAGGTCTTGGTGTCTAGACTTTTTATTTTTATTTTTCAATTATTTTTTTTTAGGGTGACTTAATTTTAGTTTGCAAGTGCAGCAGGTCTCTTCCCAGTCACTGGTAGAAACCCAGGAAGACTGGATGTGATTTACAGTCATTTCCCATAAGAAATTGAGGGCCAGAACAGTCAAGGTTAAAGACTGAAGTAATAGCAGCTTTTACAGTAACAACCAGTCTTCCATTTATAGATCCTCATGTCTAGCTCACTAGAGTAGCTCCAGGTAAATTCTCTTTATGATAGAGAATAGTTCTAGACCAACTAAGCCAAGTGCCAGAAATCCCAGAATGGCAAAAGGTCTGAAAGGAAAGAAAGCAGTCATTTCTATGCCACCTTCCCCCAAAATATGCCCATGAAAGCTAAAACAGGAAAGATAAGAAATGACTGGTCTTCATTCTGCTTTTACTTAGAGCATCCTTACCCGAATTTGATAGTTGACCACAACAGAAAATATCAATGTAAAAGATGGCACAACAGCAGCTGTAGCTTAGATATTCAGCTCTATACTTCATGAGAAAGGTTCCTGGGGGGTTCAACAAGCCTTTAGCCTTCATTTTCCCAGTTCCCTGCCTCAGCAATAGCAGTAAATGCAGTATATCCTCCTGCCTCACGTGATTTTTGCTGCCATTGTCTCCTCTCTGAATCTGGATAGCAGGGGGAAAATGGAATGAGTCCCAAAGGCACGGCTCTTCATCGAGGCTGGGGGATAGCAGATTTCAAGGGAAGTGGGTGCCAGAGCGTTCCACATGTGCCAAGGTGTTAAGGAAGTGCAGCTCAGGAGTGAAGCGCATCACCAGCACTGCAGAGGCTGCTCACCCAGCTCCTGCCTGCTTTAAACCTGGCTCCAACCAAATACATGAGCCTGTGGCTGCTCACAATTTCTAAATCTAGCGTTTAGTTCTGAAAGCCCTGTAGGAACTTGGTTTTCCTTCCCCGCCCCCCCCCCCTTCCTCTTCCACATCAAGCCTTTTGCCTCAGTGACTTTGCTGCCTGGGCTGGGAGCGGGACGCTGAATCTCTGCTCCCCACTCTGCTCCCAGATGGGAAGAGGAAGGGTGCCATCGTGGCAGGAGTAGTCGCTGTCCTGTGCAGGCTTCCACTTCCACAAAAGACATAAGCTGTGTTTGCACGCAGGGAATCCCTGTGCTTTACATGCCTCTTTTTTTCAGTAGCTGTATCTCTTCCCAGTCTGTGTGCTGAACAGAAAGCTGGTAAAAGCAGAACCTCCATCAACTTAAAAAGAATTAGTTATATCCATAAGCTAAGAAATTGAAAAGAGGGGAAAAAAGTGAAACTTGTCATTTTTTCAAGTGTGCATATGTTTTACTGTGTGGACTCCTGCTATTAAATAACACTTATTGTGTATGTACCTAATAGGAGTGTATTTGCACGTCTATGTTTGCTTTTCACACCAGGCCCATCATATTTCTCTTGTCAAGCAGGTGAATGATCATAATTTGTACTAAAATTATCAGTGTCATGGCAAAACATGCATTGGACAGATATTTTTTTCAGCACTGCTCCTGAAAGATGATGCTTTGCATAACTACGATTTAATGTGGCCAATTCTTTTCATACAGAAGGTGGAGGTTGCTTGTGTTTTTAATGTAGTAGCTATGCTGTCTATTTTATTTCCCCCAAAATTTGCTAAGCCAGGGTTATAAGCATTTGGTGATTTCCTGGCTTGCAACATCTAAGCCCTGAGTACGCTTATGTTCCAGAACATGGGTAGCTCCTGCGCACCCCTTGTTCATCTGCAAGCTTTCCGTCCTGTTAGTTGATAGTTGGTTCTTCGCTCCAGTCAAGGCCTGGGGATCTCCAAGGATGCTGATTCCACCATAAGTCTGGAAGACCTGTTTCAGCACTGCCCCACTCTCACTGTGGTTTTCTTTTCCTTGTATCTCGTCAGCATATCCCCTGCTGCAACTTCTGAACAATCCACACAGATTAAGCAGAATATTTTGGCTGGGGTTTCGTGAGTCTGAAATACCTCCATAGCTCTGCTGAAATAGTTTCTTTTTGCAAAGTCTGAAACACTTTATTTGTATTTGGATCTTCTCTAACATGTTTAATAGTTTAAAAAGAAATTAAATAAAATTTGAAGCTCACAGTCATTCTAAAATTAGGGAAACAACATTTTCACTTAGGCAAGTGGTGTTTTAACAAGTGGTGTTTTAACAATTTTAAACATTTATGAGGATTTTTCACATAAAATTATCAAAGCCAATCTTTTCCTTTTTATATTTTGGTATTTCAGTTTGGTGTTTTTTTTTTTTTTTTCCTCAGAAAGGATGATTTAGTCAAAACATATCTCACTGTACCAGTTCAGAAGCCCATGGGAATGTCTGCACAACCAGGTACAGCTGAACCTAGTGCTAACTCTTTACTAGTGAGACATGAGTTAGCTTTGATCCAAACCTGTTAGTGCAGGTCCAGGCTGCACAGGAAAACCTGCTGAGATACAGACAGCTGCATCAGCCCTTCTAGAAACAAACTCTCTTCTTTGATGCTTATGGTCTAGATTCATTCTGCATAACTATGAACTCAAAATAGTGACTCCTTGTCCCTCTGTTGCCTCTGAGGAAAGAGGAGCATCTACAAAGGGCAGCTCAGACCTCATCTGAGCTGGTTTCCCACCGGAGGTGTCTGGCTCCCTGTGATGACTACCCAAGGATCCCAAATTGATCCAACTGCTGATTTAAACGCTTTACAGAGGTGGCGAAAATCCCTTGTGACAAACAAGGGCTCAAATTCCCAAAAGGCAACTCCCTTTGGCCTATTGCAGGTATTTTCATCATCTGTGTTAAGATCCCAACTTAGAAGCCATTCGTAAAATTGACATTAAAGGCTTGGTTTGTTATACAGAGACTGGGGAATGAGGGGATGCCTCCAGAGTACAAATGCTTAAGCTAATAGTCTCCAGCAAGACAGTGTGAACAGCTTCCCTCCCACAGAGGGTGGACAGAAGCAGAGAAGGTGATACTTGTACATCTTTCAGTGGTGGTTTGAGCTTGCTCGTCTAAAGGGTGTTGGTGTGAATATCCATCTCCTGTGAGAAGGCAAGGGCTTTCCAGAAGCGCTAAAGCAAGCTCGTTGAAGAGTTGGTGGTGAGAATGAAGTCTGGGATGGTGGGTTTCACCCCCAGCCCTGGTTGCTTGACTGTTATCCCCTCCCTTTCATCTGATGGCTCCCCAAGTTTTTTCAGTGCAGCGTAGGGAGGGGAACAATTTGCAACTGAGTCGGGCTGAGGTGTTCTGCCTCCATCGCCAGAAGGCTTAGTTTTGCTTTTTATTAATCACAGGAGTTGAGTGACTGTTTGAAATGCAACCGTATGGCACCGGTGTCCTGTGAAACATATGGGCCCAGGGGAAAGGTCTGACCTGAGCCTCAGCTGGTGTCCCCTGACGTCAGACCAACTATACACCCGTTCACGGCAGCTGAGGGAGGTAGTCTCTTGTGTGCACAGCTCAGCTGTTTGCCCAAAGGGCAGCCTTTGCCACGCTGAAGGACTTGTTTTAGGATGACAGAATGGATGGTTCTGTACTTTCCATGTATTTTTTTGCAACGTTTGCATCAGCTTACTGATGTAGTCTTGAGAAAGGGAGAAAGCAAGCCTTCCCTGATGGCTCCAGTGGTGCATGTGTTCTTTAGCAAGCCCAAAAAGGGAATGCTGGCTTCTTATGGTGAGAGTTTCCTGGAGTTAGAAACTGATTAGCTTCCCAGGGTCACCGAGTCCTCTGACTCTTCTGCATTGCCAGAACAAGTAAATACACAACGGTGCCGGGGACACCGAGACTTCGATGGTCTCTGCTCCCTAGAGTTACTGCACCAAATCTCCAGCTGGGGAAAGGCAGCATAATTCTGCTTTGCTGCATTCTCCTGTTTGAAGCTTCAGCCCTGAGGATTTGTTTATCAGCTCGCCAATATGCCATATTTCAATATGAAAATACAGCATGTTACAATGCTAAGTAGAATGACGTTTAATTTTAGAAGACACCTCCTTTCTGTGTGTAGGAAGATGGGTTTTGCTGTGCGCTGAAGCGCACAATAAGGCTGTTATCGAACATTCCCATGCTGGTGTGAATTAGAAGCAGCACAGTTTTAAAATCAGCAAAGCTGCACCCACTTAAAACCAGTCTGCTTTCAGAGTCTTTACAGGGGCATTTTGCATTTATTGTCTCACGTGACCAAGTGAGTACTGAGGGTCATCTTTTCTCTGGAGCCACATCAGTTTATATCTGCTGAGAACCTGCCTTTGAATGCATACTCCACCAAGCGTGTCAGATTTGCTATGCTGTTTTGCAGTAAATGCCTAAAGGCTTCTACAGTGCCTGGAGCAATGCACAATAACAGGACTTGGATACACCGTGACCAAGCAGAAAAGACCACTTTCTGGGGAAGGGATGCGAGGGAAGTCATTCGCAGGGAGGAGGAGGACTTTTTGGATCACCTCTAAGGGGAGGGGAGGAGAGGGGAAGGAAGGGAAGAAGGGCACACGGAGCTCCCCATTGTAGGAGCTGTGCAAGAACTGGTGCAGAGGAGGATGAGTCACCTTCAGGCTTTGGCTTGGGTGGCAAGGGAGGCGCTTCCACCTCCCAAACTCCCCCTCCTTTTGCTTTATCGCTGCTTTTCTGCTCTCAGACTCTGCGGTGACCCTTGATCCGCTGTTCAGAGAAGGATGGTGGCAGAGCCGCAGGTATGGGAAGAGCAGAGCAGGGAAGCACGGCACCTGTATGGGGGTCTCAAAGTCATGCCTTTTCGCTGTGTGTTGGGTCGGCTGTTAGAGGACTGGCCTAGGGGCTGTGGGTAACTCTGGCTCTCCCATATTTTACGTAGTCATTTACACCCACATCAGTGGGGGAGGAAGCACCCGCAAATCAGAGCTTCTCCATTTCTTTACAGTAGACTTTGCTGGCTTTGCGTTATCTTCCTCAGAGAGAAACTGCTGCACAGAGCCCTCTGCAGAGAGCTTCAGACCCATGTATTTTCGGTACTGCTGTTGATACACAAGATGGGAGGCAGCGAAAGGGACACTTTGCCTGACTTGAACTATCTAATACTTCAGCATCAAGTCTGAGTTAATTGTCTAGGCTCTTTCTTTTGTTAGTAAAAAAGCCAGGCACTGCTAAGGGGTGATTCATGGCTCCCTGTGTGAGATCTTGACAGATAGGCACGGTGACTCACCTTTTAATAACGCTAGTATCTCTCCACTGGCTGTGGGTTTGCTGAAGACATCTAACTTCCAGGTGGGTAAACTTAGGTGAGATGAATCTTATCTCAGGAAGTGATTTCTGCTGCCATCTCTCACCTTCCCCTGCAAACACTTCCAGTGAGACCTGTGCGGTGACTTGGGAAGAAATGTGCTCTCCTGTATGAAGCAGGGGCTCTGAAATGAATATCGTGAAATGTCAGTGGCTCTACCCGTATACCTATGGCCATTAGACCTGGAGTGGCAGCCTGGAGGGTGTCAGGACTAGAAAACCACTGGTCTGAGCGCTCAGTTTGTTTTCACCCATGGAGATTCAGGTACAGACTGAGATCTCAGTGGTTCCTCTGAAATCCACAGAGAAGTTTTATGTATACCCGAGGAAAATTTTGCCCTACCAGAGCAAAGCAAATTGATCAAACGGCCAAATCAACAACACCAAAAAAAAGCTCCAAATGTCGTAAACAGCACCATTGGTTTGGAAATATCCATCTCATGACTGTTTTAGAAGAAAAAAATATTTCTACAACAGCATCAATATAGCCTTCTTGCATAGGCAAATTACTTTTTTTCAGACTACCAACAACAGGGAAGATGTCAGATGTGCTGTATCTTCAAATCATATGCACAAATATACTAGATGTGAAGATTCATTCCTAAATTTCTATTTAGTCCTAACTTGAAACTAGCTGGCTGGGTGTCTGTTCGGTAGATCCCAATCTGAGCAATATTACACAAGGGATTAGTCCATGAGTTTTAAAGAGAGCTGAGGAAAGTTGCTCGCGTGCATAAATAGTATCTGGTTTGATTACTAAGGGTCCTCTCTTATGGTCGTATTAAACCACCAAATAGTCGCTTATCTGAACTTGTTCTGACACTGGTAGAGAGTTTTCTTAGGAAGCTGAAATTAAGTATGTAGAAACTTCTTTAAAAACATTATGCAGATTTGTACTCATGGTACTGTTGTGCTGCTGAAAGTCTGTGGATTTTGCCAAATACGCAGCACATTACAGGCCTCTAGTGGTAGAAATAAAAATATATACATCAGCATCTATCCCTGTAACAGTTCCTGATGGTATTTATTGCAGTCTTAATAAATTGCATAATGCTTTCTGTTTGTAGATTTGGCCCGCTAGTTTGCTCACTTGAGGGAAATGGGAATTCTGCAGAGGTCAGAGAAGTCAGTGACAATTTTCTGTTAATCTGAAAACCACAATGAGAAAGTAAACTAGGTTAAAAAAGAGAAAAGTACATGGTGTATAGCCCTACTCTTGCTCAATTTCGAGGGCTATTTGCAGTAGCCAGAAGAGGTACAATTCACCCCTCCCTGGGATTCTGGCAGGTTACAACCATGCCACGCCATATATACCGAGGCTCAAGCCTTACCACCACTTTTTCTGCCAGGTCTGTGTGTGCACAGGGCCCTGCCAGTGCATCTCAAAGCCCAGCCATTGCCTGGTCGGTATCACCTCCCCGAAAAATTCGCAGGTGTTAGTTGTCCAGCAGCCTCCTCCTTTCAGTCCTTCTAAAGGAGCATACCATCCTGCTAGGCTGATCTGGTGGTATCTAACACTTTATTTGCCCAGCACAAATTTATTTGTTTTGCACAAAGTACGAGACAGTGACTAATCAACTCCCAGAGGGTTGTTTGGTGGTTTGCTTTGGGTTTTTTTGAGCATTACAAATTTTCACTAATATTAAGTATACTACTGTAAAACATAGCTTCGTTTCTGAGATAAGCATGATGCGAACTTATACCTCCCAAGGCTGGACTTCTGTACCATTTCCACTACCTTCTTTCTTCTCAAGCTTGTGTTCAAAAGGAGCTGAGAACTGCAGGTGAATCACAGAAGGAGAGATGATTTGGAGGATGTGTGAAGGTAGTGATCCCTGTGTTTTGGGTAGTATTAAGTGGAAAGTGATAACAAAACCCAAAGAAGATTGGGGGTGTGGGGGGAGATTATGTCTGCTTGGTAGAACAGAGAGAACCTGCATATATTGAACACTGATGGCAACAAGGCCAGTGTCTCTAAATGGAAGGATCTCAAAATACTGCATAAATGTTAGTGAACTAGCAAGGCTCACAGGCTGCTTGTACGGAAGTTATCCCTGTTTTATAGGAGTGATACCAGTGAAAGACTAAAGGTAAACACAGCCTGGCTCACACAGGAATAACTGACAGCTGTGGGCTGTAGTGGACTGGACTGACATGGTATAACCAGGATCTAGGCTCTCCCAATGGTAGTGCATGCCTCTATCTCAGCATTTTACTACATGTTTAAGGGAGTTAGTGGTTTATTAAACACGGTTGATAGGAGTATCATACATAAAAAAAGCAAGGAGTGTCAAAAGTGAGTGAAGTGAGACAAATTATTTCACTCTTTTTTCCACTTAGGTATTCCTTATTGGACAATGGGATTCATCACTGGTCACTGCACTTTAGTGAAGAAGTAGGTAAATTTGAGAGACTTCAGAAGAGAACAGCTGAAAAGCTATATATTTGGGGAATAAAGAGTTGGGGAGGAAAGGTGAAGCAGACTGAAAAGGTCATTCTGGAAGACGGGTAACTGAGGGGATGTGTAAAGAGAATCTGCATCAAAATCTCTGTGTGACCACAGGTCACAGAAGAAGTGATTGCAGAAGAGGGTAAAAGTCTGTTGAGGTAGACATTCAAGTCAGAACATCATATTTGGAGGTGAATACGTTACTGTAAGATACATCCCCTTGCGCTTAAATTTCTTTAGATCCTCTTATCTTCGCTTATCAGGCAGGGGAGGAAGTGTCTGTTGTTGAAGTTTGTCAGGTAGACTAAAAAAGAACTTGCTCATCCTTTCATGCACTCATTTATTGCTTTCTTTTGACTTCCCCTGTTACACCCCTCTATCCAGTCCAGGTGATGTGTGAGTTGTACCATTTTTTGGTACAAATAGCACCAAGATTTCTCAAACGTTCCCACTCATGACCCACTTCTAGTTATCTGCAGCCATGAGCTTGGAAACAATCGCCCTTTGTGTTACCTGTATTCACACACCTGTTTGTAGCTACGTTTGAAGACAAGTTCAATGAATTCCGTTGCTGTCCAGTGAGATGGACACAAATCCAGTGACCTACTGGAAATCACATCCAGTTCAGGAAATTCTGTGGGAAAAGGAAAAAGTCCTACTGTACTATTAAGTAATAGCCGGTTATGATAAAAAACTTCCTTCATGATAAAAAACTTCCTCCATTTAGCCCAGTAGCCTGGTTTCAGGGCATTCTGCCATTATTGCTAAGCCAACTCACGACAACTTTTAAAACAGATTGTTTCTGCAGCAGATGCAGCTGCTTAATGTTCCCAAGTACAGAAGAAGAGTCTGTGATGTCTGAGACATGAATAAAGGCTCATGGCTACATGGCAAAAAAATGTTCAGCTAATAAAATAACTGGCATCAGTCCCCAGTCCACAACTGAGTCCTGGCATCCATGGCTGACTTCCAGGTAGCTCACAGGGAATGAATGTTCGCCTGAGATCTACATGATATCTCTGATAATCCATTTAACTGATGTATAAGGGCCTCAACAGAAGTGATTCCCTGATACTGCCTAGGGGTGGGTTATTCTGTTACTTTAGGACCACAGCTCGTCTATCCCCTTTATGACTAATCAGTGCCTCTCGTCGGGGTGGAAACCTTCTCGCCTCCCCTCCACTGCTGAGTGAATTCTCTTGCTGTCCCGCCAGCTTCCCAGAACATGCCTGCAAGCACTCAGATGTCACATTAGGTCCTTCACTCGTCACCTTTTACTGTGGCAGCTGTTTTTTGGCTAAGCCATCGCTCCTGGGGAACAGCGCTGCACAGATGAGGCTGTGAAATCCCGAAGTAAATCTATTTGTACATGGGGTGGGAGGAACCCACTTGATGAATTATGGGGAAGGCGATTATGGCACCACACAAACCAGCCTGATGACTACCTACACTGGCAACATGCTTTCACTTATCAGAGTCCAGAACGCATAGCTTTGGATATGCTTTTGTGGGGAGCAGCAGGAAACCTTTAAATCTATGCTTCTGCCTTACCTACTTGGTATAGAAAAGGAACTGTCAACTTGGGGCTCAGCATGTTATTCTAAGTTGAGTGCACGACGTCTTCAGTCTTAAGGAAGCCTGTGAGCCGTGTGAAGATTTTTGCAAAAACAGGTCCTTTTTCTTCTACCTGCTTTCTTTATGTCGTTAGTTTGGGCACTGCTAGCTCTACAGTCATTATATCATGTTTTAATTGTCTAAATCTCTTCATGACAGAAAGTCATTTTAAAGGCTTCCTTGATATGTTAAACATGAAGGGAACAAGTTGTACACCATCCATTTTTTTAATAAACGATGAGACAGAGGTATGTGATCTGCATGCTCAGAAACAGTCTGTCTTTCCAATGTCAGTGTTTGCTTTGCATTGTGTTGTATCTCTTGTGGCAGAGATCAGTGTTTTCCTCTCAGGAGGGTAGTGTGTTGACTTTCAATTAGGAGTATACGCTATCATTTAGGGTGTTTCTTCTATACTGCTATATAGAAAATTGTGTCCCAAAGCACTGGAGAGCAACAAGGACAAAACTGCAAGCCTGGGAGCATGTACAATCCCTCATGGATCAGTTCCAAACTTCTTACAGTAGTTAAGGTAGGAAGGAAGGCTGAAGTATATTGCAGCTTGAAGTATACTGAGCTACCAAAGCAGGATTGCTAGTCCACATCATCACTCAGGATTTAGCCTATAGCCTGTAAATATGACAAGACCTATGACTATAGGCTAGGTTAACCTTCCCTAGTACGTAATGCTATTGCAGGGGAATGGAAAGCAGTAGGTTTCCCATTGCTGCATACTGCAGCAGGAGAAAAGAGAATTCCTGCACGTTACTCTGGCTAATTTGTTGTCACCTTTACGAGGACTGTACCAGCCAGCAACAACAGTGATATTAATGATGCTTCCCATGAAAATATTGTCTTTTATCTGAAGATCGCCAAGCATATGTAAACAGTAATTAAGCTTCGTAACACCTCAGGGAGTTACAAAGGATTCACATCACTCACTTTTACGATGCAGCTCTGCAGCTGTTTGCATATGGCCTTGGTAGTTACTGACTGATTCACCACTATCCTACGGAGTCTGTCAGAGCTAGAGTCACAATTGTATCTTTTTTTCTGCAATAAATGGAGGGGAAGTAGCAATTTTTTTTTTCCCCAGTGATCATCCACGCTGTTTTCATTACTGTGACAGCAGTATATAAAATCCAGCCAAAGTCCTCCCCAGTAAGGAAGTTGCCACTCTTTCGGTTTGAAGGAAGGTATGTTGCCCCAGTAAAAATTTCATGTTACTATGCCTTTTGTTATAAGTTATAGTAACTCAAGGCAAAGTCTTCTATTTCACATAGGCCATGCATAGATAGAGATTAAGGACGGGCCATAACAAAACTGAATCTTTTTTTGCTATTTTAAATATAAGGCAATTTCAGAAAGGTGTCTGCTGTTTTCCGAACGGTAATTGCATCAGGAGGACAGAGATCGGAACATTATGTATTCCCTATTGGCTATGCAATCCACCATTAGAAGTTGGAAAGTTGAATTGTTCATTTTCTGGCTCCTATAAATATCTGCTCCCTTTGGCTTCCAGATCACTGGGAGCAGAGGTACCAGATCATTAAAGGAAGAGAGAGGATTTTGCATTCTCAATTTTTATTGCTACTATAAGTACTTTGGCAGTCACTGTATGGAGAATTGGACCCTTCAGAGCTGCATGTTAGACATGATCAAGTGCTTTGCAGACACGGGTAGGATAAAGGTAGGAGTAGGCAAAATGGGAATAGAAAGTAAAATGGTAAGAGTTAGGGGGACATCCTTGTTTGGCAGCAGCCTGTTGACCCCCACACGGCAGCGATTTGCAGGTGTAATTAAGAGTGAAAGATTTGAAAAGGAAAAAGAGTGAGACAGTAGCCATAGCAATTTCTGTGGGGAGGTTTCTCCAGGTGTAGGGCTGAAACAGAAGGGGATGAAAGCATGGTGGCATCACGGGGAGATTTAGGTAAGATTATTTTGATGCAGACATCTTTGCGGAGGGAAGATGATACGGGTATCTGCCAGGAGAACAAGAAGAGGGAGAGATAGAATAGAATAGAATAGAATAGAATAGAATAGAATAGAATAGAATAGTTCAGTTGGAAGGGACCTATAATGACCATCTAGTCCAACTGCCTGACCATTTCGGAGCTGACCAAAAGTCAAAACATGTTGTTAAAGACATTGTCCAACGCCTTAGCCTTAGACAATGCCTTAGATGTCTTATACTTTCAGAATCCCCCTGAGGCTGACAGATGTTGGTGTGGTAATTCAGAGCATCTGATTTCAAATCGAGAATACACATGCCAGCATTCTAATGCCAGCATTTTAATTACAAGAGCATCCTCTTTCCTGCAGTGGGAACCCCAGGCATTTGTAGGTGGCCTGCACAAAATCTGTGCACCATTTATATCTCTCTTCAGCCTCTGAAGTAGCATGTAGTATGACTGGCATGTTTGATCAGCTTGGTGAGCACAGTGGAAGAGTATCAGAAGGTAGGGTACAGGCAGGAAAAAAAAAAAAATTATTTCTCCAACGGCAGTGGATGCTCAGTGGCAAGTACTGTTGTGTACTTTCCCTTCAATAGGAACAGCTGGTAAGAATTAATTTCTCAGTTCAGTGCTGTTGGTAGTTTTGCGTGGGAGTGAAATGGAAGAGGAAAGTTCTCAAAAGAACTGAAACATTCAAGTCTTACAAAGGGAAAGATTTAGAAAGGTTTTGTACTTGCTTGATTTCGGATGGGAAAACGAGAACAGGGGTCATCATTTCAGATCAGACAGACACAGCACTGTAGGCTTATTATGTGGATACTACACTAATTGCAGCAGCAATTAAATGTGTGTTCTGCGCATGGCTCGTGCCTATTGTAAATGCTATGAGGTCTGGTTTTGGAGACCCATATGGAGCTTGTATCAGAGGCTTTGAAATAAGCTGGTTCATTCTGTGTGCTTTGTAGAGCTCTAGGACTAGAATAATACTTCTGGCATCCCTTGGGTTGGGATTCCTCCCTCCAGTTTTATTGCCCTGATTCAGAGTTCATCATCAGTGACTCCTTCTTTAGCAAATGTGAGAGGGGGGCAAGTCCGGAGGGCAACTCCTTTCTAAGACTGACATCTAAGTTATGGCAGATAAGTAGGTTACTAGAGGATCCTGTTTCTCTGTGCAACTATTCCTGGGTCCTGGAGTCAGCAGTTCAGAACTGGGCATAGACATAATCCCCAAACTAATGTCTAAATGAAAGCTCATCAGTTCCACCTTTTCTTTCTTTTGGCTTCTCACTTCTGGCCAAGATCTCAGCATAAAAACCTTGTTGCTATCACCACCCCTAAAGGCTGCAGTTTTGTTTATAAGAGGCCATTGTTACCCGATTGATTAAGACATATTTTCAGGTCATTTCTGGGAGGTTTTTGAATGATGTTTGGGATCAGCATTAAGTCACTTCCCCTTACCAGTCACAGTCCAACTTTGGAACAATACTGATTAAAGATGTGATGAATGGTCAGTAGATTTTGTGATGGAAGTCAAGGGTTTCTGAGTTCTCTAGGGCCAGAAGTTGTTTGGGAATGCACTTTTGGACACAGAGCTGTTTCAGTCTCCTACAACCAAGTTTGGTGCTCGGTCGCAAAAGCACATAATGAGAGAAGATTCTTACCTCAAAGAACTGGTCAAGTAAGCAGACAAAACTGACAAAAGGTGGATATAGAAGCAAAGAGGACTCAATTCAGATGCCAATACATAGGTATCTAGCACCACTGGAGATGCCTTAAGGTAGCTGTGATATCCATGTGGAGCTCACAGATATGGCACAGAACCTGCAGGAATCCTTTGTCTACTGGAGCAGCAGGAGGTCAGGGGAGATACCTTAAGGTATCTACAGATGTAGGTGTATCACCTACACCTGAATGTCAGTAGGTTCTTATGTGTGGGTAGCTGAATCAGTCCTTAGAGCTCCCCTAAGTATAATAGAAGCTAAATCAGATGTAGACACCTATATGTAAACACCTAAATTTTGGTGTCTCGTAAGATGATTCCCACCTGAAATCACTTGCCCAAGGTCACAAAGATAATAGCCTCAGAGCCAGAAGCAGAACCTGGTCTTGCACCCAAATCAGCGGAATATGGCTGATATGGCTGTACACTAACTGCAGGTCACCTTCACCACACTCCTGTGAGATAGGCAAGGTTTCCTTCTGGTTTACAGATTTGGAAACTGAGGCATAGAGAGGCTGAATGACTTCTCTAAGACCACAGAGTATGCTTCATATATCGTATGCAGAATAATTAAACTGAAAAATCTATGCTGGTAAAATTAAAATTCTGGGGTTTAAGGCCATAATTTGCACAAGAGCTGCTGTAATCTTCCAGTCCTATGCATAGAGACAGGCTGCTCAGTACCTCTGCCAAAACCTTTCTTCCTGTGATCTGTGCTAAACCTTCCAAGGTCTGTGCAACTGGTTGCACGGTGTATAAGTGAGGCACTGTGCGTCTGATGGCCTTCTGTTTGCTCTAAATAGATATGAGTTTGGATTTTTTCATGCACAAGAACTTTGTAGACTAGACCCAAATACACTGAAAAGTTTGGTTGGGTTTTCAGAGTGTTTTAATGATAGTTGATTGTCACCTGAAATCACTGTATTGCTCCAGAAATATATATGAGCTTGTAATTGCATATTAGCAAAACAGAGTCATTCAATTATTATTCTGTAGGAAATTCTATTGCTGCGAAAACATCTATTATTATGTTACCCATTGTTCAGAGAGTACTCATAAAACCAGCTGTTATTTATTTCTGTTGTTAGCAATTGAAAGCTGATGTGATTGTTAAAGAGCACGAAGTAGGGGAGATTACACAAACCTCCCTCAACAAATATGCTCATGAAGATGCCACTTCAGAAGTTCAGAGCTTTCTTTGGAGAACAGTCTTGCCAAGGAGCAAGGCAGTACTTCATCTGCTGGTAGTGTTGACAATCCTGTCCTTGAACTTCTCATGACTTAGGTACACTCACCCTAGGAGGTATGTTATCCCATAAGTGGCTGTAGACCTTGTTTAGCAAGAGCGCAGATGTAGATATGAGCTGAATGAGAGATTTGGGTTTTTTCGCCTTCCCTCCTGTGCTGTGGCACCCGCAGTTCTGACGTTTACATCTTATTGAAGCCTTTCTCCAGCTCCAGGACCCTCCATGCCAGATGAAGCTGATCAGGAAAGTGCCACCTGTGATGTATGCTGCAAACTAGTGGTGTACATCTTCCTTTGGACTTCATCCCCGGTCAGGTTGCATATGTTTCATACATAAGTTAGAAGTAATTTTAAATATCTGCATATAAAACACTTCATCAGAATATCTGCATGCATAAAACACTTGAGAGGTGTGGTTCAGTTAAATTGCATATGAAGTGGATTTGATGCCATTCAAGTTTTCCAAGGGCCAGGTATGTGCAAGTTTTACAAGGCATCTGGCCACGTCAGATCTTTAAATGCGTGCTGGTAGTTGTGGTGCCTTAACTGGTTAGATATTCTTTGACCCAGCTGGAAATTCCTGCTGCTATTATTTGGTGTTTTGTTGACTTCAGCAGGCTAGTGATTTCGCTTGAAGGTGTGCTGCTCCACTGCAGAAGAGATCTCGTCTTTCATTGTTTTCACCATCACCCCATGCATCCCTGCAGTTCAAGAGCTGATAAAGAAAGTTGGTGTGCGTGATTGGTGAACTTATCTCAGCAGGTTTTTTTCAGGCAGATTTGTTGTTGCTTATTGGTGTTCTGTGAGCGTGGCTTATACCTTTGTAACACTGTGGAAATGAACATAAATGGGGTATTGGATCTGAGACTTCCCTGCCCTGTAGAGCTTGGCTTGGATTCAGTGGATAACTGAAATAATAACATAATAATGGTTTAAAGATCAGAAAAGTAAAAACCAGGTCTTAATTTTGATGTAACAGCTTGATTTATAGCGAGAAGCTGTTCCTATTTTTCAAGCAATTTTATCTGTATTCGAAAAAACTTTTTAGGTGGGTAAGTAATTTTGATCTTATTTTGCAAGAGAGTTAGTTAAATTGCTCACAGCTACAAAGGGCATTGATTCAAGAGATGAGGTGAGAACCCATTAAGTTTTGGACTTCAGATGTGTACCACAGTACATCTCCTTCGTCTGAAGTGAAGATTGGTAAAGCAAAGTACAGATCAGATACGCCTCTGCTGTGGTGTTGAGAGCATCACCAGGATGAAGCCTGGATAGCGACATAAAACTGGCTTTGTGGTATTTTTTTAAAAATTTCGGTTTACTTGAACAATACAATACTTTGCCCCAAATGAAATGTGTTTGTGAAAGTTCACTTCAGCTGAATTTTTTTCACCAGGGTAAAAAAGTTTGATGGAAAAGTTTGTGTCTGTTATTCTGAGTCTTATACATTAATAGAAATAGCTCAACAAACATTACTTAAAGTTACCAGATGGGAGTAATAAAATACAGTCCATCTACACATAATAGACAGATAGAAAGGGCTGGTCTGATTTATTACCTCCATCAATTCACACAGATAAATCACCGAACCTTTTTAAGGACTTGGGCACCAAAACTTTAGAAATGAAACCTGTTGTTTAATGAGCAATTAAAAACTTTGAGAAAGGGCTTTTATAGGAAGCTCTGCAAAAAATGGTATGTAAAGCTCACTCTCATTGTCTCCCTGAACCTGAATCAACAACAGCCTGGATCAACAAGAAAACCCCAATATGATACCAAAGGTCAGTCAAACCTTCTAAACTGGGTTGCCCTTCTGACACCCCCCACCGCCCAAAATGCAAAGCCTAAACCCTGAATCACCTTTTCCAAAAGTATCTGTTTAATTTCTTTCCTAGTTTCCACAAGCCATGGAAACACAGTAGTTGTCCATCAGCATCAACAAGCGATGTGTTTCAACGAAAAACTACCACCACATGGTATGCCTAATTATCCTGTTTTCAAAACCTAATCTTTGGTGTTTTCCCCTTCAGAAGTGCTTGCGATGTATCTGGTGACAGACACAATGCAGTGGTACAAGGTTATGATACCACCCTCTTTTTTCAGAGTTCTGCTAATGAACTGTGCCCACTGGGAAAATAAGAGGGCATATCTACACCCCAGGTGCAGGTACACCTCAGGTGACCAAGCAGAACCCCATCACTTGGCTTTGCGTTGTTTCTTGGTGGGACGGGACCAGGGTGCTGTTTCTGCATTGGTACCTCCACACGGGACTGAATCACGTGCACTGCAGTTGCTGACTTGAGCCACTGCTGACTAAGGCTCACTGTGTTTTTCCTTGATAGGGTTGCTGGAGATCACAGAGGGGGAAAGTTGGTGTCACTGTCAAACTCCTCAAAATTTTTTCATATATCTTTAAAAACAGTAAGTGTGACTCCCCAGGGAGAAAGGCTGGATATGAGGGATGCCTCCAGCCGAGTTTGCTCTGCCTTCCCTGAGTCAGTGAGTGGGTGGGTGTTCCCACCGTTCTCCACTCCCTCATTTTGCAGTTTGGACTTATTTTGAGTGCACAAAAGGCTCGTTGACAGTCCCTTGTGATGGGCTGAAAGAGTGCTCTGAACAGACAGTTTTAAAGGGTCTTGTCCAGGCATGATTCCTCATCTTTTCCTCTTTAAAAAGCTGTCATGACATGTCCTGAAGAGACCTGCAGAAGAAATGCTGGCCTGGTTCCCACTTGGCCAGGCTCCCAAGCGTGACACTAAAGGTCAGTGGTTCACTCCTGTGGAATCCCAGTCCTCTTCCGCGTTCGTTTTCCTCCTCTTCCCAGTCCCCTAATCTGATAAATCAGGTGGGGAGAGGCAAGAGAGGGAGGGGGAGGAGTATGTCATGTAACCTCCGCCCTGGCAAAGTTACGAGACAACACTGCGGCGCCTGCAGCTCACGGTGGTTTTACGGTGGGTACTGCCGGGAGACCCCAAACCGCGCTTAAGAGGCATGAAGATCCACCACGTCCGTGTGGGACCTGGCGGGCAATGAACTCGACTCACTCGCGGAGAAGAAAGCTGAGCACGGCGTCTGCTTGATGCTCTTGGAGGTCCTCCTTTCGCTGCCTGCCGCACGCGCCCGGCGTCAGAGAAGCAGCGGCTGTATGCTGAGGACACCCCTGAAGAAAGGGAGGTGCGAAGCCGGCTGTGCACTGCTGGGGTAAGTCTGCTCCTGATTCCCGGGTTTTCCAATTCGTTTCCAGCTGGGGGTTTGGGGGAAGCAAAGGAAGTGGAGTGGAGTGAGCTGGAAGGCGTATGTATTGTCTGAGGGCATGTAACCACATGAAATCCCTCCTGGATTGACTCTGAGCCAGCTGATAATCACTGACTAATCTCTCTGCTGGCAGATTCTGCCCGGATTACAAGGGCATGTGTCTCCGTGTCGGGATGCGAATGAGACGTGCTTGTGCTGAGGCTCTCGGGGTATGCATCAGAGAAACACACCAAAAAGGGGGTTGACCGCAACGATTAACTGCAGCAGAGAAATATGTGCGAGTACGCTCCTGTCACCGACGCGGTGCTCTGTGTGGAGCTGCGTGTCAGGCTGTGAGGTCTGCAGACAGGGGGGTGTAGGTATAGCCCCGTTTTGTTGCTTGTTACATTCACCAGAGTAAATCTGTATACAACTGGGATATGGCAAAGCCTCGTTCATTTTAACAGGTTTTGTCCAGATGTGCAAAGGCAAAAGTACAACTGGTAAACAGTGCCAGGGGTGCTCTATGTGTTTGTAGTTGCAGCAGAACTACATGGTCTGGGTATTAAGAAACTGTTCATACTCATAAGGGTCCTTCAAACACATTTATAGCAGTAAAAGAGGCCTTGTATTAGGCTAGTTTTCCCTGCCACGTAATACACAAGGTATCATTCTGGCTGCAGGGACCCAGCGGGCACAGGGGAGTAGAGGACAGGTCCAAAGGAGGAGTGGGGACTCTTATGCTCAGCAGTCTGTGAGAAGTCAAAGAAGAAGATGTGCTTTTCTCAGCACCTGGAGGAGATGAAGCTGGGAGGAAGCTAGCCTTGTGTATTTGCTAATGAGGGAACCAGGGCAGATAACACAATCTGTTGGAAGTAACTGCAGTGAAAGTGTTTTCTAGATGAACTTCCAAATGCCATTGAAAAGGAAAGAAGGGCAGAGGAGGAGCATCGTATGAGTATTCTGCTTTAATATACCATATTATAGAATATATATAAGATAAAGCAAAACAGACTTAATGTATAAACAGGGCCTCAGAAAGCCAAATAACCAACATAGCTCAATTAACACCTCTGGAGTTGCAGCGGTGCTGTATTAACCCCGCTAACATTGTAAATCTCCAAGAATGCCTGCAGAAGAATGCAGTTATGCCACCTGGTGTGTGTCCTTGTGTGAATGTTGTGCCTACGCCACTTTAGAAAAAATATCACGTGATTGATTTCCCAACAAGGTACAGAGAGTTCCTGGCTCTGGTATTTCACATGCAGCTACTCAGAGCATTTCTAGAGGTGAAACTTCAACAAAATATCGAAATCTGGAAATAGAAGTTAAATAGCTAATCATTACAGGGAGTTTCTCTTCCTTCTTTTTTTAAACGTGACTCTAATCCTCATCCAAAATTTCAATTTCTGCAGAGAGAAAATTATTTTATTTTCATTAGCTGTGGTCCTGAGCTTTTGTCTAAGGAGCCTCCATATTCAGGACTCAGTCAAGGCTAGGATAAATGGGGTTAACCTGATCCTGGGGATGCTCATTTTAATTTCTTTCCAGAACTTGTGATGGCTTCAACTTGGCAGAAAGCTCAGGAATTCTACAACTGGGTCCTTGAAAGTGGAGGTAGGTAGAGATGCTGTCTTAAATAGGAATTTCCACATAAATAGAATGATCATGAAGAACAAACCTAGAAGGAACATGATCCTCATATGAGCCCACATTTTTTTCACTAGGAAGATTTTCACTTTTCCTTCTCCATGATCACAAACTTCCCTTAAGTCTTGAAATGTATCTCAGGGACACTCCAGCTGGATCACAGTAAGGAATGATGGGATGGGGGATTTCTCCTGCCCATAGTAGGGAACTCTCAGCAGCTCTCTGTTCAGTGTACAATGGGCTCTGACAGGATGATGAGCAATATGAGCTCAGGATTGCCTGTGAAGTCTGGAATAGTAAAAAAAGTGAAATTTTTAAAATGCATATTCATGTGTCATGGGAAAGCTTAGTAGACCAAGGAGTTAATACTTCGACGTTTAAACATCTTGTGATGCCAGTAAAACCTATTATCAAATGAAATATTGACAGAAAGCACTCCTCAGGGTTTGAGATTTGGCATTTTGCAATTAGGAGACTTCAGATCTTCAATAGCTAGATGTTCTGCAGGTCCAGTTTGGTCCCGCAGGGCTCTATTGGATCCCCAGAGTTAAATGTAAGGAAAAGCCACAAAATGGGGTGAAGGTGGAATGGCAGGCCTGCGTGGTGGCTCTGGTGGGGGAAGGACATGGGGCACAGTGCTCAGGCTGTAAATGTGTCAGGACTTGAATTTCAGAAGAGAGTCTAAATTGGGATTCGGGACTTCTGACGGACTGTTAAATCCAGAAGTGGAATATCAAAGAGCTCTTGACACAGCCCATAACAGGAATAGTAAGGAATTGGGAGGTTTAGAAGGGATGGGGATTAACAGACTCATGTGGACAGGGATGGCATTTTAAAAAAAGTACCCTGAGCCAAGGACTAAAATTCAATAGAGGACTTCTGCAGGGATCCCGGAGCTAAAATAGTGAGAGGAGTCTGGGGCTTGGGACTGGCAGGTCAGGAAGCAAAGAGAGATGCTGAAGGAATTTAGCAGAGCAGTGATGACATTGGGAACAGGAGAGGAAAGCATGAAGGGGAACTGGGATGTTTTTCCAGATATAATGTATCCTGCATTTCTGTGGGTCAGGGATGAGGCAGGATTAGGAGGAGGTGGCATGACAGAAAATCTGTTGAGCTTCCCGTTGCTGTAGGACTGAAGTGCATTTTTAGCAGGGAGAAGTGTTTTGTCATTTTCCAGTGAAATGGCATGCTTTTAAGAGAGTCCACCCTATCAGTAGATATAAAAATGAAGGGGCGGAGAATTCCAGATGTCCCAAAGCATTGTGGAGAGGGAAGGAAATAGCACCAAGGATTGAAACAATTTTATTATTTAGCTGTAAAGATATACACTCCTGAAGAGCCAGGAACTATTTGGTTTGTTCTGTGCATCCCTGCTGCATGTGTCTTGAACTACTTCTTTCGCCCATGTGTGGGAGAGTCTTGCAGCCTGTGGTGGGGAGTCCGGCTCATGGCAGGAAAGGTCTGTTCACCACTGTGCTGCAGAAGGATGGTGCTCAACAGAGCAATCTTCTAGGTACTACAGTCCCAACCCGAATCTTGTGCTCAAGTCTTTTAGCAGAGTCTGGCACATGGAGCTCCAGGGTAGGAGAAGGACTTCTTTGTACAGAATACTGCGGTACTGCTTTGTACAGACACGTGAGATACCAATTTTCTTTTTGCTAGAGAGCATGCCACAGAGAGCATGCTGAAGAGAAGTAATTAAATATATCTGCCATATAGTGTATGCGATGTGCCAGCTTTGGCTGTGTGTTTTCCTTTTCAGATCCAAGGACAGACCTGTGGCCCCTGGTCCACTCTCCACTTCCAGTCATGCTTCTCTTTGCCTTCTACCTCTTTGTCGTGGCACTGGGGCCCTTCTACATGCGTAAGAAGAAACCGCTGAAGCTGCGAGGCCTGCTGATTGCCTACAATCTTGCCATGATGACATTATCAAGCTACATGTTTTACGAGGTGAGGAGACATGACTGGCCTCTCCTGGGTAAGCATCTGGGAAGTGTTTGAAAGCCAGAGTTATTTCAACAGCTTTGGTTGACAGACTCTAATGAAGGGAGTGGGAACCAACTCGGACATATCTACGTTTTGCCACAAGAGGAGCCATATTGAAAGCGTTATTTCCAAAGCATACCTCATTTCCTCCCATTTCTTAATCTTCCTCTCATTCATAAAATTAACATTGAAAGGTTCCTGAAGGAACAAGTTGAAAGTTGAGATCTCCCCGGTAGACACAGAGCGTACCGAGGACGTGGAACCTCCTCGTTTCGTCTCGGGTCTGGCTAGTGAGGGACCCATCTATGAGAATCGTAGAATCATAGAATGGTTTAGGTTGGAAGGGACCTTAAAGACCATCTAGTTCCAACCCCCCTGCCATGGGCAGGGACACCTTCCACCAGACCAGGTTGCTCAAAGCCCCGTCCAACCTGGCCTTGAACACTGCCAGGGCTGGGGCATCCACAACTTCTCTGGGCAACCTGTTCCAGTGTCTCACCACCCTCATGGTGAAGAATGTCTTCCTAACATCTAACCTAAACTTACTAATGAGAACAGCTTTTCTAGACTTATGCAGTCCTCTCCAAGAGTGTCAAGCACACTGCAGCTTCCTGCTGCCAAGACTATTGATGACATTGTTTTCTGCTTGTTCTCAGTGCATAAGCCCTTCTACAAGCCTTTCCCTAGTTTATGTAGGCAACTGAAAACTCTTCAACGGAACATGGACAAATAGGTTTGAAAAACGTTTTGATGTTGACAAATTTGCCCTTTTAGTTTAGAACACAATTGTTACATATAGTTAAAACAAATTGCAATTTTTTTCAGCGGATACTACTTGTTCTGAGGACAGGTATGAAAACTGCTTGTCTGTTATACTAGTTACTTGGTCCAGTTTTTGGCTTTCCAAATAATAGGCAGATACAACCTGCCAAAACAAAACAGTATGGGAACTTTGCAGAGGAAAACAGTGTATTTTCAGAGAGATTCTGAAGCCTAGAATTCCTGCTGAAGCATTTTTGAGCACTCCAGTGATTACATAAAGAGTTACAAATATGCCCAGACCAAATTTTTTTTCAGATTCCAACAAGGTTGTGAAGTACTTTGTTTTAGGTTTTTACTATTTGCTCAGCTGTATAAATTACATGGATTTTCTGCCAGTGAGCACTAGATTGAGACCCTATTACCTTAGCATTAATACGTACAACTTTTTGGAACAGATGCCATTGAACAGAAAACGGATCTCTGTTGCTTTTCTTTTGTTTCAGTTTCTGGTAACTTCAGTCTTGGACAACTACAGCTACCTGTGCCAGCCAGTGGATTACAGCCGAAGTGAACTAGGAATGAGGGTACAGTTCTATATAAAGCTTGCCTTAGGCCCTGCTCCTCCCATGGGTTTGCAGGTTGTTTTACTCATAAATAGCAATTTACATGCCTAAGAAGGCTTTTACCCCAGTTTGTTGCTTGTAAATCTATTTCACTAAATTGTCTGCTTCAACAGTGGCACTTCGCTTTAGTTCTCTATAAATTAATCATCTCAGTCAACATAGTTCCCTCTTTGATCACTGGAGAGAGGGTGATCCCACCATCTGAAGATAGATGTCTAGTATAGATATTGCAAATTACCTCTGAAATATATGTGACTCTTTCCATTGGCTATAGAAGGATTCAGGGTGATGACTATCAATGAGAAAACCAATTTTATATTCTCAACTTTGCATGACATAAATCTTACTCAACATTTCTTTTAGCAGAGGGATTTGGCTAAAACTATTCCTTATCTGGTCATCACAGTGGGGGTTGGGTCCCACCAGCTTCAGCTTTCCAAAATGCTGCATGAGTTTTTTTCTGTTTGAATTCAGAGCTATTATGCTTTGCTTCAAGATATAACCAGGCTTTGATCAGATGCAAGCATGGATGTTAGCTTTTCAGTTTTTCAGATATTGCCATCAGGCTAGAAACAGTTTCTGAGCAGTTCACCCTTGCCTCGTCAAAGAGCAAGCAGCTTAGCAAAACCAATCATCTAACCAGCCAAAGCAACCGTGAATGCCTTTCCTCCCCCCAAATCAACAGCAAAAAACCACAATAACCATAAAAGACACCCTTGGTTTTTCCCCTTTGCTGCCAATCCCAGGCAGGCCAGCATTCACATAGCGCAGTAGCTGAAAATCTCGGGCAGTGAGACTGAGCAGGGATTTCGCTTCGAGGTCTAACAACGTTTCCTTGTGCTGCCCAGCAGATGGCAAGAGTGTGTTGGTGGTTCTTCTTCTCCAAAGTCATCGAGCTGCTCGATACGGTAAGGAGGGCTCGGCTCGGCTCCATGGAGGGACTGGTGCTGTAAATAAATCACTCCCTTGTCAGAACGGGGCAGGGTGCCAAAAGCTAATGTCCTCAGTTGATCCTGTATTGATCTAGTTGATGCTTTTCAGTAAATGCTGTTTTCATGTGTGCTGCTCTGCCTGTTTGTGGGAATAAGGCTAATACCATTAAAGAAGAGGGCTCAGCTTCCACGTGCTGTTTTTTGACAGCATTTGGCCTGCAAGAGTCTGGCACCACCACTGAATATCATGCCGCTAGGCTTCCTCAAAAGCTCCTTTCCAGAAGAGAAGAATCACGGCTGTCCAGTTTGCCCGTCTCTGTCCCAGTGGCTGCACACTTTCACTCCCCAGCACCCCTCCTGCGGGTGGGCATTCCCTCCTAACCACAGTGCTAGGGGAGAAGCTTTAACGGTGGCTATTTCCAGATAGTCCCCCAAAATCTTAGTTACCAGTTGATTAAGGCTGCCAGACAGGGTCTGTCACTGTCTGGCTGAATAATAACAGTTATTTGGGCAGTAAAGAAACTGCAAATGTACAAGTACGTGTCCTGGTATTTTTGCTGCCAGAGATTATCCCAAAGTTGTGGGTTAAAGGTTTGTGTCCCATGTGAAATTGAAAGCTCACCTGAAGACAGTACCATTTTATCCATTTTATAGCTTGTTTTTCAGGTCTCCCTCTATATTATAAATAGTCAACTGAACTAACATGGTAATCCCATCTCTCTGCTTGGTCAGCAGTAGGCTCTATCCTAGTCTGTCTAAGACTTCACAGTCTAGTGCTCCTTGGGGAATAAGTTGACAACACACTGTCTGAAAAGTGAATCAGTGTGTGTAGCCCTCCTAAGCCTATTGCCAGAGCATTGACCAATTTTCTCTCTGTTTTCATCAGCAACAAAAGCAGCTTTTAGACAGTCCTGAGTCCCTGAAAAGCAGATTCACTTTTTGTGTATGTGTTTGTGCATGTGCGTGCTGAAATAAAGTGACCTGACGCACATTCATCTGCCAAAATCATTCTCGTTACTAATGCAAATTCCAGAAGGGTTTGGGCATTCAACACTGCACTTTTCCTGTGGATCATTCTCTGGTACCAGTAGACATCTAACCTATGTCCTGAAAAGGACCAGACCCAAGCAGCTGCAAATTATACGGAAGCTCAGTCAGAGGCTCAAATGTGTCCTCTTTGGACCTTGCGACCTGAACCCAAAGGTAAAAGTATTTGGGGCTCTGCAGAAGAAATTCTACCCTCCAGTTCTTCCCCATTCCAGATAATGTAAGATCTATCACATATGTAGAATTTCACTGGTTTTTATCCACAGCAGAGGAAATGGGTTTGGGAGATTCAGAATCATAATTAATTATTCTTACCACTTGTGTAAAATCCTTTGTCTAAACACACCAACTCAAGATTTTCCTTTGTCTGGCTTCTTTCAGGTTTTCTTTATCCTGCGCAAGAAACAAGAACAGGTGACTTTTCTGCATGTGTACCATCATGGCACGATACTATTCAACTGGTGGTCAGGGGTCAAATACGTGCCTGGAGGACAAGGTATTCTTCTGTAGACATCTTGTGTTTCACTTTTTCTTGTGCTGTGGAGATAGCATAAACAGTGCAGATGGGCTGACTGGCAGGTAGGAAGCTCACCTACTTCCAAAGGTGTGAAAAACATGTGCGTTTCAGTTGATACCATCTGCTCAGCTCTTTGGGCTATTTAGACTCCTATATTCACTGCCTCATCCAGAACGAGAATGTGCCAGACATTCCTTGTCCAAACAGAAGCAATAACATCCTATACAAGGTCTATTTATATCTCTGCCCAGACCAGCGCTCTCTTGGTCCCCATTCAGCTGGGCCTGGTGCAGCAGCCCAGGTTCTGGCTCTCCGACTCTGACTGGGTCCAGCCTAGTCCTCACTCCCTTTCTGCTCTGTATCCAGATGGCTTCTCCTTTTTGCTCCACCAAAAAGAAGCATCTGAAGCTGACATGGAGTACTAGACCACCATAGGCAGGCCCTATACAAGATGCTGGGATATTCTTTTTTGTGAAGCCATTTTGGCTACATGGCCTTGACACCAGTATGGTATGAAACGCTTAGGTCAGAAGATCAAGAATTCTCTCCTCGGCCTTTGAAGCTCTTCTCTGTCTCTGAACAGTAGATATGGGATGGATATATGCTGAAAGGAGAAGGGAGAATATGACGTGCTTCCTAGGCAGAGCCTGGATTGAAGGTTCATGCATAGGGGTATTTTGAAAGCATCATCATAGCGGCTTATAGCTCATCACAGGGTTAGTCTTGAATGGTTTCTGTGTCTTGTTCATCCTGACTTCTTTACTCCTCAGCCTTCTTTATTGGGATGCTAAACTCCTTTGTACACATCTTCATGTACGGCTATTACACTCTGGCCAGCCTGGGACCACAGATGCACCGTTACCTATGGTGGAAGCGTTACCTAACCATCATGCAGCTGGTAATTAGTTCCATGTGTTCATCTCTGCATTCCCTTTTGTTGGGTGTGATGGCCCCCGCTGTCTGTCTGTCCCCTCACTGGCGCAAGTCTTTCTGTTTGCTGCCTATGGAAGTCACCATGTCCTTAGGTGTCCTCAGGTACCACCATGAGAGGTGAACTGATTGGTGACCTGCTCTGAATGGTACTCTCAAAAAAAAAAAAAAAAAGAGGCCTTCAGTGACCATATCAACTAATAAGCCCCCACCTTTGTAATGGGAAGGAGAGAGAAAAATTAACAATTAGATTTCTCCCTTTTTCTGTTGTATATGCCAGCCTTTTCCCCTCTGGAGCCCTGAAAACACAGCTTGATTTGGAGAGGTGTGGGGCAGTAACTTGGGGAAACTTTGGGTTCTCGGTAGGGCAGGAGATTGGGCAGCCTTCATTCTGTTTCTTCAAAAAGGAAAAGTATGTCTAACTGCAGGCAAACAGAGGCGAGTTAAAGAAAAATATGTGAGTTTTACTCTTTCTGTAGAGAATCCCTTTGGATTTTCTTTCCCCCATCTCTGAAGAGGTGACAAATCCTGACAACCCTGTGTTTTTTCAAAGATACAGCATAAAAGCAATGTTCCAGGCAAGGACAAGGATTACAGTTAAGCATGTGAGAGAGTTAATTCCACACAAAGAGACGTTATGCAAACAAAAAGTATGCAGTTACCAGAGAGGAGGAAGAAGAGTTAGGGTATATGTAAAATGGTGCACTGAAGGATGGTCCAGAATTCTTATTTATCCTGAATGGCAAAGGCAGAACAAGAAAGTATTGCATGAAATGAAAAGGTATTTGAATGCAAAATATAGCACAGGAAATCAGTTTTTATTTAACATACTTCTGGTAGGTAGAACTCATTGCTTCAGGGTATTGAGACAGGTGACTTAGTAAAATATAAAAAAAAGGGATTAATGTTTAAATGAATAAAAGTAGCATCTGTAGTTCCTTTCTGTAAGCTAAAATACAAATCAGAATCATTATAGAATCATAGAATCACTTAGGTTGGAAAAGACCTTTAAGATCACCAAGTCCAACCATAAAAATTATGGGTGTAGTAATCAGATTACTACTGGGGAAGAGGAGTCTCCCACCTTTAGTTTCCATATTCCAAGATCTGTTACTGGCCCGTGGCAGAGATGTGATACAAGGGCAGTGGTCTTCTCCTAGGCAGGAGAGGCTGGATTCCAAACCTGCTCCTTGCAGCGGTGGGCAAGCCTCGATGTTTGGTGGACACGTGATACCCTTTCATGTTGGGAAAACCCTGTTGGGCTTGAAAGACAAGTTTTTCAGGGATGTCAGGAGAGGCAAGCAGGTGATACCCTGGGTTGAGGACACTACTAGTATGTTGTGATACTCTTTATGGTGGCCCTAACGGTCAGCCCAGGTATGTCTCGTGTAGGTTCCCTAATCTGGCTGCTTCTTTTTTCCCCCTCTTCCAGTGCCAGTTTGTAGCCATTGCTGCTCATTCTTCCTACAACCTCTTCACAGAATGCCCGTTCCCTGATGGCTTCAACACTGCAGTCTTCCTCTACATTCTCAGCCTCATTGCTCTCTTCCTACGCTTCTACTATCGGACCTACATTAGGGGAAAGCAGGAGAAGCTAACTTAAAGAAAATCAAAGAGGAGAGTGAACACAGTGTGACGAACTTGCACATTCTCTGCTGCTTCTTGCACAGTGCATGAAGAAAATGTATTTGGGGAGTGTGTGCAAGGCTCATGTGCGCAGACTAACAGTTGCCTTCAAATATCTCAAGTTAGGAAGAAAAAAGGAATAACATAAACTCAGGGATTTAGGTATTGAGGAACACACTTAATTAAGCTGATGCAAAGCCAAGCCAAGCAGTCATCAGCACATCAGCCTTTGTGAAATTAGCACCAGAAGATCTCCTCCTTCCCTTCCATCTGTTAGCTCAGTTTGCAAGGTCTAGCATCCACCCGTGACTCCTTGGCTCATTTCTTAGGCTATAGAGGGTTTCTTTGCATTCACAAGACTATCTCAGCTTACCATCCTGAATCAGGTGCCTCCAGCCTTGAAAGCAGCATCCAGGTAACAGCAGCAGCCAGGAACTCATGGGGACTGCAGGATGCCCTCACCTGTACGCTGCATCCCAGCCCTTCCTATTAAGGAAGCTCCCACTAGGACTGGGGTGAATTACAGCTATATGGCCCTCATGGTTTAACTTTGTATTAGCGTAAGCATGAAGGAAATTGGGTGTTACGTTGTCCAGTTGGACAGGTGCCTCTGTTCCTTTGCTGTTCTGAAGCTAAAGAAGGCATTATTAGCACTTTCATCCTAAGTAAGAAACTAATGCAGTAAGAATCGTTATGTACCATCTTCTGGGATGCTTATTTGCCTTGGTTGCTCTCATAACAATAGAGAACTTCTAGTGTATGAAGACTACTTGGCATTACTCCTTACAGATGCCATATTTCTTAGTAGAAAGAATAGAGTGAGGTTCCCTATTCATAACTTTTTTCCGCCAATTTGTTATTATTAATGTTACTATTATTATTTTAAAATTTTGCTTCTCATCGAAGATAAAAAGTTTTACATCACTATAAGCAACCACCTGGGCTACCTAATTGTACAAGTATTAATACAAAATGTATAAAGTCAATTCATTGGCTAGCGCAAAGCTGCATAGCTCCATTGACTTTAGTATGTCACTTATTGGCTCCTTTTTCCTCCTAAATTGATTACAACTAGAATTTGGCACTTACATTCATCTGCAGACAGTTAAATACTGTTAAAGTTTTGATCTGGTAGTGCTTTGAAAATCCTAAATTCAGATTTTAAACTACAAAGTGGTATTTATTTATTGCATTCTGCTTTGTTGATTAGAACAAGTATTATGGAGTAGTGATTTTTTTCACAGTTGAAACACAAAGCTCTTGAGGGAGAGGATTAGAATTGGTAACACGATGCATTGCCATTGCCAAGCCAAATTCACCTCAAATGTAAAAAAGTCTAACTCCTCTGGGAATGTCTGGAGGATTAGATGCTAACCTGAACCTAGCAAATGGATGTACACAAAAAAATGGTATGGTCTACACCAATCTGGAGTCTAGTGGCTATGCAAAATAAATGCAACTTCTTGATCACCGGCCTGTGTTCATATGCCAAACCTTTCCTTTAGCTACTACATGCACATGTGTATGATAAAACAGTATTCTTCCATTCCTTGCCCTCCTCCCCTTCGCGTTACCATGCAATACACGCGATACATCACAGATGTCATTCCATTGATTTTGGTAGTCTTTCTTCTGATTTTCACTGGTGAGTATGAAAAGCAAAGCAGGGCTTATTTTACATCTATGCGTTAGCCGTTTTACTTCCTTTCAAATATTTTTCCACACTGCTTACTATATAAATTGTACTGCTTTTGCATATTAGAATGCTACTTTTGTTAAAGTTTTAAATAATAAACCTCTGGGTGGGTCCTCCATTCTTCCCTTTGTTTGGTAAGGCAGGGAAAAAAAAATCTGCTGTGTATCTACCATACTGTATTCCTATTGAGGGTTTCCCCAGAGGCCCCTCCAGGATTGAAGACTTAGCACAAGTAAAGCTGTTTCATTACTCCTATCCATATAATGATTCACTTACGGCCCTACCCTGCTTAAACCATCAGTACATTTGGCTCCCTAGTTTCATGGTAGAGCGTATTTCCCTGCAGCTGGTTAAATTACTTGTGCTTAGAAAGAAATCTGATTAATTTAACTTTTTTTCCTATATGTGAGGGGATCACGAGTAGGTCTCGACCTCAGTTTCCCCTCACATAAGCTTTTTCAGATTATAGTTACTAATTTCAAGGGCTTCACCACTAATATACTAGAGTAAGCATAGCGTATTTTTTATTTTCCTTGATTCACTCATAATTCATAACTGCTTAAAAATTAGAAATGAGCAGGAAATTTGGATGCAATTACTCAACATTTTTGCAAATCCACTCCTTTTTAAAATAAATAAATTGGTAAACATATGATTTAGATTTTTCAAGCAGCCTATGAAGCTTGATTTGTGTCTGTGTATGACAGAGCTTACTGCAATGGGTTCTGGGCTGTGACTGGCCACATAGCTGGTAACAAAATACAAAAGTATGAATTTGCCATCCGGCAACTTGAAGTAAGTGACTGACCACCTAAATCACACGCCATCGTAACTATTTGTCCTGGACATCTATCTAATCCTGTCCCTCTTCCTCACAGCCCGAGTGAGTGGCCCGATCTTGCACTTTTGAATTGGTAAGGGCTTTTTGTCACTCTGCCTTCAATGGCCATAGGATGAAAATGAAGTATTTTCAGCTGGGTGACGAGGAGGGATACAGTTTGCCCAGAAACACTGTGCTTTACATGCAGAAATAGATACTGGTACAGAGTGCAGCCATTGCAAAAGCATCGATGCAAACAAAATTCACTCGTGAGAGTATTTGCACTAGCAGTGAAGATAAAATCGCATAGGTGTAGCTGAGTGGCTCTGCAGGTCTCGATTCTTTGCTGCTTCAGATTGCACTCTCTTGTTTTTGTTCTGTTTTACATTGGGTTATCGCACTTGGTACCATCCCCTTGGGGCACCCTGTTGTGACAAGAGCGAAAACCTGAGAGTAGAGGTACGTGGAATTTTGAAGAGAATAAAGAAACAGAATGAGATTTCCCCTTTAAGATCAAGTCCCTAGAGTTAAAGATTGCATCACAGCAATGCACTGTAAGTCAAAAGGGCTGGGAATTAGAAATTGCAAGGTTGGATGATTCATGCTGTCTGGCAGAGCCTAAAGCTTTGAGGGTGAATTGAAAATATCCTGTCGCAGCTGGATTTATAAAAACCTCTGGGCCAAATGCTGATTCCACCAACATCAGTGACAAAGCCCGCAGATTTCTCTGGAAACAAGATGGCACAGCTGGGTGAAAAACAATGCGCTCAGCTACATGGCCTGGTTTGCGTGTGAGCAGACGGGAGTGTTATTCAAGCTCAAGAAAGGACTTTTTAGGGCACAGTTGTGTGTAAGTCTCCCCCTTATAAAATGTGGGTCATTTTATGTTCTTAGAGCAGTTTACATTCACAAGATGTAAAGCATAATGTAAGTAGCCTGTTTAAATGAATAAGCTTGATATCTGGTAGTGCTCAGCATCTTTCCAACTGTTCAAGTCAATGTAAATTATGGATGTTCTGATCAAATTACTTTTGAATTAACCAGACCATATACTCAATGCTTACTTTCTCTCTGAAGATAAATGAGAGGGATTCTCATTTTAATCAAAACAAAATACAGAAACGAAAATCAATTACTATTTAATGTTTTTTCCATCACTGTGTGATGGAAAGTTTCCAGAGGAACTTGGGCTTAAAATTAAAAAACAATACAAAACGCAGGAACGTGGTTGGGTTTTAACTATGGGGTTTGTTTTTTTTTTACACTATCAGAAAATATGGCAGTGTGTGGTTTTAAAAAAAGGCAGAAGAATTACTCTAAACAATTAATTAAGCAAAGCCAGGATACGGTAGATTTCTTTGTACAATAAATAAATGATACAGATGTAAAACACCTCCAATCCGAATGTTGAAAAAGATCAGCCGACCCTATATATAGAACAGTGTGAATTTGCTGAATTCGTTAATGAACAACTTCATGGATTAGGCCTTGATAGATGGAGCGCTCACATCCAGATGTTTACTGTGATTTGTCAATGGCCTTGTGCTTAATCCTGCTGAACAGGAAATAAGAGTCTTTTCTCTGGGGTCTCCCTTGGGGACTGTGGCAGTCTCTCTCTTTGGCCTGAATCATCTCTGCACAGGATCAGGCTGCTGGGGAATTAACCAAGTGGAGGAGGCACGGATTTGCCTTTAACCCCTTCAGGTTTCTCCTTGGCTTCAGATGGCTTCCTCACCATTGGCCACGATGGGAACGTTTTTTAGTCAACACATGGCAAAGAAAAAAGGAGTTACCCACGTCGTCCCGTGAGGCACATTCATGGGGTCCCTGTCCCCAGAAAATGTGTTGAAGCAGATGTGTCTAGTCCCACCACCACTGAGAGGGAGGGCTGTGGGCAGACATTGAGGTGCTGGAGCGTGTCCAGAGAAGGGCGACGAAGCTGGTGAGGGGTCTGGAGCACAAGTCTGATGAGGAGTGACTGAGGGAACTGGGGTTGTTCAGTCTGGAGAAGAGGAGGCTGAGGGAAGACCTTATCACTCTCTACAAACTACCTGAAAGGGGGCTGCAGAGAGGTGGGTATTGGTCTCTTCTCCCAAGTCACAAATGATAGGACAAGAGGAAATGGCCTCAAGTTGCACCAGGGGAGGTTTAGGCTGGATATTAGGAAAAACTTCTTCACTGAAAGGGTTGTCAGACACTGGAACAGGCTGCCCTGGGAGGTGGTGGAGTCACCATCCCTGGAGGTATTTAAGAGACGTGTGGATGAGGCGCTTAGGGACATGGTTTAGTGGTGGACTTGGCAGTGTTAGGTTAGTGGTTGGACTTGATGATCTTCAAGGTCTTTTCCAACCTTAATGATTTTATGATTAAGCCCTTAGAGGCTGGTGTTTGTCTCTCCACATCTCAGCATCACAGTTTTGTCTTGGTGAGGCTGCAGCTCCACAGCCTCTGTCAGTGACAGGCATGGCCCAAGAGGGAGTATTTGTGAAAAGACTGGATGTCCCCAAGGTGTCCTTAGTCAGGTATACCGGAGCACGCGTAGTTTGTGTGTACGTGCATGTGTGTATGGGTAGATGAATGCAGCCTCTGCAGACTACCTCCATTTCTCAGCATGTGAGATTATGGGATGGGTCACTCATTTCACACTGTGGAAGAGTCCCACTGAACGAGGGCTCCCAGCAGCCACACCGCTGCCACTCCTGCTATGTAATGGCGTGTATTGGGTGCTGCTCATCAGCCCGTGATGGCTCGGATCAGCCAGTTCCATCTGTCCCGGTACCCAAGAGCAGGGGGAGGCCGGTGCAAAGCTGAAAATGCAGCAGAAGATGGGGGGCAGTTACAGAAGTCTTGTACGTGGTGCACATGATTACACAGGTCTGAGCGTAGTCATGTGTTATTCATGTCCCCGGCATGACAGCTGTACAGGGCATAAGGATACGATCCTTTTCTCCCCATGGAAGTGTTGGTAAGGTAGCGTTGGGGATGCAGACCTGTCTTTTCATAAAAGAGAATCTCTAGCTTGGACAGTGTTTCTTCTTCTGCAAAGCTCGTATGAGCCTCTCACAGGTGCTAGCTGGTAAAGTAGGGAATCTTAAAAGAATCTCATTTCGCCTAACCAGGGGGGTCCCAAGTACCAGCCACCTGTCCAGCCTCAGGAGAAAACCTGCAAATAAGGCTGCGGGATAAGCCACTAATGGTGCTGTGTGGACCAGACGGGGGAAAAAAGCAACATCCCTATTACCGGGGATGACGAAAGGCTTTATAACTGGATTAGAAGAACCGAGTGACAGCGGGAGCTGGAGAGAATGGTAAGTTATGGAGTGGATGTGCTGGAGTGTACGGGACCGACTGCGTGCGTGCATGTGCTCAGGGTAGAAAATACTTTTGGCTAAATCACAAGTACGGGGACAGATAAATTCTGTGTCAGGGAGTGCCTGGTTAAAATATTAGTAGCACATCTCAGCACTTGGTATGCCCCACTATTCTGCGTGCCACCCTTTGTCTCCAGTACCTTGGCTTTCTACTGGTAGGACTGCTCTTCAAGAAAGTGTTCAGAGTCTTTTCACCACACTCAAAAAATTAAGGATGCCCTTTAACATTCCTTGCTTGGAGTAGATGTTTCTTCCCCTTTAACATCATCTGCCCACTTTCTCTTGACCCCTTTCTCCCCTCTTCCTTTATACCCACATATACAGGTATCATACTAGATTCTCAGAATTGTTAAAGCTGCGAAGAAAGTAGTTATATTCTACTCAAACACTACACAGAGCAGCTGTATTTTCCTGCTGTATCAATTAATAATGTACATTTTCTTCATAGGGTTTTCAGTGGGGCTTTCAGCAAGATGAATGTGGGCAAACTCGTCTTTTTCTCTGCACTTTAGCATAATCCCATCTGCCTGCAAATTCAGGATGTGAACACTGCAACACACCATTTAGAAGGGCTAAAAACTTGGGTTTGAATCAAGGGAGACTTTACATTCAGCATAATCTCTTCCAGGCGTCAGAGAAGTGCTGCTCCCTGTTGTTGATGAAGGAACGGCAGAATGGATACAACCATTGGCGAGGCAGCGAGTTTACCGGCCTTCTGTGCGCTTCCCTCCGCTCTGCGTGGTACGGGAACAAGATTGAGAATGGATGTGGGGTTTTTTTTATGAGCGGTGCTTGAAAGAGGGGGGGAGATCCGTGGTGAGGTGGGTGTTGGCCTCTTCTCCCAAGTGACTAGCGACAGGACAAGAGGAAATGGCCTCAGGTTGCGCCAGGGGAGGTTTAGGCTGGATATTAGGAAAAATTTCTTTACTGGGAGAGTGGTGAGACGCTGGAATAAGCTGCCCAGGGAGGTGGTGGAGTCACCATCCCTGGAGATGTTCAAGGAACGTGTGGACGTGGCACTGCGGGACATGGTTTAGTGGGCATGGTGGTGTTGGGTTGATGGTTGGACTTGATGATCTTATAGGTCTTTTCCAACCTTAGTGATTCTGTGATTCTGTATGTCCCTCCGGAGGGCTGGGGTTTGTTCCCGGAGCCTGTGGGGACTTGTCTAATGCAATGACAGGGTCACATCAACGGAGGGTGGTTGCAAGCAATGGCTAAACGTAACCCTTGTGGGAGGAGGTGCCTGGAAGGGGGTTTTGCGGGTGGGGAGAAGGGGGTATATGTTCAAACACCTGCAAGAACAGCAGGCTGAATGAAAAAAGTACAGAGGTGAGGGAACAGGCACAGGTGCCGGCAAGTCGTCTGTTTTCTGTTGCCTTACGGGTTATATCCGCATGTAGATGAAAGCACAGCTGTGGGTGCCTGTGACTGGCCCTGTGAAAGGGACATATTCACTGAAAGGGACTTATTCACTGAGCAGGCTCCGAAGGTGTTTGTTGTGATAGCTGGCTGCCCCAGTTCCTGGGGTGCAAGTTATTAATTTTGACTGGCATTGCCTCCGGGAGATCCATATGAACTTGTCTAGGGATGTTTCCTCTTGAAATACATGATTATTCCTGAGGCAAGATTTGGAGGGAGAATATCTTGCATTGGAGGAGCTGACAGAGCTGGAAAAAGAGACTCATTTTCCAGTGCGCAAGCCCTTCCTCTGGTTAGAATCTCTGACATGCATTGAGAACAGATGAGCTGTTATTTGTTGGGGTGCTCAGGTGCGTCTGTATTTATTGCGGAGTTTGCTACTCCCAAAGGGTATTATACCACATTGTGCAGGTTTGATACATTATTCTGTTAAACGACTGTTGCTGTAAATCAAAGGACCATCATTTTCAAAGGGCTGCTCTAGAAAACTGATCCGTAATTTTGCTTCTAGGAATTACTCGTGTGAGTAAAGTGGTTCTTTACTTTGCCGGCACGGGGATTCTATGCTCAATTCTCAGAAGTAAACTACAGAACATGACCAGGTGATGGGCAAATCATCACTTACAGTAACCATTTAATATAATTGCGGTTTTCTATTTTGGTACTGGTTTTAGTATCTTTGGGCGTATTTCATACACAGAGGTAATGTTTTAAATGAAGTGAAAACCCACTAATGCCAGTGACTCTAGGTAAACTATTTGCTGGAACTACGAGTACTACCACAAGGATTCAGTACAAATGTCACCGCAGGATGCCAACTGGAATGCAAAATGGTTTTTCACTTGATTTAGTATTTCCTATACTTTATTTCCTTAGAAACCCAGAAACTCCACAAGAGGGGAGTGGTATATATATACCATTTAATCCTACAGTATTTGTCTACATATTTAGTATGTTCCCCTGTAGACCTTGAACAGAATAGATGAGCTCGGGGTTTGAATATAGAAAATCAGATCTTAGCATTGATTGTATTACAGAGCTGTAATTGGAGTCATTGTGTAAAGCTTCTTCAATTCATTTTCTCTAATAAAATCTGCATCTGCTGAAATCTCTCAGCCTTGGACGTGGGTTTAAGAACGCAGCAAAGGGGAAGTGCGGTCCCGGTTCGCAGATGCTGAGGGGAAGGTAGCCTGGTAGAAACGGTGTCGTCTGCTGGCTTTGGGAGCACCTTTTGGAGCTGCTCCAACGCCGTGATAAGCTGGGGGGAGGCGGGGGGAGAGCAAAGCAAAGCGGAAAAAAAATAATACTCAATCCCTTCCTTTGTTCTCATTAGGCTGGGGGGGGTCGGGGGAGAGGGGGGGCACACGCCAACAGGCGCCAGGAATCCCCGGGGCTTTCAGTTAGGATTTTCATTACAGGTGAGTGTGTGTGTGGGGGGGTTACAGCCAGAGCCCCCCCTGCGCGCAACCCCTTTAGCGAGTAATCCACGCGTGGGAGCCGCACCGTAATCCCCTGCTGCGGCGGCGGGCTGAGGGGCTGACCCTGCGGGGCGGAGGGCGGCCCCCGTCCCCCTTCCCCGGGCACCGGTGGCCCCGCCGCCCCCTGCGCAGGAGCGGTCCCCGCCGCCAGGACCCCGCCGCGCGCCCCGCCGCGGTCCGGCGGCACCTGTGGGCGCCCTCAGCGGCCGCCCCGCCGGGGACCGTCGCGCTCCCGCCGGCTGAGCTCCGCTGCCCGGAGCGCCCCCCCCCGCCCGGTGCCGAGCCCCCTCGCGGGGCGGGGCGCGGCGGGGCGGGGCTGCGGTATCCCGGTGCCCCGGGAGAGGCGGCGGCTGCCTGCACGGGGCCGCGGAGGAGAAGGGATCCTTTTTGACGTCAAGTGACCATAATATAATGATGCCTCGTTCATATCCGGGTCCCCGGGCGGCTCCCCCGGGCCGCGCTCGGCCGCGCACCGCCGCGCAGTGAGGCGGAGGCGGGCAGGGCAGGGCAGGGCGGCCGCCCGCCCGCCCGGAGGTGGCCGGCGGTGAGCGCAGCATGCCCGCCGCCTCAGACGCGCCTGCCTCCTGCCGCCGCTGCCCATGGAGATCGCGCTGGTGACTCTGGAGAACGGCGGCGCCACGGCCATCGCGGCCGGCGAGGATGCCGCGACCGGCGGCGGCAGCAGCGCCCGGGCCCGCCGGCGGGGCGACTTGCTGCACATCGCCGGCTCCGCCGCCGCGCCGCGGCTGAGCGACGGCAAAGAGGGGGCCCCGCCGCCGCCGCTGCCGCTGCCGGCGGACGAGGAGCGGGAGCGGCCCCCGCCGGCCCCCCGGGGAGGCGGCGGCAGCGCGGGCAGCCCCAGCGGCCAGGCGGCGGCGCGCGGAGCCCCCCCGCCGCCCCAACCGCCGCCCCAACCGCCGCCCCAACCGCCGCCGCGCACCCCGCGCCCCGGTGCGGCGGTGGAGATGGGTCCTCCGGAGGAAGGGGGGCACCGCCGGGGCATGGCCATGGCGGCGGCGGGCGAGGAGGAGGAGGAGGAGGAGGCGGCGGCGAGCCGGAGCGCCCTGCACCACCAGCGGGTGCTGATCAACATCTCGGGGCTGCGCTTCGAGACCCAGCTGGGCACCCTCAACCAGTTCCCCGACACGCTGCTGGGAGACCCGGACAAACGCATGCGCTACTTCGACCCACTCCGCAACGAGTACTTCTTCGACCGCAACCGGCCCAGCTTCGACGGGATCCTCTACTTCTACCAGTCCGGGGGCAAGCTCCGCCGGCCCGTCAACGTCTCCATCGACGTCTTCGCCGACGAGATCCGCTTCTACCAGCTGGGTGAGGAGGCCATGGAGCGCTTCCGGGAGGACGAGGGCTTCATCAAAGAGGAGGAGAAGCCCCTGCCCCGCAACGAGTTCCAGCGCCAGGTCTGGCTCATCTTTGAGTACCCCGAGAGCTCCGGCTCGGCCCGGGCCATCGCCATCGTCTCCGTGCTGGTCATCCTCATCTCCATCATCACCTTCTGCCTGGAGACCCTGCCAGAATTCAGGGACGAGAGGGAGATGCCCGTGCCCCTGCCCCCACAAAGTGGAGGGTTGAATGGCACGACCGGGGACTCCCCACCCATGCAGCCACCCAGTAGCCTCTCTGACCCCTTCTTCATCATTGAGACCACCTGCGTGATCTGGTTCACCTTTGAGCTCCTTGTCCGCTTCTTCGCCTGCCCCAGCAAGCCCGAGTTCTCCCGCAACATCATGAACATCATCGACATCGTGGCCATCATCCCCTACTTCATCACCCTGGGCACCGAGCTGGCTCACGAGCAGCAGCAGCCCGGGGCTGGCAGTAGCAATGGGGGCGGGGGCCAGCAGCAAGCCATGTCCCTGGCCATCCTCAGAGTCATCCGCCTGGTCAGGGTCTTCAGGATCTTCAAGCTCTCCAGGCACTCCAAGGGGCTGCAGATCTTGGGACAGACTTTGAAAGCCAGCATGAGGGAGCTGGGCCTCCTCATCTTCTTCCTCTTCATCGGGGTGATCCTCTTCTCCAGTGCTGTCTACTTTGCTGAGGCCGATGACCCCGAGTCTCATTTCTCCAGCATCCCCGATGCTTTCTGGTGGGCAGTGGTAACCATGACCACCGTGGGCTATGGGGACATGCGACCTGTCACCGTGGGGGGCAAGATTGTGGGGTCCTTGTGTGCCATCGCGGGCGTGCTCACCATCGCCCTGCCTGTCCCTGTCATTGTATCCAACTTCAACTACTTCTACCACCGAGAGACTGATCACGAAGAGCAAGCTATCCTCAAAGACGAACACAGTAGTGCTCAGGGCAGCACAACTGGGGGAGATGCGAAGAGACGATCCAGTAGAAACTCTCTGAACAAATCTGTTGTGCACTTGGAAAACAGTGAGGGGTTCAACAATGGCACCAGCTCCTTAGAGAAAACCAATATCAAAGCTAAAAGTAACGTAGATCTCAGAAAATCCCTCTACGCTCTCTGCCTGGATGCCAACAGGGAAACAGACCTGTAAGGAGAGGAGAGAGTTAGAGTTCAGAGATGCAGAAGGATTTGCTGGTGTCAGAAACTCACTGCTATCATTATTCTTTTGGTACCAGTTAGTTTTTTAAGTCAGGCTATATTTTATAAATTGATCACTGTCCTGAGCAGTCGTCCAGGAATACATGTTTTTATGTTCTTTTTCCATGACACAAAGGGTCACCTATTTTTAAAATAGACTAAGAATAAGCTACGCTCCATGATGCAGGAGCTGGTAAAATACGACAGTGCAAAATCTAATTTGTAGAAACTTATTTTAGCAAACGGTGGTTGGTTTTAAATGGGTCATTCGTAACCAATTCGGTTGTTCCAAGTTTAGTATTAAAGAGTTGGGGGATGTGTGTGTGGAGAATGAATGGATGGGGGGTGGGGTGGGAGGTTGAGGGTTTTTGTACTGTAGTTTCAAACTGAAATTATTCCAATATATTTTATATCTGTATAACTGTATTTATGGTTGAAAGGGGATTTCTTATTCCTGTGAAATACAACATCGTTAAAGCACTAGGAACATTAGCAGATCAGCACTTTCAGAGTTTTCCACTTGTGATCAGTACAGATCTGGTTATCTAGTATGTGAAGTGAATTTGGTGCTTTTAACCCTCTAGCAGAAAACTTTTATTGTCATTGAGATGTTAGTTTCTTGTGAGCCTTAAATTATTAAATATTGTAGATATAATTCTTTATAAATAATTTTATTAATTACCTTACTGTTTCAGAATTTCTAAATAATTCAGTCCTGTGCTTACTGTTCCCACTCAAAAAAATGTATGTGCAGCTTTTTTTTTTTTTTGTAGTTTTACAGTTTTATACCTTCGTTACAGTTTTGAGACCGAAAGAAAAAAAAATTACTGTCTGCTGTTACTGGTTTCGATCCAAGTGCACAACAGATCAAAAACATGAGGGAGTGGAGGGATATAACGAGAAAGTAGAATATGAGTGCAATATCTGCAAAACTTTTTTCGTGATATGCTCCAAATTACTTTGGCATGCATGTCAGTCACCTTTACGTATCCATACCGTTTTTGTACACAGTTCACCGTTTTTAATTATCGTAGACTGGAAACGGGCAGCACTTAAAGAGTCTAACATGGCACTTAAATAACCATTGCGTGGCTTATAGCTTGGACTCAGATGGAAAGCATCACCTTTCATCAAAACACGACCTTGTTTTCTTTTATTTCCAAACAAAACCTTTTCAGTGCTGTGGATTTTACAGTTGAGATGTTGTTGAAAGATGAACGACACGTTATCTTCATTGTGATAACACAGCACTGTACAGCTGACTAGTGAAGACTGACCCAAAGTTGCTTCTTTGCTTTAAATCAGAGCTGTGTTCTCATTTTTCGTGCAAAGGACATCTCTGATTTCCCCTCAAACTTCTGTTCTATTGCTGAAGGATGTTTCATGCCTTTACCACATACAGTGGCAGAGCAAGACTAGCAGAAAGAGAAGTCTTGATGGTCAACGCTCAAGGTTTGTTTCTAACAAATTTTCTGATACAACAAAGCAAATACTAAATCGGGATTGTAATTTATGCAAGTACCTCAGATATATGTACGGTGATAAATTTAAATCAGCTTTGCAAAACAGCACTTTGACATTCTCTTGTCCAGACAGAAATCCTGCTCACCCCTCCCTTACCATGCCGTTTAATGATAATGGTGAAATGCGTGATGTTTTTTCCTTCCTATTCAGTAAAACAGGCATGGTAAGCGCCAAGCAAGCAGTATTTTTCATGTTTGGTAGTAAGAACACAGAGCTCAACCCAAAACCCAGGGGCGAGGGGAAAGGAGTTGAATAGGTTGAAACTGATAATATAGACTGGGATCTTTCACATTCATTGTAGATGTCGGTTTCATGGTTGGCTTGCTTGTTTATTTAGATGGGGAATGATGATATAGTATGCAGAGAAACTGCCTGCAACAAAACAGGCAGACAAAATGCCCAGTCCGACTGTGCTCCAGACACAGGCAGAGCTCCTGTGGGCATTTTTGCATCCAGGTGAAGTGCAGAATTAGCCCTTTGGTGAGACTGAACGTAAAATGAAACAAACTACAAGAAGGACATTGAGGTGCTGGAGTGTGTCGAGAGAAGGGCGGCGAAGCTGGTGAGGGGTCTGGAGCACAAGTCTGATGAGGAGAGGCTGAGGGAGCTGGGGTTGTTCAGTCTGGAGAAGAGGAGGCTGAGGGGAGACCTCATCGCTCTCTACAACTACCTGAAAGGGGGTTGTGGGGAGGTGGGTGTTGGTCTCTTCTCCCAAGTGACAAGTGACGGGACAAGAGGAAACGGCCTCAAGTTGCGCCAGGGGAGGTTCAGGCTGGATATTAGGAAAAATTTCTTTACTGAGAGAGTGGTGAAGCATTGGAACAGGCTGCCCAGGGAGGTGGTGGAGTCACCATCCCTGGAGGTGTTCAAGGAACGTGTGGACGTGGCACTGCAGGACATGGTTTAGTGGGCATGGTGGTGTTGGGTTGATGGTTGGACTTGATCTTACAGGTCTTTTCCAACCTTAATGGTTCTGTGATTCTGTGAAAGAAGTGGTGTAGTTGCCTGTTGCACACGCTGAGCTCTAGATCGTTGATGGACTTACAGTGAAGCTTTTTGCTCCGTTTGATTTACAGTTTGATTTACCTTCAGTGATTAAATGCATGTGACTCACCTGAATAAGTACCAAACAATGTAGTGAGTCTTTCAGGGTCAAATTCTGGTTGTGTCTTCCTCTAATTACTACCCCCACCTTCCTGACCACTTTTATTTTCCATAGTTTGCTCCTCCAAATGCTCATTGTGCTGAATTAGACTGTCAGCTCCGCAGAGCAGGGGCAAGGTGTATATACAGTCCCTTGTTTAACGGTGGAACCCTACTTACGGCCAGGGCTTCTGGATGTTAATGATCTGAATTACATAACTAATTATTGCAATTAGTGGAGTAACGCCGGTGTAAAACTGATGTAGGTGAAAGCAGATCAGGGCTGCGGGGAGTGGGTTGAGCTGATCTTAAAAGCCCATTGCTGGTGGAAAGGGAAGGCCTTGTCTTCCTCCTTCCGTTTCAGTTTTCTTCCTCCCATTGTGTGCCCTTTCGTCACTTACCCTGAACTGATGCTGTCCTTGTGCAAGTACGTGTGCAAGTGCTGCCTTCTCTTCCAGGAGCTGCTTGAGCTCACTAATCTGGTAGAAAATCGAATGTAAAAACAACAACAACAACAACAACAACAAAGCAGACCTTCTGTCAAATTGGTGAGTTGGAAAGCGAGTGAGTGCCAGAGCCAGTGCAGGGAAGGGATGGGGAAGGTCGGTGGTGTGGGGAAGTGAGGAAGCAGGGAGGAGTGAAATCCACACCCTTCAGTGGCAGTGAACTCAGATTATCACGACCACTTGTTGATCCCTACTTCGTGTTTGCAGCGATACCACAGGACTTGGTCTTGCAGGGTGCTGGGGGCCTTTAACTGGAGCCAGTCTGCAAAATTCAGCTCTGGATTCCAGCGTATGTGCCCAGCTATAACTGAGAGTAGAATTTGGCCCCATCAAGATGAAGCTCTATGAGAGCAAAATAGCCTTACTGCTGCACAGGGTTCTATGCGAGCTTGTCAAATCATTCCTCAACCTTCAGTTTGAACATGCTGCGTTTTTCCGTAATGAAACAACAGAACTTTCCAATGGAAAGAAAACCAATTATTCTCAAAATATGGTTGAAAATATTTGTTTGGCTTGGCTTTCTAAACAGTTGTCAAGCACAGTTCAGGCAAACTTGGCTTTGACACCTTCTTTACAAGGATGCATAATTTCTGTTGGTTTATAAGGCAGTAAAGGATTTGCTTTCTAATGAGAGAGGTTGCTGCCAGACACTGAGTAATACGACCAGAAACATGGCTAGATCACAATTCAGCAAAGCGCTTAGCATGGGCTCAGCTTTAAGCACGTGCTTAAGTACAGCGTTGTTCAGCAGGTATTTTAGATGCGCTGACCTTTGAGATTGTTACTTAACGATGAACTACATGCCCTGCTGAAACCTTAGAGCCATCAGTTCCCATTGGACTTTGGTGCAAATATTTAGGAAAAATTTCTTTACTGAGAGAGTGGTGAAGTATTGGACCAGGCTGCCCAGGGAAGTGGTGGATTCACCATCCCTGGAGGTGTTCAAGGAACGTGTGGACGAGGCATTGTGGGACATGGTTTAGTGGACATGGTGGTGTTAGTTGATGGTTGGACTTGATGATCTTACAGGTCTTTTCCAACCTCAGTGATTCTGTGATTCTGTGATTCTGTGGTATGGTTTGTGAGCCTGAAAACAAGTGGTGCTGCAGGACACTGTAATGGGAACATCGGATCCTTACTACAGAAAGAGTGCCTATTCCTGCAGCTGCTACTCCTCAGAGCAGTCCTCCCGAGATGATCAGTTACCAACTGATTACCAGCATCGTCTGAATGAAGAATTGCAGCTTTGGCCTGGGTGAGAGTGTAAATGCACTTTCCAGCAGCGAGAACCTGCTTTTGGCGTAACTGATTTTGGTGTCGAGAAGCCTCATTGAGTTCAGCAGGCAGCATATATCTGTGCCTGGCATACAAACAGTGCAGAAGCCTCGTAACATGCCGAGGTAAATTTCAGCCGCAAAAGAATAGGAGAGAAAGAGAGAACCAAATCACTCTCAGAAAGCTCCTGTAAATCTGAAACTGGAAGAGCGTTTAGGCTGTGTATGCCAATTCTAGGCTCATTACAAGAAGGAAATCTGTCCAAACCATTATTGATTTTATGTTAGCTGACCTGGAATGAAAAGCAAGCTGAATAAAACCTCTTTGAAATATCAAAAGCCACAAGATATCAGAGCTTAATGAATAGCAAAGCATTGCAAATGTAAAAAAACCCAACCCAACATGTTTTTGTAAACTCTTTTGACTAGGAGCTACATCATGGATGATTTCTCACCCCACACATGCCTATATGCCATAGTTATTAATGGCTTGTCATTTTGTGCGGGACAGTGTGTACTGAAATGCATTACCTTTCCATTTTTCCATTTTGGGGATGCTGAAGTGAATATTCTTTTGGGTCACCAGCACCGTAAGTGTAGTTTGCTTAGCCTGGCCCCAAGGGGAGTCTACATTCCCATTTTACTTTTCCATCATTCTAAAAAATGATAAAACAGTAACTAGCAGTTGTATAACACCATTCATCTCCTAGCACTTTATGAACAACAGTGCAATGATCTTCTATATACAAACACGGTAAAGAAAAGCCTGTGGAAGGGAAGACTGAGCCTTTCGAAGGAGGAAGAGGGCTAGGAGAGGCACAAAAATAAGTGGGCTCGGCTGGACTGGGACATCTAAAAGGTGAGATCTCAGGGAGGGAGGGAAGGGAGGAGAGAGATTCACCCTCTGGTCTCCTTTCTGGTCTCTTGCATGGCTCGTGGTGGCTCTGCAGGCAAGGGCTGCGTGCCAGCATCTGTGCACTGTGACCCATCTGGTGGGGTCACTGAACACAGAGGGAGAGCTAACGCTGCTTTGAGCAGCATGAACAAATCCCTCTTTTGTGTGCTCTTTTTATTTGGACTCTGTAAGGAGAAAATGGCACTTTTCTTAGCTGTTCCCCGGCCTTTCGTGCTGCAAACATCGCTGGTCTGGTGGTGGTGGGGGCTCCTGGTTCGCAGCACACTGAGCGCTGCTCTGAAGTAGCTTCCCTTCTCCACGCGCTGCCGTTCACCTCTAATTAGGTAACAGCAAATACCAGTGCGCTTGCAGTCTCACGGAAGATATACACGTACGCAAAATGCCTTACTCTTCTGAAATGTATCCGTGAAGCTAGTTCCGAGGTAAAACAGGGAGACCATTTAGTGGCACGCGACAATGCCGCTTAGCCGTAGTGAGGAATGTAGCTGAGATTTGTTCAGGTCTTTTGGCAAGATGTCATGACCGGGAGTGAAATTTGGCAAGCTTGCTGCCACGCTTAGGGACTAACAAAAGGAGGGTTTTAAAGACCTCATCAAGACTTTGGCCTTGCAACTCGGCCAGTGATGGGATAGGTATGTTGTACGGCAGGCAGTGTGTTGGAGAGACCTCGCTAATAACGAGGTTGATTCTGTTCAGGACAAAGGGGCAGCAAGGGAAGTGTGAGAGAAAGCCTTAACAGCATCTGCCTGCCTTTGGTGCAGCTTTAGCCTGTCATTGTGTGACCGTCAGTTTCACTAACCTCCCTCCGTAAGCTAACTTAGCTAGAAACGTTTAAAAAAATGAAATAGGTCTTTTTAACAATATAGCCTATAAACAAGCAAAATCATTGTTCCAAAATCATTCTGCCAAGGCTTATGTAATATTCAGCACCACAAAATTTTTTTTAGAACACGCTGTTTAGTGTATTTCTAGCTTTTGTAAGGGTGTTGGGTTTTTTTTTTTTCCACTTTCTTGCTGTATGGCTTAACTGCTCCCCGGTTCTCCTTGTCAGCTTGTTAAATTTCTGTTGCTTTTTGCCTTAATTTGGGACCTAAGGGTGCTGATACTCTTCAGTGAACCTGGGTCGTGCTGTCTGACGTCAGTGTGTCAACTCACAGTATGAATAAACACAGAAATTCTCCAATAGCTACCTGTGGGTCCATTGGCCAGAACAACCCCCTTATTTGTGTGATGAAACATTGTGAAAGATGTGGGTATGGTATCATTAAAATCATATGAAATAAGAAGCTTTATGTTAATTGGAATAGGAGAAAAGTAAAGCTCATAAAGATATGACTAAGGAATTGATTGGAATTAGAAGTTGCAAAGATAAATATCAACTTGTTTGAAGAAAAAGAACAGCATTCATACACAAATAGCATATATATTGCAGTGCTTTCTCGCTTCTGTAATCTAGTAATGTAGTGTCCTTATTTGGTGTTTTTTCAGTTCCCAGGTATCTGTCCTGTATTTTTACCAGGGCTGAAAAAGATGAAACTAGAGACAGATCCAGAGCTGTTGGGAACCAGTGCCTTGAAGATGGCTTGTTTACCTGGCAGCATTTATTTTCGTTTCTTGGTAATACTAACTGATGCAATAAAAGCTCTTTTCTCTCTTCACAAGTACTGCAAGTAAGCATGTTTGTACAGTTAGCATAGCTTTCTTGAAATCACCTGGGGTTGGAACCCAGTAACTACAGCTCCAGATTCTCACCACAGTATCGGCACTGACTAACTTTGGTCTGTTCCCCACTGTTGTAAATGCACAGGACTTGATTCTGTGCTTGTGTGCCGCTTGCCTTTGAGTCTACATCTCAGCTGCCCTCTGTAAGGTAATCCCATATTTTTGTCATTGTGATGAATCTGACTCAGCAAAGAGTTTGCCATTCTGCACTCTAAAATCCCACTCCAGAGCATAACAGTTAGTCCAATTTAGGACTAGCTTTGTATCGCCAGCTTTGGGGCTTTCTTTAAGAACTTTGTGCTAGGGACAGATACCTGAATTTTGTTCTCATTGATGCCTGGGTGAATGCAAAACAGCGCTGTTAAAATCCAGTGGCTCTGACTGCACTCTTGTTTCCATTGTTCTGAAAGAGATGCAACATCCTTTGTTTTCCATTAATTTCTCCTTATTTGACTTGATGGGACATGAAAATGAGGTTACCCTTTCCAATGGAACAATGTTACTTTGAACTTTCAGCGACTTGACCTGATCTAATAGTAAAATCAATAACCTTCCTAGCTGGCAACAAAGTCTTTCTGTTAGAGCATGGGCTTCCCAGCACACATAGTCTATATGATTACTGCAGAATTAATAATTTTCCAGACAGAATTTACCAAAATTAATCTGCAAATTCTCTCCTGTATTAGTACTTCACTCATGTTCACTGTCATCAGGAGGATGTTTCCCAAGAAATCAGTGCAGGTTGTAACACTTGTCCGACATGCAGAAGACAAAAAAGAAAGATAGATCTCATTTCTGTGTTTCAACTACAGTGTGCCATGGAGACTTGTCATTTGCGATCTTGTGGGAAACAGCTTTTAAGCAGCCAAGGATAACTGCATATTTTTTTTTTTTCCCAAACGTTCTGTGTTATTTTCTCCTCTATCGTTTATGTTACCTGTTGCAGTCCTTCTCACGTGAGTAATGACTTAGACTCAGGGATCCCCAGTCCTCACTGAGATGATGCAGATCCAAGATGAAGAGTTGCTTCTGAAAACAGGGGTGATTTGCATTTTTGCCTTCTCTTCCAACTACAGTTATTTTGTTCTTGAATTACCCTGGCTCTTACCCTTTGGATTAATACCTCACTGCTCACTTCCTCCCTTCACTTTTATCATGCAGTGTGTTTGATAGTGATAGCAGTCATTACTACAAAGCAGTACGAGGCAGAGCTGTCCTGCTCCTGGACATAGTCGATGTGATTAGCGCTGGGCATTCTGCAGCTGCCTCCCTTCAGTTTCAGAAGGATGTGTTGCTAGAGGTGGTTGTGTTAAAATTGGCGTAGGAATGCATGTTGCTAGAGAAGCCACCTTGGATGGAAATCCATAATAATTCCCCTCTCAGGACAGTGGTAATTCTTCCCTTCTCCACTTTTATGACAAAGCCGGTTTGGAGATAAATGTGGTTGAAATATGCGCTCTCATGAGAATACAGTTGCATAATAAATACTCATATTCAGGGTTGCGGTTTGTCTGAAGATACTGGAGGAAGTGCTGCAATTTAAATATACTAAACTGGTAGCACAGCTACCTACGGGTCTGCGGTGCGTACAGGGACTGGAGGTTGGTAACATTAAAATTCCTTCCTTCGTACGGTTGCACTTCAATGGTGGTGGCCTAGCACTTAGTAATTCCCCCAGAAAATCTCACAGATCCATACCAGGGTTTTCTTTGCTCTCTCCAGGGTTAGTAGGGATTAGTTAGATTCTACCATACTTAATTCTCTCAAGCAAGTTCAACAAATTTAAAACCTCTTCCACCTCCTCTTCCTCTCCCTCCTCCCTGTTTAATTGTAAGTAGAAATGCATGTGATGGGGAGGCGCAGCTGAAAATGATTTGAATTATTTAAGCAGTGTAGCCTTAGAGTTTTTTTCTGTCTTGTTTAAAATGATTTGAAAATCTGAGGGGGTGTAATTGAGGGAAGGCTTTAATGTAAATTCTCAGAAGAGATTTTATGAGTTCCTTAGTTCAGAAAACACTATAATTTTCAAGGCAGTGCTGCGTAAGAGGCTTACTTAAAGACAAGAAAGGTTAATGATGTTGTTGTTGTTATTTTATTATTATGCAATCAATTCTAGGAATGTTTTAATTTGGAAATATAATCTTTAACATGCTGAGAAATTCTGGCCATGCAAAAGAACTGATGCAAAGAAACGTTCAGTCTGGAGGGTGACGAAGATTGTCCTGGGAAGGAATACCCTCTAGCTAAAGCTTAGCCACTGTGCTTTGAGGGGCACAACATTCCTCGAGCCAAATAAGAAGCAAATGGAGGAGCAGGAGTCTATAGCTGAGATATCGGGGCATTTGCCTAAGAAAGGGATGGTGGCTCCAGAGTTATTTCTGGATATCAGCCAGTGGGCAAAAATACCTACACAATATCTCTCAGGATCATGTTTTTAAAGTCTGCTCAGTGCTCTGAAAGAAAGGATACAGGCACCTGTCTTTGGGAGAGTGTGCTAGAGTGTGGATCCAAAGCAGACACTGGTATCTTCCTGCAGGCCTGGTGGAGTAAGTCCCAGTAAATAGCAAAATTTTGGTCAGATTGCCATAACCCACTTTTCTCACAGGGTATCTCTGAATCACCCATTCCTTGGGTTAAGATGCTAACTTTAGTGGCTCTGATGCCACTGTGTTGAGTATTTAGAGATGCCCCAAACCTCCCGGGGGGCAAAAACTCTGTAGTCAAGGCATTTCAATCTGGATTTCTCTGGAGCTGAGAACAGCACCGATTCTTCAGTGGCCCTGTCTATCTCTGTGACTCATGAAGCACTGAGGAGCCCCGACAGGTATGCATAGCTTGCTCATGTATAGTGGTTGCAGCAGGTAAACTATTGCAGTAATACTTAATATTATCACACAATGGTAGAAAGTAATTGATTATTAGACACTAATTAATTTTCTAACTTGGTCTGGAAGTTTTGCTCTGATAACAGAATTCATTTGACTGCATAATAGAGTGTTCACAAGCTTGTCCTGGTTGGGTTTTGGAGTTCTTCTTCTTTTTTCCCTTCACATTTTAGCTGTCTTCTTGATGTTCTGAATTGAAACCGTCTTAAGCAGGTGCTGGGAGAATACCAGGGGCTGTAGGAAGGATCTCAGTGGTGTGTACTGATAACGGAGCAGAGGCTGAGGAGTGTAGAATTTTGGACCATGAGAGAGAAATCCCTCTGGACGGCTTGGAAACACTGTGCATTTCAAAATGGAATTTGCACTGCCTCTTGCTAGTGGAAAATGGGGTAGGTTCTGCTCTTAATAAGGAAGCTAGATATTCCGCTAAGGAGGAGATACGAATTCTCATAGACATCCTGACTGCATCTATATTAGAAAATGAAGTGTGCCCAGGACCATTCTCTGGTGTTGAGGCCAACTGGCATGCAACAGCCTGTGTTCATACTGTTAGAGTCTCCCTCTACAATAAGGTGGCCGGAGGCAGCCTGGCGAATGGGCTCCTTTCCTGGCCTGTGCTGATTCCCAGGTTGTGCCTAGGAAGTATTTGGGAGAGGACTCTCTGGTACAGACTTACAAGTGTGACCAGGAGCCTTTAACAGCATTGGAACAGGCTGCCCTGGGAGGTGGTGGAGTCACCATCCCTGGAGGTGTTCAAGGAAGGTGTGGACATGGCACTGTGGGACATGGTTTAGTGGGCATGGTGGTGTTGGGTTGGTGGTTGGACTTGATGATCTTAAAGGTCTTTTCCAACCTTAATGATTCTGTGATTCTGTGTAATTGCCTGGGAACATTCCCTCAAACTGTTTAACGGACAAGTGTAGATATTGCTCGGTTTCACACTTAGAGCTGAGAAGTATGCCCTGCCTTGATGCTACGTGGTATCTTGCCCTCAGGCAATACCTTAAAAGCTTTACGCGGTCCTCCTGTTGATACTTTCTTACTAAACAATAATCAGTCTATATTCATTGAGCACAATTGTTTCTGCAGAAACCTGTTCTCATCTAATTCTGCTTCCACCTGGGCTCATGTATATGCAACTATACTAAAAGTCACCACCAAACCCCCCAACTTTTCTAAGTGCCAATGGAGGAGCACAAGTGAATCTGACAGTGAGAGCGGGATACTGTTGCTTTGGTTTTTGACCGACTGTTTCTCCTGTTTGTGCAGCCCTAGTGTGCTTGGGCCATACCTTGTGTTTCAGTCACTGCATCTTGTAATTCTGCTTGGGAACCGTGATACAGTTGAGGCCTTGGTGGCCAAGCGCATCGCCTGTTCTTGCTATCTGGCAGGCTGCACTGGGAAATAACTGGAAATTAAAAAAAAACAACAAGGAAGGGCGTGGGGAGACACTCCTACCTGCAAGCAAAGAAATTCAGGCAGAATGAGACCTGCAGGGATCTCACTGAGGCCAGCCTCCTTCCCAGAGAGATGGTCAGCCTCACCTAAATGATCTTCTGCAGATGTTTGCCTGGCCTGTACCTGACACGGACAAGGTCCTTCTATGCTGGTCCATGGTGGTTACACTGTGGGTTAAGCTTACTTCCCTTTGCATATATGCTAAAAGGATAATTTGGTCCTAAACTAATTGCAACCTGAAAGGGGAGTGACTAAAGGTCAAAACAAATATGTACTTTCTGAGCATTGTTAGCTCCCAAATGGCTTTGACTTCTCCAAATCCATTGAGATAGCCTCAGAAAAATGTGCATGCAAGTAAGGACTGGTCTGAAAGCAGCGCCAAGCTTCCCTTACAAAGCATTGGAATTTTGGATGTAATACCGGAAGCAAAACTATTACAAGCATGTGTAACTGTCTGACTGCTTCTAGTGCTGTAGAAACCATGCACCACCCAGCACGGGCAGGAAGAGGACCACCACTAGAATTCTTCTATAACTTCAAGGTGAATCTATATGCCAGCAGTTGCTCTGCTGTGGTCCCCAGGGACTGGAACATTAGTTCAGTTCAGTCAGACTGAGAAGTAAGAGTGTGTGTCTAGAAGTAAACTTCCACTTGAAATCTTTTCTGACACTGTAATTCATGGATCTTGACAGGGCTAACTGCAATGATTTAAGACATTAATGCTGTCAACCACCCAACAAGTGGGTGAGAAGCAAGTCCCTCTGAAGGGACCACTAAGGGCAGATGAACCTATCAATGGGCTTTCATTTTTTTAGGTTTTGTATACACAAGCATCCCATACGATCTTCTACCGATCATAGTCCTTCTCCTAATGACTCAGCTTTCTCCTTTGTCTTGCTCCTCTGACAGAGGTTGTCATCCTTCAGTAGAAGTGGCAGGACAAGACTTCTGAGTACTGAAGGCCTGTCTGGTGACGGGAAATGTTCTGGACAGTAGAACTTGCTGGCTGCAGAATTTCTGCTGTGGAGGTAGTTTCCCCCAGCAGATGAGTGGGCAGATGGCTTAGTGTGGGGGTCCTGTCTTAGGTGACTATAGCAAGACTTGGGGTCTGGAATGCTGAGGTCCACCACCTGGAAAGTCTGATGAAACCTTTTACGTCAGGGCATCAGTCTTTAAGGTCTGTTTCAACAATGAGTAAGGTCAAAAACTCTGTTTTGTTTATCATATTTATGTATTATTCAATATTTACAGACAGGATGCATACTTAAAATGGACATTTAAAAGATACGTAGATTTGCAAGAAAGCAAAAGTATAATTCAAGAGCCAAACACATCTTGGAGGTAAGTGAACAAAATCATCATTGGAGCCAGTAAAGGGAGGGGGCCCTTCTATTAATTTCCCCTAGAGAGAGAAGTTGTAAAGTTATTACTGCAGCATTCGTGGACAGTGAAATATAAATTTAAAATATTTCAGGAGCACATCCTGCTCTCTGTTCACTCTGTAATTATATATTAGTCCTACTGAAGTCAACTTCTGTTCCATTCCAGGAATCCTACTCGGATAGTCTCGAGGGCTGTAGTCGTATCCTTTGTTTTCCTTGAGTCTTGACAGACTGAACTAAATAGAGATCTCTCTCACAGTGATAGCGTGCTGACGGCATGTGCTGTGGGGAGAAGAGAGTGTGGAAACAATATTGTTTATTGCCCGAACTCAGCTTGCAAAATGGCAGCGTGGCATGTCTCGTTCGTCTGCACTAGTTTCTCAGGCAAAGCAGGTGATGCTGGGAAGGTGTGCGAAGGGTCCAAATTTGGAAGAGAAAATAATCGCAGACTGATGACTGGAACAAAATGCTCAAGCCAAAATGCTTCCTCCCTGGGGAAGCTCTCCCACAGTCAGATGTAGTCTTGTTTAGCTGTCTGGTTTTAATTCCAGGACTGCAAAGAAAGCATGGCTCTTAAGGCCCTGCCTGGGACTTTTTTTTGTCTGCTCTTGGGTAGCGAACCCAAACACACAGGAATCAGGCCTGAATAAGAATCCACTTCTCATCCCTGAAAGCCGTACTATTCCCTGTCTGATTTTCTAATTGAATTGTCAGGGGTGTAAAATCACGCTGTAAAATCTCCTCCTGTTATTTGCATAGAGCTTGGAGGCAGGAGCCGACATAACATACTTTGAATTTGTTTTCCTTTTTAGAAAGGGCTTGCATTTTGGATTTATTTTTTTTTTCCTGGGCTAATGTACATCTGATGTCAGGCTTCCCAGATGAGAATTGTTAGACTGGCGTTGACATTTTTAGAAATATGTGCGAATGGAAAAATATCCTGGGAGTGCTGCCAATGGCTGATTCTGTAAAGTTTTGGTCTCTGTGGAATAGGAAACATGAGCCAGGTACCTTCACTGAAAAGAAGCCTTACTCGTGAAGCATCTGCACTCAGGTGTGTGCCACGCACACCTTCCAAATTTAAGGAAAGGGCAGGAGTGAATTCCAGCAAGCTATGACTCATTCAGGTGATACTCAATTCCCCTGTTCTGACCAGATGATAAACAATTAGCATCTTTCCCAAAGGGAGGAACAACTACAGCAAAAGATCCTGGCAAATAATGGATTTTCCAAGGCTTAACTGTGAGGATAACAAAGGGGTTCAGATAAATCTCCTGCCTGATCCGTGGCTGTTCCTTCCAGTTTGGTGCTGACGTGACTGGGACAAAACGGCATAGAGCTGAGCTGATTTGCAGTGAATCAAGCCCGCAGCTTTCCATTTCATGGCGAGATGGTGGAATTTGGAGGATGGGTGCAGCTGATTAATGGTGCTATGAATGTCAATAATTTTTATAGGCTTTGCAGTATGCTCATTTTAACTGCCTCATCAGAGCAAATGTCTCGTTAACAGCGGGCTTTCACATAGCGCAGGTCAAATGCTGCTCTCCCTTGAAGAGAAGCAGACCCCCCTATGCGAAGAGGGGGTCGTACAGGGGTTAAACCAGCGCAGGACGTGCTCTAAGGGCGCAATATCGGTGTTCGCTGAGAACAGATCGGCTATGTCTATACCCAGGGCTGCAGCCAGCTCCCGCTGAGTTGCTGGCTCTCTAGAGTTTGGATCTCAGCAGGAGCCTGGAGCCAGGAGCTGGTGCTTTTCACCGAGGCAAAACAGCGCTCAGTGAGCGGCGGGGCCTCGCAGCTCCAGCTGAGCTCAGAGCTGAGCCCAGGCTGCTGACGGGCAGTGTCTTGCCTCTGTGAGAAGCAGAATCTGCTGAGCTGCCCCATGGGTCAGTGCTCAACCAGGAGCAGCGGCTCTCCTCGTGCTTCGGCAGGCGTAATTGCATGCAGCCGTCCCTCCGCTCTCCCCCGACGAATGGCAGGATTTGCAGCCCGGTCCCGCACGCTGTCGTTCTCCCAACGCTCTCTTTTGCAGAGTCAGCAGTTTCTTTCCCATCGTCATCCCTCTTGTGCTTCCCTTACGCTCGCATGTTGACAAGGCTGAGTGGACGCGGCTGTGCCTGGTGCTGCGTACACCAGCCCGTGCGCTATGGAATGGATATTCCGGCCTTGGCAGGGCTCCCTGGGCCGGCTCGTGTTGCGGATGGCTCTGCGGATGCAGGGACACTCTGCCTTCGTGGTGGCCTTAGCAGGAAGTTTATCTGCAGCTATTTTCACACATCTTTCGCTGGTGGGATTGCTCTGTAACTGCTGCATGAAACACCACAGAAATAGATTATATCATCTTTACAGAAAACAGTGTGTTGAACTGAACTGGATTCACTCTGATTCACTCTGGAGAAGAGTTTGGTGGTTTCCAAGGGAGACAAAGTTTTTTTAGACGCTCTTGTTCATCAGTAACTTCTGAGCTTGTTGGCTATTTTCAACCAAATTTGGCGAAAGGACACCAGCCTTGAAGAAAATAATTTTTTTTTTTAACAACTTTTGTAAAGGTAGCTGACTGCATGGGGGAAAGAAGGACCTGAACTAATACCACTTCTCTTAAGGAACAGCTGTGGCGTTAGCTCCCCTAAATTGTTGCCTGATCAAAACAGGAAAGACATGGTGAATGAAACACACTGTCAACCCGGGTATCTTCACAGGCTTCTTCTCTGAAGTGTAGCAAATACTGATTAGATGGGATTTATAGAATAACAGTGTGAAGCAGAGTTGTGCTTAGAAATAAGGCAAATAGAAGCTTCCATACTGAGACAGAGTTCCTTCCTTCCTTCCAGCAGTACTTTCAGAATATTTTTCCGATTTCTAGTTTATTCTAAAGTCTGTTGTAATCGGAGGGGGGAGGGGGCAGGGAGAGAGAACCCTCTTAATTTCAGTGAGTTTGGGGTCAGGTTCGTCATGGTCCATCTCATGCCATCCTGGTGTTCTACAGGTTGAGGAAAGAAAACCTTGAAATTAAAGTTCGTATCCTTTTCTGCTGCATTGCAGTGGTGAGCTTGGAGGGGTAGGTGGAAGGGAGGGAAGAATTTACAAGAAGACTGGATCTTTACTATTGGACCTTAAATAGACTGGGTTTATTGAGTTGGTTGATTCTTCCCTACTCACTAACCAACTCTTCATACATATTACGCCCACCCGTAGCATTTACTATGGGACTTTCTGGCCTGATTTTAGACAAGACAGGAAGAAAAGCAATGCATATTACTATGCCCTGTTTAAGACTGGACCTGAAAAGCATAACTGAGCTCTAAACAGCTTTCCCAAGATCACACAGTGCTGGGGTGCAGAAGAGAGGGCACGTTTCCTGACGGGGAGGCTAATACCTTAATTTTAAGGACCGCGTGGTTGCACTTTTTGCCCACATGTTTTACAGTCACAAACTAAAATGAAACTGTAAGGTACACCTAGCCAAAATAACTGTCAATTTACTACTCTCTAGTAGGATAGCTGTTACATGCACTTTTCTGTGTTATCTGCAAACATGTTTATCGCTCTGATCACTAGACTTTACCCTTCTCGTCTAGCCAATGCAATCTGTTTTATTTATATTCTTATCCTGTGTTCATCACCGATTCTGTGGATGAGACCCTTCCAATGATGCTGTAAGAAATGTGGCTAATAGCCCTCGTGTATTGGTTCTCTCAGCCCCTCCTCATGCAAGCTGCAAGCAGTGAAGCAAGTGGGGTTTTTAAAAAAGAAAATATAGATACATATGTATTAGCAATATGTGATTTCTGAGAAGAAAGTGCAACTTGGAGTTTGTTCTTTATCCTCCAAACTTTGGCCCTATCCCGAAGGAAGTGTTATTTCCTGGTCCGTCATGGTAGGAGGTTTTGCCGTGCTTTAGGAAGAAATTAACTCGCTGTAACTATCAACTTGGAGCACTTGGCTGATTTTTTTAATACCTTGGACCAAAGTTCTGTTTCCTCAGGGTTCAATTCTAGAGCCAATTCTGTTTGATACATTTATCAATGATCTGGATGCAGGAGTTGAATGCACCATTATCAAGTTTGCTGATGATACCAAACTGGGAGGTGCTGTTGACTCTCTTGAGGGACAAGAGGCTTTGCAGAGGGATCTAGATAGGTTGGAGCATTGGGCTATGAATAATCGGATGAAATGTAACAAGTCAAAATGCCGGATTTTGCACCTGGGACAGAGTGATGCCAGACACAAGTATAAATTGGGAGAGCACTGGAGAGCAGGCCTGAAGGAAGAGACTTGGGGGTGCTGGTCGACAGCAGTGTCAATGGGAGTCAGCAGTGTGCCCTGGCAGCCAGGAGGGCAAACCCCATCCTGGGGTGCATCAAACACAGCATGACCAGCTGGTCAAAAGAGGGGATTATCCCGCTGCATTCAGCATTGGGGTGGCCTCGCCTTGAGTATTGTGTGCAGTTCTGGGCCCACAGTTTCAGAAGGATGTGAAGGTCCTTGAATGCGTCCAGAGGAGGGCAACAAAGCTGGTGGCAGGACTGGAAGGCATGTCCTGTGAGGAGCAGCTATGGACTTTGGGCTTGTCTAGTTTGGAGAAAAGGAGGCTGAGGGGCAACCTCATTGCTCTCTACAGCTTCCTGAGGAGGGGACGTGGAGAGGGAGGTGCTGAGCTCTTCTCCCCGGGATGCAGTGACAGGACGCGTGGGAATGGTTCAAAGCTGCACCAGGGGAGGTTCAGACTGGACATTAGGAAGCATTTCTTTACCGAGAGGGTGATCAAACACTGGAACAGGCTTCCTAGAGAGGTGGTTGATGTCCCATACCTGATAGTGTTTAAGAGGCATTTGGACAATGCCCTTAACAACATGCTTTACCTTTTGGTCAGCCCTGAAGTGATCAGGCAGTTGGATTAGATGATCATTGTAAGTCCTTTCCAACTGAAAATACTCTATTTTCTATTTTTCTATTCTATTTTCTAAAGTTATAGATCACTCTGGAGGCAGGGCAGTTAAACTTGATTGGTTCACATCAGACAGATCTGTGTGGGGATTAGAAGGCATTTGATCTGCTGCCATTGTCAAGAAAGACTGAAGCATTTTGTCATCAGTATAGTGATGGATTTCTTGTGAAATCTGTTCAAAAACACTGGGAGATGCTCACCAGATCCAACACTAGCAGTATTTCTAACTTTATACTATGCAAAAAATACAGTATCTCTAACAAGCCAAAGGTAAACAGGAAGAGCCCCACATTTGAAATCTGATTTTTATACTAATCTTATGATGCTGTGAAGTCTGACTCATGATTGTTGAATGCTCAGCCTATCCTATTCTGTCAAAGAGCAGCCTTATTTTGAATGGTAAGAAGTGCTGTAGAAGGGCTGCAGAAGAGGGGCAGAGGCCCAAACATCCTGGCCTTGTAGCCAGTGCGGACTTCAGGTTCTAAAAAAATCCTCAGTAAAAGCCTTGTGCGTGATTTGGTTTCCCTTTATATTCTTTTACCACTGCAAAATAAATGTAGAGGTCTGCTGCAAAACAAATACAACATAATCTGCCATTTTCTCTTGACCATTTTGAAATAGTCTGCTAGAATAGCCAAAGAATGGCATGCAGGCAGTTTGCGAAATCATTTTGCATGAAGGGATTTCAAAAAGCTTCCCCAAAAGCTACCTACAAGTTATTAACTCACATTTGGGGACCATCTGCCTAGTGGCTTTTCAAAATAATGCTCTAAGCACACAGGCTAAAAGCAAGGAATATCTTACAAAAGCATAGTTTCCAGAAAAAAAAAAAAAAGAAAAGGCAAATCCCCGAATAGTTGTGCCTTACCTTTTGTTATACCCATAGGTGATAAATCCTAAGGTATTTGGGAACAGAAGTGTATCTGGGGCATTGCCACAACACATGTACGTTCTGAGAATCATCTTGCAGTTTCTGTTGCAGAATTTTGACCTATTTTGGTGCAGCTGCATTTGTTTGGGGAAAACGAGGTGTATGGAACAGGGACATTACTATGGCTCTTCAGACTTTACAATCAGGAATTTACAGCGATTTTCTTGCTGTAGAGAAAGACCAGGCATTGGAGGCAGGGTTTTTCTGACACTGTAAGGCTTCATCTAGATGGGAACACTTGGGAAGCATAATCTGAATGAAAAAAAATCTTGATCTGAAGTACGATGACTTGAAGCAGAGCATACTCCTCTGTGAATAAAGGTAGGCCTGACTCATCTGTAACTTACCCACTTCAGAATGCTAAACCAAATTTAATCTTTATTATTTTAAAGGAGAATGACTGTGCAGGGACTAACCAGAATAAACATGTCTTTTCCCTAGGTAGACAATCCCCATTTTTAAAAGTCATCTGAGAAATTAGGATAGACGCTGAAAGTCATTGGAAAACAGACATGCCATCTCTATAATTTGCTGGACACAAAGAGCACAATTCAACCACGCACTAAGCAATATTATTTTTAGGTGCTAAATTCCTTTTGTCATTGAGGGGTGTTGAAGGCAATTGGTATCACCCGTGGTGAAGTACAGATGGCGTTGAGAATGACCTGTGCTGCTCAACACGCAGATATATCATAGCTCTTACCAAATTTCATGGGTATTGAATGAAGAGTAACTTAATCCTATCAGGTATGACAAAAACTTTGCCATTCTTATCTGCAAAACATGCTGATGACTGGCGTTGGGCCAGAGAGATGCCTGCTCCACCCTTATGTGATTCAAATTGTGTTTAGACTCTGAAGGCCTGTTCCTCTACTGTAGAATTGAATGGAAATTTTGCAGCTGGCTTCAGCAGATGTAGGATCAAGTAGTACCGTGGCTGCTTTTGGTAAACTTTCCCACTGCTCTTTGGACAGAGTAGCAGTCGGTCTGAGCCTTGTTCTGAACTAGTGAAAAAAATCACAGACCGTGCTTTAAAAAAGGGTGGGGATGAGATAATTATTATTCACTGTCAGCTCTGAGACTAAATTATGATTCAGTCTGTTTCTGCGCTCTCTAGAAAGGTATCACATGGCGTTATATAAGGCTGGGTGTCACTGTCAGTAGATGATGCTTAACCTGGAAAAAATGGAGCTGCAGAAGGTAGAAGGAATTTGAGGCAAATGGGACTTTTCAACTTTCCTTAAGAAAACTAATCGGAGGGGTTACAAGTGACGAACTGATGTTTAAAGGCCTTGTGTAGCATCGCAGCATGCTACGCTAGTACTCAGTATTTGAAAAGATAGCTGGAATAGCAATCTATTCCATGTTTTTATTGCCTCTAGTTTATAACTCTGGATAATCTGGATATTCCCCTAAGTATTGTTTCCCTTTGGAATCCAGTTAAGTTTTTAGCCTGTATGATTGCCTGTGTCACTAACTTCCATATCTTAATTACATTTTGTGTAAATAAAGTAATTTCTTTTCCTGTTTTTAAATTTCCTGCCTTATACATTAGTCACTGTCCCTGGATTTTTCTTTTTTTTTTTTTTTTCCAGAGAACAAAAAGTCCCAGTCTATCTGATTTACCGGGTTCTATATAGCATACATTTTGCCCAGAGTCTTCTTTCTTGTATCATTTATAAGGCAAATAATCCAGTCTTTCCAACTTTCAGTATGACAGTTTATCGAGGTCCTGGATCATTAGCACGTGTCCCCTAAGCCTTCTCATCTGTCATGAGCTCCAGCATCTAAAGCTGGACACAGGATCCCAAAAGGGGATGATCCACTGTAATGTAAAGATGAGGTGACGTTTTCAGCTTCATTCTCTTTTCCACATGCACCCCAGCACCTTTGCAGCTTTGCCTGCAGCTTGCATAGTGATCGCAAGCCTTCACTTTGCAGGTGATGAAGGCCGTGTCTACACCGGTGGTCTTTCTCAGTAATTGAAGTAGAGCACTGACCCGAAGTGGTGGCAGCCAGGTCTCTTGAACGTTCACTGTGGCAAGCATCAGGCTGATCCAGATTTAAATGCTAATGTTGAACATTTGGGCTGGCTTCTTTTTAAACAGCTTGTATAGACGTACCCAGAGGTGCTCAAGCCCTTTTTTCAGAACGTATACAAACATTTAGATCTGTGTAATACATGTGAGGATTTTTTCTTTACAAATTATGCAGCTGCAAGTTTCACTGGCCGTTTTGGTGTGTATTCATCGAGCTCTTTCCTCTTTCTCTGAAGGACCTCAGAATTCCTTCTTGTCCCAACTACTGTAAATAAATGGAGCATTTGCAGGCTACTCTATCTCCTGACTACCGTTCCAGAGCAAATGTAAATATTCAGTGAAACGAGATCGCTGGGGACACTTGCCTGTTCTTCTCCCACGATGACACCAGATGTGTCACTGACAGTGGACATTCAGCCTTCCTTGAGGTGCAGACTTCACAAGAACAAATGACTAATGCATTCACTGGAAGACTGTCCTCTGAATATGAACTAGAAGGTTATGACCTGCTGGGATCTAGTTGTGTTGATCTAATTGTTTCTGTAGATTTTAGGAGGCCAAGTTAGGCTGCTGAGTGTTTTAAGTTATGAGGAACAACGGTGAATGATTAAGGACTCCATTGGGCGCTGATTGTGTCCATTAGGTGTCCTGAGTGCAATAATCTTATTTCTGAGATGTTCAAGTGTCATAGTGAAAGTAAAACTGTGTGTCTTGGCTGTGGGTGTGTGGGACTCTCCCGAAACACGCTTTCATCTTCTGCTCTTTCTCAATTTGTGAATGGTCTGGTTCTTTGCACGACTACCAAAGCTGTTAGCGAGACTGCCTGATCAAGCTGTCCTGCTAATTTTGACAGCCTCCGTGAGGCTCAGAGGGACAACACCTCCTACAGACTCTAGCAACACCTCTTGAAGTTATATGCTGCCAGACTCAACATTGCCTTGCCAGCCTGAATTTGCTTTTGCAGATAGGCAGCTGGTAGCTGTAGGACCGGGAACCTGACCTAATACTACTTTATATTAAGGGAGCTGGTGTTGTTTCAGCAAACCCTGTGTTTTTTTGATGTGAATGCGTTCCTGGTCTACATTCCCAGTTCACAGAGCAAAAGTCTGCCCTCAGAGCCTGTGTAGAAGCAGGAACAGAGGAAAAGCGATGCCTCAGAATGATTGCTCTCATATTGCTGAACGTATCGGGGGCTGATCTAATTAAACGGCGTGCATGGAAATGAAAGAGCTCATCTAACCCTTACCATGCAGTCCAAGTGTGTGGTTTAAGTAATTGTCAGTGTCTGTCTTAAAAACAACAGTCCCAGTCCCGATGCAGTTGAAGACACTTGGCGCTGTGCCGCTGACTTCACGGGGGTCAGAACAGAGCTCACTGTTCTATTTTAAACAGAGCACAGCTCAAGGAGAGGATTTCTGATCTCTGTCAATAGCTTAAAACTGAATCCAGTTGCCACAGTATCAGGTAATTTCTTTGGAAAGTTTGTTAGACTTTTCAATATCAATACTGGGTTTCAGAGGTATATTTGCTGAATTACTCTTTTGATAAAACCCCTTAATAAGCAAGTCTGTCTGCTCTCCATCTGGTGCTGATCTTACTTAAAATACAGTGAGATTGGCAACTAATTCATTCATGGACAGAATAAGTAAAAAAGTTGCATAAATCAGTTAATACCAGTAGGTCCAAAACTTACTTGTAGTTTCTTGAAAAAACAAACTATGAACCTTTCCTCTTACGACATAAACTCTTTGTAAGATGGAGAAATATTTCACACGCTTCTGGTGCTGAAATATCAAGTAGTGATGTTTGGGTTTTGCAGATTCCTTTCCTGTTAATTCTTGTTCCAAATATAGTACTGTACTTGTCTTGAAACTGGTTACACTTCATGTTCAAGGCAAAATTCTTGCACTTTAAAGATTCAGTTTTATCTTTAAGGCTTTAATCTTGCATCCATAACTTTAAGTGCTTTCCAGTGATGCACTGAGCAAGGAACTAACATCCTTCTTTGTTGTTTTCAGTGCCAGATAACATTTATATCCGATGGTGGGCCTCCATTTGCCATGAAGATGCAGTTACAGGGGATGCAGTGTACAGATGTTAGGCAATTTGGTCAATGGTATCTGGAAATTATAGTGATAATATATATTTTGGGATTTAGTTTACCTTCTAGGTCCCAACTCCTTTTTCTGAATCACTAAAATTCATGCGAGTTTTATTTTTTTCTAGAATCCCTACTAAAAATCTTGTTTAAAATGAGTATGGGAAATCCACTAGCAGATAAGGATGACACTTCCCTGGCATAGGATTAAAATGGGATGAGCTCAGAAAAGTACATGCATGGCTTTATGGCCTAACAGCAACAAAAGACATTTTTTCAGGTAAGGATGTAAATATCCAAACTAAAAGGCTGTATTGACACACACCAACAGTCACAGAATCAGAGCTTCACTGACCTTCTCATTGAGTGATCAGGAAGGGGAAGGGGGTTGGTCTTGATGTCTCAGGCTATCAGAGATAAATGAAACCTCCTGAAGGCTTGAAGTAGTGAGAAAAAAACTGTGGGCTGCTCTATTCGACAGCCAGTTGACCAAACTGCTCTATTCGACAGCTAGTTGAACAAAGTCCTTTACGACCCACATTAGAGTTCACTGCGTACTGTATTCCCCACCCAATAATTTCTGCTCCAACCATATGATTTTTCATGTGAGATGAAAGGAGGATAGCACACCTCATCAGCATGAGAGACTCAGGTCTATAATCAACATTAGACACTCAGGTTCAAGTTCCTCATCAGAATGCTGCCAACTTGGGGTTTGAACTGGCCCTTTAAAATTCCAAGGGGATATCTGCTAAAGGGTTGGATTTCTACTGTTTCACTCTTTTTTTTTTCCCCACAAGCAATCCCATCCAGCGCCTAACGTATCAAAGAATGGTGTAGGCCAAGCTACATTCAGTCTCCTGGCTGCTGTGTTTGGGAACATGGCAAGACACATCAATCCTCCCTTTTAATTCCTCTTTTGTGATCTTCTGCTGTACATTTGACAGTGTTCGCTGTTATCTTGTGAAGTCACGTTGAGTCAGACCATTCTTTGCATTGTTTTAGTTAGCAACATGCTTAGGCTGGTCCAGAAAAAAATTTTGCACAGTTATCATCCAGGATATGCGGTCTTTCAGCCTACAGTGCCCTTATGGCCCATCAGCCACATACAAGCAGCTATCACAAAGAGATGTTTCAAGACCAGCCTGCTCGACCTTGTAGGAACTGAGAATTACTGTCTGTTAGAGGTGGTAAAGAGCCCATCTCCCATCTGACTGAGAAAACCTTTCCCAGAGAACTCTGAATTTAAACAGGCATGTTTCCATGAATAATGTCTCTTCCGGGGACCCAACGTCCTCCAAAGAAAACGGTTCACTGGGAAAGTCCCTTGCTTTGCTCTTACCAGTTGACTACGAGTGAGCACAATGGCCTGTGCCCTTGCATCTTCCTTTCCTTGTGTTTGGAGGAGACAAGTGGGAGGAGGCGCAGAGACTCAAGACCCACCTCATGCGAATGGAGAGCTCCTCTTCACAAGTGGTTTCCCGGCTGTTCCGAGCAATTGCTTTCCTGGCCTTTTGTGCCTCTCGGATGATAAGGCAAAGCTGAAAAGTGAGATATTGTAAGAGTCCCACTTAATTCGTACAGTCAGCTTAGAACAGCTGCAGACAAATACAGGTTCAGGACAAGAGACTGCAGCTCGGGACAAACATTACTCTAAAGGACTGCTGATACGAGTTTGACAAGCAAAAACTCGTCGTTGAAGTCAGTAGTACCAAGGAGCCTGTCTATTGAACAGAAAGCTCACAGCTGCTCACAGCAGGACACTGCTGCTTTAACAAGATTTTCTCTGGCTGCTCCAATTCCCTTTAGCTTTTATTTTTTTTTTTTCCCTTTGGTAATCATCTTTCAAACTGCAGCAGCATTTGTTGTCCTGAGGTGCTGATTCTAGTGGAAGCTTCTAATGCAGTTTGCACAAGCTTCATTTCAGGTCACTAATCACACCCTCCTCGGGCTCTTGCACTGATTGTCCTCCAGCTGGAGGAATTGTCTGAGAGAAATGACATGGCTGGTGTGTTGAGGTCACATTTCTAGATTGAGGGTGGACTGAGGGAAGCCTCAGCCCTTTGGATTCAAGGAAGACCTGACATTTGAATGTGGTGTGGATGTGCAAGCCTTCAGTCTTCCTCCTCTACCCTGCACATCTGCTACCCTCCAGGCAGCCCGTTAGGTTGGGAATGGACAAGAACACCGAGCAGAGGATGTGATGGGTGACTTGAGCTAGCATCTGGATGCTGAGCAGCAAAGTGTCTCTGCTGGATCAGGCTACTTCACCAAGAAAAGACTCTTTGATTATTCTCTGAGTCACCATCGGAAATCCACGTGAAGGACTTGAGTTGAGGTGACAGGATAGGAAGTTCTCCCCAAGGCAAATTTGAGGAACAAAATAGTTATAGAAACAAAACATGCCTTATGTATTCCAGTGTTACCTGTATAACCAGATCTGACAGAGCAGAAAATCAGGAGGCCGGGGGATCTAAAAGCATGAGGTGAAGGGCTAGTTGAGATCCTTTGGTACATTTTTCCGTGAAGGCTGGAATAACACAATGGAGCACAAATGAACCTTCTGCTAACCTTACTCCAGAACCAAGCTGACTCATACCTACCATCTCAGCAAAAAGGCAGATTACTTTGGCTAGATACACACTCAGGTCCTTGGAGAGCTCATGGCTCCGGTACCTACGTGAGAGGAATCTTGCTACTGAGTGGAATTCTCACCCCTGAGTTAGGATTTTATTCCCCTTTCCCCACATAAATGCCTTTTTTGGCAAGATGTAGATATTGTTTGGCCAAGGCTTCTTTGATTCCTTCCATGAAGTTCATTTTTTAAAGTGACAGGGCAAAGAAAGAGAAAACATGACCTTCTAGCCTGAGATTTACTAGTTATTTTCTGGTGAAAATGTTTTTGAAGGATGATACGGTGTCCAATTGCTGATTGAAATGGTATTGAACTACTCCCTCCAGCCTAGGGAATATTTGCTTGTTCAGAGTGAACCCTCTGTGACCTTGGCTTCTGACTGGTTAGAAAATACCCTCAGGAAGATGGAGATGAAAGTTCAGGTACAGGCAGACCAAGGGGGGAATTGGGATTCTTGAGCAAGGGCTCTTAAAAGTCAATGAGGAGGTAAGAGAAAATAATTATGCTTCCTCTGATCACCCTAATTTCTGGGATATGGTAGAACTTAGGTTCCTAACTAGTGAACACCATGTTACTTCTGGATTTAAACAGAGGCCAGAGCCTAGGTGCTTGGGAAACTGAGTCGTCTAAGAAGTGTGAGTGTAGGATTATACAGCAGCAGACTGAACTGGGATTTTGATGTTCTACATTTTGGATTACAGTAGCTATGCATGCAATTAGTAAGGATTTAAGCATCTAATTCCTCATGTGACCTGGCCTTCCCATCCCACATCAGGTAACTGTGGTTTGGCCTCATGAAGCATAGATCCTTGATGGTCTGTCTAGCGTGGCATCGAAGACCATATCCCTGAGGTGATAAAGTTAATGAAGAAACGCGTAAGGAACAGTTCTTTTACTGATGTTGAATTTCATTAACCTGGCTCACAAGAGCCCTTTATCACCTCACAGGATGAGTCCTGTAATTTTTCTAAAGGCTTGTGCCTTGCCAGCTTTCCATGTGACTCTCTGTAACTTGGGACTTTCGCCACCTTATATCCAGCGATGTCACCAAGGCTATAAAAACAGGGAGAACTGCAACCTGCACAAACACTAAAGACAGTTTGCTAAAGAGGCTGCAACAGTCAGAGCAGTTATGTGATAAATCAGTAAGTGATGTTGCCTCTCTTTGTTTTTAAGAGCGACCTGGAGCTCGTGCTGTAGCGGTGTTCTCCAGATGGCTTTCCACGGCATCGTCTTCCATAACACACCAGTGAGCCACGAGACTGAGACAGAAATTCCAGTGTGAGGAGGGTGTGAGTCATGAGATGGTGAGTGAAAGAAACAGCAGGATAAAAATAACAGAGCACAGTATGATGCAGAATATTAATCTCTCACCCTGTGTTATCCTAGCTTGTATGACATATACTACTATGTTATACTGTAGATGCTCTACTTCTCAAAACAGATCTCTGTATGCTACTCTGAAAGATTATGGCTCAGGATGCCAGATTGCTGGGACTTCTAATACTTGTGCTTTTAAGTTGGCTGAAAATTCTTAATCAAGAAGTTCCTGCAATAGAAAATATATCATCAAAGATTATCAAAATGCCACTTCTGCAACATTCATATTTTTATATTTTATATGAAAACATCAAGTTCAGTTAATTTAACATCAATTGAATAAATTTATTTATTCAAACATTAAAATTATATCTCTTTTAAAGTCCCTCTCTTTTTCCAACCTTCCTTTTTTTCTTCTTCTTCCTTCAGGAGGAGAAAAGAAGAAGAAAATTTATAAAAATACCATGAAAAACTGACATAAAATTCAACTTTGATTCTAGCTAACATGAATCAGTAGAATCGTAAGAACCATAAGAATCATAAAATCAGAAGAAAAGCCAGGTATTTTATTTTGAAATGTGAATCCCTATTTTTTTACTCAAATCTGCCATTCTGTCCTGGCTGAGCTTCATTCTGAGATCACTCACAAGAAAATCAGGAGCCCTTCTAAAGAGCTGTTATTTTCAGCTCAGCTAGTTTGAAGTATCTGAGTAAAGCATCTAACCCAGTCACCTTGACATCTCCTATAATCCCTGGAGCAGGACAGTGATCTTCAGAGAGGTATTCGGAGCTTAGGAAGCCTATTACCATGTTATTTTTTAATTCAGTCAGGAATCTGGGCATCATAAAGACAGCAGGAGTTTTTCCTTTAACTTCAAAGGGTGCCAGCTCTGGCAGTGAGTCTTCACTGCAGATTAACACATAGACAGCTCTTGTGGTAGACACTCTGTCTTTGTTATTTGGGAGTGGGGAGAAATGTTTATTTTATTTCATGCAGATTCAGTTCAAAATCTTTCAAATGGATTTCACTTTGCTTTTTTTTTTTGTTTTCATGTCAGCCCCCTTCGGGCTTTGTCAGGACTGTGGAAAACTTTGCCAAAACTGGGGAACATACAAACAATTGACAGGGCAACCTTCTCCGACGAGCAGTGAGGTGGCTGTGTGGTCCCCGTGCTGCAGCACTCAGAGTGGCAATGACCAGTCTTCGTAGGGCTCCCCCTCCTCTTTGCCCTTTCAGGGCTGCCTGATGAAGTGAAGCATTTGCACACAGACTGAAAAAAGACGCCGTTCAATCATGATCGATTTAAGGGCACTTGCTTTAAGGCAGGCCTGTGTGTAAAGTAAAATGGTTTAGGTATGCAGTTATGGTTGGAATATTCCTTGCTCCCTTTCAGACCCTGTTGAAACCAATTTCTTTCATCCCACTAAGTTGAAACTACTTTGAAAAATCCCTTTTTTTCTTCTTCTTTTTTTTCTGTTTTGTCTTACAGAGGCTGCCTGGGAAGCTACTCTGGAATAACTTTTCTGTTTTTTAAATACTGTTCTTAAGCAATCTTCTGTTATTTTTTACATTTATATTTCCATCTACTTAACTTATCCTTGTATATCAAGTCTTTTTATTTTCCAATACGTAAAGAAAAAAACACTTATTTTTGAAGTTATACAAAAATGGAAGTCATTGTAATCATGATATGGTGTCCTTGGAACAGATTTTATTTACTATTCAATAGCCACTGTTTTTATTAGGACATTGTTTGAACCTAACTTTAAGCCCAATAAAGTTCCAGGGCTAATCTCCTGGGAGAGGATATTTATGGTCCGTATTTTCGGAGAGGGAGACTGGAAGTAGAAAAAGGCTTAAGTATTTAGGCCTCGGTTCAACTCTGAAGTCAGGGGAAATCTGTCCGTTGCAAATAGTCATTTGACCAGGTGAAGCAGTCAGTTGCACGTGCAAATGCCCACCTTGAAGGGGTAGTTGCATTCAGCGTACTCATTGCAAGCAGAAACATAGGCCTTGCATTGTGCATATTGCTGCAGGGGACCTGACCTATTTTTCTGAAGAGAAAAAAACCCTACCATAAAAATCTAATTTGCAAGAGTGGAAACAAGGTTGTTTTTCTTTAGGATATTTGGTTATGCAAACAAATTGATGAGATGACATTTCCAGCAAGAAAACCACTGATGGTGCTTGGTGTCACTCAATTAATATTAACGCCCTTGAAAGGAAAGTGAAATAATAGTGCATCTTTCACTTGGTTCTAAGCCATAATTCTGTTATCCAGTGTGGAGCCCAATGATTTGCTCTTGATATTTACTATAGCTTTTTGCATTACAGAAGTCTGATTGCTTTCCTCTTGCAGATACTGACCATTAGGAAGACGCTGCTGCAGAGGCTGAAACCAAACCCATTTATTCCTTGTTCTCAAGTCATCTTGGGTTAGAAGTTGCCGAAAATATTTCTCCTGGGTGAATAACTGTGATGTCCCCATCAAGCATATGTTCTCAGTGAGTTTAATTTCTTCAAATTGTTGAAAATCTGTTCTGCTTGGAGGTTTCTCTCGTGGAGGAATCGTTCAGCACCACAACAGGAGTGTGCTGGGGTCCCATAAAAGTTTAAATGCTTTGAACTCACTCCCAGGAACAAGAAGACTTTACTACTTGAGAATTTGTTTGGAAATAAATGAGTTCTTTTCATAGACTGGGTATCTTCTACCGTGGTTCTTACGTATCAAAATTTCTCATAATTCTGGAAGAAGATGCAAGTATTTGTTCTTCTTCTTTTATTGGCATTCATCTTTGGTTTTTTATTTTGTATTCTTGAGATGTGTTGCATCTCTGGAGTTTGTATTTCTACTTTTAGCATAAAAGAATGCTGTACATACAAGTCTAGAATGCATCTGAAGATTAGTCTAATTTTTCATGTGACTTTGACTTGAACATTTTCTGTATATGTTTATATTGCTATTTCAAAAATGTGCATTACCTGTATTCTTTATGCCTTTTTCCCATCTATAACTCAATAAAATTCTGCCCCCATTCTGCAGAACCATATCATGTGCATAACAGTGACAACAGTTTTTGAATAATAATGACTGATAATTGTAAATGGGTTAATCTATATCTATATATCTATATCTAATCTATATCTGTCTGTCACAGCCTGAAATTCCTCTGATGTAGGATTTGAGATGGTGAAAAAATTACCTGTGAGTGGTCAGGTCAGCTCAGGAATAATTCTTCATAAGACTATTTGGACTTGAAAAGTAGATTCTTCTGTTCAAGGTGTGTGTTCTTTATTTCAGTTCTCACCATGGCTAAGTTTAGAACTGGTATTAGCTGTGTGAGTCAATGGAGTGTTGCCCATTTCATCAGGCTGCATGTGTCTTTTATGTCACTACAGCTCAGGGATAAATAAATGACTGCAATACGTACTTTGTCACAGAATATGCAAGTTGCTAAGGAGTGCTAGCTTAACCTTTCAGAGCTCCCAGTCAATGTATGATTAAGAAGGAATGTAGCCCAGGAGATCTGCCACTAGCCTGGAACAGCAAAGGCTTGGGTTCTGTTGAATGGCCTAGCATGAGGTTTCTTTGTGAGAGCAGGTATATTAGATGAGTTCCAAGCATATGGCTCTCATTGGAAGTTAACAAATACTAATTTGAGTACAGTACCTAAAATTTCTGTGAGAATCCACAATCTGCTGACTTGTTCATGGACCCTACATTTAAGGCAAAGCGCAGACAAAACCAATGTCTTCTGATGAAAGGCTGTTCGGTGAATGAGCCCAGTGAGCACGGAAGCAGCAGATCCAAGGGATGGAGGTTATTTTGCTCCACCGCTTGAAGTTAACACAAAAGAAATGGCTCTGAGAAGTTTGTGTGAGGACAGTACTTTCCTGTGCTACTTTTTGAACTCAGTGCTGTAGGACCTGGCTCTGCCTTTTTAGAGTCTTTAAGGCAGATTCTCAGCTGGCATGAACTAGCCTAATTTCTTTGACATTAGTGGAGCTCTTCTGATTTATACCCACCGAAAACCTGAGAGCTTAGCTGCATTTAAATGAAACTTATTTATGTGAAGCACAACCTTTTTAAAGGAATTTTGGGGGTTTTTTATCCTCTCTAGTAAGGAAAAGAAAAGAATAACTTGACTTGGGGAATCTGTGGGCTGATGCAACCCTTAGGCGTTTAACTGGTGGACCTTCACCCTTGTCACATGGATATTCAAGTTCTTTAAAACTCCATTGATTTTCTGTGCTTCTTTTTTGTAGTGGGTAGATCTAGTGAGGTGCTCAAATCTGTGCTTACGTGTAGCCCAAACTCACATGAACAGACTGCACACATGTACAAATGGATGCAGGACTGAGGCTTTAATGAGTAGAGTTTTGAGTGGAAATAAGCTTTGATCTTAGAGTGAACTTATCAAACTTCTGTGGGCTATGAGCATTCAGACACACTAAAATCCCTCAGAGCAAGGACATGAAACCATCCAATGTCTCTTCTGCTTTGTGGAGATTCAGCTTTTCTTGGCATATTTGTTAGAAGATGTTCACTGCCAGGAGAAACTTGAGGCCATTGTACCATAGTAGCTTTTTACTGCTGTAATATTCCTGTGGGTCTCCAAATTTTAGTGAAGTCAATGGGAAATTTTCTATCAGTTTCAATGTGTTGGGAGCATATCCTTGCTGCAAGTAAGACTCCATCAAATACAGTTATTTACAAAGCATTCAAAGAGGGAAAGACATTTCTCATCCTTGTGCATTTAATGCTGTATGCCAAGTCTGTGTTCAGGATTTTAAATCGTATAAATTGGAAGAGTGCCCCATTTAAATAGAATGAAGTCTGAACCACTTCAGTCTGCTATTCTGTAGGATATTTGCCACAGGGAAAGGGCAATAGGACCTCCAATGAGATGTCTGAGAGAGACATCTCATTGAGAGATGTGAGAGATGACAGTGGTCATGATGACAGGGGACTAGTCTGACCCTATAGACTTACCTACACCAAGACATATCTTCCTCACTGCACTGTTGACTGCAGAGGTGTTTTCTCCTGTACCCAAAAGTGAAAGCTTCTGACTCCTGTTACATCTTGGAGATATAGTATACACATCTAGACATCTCCAATCAGTAACAAGATAATATTCATGTAAACAAACAGCTGGGGCTGGCTTATAATTAGGGTTACTAGTTACAGGTCATCTTCTTTCATTTAGGTGAAGTACTGCTGCTGTTTTGCCAAAAGCATGTTCATTGATTTCTTTCTAACTTCTTGTCATTATTAGAGGATAGAAAGCAAGTTTTGACCTCCTGGAGGAACTTGTTTGCTTTCACAAATTGCTTTTATTAGGTATGGACAATGGCCTTTCTCTTTATTACCTTTCTTGCTCCGTTCTTCTGATAAATGCTGCCAGGACAGTCACGGCTTACAGTGTTCTCTGTTCTCACAAACCAAAGATAACGCTTCTTTTTATAATTCAGTTACTACTGTAACTTTTGCAGAATTCTGACAAATGCATGGAATTGCAACATATGCATAGTAAAAAAACCTAGGACTTTGTGTCCACTTCTTGTTATGGTAAAGCCAGCAGAGCACAGCCTGGATAGAAATCTTGAAAAAGATTTCCGTTATCATAGGGTGCAGCCCTCATTTCAGGAAGTCCCCTAAAATTGATTGACTGGGGCCAGGAGGATATGTTCTGATTCTAACATTCCTCCTTAAGTATCTGCCATAGGATGAGTAGATTTTGTTTTGCTCTATTACAGTATTTCTTGTTCAAGGAAGAAACTGGTAAGGGGGTTCAAACAAAGGATAATGACAAAATGATAACAATTTGAAGAATTATAATCTTAGCTATGTGGGGTGCTGTAGTAGGAGCTGTACATCTAGATGGATCAATATTTCCATGGTAGACTTGAAAGCCTGCGATGCTGCATGGCAGGATCAAAGCACATAGGTAGCTGAACCGGGTGTACTCATTGTTTGAGAATTGGGAGGTTCTGAGGATGATTTCCACTTTGGGCTGGGATGAAAAGCTAAGACAGCAAATATGTTCATGATTTGAAAAGGTTATATTTCAGACTAGGCTAATCAAATCACTTTGATTCTATTTACCAGGTTTTCATTTACAATAAAAATTCAATTTGGATGAAAATATCTTCAACCTGAAAAAGGGAGTTTGCTTTGAAATTGACTTTGTCCGTAACCAGCTCCTAGCCCTGTGCTTGGGCTTTGTGCCTATAATTACAGGAAAAAAGTCCAAGGAGAGCAGGAAACACAACAGAAAAGTCTCCTAATAATAAGAAAGGTGGTAAGACTGAAATCCACAGAGGTGAATGTGGTGCAAAGACCTGGCTACGATAGGATGTTTAATCATAGGATTCAGATCCACAGACTTGTGCGTGTGTTTGCAGCAAAGAGACCTTGCAGAGCACATGCCCGTAATATGCCCAGCTGAATCGTCTGCCAACACTCTACTGAAAGCTAAGTTCATTCATTATTATTGCTGGGTTTTTAGGAGGCAAGATGAGCAAAATCAACATCAATCTCCAACAGATGGGACTGGCGAAGGGCAGCTGCAGGCATACCGTGCGCTACATAAGGCATGCAAGCGCACGTGGAATCCTCTGCCCCCGGAGCTCTGGCATTTCCGTTACGCAGGCAGTAGGAAAATACAATTATCTGAATTAACTGTCACTCCACAAATCCCTTAGCTTTCTGCTGCAAATAGGCAGGACCTGGAGAACACTCAGTACAGAGGTGCGATTTGTCACGTGGCAGCAAGGGCAGCAGTGAAAGAGCGTATTAATGCCTACATGAGATGAGCAAGGGCATTCCTGTGAGCCTCCTGCCTTTTCTTTTTTGTTCTTGGTATCTCATTTTATTTTTTTACCTTTGGGGCTGAAAAGCTGGTAAATAAGATTACGGCACAGGCATGCAGAAAATAATATACAGCGGAAACGTGTAAACAGGATTAGTAGGCCAAAACAGTGCCTCTCAGCACATTAACTGTGCTGTGGGGGACGTACAGCTGGGCATGCCTTGGGGCATTTTTGCCTGGGTACAGCAGATGTGGGCAGAAAATACTAATGCAGTGCTCTTGAGAGCTGCTCTCATCCCTGTTCATTGAGCATCAACAAACTGAGGGTGGGAAAGAAGCATAAGGAGTTTGATTTGTTTGGGGTTTTCTTATTATTCTTCCCCCCCGCCCCAGCCCCCTTGAAATCATGTTGGATTTCCACAATGTTAAAAAGATCTCAGCTGTCGTTTCAGTGGCTCTCATGCATGTACCCACATACACTTTTTAGCTCTGTAGGCCACAAAGATAGGACATTAGGAATCGCCTTAGGACGAGATACCCGATAACGACCAAACATGTTTTATTGGCGGTAGGGAGGGGATACTTTTGGGTGGGGGGTTTGTTGTTGATTTAAAACGCTTGAGGTTGTTGATAAAGCCCAGTCTGGTAACCTGTCCTTAGCATGGTCTGAAGTGCCGTGAACTCCTGTCTTCAAGAGCGCTGCATGAGGAAGGGGCCACAGGAGAATAAAATTAGCTTGTGTTTAAAAAAACCCAAAACTTCATCACGACCAACCCTCCACCTTTCTGCTTGCTGGCAGAATCTCTGTTCCCTCCCACGCAGCCCCAGCTGGAGAGCCTTGACTTGCAGCAAAAGCTATGCTGCTTGTGCCAGTCTCTTTCCACTCACTGCTCCCTCTCCCTTCCTCCCTCATCAGTAGCAGCAGCAGCAGCCGCAGTAGCCCTCTTTTCTGGCTCTGGAGGGGTGCTCCACTTCTGTAATTTGTGGAAGGCAAAGGAGGAAAACATTTATTTGTTGCTAGATGGGGTCAGGGTGATCTTCCTAGCTGCAGAGATTAACAGGTCCCCTTCTGCAGTGAGCATCCTACTTAGCTTTCAGGTGGGAGTAAAGTCTTTTGCCCAGGCCCTGAACCTGTCTCACTCATAAAGTCAAGGCAGAGGAGCTCAGTGCTCATGTGCTTCTGGGTTTAAAAATGCCTTTCAGGCTATATTTGAACCAGTTGTTTTCAGTCAAGCTAAGTTAACGGGTTGTGAGGATGATGGCCATGTGAGAGCTTTTTTTGCGTGTGCCTGGCAAAATCTGGTCTACTTTGGCAGTGGAAGGATCCGTGCTGCTGCAGAGGGGTCCTCCAGTGAGAACAACCCCCTTATTCCCCTCTCTGTCAACCAGGAGAAAGAGAGACTAAGCATCTTGGAGAACCATGCTGAGTCCTGGCTGAGTCAAGGGCCCTTAGTTTCTATCCGTAGCGAGTGAAGCTTTTGCGAGGAAAAGGGGATAGAAGGCAGGAACTAATTTTCCCATGGTAGCCCTGGGGTCTGCCCCATTCCCGGCCATCAGTGAAATGCATGCTAGTGTGGAAGTTAGAAGCAGATGTGTGCTCCGCTAGTGAACGAAGGGTGAGTGACGGCTTCCCTTCTCACTTAGGAAGCACAGCGGAGCGCTTGCTTTTGTGCCACAGGCAAGTCTCCAGTCTGAACGGGGGCTCTGAAGCTCCAGTAAGGCTGGTAGAAAAGTGCCAAGGAGTGAGGGATGAGCTGAGCAGCCTTTGGGAACTGAAGGGGTGGCAGCAGCTTCAGTGCTATTTATATGTAGCTAAGATCTATTTTATAAATGGATCACAGCTATCATTCCTCAGCTGCATAGAGGTTACAGACCTCTGGGAAGGATAACCAGGAACTGGGATTAACTTCAACAAGATCACTCACTGAAAGAAGAAATGCGAAATGCCGTTTTGAGAAGAGTGTGCTCCTAAAGTGTAAAAAAGATGGAAAGCTGACCAAATTACCAGGTATCTCTTACTTACTTCCCTGTGAACTCACCGAAGTACTTAGAAACCTGTTTTTCTTCACATATTCATGTGATTCAGCTTTTTGTAGGACTGGAGGTTATAATGACTTATTAGCATGGATTGTCGGGTAACTGGGCAGTAGGAGGGTTATTGTAGCCATTTTCAAAGAGCTTTAAGGTTTTAGAAGTTGACCAGTTATGAGTAACAGAAAAAGACTCATGTGACTTAGGTGGGCAGGGGCATATCTTGGCTTTTGAGTTACAAATAGAAGTTCCCTCAAGCTTTACAATCATCTGCAAGAGTTTGGAGCTGACATAGCTGTATAAATAACTCATTGGAAAGTCACAAACAAGACTGTGGGGAAAAAAAAAATCCCATCTGTCAGTGGAGAATTCTCACACAACCACCTGATTATGCTGTTTGCTAGAATTCCTTACCCTGATATCCCGGGAGTTTCTCTCAACTCTTTCTCTCATTTTCTCTTTATAGCTCAGGCTGAAAGGCAAATAGCATGTAGGAGCAAATCCTTCCCTATCTGATTACAGAAAGAATTGCCTTTTTTCAGCGGTGCATTACAAGAAAGTTATACTAGAGAACAAAACCCTCCCATCAGAGCCCTCGCAATGCCATTCTCCAACGACGCTGTGCATTCCTGGGCCCCACTGGCACTGCCTGGCTGTGCAGGTGGAGAATTCCCAGGCTCAGCACCCCACCCAGGGCAGCTTCTGGGTTGCTTTGGCTTTGCTTGAGTTTTCCATGCCCTTCGTGTCTCATCAGCGTGACAAAAAAGCCATCTGCTCCCTGCATGTATTTCTTATGCACACATAGAGGAAAGAATAAAGATCTTTAAATGTTGAGGGACATATTTTTCTCCTTAGCTTTTTCCAGCCTGCTTTGCCAAACTGGCACTCCCAGGTCAGACTCCTTCGGAAATCTCCACAAATAAAGCCTGTACTGAAAACCTTCAAAATACAAATAACCATAAAGATAATGAGCCTGACAGTTCATAGCTGATCAAACTTTTCTTCACTTAAATTGGGGTTTTGTTGGGCAAGGTTTGGCATCCTGGAAGAAAAAACTCTAATAGCAAAATAATTTTAACATTTATCTTTTTTTTTAAGTCTGTTTAAAGCATTTTAATGCACCAGGATGCAATTTGCAACACATATAGGGGCAGCTTTTATCGCTTACTGTTGATCGTCTAACAGGTTTTCTGTGCGGAATATGAGCAAGAGCTGATGGGAAAAAGAAAGGGACAGGCAACAGTTAATGCTAGTTTTTAAAACTAGCAATCCAGGTTGGTGCAGCTAAGTAAATGTGACAGCTAAAACTCCGACTTCCCTGACTCTGTCTATATGAATTGCTGGTAAAACAAAACATCTTGCCTTCCACTGAGATGAACACTTACCCTATTACAGTGGTGTATGTCCTGAAGACCTCCATGGTGAGCATTGCCATTCTCTGGATTTGCACTGGTGCAAATAAGAATAGAAATTCCTCCTCACAACTTTCTTTATTCATGACATAAGGAGATTCCAAGAATAAAATCTAGCTAATTGTCTCCTTACCCACCCTCCAAAAAATGAAGCTCAGGCTTATAAGGGTCTTTACACTTGTGGTTGTCTAGTCTAGAAATTGATCATTTTTTATTATGGTTTTCATGGTGTTTAGGGGAGGCACAAGGGAAAATCTTTCAGAAGTCACCCTCTTGAGAGCACTAGTCTAAGTAAAAGCAGAAAGACATGAAAGAGTGTGGATGGGATCTGGGATAATAATAGATTCTTTTGCCAAGACTGAAGGCCAAGAAGTTGGGATGGCTGATAAGCAGGTGAATCAGGTGAAAATGAGGTAAGAATATTCTCTTGTTCTCCCCTTGGACACAGAGACATGGCAGGTCTCTTCTGAAGAAGGCGCTTTGATTAAATCGAAGCTTTTTTCAGGCTACGTAACACTTCCCTTTTTCTGTGTAGAAGCAAGCACCTAAGATAGTGTGATCCATCTTAGCAAATAAATGTACCAAATTCCTAAAGGGATAGGTTACTCCAGAGGCTGCTAACAGCCTTATAAAGAAGGTATGAAAGGCTTGGAGAAGGAGGGCTTATAGAAGGTTGTACAGTGGGGAAGAAAGTAATAGGGAATAACTTAAAAAAAAAAAAAGAAAAAAAAAGTAATTGAAGCCCCAAAAATTCAGTGCAATGAACTGCACTGCGTCATGGGTGTTCCCCGTAGAGAGTAGTCAAGTACGCATCCTGTGAGTTTTAAAAATAAGCAAATGATGTTTAATACTGCAGTTCACTGATGGTGTTGGAAGGCCAATGAGATTCCTTTCTCCCAGCTTGTTAACACAAAAATAGTGCAGGCTTGTGGGTGCCTTGAGAGGCAGCAAGCAGACTGTTGAATCAGCCTTACCTTTCCCTGTATTGATACCAAAGGTGTACAACAGTTCTTATTAAGTGTAAGTATCATAGAATCACAGACTCGTTGGCTGGAAGGTCCTCTGCAGGTCTGGAGTTCAGCTTCAAAGCAGGACTCCTGTCAGTGCTAGATTAGATCAGCTGCACCTGCCTCCACCCAAGTCTTGAAAACCTCCAAGGGTGGAGTTGCAATCACTTTGCTGGGTCACCTGCTCCAGGGCTGCACTACCTCTTGGTGAAACACTTCTTGATGACCAGCTTGAACCTCCCAAGATCTAAGTAGGTATGGGGTGAAGTGAAAATGACACTGGATTTTTATTTCTTTAAACTTGGTTCAATCCTATGGTTTAAGGCTGCTATTTCAAACCCTGCGGAAGTTCACAGTTTTCCATAGCATCAATCTGTTTCAAACTACTTTCCCACCATGTTGCTGTCGTAATTACCTTTGTCATGAGATGCTCTGAATCAGACAGCATTATGGTCTCTCTGCTTTGTGCTGAAAATGCGGCTCCGCTAGTCACAGAACAAAGCGTGCAAGAAAAGGGGAAAGTGGTAAAATTTGCACCAGCTAGTATTCCAAAGCCAATCTCCTCCACACAACTGTTGGAAAAAAAAAGCCTGATGTTCAAGTCACCTAGGGCTTCGTGGTTATCAGGGAAGGTGTTTCCTACAGAGGACTTCCCATGCACAAAGACAAACACAGAAATGCTCATTCATTAGCCTGCATTTTTTGAGTGAAACCAGCTGTTACCTGTTTCAAACATACTGGCTTGTGTCAATGAAGAGGCACTCAGAAGTAAAGCTGTAGCGTGCACAATGTCTGCCTACTAAAACGGCTTGCATAGGTGTCGGTATATATTTAAGTAAGTGCGTATCAGCTACCTGGTGCACACTGTTTTGTAACCCTACATCTGCAACAGCAGCCTCCTGGGTTTTAAAATAAGGTGGCCAACAAGAGCTAACATGGAGTTGCATGCACAATGCTGGGATTTATCGCAATAGACTGTGTTAGGAGAAAAGTTACAGCTAATGAACTGGTGAATTAAAAGGACGATGCTGACAGTGTTACCTTTCATAGGGTGGATTGAGTTCATCAGCCTTCTCCTTTCAGCAAAATGCCTGAGTACCAGTGATAGTGGTGAGACACTGGAATAAGCTGCCCAGGGAGGTGGTGGAGTCACCATCACTGGAGGTGTTCAAGGAATGTGTGGACGTGGCACTGTGGGACAGGGTTTAGTGGGCATGGGGGTGTTGGGCTGATGGTTGGACCTGATGATCTTAGAGGTCTTTTCCAACCTTAGTGATTCTGTGATTAGTATCTCTGAACTGGATTCTGCTGATAATATCTCAACTGAAAAAGCCATAGGATGTACAGGAAGTTTCCAGAAATCTATTGTCTGAAGTAGCCGTGTAATTGAGAGCAGTTTTCATGACATTTCCTGAAAGAAATTGCAAAAAGCAGCTTAACTCCAGGGCCACATTACCAATGTAACCACTTTTTAAAAGACTCTAGAAATAGTGTAAAGACTTCAGCTCCATTCCAATATAAATTTCTGAATGTGAGGTACACCACAGTGTGTGTGACCTAAAACACAAACTGTTTCAGAAAGACTTTTGGCTTTCTCCTGATGTGGATTGATACATAGAGCTGTTCATAAACAGCCACTTTTTGTATCACTTGGGAAATTCGTACTTCTCATATTTTTAATTTTTTCCCCTTATATTTTGTCCCAAATTTAGAACAGAAGTAAAAATACTTAATGAAGTGAATTTAAAAATTTTGAAAGCTCAAACTGAAATGTTTTATAAGCTAGCAATTTTTTTCATAACTGAAATGAGACACAGAGTGCCGTGAACAGGATATGTATGACGTTATGGTTACACTTAAATAATCTTATTTGTATGAAGTGTCATAGAAATCAGATAAGAAGGTGAAACAAAACTTTACTGTTAGGTTGGATGAAACGTCTCCATTCACCCAAACCATGTTATCCAGCAGAACGTTGTTCTAATTTTTTCCACTAGCTCCTTTTCCGCTCAAAATTGCATGAGACATCTCCCATTTCCCAGGAAATTAAAGACTGAGAAAACTACAGTTATGATCAAGACAGAAACTGAGAGTAAATAAGGTCTGCATTTATTCTACTGTGGAACATGATCTGGTCTGATGTGTGTGGTCAACTTTCTGTGGCTCACATCCAGGGTCCCCGTCAGCCTGTTTGTAGGCTTTCCTCTGTCCTTGTAGTATCAAAGCACCTCCAGCAATTCATAGAATCATAGAATTGTTTAGGTTGGAAAAGACCTTTAAGCTCATCAAGCCCAACCGTAAACCTAACTCTGCTAAGTCCACCGCTGAACCATGTCCCTAAGCACCTCATCCACACGTCTTTTAAATTCACCGGAAACCATAGAAAAACAGGTCCTGCACTGAACATGTTGGTCTAACTGTGTGCTGGAAGAGTGATGTGGAAATATGAAGAATAATCTGTGAGGAGAGTAGTCTCATATTTCTGATCTCTGTTCTGGGAATAACATCACTCCCTTCCAGTGGTACAATTCCCCAGATACCCTAAATTAGAGTGAATAAACATCCCATATATCAAAGTGTGTTTGTCAATGCAATTGTATGAGGAGGAAAAGTATGAAACAGCTGAGACTTGTGGTAGAGTTAAGAATAATGAATAGGATTAAAAAAATACCAGCCCTACTGAGGTAACAGCTCTGGTGTGCTTCACCCTAGTATTGCAGCCCTTGTGTTTGTTTCTCTATTGCCAGAAAGCTTAATGGGGGATAAGGTTTCTATCAGTACTTCAAATTTTATTTTGATATTTCAGATTCCACAGAACATAACTCAGGGAAATAATACAATTTCCTTTAAGTAGCATTGATCCAATTTGGACCTCATGTTATTTTGAACTCTAACAAGTCAGAAGAATTATCTTGATCACAAAATAAGCAACAGAAATGCCTTTACTATATGTAGATTAAGATAAAATTGTATGATTGCATCTCATTCCCCTATGTAGGTTACGGTAAAAACAGTTTGGCACCAGGACAGTGTTCTGATAGTGAACACTGTTTATGGACACACTCCCACCTGCAAAAGCTCCAGCCTTCCCAAAAACCTAGTCTTTGAGCTTTGGTAAATTAAGTAAGATTTTCTGCCCTAACCCTTCTTAACGTCCTTCAAAATGTATTTTTTTTTCCCCTTTTGATTGTAGGTATTTATCCTTTCTTCTTAAAATATAAGGAAGAACATTTTCTTTTTTTAAATCTACATAATCACTGATTGCGTATGTTGTCATATTATTGTATCCCATGAAGTTTCCCTGTCTCTGTGGACTGTTCTTTATTTGCTCATTGTATTTCACGCTTAGATGTTTGAGAAAATAATCTTTATATCTATTGCTGTGAAACTTTGATTAAATGATTGTGGTTCCCTACTAATGTTTGGTGGTCAAGGTGGCCCAACAACAATTATTCTTTCACAGGCGATTAAATTTAGATTGTTCTCCACCCTAACACGTATCTGACGGTTTGCAAATATGAAATGAGTGTGAAAGAATACAAAGTTGCACTCAATCTGTGTAAGTGCAAATAAATGCACAAAGTAAGGACCAGTGGAAAAACTTCTCTCTTCTCTTTATTTGTTACACTTAGAGAAGTTTAAGTGCTGGTCTTCAGATCAGTTAGTCCAGTTCACATCAGGTGAGTGGGAGAAGATTTTAGGCCAAAGAGATTGAACTGATCACAACATGAAGAAAACTTGACCTGACAAAACCAAAATCTGCCTTTACATTAGCTGCAGGATCAGTGACCTCAGTGGCTCCTTCCCCTTTCTCTCCAGTGATTTGCTTCAGGCACCGTGAAATGTGCATTAGTTTGACAGCAAGCAGAGCACTGAAAGATGGAAAATGGATATTCCAAATGTAGAGTTCTTGACTCATTGAGTAGATCTGGCAAAGTAGATGTGTTTTGTCATGTATGTTGTCCTATAGACTGAAAAACCGTGAAACGACTTTAAGACGACTCTGTGACAAAAAGAGATCTGTTTAGATCCCTAATCATCCCTCTAATTTCTGGTTTCTTTCCTTTCTCTCTTGTCTGCTGTCCTTTGCTCACAGAACACAATTAACCAGAAGTCAGATGCTTGAAACAGCTCAAAGCATTCGGTGTTTGCAGTAGGAACTTTGCTTCTGATCACTTGCAGTCAATGCTGTTTGCTCCTTGCCTTGCTTGAAGATAAGAGATTTTTCTAAAAGCAGCTGCCTGGCTAAGAACAGAAAATGGAGAGCCGAAATTCCGGGGATTAAATTGGATTTTCCCATGCAAGAGCACGTATACAGTGAGATACATGCCATTCTGTTTACTCCTCTATAGAGTCCAGTGAAGACAGCTTCAAAAGATCGCAGATAGCTCACATACCAGGAGAAGTTACTTCTCAGTGATGAATCCATACTAAATTTATCTCAATTCCAGAGCAGCAGTTTATAGTGCTATAGTTTATAGCAGTTTATATTTTAAAAAAGAACCTTCTTTCCTTGCCTTCTGAGTCTTAAGTTTCACTTGGGAAACTTCTCTCAACAGCTCTGTTTTTTTTTTCTCTTTCAAGTAAAATCACGAGCTGCTGAAAGGTCCCAATTTAAGTTCTGTGGGACTGCAGGGCCCCCCAAATGGTCTCTGCAGAAATGACTCTTGGCAAAGTTTGTTTGATTTCCTCTGCGGGGGTGAAGTTCCCACCACAAGGACAGCCATGGACTGGAGAGGGAAGGTACTATATAGTCCTGGAAGACAAATAGTCGAAACATTGATAAGCTTAACCTCAAAGTGATGGGAGGGAATACAGAACTTAAGGGGTACATGAGGCAGATATGTAGGGGTACAAGTTGTGAGGATACAATGAGAAAGGCAGACAAAAAGAAGAGTATGGGGGACATTGTCTTCTACTCTATGAAAGAGTCCATGTAGTCAGGGGATGCCACCGAAAGGAAATCTGCCTGGGTACAGGATATTAAAAAAAATTAGGAAGAGGCCCCATAGTCAGATAACATCATTATAGAAAATCTTCTGGAATGACTGCGCTGAAGCATTTTCATTCCACAGTGAAATAGGTGTAAGATACATGGAGGATTTGTAATCATAGAGGTTCCTCATCATTCTCAGACTGTCAAGCTGAGTACAGAGAAAGGAACCTGCAATCAGAATGAGTATGCAAGTGGGCTGATATCTTTCTGATCTGCTGTTTTGGGGGTGTTTTTTTGTTATTTTAAAGAGTTGTAAAATATATTTTGTAGAATGGGTACCCAGTAGTAAGAGCTGGAATGCAAAATGGCTCTGCTTATTTTACTCCAATTTCTCCTCTGAGACTTAAGTCTGGAATCAGATCACCGTAAGTGGATCTTTTGGGCCCATGTAGGCTCATGTTGTTCCCTATTCCTCCAAGTCCACTGACTTTGATGGATTTTGAAGCAGGTGCCAAGAATATATCAGGTCTAGGTCAAAGGGATTCGTTTTCAGGTATGTGATGATGTTCCAATGTGTAGAGTAGTTTTGGTGGTTCTAGGATGCTAGCAAACTTGGTTTTAAGAATAAATTTAAAAATAAATGGTTTCTTAAAGAAGTATTTTCAATAGCTTCTCCCTGAAAACAGAACAAAGGGATTCCTTCATTTCTTCTCAAGACTCTAAGAGCCTGCAGGTTTTAGGGATGTGGGTAGGTTTCATACAGATGTCCATTCTGATACATAGGTCTGTCCAACTCATGTCTGAGCTGAGTGGGAGTTCTTGAACACATTGGTAGGAGACATACATATAGAGTGTATGTGCCAACACACTACCCAGTAGAGAATGTGTAAAATAGATTGGTTACATGATGTCAGTAGATACACGGTTAAAGATCACCAGCTCTAGTGCATGTTTTGGTCTATATGACATTGCAGAACAAACAAAAGTTATGCATTAATTTGATGTAAGGAGTGCAGCGGAAATGCAACCATTTGTTTCAAATCCTGTTCCCAGCTCTGTAGTGACAGAAAGTATTTCTTTGTTGCAATCCTGAATAGTCAACTTTGAGTAAAAGGAGGAGAGAAGAATTGTAGATTTGTGTACAAGCACTTGTTTCTTGGGAGAACCCTCCATCCCTGAGTAAGCTAAGGTGAAAGTCATGAGTCAGCTTAATCAAGAGAAGCAGAGACAGCAGAAGAGGTGCAAACGGTTTGGGGAGCCACACCAGAATTCAAGGTAACCTTTGCAGGTCTGGAAAAAAAGACAAAAATATTAGTATGTAATTCACAATGGAAATGTGTGTGGACTTAAACTCATATAGTTGCCAATTTTAATCTAAATGCAAGCTGGAAAATGACTGGTGAAACAATGTTTCTGTAGAAAAGGATCAAAGAGTTACACTGGGGTGCAAATTGACCATGAATCCATGAAATCACAATACGATGGAAAAATCTCAAGCTACCCTAGGATGTATAAGTAACTATATTGAATGAAATGTCCTTGAAATAATCCTTCCTTTGTACTGAGCATAAACATGGTCTTGGCTGGCGCAGTCTGTCTCCAGGTCAAGGAAAATGAGCACAGATTGGAGGAAGTCTCCATGTGAGTGACAAGACTGAGGTTCAGAAAACATGCCCTCTGGGCAAGAATGAAAGAGCTGGGTTTGCTTAGTTTGGAGAGAAGTGTGAGGAGAGTTTTGATGTCAGGTGAAGAGGAGGATAACATTGTTTTGGGGCGTTTTGGAAGTGGGATGAATGCTGGAAGACACTTGGAAGCAAGACCAGCAGAGCAACACCAAGGTGATTCATGATGTAGGATGAGGGGGCTGGGTTTGTTCAGCTGGGAGAAGAAAAAGCTAAGAGGGATATTACTGCTTATCTCCTGTTACTTATTGGGTGGTTACAGAGAACAGAGGGTCACATTCGCCTTTCTCGGAGATGCACAGTGATAGGCTAAGGGGCAACAGACATAGTTTGCAGCAAAGAAAATTCCAACCAGGTATGAGAAAAAGAAGACTCATAATGAAACCCATCAAACACTGGAAGAGGTTGTCGAAAGAAATTTTCAAAGTTCAACTGGAGAAAGCCCTGAGCAACCTGATCTAGCTTTCAAGTTGGCCCTGTTTTGAGCTATAGACTTCCATAAGTCCTTTCCCACCTAAATATCTCTGTGATTTTATGAAAAGAAATTCAGGTTAGGTGTCCTTTTTTAATAGTAAGAATAGGAAGAGCCTGAAATACACTGTGTGGGAACAGTGTGGTGTCTCAACTGCCAGAGGTTTCCAAGAACAGGGCAGATTAACACCTATCAAGAGTAGTCTAGAGAGAATAGTTCTTAATTCAGAACAGAAGAATGATATCTTAGACTCCCTTTCAGCCCTGTTGTCTCAGATTCTCTGAGAAAGGTAATAAGGATGTATTTATCCAAACCCTCATAGCTTTGGCCCTCTCTTTGGCTTAAATGTTTGTCCTAGCTATAGACGAGAATGGCAAAAATAGTTTCTGGACTGAAGTAGTGAATGCCTGATAGTGACACCATACATTTCATTGGATCTTGGATATGTGGGTTGAATCATACATTTTCAGACACTGGACACCTTTAAATCCTCAGCTGCAAAAATTAAGCTATGAGAGGGACAGCTCCAGCTTTTCCTTGCTTAGGTTTAAAAGACCTTCCTGTCTTTAGAGAACATGTTCACCATATGAATGGAACCATCTAAGGAGGCAGAATGCAAAGCCCGTCATTTCCTCTAGTTGGGGTTAACAGTAGTGTGAGAGTTGGGAACATCAAGACTCAAGAAGCAGGCTTGCTTTTGAGTTTGTGTTGTGTTAATTAATTACCCTAACAATGCCAATCCTCGGAAAAGGAAAGAGCTTGTAATCTACAACCATATAATCACAACACACAGTGTTAATGGTATGCACCAAAGTTACATTTGCTTCCAATAAGATTTTTCCAGTGATGCCTGTTTCTGTGTGTTAAAAAAAGTGCCTCAATACCTAGGGTCACCCTGATATTCAGGAGGAAAACAAAACAAAAACCTGGTTGAAACTGTATCAGAATGCTGCTGACCATGTGGGAGAGGTTGCCTGTTAATGCGAGAAAAAAGATTAGATTGAAATCACGTGAGGATTACCTGAACTGCTCCCCTTCCCCTGCATGCTGTCCCATGTGCTAGAGGAATAAAGCAAGATAACTGATTGATGATGTGACTTCACTCATTCATTTTAGAAGGAAATAATGCCCTGTTAGAATCTTGCCTGCTTGCATCTAAGTAACAAATACTTATAGTCTCAAGATCTTAAGGGCTGCAATCTTCTGCACAGAGGAAACCATCTTTAGTTTAGTGATGAAAAGAAACAGATGTTCTCTCCTTTATGCACTAATCTTCCTGTTATGTTCCAGAAAATTAAGGTTTGGGGAGTGGAGTTGGGGGGGTGAATTATTCTCCTGGGAGAGGATTCAACAAAAATCACTTCAAGTAGTTTCACTAAAAAATATTTGTCTTTTTATGGATCAGTAGTTTGCAGGCAGATTGCCTATTACTTTTCCAGAAAATTAACAGCTTGTTTTAACAGTTCTCTATTATGCAACCTTTTTGTATCCGTCTCCTCTTGTGATGTCCCCAATTTCATGTGGGCTCTATTGTGTCAAAGCAATGTTTTCTCTGCTGGCAGATTATGTGAAAGTTCTACTGTGGTTCAGTGCCAAGTGTTCTTCACTTTAGGGTGAGGAATGCAGATTCTCATCTGGGATTTATTCTTATTCTGCTTCTTTTGTGCACTTGAGATGAAAGACTTTCAGAATTAAATTGAGAAATTGTGTATCTGAAGAAATCAGGTAATTCTGGGCTAACTTGGGTCTAATATATGTTTTTATCATACAAAGTTTGATCTAATCATATGCAAGTAGAGTATCACACTTCCAGTGGCCCTATAGGGAGACTTCTCTGAGTGAGCCTTTAATCTGTTTCCTGGGGTTTTGTATGGGTTTGAAGTTTTGGGTTTGTGGTGTCTTTTTTTGTTTGGTTGTTGTTGGTTTGTTTTGGCATTTTGACATACGGCTTCTTTAAAGAGCTGTCCTTAAGATCCCCTCTGACATCCACTCAAAGTATGCTCAAGTTTGCATTAAGAGATAGAAAACTAGCCAGAAGTTAGGGAACCTCAGGGTTGTATTTGCCTTGTGAACGGCAAGGAGTCTATGCTTGCCAAGAAAGCGCCAAAGGAGGAGTTCTACCTCCCAATTTTCTTTTTTTCCTCTGTTCAGAAGTAGTTATCAATGTAGGCAGGAAACACTGAACCTATGGCAATGGATCTGAGAGGACACTTGGGCCTTTCTCAGTCATGTATTTGTGCTCAGAATTCTTCAGGGTAAGGCAGCATAAGGTAGTACAGGTAGAGTTTCATGTTACTGTGCCATGGCAGTGCATGGGAGGTCAAGTGACGGCTTGGAGGCCCAAAATTATGCAGAGATGTTTCAAATGTGGGGCAGGTTAGTTGTGACCTTTCTGCTTCTGAAGGGCTCTGCACATTGAGAGTTTGGTCATGACCAACTATGTCATCATCAGGTTTAAATTTATTTTGGGGTTGGAGGTCCACTCACTGTATGTCTCGTTGTAATACCGCAGTAGGAGCGAGGCTAACTTAGTTCTTACACTGATGCAGGCAGGCGAACTGAAATAGGACAGCAAGTAATCTGTCAGGTGCAGCATGACCGCAGCAAAATAACTGACAGTGTGAGCTATTAGCAAGGGGAGTGCGCAGCTTGCTTTGCTGATAAACATGCCATAATCAACAGCAGAGAAATGATCCCAGCCTCTTCCATGAGTAGTAACTGTCCACCACCCATTAAAAGAAGAAGGAAGAAAGCCCGTGTGCATCTGGAACTCCCTTGAATGAATTGTTCCTACTTTGGAAAAGACCATTTCTATACTGGGAGCTTGACAAAGCTGGATATAAAAATCTGAAAAGGGGGAAAGTGACAAATTTCCCTCAGCAAATTTAGAAACAGAAAGGAATGTTACAAATATTTGAAAGCTGACATTACCTGCTTGTCTACCCACTGGACAGAAATATGAAAGCTACTTTGTGGAAAACCAGAGCAAACTTTCTGCTGTATTTTGGTATACTCTTTTTTTCCTGACCACATTTCTGATTTTTCACTACATGTGCAGGAACAATGAGGGTGTGCAGGCTTCTATGGTCACAGGAGTTTGTTTCTGTTTCCTTACATCTTGTCTGAATGTGACCATGTGAACTTCATGAAAGTTATGGTCATGATTTTAAAGCATAAACAGAGAAACGCTTTCCATGTTTCCATCCTCCTGATTTTAATACAGACAAGTGACAGGAGGAATTGGTTAGTACAGTGGTGGTGTGGTGCTGCATCAAAAGCTGATCATGTTTCTTCAATATGTTATATGATGAGGCATTGCCCTCATGACCTTCAAAGCAAGGTTATAACATGCAGATGCACACATCATGACTTGTGAATTAGTGTTGTGATGGCAAAGGTAGGTTTCAGGGGCCTTTGAAATTAAGTTGACTGAGACTTGCTTTTCTTAAAACCAGCTGCTGTGCTGCACTGTAGTCACCTTGGTGCTGACTCTAATGAAAAGCATTTGCAATGATACATGATACAGCCTGCTAACATTTTGGAGAGGTGAAAGCCAAAGGCTGGTGTTAGGTTTCAGTTAACTGATTTCATAAATTAGCTTTAATGTGACCTGTAGTTCCTTTGTCAAATAATAGGTTAGCAAATGAATTTGAATATGCATTATCTGAAAGATGAAAGCTAATGTTAGCATCTGAATGGGACCTGGAAACCTGACAGGTTTTTATTGAGCTACAGTCATCTTATCATATCTGGTGAATAATTCATGTTCTGAAGGTAGCTATGGCAGAATGACTGCATAAACAGACATGAGACAAAACCAGAGACATTTACCTCACCCCATTCTCACCTTAAAGTGTGTGTTCAGATACAAACAAGACTCAGAAACTAATTTCCTTAAGCTTTCAGTAATTCACAGCATCTTGATGCAGGCTTCCACTTAAGGGGTGGACCACATTGCCGTGCAAGTGAAGACAGCAGGGGTACGAGGCAAAAATGCCAGTGTTTGTTTGAAGTTGAGGGAGGGTATAGTTTCTCATGTAGACAGCACTCCACTGTACGGTGAGCTTCTCATGAGCCCACTGATAAGAGTGTGCCAGGAGATTTGCTTCATCTGTGTGACATTATCCCATCCTAGATAACAGACAGGTGAGAACAGATGCAATGTGGATGTGGGAACTGCACATTTAATTCAAGATAATATTGATGCATATAATTTTAATACATAGTTTATGCAGCTGTTGCCCCAAATTCTTGCATGTTAACATAACAGAGGGAACTAATCATTATCTGGGAACGTGATCAGAATAGGCCTGTGGAAAGAAAAGGATTGTCTTTTCCTTCTGCTCGTGGAACATGATTGCACATGCTTCTACTAGGAACTAAGCTGAGATCAGAGAGTTTCTTTTTAGAGCGTGCATCAGGCAGGAGGAGCCAGGTGTCTGGTTCTGATCCGGGTGTGACCTCACTTTGAAAAGCTATGGGGTTCAGTGGCCGTCCTCAGGCCTGTTCAGCCTTTCAGCATGATGTGGTCTGTTGCAAATAACCTCCTGCTTTTTGGAAATGACTTAGTGGAGAATTATTGAATGATTTTCTCAATGAGGTCAAGGAAAGAAAATGCTGTTAAAATGCGTAAATAATTGATTCTATTGCGTGAAAATACCGACTGAAACTGATGCCATGACTGACATCAGTTTTCTATTCAGAAAGTAAAATGTCAAATTAACCGCAACTCTATTGATACACCAAGAAAATGGTTCTTGGTATAATGCCAACATCAATAATTATAAAGGGGAGACAGCAGGCTAAAAGGCATGGCTGGCAGCAGTTTTAAAATATTTGTCCTTGGTGGGACCAGAGACTGGTTTAGTTTAAATTTAGATTCCAAAGAAAGCTAACATCTCAAAGGCATATCATAAAACTTACTGTTTATTTGTTGCAAATCAGAACAAACAAGATGCAATAGAACAAGCTTATATTGGCTTTAAAATACTGTAACAATGCTGCAGTCAGATAAGCAAGTCAATTCAGTTCACAGTGGGTGAGGATTTAGCCTAATAAATCACAAGAAGTGGGAAGTGAAAACAGTAATATGAGTTTATGAAGGCACACATTTGTTTAACAGGTACTCCCCCATGCAGTGCCAAGCAAAGCCTCAAAGGCTCTGTATCCAGTGTGAGCCTTTATGATGAATAGACTGGCGTCTTTTCATCTGTTGGTGTTCTCAGGTGCAACCCCTGCAGAGCAATTGAAAGTTCCTTGATTTTCTTCTGGTTGGGATTTATCAATGGCTACATAAACTACCACTGGTGTCAAGGCATGACACTGGCATTTCCAGGGGAGTTTTTCAGAATTTGCTACGCAGGTGATCCTAACAATCCCTTCCGAATCAAAATGCTTTTAATCTCTATGGTGGCATTGTACGAAGTTACATTTGAGCATCAGTTGGTTCTTAGTGGTGGGAGAAAGGCTTGCGGGGCACAGTTCTGCATGAGGAAAGATGGAGCACTGGGTAGACTTCAGGTCGTATTTGTTTGTGGGAAGTTTCTACGTGAGATTACACTGTCCTGTCTTTGAGGAAGAGATAATGTTTTCAAATCTCTGTTTGTCAGCGTCTATGAGCATGTGGTATGTTCTAAACAAATTCCACAAGCTGAAGAAAATAAATTTAAATGGACAGATTCTGTCTCAGTTGTGGCTCATCTGTTTAGGATTTATCTCAAAAAAGAAGCAGGTCCTGAGTGCAGAGGGCAGACAAAAGGTCTCCAAGCTAATGTTAGCTATTAAAGTCTATTGGGTGGAAGTCTGCTTGTAGTTTATCAAGTGGTCATACACTTAGACAGTTAAGGCAGAGCCTATTGCCAGTGGGTGATCTAAACTTTTTCTGGCAGAGCCTGAGAGAAATCAATATGACTGAGATTTGTGAAACAAAAAAACGTGTTCGCTCATTCAACATTCTCCAACCTGTAGTGCATGAGCCGGTGATGGATCAGAGCACAAAGATGGGCTGAGCCGCACTGAACACTCGTGAGTGGCACAGGTGAGAAATAACCTGGAGCGATCCAACTTGTCAAAATAAGCAAAAGAAAGTTTATTGTAACTTCCTGCTGCTCCTACTGCTGCAGCCTGCTCTGTTCGTAATACAGAGAACGTATTGCACAGGTAGGGAGCTTATCTCTGGGGCAGAGAGAACAATGTCTCTGGACACAATGGAGATGACTTAGTCTTTGGGACCAAGTCTGACAGGACTGTGAGGTGCAGTGGATGATCCTTCCGAACCATTGTTTGATAGTTCCACACTCTCAAAGTCATGCCCCTCCAGGGAATAAAACAAATAATGGTTATCCTTTCAGGGCTAGTGCAAGACTCTTCCATGCAGCATGCTTTTCCAAATGTATTTTGTCAAAATTTTGCCAGAATGTCTAGGAAAGAAATTTCTACAACTCTTCTACAAATCATCTTAGGAAGACAGTGTCAAAGTGGGGATTCTTGGAAGAACTGATTGCCTAGTAGCTCCCTTATAAAATAGTTCTCTTAGAACTGATTTACTTCTACTTTGGGGGAGAAAGCTGTTGTTTTTAAGAGCGCTGTAGGTGTGTTTTTAGTTTGTACCATGAAATACTGCTTTCATTAAGGTATGAACTGGTTACAAATGGTCTCTCATATCTTGCTGCTTTTCAGGCAACTTACAAAATACTAAATGACAAGTGTTCTACATCAAGCTGATGCCTACTCTAATGTAACGACAAATGCTATTTTGGGAATACTACACCTCTGTCAGAGATGTTTTGTGTTATTGCAATGCATGGGTCTAATAACCCACATTAGATTGCAGTATCAGCCCTTGAGGAAGAGGATATAAACTGCACCTCCCTGGCAGATTTGGCCTGTGGACCCCTTGCTAAACAATCTATTCCTTCTCTAGGATGTTTCTTGGGGTTGGAACTTCCCGAATACATGGGGATGTAGTTAAAAAATAAAAATACATCAAATTTCCTTTGGTCTTTCCCCTGAGTATCATATCATCTTTTTCGACTAGCAATCACCTGATCTCACGTATCGTGCCTAGTCCGATAGTTAAAACAGGAGTCTGATCCAGTGTCCGAAGCTCTAATGATGGCAGAAAGGTTACTTTTTCAAGAGCATGTGCTCAAAAGTTATTTTAAAGTCTTAATTTTCATTCAAAATAGGAAAAAAGAAATTAAAGCAAGAAGCTTTTATGGTGTCATTTTAAATGAGCGCTCTAAAATTCCAAGTGTGACAGCCTAAATACTGAAAAAATGCAATGGATATTAACTTTCCAGATGTTAAATTGCAATTTGCAACACATTTTTATAATAACAGTGTTTTTATGTTTTCTGAAAAAAAAGACATTGCCTACTTACTACAATAGCTGTGTAGTCCCAGTGGAGATGCCACGTGTTTCATAAAGACCTTTTTCCTGTGCAGGCACAATGTTCTGTAATCTTTTACCTTCCATGTTGTGAAATTACTCTGCAAATGCATGTTTTTTAAGGAATTATTTAAGATTGTCATTTGATTGTGTTCTTTTCTAATCCTACGTGAAAACTTGTTCCCTTCTACCTACCACTAGAACTGCAATTTCTCTTGAAATTTTTTAAATATCCATAGCATCATGCCAGGTCACATCAAGTCACTCAGGCTTTCAAGACATAACGTAAGCCTACACAATGTGACATGCTTGCTGCATCATGTCACAAATCTTCAGAGATATTATAGTTTTTTAAAAATGAATGTGGAAGTCACCATGGTTACAAACCCTCTTTATTCTATTCAGATTTGAAACGTTTTTAAATATTGAGTAAACCACTCTTTCCTTTCCAGCAACAACACAGCAAGTGTTTCAAATGTGCTTATTGTCAAGTGTCGCAGATGCAGAAACCCCCGGCACATCCCCGTGGGTTTTTATGAGCTCTAATTTCTCTCCTTGGGATAAATGTAAAATATGAAGAAAGGGATTTTGTTACTATGTAAATAGCAACTAAAAGGACTAGAAAAAGCTTTCTTAGCTGCTGTAGGGTGCCTCAAGTTTATACTTACAGACTCAGTGGCCCATGAAGGTCAAGGTGTGTGGGGGTTAGAAAAGCGCAGTGTCTGGAGAAAGAGGCAGTGCCCTGTGAATGTCAGCTGTCATTCCTGCTCAGTAATTCTGAGCTTCATAATGGTTCTCATTCTTTCCTTAGAGTTAATCACAGATACATTAATGTGGAGCAGCTTGTCGGGAAGCCCTCTGCTCTGTCCTGTGGTGAACAGCATGACGAAGAAGCTTCACTTCCCACCGTAATACTGGTGGGGATTTGCTGGTTGTATCAGTGAAAGTGTTTTACCTCCTTCTGCAGGTTCTAATGATGGTGCATTGCAATTGCTATAATGACCAGAAAAGGGTAAAACAGTGCAAAATGTCAACTCAGTGAACCTGAAGCCTATTACCCTCCTGCCTGTGTGTAAGCTACTTAGCTGAATGTAGGATTCAGCATGCTTGTTCAAATGTGACGTTCCTCTAGTCCAGACTTCTGCCTCTGTTGGTGGCCAGCACTGGGTAGCCCCAAGGGAAACGAAAAAACTTTGACGGAGAAGGATGTGGATTATGATTCCCCACTTGTCTTCTCCTGACACCTCACTGTCAGGCTAGCACTGATCTCTACTAAGGAGAGAACTTAAAGCAGGTGGTTTAATAAAATTGGAGGGAATCTCTTTTTGTTTCTCTTAGTTAGTACACTGCTGTTTTCCCCTCTTACTTCCTCCTCATTTCTTTTGCCTTTCTCTTTTCTGAAGGCAGAGGTTTTTATTTTCAGTATTCTGGTATCCTCCCCTAGTAAGTTCCAAAGTCTGACAGTCTTTCCAAGAAAGCTGGGATGACTCTCTTCTGAGCTCGCAGCCAGATGTTGGGAGTTTCAGAGTCTGGGGAGGAATGTAGCCTGGGAAAATAACCTCTGCAGAAAGAAGGTAATTTTCTAAAATCATTTCACCAAAGGGGGACCAGTTACAGTACGTCACACAACATATTGCAATGACAGACTAGCAGCATGGGATCATACTCTTGGCCACAGCATTCTGGGTGAGAAGAAGCCTTTAGGTTCTGGTTCCTTATTTCTATAGTAAACAAATCCCAAAAACTTACCCTTGAGTTCAGAGAGTAACTGCTTCTTCAGTTCTCTCTGAATGTGAAGGGAGCCTGGAAAAATGGGACGTGTAATCTCCTACTTAGTCTTGCAGCATGATTGCTGTTTTCTAGTGAAGTTGTAGTGTGCCCTTACATCAATCTGAGGAGGTTTCTAAGATGCTGTAGGCATCCCAGAAGAAGGCAGCCTCTTCTGGGAGAGAAACACACAACTGAAAATGACAGACAAAATGTAGATAGCTCTCCCACTGGTTACAACACCTTCTTGCTACCATGGTGCAGGAGTACAAGTGAGCAGGAAAATGCTGGGAATTAGTGGCATGAGGGTTACATATATTTGAGGACCAGATGTGGACAGGCTGGTACTTTCACTTTGCTGATCACAAAAGCAAGGACACATCTGGGATAATCCTCCCTGTGTGTAATTCTGGAACATGCCGTGGCTGGTCTTACTGGGTTGAAAGAAAGAAGAATTTATTTATCTGTTGCCTTCCTAATGTTTATTTGCTTTTAATTATATAGACATATTTTTAATTTAAGTATTGTATTATTGAACAATTGATCTTAATTTTAGTGAAAATACATCACTTTATGCCAAGCTTTCTTTGCTGCTCTCTTAGTAATGATTTTGAATATTTTCCAAAAGTAATGAATGGGAAATTTGCTGGAATTTGACCAGATGATTTAATACTCTGTCGTAATTATCTAATATCCATATGATGTAGATGTGAAATCTAGGAATTTTAAAAAATTGTATTCTATCATCCTTTCCCTCTGGGGATTTTGCACACACTACTGTTTAAGGGCTCTCCACTCAAAAAAACCCTAAATCCTGAAACCCACCTACCCTAGCAATTTGAAACTATTTTCTTTATTGCTAGGAAAATTGCTAGGGCTAATTGCTAGGAAAGTAGGAGTTGGCAGGATGGAAGAGCTTGAAGGACAAGTTTTAAGAGAAAAACATCTATATCAGGAGCTTTTTTTCTGTTCTTCTTCATTGTCGTCATAAAAATGGAACAAATTTTAGTGATTAAAATGGTTAAAAAAAAATCTTCCTTCTCAAATGCACAATACAAATGTTGATGATCTCAGAGGAGATAAGGCTACTGTCTGGCCAACAGCAACTACGTCAGACTTGCCTAGTTTTGTATACCAAGAGTCAGTGTGCAGTCTCTGAGTCCTGCAGCTCTCACAACTTTTTTGCAATGTGTTTCTCCTTTGTATTTTATTCGGTTATTCCTTCCTGTTGTTAGTTTCTGTAAATTCCTGTGACTAATCTGCTTCTTAAGTGGCTCTTTTTGTAGTCAAACCTCATTCCCTGGATAAATGAGACTTTGTCTGAATCAGTGGGGGCTGATGGCATCTGTAAAGAAGGTCGATGAAAGCAATGCAAGTAGCCAATTTAAAATGGCAGGGAATGATAACCGATGCTCTGATTTTTCTCCCTCGGCAGTCTCCTCACAGCGGGTTCGAAGGGACCATTTTCAGTTGGTTTCTGTTCTGTGCCAATTGCATCTCTTTATAATCCATCACCTGAGGCCTTTTAGATTCTGTAATTTTTGCTATCCATTTCAGAGGGAAACCTAGATGGGCCCGATTTAATGAATGCTTTACTGGAATCTGCTTCCTTTCATTTCTTATACGCACTCCATCTGGGTATGAAGGGATTTAACGTAGTGAGATTTAATGTAGTGTAATTTAAGTATCTGGGAACTGCAAAAAAAGAGAAATGTCATCATCCTCCATTAAGTAGTTCTTTGGTTTGTGAGCAAAACCTAATTCTGAAAAGAAAGAGCAGAAAGAAATGAGTGAGCTCATTAGACTGTAATCCTCATTGTGGGACAGCAGGAGAACCTCTCCCACACAGCGGTTCTGTTACTCCTTCGTGGTTCCAGTTTCCTGTAAGGCATGATGCTGGCTCATACCCTCTGTGTGACACGCTCACCTGTATGACATTATTGTGTGCAACCTCCTTTAAATGTGTTGATGATGGGTGCATCTCTGCGTGTGTCTGTGTGAACAGCTGGATGGCATAATTGGGGGTAGGGTGAGAAAATCTTCAGGAATTTACCTTTGTTTGGTCATTTCCAGAATTCCAGAAATCAGTTTTTTTCTGCTTGTTGTCAGGGAGCAGCAAGGCAGGCTGCTCCATGAGGGAAGGGGACCTGAGAGCTGTGTCAAGGCAGACGGGAGTAGCACCCTCATCGACAGGAGCACAGTCCCACCAATCCAAACAAGAAGATCAGAAAGGACCCATCATGATAACGAAGATTCTTGGGTCAGCCAAGAATCCAGTGATCACCCGGCAGCTTTGTAGCGATGAGGCAGGTCTGAGATCAAGCCAGCAAGTCAAGTCAGTGACTGAGGATTGGGGGGGCACAAGACAGGGGACAAACACAGCCACCATTCAGCTGCAGCCAACCAAACTCCCAGCGCGGGGCAACGCTCTGCGCTCTGGCACTCGTTTGCTGTGTATTGTGCTTGCAACGCAAGTGCCAGCCACGAATGAAGCTTTGCTGTGGCATGCAGGACAGCGAGTCATGCAGGCTGGTACTCACAGGACCTACCTCTGGGCACCTGACTGAGGTGGTTAGTTATTGGGGCCCTGAGCACAGAAATAGGCTTTCATTGCCCTGACCTAGAGCCTCCACCCATGCACCCTCTGCTCCTTGCCCCGGGAGCTCCACGTGAGCTCAGGCCTGGGCACCCAGCTGTGGCTTTAACTACGTTACAGGTGTGCCAGCACCCAGCCCTGTCCCACAGAGTGGATTTTCAGGACTTGATTTGTTTGCCTTGTCCGTTGATCACAGGACCATCAAAGGAACCTGTTGCTGTCACCCCCCTGCTCTGCTCACCCTGCTCAGGCCCTGTGGGACTGCGCCCTGGTCATGAGGGTGCTCCATCTGCCCATGCCATGGTCACCCTTGGTCTCTTGCTTGCTTTCCTTCATAGAACAGCCCTGTTCCTGTTGCTCCCGGATACCACCCCGGGGGGGTCCAATGCCTTTAGACCCCTTTTCAGTCACTGCTGGGAGAGACAGGCATGTGCAGAGGCAGTGCTGTTCTCAGGTGGGTTTGAGTGGTACTTGTGGGGTGCCTTTATTCCTCCTGTCCCTGCAGAGGACACCTAGGAAGGTTAGGCCCCCAAACTAGGTAGTATGAATTAATAGAGTACACTGGCAGGAAAGCTCATGTGAGTGTTACCATAAACAAGTGTGCTGCTTTTGAGAGGATGAAAAGAAAAACTAAGAGGAAGGGATAAGGAGAACAAAATGGTAGAATAATATAGAAAGGGCAGGTGTTCAATGGAGCTGAAAACATTACAAAGAGAATCCACCACAGGAGCTGGAAATTGCCAACCAGCACAGGATTGAGAAAGTCCAACCACAGACGTGATAAATGATAAACCTTTCTGTGGTTGCTTCTATCATTGTGCATGAGCACAGTGTCACTGTGTCTGAATTCTCTTTCTGCAAATTTCATCTCAAGCCAAATGGCACATGGTTTACCCTCAGGCCAGAGGAGGTACCGCTTGTGTCCTCTTTGCTCTTAGGAAGCCTTCCTTTCTTATTTCTGGTTTTTGAACAAATCCTGGTGGGAACTCCCACCCAGAAATGCTGTGGCTGCTTCTGCATCTACTTCTGCCACATCCATCCTGTGGTCTCAGTCTCTACTTGTGAAGAAGATATTCCTGCCCTCTGTGCTTGTTTGGCTTTTTACTGGGACACAAAGTCATCCTCTGCAGTAGAGTCAGTGTAAGGATGGGAGAGAAGAATCCACAATGTGAATATGTTCACATCCATTGGCACGTGGAAGGTGATGGGGAAAAGCTAGTTTGAATAAAAAGAATAGCTGTGTGTTGATATGGCTGTGCTTTTTCAGCACAATTTGCTGCTGGTGTGATCCTGGAGCACAAGAGTTATGAGGTGCCCCGTTCACAGGAAAGGCGTAGCCCAGCCCTACAGTGCATCTTCCCCTTTCCCATATGATGATGTGTTTCACTCACGGACTGGCTGACCCCACAAGCTTGCTTGGTTCGGTTTGGCCACAGCAAGGTTACACGTGCTGTTTAATACAAAAAGTAAGTAGCCCTGCCAGTGCTTTTTGAAGACCTGGCAATAGCACATGAAGGGGGTTTTAGTACTTTGCAGAGTGGTGGTTCTTACGAATAAAATACAAATGGAACCAAAGCTTCACATTTCTCAAGAGGGACCTAATACCCAAAGGGTCTGTTTTTCTAACACTCCACTGAATGATGACAGTACATTTCTGAATGAGAGCTATTTTAAAGGCACTGCTCTCATTACAAGGTGCTCCAAGTATGATATCAGTGTTATGGATTGGATTCTGGCAGTCATTTGCCTCTAAGTCCTTAGTCAGCCAGTGATGTAGAAAGGGGATCATTTGGTGGGGTAGACTTGTGGGTCCAAGCTTCACAGGTTGAATTTTGACTAGAGACTAATCCTGGGCTATTGTGAAAACTGTAGTCTGACTTCATCGTGCTCTGGACTGTGCTGTAAATCCACTGCTCCTCTAACCATGATCAGACAGCTTTGGCTTTTCCTGGAGAGCTGACAATGGGGCTCTGGGGAGAGGCTGAGCCACATCTGTAAAGCTTTACTGGTGGGTGGTGCCTTCAGTTCCAATTAAGGTGAGTGGGAGCATCTGCTGCTCCCCTTCCTCAGAAAAGCACCATGTCAAAGCAAGCTGCTGGTTAGCTGTTCTTTCGCTCAGCAGTGCGTTAGCACTGCTAATATCAGCAGGCAAGAAGACTAACCAGCTGATGAATGGCTGAGAGTCTCGGTGTCCTTTGAAACAATGCACTGTGGAAAACTTGGACATAGCTCTCGAGAAATTTTAGGGCAAGTGGATGCTTCTCTAGCTGAGCAAACTGTTCCCTAGCCAGACAATCACAGCTGATTACAGCCACTGCACAGGAGCTGATGAGTGGTTTAGAACTAATATGAGTGGCTGCAGGGCAAATGCTCCCTTTGCAAACATGAGTCTGAGCCAGCCAAGGGAAGACGTCAGGCTGAAGCAGCTCGCCACAAAATCAGGTTGCTGCAAAGGTGGTTTTAAGTTAAACCTTTTAAAATGAAACTTAAAAACATTTTACTTTCCACGAGGGTTTGAATTCTTGGTCCTATTGAATTTGTCCAGCCTTTGAATTGAAGTCCATTTATTGAATTGAAGTCCAGCCTTTGTAACACTTGCTGTCTCTTTTATTTAAAAAGTTTCTTCTGCTGTGTGCATGTATTTTTAAGCTTCCGTACGAGAACACAACATAAAAACAAATTAATAAAACCCAAGTATTATTTGTTCACTAATAACTGCTCTTGGATATGTGAGGGCTGACTCCACTGAAAACAGTGGAGCAACATCTGTGCCTCTTATGTACTGATGCAGAGCACTTCGTGCAAACAAAAATAGCAGATGACAACAGCAGAATAGTGCTGCTGAGCTCTTAGAAATCAAACTCCTTCAGATGATTTAATGGTAGTGACAAAAGCTGTGTCAAATGATTTGCTAGTTTATCTGATAGCATCTGGATGCGTCAGATATTACAGCTCCATCATGCTAGGCTCAGTGCTTATATATAATAAATATTCCTTGCCCCAGAGCTCTTGCTGTGTGGATGTACAGTGAGAGACAAACTGACAGGAGGACTGCACGGTAGCTGTGAACTGATTAAGATTAGTATAATGAGCAGCAGCCATGGTACACCAGCTGTCTGTCCTTTGTCTAGAGAGGATAGAGCAGGGGCTAAGTCTTAAAGAGATATGTGAAGAAAGATATGGCAATGGATTTTCACTTTATGACTGGAAGCTTTTCCCACACATAGAAGCTAGACTAAACAATGAAAGGCTGAGCATGAAGAAAATCTAACAGACAGTCAACAAAGGCAGGAATCAATATCTGCTGTGTAACCCATAACTGAAGATTTGTTATCTGTATTTCTTCCTTTTTGACGACAGCAAATTATTCTGGATCTCATTTTCTTTGAATGTAACATACACATCCACCAAATACTTCAGGCAAATAATTTCCAGCCTCTGGATTATTTGTGAACTGTTAGTTTCTTTGCTTTGCTCTTCCTCCTAAATTGCATGCCATTTTTTGTCTTAATTACATGAGTGAAGGAGGTTAAATAGAACAGCAGAGAGTCACTGATGAATGTTCCAGAGTGGCTTTTGTTATACTAAGTGCATGAAATGCATGAGATTTCCATTAATAAAGACCAAAGTGTCTTATAACCAATTAAAACAATATTTGTGTACTTCTAATCTCTGTGGGCTGATTAAAATCCTCCTCAATTTCTTCTTTCATTTATGGAAAAATATATGTATGTGTTGCTATCCAGCTATGTATGTGTTGCTATCCAGCTAGCAGGGGTTGTAGTAACTATATGTCCCCTCTAAAATGTGCATACATATCCTCAGTGCTAGAAGTCTCCCGAAATGTTCAGCTACGAACACCACAGAAGTTAATCTAGAATGATATCCAGTGTGAAGGGAAAGAGACTCTTGGGCTGTACAAGTCAGGGGTCAGCTGTCACATATCATGGTCAAGCCCACCAGTCCCTTATTCCTATAGCAATGTGAGTGGTGTGATGCCAGAGTTCAGGTCTTGAGATACTTGGTTGCTTTGGTAACTACAGCTTATTTTCATGCTAAAATATGTGGGCTTTAGCCAGCGGGACAGTGTGTGTTCTGCCACTAGCAAGTTTCTTTTCAATAAAAATAAACTCTGCTGCTATTTCATCAAATGGATTAGCTTTTGCCTCTATTTTCAGGTTTTTTCAGGTCTCTGGCATGACTAGCTTTAACCTTCTGGTGGTGCTTGTGTGTCCTCCAGTATTTGTCTTCTGTGGTAGTTTGGACAGGATAGATTTGTTTGTTTGTTTCCTTTTTCTCAAATAAATTGGTAGCTTACATTCCCCCCCTTTTTAATGGCAAAAGGACTGTTCTCTGTATTCTTTCCCTCCAAATTTCAGGAAAAGGAAAGGCCCATTGCGAGGTATCTATACCAGGAGACAGCGTACTCCCACGTGGTGCTCGTGGCAGCTCAACATCGCTGAAAAGTAGCTGCAAACAAGCTCCAAGCGAGGCTGGCAGAGCAGGGAGCCGCACGGCTGCACTGCACTTCCAATCCTATTCCCCTCCATCACGTTTCCTGCAAGGTTGCTAACAAACACAGCTCCCAAAGGCTTTCGGCTTGTGCTGAGCGCAGCTTCCTACGGCAGAGCAGTGGCTGCAGGCATTCTCTGAGCAGCTTGCTCACTTACTGTCCTCTGGGTGAAACCTCAAATGCTCTTGCATCGAAAAAATCCTTGCAGCCAGGTCCCCTCTTGGAACCGACCTCTCAGTGGGCAGCTGTAAAAGCACGCCCCGTGCTGCCATGCAACGGGGGTGTCCCTGGGGCAGGTGCACGTTTTGAAACATGTAAATTTGCATTCTGTTTTGTTTTGTTTTCTTTAAGTGCTTCGCATCCCTGTTTCAGTTTCTGCCCTTCTTTCTGGTTCCTTTTCCTCTTGTTGGGGAAGTGGCATGACTGGCACGTTCTGCTGGCACCTGTGGCCAGTATTTTATAGGGTTTTACAGAGAGATGCGGAAAAGGGACCTATCTGGCTTCTGTTCTTGGGAGGGAATATGATACGGAGTTGTATGAGTTGCAGATGGTACATGGAAGTTTTTGCTTTATCAGCTGTGGAAGAAAGTGGGATTCTGTGTTTTACGGCAAAGTACTTAGTAGAAAAAAGTGCTATTCTCCCTCACCTCCCCCTGTTTGCCCTATATGCATGTGGAGAGCAAGAAGAGAGGGAGTGAGGGTGAGGATATTTGTGCTTGTGCACATAAAAGCTAAGGTTAATTCTATGCTCTTCTTCATGAAGTACAGAAACAGCCGAACATTATCGCCTGAAAAATTACTAGTTTCTTTTTTATTATCAGAGCTTCACCTAAAGCCATTCTAAGTACAAGTATTTAAGCATTAGACTTTTTAAAAAGAGTGAATAAAAAGATCTGGAAACAATTTGTTTTCATTCTGCCCAGGGCTGTAAATTTAGTAAGACGAGGCCTCCTTTTGCCCCCTTTACTGACCTTGGCAAGTGCTTGGCTGAACGTAGAATCACGTTGCTAACAAACATCGTCACGCCATGGCCCTGGCCTCTTCTCTGTGCTTACTGACCCCATCCATCCTGTAATAGCCTGCTTCTGAAATGGCCTGTGAGGAATTGTGCAAATGGTGGATGTTTTTATGCACTCTATTGGCCTGAACACACCTATCACATGAGCACAGGGGTTTTTTATGACTTCACTTCAAAACTTCTTCAGGCTCAGTGGATCTTTTGCTGGTGCTTGTAAGGTCTGAGATGAGGTATATGGTTTTTCACCCCCTCAGAGAGGTATCTTTGGAGCCTGGGTAGTTTGTACCTTAATCATGCATTTCATGCAACTGCCAGGCTTTGCACATGTCATTTAAGAACTGTTTAGGTGAAATCTATTCAAAGGTGGGCCAAGGGGGTTTTAATGGTCTACAGAAAAGGCTATCATGGTCTTTGAAGAGCTTGTAACTGACTGACCCTTTACAACTCCTGTAAGTACTCTTTGGACAGTCTATTTGGGTAATAGACAACCATTTGGTTGTGAAAGTCCATGGAGAATCATGGCTTTGTACGAGAAAGAGTATCTGTGCGCCTAATGGAGTCAGGTGGGAAAGGGTTGTCAGCTGTCTGTGTTCAAATCAGCCTGCCTAGCTTTGTAAGTGCTGGCACGACGTGTGCTTATCTCTGCCACTGTACCTCACCTGACTCACTGAAAACGTGAACCATGGGTTTGCTGGAAGGTGCCCTTCAAAATGTGTTGTACAACTTTCCTTTCCTTAAGAAGGGTCAGTGCTAGTCCTAAGCAGCTTGACTATCATCCTGTTAATTAAGTAGCTGTCACTGATTTAAAGGATGAATCAGCAGGGGCTTCATTCGTTGCTGGCTGAAAGCATCAAAGCAGTCAGTAAAGCTGCCAGAATGTGTTTATTCCTACATACTCCTACACTGTCCCCTACACGTGACACAATTTTGTGTGGGGCTGAAAGAAGTCTGGCTCCACAAAGCTGACATGAAATGTCAATACTGCAGACCATTTCTGACATGCATGAGCTTATACTAATCCAACTTAAAGTTTATGCAGACCCAGTCATTCATAAGTCCATCAATCACCCAGCCCCTCATGTGTGCTCTGAGCCCCTGGAACACACAGGGCCATCTGTTGTTTTAATGGAGGATTAATTTCTAGGAAACTCCAGTGTCTAGTATCAAAGCTGACATGCTTACATCCATGTTTCGCCAATTTTTTTTTTTTTGTATTTTTATTCTGAGCAATAGATGAATCTCACTCAGTATAAATAATGCACAAGCATATCTTGCGATTGGGCCAGTATGTGCAGTTTGCAGAGCAATACAGTCAGGTTTGCTAAATCTTGTGACTCCAGGTGAAGGCCTTGTCACTTGTTGTCCTGGTCCTGCAGACGTGTATGGAGATGATCATGTGTTGTGTCCTTCTGAGGAAGAAAAACAATGCAAAAGAATCACAGAATCACTAAGGTTGGAAAAGACCTGTAAGATCATCAAGTCCAACCATCAGCCAGCACCACCATGCCCATTAAACCATGTCCCACAATGCCACGTCCACACGTTCCTAGAACACCTCCAGGGATGGTGACTCCACCACTTCCCTGGGCAGCTTATTCCAGTGTCTCACCACTGTGGGTGTTAATAAACCACAACATGCTGTCAAAATGAAGCCAACTTATCAGATAAATCTATTACCTTATTACTATTATTTTTAGTAGTAAATTAGAATGTGTGTAGTGCTAAACATAAAATGCTTATAAGAGGACAATGAGCAAGGCACTGTCAGTGTAAGGTAGGGGCCTGCAATTTCTTCAACTGGTGTGACGAGCTGGCTTTTTGTTTTCCAAACTGGAGGAAATTTGGAAAAGATAAATGTATCTGGAGGCAGTATTTGATTTTGCAAGCAAACTTTACAAGGACATGTAAATAAAAATCTGTAGCTGCTCTGAACATCATTTGCAAAGTTAGCGCTGCTGTTACCTGGTGAAACGCAGCATGAACTGGTAAGGCTGCTACCTGCCATAGCAGCAAGGTAGCCTCCTAATCATCAGCTCCCAGGAGAGCGAGATGATTATTCATGTGCCAGGAGAACCAGCCCTGCTGTGCTGCCAGGTCTATACCTGCCTATACCCTCTACTACACGTGCTGTTGTGTTAGGAGCTGGCACGGCATCAATATGCTGTCATGTCCATATGGAGTGTCACTTACTTGCTTCACATGTACCCGGTGTTAGCTCAGTCGGATTCTGTATCCACTGACAGTGGTCAAGACTAAGGCAATCTCAAAATTCTCTTGGGGTTTCTGGATGGAGATTTGGTGATTAGTTTAAATATGATGTTTTATGGAAAGTATCTGGTTTCCTCAAGCTTCATGTTTTTGCTTGGGGGAGGTGGTAGGGTTAGGGGGTAGGCACATGTTTCTGGAGGTTGCTGTTGGTTTTCTTTGCCAGCATTTTCTGTGATAGGTTCTGCAGTGATGGTTTTCTGTGTATCTAATGAACAATTCTGACTCCCATTCATAAACTATCTAGATGAGGATTAAGGCCCCGAGTGCTTGGAGCTCTGCCTGCTCCCGTGGATTCAAACTGTACCTGAGCACTCCACCTTCAGGCACTCCACCTTAGCAGGATCCAGCATTAGAAACTAGCACACAAACCCAGGCTATATTGGGATACAGAGATGAGTGACCACATAGGCCTTTTTTCTTTTTTTCATTCCTAATACTGCCAGAATTCAACAGCTTCTCCAGACTTGGTGGGATGTATCTATTTTAACTGAGGGATTGAGTGCTGTTCCATGACCCTTATTAGTTCTTCCGAGGCTTACTGAAGAGGTACCAAATCCAATGGCAATAGCTCTCTTTCTCTTCCAGAAACAATCATGATCTTATTTGGCTGTCCTCACTTAGAGCTTGGCTACATCAATAGATGGAAGAGCTTTTAAGTAAGAGCTTGAGTACTGATTATGAGCAGACTTTAGCTTCTGTGCTTCTGTTGAAGGCTAAAAATGCCTGTCTTTCTCTTCCTCCAGACTGTTCTCTGCCTTTTGAACTTGCTTCTCAGTCTGCCCTTCCTCTTCTTCCATCATTTGATCTTCAGTAATCTTCTTCCCTCTCCAGTTTCTTACTAGTTTCCCACATGTTTGTACTCTCTCTCCCCCTTGCTTCCCATCCTTGACAGCCATTCTGCTGCTCCTGTCTCCTCCAGGTCCTAGTTTTCCCCAGGTGTTGAACAAGTCTATGATTCATGTTTCTTGAAGTGCATGGCTGTTGTCTGCCCTTGCAGAGGAGGGAAGGTTCCCCATGCCATCTACTCCACGCCTCACTGGAAATGAATGCAGTGAGAAATGCAGGAATGGTCCTCAGAGCAGAAAGTGAACAATTGTATTTACCAGAAACTCTAACTTGGAGAACAAAACAAGGCAAAAAACTAGGAGGAGGCCAACGATGTTGGAAAGACACAGACCATAACAAGACTTTTTTTTTTTTAATGGGATATAGGAAATTGTTAAAAGGGTCTGATACGGACAATAACATAAATAACCCCGGTTGTTATTTAAAATTACAGTTAATGATAAGGAATACTGTAGAAAGAATATTACATCCTATTTCTTGGGCCAATTTCTCTTAGGAATCAGGATAAATTATAATGTTTGTGCACAGGACAGAGTGAAGGTGACTGTCCAGGCAGATTGTTCTACTGCAAGTTTGTTAAGCTCTTTGCACAGTTTCTGAAAAAAGGGTGACAGGCTGGCTGGAGCAGGGTCTGTGTCACCCTGACCCACTGTGTTCCTCCGAGTCGCACCTTTAAGAATCCCTGGCCCATACAAATTGATTTGGTCAGTTCTCTTGGGACCCTATGGTGCAGCCACGCCATAGTCTGCATAGCTGACTCTTGCCAGAAATTCTGCTGGCAGAAAAGCTATAGGAGAGGTGGGCAGGAGGCTGAACAGCCCCACTCTCTTTCTCTGCTGATGCTGGGTCATGCTGGTATTGCTCTGGTTTTTTTTTTTTAAAACCCCAAAACTGACCAAATCTTTGATGAAAAGGGCAGTTGGTCAGACTAGCCTGACCTGTCTCCTTCGTTTTAAGCAGCTTGCTTTCTCTGGTAACAAGGAAACATTCTGCAGCAGCCTACATTAAACCCAGAGACTCCGTCAAAATATCTGAAAAATAGGTTAAATGTGATACAAATATCACTTGATTTTTTTTAATGGGATGTTTTTGAAATAGGATGATTAATGCTGCTTAGATTAAATTTAAAAGGAGAGAGAGGAATGAGAAGAAACCAAATATAAAATCTGTAAATTGGGAATGAGAATGCTGAGAACAGATTTGCCTTGACCTGATGTCTTTAATCTCTTCCATTTTTAATATTCTTCCTGAATCTATAGAAAAAAATCTCATTTACTACAAATGTATAGTTTGTTGTACTGAAGGACAAACAGGAAACTAATCTACTGATTATCTGAGTCTGCTTGTACGAAGGAAGGAAACCTTTAGGGAATACAACACATATCTTGCCATGAAATCCTAGGCCTCCACATTAGAATACAGAAACATTTTATTTTTATTGCTTTCTTTAAATAATCTGCTCTCACACCCCCATGGCTTGACTCACTCTTCTATGCTGTTTTGTTTTTTACGCCATCCTGAGGTGTATGTAGGGGGTGCGCGTGTGATTATTTTTGTTTTTATTTTTTAAACCTTGTCTTGCTCAGTTCAGCATTGCCCATGGGGATCCAGGCATATGTGATCTCTCCGAGTTTATGCCTTGATTTGCTTCCAGATGCACAAAGTCTATTCTGATTGACTGTGCTTTCAGAAGCTACAGCCAGCTAGCCTGCTCCAGACTTGCAGTAGCTTAGTAGCTCTGACCTTGGATTTGCTCAGGCACTGCACCATGCAGCCTGGCTGTATCACCTCCTCTCAGCTGGGCATGTTCTGATGGCTGTAAAAAATAAAATTCATTAAATGCTAGTACTCAAAAGCAGCAGTGTAGCTGGACAATGACTGGAATCTGAAAAGATTCGGCAATCAGGAGGATGAACAGTTTATATAAACATATAAAATAGTGAAGATTGTCTTAAGGTCCTGTCATTAAGATATTATTATGTCTTGTTATATATTAAGATATTAAAAGCATAATCCTTCCTCTGTTCTTCAACCCAGCACAGATATCATCTATGGAAAAGGATGTAAACAGAGACTTTCCCCTGGACCGCTTGGAGTTTGCTGTGAACCAGAGATGGCTAAACTGCAAAACGATCTTGATCAGGTAGCTGATGCTGCCTGTTGCCGGAGATAGGATACCAGCCTACATGGGACACTGATGATTTTTTAGGTGGAGAAGAGGAAATGGAAGCTGGCTAAGACCTGCCACAGTCCCCTCTTAGTCATATATGTAGTCCCCATCAAAGGGATTCCATGGGGATTGAAGGCGACTCCCTGGCTACGGCAGTACTAAAGTTCCAGCCTTTAATTTTTCCCACCATTTGGAACAACGCATGTTCGAGTCTCACTACAGGAAAGATATTGAGGTGCTGGAGCGTGTCCAGAGAAGGGCAACAAAGCTGGTGAGGGGTCTGGAGCACAAGTCTGATGAGGAGCGGCTGAGGGAGCTGGGGTTGTTCAGTCTGGAGAAGAGGAGGCTGAGGGGAGACCTTATCACTCTCTACAATTACCTGAAAGGGGGTTGCAGAGAGGTGGGTGTTGGTCTCTTCTCCCAAGTGATGAGCGACAGGACAAGAAGAAACGGCCTCAAGTTGCGCCAGGGGAGGCTTAGGTTGGATATTACGAAAAATTTCTTTACTGAGAGAGTGGTGAGACACTGGAATAAACTGCCCAGGGAAGTGGTGGTGTCACCATCCCTGGAGGTGTTCAAGGAACGTGTGGACGTGGCATTGTGGGACATGGCTTAATGGGCATGGTGGTGTGTTTGGTTTTTTTGTTTTTTTTTTTTCGGTTGATGGTTGGACTTGATGATCTTACAGGTCTTTTCCAACCTTACTGATTCTGTGATTCTGTGAGTCTAGATCTGTTGGCTTTGGGGGTTTTCAGCCCCCTTCTTGTCTTTGACCCTCCATGGACAACAAGGACAAGGCAAGGAAGGAGGATCAGACCATGTGAGAAGAGAAAGGTGGAGAGTTACTTCAGACTGCAGCCTATCCCACGTCCCGTCGAGCAGGAGACCTTCAGGGCCACCCAGCATCCTTTCTGCCATGTCGTCCACAGTTTGGGGCCCCCTCCTCCGCCGTGGCCCACACACCACCGTGTTCAGAGGATCCGGCTGATATGCAGCATGTCTTCCCCTAAAAGGGCTGAGAGGCAGCGGGTGTTTTTGGAGCGTGGCCCCAGCTCTGCTGGCTCTGAGCTCGTAGCTGTTCTCTCTGCTGCGAGGGTGCGGGGCGTCCCTCCTCCCAGAGGCAGATGCCAGAGCTGGGGCGGCCTGGAGTGCAGGCTGTGCTGCTTGGGCAGGATTAGGAGTGGGTGACAGATGCACAAGGTGGCCTGAGGGCTCGGAGGGCAGCTGGCCAGGCATAAATACCACAGCAGGCAGTGCACACAGCTTATCCCGCAGGATGTGGGAGTTGGAGAGGGCTGGGGGATGCAGGGGAGTGGATTCAGGCCCTGCTTGGTAAAAGGGAGGGAAGTAGCAGATGGGTTTTAAGAAGGTGGAAGAGACATAGCCCCGTTTTAGGGCTTTGGTTCGAGGAGAAAGAGCCAGCGTAACAGCAGTGTGGTGAAATTCTGGTTTGGGAAAACGCAGCAGGCTCAAGACAGCGGGTGAGGAAATAAATCTTGAGCTAAAGACAGGCAAGGATTTCTGTAGGAAAGTGAGGCTTGTTCTTATATACATATTGGATCACAGCTCCTAGCGTTACTGACGCCTTTGCCTTACGGGTCCCACCACCCTGCACGTAGCGGAGGATCTCCCCAGCGCCCCGGGGGAGCCCCCGGCGGGGTGAGGGCCAGCGGGCAGCACGGACCGGGAGGTACCAGCCCCACCCGCCTTGGTGCTCCCGGCTCTTCAGACGCTGCCTGGCGCTGGCTGGATTCCCCTCTCCCTGTCCCCGTGGCTTCCCCGCGGGCAAGCCGGCGGCAGGCCGCTGCCGGGCCCTCTGCAGCCGCGGCCCACCGCCGCCATCTCCCGGCTGCGCCGCGCCTCGCCCCGCCCGCCGCGGGGAGGGAAGGCGGGAAGCGCTGGTTCCCCCCCTCCCCCGAGGCCTTACAGGCCCCTCCCGCCCTGTTGTCAGCCTGGTGCGAGGGCCCGCGTCCGAAGTTTAGCTCTCGGTGCTGAGGGCGACCGAGGTCTCCGCCTCAAAGAGGTGGGGGAAAAACCGGAACGACTCTGGTTCGAGAAACTTGCCCCGAAAAAGTCGTTTTAAGACAGAATTTTCCTCAGGTGCAAAAGCCCTGTGCTCGGTGTTGCTAGCCGTCCTTCCCTCCCTGTCTGCTAGCAGACTGCTGAATAGCTTGTAGGATCCTGAAATCTCTAAAAGTTAAGGTTTTTCCAGTATATGAACTGGATGATGCCACTCATTAAAATATTTTTCCTTCCCTTGCTTGCTGATTTTCCATTATTTATTATTTTTTGGTGTTAAAAATCCTCCTCACGGGATCTAACACTGCCGTATGTTAACCTGGTTCTGTTTTTATGCCAGACTTCAAGAAGGTGAAATAAGATTCTGCAGCAAACTGAGTTTAAAAAACCTCCAGCCAAGTCTTTGTGAATGGATTTAATGAGCACTACGCTGTAGGTGGGCTATTTGTGTATAGCCATGGTCTTTTTCTTTTCTTCGGGTTTTTGTGGATTTTTTTTTCCTTTGATGGAAGGTGAAAAGTCAACAGAAAGCTTCTGGCTTTCCTTGCAAAATAAGTTTTATTTCTGTTTAGATACTCAGTTTGGGCAGCTTCCTAACCTGGGAGCTTCCAGTGAGTTTTACACTGAAAATGAAGATGGTTGGACTGGTTTGATTATCCATGTCTCAACCAAATAAACTGGCAAGGATGTGGTCACTCAGCTCTGTTTCCTTCTTTCCTTCCTTTGAATCTTTTCTTTTCTAGTAATGAAAGTCTGAGGTTTAGTCGATAATCCTCTTTGGCCCTTTATATGAAGAACATACTTGTAAATATTGTAACATGTATTGAAACACAGTTTTGTTAATTCTAAGATCGGAATTTGTAACTTGCAGGCCTGTGCAGTGCCTCTAACGGGGAGTCTTTTAGGAACCACGTGTTTTAACCCATCAATAACCTCCCCAAGAACAGCAGTAGTGTCTTGAGGCACATCACACTGTTGACCACTTACTATAACCTTTCTGCAATGTGTGTGTCTCTGCTTTATGAGTCATCTGAGGGGGCAGAGGTACAAGAAATCCACGGAGTAGAGAAAAAAATTAGTTTTTTTGACTTGTGTTTGTGTTTCACGCAGCCAGCATACAAGGTACCCACACAGACAGTTGAATCAAGCTGTAGTACAAAGATGTCAAGAGTGTCTTACAGGGTAGCCTCAGTGTCTGACTGCACCCTGAATACTGAGACAATACAGAGACAGTGTAGCTTTTATTTATACCCGTTATAGCTTTTATTTATACCCATTAACAGTGCTGGAGCTAAACTCTGTCAGCTGCTTTAATGTAGGAGAGCCCCTTTTCCTGCAAACCTTTCCACTTTTGTCCTTGCATCATCCCAACAATGCTGTTCATACTGCCTGTACTATACCTTTCACCTCCATCCCTGTCTTTGATTTGCAGATGCTCTAATTATGGGAGGTTTATAAAGCTGTTAAAATGCAGAATATTGAAAAAGTCAGTTTTCCTCTCCATACTTTACTCAGCCAGGTAGATGGAGTTCTCCACCAGCACTTCACTGCGTAAGGTGAGTTATAACATCAAGTCAGCTTATTCTCATTGCCGTATGAGGCATCGATTTTTGTGCTTCTCTCTGCTAGACACTGAAACAGGAAAGTTTTGCAAAAGTTAATGCTTTAACAGTGCCAGGAATGATTTCTACAGAACAAAGGCCTTTTTTTAAAGGTGGAAACAGCAGAGAACTTGGAAGCTGTTAGTTACCAATATGGGGAATTGACTGGGAAAGCTCACACTCTTCTAGACCTCACACAGACAGAATGAGAGGGACTTTAATGGATGTTACAAGAATTGGCTTCAATTATCTCTCATAAAATTTGCAGCACGCTCTGTCAGAGGGAAGTGGTACTTCTTGACAGCGTCTGAGATTGCTGCAATTCTGACTGGAATTTGGATACTTGCCACGGCCTGTTAAGCAAAGCAGCACACTCCAGTCAAGCTTGTCTTTTCATTTAACTAAGATTTTAATAAAAAAAAAGTGAAATTCTTGTGTGACCATATTTTTAAATAGATCACATTATACAGAAGTAGCTAGAGCTCTGAAGTGCTTCAAATTCTGCATGTGCAGCTTGGTATCTTCAGTGGGGAGTGATTTTTCTTTCCTCTCCCTTCCATTCCCCCCAAATGGGTGGTGTCTCCCAGGACACCAGAGCAGGAGAGAGGCTGGTACGGTGAAACCTGAGTGGCCAGTGATTTCACCCTAAGGTGATTTTGTGACTGAATGCAATATAGAAAACTCATCTTTGGTGACTTTCTACCTGGTGGAGCCTCTAAAAAGCAGCTTTCAAAGTAAAATTCCAAGCAGAAAAAAACCCCACCCAGTTGTGTAGGATGCGATGTGAATAACAAAGTTTTCCAAATTTTTGACAAATGAATATGTAATTTTTTACTTCTTTCTGATTCTCACTCTGTTCTGAAACATTTCTCCTGCACCTGTCATGGGAATGCATAAATATAAGCACTTGATATTTCTTCCACGTTTGGACTAGCAACTTTACACTTTAGAGAACATTTGCTGACCTCTATCTTTATTTCTGAAAAATGCTGATTTAAAAACCTCAACTGTTTACAGAAAAGTTTAGCTTCTGAAAAAGCTCAGACTCATACATATTATGAGGAAGAAGTTTCAAGATGATCTGTACTATGACTTAACAGTTTTGAGGATTTTTTGGGGGTTTCTTCCCCTACTTAAAACCACTTTGCACAACATTTTTTTCAAGTTTAAACTCTAACTTTTTTTTTTTTTTTTTTTTTTAATCTTTTGATTGAAACAGAATACTTCATTTCCTGGAAAAGATCTTTTTTTCCTGCAAAAGATCACCCTTCTTGAGATCTTTGGGGTTTTATCCTAAGTCAGAAAAGAAAAAAAATAAAAAATCACCATATCAAAATTATTAGTAAGATAGGAAAGCATTTCCCAGCTGGAGCCATGGGCACCTGAGTCTATTGGCCCAGATTTTTGCATTATAGCTGGAAGTTCTTATACTGAAGACTCTGGATCAAGTCATAATTTTGCCATATTTAGAGGAGAAATCTGATTGGGGTTTCTCTTGTCCCAGGACACTGTCCTCCCAAAGAGGATGTTGTCTGAGGTCTTCAGCAGGTGATTGGTTATTCGTGTTCCGTGTTCAGCCTGAGCAAGCTGAACTGAAGCATCATCTGAAAGTCTTACACAGTTCTGTAAAACATTGTGATGAAATGACATGAATTAAGTTTTTACTAGCTCTGCTGCCCTAACATGTATCATGAAAGGAACAGGAGATGAAGGCATCAGAAGGCATCTTGTCCTCTGAATGTGAAGAAGGACAATCCTTTGCAGGTATATATGGTAACTTTTTACAACGCAGGTTTCAAGTTCATTCATGGTAGAGATATTCTAGGTACATTAGTTACACCAATGCCTATATGTCTTGCTGTTCTTTCAGATTGGGCTCGTTGGAAAGGGGATGGAGCTTGTTCAGCCTGTTTACATTACTTAGGTGTTTGTGCTATACCTTCTGTGTCTCTTTTCATTTGTGAAAAGGTAGGAGGAATGTGAATGAAATGCGAGGCCATATTTCCGCGATTCTATGATTCCTAAGTACATTGACGGGACTTGGCAACTCATCCTTCAGATCACCTTACAAATGAGATTCAGCAAGTTTTTCAGTCTTTCCCGCTTCTCACAATCACATTGGGTTTGATAGCATTTTTATTAGAGACATGTATCTTTTGTAGCCTCTCTCTTCAGAAAGTCCCTGTCTGTTTCCCATGTTTCTTCTCCATTTATTGCCTCTTATCACATAGTTAGAGTAGTCCTGGGGCTGTTTCACTTTTCTCTTTTTTAGTCACAAAGTATCTGCTGTATTGGTGTTCCATCTAAGGAGTCTCTAAGGGCTCCTGGGAAGGACATGAAATATAGAATTACCCAGGTCTGTCTTCAGATCACCACAAAAGTCTTCCAATCCCAGCACACAATATCAGGATACTTTGCTTTATGCAAAAGAACATTACTATCTGAAGAAGAAACAAGATTCCAACTCCAGCTCAGTTAGGTATTTCTAAGTGCAAGCTTTCATCCTTCCCATTACCAGGCATAAATTTGTGCTACGTCATTTGAGAGAGGGTCTACTTATAGCTAAGATCTTCATAGCTAACAAGCTGGTAGCTTGCCAGAGGATGTGGTTTAAGATTATTTGCCTTCAAAGTTCTCTAGGGGAACATAAATTCAAAAGATTCCTTAGGGAAAGAGGTGGGAAGGCAGGTAGGAGGGAATAATGGAGGTCTGTTCCAAGCAGACCAGATTAGCTTTGGAAAACTTACCTAGAAATCAAACATTTTTTTAACTGAAAGGAAAGGTCTGTACAAATACAAAGGTAGCATTGACCCAGTCAAAGCACTAAAGAACATCAAACTGGATTGTCTTTTTTCAAATATAAAGTTTATTTGTGACATATCTGGTAAGATGAGAAGAGATATGGTATTACAGCATTGTCCAAGGGAAAGGATTGCCTATTACGGAGCTCTGTGTGTCTTCCACTTTGGCCATTTTCATGATCTGGCCTTGGTGCTATTGACCTTCCCATGAATAATGTTGGCTTGAGTACTATGAAAAAGTATTACTCTCTCCGCAAATACTAGCATGAGCTCTGTATTGGGTTTGTGTGGCAAGGTTTTGGTAGCAGGGGGAGGGCTACGGGGGTGGCTTCTGTGAGAAGCTGCTGGAAGCTTCCTCTATGTCTGATAGAGCCAATGCCAGCTGGCTCCAAGACGGACCTACCACTAGCCAAGGCTGAGCCCATCAGCAGCAGTGGTAGGGTCTCTGTGATAACATATTTAAGAAAGGGGAAAAATAACTGCACGACGGCAGCCGGAGAAGAAAGGACTGAGAATATGTAAGAGAAACAACTCTGCAGACACCCAGGTCAGTAAAGAAGGTGGGGGAGAAGGTGCTCCAGGTGTTGGAGCAGAGATTCCCCTGCAGCCCGTGGTGAATGCCTTGGTGAGGCAGGCTGTCCCCCTGCAGCCCATGGAGGTCCACGGTGGAGCAGATATCCACCTGCAGTCCGTGGACGGCTCCACGCTGGAGCAGGTGGATGTGCCCGAAGGAGGCTGTGACCCCATGGGAAGCCCACGCTGGAGCAGGCTCCTGGCAGGAGCTGTGTACCCGTGGAGAGAGGAGCCCACACTGGAGCACGTTTGCTGGCAGGGCTTGTGACCCCGCAGGGGACCCACGCTGGAGCAGTCTGTTCCTGAAGGACTGCACCCTGTGAAAAGGACCCATGCTGGAGCAGTTTGTGAAGAACTGTAGCCTGTGGGAAGGATTCACATTGGAGAAGTTCGTGCAGAACTGTCTCCCGTGGGAGGGACCCCATGCTGGAGCAGGGGAAGAGTGTGAGAAGGAAGGAGCAGCAGAAACATGTGATGAACTGACGACAACCCCATTCCCCATCCCCCTGTGCCGCTTGCGGGGAGGAGGTAGAGAAATCCGGAGTGAAGTTGAGCCTGGGAAGAAGGGAGGGATGGGGGGAAGTTGGTTTTAAGATTTGGTTTTATTTCTCATTATCCTACTCTGATTTTGATTGATAATAAAGTAAACTAATTTCCCCAAGTCGAGTCTGTTTCACCAGTGACGGTAATTGGTGAGTGATCTCCCTGTCCTTATCTTGACCCACGAGCCTTTCGTTGTATTTTCTCTCCCCTGTCCAGCTGAGGAAGGGGAGTGATAGAGTGGCTTTGGTGGGCACCTGGTGTCCAGCCAGGGTCAACCCACCACAAGCTCTTAGGCTTGCATCAAACAGGTGAGATAAGATTGCTGTTATTTCCTTATTTTCCTACCACACAGATCAGCTGTCCAAAGGCCCGCTTCTTGCTTGTTACGTGGAGATCCTGTCCTCTGTGGGTGACTCGGACTGGCCCAGCAGTGATAAAGATTTGACCTAACTAGATTCCTAAGCAGGACACCAGGATTTGGAGTAGGGTGAAGAGTAGGGTGAATGGACAAGTGATCCCTGGAGCATGAAACTAAACAGATGTTTGTGCTGCTTTGCTATGCTGGTTTATATATATGGCTACGTGGAGATTTTCCTTTTTCCATTCCCTTCCCCTTTTTTGCAGTCTCAGTATTGGTGGCTCCATGCTTCTGTGAATTTGAATGTTTCTGCGTGGAAAAGATGCAGTGTCAGTGCTGACCAACACAGTGTGGCATTTTTTTCCTACAACCCGAAATAAAAGCGTAGCTCAAGGAAGGAGCTTGGGTTTTTGTGATTTGTTTTCAAGAGATATTTAACTGGCAAAGACTGCAGATGAAGCAGTCCCTTACGATCCTTTCCCATCTGTTCACCTGCATGTGCTGATGCTTTTATTTTTGAACTGGGGCATACCTCTCTCTTCTGTCTGGGTACCTCTGAGCGCAATGGGTGCTGGTCAGCGGTGATAACTCAACAGTTCTGCAATAATCCAGAAAGCCCTTATTGATAAATGAGTAGTGTCTCTCCCAGACATCAGGAATATTTTTGTGTCCTTGACATTCTCCTTTGCTTTTTCCTCTGCTTTAGCTAATATTTATTTTTTATTTCTGATTCTTTTTTGCAGCTGCCAACAGAAGGCTATGCAGCCTTGAGTCTTGGAAGTCAGATGTTGGTGTTATGAGTCCTATTTTTGCTCTTAGTACTGGCAGGGCACCCACAGGCAGTCTGAGATGGCTCCAGTTCAAACTGTCCCTGGTTGTTGTGTCTGTGTGTTAGATGGAATAACTCTTCCTCTTGACTAGCTTTCCTGTTTATATTTTTTCATGTTTTCAAATGACTTCTCTTTTTCTGGATTTAAGCCACTCGATAATAATTAACAGTGCAAATGGCGGGCAGTTACAGTCATTCTTCTCTTATGGTTCTAAGGGGATCTAACATAAATATAAATAATAGAATTACAGTGTAATCTATTTCTGGACAAAGTTCCTAGTCCTGCTGAGGCTTTCCCAGTGGGAGGAGGAAGGAGGAAGTCGGTGCCATCCATGCTATGAAGAAGTAGCACTGTCCTATTGAAAGGAAATTTTACGATTGCAATATCAGTCCCTATGGAGTTGCTGTTTTCTCCTCCTGCAGACGGAGTGGCTGCTGGATTTGTGGAGGTGATTTGTAAATCACTATGATATTGCTAGTCTTTTTGCCAAAATTCAAAGTTTGTAGGGATTGAAAGCTTTTTCCCCCTGGGCCTCAAGGGCTCAGGCCCCTGGTGATGTGACTGGGAAGGGCAGATCAATTACAAATGCCTTTCTGAGTCTCCTGAGTATTTGCTCAGCGTGATGGTCTGTTGAAAAGGGAGAGTGAGGGAGGAAGAGGTGAGGCAGAGGCTTTCCTGCAGACGAGTTGCTGTGATCTTGTCCTGTTCCCTGGCATTGGACGGTGGCTTTTCCTCTGATCTCCTTTTGAGGTGACATCCAGTCTTCAACACTCGGTGTCTGGCTGTTTAGAGTATCTGCCTGCTAGATATATTGGATTGCTTTTATTGTTATTAATATTAGAATAACCATTTCCAACAGGAAGCTGACCAGATGTTCTCATTTAATCAGAACAGATCCCTTTTTTCTGTATAACATTCAGCTGTCCTAGCGCTTTTCAGAGCAGACCCATTAATCTGTTTTCTTTGTGCTGAGATTCCTGAAAGCTGTCAAGAATTGCTCACTAATAATTGTATCTCTGATCCTTTCATCAGGAATAAAATATGACTTGAAACTCTAGGAAATACTATTAGCACTCGGAACCTCTTTAATAAACAAGGGAACTGGTACTTTCTTTGCAACAGAATGCTTCAGTCTCATCCCTAGTGTAAAATATTTTTAAAAGAATTCATTGTGAAAGTAATTTTAGATTGTCTTTGATTTAGCTTGTGCGCTGTTTTCTCAGACTGTAGGAAGCAGTTGGAATGCAGTCTGACAGAATGTGTGGTGGAGAAAAAAATATATATTTTTACATACTGGAGGGCTAGAAGACTGGGCAGGGAGCTGACTTTAGCTTGGCATTACGGGAAGGGAAGTTTTCCTTAAGAATGATAGCCACTGTTGAAAATGAGTCTGATCCACAGACTCTGAGTAGCGTGGAAACTAACTCCTTGTCTCTGCTAACAGCATAAACAGCACAATTAAGTTGAAGTTATTTTTATTCCAGTCATAAGACCCTCATACATTGTGTAATTATTTTGTTATTAAGTATTTTATAATATTTGATGTATCTGTTTTCATCAGATTGGAACAAACTACTTTGGGATAAACTGTGCTTTCCACTTTTGCTGCAGTTTTAATTGAAATAGTGTATGTAATGAACAGAAATTCTTGGTGCACATAAGAGCTTGGTCTGAAAAGGGGAAGAATGGGATATATAATGATGGGCAGCTACCAATATGGGCACTTCCTGTCCCACAGAAATCTGCCACTCTGCTCAATATTTATTGTCCACTATAATTACAGCAAATCTTTAAATCCTTTCAGATGTTATTTAGATGCTCTGGGGGCTCATGGTTGTTGTTTTCAAAAATTGTCCCAGGGTGTCTAATTTCCATTTGGCAAGATAGCCATGGCAGGCAGAATATGGATTAGATTTAAAGTCTCGGGTGACTTCCTACAGCAGCACCTTATTTACGCATATTTACTTGACTGGAAAAGTATGTTCTCCTATTTGGGTAGATACTTTTTGATACAGTTCATTATCTATGTTGTTTGCAGCACACAATAAATTCCTTAAGCAGTTAATGAAAAGAAAACAAGCCCTAATTTTTTAGGACTGCTGTTGACCTGGTGCTTTTGATCCAATCCAACACAACAGAAGTTCGAGGAGATTCCTGGCAGTGACAGCGATTTGAGCAAGATGATAGCAAATTTTTTGGACATTGTGGTTTGCAGAGTACAACTGGCATACATGGCTATGATGGTCTACTCACACAGAGACATCCAGTTTTATGGCCAGAGGACAGAGTCAATGCAGTAGACTCAGATGCTCAGATGTACAAGGGAGGGCTATGAGAAGGGAAACTGAAGCCTTTTTCATCACAGAAGGGAAAGAAATGTTGTTCCAGAAGACGGTTCTAAACAAAGTATTCAGTGTGTGTTGGGGAAAATGAGTGTGTGCTGGACAAAACTTAAAAAGGACCTTCCATTGTCAAAGTGCAACAAAGGCGAGGGAAGAGTATTGTCCCGTGGATGAGGAGTCAGTCATAGTATATTTTAAGCAGCCAGCAATAGATCCTTTCATACCTAAAAATAAAGCTCTGTGGGTCTCATCCAAAACCCATGGAAGTAAATGAGATTATTTTCATTGACCTTTGAATTGGCAGCCATAAATAGATTGTTTTTCTCTTTTTCCCCTTCTGCTGGAGAGGAAGAGGACATTCTGGGTTTCATAGCTCTTTGAGCTAAGCTGCTGAAAGAGTGCGTCTCTGACAGTTATGCACAGACCCCTCTCCACTCCCATTCTTGGGAGAGAGCGCACTGCCGGTGGAGAGGTGAGCTGAGAAGGGGTGAATCAGGAACGGCAGCCTCCAACATGCCTAAGCATGAGGAAAAGAAAAGGAAGAGGTTTTTGTACAGAAAACAGCAATTGGGATATCTCTGGTGTCATTGGTGAGGGTAAGAGAGTTGATTTTTTTTAAGGCAGGAAAAGAATGTTCAGATACCTGCTCTGACTTTCTTTATAACGTGTGCTATGAAGCTGTGCTCAGCAGTGAGCCTAGAGCTTCTGGTTGAGCAGTAAGACATCTTAGAAAGGTGTTTTCTTGTTTTCAAAACAGTGTATGTTTAAATGACAGAAAGTGTAAGGTGTCTGACTGACTGAATACCATGTATGCAATTCTTCATGGAAGAACCTGTCTCTCAGTATATTTACAGAAGGCTGTCCACAATGCAAGTAGTAATCTCCTACAGCGTTATTGCTGTACTGTGGTATTGTTATTCCTCATTGTACTAAAAATCAGTGCAATGGCTTTAGTGCCTATGCACTAACAGGCTTAGGGCATGCAGTAGCTTGAGCAGACAAAGGACAGATCCTGTATTGGCTTCTCAACATGATATTGGCAATCTTTTTTCTTGACGGTAGATCCCAGTCCTCCCATGTCCCTGCAGACTCTGTCTACATGGATGGCTAACTCCCCCTGTAAGAGGTGCCTGGAAAGGTTTTGGATCTACACACAGTGGTCCCTGGTTTGCACAACGTTCCAGTCCAGTCATTGAGTTTTGTCCCTCCAGAAATACTTAGCCAGTGTCGGGAACCAGACTCCTGCTACCCCATCCCATCTCGCAGAAATAGAAAACATCTCCAGCTGGGCCTGAATTTTTATCTGACCATGCTGTTTTATTTGTCTTTAAAATCATAGCTGAACTGTTCTACTGACACCTCTTAACTTTTTCGATGCCCCAAGCTCCTGTGTTGGCTCCAGAGGGGTTTTTTTCGTATCTTGTTGTTTCTTCTTTAATCCCTTTCTTCTGAAAAGAGCAAAAAACCAAGTCATGTAGTGGAGTCAAAGCAGCCAGAACAGGTGTGGTAGTGTGATGACTCCCTTCTTTGAAGAAGAGGAGATTTTGGGTAGACAAGAAGATGCATTATAACTTTCTGTAAAAAGCAGAACAGCAGCAGCAATGACAGTTCATGAAGCAACAATTAGTAGGACTGGAGTATCTAGTTCAGGCTGAGTATGTAATTAATGTCGTCTTTTCCATATTCAAAAACAATTTTTTTTTTTGCCATTTCTTTAGAGTGATGTTTGAAGTAATTTGGATTTGGAGGAATTAAGAGCAATGTACCCAAGAAAACAATCTTCTCCAAGACAGAGGAGGCACCAGGAGGTCCCTGTGGTGAATCCCCAGAGTCTAGCACCAGAGCAGCTTTGGCTGAGTGATGAGGTTTGGATTTCCAAGGAAATGGAGGGAGGTACATGTTATACTTCCCCAAAGAGTTAGCAGGACTTGATTGTCCAAAAGCTTTTTTGAAAATCCAGAGCTAATATTATTAGTCTAGGTGAAGCCTTGGGTGTTAGTGCTGAGTGGAAGATGACTCTTTCTAGTATCTGGTTATGACTTTGTACTCTGAAAACATTTTACAGCTCTAGGTGTAAGAGTCAATTAACTAGACATTCCTAGAATCAACCAGTGATTGCTTTTGCTAGAGCTAAATTCATACTCTCACTTCTTAAAGTCTCTTAGGACTACCTTAGATATATTTGAGACTGTAGGTTTCCATAAAAGCTTTCAACCTACAACCCAAAAATGAGAATTTTGGCTTGTACAGCTCTCCTTTTTGGGGGGGCATTGGAGGGTGGGTAGGAAGGAGAAGTGCAACATGCACCTTGGATAACTGAAACCTGGTGGAGGCCTGAGAAATATTTCTAGATCATTCTCTCACAATTTTTTTATTTTAGCTACCATTGTCCCTTCACAAGATTATATTCTAGAAAACAAGCTACAGCTGTGCTGCTGTGTAAAATGTATGGGATCTATTCTCTGTCTCTTACGCAAAATGACATGGCACAGCTCACATCCAGCCAACTAGGTTTTCTTCCTTTCCAAAACAGATTGAAAAGATTGCAGTCTGCCTACTGGGAACCATCCCTGGCTCTTGTCACCCGCCATTCCCAGGCACTGTCTGGGAGAAAGCATGTTAACAGTTTAAATAGCATGGTTGGCATTTGAAACTGTGCCCTGGCCCTCTTATCTACAAATACAGATTTAGCCATGCACAATGGTGCCAGAAATGGCTGTGTTATTGAAGTGTATACTGCAACAAACCAATGTCAATGTAAAGCAGTGCTGGACTTTTTCCTCCCTTTATCCCCATAAAGGAAGTTCAGAGGCCTGGCCATCATCTCCTGCCAGGTAACTGCAAATACTGGTGCTAAAGGATTCATCCTCTCCAGAAGATACTAGAAACTGCTTGATATGTGAACCCCAAAGCATGATTCTCTTTATTTACTCCGAGAGGACCTACTTGATAGGATTTATAAGTACATGGTTAACTTCAGGTTAACTTCCCATGAGCCAGTGATGCTCATGCTCAGAGATAAGTACTTACACTGCGATTCAGCAAGCTGTTAAAGTAAGCTTGCCAGGCTGAACGAAGACAGCAGAAGAGTCCTGCAGATAGCCATGTCCTTCGATATAAACAAACCGGAACTGTGATTTATCTCACGCCCTGATTCTGTCCATATTCTTATGCTCTGATTCTGTCTATTCTAATCCTGAAAGCAGGGTTTTGCTCATTAATACCAAATTCATATTTGTCTGGCAGCATCCCAGTCTCCAAGCATAGCCTTGGAAGATACAGATGGTTATTTGCAGTATGGAAGAAAGAGCCAGAAGGTAGTCATTTTCCTTCATGGTACTGTGAGTTAAGTATCCATACGCCTCTTTTCTTTGAGGAGAGGCAGGAGTTTGAGAGGGAAAAAGCTCTCTCATTTTGCCCCAGAATGAAAACAGTATTTGAGGATTTATTTAGTTATTTCTCGTGAAAAGGAGTTGTTTTGAATTTTCAGCATTGTTTCAAGCATTTCTTTGAAATTGTAAGACAGATACTTGCTGTCCTACAGCAAGTTACTGTTATTTAGGAGAAGCTGAATTTGTGATGCGGCTTTTTTATATCAGTGCCCAGCATTCTAGGAGAAACACTCTGTGCTATCAAGCTTATTATTAAATTGCATTTGTTAGTAATGCAAGAATTTGCTGCTATGAAGGAAGAGAGAATCAGACCAGGGAAATGGTATTCTAGCGCTGTTAAGATGAATTATCGAGATCTAGCTTCACATATTGACTTTTTTTTCCCCCCTTTTCTTATCAGATACCATGCCACCTGCTTAGAAAGCCGTGTTTGTTGTTGAGCTGTCTGGGTCTACAGAAATTCGGTTTGCCAGTTATTTAGATAATGTTTGAATCACCCTTCTTTTCAAATGCAATGAGAGAGAGCTGTAAAGCACTCAGTAATTTGCTGTGCCCTTGATACTGCTCAGGTCCACTTTTCTGGCTCTGTTAATTTACTGTAACTGGCTTGTGAAGGCTCTCCAGTGATAATGTTCAGGAAACAAGAACAAAATAAGAGCTCTTCTTCTTCCAGTACAACAGTGAGAGAAATCTGAGTTAGTAGTTAAAGAGTTGCTTTGGGAAGCTGTAAGATCTAGTACTAATTTGTACCATCACCTTAAGCATGCAGCCTTTGATTTTCAGATCTCCATCTGTCAAGGTGGGTGTCATAAGGGGTGTCATAACAAGTGCAGGGCTCTTCATGACCTCATGTGGTAGGTGCTATGGGAGGCCACCGTTTCATGATTAAAGGGGTGGGTGAGAATCATGGAATTAATTGTAAAACTAACTTACGATACATACACAGGACCAAAGATGTCTGTAACACTTGGATGCTTTTTGCGATGTGGAGCCGAACCTTTTGAACTCCAGCCAGCATTGCTGGTCATGCTCCTGACATGCCTCCTAGCTGATTCCATGGAGATTTTCTTGCATTTTGTACAGAATGCCTTCTCTCAGATGGTGTTTCATATTCTCATGACTTCAGTCTGCCTGTTCTGAAATACCAGCATGTCTGCTGGTCACTCCTATATGCTCTAGTGACTCAGTAATGCTGTTCTCTGGCTGGTGTGGGATTTCCTTCTGTTTCTCAGGGATACAGTGTCAGCTTAGCTGTCCTGAGTTTACGTGTCCTGAAAGCCTATTTCCTCATCACTTGTCAAGCCACATCTGCCTTTTCTCTCCCTCCTACCTCAGACCTTCTCTCTCCTTTTGGTGTTGTTGTTAGACTTCCAGTGCCTTGAATAGTTCACATGTGGGACTCACTTGAAGCTGAAGCAAAGGTAGTTGAGAGAGGGAAGGAAAGGATATATCCATTAAATTACAGGGATTCCCTAAACAAAAAACGAAAATATTTATCACTGTACTTTTTCTGCAATTTTGGGGTGGGAAGGGCAGAGACTGACTTTTCAGAGCTTTAACAGTAAATTAAATACATCCTTTAGAATACATGATTGCATGCAGTGTGCTGGTGTTTTCCTGCTGAAAAGACTAAGCTCTTTGCAACAATTTTTGCTCTGGCTCAACTTCACAGCCCTCAGGAAGTTCTAACAGTGGAAGGAAGGCAACTTGGGTAGAGCCTCACAGTTGACACTGGGCAGAACCTTGCCGTAACTGTGCAATATCCTTGTTCCCACAGTCCTTCACCTTTCACAATCAGCCCTGCATGCTCCACATGAAGGAAAAGGGAATAAACATAACAGGGAACCTGAGAGAACCCAATTCTGCATTTATGAGAATGCTTAAGTACTCTGCTGTGGTAGCAGAGTTTCTTCTTGATGAGGGAGAACATATTAGCTAAGTGCCTTAATAACTTACCAAGTATCATCCCTAATCCAGTTTTCCACAGCACATATATTTCTTTACTGGGCCTATATTTTATACCCCTCTTCTGTGAGCAAGATTTCTGCTGCAGAACTTTCTACCTAATGTTGGACGGCCCCAGCTCATGAGTAAACCTTCTCCCCTCACCTGTCAAGTGCGTCTGTTGTGCCCGTTGTACATTTTCTTGTATCACTGACTTCTTTGGATGGACAAACTGAGGCACCAAGGGGAATACGTGGCTTAAGACCCTGCAATGAGACAGTAACAGATGAAGAAGTAAAGACTGCACAAGCCTAGTTGCCAACTCTAAACCAATCAGAATATACACTATGTCTCATGCCATGAAAAGATGATAGCGAGAGACACAGACTGTTACCATAAAAAGAACAATTTAGGGTATATATACTCCATGACATTTGCAGTGTTCTCTTTCCATATGTAAGGGTGTAAGTGGGATCCTCTAGCTCATATATTCAGGCTACGATATGTCAAATATAACATGAAATTGTAAAAGTCTGATGCTGAAGTGATGGTGAATATGTGGTAAAATTGTGGGAACTCACAGACCTAAATGCTGAGTTCCCATTTACTCCAGTAACATGCAGTGTACACACCATGTACTTCGTTATAGCCATTTTTATATTAAGTTTCTTTTTTTTTTTTCTTCAGTCTGTGATTGTAGTTGTTGGTTTTCAGCATTTGTACAGGCTGATGACAAAGGACAAGTAAAGTAAGGATATAAATAATTATTATTCAGTACCTTCCATGTCCATTACCCAATTTTCAATCTTGCAAAACATTTTGATCTGTAACATGACAGATATCATTTGTTTGATATGACAGCTTTGAAGGTAAAATGCTTTTGTGCTCAGTGCTCTGCAGCTTTAAATTCAGCACACAGTCATTTATACTAAGGGCCATTTTGTCCCCTGAAGACCACAACCTTTACCACTTGAGGCAGAGACTCTGTCATCTTTCGCCAGCTGCTTCACTTTCCTCATTTCTTTTAATCATTTTAGCTGGAATTTTACTTTACAGTCTATGGAAGAATAGAATTCTAACATTAGGGTTAAACATTTTCTACTGACATCCCTCTGACCTATTGCAGCTGCATGTCTGAGTGATGCTTTTTTGATTAAAATAAATAGTTTTACTTTAACCAAGGAATAAAAATAATGTGATACTTCAGATTAACGCTACTGGGATCAGTGAAGCAAAAGGAAAGAAAACAGTCTTTGCTACAGATCCTGCATTTTACCTTTTTTTTTTCACTACAACAGTTTCTCATTTGTGAAAGGTCTCACTGGGATCTCATGAGAATGATCTCACTCCTGCTGCGGTAAGCCAGGACCCCCATCTTCCTCCTGGTATCATGACCTACACGTGGGAAGACTCACGGAACTGGAGTGCTAACTGTTCAGCTCAAGTTTAGGTGTTCCCCTCACTTACTAGGGCACCAATTCAGCTTTTTTCTCTTTCTTTCTCCTACTAAGCCATGAAACTTGTAGGAACCTTGGGTCTTTGAGACTTCCATTCCTCTGATAATTTTGGATAGAAATCAGCAGTAAATTGAAGAGAAAGGGAAGGGATGATGCCAAATATTGTGCTATGACTGTGTTACCTTCATTGTCTTAGGAAATCATGCCTCAAGATTATTCCAGCTCATTCTGTACACACAGATGACTCCTTACAGAAGTGTAAAAGTTCAATCTATCCTACTGGTGTTGAAAGTCAGAATTTATTGTCATCTCAGTAAATTCTTGTATTATATATTTTAAAAGGAATTTAGGCAGTTTGTCATCCAAAGTCCTGTTTAAAAATAGTTAACCATTCATAGCCTTAATTTCACTAAAAAGCTCATGGGATTTAGGAAGCCTAGCCTATGAAAGAGATTCTGTGGTGCACCTGAATAGGTATCTGAGTATCTTTAAGAAACTGGGACCACATCTCTCTTTAGAAAATACTTCTTGAGCATGTGGCATGGTACCCTTTCCCTCGTCAGGAAAACACCTTCTGTAAGAAGAGGCCAGGAAATAGATTCTGAATGGATTCCCACAAACTTCCGTGGTAATGGGAAATGAATCAGGCTTAAAGTCTACAGAGATTAGGCCATGCAACAGCAGATGTGACACTCTGAGGCAAGTCAGTCTGTATTTACAGTGGGCCATGTCTATTGTATTTGTTATAGAAACACAGAATCATAGAATCACTAAGGTTGGCAAAGACCTGAAAGATTATCAAGTCCAACCATCAGCCCAACACCACCATGCCCAGCTTTAATCCTTCTGGGCATGAATATTATCCCACTTAATATTAACAATATCTCCATCCTTGGTTCCTGGTGTTAGCTTGTTGCTTCATATCTCGTGTTATCTTATTGCTTCATGTCTCATGAATTCCTTGCCTTTCACTTCCTTATCTTCCTCCTCTGGTCAGGCTTGCTTTCTGCTTCTGAAATGGGCTGGGTATATTTGAGCCTAAATATGTTTGTGCAGTCACCCCATCTGGATACGCTGGTGTGCAGCATCATCCAACCAGCTTTCCCAAATTCTCTGCTCTATTTTTCTGGTTTCCCACCATTCTCCTCCCTCTTTCCACCAGATGCTGCCTCCTTCTGGGTCTGACTTGAGGATATTCAATCAGTTCTACTTTCTGCAGCTTGCGTCCCACAGCTGTTATTTGATCTCATCCCCCCCTTTTTTCCCTCCTCCCCCTTTCAGTTTTGATCTAGTTCCAAAGTTTCATTATCTAATTGATTTTTTCTGGTAGACCTTTAATTTCTTCATCTTTTAATAGGTCTTATGAGGATTGTTTTCTCACTTTGGAGCTTAGTGATGGCTGCTTTTCCCATTTAATATGTACAGGCTGCCAATCACTTCTACCAGACTTCATCTCAGTCTCCAGCAGTCACTGTTCAGTTCATGGTTGTTATCTGGCCTTTCCCAGTAGTTGTTTGGCTTAGAACCAAGAATGCAAGAGTACACAAATGCCCATGTGATGGTCTGCCATTGACATTATAAGACAATTGCCAGCTTACTTTGGAGATTTTCACTCTAGAAATACTAGGTTTCTCTACATATTGCTGGCTATGGTTAATTTTTGAGGTCTGTTTTGAGACAGACTAGAGGAGTTACACTTCCTGCAATAAAAACATGTTCAGTCACCTTCTTGCCAAGTTTCAATACGCAGGAATTGACAGAGCCGTGCGTCATCTTGGTTGTGACAGAACAGTGGTAGACCCTGAGAGCCGCAGGCTGAGAGGTATCAGTTTTCTGTACAGAACTTGGGTCTCAGTTTCCTCTCATCTTGTCTATTTACACTGTTATTTCTTCTGGAGAGAGACTGTCTCCTAGTTATATGTATATTTTTTTCCTTTAACCAGGTGATCTTTATCTCATCTAGGGCTTCCAGGTACTGCTGTAATGTAAAAGTAATATACAAGTAGTTTAAATGAGTAAATGCTATTTGAATGAACAAGAATGGTGTCTAAGAACTTGAAAAAGTTGCATTCTGTATGAGTTGCATCTTACCCAATGCATATGTATTTATTTAGGTGTTTTAGGCTTCTTCAGAAATATTTTGGTCTACTAAGAATATAGTATTACTTTGACATACAACATGAATTGCATAGTGGGAGAAGGCAGGGATAAGGACACATCGAGTGAATTGTGTGATTTTTATTTTTTTCCATATAAATGCTACTGATTTCTATAAGGAGTAATTACACATATTAGAACTACTTGGAGAACAGGATCCCTTTTTTTCTGGAGAAATGGAGGGAATGTGGAGATTTCTAAGCTTCTATACAGAACTAAAGTTCAGTCTTACATTGATGTCTTACAGATGTTGAGTGCTGCAGTGTCATTTTTCTGCTACTATTAAAAGACCATTAGGGTACCACAGTTTTAGTTGCAAGCTTAAACCATTCTTATCCAAGAAATGTACTTCAATCAATTTATTTTGTTCAATGTGCATGTTATTTATTATTTTTGTGCGTTACTGATTTCCTTGACTGAAACTTTGAGTTGCTGTTTTGGAGTGATGGTAAAGAGAGTCATACCACTTTGGCCTCCATATTTAACTGGCATTTGATTTCACTTTAACTCCAGATAGCTTTTTGGATGGAGAAAAATCCTGCTTCAGAATGAGTGGGTAAGACTCTCAGTTGATGTGAATTGGTGTAGTACCACTGAAGAAGATGGGACAACTATAGATCATCAGCTAGATGTCCAACACAACATAGTTGTAACAAAAGCTGGCTCTCCCAGAACTGCCTTCACGACAGTTCCTCTTGTTAGTGGGGCGATGTTTCACAGGTTCTTTTAGTTGAGCTGTTTTGGTATACCACCAAATAACTACTCAATGCTTCATCCATCTCCTTTCTAGGATGAAATGTGATTAGTGAGCCTGTCACAATGCTGCTTTATCAGTAAAGGCCTTAGGGTCTGGATGGAGTAAGAGTGAAAAGGCCATGCTGTTTAACTCCTGACAGAAGAGCAAGGTGACTTTGTGGTCACCTTCAGTCGTTGCTTTGCTGCTTGATCTTTCCATCTGTCCAACTTCAGCCTTTTAATAAATAAGAGTGGCCTGCCAGCTTTGTTGCCGCTGAAGTGAACTCCGGGGGAATTCTCACACAGGCAGTTTTATCTTCCTGCTCTGGAAGAAAGCTATCACTAAAAGCTGAACTGCAAGGCTTCTATAGATTCCTTGTGACTAAAGTCAGATGTTCTTAACTGCTTGACAGGCAAGAAATAGTACCAATATCTTGCCCTTTTCTCATAAGGGCGTTCTGACTCCAAACTGAATTAGTGGCTTTGGGGACTGAAATCCACCTGGCTTCTGCTAGCTTCCTGGGCTGCTTCAGAGCACGGGCTTCCACTGGCAGTGAGTTTGAGGGTGATGCTGTACTGCAGCCAGCCTTTGGGGTGGGAAATTGGTGGGAGTTTTACCACAGTCTTCAGTGGGATTAGTCAAACCAACAGTGAAAATCCCCTATACAAAGTGGATTCTGTTATGCTGTTATCTTTGCAAGAAACCGAATAGTGATCTAACCAAATGAGAAGGGTTGTAGACAAACCGTTAGGAAACATAATGCTGGATTAAAAAAATACCACTGTAGAGAGAGATATGAAAGTCCATAGATAGACCACCCTCAAAGTATTTGAAATGTTTTAAATAGCAAAAAATCTGGACTGTAATGACAGACATCCAATGTACAAGCTAGTTTAAAAAAGGGCAAGAAGCAACAGTAAAATTAGTTACGCCTCAAATAGGGAAGTTTCAATGTCTGCGGGAGAAAATAAGCAGCATGTATGCTTAGTCTGAAGTAATGTGGGAAGGAAAACTGCTTTGAGTGGCAATGAAATCTTTGATTCCTCTCTTGAAACACTTACAGAAGAGCTTGAAGTGGTAAGAAAGGGCAAAAAGCGGGTCAGTCTGCCTTGAATTTTAGAAGTTTCTTTTACATCCCTTTGTCAAAGAGGTGTTCAAACAGTGCCTACTTAAGTGACATGAGGTTTAAATGGATGTTTATGAACCTTATAAACAAAAAAATGCCATTCTGACTGTGGAACTGTGAATCTGTGACACCTGGATTCTCCTTCTGATTTTGCTCTTTAAACTTTGGTGAACTGCATAATTTTTCTCAGCCTTGCTTTATTCATCTGTAAGAGATACTTAGAGGTGTTGTGAGAAACAGTTGATTGTGTGTGTCTTATGTGCCTTTCAGTCCCTTTTATTTACCAAATGAAATTTCCCCAGAAAAGCATGGTATTTTAATTCTTGTTTTCATTCTGAAGGCAGGGAAGACCATCTTCGTAAGGCTTTCCCATGGAAACAAAATGAAAAAAATACATATGAAAATGTCTGAATATTTATTTTGATAATAGACTGAAATACAGTTGAATGTAATGAGATATATGATTGTAACAAGTACATACTTAGATTTTTGTTTTTAATTTTGGCATGAACCTAAAATATATCAACTATTCAAATTATATATTTAGTTACTATTTAAATTGATTGAAAATGTTAAAATACATTGTTCAGACCTTTTCCTTGACAAGGAATTAAAGAAGTTGGCCTTCTGCAAAATGTTATGATAGCAAGAAAACAGATTTTCTCAACAAGCAGTTCCACTTTTTATCTTTCCCTAAGTAGGTAACTGACCACACCTTCATTATGTACATCCAAAAGAGAAGCAGTTTCATTAAGAGTATTTATGTAAGTTACTATGAAATAAAGAGGAGTCAGCTTTGCTTAGGATGAGCCAAGGCCCTAGTAAATTTGAGAGATTCTTAAATACAGAGTGACGAAGTGCCTGAGATGACTAGTAAAAGATGATGGAAAGGGTTTCTGGTTTGCTAAAGCTGCCTACAGCGTGTTTCAACAAGTAAACTAAGATTCTGGTCAATTGTAGTAATTGCTATGTGGTGAATTTATTTAGTAAAAACAAAGGTATTAAGTGTCTTTGATTTTCAGCTTTGGTAGTTACACCTTGCTTAAACTCCACCTTAAAATTTTAATTGTATACACTGTTCTTCACTTCCTGTTCTGTTGAGTTACATATAACTTCTTTTCACCTGGTGCATTAAAGTTGGGACCCCATCCTCTTTTTCTTTTTTTGCATAGGATTTTTGAAACCAAGAGGACTATGAAAGCTGAGCTGTAGGACTGAATCCTCATCTTGGAAGTGAATGGACTTTTTTTTTTTGATGAAGGGAACTTCAATTGCACTGTACATATACTGTGTGCACAATGCACTATAGCAGTAGAACTATAATTTTACCTTTGATCATTCTTACGTGAAAAGACTGTCTTGTTGATAAGTTCTGCCTATTCTTGTAGGATAGGTATCATGTGAAGTGAGCAGGGAAAAGGAAGTTACACTCTTGGAAAACCTTTTTCTTTTTTTTTTTTAGTTTGCTTTTCTACTCAAGGTAAAGCAGAAATTGGAACATAAAAGCTTAAACTTCAGTACGGATGATTTCAAACTTCCTCACGTGAGGAAAAAAAAGAGCTATAAAGTAAATGCAAAGCTCTTTGCCAGCAGCTGTTGGACATACTTTTCAGACTGTACAGACAGCGTCCTTCTTAACTATAGCTCTGCAGTTTATACAGTTTGTATCCATGTTCGTATTTTATTTTACAATTAAAAATTGTAATTATTCATTCTATTAAGGAACAACAACAAATAAAACCCCTATAACATGCTGAAATTCATGTTGGGTGCATTTGCACCAGTCAATGGAATGGTGTTTACATTAAAAATAACTGTAATGTATAGCATAGAATCAGGGCCTCTGTGATGTTATGTTTTATTTTGCTGCTGTATCAAAACTTTGCTGTTTCTGGTGTGGGACATTTTTCTCATTTTGGTAGGAAATAAAAACGTTCAAATGTAAGGTCATGAACAGTTGTTTCTTGATGAGGATAGACTCATTCTGGGGATTCCTAAAAAAGACCTTGATTTCTTTCTTGCTAATCATACTTGTGGTCTTTCTCTTTCACAAAATAACTTCTGCTTTTTCTCTCTGAGATAATTTTTATTGGAGTATGTGGAGCTTTCACAGAGACTGCTTTATCACTTCGCCTGTGACTGAAAATGCACACATAAGTGGACGACGGGGAGAGTGGCATCTCTGTTGTGCTTGAAAGGCAGTTCTACGGTTTTAAATATGTGAAGGAGATTTGGAGGCAGGCAAGGAGCTGGTCTGGAAAGGTTCCGTAATGTCTGACTGCACAAGGGAACATTTTGTCATCACCATTTTACTGTGCTGCAGTCCTCATAAATTAATCGTATCTTGCAAGTTGATGCCTTGCTCTTAGAAGAGCAAGGGTACATGTGAATAGTCTTCCAGAACCACTGGTATGCTTCAGAGAACATAGAAGGATTTGCAAAACTTCTTGCAAGTTTGCAAAAAGTCCCCCTCTTGGGGAACTACTCCAGTTCTGATGGCTCTTGTCAAATTATGTTTCCTTTGCTGTTTAGGAAAAAGGAAAATCTTGGTGAAACCAGGTCTGTGGAGTCCTTTCTCATCCTGTGTCTTCAACTCTGGCATTAGTAGTCAGGTTATTCTGGCTTAATGAGCTCAAACAAACCACCTATTGAATATATCCAATGAAGATCTTCCTCCAAATTTTTTCCCTTCCAGATTCTAAATTTACAGTTTTTCCAGTGGCAACTGAGCACTTCCTTATCTGAAAAAAAAAAAAAGGAAAAAAAAATCCACCAAAAAAACCCCAACCCCAAAAAACCCCAAACCACCAAAAAAAAAAATATTAAAAATCCAAACCCCAAACAACAAAACCAATGAAACACTCTCTATTGGGAGACTCAAAATAAGAGAGAATAAAATAAGGTTCTCCGAATCCCATACGTGTAAATAGGTAGCTGTATTTTTTACAACTTCCAGAAAGAAGATTTAACATGTACTGGGTGATATGTAGATTAAAGATCATAAAAAAATTCTGTTATGACATTTTCCATGAAAAATTAGGATTTTGAGTGAGATAAGGGGGTTTTTTTGTTGTTTTGTTTTTTTTTTCTTTTCAGGACTTGGCTACAGACTGAAATGCACGCATTTGGAAACTGAGGTATTTAAGGCAAAAATGAATGAGATGATAAATTACTGTTTTATTCTGTGATCTGGGAACACAATTAATCTGATTAATACATGGGGCACTTCCAGGAGACTGTAGACAACTTGAATTTGTGATTATTTTGCTGTATAAATACATTAACTTTGCCAAAGAGGCTTGGCACTCAGCATGAACACTGCTCACTCACTGCACCACAGCTTCTCCATCTCATATGAACTTAAATTTCCTGAAAGGTCTCTTTTCTGAGAGCAGTTGAGCGTACATTGTTTGACAGAATGGTCTGGGCTGAAGCAAGCAGGGAGGGAGACATAAGCAGGATACTTGCAGCAGAAGAGTGACATAGGAGACGGGACGAGGGACGGGGGATCTACACGCAGCAAGGAGCAGATCTGAACTGAGGCTTTGGGTGAGATGGAAAGGAACAAATTTTCCTTATTCAAGCAGTTCCATTTTGTCCTAGCTTTGTTGGAACAGTTAAAAAAAAACCATAGTTTTTGAGATTGGAAGCTTTTACTGTCCCACATTTTTCATTTTAAGGGGAGGAGGAAGGACTCCAGTCCCCAGGCTCTGGCTGCATAGAGGGAAGGGTTGTGGGGGCATGTGGCATGTGCACACTTCATGGACTACATAGTTCAGCCAGGGATCCTGGTTCTCATATGAGGATGTAGCCACAAGAAGCAACCAATATGTCTAGCAAGGCCTAACAACTCCTGCATGTGGTCAATAATAAGAATATTTTCAACCAAAACATTTTGCATTCTTAGCAAAGAATAAAAATTCTTTAAATTAATTGCACAGATTCAGTGAAAACTTTTCCCCAATTTATCACAATTTAGCAAGGTTAACTTAGTGCAACTTAACCTTTCGTAACAAAATTTAGGTGGATGGAGCTAAGGAAATCATTTTCATTAAGCATTTCAACAGGGAAAGCAATAAATTTTGGACAATCTGTAGCAAGGAGCACTCTGGACAGAACCCGTCCAGTGCTAAGGGACATCCTTACTCACAGGAGTGAGAGCGTTTCCTTGTAGCGAAGAGTCAGTGTTATGGCCTGAGAGGTCTGTGCTTTGTGTGATGACTGTGGGGTCTCCTTTTGTTTTCCTGAGCATGATTTGGCATATCAGACTCACAGCTCCTCTAACTGATCTCTCTCCCAAGAGATCTGTTCTGTTCAGCAGATTGTGTAGAAGTACAACTTAAGTATTATGATCACTTTCAGAAGGTGCCTGTCTCTCTCCGTTAAAATAGATTATACACTTAGGATATTTTTCAGCTTTTCTTTATTTTTCATTCATTATATACCAGAAAAACTTTTTTGGCATATGGCAGGACTGTCCTGCCAATACCTATCTGCCTCGTAATCTGACTTTATGTGTTTTGCCGGATCAGCCCAGACCAAACAGTTCTTCATGCCTTCCCACATGCTTTTCCATTCTTTGCCTACAATCTTGCAGGTCCTCCTGAATATTTACCAGGTTCCAGTTCTGCTTCAGCACTTGGTGGCAGGTTTGGATGTGGATTAACTCACGGAACTGAGACAGGTAGCACAGCTTTATCTAGTGCAAAAAAAAGGTTCTTAGTTTGTAGCTTTGTTATCTGGAATTATTTAAAAGAAAAATGAATCCAGCCAAGGGTCTCAGACACTGTTACCATCACATGTACATTAAACAAAGAAACCCCTCCTTACAAATAAACTAGTGAATTTTATGTGTCTTTCAGTCCCTTTTATTTATCAAATGAAATTTTCCCTTCTCTTCCCATCAGCTTGTTAAAAGTATGAAACATGTCCACTTAATTTACGCCACATTTCATTTGTTCTGGCGAAACTAACAGGATTTGTATTAAATTTCCCTGGAATTTTTCAGAAAAGCTGCTTTCAGCTCAACTAGTAACAAGGCTCAACAATGCTGATGGCTGATGCTAGTTCAGAACAGCTCTGCAGGTGCCCGAGACTGTTCTTGAGAGATGCAAAAGGTTTGACTTAAATGTAACTCCCAGCAGCTCTCAGCCGCTCTTGTTCTGCTGATCTTTTTCTAGAAGCCTAAGACAATTCAAAATGGTGAAAAGCATCTCTGAATGTAATTATTAATTTTTCAATTAAGTCTTAATCTATAAGATCAGTTAAAATCAGGCAAATGTATCAAAGTTCAGATTTGCTAATCATGAATTTGAGCATGTAACAGTCACTATTGCAATTGTCTGAAAATCAATTAATTAAGTGGGAAATAGAGGAGATCTGTCCATTAGCAGAGACATCAAATTAATACAGTCGATAATCATGTAATGAAAGTAACACAGCATCAAGACAGATCTGTAAAATACTAACCTCTAGAGAAGACACTTTTCCATTTAACGCTAAACCTTTTACAGGAACATTTACAGCAAAATTATTGATTGAATGAATTAAACTTTTTTAACATCAAACCCAAACTTGTTTACCCACGAGTACTTGAAGCAAATTTAGACTCCTGGATCTCTATACGCTGAATATGATATGGTTGATGTGGCCGCTCTCAATTCACTTGCTTTTTGATACTAGCTGATTTCACTTCCTCCTGTAAAGTACAGCATGGCCTTTGCCAGATCTTTTCACTGTCAGATGCCTGGCGATTTTGAAAGCAGGAATTGCGTAGCTTGTAAGTTTAGGAAATGGTGACAGATGTCTTTTTCGTAAGAGCTTCTCTGTGTGTGCTCAAATTCAAACACATGCTTAGAACTTCAAAAGCATCAGAGAGAATGGTAATGGATGATATTCCACCCTGTAGGAAAACAGGAAAAAGATACAAATAGTTCCTTAAAACCTGAGGAAAGGTTCATTCCTTGATTTGCATGGTCTTTGGATGTTTGTGGTAGCAGGCAGTGGTTTGGAGAGTATGCTGACATCATCTCTTCATGACTCACCTTATGTTGATGGCATCATTTCGGGTGCTCAGGCTGGTTGAGTCATTGCTTCATCTTCTCTTTCCAGAGGATCAGGCTCAAGCAGCAGGTATCACTCTTTCTTGATGCTGCAATTGCCTGAGAAAGAGCACCATCTTCTGCCTTCAGCTTAACCTTTAACGTTGCGATTCTGACTGGTACTGCCCTGGAGCACCTCCCCTCAAGGTCTCCTCAATGAAAAAGGAGGTGCAGACACCTAGAGCTCTCCCCTTTCCCCCTGCTTGTCCTCATAACTGGTGAGCATGACCCTTGTCAGTTGGGAAAACTTCCCTGAATCTGGCAGTTCCTTTTCAACATCCCCTCTTACAGCCGCAAGCAATGTAGACTCCAAAAATAAACAAGGAGTGGGATAAACAGGAGGTGAACTTACGGAAGCTGCCTCAGCCCCCACTTGTTGGTAATAGCTGGAGGGTACCACTTGACACCGATGCACCGTCATTTTCCCTCGCCCACACTCTTATATTTGAGGGTCTTGACATGTTCAGGAGTGTGAGTGATGGTCCAGTCAATGGTTGCTGTTCCTTATCCCTGCTTCTACATCTCCATACATTTTCATAGACCCTCTTAATACCTCCTAAAATAAATATAGATGCATTCTGGGAACTGTCACATCACTCTTTTACCAGGCAACAAATTAGAGAATTAATCATTTGCAGCTTTAGGCAGTGCAGGGATATAGAGTCACTCCTATCAATTGCTAACCAAGAAACAAAGTGCTAATTTAGATTCCTAGTAATACAAAGTTCATACAAGGTAAATAAAATCCAAATGTATGTGAACACATAGTCTGACTCTTCCCTCAAGTTCTGTAGCTCATGAGTCTGATGGTAGGTTAAGATTTCTGCAAATGCACCTCAGTTATTGAATGGTTTTTGCATGAGAAGAACACAAAATACTAAAATGTTATTTAAAACATTACTGTATTCTTAATACAGTCAGAATGTGACAATCTGGTGTGTTAAACGAAACGCTTCAAAGATGAATCAGTGCAAGATACCAATAAATTTCCTGTGGATTTTTGGTTTTAGGACATACATTCACCTTTTGAAACATTATGCCCTTTTAAATTGTCTGAAAATGACAGTTCTGAATTGCTAGTCAATCCAAAAAGTTGGACACTAAAAATAATTAATCCAGTGCCCACAATTTTAGTCCCATTTAGAATGTAAATTACTCCTCATTACTGCAAGTAATTTTACATTACTAGCATTACTTTTGTTAACAGCTGAATACAAAAAGATTTTAAGTTCTTGAGCTTTTTTGACATTAAGAATCAGCCATCTATTCGTTTAATTTGGTGAAAAATAATTTCTTCCATCTCTAGCAACGATACCTATGTCGTGGTTCAGTGCTGCTGTGATCATCCGTCACAGGAAGAAAGGAGTGTTCACTTGTGAAAGTTTCCAAACCTCAGACATCTTCAATCACTTTTCATTCTTTAAAGATCCTCCCCTGAGGCTTCTGACGCTACAAAGTACCATGTCAAGCCCCCACAGTGGGTCATTATTAACTTTTATTCTGAAATTATTAATCTGGTTTTATGTGACTTGGGACATCGAACCATTCGAGCCAGTTGCTTTTACATGACATTGATGTTTCCAGCTAAAAGGACTCAAGTCAAAGGGCATTTTACCTGCTGACCTGATCCAGCAGCCTGAACAGGAAAGGGATTAGGGTGCAGAAGAGGAACTGCAAAGAGCAGAGATGTTTAAGGAAGGGGTTCAGCCATCCTGTTTCAACCCACTAATGAGGCCCATGAAATCCCAGCATGTTGCAGACAGCTGGAATTGACCTCTGCCATTTTGCAACTTCAGTGGCAAAGGCAGGCTGGGCTCTGTAGCCACTTGAATTTTACGCTAAGACAGGCAGGTGGGACTGAGCCATAGAGGGCACACTCTACTCCCTTTTCCCACAGATTTAAGATCCACTTCTTTTTTTTTTCTCCTTTAATTGGCTCCTATTCAGAACTGATTTAGAAGCAAGGCTGCAGCTGACCTGGGTGTGACTAATTGGAACTGGGTCGTCCCACCTCTGATTCATTTCCTTCCTAAGGTCGAGATGTAACGATAAGCTCCATGAAAGGTAAAGGTTTGTGATGTGCTGCTGGACTGGAGGGCACGCCTGCCAGTCCAGCTTCTCCTTTCCCTGGTACACCCATTACACCCCCGCTTAGTTTTTAAGAGTAACTGAATGCATCTTTATGGAGGTCATTACTAATATGAAGTCTGGGAAAGAAAACAGTAAACAGAATTTGATCAGGAGGTATGGGATGAACACCTACTTTACCAAATGCATTGTTACAGTACATAGGAGGCGGTGGGAAAAAATAGATCGTACAGAAACGCTCATGAAAATTATGTTTCCTTTTTCGGTCTGCTCAGAGGAGATGTAAATATCCTGATGTGTTGCTTGGTCCCAGAGTTTAGCATAATCTTTTCAAACTCTGCCTTGTAACAATCCATTTTTTTAATTTCAATGATAGAACCTGTTGTCTGTCTGGCCGTTACCCTGAACATGATAGTGCAGCTACATTAGCAGCCCTGAAGATGCTTTTAACATTGAATGACCATAAACTGTTCCTACTGATAAAATCCTATTTTTACTCTGCTGTTTTACAACAGTGTGGACAGATGTTGACTCCCAGGTGCTCGTGGCCCATCTACAAAGTTGGGACTATAGAAGTCAAGTTTCTTTTGCTACAGAGAGCACAAAGACTGCTGCGCCACAGCTGCTGCTTCGCAGGGTCCCGTGGGGCATTGCCTTCTCTCCGCTTGCAACTGGTCTCTGCTGAGCTCAATAGAAAGATGTTGGAGCTTACTTAAAGATGCTTGAGCTGTGTGATTTTGAGCATGGATGAGCATGTGCTTTCTCTGGCCTGTCCGCCAAATGTGGATGGAGTTACATCACATAATATGCTTTGTCACATTTCTTTTCTCTCTCCCTCCATTCCCTTTTTCATTAGTTGTTACTTAGTGGGACTGAACAGAGGGAACAACTTCTCATCTGGTACTATTTTCTGGTGCTCCTCATTTCAGCTGTAGCCATCTTCTGTTTCTTCTCTTTAAGCTCCAACAGGCCGGGACCACGTATATGTCCATAGTGTGTAGCACGGTGGTGCTCTGGTGTGTGTCACTTTGCACTTTTATCCAGCCCTCAAAGGTGCTGAAGTGCTGTACGCATATGAGGTATGCCGCTGACTTCAATTATGCTTGGTTCCTGATTCAAGACTGCTTTTTATTGCCAAAGTAGTGCAAAAAAGCATTAGAATAAATGAGAGGCAGGTCATAGATTTATGGATACAACACCACAGCTAACAAAATTCATCTAAAAATACACTTTCAGTTCACCTGGTACAGGATTATGTGCAGATGAAGCCCAACAATATACTCTTTATGACAAACGTACATTTCTTTTTTTTTTCCCTGTAAATTTACAGCACTTTGGACCTTGCCTGTGTGACGCTGATTTAAACTGAACTAGTGTAACAATCTAAGACCAATGTGATTAAATGAATGCTAATCTCATGCTGTCCTAGTTTAACTGCAATTTGTCTTATTTTATCTGAAGTTAGCAATGATTTATTTTAAGGTCACACCTTCAAATTGCTGAAATAAGGCTTCACAGGGTTTGGGGTTTTTTGGGGGGGTGGGTTTGTTGGGTATTTTTTTCTTAAGGCTTAACTATCTGATCATCTCACAGGCAGCTGCAGTGTTTTACGATGCTGCTGCCCCTTCCGTGAAGGATTTTCCCACCACATGCAGTGGCCAGAACGTATGTGCTCTCCTTAGACACTGCAGGGGAATTCTGCCTCTTTGCGTGTATTTTGTAGGGCAAGTTAAACTACTAGACATGGTCACTGAAGCATCTAAGAAATGCTCCCACATGCCGTTCCACAGACACTGTTGTGAAAGCAGTGACTTCCCCAGAACTGCGTTAACAAATAACGAAGGTCAATGACATCTTGACCCCGTGCAGCTGCTTCCTACTTAAATGCGAGCCTAAGCTTTTGCTGTATCAGTTTTTAAACTGATTTAATTGGTATCTGCAATTTCCTGACTAGACAGTGCCTCACTAGTAAATCCAAACAAATCTGGCAAAAGCAGGGGAGTGACAGCGTCTCACTGATGAACTTTGGACTTTTTTTCAGATGCTATGTGTTTGAATTACAGTAAAAGACATGATAAATCTTTAAAGGGAGGAAAAAATATACATTCTTCCAATGTATAAGTGAGAAAGTAAACCCTGAAATTCTTTCTGGACAGTTTAAGTGAAATAATGTCTGCAGGAACCATCATAATATATTCATGCACACTCCACTAGTGAGACATTTCGATGATGCCAAGTTGTGGAGAGGTGGTCATTTAAAACCAGTTCGTGCTTTGGAAAATCCATTTCTTAACTGATTGTGCTTTTCTTATGTTCTAAAGTGACTTTCAGTACACTTTTAAGAAATAACTCTATGAACTACTTCACCCAATGATCCAGGATGAAGGGACATCAAAGTTACTGACTATTCACAGTGAGTATTTTTTCTTCTCCATGCAATAGTCCTTTTAATTCATGATGCAGTTCTTTATGTGTAGGCATCAGCAAAACTTTGTAACGTACTGACTGTAACCTAAGGAGGTTCATGTGCAATAAAACACTAGTAGCAGGGAAGGAACACAGAGCTGGACCTTCAGGAATTTTGAGAAGCACCTATCTACAGATTTCACCTGAGGTTTCTCAACCCCCTTTTGAGCTGACATATTCAATTCACATATCTGCCTTGAATTTTAGCAAACAGCTCCCATGGAAAATGCATTAGATCATATTTAAAGAAACATCCTGAGGATGCCAATGCTAACGTTGCTTAGTGACCATGACAAGCTGATTATTCCTCAGTGTGCTGTGAAAAAACTCTTGTCCAGATTTTTCTTTAACGCAGTTGCTGTTCACACATTTAAACCACTGGTGAGCATGGTTATGCGTGGAGTTTCTCATGTAGCCTGAAGTACAATGTAGAAGCCAAGCAGTACTATTGCTTGATCTAGTGAGCTGGCTGCTTTGCAGGGAAGACACTGGTTAAACTACTCTTTCCTTTCCCTTCTGGACTTCTAGGGGTAGGAGGATCTTCCCACAAGTCGCCAGGAGAGGCTCTGAGGGAGGCTCAGGTCTGTGTAGCCCCAAGGACCATGGATTTGACCCCCATGTCCTAGCGATGACATAAGTGAAAGTAGCATAAGTCTGGACACGGTCAATTATACTCACTTGCCTGTGACTTTAACGTGAAGTCATTCAAACTTGAGGCAAATTAAGATATGCACATGAATTAATTAGTCTGAATTCATTTGTCAGGGAAAGCATATTTGAAGCCTTGTCCCAGTCAGAGAGTTATTTTAAATATCTGTTACTGCTATTTAGCTGTACTACTATAATGCCTGTTGCTGCTAAAAGGAAAAATACTGGTTTTGATTATTGTTGTTTCTTCTCAAGCAGATATTTGCCATTAATGTGTCAGTAGTCTCTTAGCTATTTCTAGAATAGGGTGTAAGCTATTATTTTTTTGTAAAAAGCAGGGTTTAAGGTCCATAAGGGGCCAGAGCAGCTCCTCTTGCAGGTGAGAACAGCCAAGGGCAGGTCTAAATAAGCCCTCGGAGGTGCAATCTGAGGGTGAAAAGGAACACGATCCTTGCCCTGCCTGCCAGTGAAACGCATCTCTGCCACTCTAGCCTTACGCTGAGGGGGTGGAAATGAACGGGGTAGGGCTGGGGGTGGTGCCTGGGCCCCAAATCCAGGCAAGGCAGGGGAAGAACGTGCTAGGTTTTCTCCAGGATACGTGAGTTCACAAATGTTAGGACCGGTGGAGTCACAAGGCTGGCTTGTTGATTTAATACTATTCAGCTGTTCTCTGTTTCCATGTAACTGTACACCTTTCCTTGCAAAACTATTTATTATACTATATTATTAATAGCCGTGTTTTTTCAAAGTCACCTACCACAACCTGTCCTCACATCTAGGTCTCAGACTGCCTTGTGGGATTCTGGGAAGAAATTGTTTTATCCTACCCAAAGATTTCAAGTTCTGTGAGATAGCAGACACGCACGACTTGTATAACATTTCTGCCCTTAAACCACAGCTCCCATTTGGCCGTAAAAGCCTCGAAGCACAGAAGGCTCTTTGTCATTGACCCACTGATTCTCGACTTGAAGTTGCTTGTTCTTATTACAGCCACAGAGTAGCATCTCTTATCAGCAAATAAACCACAGTACGGTTGGAAAGTCCAAGTTACTCAGAAAATTTAGGACCCTTTATGCTGGCTATGGCAGGACACTAAATCATGTGTGTCAGTTACCTGATGAATTCCCAGTGCATATTATTTACTTTTTTAGCAGTTTATTTGGGGATTTACTGGAAGATGTGAAAGCATTTTTTATGCCTGTATGCATCTGCTGCTTTTCTTCATAGTAAGGACTCCTCAGGCTAGAACACGGCAGTCGGACTGTTCCGTATAGGTTCACTTCAAGTAAGTTATTTGGTATTCCTTGAATTGGATGGCAATTTGGTTTAAGCACATTTTTGATTACGTAAAATATCTGATATGATTAAAGTTATGGATTAAGAGATTTTCCTCTTTGGATTGTTTAACTAGACATTCCTTATTTGAAACTAGGGCTTGAGATTCCTAGCTATGAGCATTTTCTAATTAAAGAAAATATTCTTTTGAGGTCAGGCATGTATTAGTAGCCTTCAAAATAAAAAAAAAATAAAACACACTACAACAGATCCCAAACACGTTAGTCTAACAGTATATTAATAAAATGTTTTTTATTTAGGAAAAATGCATTAAATGTTTAAGGAAAGAAAATGTGTGTCTGTTTTTGAACTGGAGATATTATTCAGATCTGATATGCATACTGATATGCAGTGATTTGTCAATCTGGTGAAGCTGTTCTTTTAGGAGAACAGGTTAGAAGGATAAACTAGGTTCAGAATAAAATTATTAACTAATTTATCTTGTTTAAATGTGAAATCTGTTTGAGAAAGTCCTTTTTGACTTCTTAAAGACCCATTCCTCTTTCATTAGCAATTTTTAAGTAGCAACAATCTTCTCCTCTCCTGACAGAAGGCAGGGTACCTCTGCATTATTGCAGCTAACAAAGAAACCCCAAGCAATCCAAAAAACCCCAAAAGGCAACTAGGTTTTTTACATTGTGACCCTAGTAATTACTTGTGTGACCTTGGGTGAGTCTTTTTTAATTTCCAAAACTGGCCATCTAAAGGCAGACACCTAAATCTGTAATCTCAATTCTGTCCCTTTGAAAATGTTAGAAATAGGGGTGTGCATTTGTGGCTTGAAAGGATGTCTAAAGCATAGTATTAATGATTGTATTTTTGTCTATTTTAATCATCACAGTTGAAACAAACCAAACAGCTGAATGAGTTCCTTGGTTGCTTCAACTGTCTGAGTACAAATGATATTGCTCTCTACAAATTCGCATGACCTAATACTATTTTTATCATCATTTCACTAATAGGCATCAAAGGCACTTAATATTTCTCTCATTAAAGCTCCTCTTACTGCCATTGCCATGGGGTTGTGTGTTCTGAACTCACCCACAGCCCTTCACATGTCAGCCCTTAGAGCCAGAAACAGTGAAGAGGTGCCACCTCACCATGGATGCAGAAGTCCTCTGTCACCTGCCTTCCCACCTCGATAGCACTTTTTGCAAGGTCAGCCTAACAGGCCCTTGCTATTTTCCCTCCCCATACAATATCCCTGGTATTGAGATTCGACATTTCAACTGTCGAGTTTTACATCGGAGAGCATACAGCTACAATACATCATTTCCTACACACTTACACTACTTTGAAAGTGGGATGTCAGTTTTGCTGGGCTGGTTACTCGTGCAGGCTTCACAGTCTAATGGACTTTTATGTGTGCATGGGGGTATATATACATATATGCATACTTATACACACGTATGCATTGTGCTAGTGTAGAGAAGACTAGGCATACTCCTTAAATCCTTCCTTTGAAATCTACAGCTGGAGGTATGCAGACTGCTGCTGATTATTGCATGCTTATTTCAAGTACCTAAGCTTGAATGCTTACTCTCACCTCTGAAACATGGTATACTCTCCCCCTGGCCCATTTACATGCAATTACTCTGAGAAAATCCTGGTGTCGATGCCTGCTACTAGTTCTACTTTACATAGCTTCATTGTGAAAATTGTTGGAAGTCTGCAATAGTGCTGTGATATATGGGGGGAAAAAAAGTATTGAACCCAGTGTGTGCAAATTTCTAGAAGTCTCTGCAACTGGCACTGACACACCGGATTGTTCAATGTTAGCAAGTGAAAAGTTAGTGCTGCACTTGCTTGTGTAGGATCCACCAACTAATATTTACATAGAAACTATCCAAAGCATTAAAAATATCCCTTGACAAGTCTTGCTTTGCTGTAAATGGAGAGCTGTTCTTCAGATGGGTGACCTCAGGAGGAATTTTCAGCAACTGCTACATCAAAAGGGTTTTTTCTTTCTAATTATTGTTCTCAGAGGCATAAGGCTGTGATGCATCAATAATAGCTCGTGTTTGTGTAATGTGATGCCATGAACCATAAAAAGTTAAATTCAAGAAGTAACTTGCTTAAGTAACCAGGGAAACCAAAAGCAGCAGAAAAATGTCCTTTCGCACCTCATAAAAAACCACAAATGGTGACCAGTGCCTATCGCAGACTTTTAAGGGAAAGGTGAATTTCAGCCTCCCATTGCAATCCCTGTAAAAATCAATTGCAAACTTAATAATGGGGATCTTCTGTTGGTTCCACCTCTGAAAAGTCAATTCTTACGACTCCTATGGTGAGAGGGAAATGCTGTGTCTGCCACTTCATGTTAACTTCTTATTTATTCCTGTTAGCACAATAAAGGATTGACAGGCAAGATGTGTGGGAAGCCAGTAAGGGAGCAAAGTGGGTGGCCGTAACTTTAATAAGACATGTCCTTTTTGCAGATTATTCCTGTCGTGTTAGCCCTGCCTGGACAACCACTTGTGCCTGCTGGTAAGAGCAGCCAGAGTGAGAAAAGAGACTTTCAGCTGCTGCTTCTGTAAAACCTCTGTACTTCTTTCTTCCTGCTAAGAAAAAAAAAAGGACATGTTAGCACTGGAAGTAGAGGTTGAAGCTGAGGGTGTCAGCTTTCCAACCCCAGGTACTCAGAAGGAGCTAATAAAACATGGGACTGGATGACTACAGGAGATGTCAAAGAAGAGGCAGAAGATGTTATGTTGTATGGTTATATCCGGGGACTACAGTATAGTAAAAAAAAAAGAAAAAAACAACCCACATTGTTTTTTCATGCCTGAGAGAGGCCAAAAATGGTAATTACACCTACTAGATTTTTTACAAGGCTGTTGCTGTTTTCTCGACATTTCAAAGTATTGTATTTTCCAAAGTGATATAGTACTCATTACCTGTAAATATTTTTAATGTTGTTAACCAGCTTTCAAGGTTTTGAAGTTTTCTCATTTTGAGTTTTCACACTTGGAAAATAAGGAAATTGAGATCCGAGCAGATTTTTACCAAGGCTATCACACTTGATAAAGGGTATGTTAAAAGATAAAATAAAATCTAATCAGTAATTTACATGAATATGAATTAAGTTATTGACTTAAGTCGCTGATTTAAATGGTCTTGATTTAAATAAACCTGCTCTCAGTACTGTTATTACAAAAGTGGAGCGCAGCAGCATGCAGTGATGGCCCATACATTTCTACTGTGTGAGACATGATATGAATCATTCATTAGTATTCAGTATAGATCACATCTGAAGATGTAGCATAGTTGGAAATGTTAAATATGCTGTCTTAAGTAGTCTGGCTTGTAAAGGTGAACCCTAAGTTCCAGGCTTATCAGGCTTATATACCTGAAAATTGTTCAACTGCTTCCAGCTGCAAAAGTAGATGTAATGAAACATTTTATCAGTACCTAAAGCTTTGTCACCTAAAGCTCATAGGACACAGTAATTATAATTAATTAGGTTGTGTGGAAGTAGATAAAGGTAAGCTAACCATCCTACTATTCATTTGTCTAACTTCTGTATTCTTTGAGCAAGATTTTGTAGCAGGAATGCTGAGGAGGTCACTGAATCCTGTCACTGGTGAAGTTCCAGAGAAAGGCTTGTACGTAGAACAGATTACTTCTGTGGCTGTGCCAGGTGTTAACGATAATGTCTGAAAATCCTCAGACAACAATGCTGTATACACCATCTCTATAATCAGGACAAAATTTTTAAAAATTTCCATTAATTAAAAAAAAAGAAGTTCCTTCTGATGTCCATCAAAAATTGTAGGGTGCTTCTGGAGGTTCAGACCTTGGTATAAATAATATCTCCTAGTAGCAAGGACTTCCAGAAGCTAAAGATGTGCAAAATGCCATGAGCAAATCTAGAAGATATGGAAAAGGGGAGAAAGTGTTAATCTAACTCCATTAATGCTATCCATGATCTGAGCAACATTAGTGTAAGCATTATGGATAGCAAATGTGGCAGCTACACATAATACCTGACTTACTACAGAAATACAAATAATGCCTGATGCATATTGATTATTTCATGTGCATACTGATTATTCTATTACTGTCTGCATTTTTGCATCAAGCAGATAGTGATTTCGAGGGAAAAAGCTACGGGATGTCCACAAGACAGTGTTTCACTATCACCTCCAAGGACTCAACCTGGATTGTAAAAAATGAATAAATAAAATAAAAAAACGTGTCAGACTTCTCCTCGTCTTCTGTCTCTCACTTTTTTTTTTGTCTTAATATTTCTGTATCCCAGATTTCACTGTTCATAGTAGCTGCTCACTCACAGTAGCTGTGATGGGAGTTGTACAAGAGTAAGCAACTGGAACTGAAGAGTATTGTTGTTAAGGTATGAGCAGGAATAGCAACCTGCTCACATATACTGTTTTCTTGATGAAACCCACCCCCATCCAAAGGACCAGAAAAAGCCGTATGCACCTGTTAAAACTCATGTAAACCCTATTTGGAGACCTCAAGAGACTTCTGATCCGTCGTTTGGAGCTGGAGCAGAAGCAGGCGTGTCAGGGCCTTGCCTGTGTTGGATTTACAGGTTTATGAACTAACAAGAAACACACTTATTTTGACCCCCGTTTGTGTTCAGATGCAACTACATTGTGAAGGAACCAGTGTCCTTCCATAGGTCTCATTTCAGGGCAGAATAATACTGTTAATCAAGTTTTCACTCTTAAACACAATTGTCCTGTTAGACCACATACCTTTATATGGGTAGTGTTTATCTTGGCTTCTTTGCCGTTGCAGTATTGTACAGTAGATTAATAAACCTCTTCCCTATTTTTATTTGCTTTAAATGACTAAGCAAGCAATTCATAGTTTGGACTTCATCGTTCTGCAGAAAGACCCTTTGTTTTCAAAGCCATAATATATGCTGCATGGGGAATACACCTGCCTCCTCCAAGCAATTCCTCAACAAAAGTGTAGAAGAAATGTATGTTTTTGGGGAACAGACACAATAGTTTACCCAGGTCATTTGATATCCTACTGCATAAACTGAATACAAATTTGTTGCTGTAAGAGGAGATTTTCTGCCTTTATTTAGGGCTGACTCAAAGTGCACTCTTTATGCTTCTCCAGTGGTTTTACTAGGAATAGTGAGATCTAATAACTATTTTCCCTGACACAAACACCCAGTGATTTCCATACAGGCTTTGAAGTACTATGGAGATTTCACTGATGCCTATCACTAAAAAACTGATTCACCATCTGGAAATGGCCACTGTGTTCATTTTCTATGCCTCATTGTACCTGACAACAAGAGTTAGCTGGGAACTTGGGTGCAGCTTTTTTTCAGTTAAAAAACCAAGATATGTTTAGATTTATTTTGCTCAAGGTGTAGTTTAAAATATAGACTAAATAGAACAGAATAAACTGATGAGGCTTTTATGACACAGACAAGAATCCAGGACAAGATTTTGTTAATAAATTAAGTAAATGGCAGCTAATAAATATGTATAGAATAGAAAACTCTTCTAACAAAGTTCTCATTGTTAAGGGTTCCTCTTCAGACCACAGCCCTGCTTATCTTTCCAACAATGGTCTATTACACTGACATGTCACAAGCTAAGCCAGGTAAACCTATATGCGGCTGGGTTCTATATTTCATTTGCCTTTAATCTAAATTAGGTCGTATTCAGATCTGTTTAGTCTGTTCTGGCTTTTATCTTGCTGGTTGTCTTTGTTAATGGATTATTTTCATTTTCTCTTTTAACTTAATGATTTTGAATAGGAAGAAAGGAGTTTTTCTAGCTTAGACTTTAGAACTGCATAACCAGCAGCGTGTCTTGTTGCATCTGGAGTGAAGTGGGATGCCCTTAATAAAATGAGTCAGTTGATATACTCCGTATTTCAGAAAGGTGGTTTAAAAGCTTAAAAAAGCAGTTGTAGTTTTATACTGATTGCTTTTAACACAATCCAAAGGAACACTTGCTATAACTCGCTTTTTTTCTCATTCCTGTGACACTTTATTTTAGGATTGAAGAATTAGCACAGCAATCTGGTCAGTGTTGTGTGATGGGATGTTATTTTCACTGCCTGAAATTAGCTATGAGTAAGATAGAGAGTGTATAAATATCTATGCCTATGAATGCATGTGTGTCTATGTAAATATACACATATAATGCAAAACATGATATTTTTACATATATATATTAATATACATTATATATGTGTGTCATAAAATGACATGAAGAGAATGTTATTGCAGAAGTCTTCAATGAGAAAAACACCTCAACTGCTCACCCTTTGTCCTGTGTTCACCCACTCAATGCAAACTGAAAATCCTTTCTTTCCTCCCTTACAAAGCTCCTGTTTGACCTCTTCAGAGAATATACTCTGTCTTCATTTATTTCAAGTACAGCTATCCTGCTGTTGTGCTTTTAAAATACTTGCTATAATGGGATTTATAAACATAGACAGGTTTATCTCTCACATGTTATAAAAATGCCAAGATGAAAACAAAAAAACGTGTGCTATATGTGAATAATTTTCGGAGAGTTTCACTTCGTTCCTCTGCATTCTCATTCCCCATAAGGTATATCAGGAGATTTATAACCTGAGAGGAGGACATATCAGGTAGGCAAGTACTCCTTCTTTGTATTGTGTAGGGCAGGGGTTGCCGGCTCCCAGCTCAACCTTATGGTAGATGCAAACAATTGATACGGTTCCATTTAGGTTGGTAAAGATTGCTTGCTGTGAGGTTGCAAAGTAAATGGCAAATAATTCAATAAAGATTGTGTCGTAATCCTAAATATTCACGCACCCTTTTCAGTTGACTCATTTATTTGACTCCGGCTTTTATTTCTACTTCTTCATTATTTTTCTTTCCTTCTTTCATCTTTCCACATCACTTACAGGGGATTTTTCTCCATCTTCAGTTATTAAGAAGCTCTTCAGTTATCAAGAAGCTCTTCAGTTATCAGTGGCTCTATACTTAGCGAGTGTCAGTACCAAATCTGGCCCTGTATTTTGGGTTTCTTTTCTATAACTCTCTTATACCAATCCCTCTTTGTGGTGTTCTGACTTATATGGTATAATAAAACAAGCAGTAAAAAAAGAGTAGTTTTGCTTGTGCTGTGCAATTTTCTAACAGAGATTTTGTTGTCCATCCATTCAATGTTCAACCTTCTCAGAAAATGTACTGGAATAAAAGATTTCTGTGACCCAAGAGACGCCTGTGAAAGAAAGTGAACAGGGATTGCAGAGTAAGGGTACACTTTAAAGGCATGCTTGTGGGCATGGTGCTTAGGGGTATTTTAAACTGACACATTAGAACAAATGAGATTTAGTCCACCTGAAATCAAACAGTAAATGTTTTGCTGAATTGGAACCCAGGAAAGAGAAAAAGTAACTCAGTTTGGGATCTGTAGAGAATATTACTGAAGAAAAAAACCAGTATGATGAAGTGTGATTTGACTTGGTTCTATCAAACACTTTCAAATCAAAGCACTGTGTGTTTCCCAAATGAGTCAAAGCTGTTTTGAAAAGCTCTTTTATCGATTTTTTGAGAAAGGTTTTATTTTTAAAGGGCTTTTTTGAAAGGACACAGTTCTTGCCTTCATACGGTTACAAATCAGGACTTGCTGCACACAGTGAATAGAAAAAGGCAACGAGGGAGGCTCTGGGCCTTTTTCTTTTGATGAGCCATCATCATTAACAGTGATAATTTCAGGATGTTTCTTGCAGCCTGGTGTCTCTGCAGGCGTGTGGGCTCAGAGGTAGGCACTTTTTGTGTGTACCTGTGAAGCTGAGGGCACCCAGTGGGTGAATTGACTTATTTCTGGAGACTCTGAAGCATAAGCCAAACTAGGGTTGCTCCTATACTAGTATGCTGTCTAGCGAAGCACGTGTAAGAGGACGTTTTCCTTATTCACCCAGCAAACCCTTGCCATAGAGTATGCACAAGGTTGAGGATGCTAATGCAGAAGCGTTCGGCAGTGGAGCAGTCACCACGCGCTGGATCTGCACCCGGCTGCAGGTACCTGCTCCTTCTCCCAAACTGGGTGCCACATCCTCGAGAAAAGTAAAGAGTCCTTGTAATAAGTAAAATCTACGAGAGTTGAGATGGTGGGGCAGGGGCTGACAGCACCCTGCAGTGTCCAGCAGGAAATGCACAGGTGGTGGGGGAAGAACGAGAGGTGGGACTGTCTTAAATCCTTCTTTTCAGAGGGTCACAGAGTGGGGGCTCACAACCACAACCTGGAGTCAAATGCTTGAATCATGCCTCATGGGAATGCCCTCATTCCCCTTCTTTTCCTTTTGAAGTAAGGTTGGGGTAGAGTTTTATGTAAATGGAGGAGGCTGATGGATCCCATGTGTCACGTAATTATTGGTGAGCCTATGTGGATAATGTAGGAGCCATGTATTGTCCCGTGAGGCCGGATACCTACTGTTCTGCAGAGGCACCTATTGCAGCCAGTGTAAAAGGAGACCTGGGACGGTCTCTGGTTTATGTCTGTTGGGTAATTCTCAATACCACTTAATCCAAACTGCAGTTAGCAAAGCACTTTCAAGTCAGTCTGGAGGAAATGTGATCTCTGAAAGCTTGTTGTCATGCCCATCCCTTTTAATGCTAAACCCCTCATCCTCGATCCTTTCCTTGGAGGACCTACGGTTCTTGTTCAGGCAAGGCTTAGGCAGACTCTTGGGGAGCAACGGGATTTTAGGGCTTGAGCCACCAAGTGCCTTTGGCAGTGAATTTAGCTGTGTGAACCCCCCAGGGTGTGCTCGGGCCATGAGATGGTTCCCTAAGCCAACCCAGAAATGTTCCTGCTCTGCCGCTGGCAGATGGAAGAGGACAACCAAGAAAGGATCTGAGCGGACTGTGATTGCAAGCGTTCTAAATCAGGCCTGAGCAGAGGTGTAGTGAATACAGAGTGTGGAATCTGCCCTCCCACACATGTTGCAGATTAAGGTAATGAATGCACCCGCTGATGGGGCATTCGTGGTTTGATTGAGCAGCGAGGAGGGGGCTGGAGTGTCCGAGCTGCCCCACAGAGCAGCTCAGAGGAGCCCGTCTGCTGCAGCAGGAGAGGAGGAATTGTTCACACCCCCCCAAAAAAAGCCTGGGATCAGAAACCCTGCACTCCTTCAGTGCTTCCGGGGGGGTTGCATTTGATCCTTGGGCACCGGGGTGTGCGATAGCCCTCAGCGCAGAAATGCTGTGTGTGGTTGGCACGGGGAAGCTTATGGGAAGGGGAGGAGGAGTGCCAGGGGGGTGTTTGCGAGTTAAACGTGGGGATTCCCACTGCGGCCTGATGGCTAATTATCACAATGAGTATGACTGGAGAACACAGCTCCTTGTAACGGGCACTTCGCAGAAAACCAACTAAGGACGTCAAAATGTTGTTTTCAGAAACAAAAAGTTCTTTAAAAAGCAGGACCTTTCTCCTTAGTTAAGCGTAACGAAAGGTCAGACACAATAGAGCTGCTGAGTCTCGGACTGGAGCAAAGTCAAGAAACCTGAGCAAGTCCCTGCTAAAGCCCTGTGGGGGCATGTCCAGCTCGTGGCAAACCCCCTCAGCTGCCTGCAGAGAGCCTTCGAAACACTTACTTGCTAACGCTTGTGAAAGAGCCAACTCCATTCACGTAGGGCTTGGGTCACCGTCACACTAAGACCCTCTTTTCCCGTTCGTACATTCCTGGCAGGAAACTAGATTGTCGTTTGTATCTATTTTTAAGTTCTTTCACGTTGCTGAATTGAGCGTCCGTGTAAAGGGGGATAAGGCCTGGATCAGTTTACATAGACAGCATTCCAGGGATTTTGCCTGGCTGTCTTTTGTGGCAAAGACAGAGCTATCCCGATCACAACTTCTACAGGTTTCCTCACAGGGGCCTTTGATACGCAAATAGGCCTTTTGCAGGGTTTCTTTTCCAGGTGTTAAAACACAAATAAAACATACACAAAAGCATATTCACACATACTAGTGCATATTGGAATTTTAATGCTTTATTTTGATTTTGTGTCCTGTCTTTTGCGATAAGTCAAACACTTATCCTCTTTTAGGTAATTAACTATACTAATGAGCAGTCAACTGCGAAAATCCAGGTTTTCCTGTTGTTTTGAAGCAATCATGTGGAAACTTTTCCTGGTGTCATTAGACAGTGGAAAGCAATTGCCTTCGTGGAAAATACAACTAGCTAGATGTTGGGGAAGACTGTTGGTCGTGATTAAGCAGAATGCCATGGAGTGAAGTTGCTTTCAAGGCAATGAGTCTTGAATTTTTTTTTTTTGCAAAGCGATTCAGTGGGTGAAATGAAGAGTGCTTTTTACCTCACTTCTCTCATTTTCCTTGGTTAGCCATTGGCAGTCCACTTTTAAAGTGGTAGGATAGGGTTTTAAGCCTTCTCAGACTTAGAAGGGAATTATACTGAGTTCCTTGCTTTCTAGATTAAGGCCCTGCGTGACATCAGAGGTGACACTGGCAAAGGTGGTGTATATGTGGTTGGGCTATACAAACCTTGTGCTCAGTGCTTACCTTCAAGAACACTAACTTTGCATCTACACCATTAGTTCTCTTGTGTACGAGGCCCATCCACCTGTCAGATGACTTTCTAGCTCTCATGGCAATTTTGTGTTCAGCTGGCATGCCCTTCCATACGTGGCCAACAAGTCACAGTGGTTTCTACCAAGAAGCAACAAAAAGGTCTTCAGGACTGTTACCAGGTTTCCAAACCACATCATACTATTGACTCTGAGGACTTCTGACAAAACTAAGTAAATTCTCTCTTTGTGATATGTGTTTGATTATTTTTGTGTACATTCATGGCAAATATGACAACATGTAGCCCTCAGAGACCATGCTATTGAGAAGATTTTTGAGGGCAGCAACTCTCTCAGCAGGGTCTCTGCCAAGGTAACAACTAACAATGAGCTTTTGTTGTCAGAAACCTTTTGAGGCAGAAGAAAAATTTCTTGGAAGCAGATAAAATTCTCTTTAATGTCTGCTTTGAGTGGGAAAAGAGAGTGCTGAAAGATTGTCAGTAGATGTGGAGATAGACTGAAGAAAACAACAAATTTTGGAAGCACAGTGGGAATTGGTTCATTGTAAGGTTAGGCACGGTATGTGTTGCGGATACAATGAAATGTGTGTGTGTGCGCGCATGTGTGCGATTCCGTGTATGTGTGTGTGTGTGTGTGTGTATGTGTGTGTATGCATGAGAGTAAGAGAAGAATTTGTTTGTATTGGGTTGGCTTCCAGGCTTGTAAATGCAGACTGCTGGCCCAATATGCCTGGAGGGCAGAGCTCAAGCTCTGGAAATTGAATCTTGAACAAGATTCTGTCATGCTGTTGGGTACAAGGGGTGCTAAAGTACCTTTTGGAACATAACTGCCTATGTAAACAGCCATTAATGCTGCCAAAAGAGCCACCCCTTTTATCTGGAAACAAAGAACCTTGTTGAAGGCTTGTGTGTGTGGATATGGGGAGAAACAGGTTTAGAGGCTTTCCTTTTAGAACAGGATTTTGGGGCTTCTCTGGAAGTAGCACTTGGCTGCAGCCCAAGTCATGGACCAAACTGCAAAACAAAGGAAAAGATTTCCAATGGTCTGCTTCTGCCCTTCTAGGTAGATGCTGACCTTGCTGAGGTCTTTGGTCAACGTGCTGGTTTTTCTTGGAACTATTCTGAGGTTCCACTTTGCTGGCCAGTTATTTAACAGTAGTTCTGGCATTTAATGGTTTGATGGTGGGAATAGCAGGGAACGAAAGGAAGAAAAGAGACAATATTTTGAAGGACAACTGTAGTGCCTGGCTTCCTTATTTCAAACTGTCCTATGGCTACTGAAGTAACAAATCAGTGCAGGATCAAGACTGGATCTTGGTCTCCTCCTGGTATCACTCCTTTGATTTCAGTGAACTCCTTTGTTTTAGATGTGAGTGAGTACAGGATCAGGCCTCAGGTATCAGACACCTTTAATTTATTTTTCCAATGTCAAAATCTCATGACTTTTATTATAGATAACTCTTGGCATAGGTACTGTTCATAAGCCTGGACTTGGAAGCTGGGATGAATTGAAGGCATTCATTATCTTGGGACATGAATGTAAGGTAACCCCAGAATAACTGGGTATAAATATATTGCATATGCAATAAAAGTGGGGAGTTATGACTTGAGGGCTTAAAAAAAAGCCATTTTTGAAGTTTGATACAGTTAGACTTACCTTCCCTCTTCTTTCTAAAAGGAAAGTTGGGTAAAATTCTCACTCCAAGAGACACAATGATTAACACTAAGAACATGTCTTGTGGAGCTGGGTCTGTCCCAGTACTTTATAATGACAGTGTATATCCTGATTTACAACAAACAGTGCCTTTCTGTTAAAGCAATTTTGCCAAAATGAGTAGAATTTACTGGGAATTTCTACATAGCATAGAATGGGAATATATACTCGACTTGTGAGAGTGCATAACATGTATGAACCTCAGATTTGTAAAGAAGAGCAATACAGAAGGCAGGAGCACAGTTTGATTAATTCTTGGAGTCTGGCATTTAGAGGCTCCTAATTTACAGATTTTTGCCTTTAGTAACTTCAAAGTAGAGACTACAGGAAAAATCCCTGTCTCACTAAAGTTGGTAGAAATTCCAGAGGGGGCAAGATTTTGTCTCCTTGGGCATAATGCTGATCTGGTCCATGAATCTGAATTGAACTGAGAAACTGTTTTATCTTGCCCTTCTGTGCTTGTGTAGTAACTACTCAAGTCATGTTGCCTAAGTTCCCGGTGATTTCTAAGACAGTTGCTGGCTTTTGTTCAAGGATTCTTTCCTATAAAACAGAGAAACAATTTCTGATGCAGGGATCAGAACCACGAATTCACTAATTTCCTCAGTCCCAGCAGAAAGTCGTGGATTAGGAATTAGGAGAGCTAGGTGTAAATTTGGTGAGCATTGGGTAGATGTCTGATGAGAGTGAGGATATAGCAGGAGAAATGGGGCAGGTGTGATAAAGAAGAGACTGGGGACAGATTATGAAGTTAGAAATGGCTGGAGAAGAAGAAAAGGACCTAAAGGCAACAAGTGGACAAGGTTAGTTGCAAGAGGAGTTGAAGCCAACAACATACTCCCTGCTAGAACAGGAAGGGAACCCAGGAGCTATGCCAGCACACAGTTCTGCAGCTTACTGGCAAAATGCGAAGGTCCACACTATAAATGCTAAACTGTTCCAGCTGTCACCTACTCCATGAGCTCCAGGAACTGAGATTAGAGTGAGGTGACTCACATGAGTGACAGTAAAATGCCTTATGATGACGTTTCCTTTTTATTCACTTGGCAGTTTTAGAGCAGATGTGATGTGTGATACCTGGTAGTAGACACACATGGACTCTGCTCCCCTCTGCCAAATATTAGACGCAGGATGGCCTCCCACTGGCTGCTGTTAATGAAATGGATGGATCTGAGGAGCTTTACAACAGCACCATCTTTCAGGGCACAGCCTTGAATCATGCCCAGTACTGGGTGCTACAGTGGATGGCTTTGCACCCTGGCTTCGGATTTGCAGGAGCTCTGAGTCCTCATGGCTGCAACTGAAATCTCCGAAACTGGGTATTAGAATAAGGCGCATGCTAATTTTGCTAAGAAATATGAATAATTGGAGCCTTCAAACTGGGCTGTCCCATGAGTGATACTTTTTATTTTAACAACTCTCAGTTTCTTGTCCCCATCAGTAAAGAACGTTTTCAGGGATAACATCATTCACGTTCATGAAGCCTTCAGTCACAGTGCTGTTGAGCAAACAAGAAGTACAAGACACTGAGTCAAGCGTGTCTTCACCTTCCCTTACCGTGGCACTGAAGGACTCAGGCAGATGATTTACACTTGCTATTTGTGGGACATTCCATGGGGGAATTAAGCCTTCTGTCTTCAGAGCAGGATTGGAATAAGCGTGTCCTGAGGCCACATGCAGAATGAGGAGAAATGAATGCGAATGGCTGTCAATGAGTACAGACCAGCCAGAGCACATTGAGCACTTCCAGAGAGAGAAGTCCTTTAAAAGGGAAAGATAAAAAAGGACTAGGATCCCTCAGATTCTCACAAAGGAGCTCAATTACAGTTCTTCAGGCACTACCTTGTTTTTAAGTTTTCTATCTTTTAAATGCTTGACCTTACAACCTTAACGGTGTTCTTCTAATACATTTTTAAGGGGGGGGGAATTCATGTACATACCCACCCACAAACCAGGTGTGTGCACTATAGTTACTTAACATACATGTTGGATACATATTTCCATTCAAAAACACTTGTAGGAAGTAGTTTTTACTTAGCCTCTATTGCTCTTGTAACTGGTATGCCTCACTTAGGGAATAGTATGATTTTTTTAAAATGTCTTATCTTTATAAAAGCTCTGGAAAAAATGGGTTAAATGAAGACCGTTTCTTTAGCTAGCCCAGTTTGCAGTCCATGTTAATAACGAATCTGCACTTGGATTTCTCCCAGTGTCCTAAAAAAAATTGCCCCCAGATTTTACTTCTCTCTTGTAACCAAACCGCATCTGGCCCACAGGTGATTTACGTGTCAGGAGACCTATAACATGCTGGTATGCATATACAGGGATTCACAAACATGTGATACGTTCAGGCTAGAGCTCTCCATCATCCTGCATAGCCCATATGGGTGAAACGTGATAAGAAATCATTTCTTTTCACCAAGCCTAGGAGAAAAGCAGAAACCTGCTTAGGGTGTTGCCTGAGAAATATCTAATACTTGTCATAGTATATGGTAACTAAGACATTAGAAAGTTTGCAAAGCAGATAAAAGGCATAGCCTGTTTTTCAACTACTTCTGTCCTACTGGGGGAAAAAAAAAAAGATACCTGTGTGCAGTTTCAAAATGCCAGGAATGCCATGAGCTGCGATTCTCTTATCTTCTGTGCTGCTTTTGATTTTCCTGCAGTGATAAAGACAAGGAGGATGGGGAGACTGTTGCATTTACTTTATGCCAATCTCCCAAATGTAATTTGCCATTCTGAGGATAGGTGCCGTTAGTTGGCCATGGGCAGGTGCTGTAAGTCTGCTCTGCTGGTGCTTTTGGAATGGCAGAGGGCAAGGTTTCCCTGAATGTTGTGTCTGCAGGGCAGCATGGACTGTGAGCTCTTCCTAGGTTCATTTCAAGGTACCAATGCTTGACCTGAAAATATTAGGATGGAGCTCTCTTAGAGATGATTACCTCTCTGTGTTGCGTTGTAGCAAGATTTCAGATTGACCTAGCCAAGGATGGGTCAAGTCATGCCTGTAAGAGTCCTCAAATCTCACCCTTCTTGGAGCCAGCAGACTGCATTTAGTGGAATAAAGGTGCTTTCTGCACAAGGAGAAAGAAGAAGACAGAAGGACCAGCTCTGTCTCTCTGCCTCTCTTGACAGGCAGAAGTATGTGGAGAGCTGAGATCACCTGAGGTCTTCAATACCAGCCTGTTCTCAGAGTAAGAGGCCAGCATAAAAAATCCTGAATATATAGCAGAATACTCTGCAGCTATCTCCTGTGAGTGCTGTACTCTAATCTCCACTCCGGATCTGCTGGTATTATCACTTTCCTTTCTTTGCCAAGTGACTGGCTATCTTCCTGGGCTGAAGTGTTGGACTTTGCTCTTGCATTGGAGAGGATGTGATATGGCTGTATGGCAGCCAAACTACTCATGAATCCACTGGAGCTGTGCTTGGGGGCTTCCAGACACTGTATAGCGGTGTGGCAGTCATATCCTTGCGTAAGATGCATCATACTGTGCTTACTTCCTAAATGAGCCTGGCTAATCAGCAGAGAAAGACCATGGCAGAGCCTTACCCCGCCTCCTCCCTCCCTGTTCATGTCCACCTTTTCACAGATCTGAGAGGAAATGGGAACTTCTCAATGGGGATTTTAACCAGACTTCATTGGGGATGCTAAGAGTGGCAGAAGCTATTCTGCCTTCTTTCCAGTTCTTTTTCAAAACAGCATCCGACCACATTTGACCCAAAGTGCCTGTGCTGATTTTCCAACAAAGTGATTCACAGACCAACTGAAAGGGGCACCTGAGGGAGTCTGGCTGCAAGCAAGACAAGAACTTAAAAGTTTTGCTGGCAGAGTTATGTAAAGATACCAGAATGAAGAAAACCATATGCATGTGTGTGCATCCACACACGCAGGTGCACACACACATAAATAACCACACAAACGTTCACGTGCATCTTGTTAAATACTTGCTTATTTCTTCCTTTGCTATGTTCTTAATAAAGACCATTTGTTTTTTTCTATGTCTCTATAGATGCCCCTTAGTGTGGCTTTGTAGAGCACCTTTGTACTATGTAGTAGAGCACAGTCCCATGAGCTGGTGGAGTCCTGAGCAGGTAAATCCTCACCGTTCTGTGCAGTTGTGCTGGATTCTTTGCTTAATGCTGGCAGTAGTCTTGTCACATTCACATACTGCTAGTTATGCTTGGCTGAACCATCCTGGCAGTGTAATTATCTTGGATACAGCCTTGTGCAAACGTCTCTTTCCTGCATTCATAGAATAGGATAGGACCTCTCCATATACAAGACTTTGCATTTGCCTTTTTGACCATCATGAGGTCCCTGTCAGGCCATTTTTCCAGTTTGTATAGTTCCCTTTGAACAACACCCCTGCGCTTCAGTGTATCAACTACTCCTCTGCATTTGGTGCAATTCACATCTTGCTGAGAGTATTCTTTGCCCCACTATCCAGGCTGTTAATGAAGATATAAAACAGTATTAAGCCTAATATCAATCCAAGAGGGATGGCACTGGTTACTGGCCCTTAGCTTGATTTTGTGTTTCTGTCCATCCCACTTTGAGCCTGCCAGTCCTTCACCAACCCTATCATCCAGTTACTCAGTTCATATCGTATCTATTTGGCTATAAGGATAATATGGGGACCAAATCAAAGGCCTTGCTAGAAGTCAAGTAATATATCATTCACTGCCCTCCCATTATCCATGCAGTCTGTCACCTCACTGTAGAAAGCAATCAGGTTGGGCAGGTGTGATTTATTCTTGGTAAATTGACAATGTCTCCTCCCAACCCCCTTCTCGTCATTCATGTGCCTGGCAACAACTTCCAGGAGAATTTGCTCCTCAACCATCCCAGGGACTGAGGTTAAGCTAACTCTTCTGTAGTTCCTTGGATTTTCCCTCTGGCCCTCCTTAAAGATGGGTATGACGTTGGCCTCTTCTCAGTCTTAAGGAACTTTCCTTGATTGCCACAAGCTTTTGAAGATGATACAGACCAGCCTCACAGTGACACTGCAGGGCTCCCTCAGCACCACCACGTGCATACCAACTAGACCATGAACATAAGTATGTCCAGCTGGCTTAAATGCTCCCTAACTCTGTCTTCCTGTACTGTGAGTAATGTTATGTTCCCCAAGATTAATGTAAGTAAATTTAGGGATCTGGGACATCTGAAGGCAGATCTTACCAGTGCAAACACAAGCAAAAAGCATATTGAATATCAGCTTTTTCCATTTTTTTTTTTTTTTTTGTCACGAGATCCCAAAGCATATTGAGCAATGGGCTAGCTTTGTCCTTAGTCTTCATTTTGCTGGCAGTGTATTTATAGAAGCTCTTCCTGTTGTTCTCCGCATCCCTGCTTGTTTCAGCTCCAGCTGAGCTTTGGGTTTTCTTACTCCATCCCTGCATGCTCAGGCACTGCCTCTGTGCTCCTCCTAGTTAGCCCATCCCTGCGGTGTCACCTTTACACTTTCTTTTTGTGTTTGAGCTCAGGTAAGTGTTCCTTTATTCACGTTGGCCTTCTGCCATGTGTTTGCTTGAATTTCCACACATCTGAATGTACTGTTGTTGTGCTTTGAGGAGGTAGTCCTTGAAAACTTCCTGAAGCTCCTTTGGGTCTTTTTCCCTTCCACGAGAAGGTCCCTGAACAAGCCAAAAGTTTATCTCCTGAAGGCCAGGGCTGTGATTCTACTGTTTGTCTTGCTCACTTCTCTCAGGATTTTAAACTCTACCATTTTATGAGGACTGCACCCAAGGCTTCCCTTGACCTTCACATCCCCAACCAGTTCTTCCTGTTTTCATGAGCAGTAGGTCCTGCAGAGCATCTACCCAAGTCATCTCATGCATCTCTGCATCGTGGAATTGTCTTCAACACACTCCAGAAATCAGCTGGACTGCTTGCATGCAGCCCTTTTGCATTTTCAACAGATATTGGTACGGTTGATGTCTCCAGTGAGTGTCAGAGACCATGACTGCAAGACTTCTTCTACCTGCCCAAAGAGGGTTTCATCTACTTCCTCTTCTTGAGCAGCTGGTCTGTAGCAGATGCCTGCCACAACATCACCTGCATTGGTCTGTGCTCTGATCCTTCCCCACAAATTCTTGACCAGTTTATCAACAGTTCCAAGGCAAGGTTCTTTGGACACCTGAGCTGACTTAGATATTTCTGCTCTGGTCTCCAACTTCCAGTTCTGGGGAGTTGGAGTCACATCAAGTTTATCTGCATGTACTGGTGTAAAATCATCCTTTGTGGCTCCTGCAGAAAAAAATGTTTCAGTCCAGCTGTTGAAAATAACGTCGAAACTCCAGGCTGGAATTTAAAAAAAAAGGTGTATTTGTAAGCATTTATGCTCTTGTGAGGTACTGATGTATTTGAGAAATCTATTAAGGGAAGATGGGGGGAGGGACGGGAAGAAAGATAAACAAAAAAGAAAAAAAATTAATTTTGTATTTGGCTGTGAATAAAGTATTATGATCACCTTCCTCCTTCTTTTTATCTGCTGGCCAGGTCTATAGCTTTCCCAGGGAAAGCTCATTTTCTGTGCCCACAGGACTTCTGCTTACCAAAATTAGTGTCACAGTTGTGTGAGGTCTTCACTGTGGAAGAAATGAACCTAGCAGTTAGTGACAGCCACAGCCATGCATATCTCTGAGAACTGGACAAGGGGCTTTGAAATGGACTTGATGCCTGGTAGCTCAGTGGAAGGAGCAGTGAATGAGGGTAATGTGTTCCCACTAACCTGCGTTTCTGAAGAGGGAAGAAGTGGGTGCTGTACTCAAGAGTAGCTGCAGCTTACTTCATAGGGGAAATTTAGCTTCTGTCTCCTGGAACTACAGTAAAACCTAGGCAAGAGGTTATAAATACCACAGCCAAGCCCATGTCCCATAGACTAAGGCATGATTGCAAGTCTAGTGCAGGAGGCAGTGAGTGTTTCTCCCAGTAGGGCTGTGAAGTGACCCAACAGTCTGAAAGCAGATGCTTTGATGAGGACAGTTTTGGGCATGAGCCCAAAATAAGCATCTGAAAAGATGTCATCCTTCGGGACACTGTTACCTCTCTCTGCCAGGCTTCAGACTCAGCCAGGCTAAATCCCCATGAGTCAGAGTGTGGAGCGAGGGGATTGGTAACACTATCTTTTAGCAAGATATAGCTTTCATGACTCTCTCTTCTGGGGGCACTGATCTCTGTGTTGTCCCATTAGCTCTATCAATGGCCATTAATGAGGACAAAGTGTTTCTTCCTCCAGCCAAAAGCACATTAAGTAGGCAACCGGGTTGCCTTTTGGTAACCCCATCTTCTGCTTTTGTTAGTCTCTTCAAACCTGTGCTCAAGCATGTTCCCAAAGGTAATCACACGCATTGGGCTCACCCTGTCAGCCTATTCATTTCCTAATTCCTTCTTTTCTCATCATCACAGTGCCCTCGCCTCAGTCATTCTACCCTGTGCCACATATGCCAGGTCCGGTTTTGGATGATTCGGTAAAATCTGAATATGCTAGCCTAAGGGGGATGAGATAATTTCTTCATAGAAAAGATGTGTTTTAGATGAACTATGACATAATATGGTGATGTGTGTGGTTGGGGGGGGGGGGGAGGAGAAGAGGTATATTTCTGGCAAATTAGCCTATTGAAATTTTAAGATAGGTATACACATGCATGTGAAATCTTGTATGAAATTACTTACGCAGACTTAACTTGGGAAGTCACCAGCAAAATCACTTCAAAATTAATAAATCAGCTGACAGATAAGACTGGAATAACTTGTAATACAGGGAACTGGTACAAATAAATAAAGCGTGTGCCAGGTGATTCTTGTTGGGCAGTCTTTCTTACATCCTTTCCCCAGTAGAGAGCAGCATCTCACCAACTGTTTCTTTTGCACGTTCCTCCTGACAGAAGCTGTAAAAATGAGTCTTGGTTCGTTTCATATTTGAGTTCATTCGTCACAGCTTGAGTTAAACTGAAAGCTTTGCAGGTGTTGGTTACAGTATTAAAGGTAGTTTTAAAAGTCCCTAAGAAAAGATAGTGAGAGGTCTGCCATCCCCTAGCACTGTCATTCAATTTGCTGGATAGCGGGATGAACAGATACGCTACATCGTGTTCTTTGTTTGGGAGGTTTCGCTTCCTTTCTATAAACAAAATTTGCAGCATCCGTGTGTTAAGACTGAAACTTTGTTTGGCTACTTATATCACAGAATCATTAGTTCTACTCCATCTCATACCTACTGGGATCATGCTTTTACATGAGCCTGGGTGATATTTGCAACATTCTCCGATTTCTTTTATGGTCTCTTTTCGTAAATGCCAGGTCAGGAAGAAGAAACACAGTCATGTGACTGTCGGGACAAGAATGAATCACAGCATGACTTCTCATTCTCCTCAGGGCATGCAGCAAACCTTTACCCCCAAAGACAGGACCTCTCCTTAATATTTTAGAAAGCTGTTTGTAAAGGGCCTTTGAAAATCTTGGACCTGTGTGCATGTATTTTTTATGTGTTTACTTCTTTATGAAGTACAAAGACACTTGCTGGAGGAGGCTAGGGGGGATGGCATGGAATTATTTTCTATTTTTCCCCTTTCTATTTCAGTCTAAAACCTCAAGAATGCCATGTCAAATTTTATCTTCCTTTCTGGGGATCTTAGAGATACATACTATGTGATTTCATGCTTTGACTAAAGGGGATGAATTTTGCTAAAAGTTGAACAAGATTTCATTTGCCCAAATTCATTAATAGTTTAAGTTAAGGGATGAATAACAAACACAAAAATTCCAACTGCTAAAGTCCCTCTTTCCCTGCAGCGCTCATCTTCTTTTCTCATGTCATCACTCACATGACACAGGTGGTGATGTCCGCTTGTGTCATCACCAGTCCACATGTTCTCTAGCTGTGATAGTCTCAAGAGCAGAAAAAGTCTCCCAGTTCTCTTGATGAAGTTTCATAGCTCTGCATCCTGTCTGAACTCAGGGAGTGTAACTGCTTAGTCTGTTCCTCTCCGTCAGGAAGCTGACAGGCATGGATAAGGCATGAGCAGGGTATCAGAGCATTCACAGATCCCAGTTAACACACTAGGGCTGACATAACGGAGGAGGTGAACCTATCTTAGAAAAGGCAGGACCTCCATGAATCACTGGGAGAAGTAGAAACCCAGCAGGCAAAAAAAGGTCCTATTTTGTGTTTAAGGACATGTTTTACCTTTGACTCAGACAAGAAGATACGGTTGAAAGGTTTGCAGTATACCGGTGAATCTGCCTTTTCCCATAGCAGCATCAGTTGGATGGAAGATGACCGTGAGTTGGCAGAGTGTGGCAGTGCACATGTAGTACAAAGAAACGGAGGGTTCCCCCGAGGTCAGGGGACCTAAGTCAGTGCTGAGCTATTGCAATAAGGAGCGTGGTGTTCCAGGGGAGGTTTAAGCTGGATATTAGGAAAAATTTCTTTGCTGAGAGAGTGGTGAAGCATTGGAACAGGCTGCCCAGGGAGGTGGTGGGAGTCACCATCACTGGAGGTGTTCAAGGAACATGTGGACGTGGCACTGCGGGACATGGTTTAATGGGCATGGTGGTGTTGGGTTGATGGTTGGACTTGATGATCTTACAGGTCTTTTCCAACCTTAATGGTTCTGTGATTCTGTGTGATTCTGTGGTAGTGGTGGTGCTGCACTGCTCCTGTGAGGGGGGTGCCGCAGGGAAAGTGGCAATGGCTCATGAAGCTTCTAGCTAGGGTAGCTGCAGTGACAGTTTTAGGGGAAGTAGCAGTGACACATGAAGTCTGGGGCACAATAGGGGCTGAAAGACAAGACACGCAAGTGATGGCCATGCTATAAAACGCTGAAAGTGTGGCAGCACAAGGAGTTGCTGTGAAGAGGAGAGCAAGCTTGTTCACTGCTGGGTCAGGAGCTGAGCTGAACACGCGCGTTGCTGTGGGTCGAGGAGCTGTGTGCGTGAGACAGGGCCACAGAGAGCTGACAGACAGGGAATGGCCGTCTTACACGGAGCTGCTCTGCAGAGGTTTGCAGTGATGCTAAGCAGAGCAGCTTTGAAGTGGTAGCTGTAATAAAAAAGAGCCCCTGCAATGAGTTTATACCACCTCTTTACGTAAATGTGCTCTCTCTCAACTGGGATATGAGGTGAACGAACTGCTTAGGCCATACCCTGAACATCTTCAACCTTGACCGTGGCTCCCCGTAGGATTTCTGCTCTGTCGAGCCGTTGCCATCCTTTTCATATCGTTAAAGCCTTAAAGTCTTCTGCATGCTGGAACATTTCCCTATAATCTGGGTCTCTAACAAACTGCTGTCATCACAAATGTATCACAAACAGCTCTTGCCCCAGGATACTGCATGTTTCTGAAGAACTGCTTTCCTAACATCATTCCAGTGAAATGCAGGAATCTTCTCTTGTTGTCTCACAATACCTCCTCTTTATCCATTTTTCTTTTAAAATAGTCAAATTGTACATTGTTATCTCTGTGTGTTATTAAATGTCTCTTTCATTACATTTTCCCCTGAAAGAGAAAATATTCTTTATCTTATTTGCGAAAGGAAAAATGGTTATTTAAATGGAGCAAACATGACCACAAACTTTTTACAGCAGTGTCTTGGGCACATATCTGATTTTATACTAGTGTAAAACTCTGTAAGACTTCCAAACCAGTTTTTGCAACACAGTCTGAGTGTTGCTTTTATAAACCCAGGACTTGGTCTGTTATTACTACCTTTATGTTGGTAAGAGATAAGGGTATGAAATTTGTCAAATGATTGATACGCTGCCACAGCTTTCAGAGGCTGCCTTCTTCAGCAATACCCTGTGATCCTGTTAGTGACAGTAACTGATTGTAAAAGTTTGTCTCTGTTCTGAAAAGTGATCATTGAGGAATCGATCCTTCCCCTTAGCTCTACACTGCCATTCCACGTACACAGTCAGTCAGATGTGCTTTCTTTAGGAACAAAAGTAAGCCTTTATCCCTTTTAGCACTGTCAAAAGATAGTGGGATCTGCCCCCCATACGTACAAATGTATGTACAAACTCCCATCTGCAGCACATAAAGCAGCTGCTCTATCAACCTGCCTATTACTGCTCTTCGAAAAGCCTGTTGGGTACCAACATTACACAGATGTCCCTGAGGACCCATGTTAAAGGCAGCAGTTTACAGAAGAAATTGTTTTTCAAAAAATTCATCTTCTTGGTTCTCAGTCAATGAGCTGGAATATGTTTAAGCTAGTTTACTTTTGGGCAAGATTCGCATAAATACACTTATGGGTACAGATACTTGAAAAAGCAAATCTTAAAAGCTATATATAGAAGCAGGTTTGGGGTGGTATTCAGCTGTCTAAACATCAGCATCTAACATCATCTGAGTTGTTCTTTGATATCCTGTTTGTCTGGAGCTGCTGCTTCGGCAGGGGTAGGCTTTCCACGAGTCCTGTGTCATTTCTGTCTAGCTCACGTGAATGTCTTAGACATCCTCCAGTGTCTCAAATTGCACCAGATACTTGTGTGTACACAACTGAATTGCAGCTTTTGAAATAAAGATACAAAAGTATTGGCAGTGTTCAGATGGTTCTTGGAGATATTTTCATTTATTGATCTCCTATAGCATCTAAATAAATCTGCAGAGTTTGAGTTTTACATGTCAAATTTTGGTAGTGAATTGTCTATAAATCATTTAAGGGCGAGAAGCTAATTGCAGACCTTGTGTAGACTATTTGGGATCAAGCAGACTCATTGGAGGGTTATTTTCCTGATGAAAAAGCTCTGGTTTTGAACTTGTATCCTATAGGGGAAAAATTACAATTTTACTGGACTATTGCAGTTTTCTCTTTGGAAAATCAAAACAGTATCTTCCCAGCAGCATACCTTGAAGACTCTGGTCCACTTCTCTCATCTTCATTGAAGAAAAGCAAAGACTTCAAGGCTGCCTGTGGAGGAGTTGAGCACAAGCTTGAAGGTAGAAAAAAGGTGATGATCAAGAAATCAAAGTATATGGATTCATAGACAATGGAATCTGAAAGGGTGCTTTTTTCATTTTTTTTTTTTTTTTAATTTAAATTATTGCCATTTTCTTCCTGCATTGAGAAAGCAGAAATTATGATGCTTTCAAGCTGGGCAGCAAGCAAGCCACCAAGCTCCCAAAATGGAATATTTTAGAATTCCTATCCCATGAACAACGCCTGGGGTTTTCTGTTTTGTTTTGTTTATTGTGAATCAATATGAACTTGTTTTCCAGTCTCTCAACATTTTCCATGGGATGTTGATTCTGTTACTCTGGGCCAAATCTATTATTAAGCTTTTGGGGAATAGTTTCCAATGGCAAATAAATATGAAAAATAAATTAATGACTACAAAATCAATGTAATTTCTGTGAGTTACGCACTCAGCTGGAGCTCAGGATGACCTCTCTAAGATGCAGATACAGATCTCAAAAATCTTGACATGACTTATGACATGTCTTTCCCACCTTTGGAAAGCAGCCTAGGTTACCAATGCTGTTTTCCGTGTGCACTCTCAGCACTGGATAGCCATGAAATAGGATAAAGCCTTGCATCTGGGGACTTCTTTTTTCTAAAAAAATTAATTTTGGAAATACCAGATGAGGTCCATGCCCTTGCTACCTTTCTGTTACATTAGGAAAAAGGCTGGGGAGGCATAAAAAGTCTTGAAAAGCTCTCCATCAGGCTGCAGAAGGCTTTTTCCAGACCTTGCAGATGATGGGGGTATTCCTCCTAAGCACCATTTCTCATGAAGGCCAACTATCAGCCTGGCTGCCTCTCTGAGATGCTGCATCTCCTGGCTCCTGTTGAGGACCGGCTAACACGCTCAGCCTCTGATGTTGTAAAATAAAATACAATCCAGCGTAGCACCCTTGAAAAGCCATCAACACCCTTGCTCAACTGAGAGTCACACTGTGTGGAGGAGAACCAAACCAGCGTTGCTTTGGTCCATTTGTGAGACTGCCGGAGTGTGTCTATGCCTCTTGTTCTTTCTCCTCCAGTGTCTGCCAGGTGCAAGTGCTCAGGATCATGAAGGATCTATGCCTGGAGGTTTATGTGCCTATGTTTCATAATTATCACCTATTTCCAGCTAAGGTGTTATACTTGCTAGCCTAAGGTGAGGAGTAGAGGGCCCTGTTACTAATGTTTTATTCTCCTACTTACTGTAACCATTTTGGATTTCAGCCAGCGCATATAAACAATATGCCTGTGCCTTTACAATTCTGCATTGCCATTTTAGCACTCTGGATATTAGCCAGTGCCTATAAAGTGTGTGGCATTAATTTAATTTCAGTTGGTTTCCTAGACATTTACTTTTAATAAATGGATCCATGATGGACATGTCTATCTAAAATAGGAATTCCAATCTATTGGAAATAAACTGTATTTGGTTAAGCTCTGTTGGTGGCACAATTATCAGCATTGCTTTTAACTTTCGTCTTATTTTGGTAATGCCAGATGAAAGATGCTTTAAAGAAGAGTGTGGCAATAGAAAGAAATATTTCCAGTGGGGCTGAAAGCTTGATGTTTTATATTTTATGCCCATGCGGACATTCAGGCTACGATCGAAATGACTTACTGTGATTTACCTCGTTCCCATAGTGCACTTCAGCATTGCAGTATTAGACATGAATTCTTCTCATGTAGTCAAAGAGACTTGCTTTCATACGTTCAGAGTGCCATTACTCATGAATTAGAAGCAGAAGCAGTCATGGAGATATCCCAACAAGGTGGCTAAGGAGTGGTGAGATTCTAAATTATCTCCTGAAACCTCTTTCTTTCGTGGACAATTTGGAAGGAGTAAATCATAAGCTACTGCACCAGCTTTACAACCTGTATTTTTTCAGAAGAAAAATTTCCACTTGTTCATTTCATGTTCCAAAGAAGTACTGAACTGGTAATGTATTTGAAAAATCATAATAATATTTAAATTAACGGTAGGAATAACTTTCAAGTCAGGATTAAAATCGGTAAATGAGCAGCGAAGCAACTACAAATTCCATCTTCCTTTGTATTTTCAGAGAGGTATCAGCCTACATCTGCTGCTGCTATATTTCTGGTACCTTGAGCAGAGTCTGCACCAGGTAGTACCTCTAGCGTTGCTGGATATTAACTTACACAGGGGTAATCACAGAATCACAGAATCAATAAGGTTGGAAAAGACCTGTAAGATCATCAGGTCCAACCATCACCCCAACCCCACCATGCCCATTAAACCATGTCCTGCAGTGCCACGTCCACACGTTCCTTGAACACCTCCAGGGATGGTGACTCCACCACCTCCCTGGGCAGCCTGTTCCAATGCTTCACCACTCTCTTAGGAAAGAAATTTTTCCTGTATCCAGCCTAAACCTCCCCTGGTGCAACTTGAGGCCATTTCCTCTTGTCCTGTCACTCATCACTTGGCAGAAGAGATCAGCACCCATCTCTCTACAACCCCCTTTCAGGTGGTTGTAGAGAGCGAGAAGGTCTCCCCTCAGCCTCCTCTTCTGCAGACTGAACAACCCCAGCTCCCTCAGCCGCTCCTCATCAGACTTGTGCTCCAGACCCCTCACCAGCTTCGTCGCCCTTCTCTGGACACGCTCCAGCACCTCAAGATCCTTGTAGTGAGGGGACAGAAGGAAGGTTGTAGAAGACTGTCTGAACATATTGCAGCTGTTCTTCATGCTGTGGAGGCACCGTGTCTGCTCAAACTGCTTACTGAGCCCCAAAACAGGGCAGCGCTCTCCCTTCAGCCCCTGTAAGCAGGTATGCTGCATCAGAGGCTAAAAGTACATCAGACACGTATGTTCCTGCCTGGTCAAATTCAGTCAACTGCATTTTAAAAAAAAATGAACTGTTACAGAGGACTTTTCCTTATAGCAGTGAAGATTTAATCAACAAAATTCTTGTGGGGACTGATAACAGCAAAATTTAGAGATGGGCATGGGCCCTGACTGCAAAATCCAGATCCCGGTCAGAGTCTGAGGAGTGCATTGCTGTTTTCAAGGGTGTTTTAGCTAAGAGTGGGAGTGCATGTGTGGATAGGAGGGGCTCTTGGGGTGGTGGTATTTTTTCAGCCTGCTGTTGTAGGCTGAAATAAATTTATTTATAAATTATAGATAGACAGATATATAAAAATAAACCCTGAATAAATTTAGAGAGAGCTTCTCGTTTTGCCTTCTCCTCTTTTAAAAATTTACAATTGTTTTTTCATCTATTTTACTACTTGCAACATGATAAAGAACTCTCATGCATGGGAATCAGCTACTCATTTTCTTAAAACTTTACTGATGCTGTCCTGTAAGGATGCAAAGCTGTGTGTTAGGGACGGGGCATTTAGCTAAATTTAGGTAGCATTTTGTGAGAGGTGCTACAGATTTATCCCCACACTCAGGTGCCAATTATACAAACTCTGTAGAAAACAGAGGGAAAGAGAATGGAAGTTCGTGCAAGTAGTTTGTATATTCTTTCAAGATACAAATGTTTAACAAGAGATGGAGTTCTTATAATGTTAATTCATCTGCATTTCAAATATGCTGTATTTTTTTCCTGCTCCTGTCCTCAAACTTCAGCCTCATCAGTCTTCCGGTAGTGTATTTATTATTTTATGATTCCAAAATGGGTGAGATTTCTATGAACGTTTCCAGATTGCTACATAATGCAGCAGAGAAAACACAGGGAAAATTGACACACCCTGGCCATTTGGGTTGGAATTTCTCTGAATAATGGATTTTCTCTCATTCTCTGTCTTTCCAACATAGATGTGGTTTTGATTGGCAAGTATGTGTGCTGTTGTAATAGCTGCACTTGCAAACTCAACACCACTGGATGTAGTGTATCTTTAGTATTAATTTCATTTAATATTTGACCAATGCTATTTAAGAATCTAATTGCTTGTGCTATTCTAATGCGGCACGTTACAGCAAATTGTCAAATTTCAACATGCTCCTAAAATCACATCAGCTCTTACAGATCTTTCTATACTTGGTGGCTACTTCTAAGGTTATTGTACTTATATTAACACCAGGTATCAAGCAGTATTATCTTGGTTTCTATTTCTACCTAACCTGCATGAAGAGACAAAAATTTAAGTTTTCCGATGTAATGAAAAGCTCTCTAGCAGATAGAGGATTGAAAGGGTTACCAGGAAAGCAGAGATTGTAATTTTGTCAGCTTTAGGGGGGGCAGAAAGTAGAGCAGGCTGGAAGTCACCAGTAGGTGAAAGGAAGCAGAATGTCTAGATGTTAATTCACAGATTTAAATGCCAGCTAAATTTTGTTTAAAGTTTTCCAGCCTTAGCAAAAAAGGCAGAGCAGAAGAGGAAACAAAACAAACTCAGGTAAATACATAGATACTCTCTTGCACAGCAAAGTGTCCAAAGAATGGAGTGCTGATATGCACTTTTAAAGAGCTGCCAAATTCATCCCTAGACATTGTGTAATGATTCCTATATGCGTTACAAGGGGCTGTGATTTTTAACCAACATTTGCCAGCCGTCTTATAGTGAACGTACTGGAGCTGTGCATAGCACTGATTATGTTTTACTCTATGTATGTGTCCTAAATTTCTTTTATATCCATTTAGGGACATGTGGATTTCACTATTCCTATCACTAGTTTTAGTTCAATGCAATCTATGCTTCCACTAAGTGGATCTGTTCCTCGGGCTTAAAATGCTCTCTTGAGCTCTATCAATGTGCTTTATAAGGAAAACATTTTAAGCCACCCTCATACCTTGAGGAGACTAAAGCTGCAAACAATAACTTCTTGCACCAACCCACATTTGAGGTAGGAGCTTCATGGTTAGCAGCCATCTACTGGGGTAATATCCAGTGTTTGCATAGTTAATGTGAAACACCGCCTGGTATCCTACTAAAACAATGCAAAAAATCAGCTGAGAATTATGGTGAATATTCTGTGATTTAAATAATTAATACTTCCTGCAGTATGTTGTTTGTAAACATGTATTTGCTATCTCTCTGTCCTGAAACAACTCTTTGAAGTGAACAGTGCTACTCAAATTCAGAGCTTGTACATATGAGTGTCCACCGAAAATTATGCATCAGCTTCTTTGCTGTAACCAGTACACGGCAAAGCTATAAAGCAAGTAGCTGGTGTATTGCTTTCTTAATTTCAGTCCTGCTGCAGGTGCGGTGCGGTCTGGGAGATACAGATAACAATGCATTAATCCCTAAGCAATACCCCAGTCCCCAAATCCCAGGACACAACTTGCTTGTGTCGAAGTCGTTTTTTCATTGCTGTTCTGTGAACACCCTGGGCAAGAAGACATTGGGCAAGAAATAAAGGAAGACATCAAAGAGAATTTCTCTAGCCTGTTGACGATCTTCAGTTGCTGGAAATCAGCAACTCTTTAGCTGGATTAAGAATCTGTGGTTGTAGATGCCACCTCGGTGCTCATAGCACTCAAAGCAGGCCATAGAGCACAAAGAAAACCTTTCATCACAATAGCCTCAACACAGTGTTTCTTTTCTTTGTGAAGGCAAATCCCCTTGAAGGTGGCCTGTTCTCTACATTATCTCCTTTCTTTGGCACTAGTCAGTGCAAATTTTTCTTTAAAGACAGTGACAGTGTGACAGGAGTGAGACCTATCAAGCTAAATAATTGTGTCATGACAGACCAAAATCCCAATGACAAACACGTCAGCTGTACAAATTATTGCTCAGAGGAACTGCCCATTTTCTTCCATGGAGGTTACAAATATGGGTCCACAATATTCATATGAATAAATGCCTTCAGGTATTGCATCTCTGACTTTATTGACTGTCAGCATGATGCCTAACCAAATAGGATACAAATACAATTTTGGAATGTAATATAAAATCTTAATGAAAATGGGAATTTGGTGCTAGGCTATGATCCAGATTATGTTAATTTTATGCCCTGAATTTGAGGAAAGAGTTTATTTTAACGTTCAAGGCTTATAATTGTTACTTGTCTGTAAAAAGACAATTGGTACGATGGTCTATAAGAAAGATTTTTCTGATTAGGTGGAGATGGCTGTCATGCCAACTGGTGGTAAATTAATTAGAAAGTTTCAAAGGGAGGGCAACAGACATTTATGCTTTGTTTCATCAACAAATATTCTGTACTTACCTGTATATTTTACAGAAAAATGAGGTTTAGAAATGCTGTAGAGTTTTAAATACATCCACACACATTCATGTAATTGGATTTCTTAAATTATGATTGCTTCTTTTAGTTGCATCACTAACTGAATAAACCTGAGGTTTTATAGGGTTTATAAACTTCTTTAATTTTTTTGAAGTCAGCTATCTGCAGTTCAGTAAAAGCCAAAAAGAAAAAAAAAAAAATAGAGACATAAACATATTTCAGTTTTAAGAACTAACTTCTTGGGTATGCCCAGGACTGGAAGCAAATGACATATGTAATTCTCCCCTCTTCTTTATTAAAATTGTTCTTGTTTTGAGCTCTGTCAGATCAATTTTTTTGTACCAGTCATCGACATGTGGTGAATAGCCATTGCTGCATTTTGGGGGAGTTTTATACTGAGAGGCAAAAGGAGTGAACATTTTAGCAGTAGGTGATTTCTTCTTTTTCCAAGTATGGCAGCTGCAGAAAACTCCCCAGAGGTCTGGTGTGCTGAGAGCAGCCCGAGGGAGACGGATTAGTGAGCAGGGGGCAGGTGAGTTCATAAGAGTTGCGTGAGAAATGCAGAATATGTGATAAACACGTTTTTATCACATGGCTATCTTAAGAAACCTACCGTGTTTTCCAGAGACAGAGCCCTAGCTCGCGAGGGAGAACTGCTCCACAGAAAGCATGCTAGAGGGTGCGCAAAGCAGGTAGTGAAAGAAGAAAACATCTGATGAGCAACGATGACGTAGATTTTGTGATTTTGGCCTTTAACCTAGCTTTTCACTAGCTATTTTGCATGCTGAAAAAAATTTGGAAGTCATCTACAGTACTATTCCTCCTAAAGATAGATTTTAAAAAGAAAAGCATCAAGGTAATCAACCCAAAAATGAAAGTTTTAATTGCTTTTCCAATATGATTTATTTAATCTGGACATACTAGGCCAAATTCTCTTCTCTTTCATGGTGATTTTACTGGGATTATGCCACATTTAGAGCAGACTTATAAATCAGTTTATCCCCAGAACTTCCAAAAGAAGTTAGCATAGTCAGAAATGACTATACTGCTGAATGTCGAAACTCCGCACTGAGGGAGGGCATGGTGTTCTCAGCGGAGGAGGGTGTAACCAGAGCATCACCGTGATCCTTCCTTCCTTCCTCCTCCCTTTGCCCCTCCCAAGAGCGAATCATGTGCCCTACCCACAAACCCTGTTCCTTCTTCAAGGCTTAAGAACAAAGCTGGCACCTGTGACACCTTTGTCCCCACTTGCAGTAATTCAGAATGAAAACTGAATTCCAATAGTCAGCCAATAGCAGGGAAGAATTGAGGGGTGACTTCCTTGACCTACCTACCCTCCGTGTCCATCTGTTCTGGATGAGGGGCTGAGAGAGCACGGACAGTCTATCACCCTCACCAATCCAAACATAAATAGGAGCACCTATTCCTCAACTGTCTTTATTCTTTCTGTTCTTCCACTCATTGCTAAGCATTTGAGTGCCTCACATTCCTCTGTGCATTTTTGCTTAAACATCTATTGGAATTTAGTAGGGCATCTGGGAAACAGCTGTGTAGAGTATTCACTTAACAGAAAAAAGCTGAAGCACCGGCATATCCAACATCACCTCCTTCCACACATACAAATAAATAAATTGGACAACCAACTCCTGTGACATATGTGCTAAATACCACCTGTAAGTGCCTAGGTCTAAAACTTCAGCCATTATGACCCCAGTTCATGTTCTGCTGCTCTTTAAAGATGCCTAAATTTCCACATACATTTTGATCGCTGAAGCTCCAACCTCAGCTTCCCATTTGGAAAAATTAGAATTCAGGGCACTCACCAAGGCTGTGGGAGACTCAACTCCAACGCCCTTCTGGGATAGTGTCCCATACCCTGGTGCATGTTGTAACTGCCACTTCCTCTTGCATGGGCTTCATTGCTGAAGCTGCCCTTTTGATAGTCTTGCTAAAGGTTCTTCAGGAGTGGGAGATAAAATGTATAAATATGACCTCATATGCTAGTGGTAAGGGCACTCAGCTAAGAGAGGGAGGCTCTGGATTTCTGCCCTGTTTCCATTGAACATTTATACATTTTTAGGAACTGGGACCCAGGCTTAGGTAGGAGTTTGTCTTTGGCGAGAGGGAGATGATGACATCTCATTGAGAAGAGGGAAGAGAAGACATCAGAGCTGATTGTTAAGAGTTCCCTTCAGTCCATACCATGAGTAAGGGAGAAGTAACGCTTTGGATAACAGAATTTCAAGACTTATCTGGTTTCTTTCCTGCTCCATTGAAAGTCTACTTTTAGCACAGGTGTTTCATTTTGAGCATGTTCTATATCTCATAGAGTTAAATTAGTTCTATTATTCAGTTAGACCAATTACAGTTTGGCTCTGGCACACTCACTCTCTCCCATGGGCCAACACACAGAATATGCCCAGCTACCTGCTCCTCATACCTCCTATGATCTCGTCCTTTTACTTTCAGACAAGTACCCAAGCTGTAATTTTGGGTCTGTAGAACTAGTTCTTTGGGCAGACTGTCTGAGAAAATCACACTCTGGTCTTACTGTGTCTTCCATTTGGGAATACCTATCATCCCCACATCCCTACATAGCTCTCACAGTCAGACTGTGACAAGACTCATGGGTAACGAGCACAAAAAAAAAAGATGGTTCTTGGTGTGGCTGCAGGGCACAAGGTATTTTCTCTGGCTTTTGCATTCCAAGCCTGTGCTGCTACACTCTCTTTTGCTGAGGAGAAATTTCGGCTTCAGGAAACCTGGAACCTCTATAAAACAAGCTTGAAATAATCAAGACTAATCGCTGAGGATAGACCGTACAGGCTGAATATACCAGATATTATCAGAGTTGAATACAGTGCCTTGAGGCTAGGTGACTTCTGTTTAGGAAAAAGTGTGTTGTCTCCAACTGTAAATTGCCACTTGCAAAACACAATTAACTAACCAACTGCACAGAGATGAATAGAAAATTTAAACAAAGCTGTATTTGAGTGGTGCCATACAGAAAATGTTCTCTGCTGAGAAGACTCTATGTGGGCAGTGTCTGCCTAGCCAACAGCTAATTGCATCTCTTTGTGGTTTGTGAAGAGAAGAAAACCCACAATCAACCCCCCCAAACCTCATTTCTCTAATGAACTTCTCGAGATTTCAGGCCTGATGAAGAAAATCTGAAACACAGTTCCTGTCCTGCTGTCTCTCCTTTTGCTTATCCCATCGAAAGCTTGTGGGCTCCAGGGGAGTCAGGACAGTCATTTGCCTGTCCCAAGGGCAGCACCCACAGGAACTGTTCATCAGGCAGTAAAGAGTATTTGGCATATGGTACTTTGAGCCATTTAATGGCTAATCTCTGATTTGGGTGCAAATAATTTCTTTTCACTCTATATTCTACGCCCTAGTGTAAAGACCAGCAAAAGTGTGGCTGAGGGCTCAATAGACCTTGCCTGTCCCTAATCCCTGAGAATGCAGGGATTCATTCTAATAAAGGAAGATTAGGGAAAATAGTGATAAAAGCCTCAGGCACCAGGAGGCATCCAGGTCTTTGTCTTTAGAAGTTGTTCTGTTTCTTGCCAGATTTCTGAACCTTAGTTTTCATTCATGTTTCGATGTGAGATGAAGTAAAATGTAGGTAAGCTTTTATGTTAAATTAAGGAAGGGTAGGAGCCTACAGACTGTGCAAGTCAAAATTTCTAAGAGATGACCTTTTCGTGACTTCAGGTTTTGTATGCCCAGTAAGATACGTGTGGGATCTTGAACTATACACACCAAACACGAGGCTCCTGGGGTGACAATCTCCTTTTGAAAACGTCTACTACTGATTAAGAAGATGACTTCATCTCATCTCAGAGGCTTAGTCTGGGGAGCCTATGTTTGGAAAACTGTGTGCAGAGCCAGAGTAAGCTCAGGAGGTATGTGAGACACTAAGCAGGAGAAACCCACGTCTACAGCCTTAACCTGAGCCCTCAGTCCAGCCCCAGCAATGCGACGGGAGCTGGAAGCCACCACCGGGCTGCCACAAAACCTCCGTCCCCCTCATCCTGGAAGACCTGCTGTCCTCAGAGTAGAACACTGCTTGCACGAGCAGGTGTGGAGATTTCAGTCTGCGGTGTTTTATACGATGGAGACATTTGATTGCCTGTTTGTTTGTTTTAGAAACTGAACAACATCCGTGTGCAGTGGCATATTTTTGTGCTGACTTGATGGGAGTCATTGAGTGAAAAGTTGGCAGGTGGAAGATGTGATTTAGTCTTCTTGCTGATGTCCCTTCAACTCAGGTGGTGATTTTGTTGCCAGAGGAAAGATTTAACGTGTTTTAAATAATCTCTGAAGAAATCTTTCCCAGATCCCAGATCTAACACCTAATTCTTCATTAACTTGCCACTCCGTTACCAGTTCCCTCACCCAGGGGTGAATAACTGATTGTTATCAGTCATGTCAATTCCCCTCATCATGCTGATGGCACAGAAATATCTTCTGCTTTGTAGGAAGATTAATACTAGTTTCATAATGGAGGGAGTAGGTCTTGGGGATGGGAGTTAGACACACCTTAATTAATACGTGTAGGGGGAAAAATGCAACAGCACAACTGTTGGCTTTATTCCTTAGTGTGTTAAAACTAGAGCTGTTCCAAAATAACAGACTTTTAAATTTTAAGCTATTGTTCTAAATAAGACTGAATAATTAGTCAGTTTTTAGTAACCTACTAAGATTTCTTTGGGCTCAATGGTGATATTTTCCCCATTTTTCTGATATCATTCTGTTGAGAATTCAGGAGCAGGGCGATGGTGGGGTGTACTTCTCAAAATTTGCTTCTTGCCAGCTAGTTAAAATATCAAGCGTTTGAAAGCAATTTAAAATTAGTATTGCTACCTAAAAAAGAATTGGAAAGAAAAACCAGTCCTCACACATTTTTTAGGGGGGAAGGTTTTTCAACTATTCCAATTTAAGCTGTAGATCCTGCAAAACCAGAATCATGGAGGTTGTATTAAATGCTCTCTAGACCGGAGCTGTATTGCCTGAGAAGCTTGTAAGCATAAACACGTCCTTCATACAAACATAATGTTTCAGCTATTTAGTGGTAACCTAACATTACATATTCTGTGATTTTAATTCTTTTAGTTCAACAATTTAGTTAGATTTGTCAATAAAATATATCAAGTTCTTGCTGCTTGGCTTGGTATTTGAATACTGAATCCTCACTTTCTAGAATTTACAGTCTAGCAATGACAATAGACTAGATATCCCCATTGTGTTAGGAATCAATGGAAAAGTTTAAATATACAAGTTTTGAAAATAAACTATAAAACTCTAAGCTTTCAAAATCATTTAATATACATTCTCAGATTTGGCTTGATATGTAAGACTGATAAATGGGGCATAATTGAAGTTTATCATTTCAGCTGCCTTTCAATAATGCTAGAAAAATTCAATTTGAAAGCTTAATAACTTAAGAGCAAATTTAAGCTTACCATTCAATACTGGACCAAAAGTAATTTTCGCAAACATCCCAAAGAAGATTAAAATATGTATTCTAAATTTTGACAAACTGCAAGCAACTGCGTTGAGGAAGTACTTATTTTTATTATAATACTACCAACTATTATGAATGGGAGAAGGTAAGACCAGGAAGTGCGCTTCAAACTAACCTGTAAAAAATTTGCCTATCTGTAAGGAACTAAGTTTTTTGATACACCACCAGTCCATTCAGGCAGTGGACAAAGTAGATAAAGACTGAATTTTTTGTAACACATAAAAGATAGGAAAGGAGAGCTTCAAAATGAGGTAATAATAGTGGTTTTAAGAATGAAATTAAACTCCGATAAAGAAATGTTGGTGATTTGGAATTTTTTTTAGCATAGCTAAAAACACTGCAGTTCCATTTTAAACTTTTTTCTAACCTTAATACAAGCTCCCAAACCTCTTAAAGTTGGTAGTCATCCTCCTGTTGGTGCCAGGATCTTTTCCAATGCCGATATCTTGTCTATGGTATGGTGATTAGTGCTGCTTGCTGCATTTCAGATGGGCTCCATTAGTAAAAATACAACATCCTTTTGCTTTATACTCACTGTCCCTGTAAAGATAGCCATGTGCCTTGAGTTTCCTTTATTACTGTGGCTGTGTAATGGGTTGATTTTTCCCCATGATAATTCCTAAGTTGACTTCCAGATCAGTAAGCTATCTGGTCTTTTTTTTTCCACACATACCTCCTGCAGTGTCTTTTCTCCCAGAACTTCTACAGCATTTTTCAATGATCTGTACTTTAATAGATATCTGTAGCTCTTACAACCACAGATATTACCCTCGGACTTATGTTATTCAGGAATAATATGAAATAAAAATACTAAGAGATAAGAAAGTCAGTCTTTTTATCATGTCTTTCCTGTGACGTAACATCACTGCCCTTGCTATTATATTACTGAAGGGTTGCAATGACACCTCTGCTAATTGACAGACACTCAGAGAATATTCCCTTCTGTTCTGCTTCTGGCTTCTCTCATTCATCTTTTCTCTACTTGTATTTCTTTAATTTCTCAGGTACAGATCTTCAATTACCTCTCAGCTGGACCTCAGCCTCAGTCTAATTTCCTGTCCTTTTACGCAATTAAACAATCAGGACCAGCTTTTCTCACCCATAGATCTGTCATTTGTTCCATTTATTTTCTAAGAGAGTTTTTTTATATATATATATATATATGTACGTATGCATGCATGTATGTGTATATTCATTAATTTTCTTTGTGATTACAAAAAACAGACTATAAGTATTTGATTTTTTTCACTGTCTTCCACCCTGTAAAGTCTGTGGTCTTAGAAGAGAAGAAAGATAGCAGAGAATTTAACCTTCAATGGTCTCTAAGCGCAGGAGTTTTCTGAACATTTGCTATTTTGTACCAGTGGAATGTCATATAAGTAAGTAACGCCTTCAGGAGTAAGACTTTTTTGGAGGGAATGAGATCTTAATGTTTACTGCAAGAAAACTTGAATGATTTAACTGAGAAATAAAATTTTTAACAGATGAATATTTTCAAGGACCTTTCTAAACCATTCCAAACCATCCTCTATCCCTCATTACCTCAGAACCAACAGAAAAGTCTTTTTCTAAACTTTTTACTTTATTCTGCTGCATTGTGGGGAAAAATGCATCATATTCCTACTATCATATTGTGCAGCAGACTGCAAGAAAGGAAAAGGACTGAGTTCCTGGATTCATCTAGGAGGGACAGAAAATGAGGCAAATAAGTCTGACCTCTCCTGCAGTTCAGATTCACCTCCTTGTCCTACATGTTCATAATGAAAGTGTTTTTAAATGCTTGGCATTCTGAGGCAAGAGACTTGGGAGAGATCTGCCCACCATCCCAATAAAAAAAGTTTTAATCATCCAGTCATAAACACATTTTTCTTCTTCTTGCTGTTATTATTGTTTATTTAATGACAAACTTCCTCCAGCATGCTAAGTGTGAAGCTGGGAACCATACCCAGAAAGGTTTCCCTACGCACAAATCATTACAGTCTGTAAATCTCCTGAGGAGCTCTTTTTCCAGTATTCTCAAGTCCTTCTAGTTCTTTCACAGAAGTATCAACGACACTATAGAAGCCTTGTGGTTTGGAGACGAAGAGCAAATCTCTCTGTATTTATGTGTATGGAAAGATAACAGCTTCGGGGAGGAACAGAAAAGGCAGCAATGTCCAATGTGCATGTGTTACAGCACATCCCAAGAAGGTGAAAGAATTGGTTTCCTCAACAGAGAAAATAGAGGTTTGACTCTCACAGGAATTGGTCATACGTTGGTGATGGCTGGTTCTTCTCCTCACTGTGTTTTTGGTAAGGTCTGGTTTCATACACAGATTATGATGATGTGATTTGGAGCAGCCTGTAGAGTCAGATGAAGGGAGGAATCACCAAATTTGAGGATCTCTCCACGATTTAGGTTGTTCTGAGCAGTATTAGTAGTGTTGATAGTTTTTTCCTATCCAGAATGTCTTACTAAGCCAGGACATGCAGCCCATCTAAACTATTGCCAAATGGTCAGGAAAAAATTAAAAACTGTGCACATTAAAACACTTTTCCATCCTGCATTAATTATTTTCCATGCTGTTAATTAAATGGATTCAACAGATGCCTACTATTTGACATCTTTGAAAACTGAAATTTGGAGTTTTCTGTATAATAGAAGTGATTTTTTTTTTTTTTTAATGATGAGTGACATGGCTCAAATTAACAATGTCAAGGCTCTGTACTGAGCTGTAGTAAATGCAGGGTCTAAAGAAAACAGTTTACAGTGGTTTCACATACAACTGAGTATAGTATGTAAACCCTGATGCCAGCCAGACCATTGCTAAATTCCTGCTAAATTCCCAATACCAGCAGCAGAGTAAACAGCTAATCTTGTAAGAGATTCCTGTTCCCTTGGGGAAGGGATTGAGAACAGCCAGCAACTACGAATGCAGGCTGTGCCCTTGGAGCCAAGGCTGGAGTGCCATGAAGTCTTTCACAGGGAAACAGCCCTGGCACCAAAAGGTATTGCCAGCGGCATCTCTGTTCCAAAATTGGGGCATTGTAGGTTTTGAGGGGGGTCAAGATTGGCAATGTGGAGCAGGCAAGGGAAGGCAAATAGGACCAAGTGAAAACAAGCCAAACAAAAATCTTACATAGTATGCAAAATCCGCAGGGGCTTCATGGGGGTCTTTCCAACAGGGCATATGGAAGAAATAGAGGGATTTGTTTCCTTCTCCAGGCTTCTTAAATCCCAAGGCTTGTTAAAGCAAAAGAAACTCTGATCAGATAAAAGAACCACCTTGCAAGGGTGGTCAAACACTGGCACAGGTTCCCGGAGTGGTTGTGAAGTCTGCATCCTTGGAGCTATTCAAAGTTTGACTGGATACAGCCCTGAGCAACCTGCTCTAATTCAGTATTTACTGATGGTCTGATCAGGGGTCTGGGCCACAGGACTTCCAGAGGTCTTTCCAACCTATGTTATTTTATGATTCTATACTATCTTCTGAAGGACTTTGTGTTATGAGCTAGATGCAGGTGCATTAAATAGGAAAACCTCTAAAAGGATCTGTCCTTCACCCTCGTTGCACCTGTTAATTTCCAGGTTCAGGGAAGAGCAGACAGGCACAAGCTGTATGTAACTGGCATTACCAGAAATCTGAAAGTTTGGGTTTTTTTGGGTGGGAAGAGAAAAAGAAATCAAAGTCACAATAGGAGCCGTGTGGCAGTGTTACATACAGGTACAACAAGAAACATATTTTTCCACAAACCACTTGAGCCCTCTTTAAGTATGGTACATTTTGAAGCCATCACAATTGCAAGCACATATGATCCCTTCCGTACCCTATACCATGGCAGGCCTCATGTATGTAAGAGTTTTAACTGATCCTTAATTCGCTATTTCCTACTGAATCTGAAAAGCCCATGAAATACAGTGGTTATTGGCAACCTCTGAGCTCTTGACTCAGTGAATCATTCTAGTTATGTTACTACAAGGGAGTGGAGTCTGGCAGAGGCCTTGGTTGAAATGTTTTCATGGAGTAATTCCTTTAAAAGGGGCTTTTTTTTTGCTTGTTGGCTTGGGGGAATTTTTTTTTTTGGAGGATGGAGGATCTTTTGTTTTCCCTTGGTTTCAGTCCTTCCAGCCTTGTCTTGACAACAACATAACAACTAACTGGCAGGTTCCCTCTCCCTCAGATTTCAACATAAGATAGCCCAGCACATGTTTTGAAAGGAGTTGAATATCTGGAGATTGGGAACTGCTGTCTTCTGAAGCACTTTGCTTCTTGAAGCACAACATCTTCCCTGGAAAGCTGAAGGTCCAGAGATTTTGAGGTGCCATTATAGCTTTTGCAGTCAGGGACTTTGTTTTAATACGAGCACAGTCTAAAAACACCCAGCAATATATTTGGTATAGTTCAGTAGGAGAAACACAGAAGATAAGAAAACTCACTATTTATTCTCTTGGAATTGTAGGGTCCCTACTACCTCTTCTTCTCATCACTAGCCTTTCACATATGAACAAACACCCGCCCCAAGGACGTATTCTCATAACCTTTAAATGAAGCAGGACATCTGACAGCGCTGACTGAGGAAGAATATTGGCCAGGTCCTGGTACCAATAGATGTAGTTCAGCCAGCATCACTTGAGATCAGACCATTTACACCAGTTTATCATCTAATCTGCTGATTTTTTTCCCCCTCTCCTAACGCACAGTAGTAGAAGCATATAATAATATGCAGGCAAAAGTGCTAAGTGGTGACATTCAGTTGTAAGATCACTCAGCTTCAAAGACAACAGGAACTGGCACACTGGGTGAGGACTAGTGGCCATGAAAGCAGGCTTTCTGTCTTTGACATAGATGTGGCAGATGTCTCTGAGAAAGACCTACTAGGCAGATGTAAGGGTAAAGTGCTCTTCTCTCCTCTTCTTTCAACACCACCTGAAATCTTGATCTGTATTATGTGACACATTTTTGTTGTTATCTAACGGTTATGGATATGCATATTAATATTCAATCTTATTCTGAATCTGATTAAATTTTTGGCTTCTCTAACTCTTTTTTTCCCACTGTACTTATGCCTTACATGATTTTTTTTAAAACTTTTATCACTTTGAAACTTCCTGCATTTAAATGTCATTAGATGCACACCATTATTGTGTTATGACTATCACGAACAGAAGCTTGCAATGTAATTACCTCACACAATTCATTATTTTTCAAATGCTCATGATATCTTCTTGTATTTGCCCCTCTTCTCAGTTAAACATTTCCAGTCATTTCAATTTCTCTTCAGGGTATGTCATTCTTTGGTCTTTCCTAACTTGGGGTATGTTCTCATATATCTCACATGAGGTAAGGATACTGTCAAAAAGACTGTTTCACAGAGCTCCCTTTTCCAGATATTTTACTGCCTGAATGCAAGGAAGCCCTCTCAATAGAACCAGTAGCAAGCTCCAATGGTGGGCAAAGCAGACCCATGCTATGTTCACAGAAAAGTCTCAGTGAGTGAAAGACAATTTAAGCCATCCGTAAACGCAACAAAAGGGGCCTTATACAGATCTTGGTGAAGGTATAGAGTCGTTATTTTAATGGGTTTTTTCCCAGCAGTTCCATATTAAGTTCATTGACAGTCCCTAAATATCATGCTTCTGTCCAGCACTGTATGGCTAGTTCTCAGCACTGTTAAAATGTGGAAAAATGGAGCAGAGAAGAAGGAACTCTGGAAGCTAAAAAAGAGGAGAAGAGTTCAGAGCATGAGGGAAGGAGCAAGAAGAGCTAGGAAAAAAATATTTCCAAATGGAAAAAGTTGTGCAAGTGAATGGAAGATAGATGGATTTCTGTGTTGCACACAAATTTTGAGGCAAACTATTTTCTCTTTCTAATATGCAATAAAGCCTCCTCTTCTCCAGAATCATATTGCTTTCCTTGTTTGTTTTTTTTTTTATAACACGGTCCACCTGTCTTGAAGGTCATTGTATGGAACTGATTTCAATAAAACACAAGGAGTTAAGTTAATGATCTTGATCTGTTTCCCTAAAGTGATAAAACCCTCCGTGGAAGGTCAGGGCTGTTCCAGCTCCAGCCAGACCTTGGGAATGCCTTGGCAGGGGCCAATAAATTCAGTTTGACGTTCTTCTTTCCCTGGATCCCTGTGTCTAGGTTACGCCTAGTAAAAATCAGCTGACTTTTAAGCAGTCTTTCCTTTGTTACAGCTTGGAATCTGCTGTCCCTTTTATGTGTTCCTTTTTCTCTCCTTGCTGAGGTGGCATTGGTGGAAATGAAATTATTGTGGCTTAGGAAGAGACAAGAGAGAGGTGCTGAGAGTACCATGTGGCTCGTATGTTTGCTTTCTTTCTGACAACATTCTTTTGAAGAGGCAGAAGATAAATTCCTAAGCCTGTTGTGATCCAATTTGTTACAGAAAGTTTCTAAGGAAGAAGTCTTAAAGTCATTTGTAACTTACTACACTGTCAAATGTTAACACTGTCCAGCAAGGTATAACATTGTTCTGCTTGTTTTCTTAGCAGTTCTTCTGAAAGCAGTGTGTGAGCTTCTCTATGTATAACGAGCCTTGCCCGTGGCAGGAGAGTGTCTTATGTTTCTTGTTACAGTGCAAACTTTGTTGATTAGAAACAAATGCAAAGCTTTGGGACTTGCCCTGTTCAACATCTGCCCTAGAGCCAAAAGAATAATTTCCTATGTATGTTCACATGGTTCCCACTCACTCACAGAGACAGAGCCATCACCTCACACTTAAAACACAAAAATAGAGAGTACTGTAGCAACTGCCTTTAGGGAACAGCTCTGTGGTGTTGGCAGTGAGCAGCAACGTTACTCCAGAGAAAAATCCACGTGGCATTGTGCCTGTGGCTGGCACAGTGTCTCTCAGAGCTCTGTAGCATGCAGTTACTACGGTATGCTTGACGGGAGGGGTGTGTGTGAATGTTTGGTCTTCCCTGTGCCCTCTTAAGCAATGCAGAGAGGAGGACTAGAACAAGGACTTGTTAATTCAAAGAACTGCAGGACCCCATAATACCTAGTGCTTGTGCAAGGACTGATTAGGCTCCCTTTGCCCTTCTGCCCTTTAGTTCCACCCAAAAGCAATCACAGCCTAAAGGGCACTCAATCTGGCAGATAATATTATATCCGATGAGAATTTGCTCTGCAAGTGTTCCCGCATTAAAAAAAAAAAGGGGGGGGGGGGGCGGGGAGAGAAAAAAAATAGAAAGATTAAAAATTTTGTCTGGATACAGAGTCAAAACAATACATCAAATTCAACAGAGAACTGTATAGAACTTGTATTTATATTAAGAATAACAGCATTTCTTTGTCAAAGTAGCTAGACAAAGAAATTACAGATTTTAGCAAATGTTTCTGAGGGAAAAAAAGGGCTTGGAAGAGAAGACGGATTCACTGATGATGGAGGGAGGGGGTGGAATTGGTGCTGACACAAAAATGTCTTACAGATCTACTGTTACTGCTACCAATTATTTCTGAAATGCCGTAGAGAATGCACTGAAATACTTGGATAAAAATAAATAGAGAACATATTTTTCCCTAAGAGAAGAAAAGGAAAGGTTGAAAGAGAAGCGTTAAGTCCTCACCTACATCAGTCCATAAGCTGTGGCACCAAGTAGCTTAAACGATATCACTCTCATTTTCTAGTCAAACATTTCATTAAGCAGTTTAGTGCAGAGGATTTAGGTAACTACCGTTATCTCAGGAAGAAAAGTGCTCCTTAGACCAAAACTATGCAGACTGTGAGATGGCCAGTGGGCTCAAAGGGAAACTTAAATAGGCAGAGTCCTCCGAATCAAAGATTTTTCTGTCTGTACTGCAGACTTAGCTTGGCAGTGACTTGCTCCCAAAGTATTGGCACTATGCATAAGATGAGTGAAGGCTGCGATAGAACCCATTGATCTGGGCTGTAGTATGCTCAGCTGCTGCTCTGCCTAACCCTCTGTGATAGATTGAGCTTGGACTGCAGCAAGATACCCACCCAGCTGCTCTCTCACTGCCCCTCCTCAACATGACAAGGGGAGAAAATAAGATGAAAAAACTCATGGGTCAAGATAAAGACAGGGAGATCACTTACCAATTACTGTCACGAGCAAAACAGACTCAACTTGGGGAAAATTAATTTAATTTATTGCCTATTAAAATAGATCCGGATAGTGAGAAACAAAGACGAATTAAAGCAACACCTTTAATCCACCCCTGCCCTTTTTCCCAGGCTTAACTTCAGTCCTTCATTCCCGACTCCTCTACCTCCTGACACCCCAGGCGGTGCAGGGGGATGGGGAGCTGCGGGTTATGGGGTCAGTCCATAACAGTTCCTCTCTGCCGCTCCTTCCTCCTCACGCTGTTCCCCTGCGCCAGCATGGGTCCTTCCACAGGCTGCAGTCCTTCAGGATAAACCTACTCAGGCATGAGTTTTCCATGAGCTGTGGGGGAATCTCTACTTGGGCACCTAGAGCATCTCCTCCCCCTCCTCCTGCTCTCACCTTGGTGCTCTCAGGGCTGTTTCTCACATATTTTTTCCTCTCTCCTCTCTGCCTATGTGGTGTTTTTGCCCTTCCTTAAATACACTTTCCAAGACAGACCATCATCTTGGCTGAGGGGCTCAGCTGTGGCCGGTGGTGGGTCCATTGGAGCCAACTGGAACCGTCTGTGTCGGAGCAGCCACCTCTGCAGTCACCGCTGCCAGTGCCTGGGCACCTGCATCCAGCACACCCTCATGAAGCAAAATGTTGGAAGACATGGTGTGTAAACAGATGAAAAAGATTAAAAGTCCATCAGGACTCAGCTGGTTTCAAACCTGCTGCCTGTAGGTTACCTTCCCACTGAGGCACGCGGTCAGAGGAGGCAGGAAGGAGGTCACATCAAGTCACACCAAGTTTTTGTGAACTCCCAACTGACTTTTTCTTGTAGGGGTGTGATGCATTGAGTTAGCACTGGTTCAGGGGCATGTCTAGCAGCAAAAATGTAGAAGCAAGGAGAAACTGTCTTGGGATACACAGAATGACTGGCTCATGAAGCCAGAAAAAGTGGCAACTGCATTTGAAGAGAAGTGCGTTGGGCCAAGAGAGTTTTCTTATTCCCACCACCAAGACAGTAATGTCACAACAGCTTCTCCTCAGACACTGGAGAAGATGGTTACTAAAGAGGATGCTACATTTAGATCATCCGTAATCAGAAATATCTTTCTCTTCCATTGCCTGCGCTTCGGCTCTGTCCATCCGTTCTTTCCTTAGAGGCTGAAGGCTGTACTTTGAACTAGGTGATGACAAGTCTCATATACCCAGAAGCAGCTTGTTTCCAACTTTTCTTGCATGTATTTACATAAGAGAAACAAGAATAGTGTGCTTGGCATACAGTTTATTCTAATAATATTCGAAGTAGTAGCATAAGGCAGTAACTGGGACACTGGTTGTTAGGACTTCTATTTGACTGTTAAGTCTTTTTTATGATCAGTATATCTACCTACAGGAGCATCACTCTTTTGTCTCATTCTGAACTGAATCCCTTGACATTAATTGAAACATGGCTATTAACTTAAAAGGGAGTAGGGCCTGTTTTTGTTAGCTATCTAAAAGAATGCAGGCCATGAGAAATGCCCACATTTCCCTGCAAAACCAAGTACACTTCCAAAAGGCATTTTGAACTTGTAGACTATTCAGTTTTCGTGTTCTACCAGCTGCAAAACCCCAGGGAAGTTTGGACTGTAGAAGATTTTCAGTTGCTGACCGGCTTTTCTCTGTAGCAGGAACAGTTCCAGTGCCATATCATCAGCTAAGCTCAAAAAATAAAAACCCAGGCCCCTTCTCTTGGCCTCGATCCCTCATCTTTCCATCCATATTCAGTTCTCTCATCTCATCTGTCCTTTGTGGGTTTTCACGTCCCTCAACCCTGCCGCTGGATGTCCTCTATCCTTTTTCCTCTTCTCCAGGGATCTTCTTTCCCAAGTGAATTTTTGTTTCCTCAGTGTCTCTTCTTTACTTCTTATCCAAGCCTCTGGATTTGTTTTCTCTCCCTTACATCCCACACACACGGCCGGACCTGCTTCTCGCTCTCAGCTTTGTCATTCTTCAGTCAGTGTACGATAACCTTTTGATAAGGATTTTGAACAATAATAAGGATTTTGAACAATCTTATAAAAGAGAGTAAATAATGTTATCCTTACTCAGGATTTCCAAATGGATTGTGAAATTAGCCATTCCACAAACAGTAGGACTACTGAAGCCTAGTTCCTGCTGGGTTTGTGCCATGAGGCTGAACTGGGCAGAATCTCTGATGTCTAATAAAAGGAAAAGTCATCTTAGTTTTTCCCTGGAAGGGAACCTTAAAGGATCTCTTGTCTTTCCCCAGATGCCATTTAGTAGCAATGTATTATGTCCCAATGACTGTTACCCCTTAGGATATTTGTCAGTCCCTGTTTGCGCAGATCAGCTGAGCAAAGAGTCTCTTTTCTGTGTTTTAACCCTTGGCTCCCTGGAGGGAAACAACAGAGGGGTGCACACAGGTGCCTACCCCTGCACAAGCCTGCCACATAAGGCCAAAGCTTGCAGCCCTGTGCTCCCAGCTGGACCATTAGCACAGCTTTGGAAAAGAAATCTTTAAAAACTCTGCATTTCATTTCAACGCAAGCATAGGTTAGTTAATCTGGCTCTTGACAAGAAAACGAGATTACGGCTGAGGAGACCTATGCAGCCTATGTTGCTTTTATATCATCAAAAGCAAGATTATGAAGTCCAACCTATAAATTACTGGTTTCTTTATTTGATATGTGGACGGCTGTGCAATAATTACTGCAGAGCGGTGTGCCTGCGGTGACTGGGGCTTACTGAAGCATTCTGGCCCCTGGCAAGAGCAGAAGAAATGACAAAACTGGCCATTACCTTTTAGTAAATCTCCTTCTTCATAGGAACCCCAAAATGGGGAAAGCAGAAATTAGTCAGAGACCTCAAATTAATTACAAAGTGTTGACTTAACTGGTTTTCGCAGGACAGCAAAGTGAAATGAATGGACAACAAGATGTTACAACAAGTAACAACAACAAAACTGTGACTCTGAGCGTTACTGAAATGAAGCAACCTTGCTTTGAATTATGGGATGGGGAATCTGAAAATGGGATGGCAATTTGGATCAGCACTGCAGTAAACATTACTTGTTTCTAAACTAATGGTTATAACACCGGTATGCCACTACCAAACCTTAGAAGCAATGTATGCATCATCACAGAGCAGAATCCAGTTAAAGACCTCATACCTTTTACTATCAACTTTTATTTCTTGAAGTTGGGGTTTTCTTCCCTTTTTTTTTTGTTTTTCATTCTGGTTTTAGGCAAAAAAGAGTGTGCATTATGTGGAATTCAAGAAAGCACATGCCACAGGAATGTCATCCTGCCCTCAGGCAAATAGCTTAGCAAACCCCAAACACCAGACTTCCAAAAGCAAATTCATAAGCTGCTTTCTGCAACCTACTATATATTAAAGGCGTGAATTAAACATGCTTATCCCTCCCATTGCTTTGCTGAGGCAACTGTTTTTGTATAAGAACAAAACTACCTAGAGGGATATGATCTCAAATGTCAGGTAATAAACCTTTCCTGTTCTCAGTAAATTTTTATGTTTATTTTTTTAATATTACCCAATCCTAGGATACTTTACTTCCTCCAGATTTTTTTAACCCTGCAGGGTATATTGCTGATGAAAACCAAGCATGAAAAGTTTTTAATATTTGCCTGCATTATTTCATACAATTAGAGGTAATTCTGTGTTAATACTTGAGACTACCTAAGAACAGAAAATGGAAGAAAAGAAAAATAAAAAGAAAATGGCTTGGCTGCAGTTATTCCTGGTTTATGCTGTGTTGAACTAGCTAGCAATAAAGGGGACTCTTCATGCCATTAAGTACGCAAATTTAGGTTGTTAGCACTCATTTTTCTGGCCAAGTCTTCCTGTTTGATTCTTGAGATGCTGGTCTCTTATAAAGGACAGTGCCTGGTGCCTGGCCCACAAGAGTTTAAGTCAAGTTCAGTATCTACTTGGTTGCCCCTTATGAGCCTCCATCCTGGAACGCTTCTCCCGGAGGGAAGCGAAGTGGTGGCTTGTGCAGCAGGTGTATATGAAGTGACGTATATTCCTGCCACTAGAGGGTAGGACGTCTCCATCATTTATAGCTGGTCAGGCCCCATCCTCTGTGTACGTACACTCTGCTTTTTCAGGAGTTTTCAGGACTTTTAAAACTGAGGCAAGCCCAAGGGAATTAAAGGGGTTTTTTTGAATATGAGCACCTAACTTCTGCAGTCCGTTTTGACGATCTCAGCCTGAGACTGCTTTCCAAAAAGCTGCAAGAGAACTGACCAATAGATCAAAAGGGAAAACAAAATCCTCAGGATTTGTGGGAACACAGAATTAAAAAATCAATAACCAGAGTTGTTTAGTGGACAGCAAACAGGAGAGGGAAATCCTAGCTTGTCAACCCAGGCTGAACATGGAGGGCTGATGTAACATGAAGCATAAGCCAAACATCCATTAGTCATGTTTCCATGTACTTGGGTGGTAGGATCTCTCAGCAGCCAAAACAAAGGTCCCAAGGCTGAGCAGCAGCCCTGGATAAAAATACAACTGAAGAGATCTCTGACTGTTAATTCTGAGGAGGGAAGAGCTCGTTCTCACTCCACTGAGGTAACAACTTCTGTGCCTGCGCAACAGTCCCACGACAGGGTCCTCAGCCAGAATGGAGGGTACCACAGCCCCAGCCAGGGGCAAGGGTTGTGCCCTGGCAGCTCTTCTTCCAGAGGAGATGACATTCTTTGGGAAGAAAACCTGCCTATTCAGTTCTAGGATTTGTTCTGCCAGGTGACAAATGCATTTTTCTGTTTCTATCTAATGGGAAAACGGAGGTTTAAGAGAAAAGTTACTTGTGAACTGTTAGAAAGATCCATGCAATTGGTTGTCCTAATCTCTAGCATTTGGGAACAAGATACATATTTGATTCTCTGTCTTACATTAGTACCTTGCTGTACGGTAGTCCGAGTGTCTTGCTGTTCTACATAACATATAAGCCCAGTGAAGAAAACTTGCAGCCTCAATTATACATGCAGAAGCTCCTCTTAACCTCTTAGAAAAAGGGGAAAGACAATAGGTTCTCAGTCCAACCCTTCTCTGTTTCGCCATCTCTTACAGAGAGGTGAAACAATTAAAAGTGCTTAAATCCGTAGGTGTTGCATAGGAAGAAAGAGGGAGGAGTATTCCTTTAAACAGCAGGAGATCCGGACCCTGTGTAAAAGCAAGAGGGTGCTACCTTGCCTTTGAAAGGAGCACAATACATACTGACACTACATTCGGGCAACCAGAATGGCTTTCTTCGGCTAATAGTGCTGGAGCCCCTCGCCGACACTGTCTGCCTCCCGCTCCCCTCGGAGCACAGACGCGGTGCTGGGGAGCCGGGGCATTTAGATGGCACCTGAGTGTTAACGTAAAAACGCCTGCGCCGAGTTCCAGATTTGCCACAGTTCAGTCTTTTATTGCGAAGACATCAAGTAGTCTCAGAAGTATTTGCTTTGCTAATCTGGACTACATTTAATGGCTATCAGATAACCCTGCCATGGTGATCGTTAAGGAGCTTTTGTCCCTGGCCAGTGGAAGTGCAGATGGCCTAGCAGCGAGACTGCCTTTCTTGAGAGTGCCTGAGGAAAGCAGGAACACGGAAATTCTGTGTTAAAAAGGACTGTGGATGGGTCGTTGTTGCAAGGCATCATGACCAAGCTCTTTCCCCTCCATCCTGCATGTGGAGGGCCTGGACTGGTAGAACAGGTCCAGGTGTTCAAGGAACATGTGGACGTGGCACTGCGGGACATGGTTTAGAGGGCATTGTGGTGTTGGGTTGGTGGTTGGACTTGATGATCTTACAGGTCTTTTCCAACCTTAGCGATTCTGTGATTCTGTGAACAAATCCCTGATGAGAAGCCAAGTTGATGGGGACTGTGTCTGTGGCTTGCTATAACCCCTGAACTGTGAAAACTCCCAGTACCGCAGCTCACTGGTAGTGTTGGGAAGGGAACTAATAGGATTAGGCGTATCAAGTCTGCACCCATCAACCGTAATGCAGAGACGAGGCTCTGCTGCTGCTCTTGTGGGAGGAAACAGAGCCAAAACCCTTGTGAATTGTACTGGAGCTAAATTTGCCCCTCTGGGCAAATGTGTTATATTGTGAGGTTTCCTTCAGGAGTGGGGCAGTTAGGGGTTGTAAGTGAGAAACAGAGAAGATGTGTGAGCACAACTAGAAATGCCGGACCAGAGAAACTTTGACCCCTGGAGATAAGGGCTAGACTCAAATCTAGGTAAGATGCAATCTTTGTTTGCAGATTTAAATGGGACTTATACCAGGCCCAGTTTCTGTTTACTAGCATAACCAAAAGCCTTGCCTGTCTTTCCAGTTTACAACCTGTCAGAATAGTACCTCTTATTTTTTTCCCCAATTCATTCCTTAAAAAAGTAATTTTAAAAAAGAAAAGCAGTCTCTCCTACTTTCAAAGATGTGTTTATTTATTTATTTATTTATTTACTATTAAATATTGAAAGCGTTGTGTTACTTCTTTTCCCCAAAACACCTGTATACAGGCAAAACAGGGGGATTCTCTGCATAAAACTCCCTACAGATTCCGACGGAAGGAATTAGATGGTCAAAACCAAGAAGATTATTGCAACAATAAAACATGTAAAATCCATTTAAAAAAAAAAAAACCACTTGCAAAGATTTTAAAAAAAAAAGGTTTTAAGAGGATTACCCTGATAATAAAGGACATAAAGAGACAGGTTTGTATATTCTGCCAAAAATACAGGGACTTGTTATGAAACTACACTGCAATGGAAGTGGGAATTATGTGGATTACGTGTGAGTCTGAAAAAGGCCGGAAATTAGTGCAACAAAACTTGTATTTTGTTATCAGTTCTTATTATACTATATGTTACTCAAATCCTAGTGGGTCCATTTCAGTTTCTGGAGGGTAAGGTGACTTTAAATGCAAGTAGCATGCACGTGTCACAGGATAAGTTTCTAGCTTATATTAGCAGACGTGGAAACTTCCAGTTGAAGACAAAGCCATTTGCAGTTCTCCTGCATGTTAGCAGGTCTTGAGGTTGTCTTCTGCTCCTGAAGCTACACTTAGCCCTATCTAGGATTTTGCCTCCTGTGGGTTACCACGTATTAGCTCTTCAGGCTAGACAGATCCCTGTGGAAGACAGAATTAAGTGTTGGTTGACTCATGGATTCAGCTATAGCAGACAGACAACAAATTCAACCCCTTAGTCCATTTGTAAAAGTCTACTGGAGCTGAAGAGGTCAACTGGATGTAAATAAGGGCATGTTTCCTTCGTCTTAAAACTAAACTCACTTAAGTGGATTGCTCCACAAACACTAAATATAGTCTTCTCTAGAAATCAAGCGATTTGTAATTTTAGTGCATTCTCGGAAAGAAAAACAGAATACCAAAATTACTCTGGGTAGCCACTTGCAAACTTTTTAATGTTTTCCAAATGTATTGCTACTTTCGAGAGTTATTATACAATACTGCTTATTATAGGATTGTATTACGGCACAATTCTTTCCTGTCCTTGTAATCCACAAAGCATAACTGAAGTGTGCATTCTGAGAGCTAGAAATACCTAACAGAATACCCAGAATAATTTTTGTAGTCCAAAAATGCAGAGCACCTGACACTATCCTTGTTTACAGATGTGCCACCCTGAGGAGGTCAAACAGACTTTGGTGGTCATGGCTTCTTTTTGCTCCTTGCTAAACCGTGATGCTTTCAGTCCTCCAGTCTGTAGTGCTGAACAGCTCCAGTACTTGGCTAACTGTAAAAGTTTGGATACATGTATGTTCTTAATGCTGAAAATTACAGTCCCATCGCTTAGGTCTTTTTACAGATGTGTGGAACATTCACTATGAAGAAAACAGAGCCATGGAGTTATTCTGTTTTTCATCGCAGAGGGAATTTGTCTCTTTCTTCCTTGGGAAGCATCTTGGAGGATTGTTTTCTTTCCCTTTGCTCCCTGTGGAGGAAGGAGTGAGCTGGAAGTTCCTACCCCCTCTCCACTAATCATGGTAGCATGAGTATCTCAAGCACTGTCTGCCTTGTGTAGAGCTGAACATATTGTTGCCTATGTGAATTTATATCTTGTAGTCGGGGTATGTCTTTGCAGTCCACAAGTGCTATTGCAACTTCTGTAGGCATACTTGAATTGGCTGTAAATGACTTAGCTGAAAATCCTACTGTTATGGTTACTGCTATGAGTACTAAGCTATGATGTGCTCACCCAGAGCATCAGGAGGTCTTATTCAGCCCATGGAGAACCAAGGAATGCTGCAGCTGCGTTGCTGTCTATATCAGAGCTTATTAATTTTAGGGAAGTTCTGATGCATCTAAAGAGCTGCGGACACACTTCTGAATTGCTCCGTAGACATAGTTTGTTTAAACTGTTGTACTTTAGTTTTCCAATTTATTTCCCTGTCACTTACGCCATCGTGTGTACTTCCATTTGCACACTAAAATATGTGTATGAATTCTAACTCTTGCTCTGAATATTGCAAATGCAAATATGAGTACTTGCTCTCAAGAATTTCTGCAAACATAGGTGTTGGCATCTCCACACTAAATATGTATTTGGTGCACACATACTTTTTCATTTGGAGAAAGGTGCACAGGGAAAGATATCCAAACCTTAAATTAATCATGCCCTGAATTGTCTATTTCTTTCCATTAATTACAAAGGAGTCTACAGTGGACAAATCTAAATGTACACTTACACAGGGACAGGAAAATCCCACCTGATGCATTTGCACATTAAAAAAGAAAAATCTTACAAACTACACTGGGCTGCTTATATAAAATAATCATCTTCCCCATGCACACTTTCAATTTCCTCAGTTTACAGCATTGAAACTTGTTAGCATTAAGCTACATTAATGTATGTTTCTAGATATAAAGTCTTCCTTTCCACTGAAAGCACAAAAATAAAATTGTCCATAAGCATTTATTTTTATGAGGGCTGGGAGTGTCAGTCTCCTGTCGGTCTAGATGTACAATGAATGTTAATGGAAAAAGGGAGTTGACATATTTTAGACAGTGTTGAAAACCCCATCTTTACACTACAAGTTAACGTTAGAAGGCTAAAGAAGATGCAAAATAAAAGGAAAACTTAAAACAAAAGGATTTTTTCAGTGACATATTCCTACAGGGAAAGGCTTGCATGCTGAAAAATTTCCACTTATTAGTTATACTTCTAATGAAGCTTTTTAGAACCTTTTTATAATTCTTTGTTAAACCAAAAAGAGCAGCTGTTAACATGTTTTCTTTGTGTATCCCTGTAAAGTATACTTTCCAAAGTTCCCGAGATGGATTCTCTAACAGTAAAAGGAAACAAAGCTTAAAGGCATTGCTTTTCTTCCAGCCTTCATCTTGTTGAGTTTGTGGTTAATTTTCTATTTGTCTTGTGATTCTTAAATTCCTTCAACTTTTCCTTTGACTTCTCTGTTACTTCTTGAGAATATAATCTAATATACCCAGAAATGCCCTGCAAAAGATTGAGCTACTAACTGTTCTGTTAAGGAGACAGAATGACTATAGTAACTATTCTGTTCATTGCTTTGGCAAATAAATCTGACAATAAAAGAAATTTAATAAAATGACATTTAGAAATACATAAAAATAAAACCTAATATCACTGTGGGCATTACACAAGACTTTAGGCATACAGAGGCAATCTGTGGGGTGCCTATTTGTGTTGCAGAGATTTATAACCCTGGGTCAGTTTGTAACTGTTCAGTCTGAAAGAGGATTTTTGACTTTTTAATATCCTAGGTGGCACCAAACTAGGCCTCCAAACAGTCCCTTTTACGTGTGATGAAGGTAGCTGAATACAGCAAGGGTGTGAAATACGGGTGTCAAAGTTATGCTGTGGCAAAAGCCAAAAAATGTTTTAAGTTGGGATCTGCCCGCTAAGGCTTCCATATGAAAGAACTTAAACTCCTGCCCACAGCCACACTCCCGGGGCTGTCAGGGGTGTTGGCAACAAGGATGGCTTCCCAACAGGAGGTAGAAATAAAAGTCGAGAGACTTTGAGTCCCCGCACGCATCTGCCTCCCGCAGCAGTGTCAGAGAGGCAGCGGGGAGCATGGGGGCACCCAGTCTCTCCTGGTGGAGGTTTCCTCTTGAATTAAAGTGTAGGTGGGTGCTACCATGCTGTCCCTCTGTGACTACCTCAATGAAGAGTTGCACAAACACAGTAAAGGGACGTCTCCTCTTAACCAGGAATAAGAGGACAAGCAAAGCAGGTATTTATGACCTAATATCAAAAACTAATGTACCTAGTCTCACCCCTGCACTCAGACTCTCAGAGGTATCAAGGTTCCTGAAGGTCACCCATTGCAACACCATAGCATCCCCAGGCGTGTCTATCACAAAAGCCGAGGGAACAGTTAATATCCAGTGTGGGCTCTGTATGATGTTTTAGTCAGCACAGGAGGACCATTCAGGAGGAGGTGCTGCAGGCTAAGCAAGAACTCAGGTAGTTCAAATGACCTTAAAGCAACACTGTGTTGCCCCGATGCACAGCCTCACGCAGAGCAGGTGACGGGGAGCAGAGCAGGACTCTGTCCCTAGTCCCCAAGTGCTGTACGACTGCAAGTACTGTGCAACCGGTAAGCGGTCTGTCATAGATGGCAGCAGCCCCTAAAGCTGCTCTAACCAGTGCTGGGACTATGAGGTTTCCATCTCCTGATGAGATGAGCTTTGAAAAGGCACATTTCTGCCCTTTGTTTGGCTCCTTGCAAAGCGTCAGGACCGAAACCATTTTCAAATCCATCCATTATCCCATTCTGCACATGTGTGTACACTGCATTCCTCTGGAGGTGCAAAGCCAAAATCTTCTTGGTTGTGGCATTGTCCCATGGCAGTTGCGGCTTACTCCTCTCCCAGCAAAGAGTTTAACATTATGTTGTGGTTTAACCCCAGCTGGCAACTAAGCCCCACGCAGCCGCTCGCTCACTCCTTCCCAGTGGGATGGGGGAGAGAATTGGAAGAGTAAAAATGAGAAAACTCGTGGGTTGAGATAAAGACAGTTTGACAGGTAAAGCAAAAGCCGCACACACAAGCAAAGAAAAATAAGAAATTTATGCACCACTTCCTATGGGCACGTGGGTGTTCAACCATCCCCAGAAAAGCAGGGCTCCATCATGCGTAATGGTTACTTGGGAAGACAAAATGCTGTAACTCCAAACGTCCCCCCTTCCTCCCTGTTCCCCCAGCTTTATATTGGCAAGCACAACGTGATATGGTATGGGATATCCCTTTGGTCAGTTGGGGTCAGCTGTCCCCGCTGTGTCCCCTCCCAGCTCTTTGTGCACCCCCAGCCTACTCACTGGTGGGGTGCTGTGAGGAGCAGAAAAGGCATTGACTCTGTGTAAGCACTGCTCAGCAATAATGAAACATCCCTGTGTATCAACACTGTTCTCATCACAAATCCAAAACACAGCCCCGTACAAGCTACTATGAAGAAAATTAACTCTATCCCAGCCAAAACCAGCACACGTTATCAAAACAATGAAGGCAGTTTATATCTATTGCCATCTTCCCTCCCAGAAAAGCATAATTTCTGAACGCACACTGTCACCCTAAAAGGTTCAGTAATCATGGCATAGCAACACCATCACACATTAGATCAGCAGCCCAGCCATCCCTATATTCTATCTCTTGCACTGCCTTGCACTAGGCAGCTCATTTGCCAGAAGCCATTAACTGAGCATGTTTGAGCAAAGGGGGAGTTCTTCCCTTATGCTTCACTTGGAGGAGAGATTATACTCTAAATCATGAGGCTTTGTTTTTCCTTCCAGTAAACTTCTGGGTGTATTTTTCTTTCCCCCATGTCTTCCTGATGTGTAACTGTAGATGATACTCTTCATTATATAAGTGTCCAGTCCCTTTGTTAATCTCGCTAAATGCTTGACTTCAATGCTGTCTTGTGACTAATTAATCCCACACTAAATAGTACTGATACCACATGTAGCCTGCAGTGATGGCTATGTAGGATGTGCATTTGCATGTGTCAGGTGAGTTCTCCCTCCCCTACTAGTCTGAGGTAAACATTAGCAATGTACAGAGTTCCTCTGTCTGTCAACATGCTCTATTCATGTTAAGTGACCAAAATCCTTGATGCTATATTATACCATTGCTAATCATGGGAATAAAAGATATTTTGAAATCCAGAGTGTTTTCTAGTCCCTTTCTCTGCTTTCCTCCTTCAGAATTGAGCAATACCAACACGCACTCTGCAACAGATTATGTTCACTTCTTGACGTGTCATTTTGATATGCTTAGATCTGCTTGGTTTTATGATATTTAAAATTTACTCCAGCTCAAAAAATTATTATTTCCTCTCTATTACTTGCCATACAGTGTAAGAAATAATAACAAAAAAGATTGTGCCGACTGTCTTTGGGAAAGTTGAGGAAAGCCACCAAGGTAACAGGCACAGAAAGTTTTAGAGATCCCCAAAGTTTCCTAAGTTATTCTTTTTGCACTGAGTGCGAAATACTGAAAAATAACATTGGGTGTGAAGAGTGAGCTGGGTGTGATGCCAAACACATGAGTTCCAGGTGAATGCTTTCCCCCGCATAGCACCTTCTCCTTTATAGGACCCAGCAGTGTTATCGCAGCCTTGTTTGCACTGCTGTTGTTACGGCTGTGTTAGTATTTCCATTGGAAAGCCCTGTTTTCAGGGGTTTAGAAGCTGGCTATAAAAAGCCTCAATGGGCAAAAATCTTGGCAACCCTGGTCTCTGTGTCGGAGAAAGCCATTGAGTTTTAAGGGGGTTTATTTTCCTCTAAGTTGTAACTCAAATTACTTCATGGGCTTTCCGCAAAGGAAAGTTTTCAGACTATCTGTGTCCTCTTGTGTCCTGGATGAAGGAAGCCTCCTGTTCCTAAACAAGAATAACACCTGTTGCCCAGTGAAGAACTTCATGGATGAGTCTCTGGGGACACTTTTGCCCAGACCTCCCAGCTGTAATATAGCCTTGGCAATCCTGAACCAAGAAGGGGAGAGCAAATAAAATTCAGGGATAATTCAGCACCTTTTCGCCACCCCCACCCCAATATATTCCTGGTGCCAAATCTATAGCTTTCATATCCTGACCAATTCCTTTCCATCTGTGGAGGCCATAAACCATGGAGAGATTTTTTCTTTTTCCCAGTTCAGAGTTTAATTTCACACTTTGGACTTTCTTATTTATACCACAGCCATTTTACCCCTCTCTGAACACATAAAGGAGCTATTAAGAATGCATAAAGTTTATTGACACTCTCTTTAAGGGCCCTTTCAACTGTTCAAGTGATATAAAAGGAACACAAAGTAATAAGAAACAGAAGCAGCAATGCGTTAGTAATAAAAAGACTGGAAAATAAATCTCTTAGATTGGGGCGGGATCTAAATGGTTTGCTTCATTCTTACTCCACCGACCCTGACCGGGTCTATCTGCAGTGGTCAGATGCCCTTGCCTGCTACATGTGGGCTATCCAATGAGGAAATAGCTTCTGATCTCAGTGTAAGCCTTGGTATAATTCCACATATTTCACAGAATCACAGAATCATTAAGGTTGGAAAAGACCTGTAAGATCATCAAGTCCAACCATCAACCCAACATCACCATGCCCACTAAACCATGTCCCGCAGTGCCACATCCACACGTTCCCTGAACACCTCCAGGGATGGTGACTCCACCACCTCCCTGGGCAGCCTGTTCCAATGCTTCACCACTCTCTCAGGAAGGAAATTATTCCTAATATCCAGCCTAAACCTCCCCTGGCGCAACTTGTGGCCATTTCCTCTTGTCCTGTCACTCATCACTTGGGAGAAGAGACCAACACCCACCTCACCACAACCCCCTTTCAGGTAATTGTAGAGAGCGGTAAGGTCTCCCCTCAGCCTCCTCTTCTCCAGACTGAACCGTACCATGCCACGGCAGCACTAGACAACTTTGCAGACATAATCCCGCTGCAAGAAAAAAATATTACTTGGTATTTGCCTGTGATGTCATTTCGGTTGATGAAATTGCAGCTGTGGGTGGTTTGCAGTTAATCTTCACCTCATTGTACAACACTCACACTACAAACACGGTTGGAAGGCCCAATCAGGACTTATGTTGACGGTGGTGTGCAAACAGGACCGTCCAGTTTATTTTCTTTTCTTACCAACACGACTCTGGATGTCTTGAGAGATCATGTCAAAAAAAAAGGAGTGGGAGAGCTTCTACAACCCCTTCTGTGGCCACACCTTATTGTGAAGAAAATAAAACACCCCTCACCCCCTTTCTTAACATATATATAACCTACGTCTTCGCTGAAAAGTAAGGGGAACTCAATCTTTGTCCTTCTGCTAATGGAAGAAGAGACTAACTGATTGGTCTTACATGAAGTGATTCACTTTGCCGCCGTGCCTTCATTCTTCTGGAATAAAGGCATGCAGGCTTTCAGGCTTTTCCATCTCTGATCACTTTTCTGCTGCTTTGTTTTTCCAGGGAGGCTACACCTTTCTTGAACTGCAGCACCGAAGATGACACGCAGTGCACCTGCTGAGACCTTGGCATTGTAGGTATGCTGAAGTGGTGACTTACCCATGAAGGACCTCTGAATACGTCATACAATGAGATTTATCTTTTCCTGTTGTTGTTACAACTTCGTGTTGTTGATGCTCTGTCATTCACAGTGATCCCCTTTTTTGGTAGTACTTCTGCCCAGCAATTATTTCTTGGTTTATATGTATTTGTTTGATTGTTCCTTCTTAATTGTATCACTTTGTACTTGGCTTGACTGAGATTCTTTTTGTTTATTTTGGACTGGTTTCCCAATTTTTCAGGACCTTTGGGTTCTGATCCAGTCCTCCAAAGCACTTGGAAATTCCTTTTTCTCTATGCGATACTCAGTTCTTTATGAATCCTGTTAAGCTCTTAGCCACAGTTAATACTTTGTGCAAATAATGAATTTTTCAGTTCTTAGTCCAAACAAACAAAGCACTTAGTCTTCAACCTAACTGATTTTTTTTTCATTTTTTTCTGAGAGAAACAAAAGAAAAAAATCGTTATGAGTCAAAGGAAATGTTTTTGTTTTCATTGCAGATAATTCTAACAAAAGCAAAATACTGGAAATGAAAAGCTTCATTAGGTAACACTGAAAAATAACAAAGAATTGTCAATCTTTCTACCTAACCCAGTGCTTAAGCCGCTTACCTGGAATATCAGAGATTTAGCTTCACTGCCTTCTCCCACTGAGAATTTTCAAATCCCCAGGTCCCAGAAGAATGCCCTGGCCTCCATGCTCTATGCTGGAGCTGGTCAGCTTTTCAGTCTCCCCTTTGAAGTAACTCTAATTTTTACAATGCGCCTAGGTACTCACTGGCGCAGGGGCAGGAACCAAGGTGTTCCACTTTCCAGGTAAGCATCCTAACCACGACAATGAAAGCACTAACCTACAGTTATGTTTCTCATGTCTGTTCACCTCGTCAGTTCCTATGCAGCGACACCCACTTGTGAACAGCAGCCAGACAGACTAAGGAACATCCTCCCATCGCTCTAAATCAGATGGTGGTGATGCCCTTAGATGTGGAACAGGAGAAAGGTAAAAGGTCCTTCGCATCCAAAATGAGTGCATCAGTGTTCTCCTAGAGGGTAAAGATCCTTACTGCGCTTGAGTTAGTATAACTACCCAAAGAATATCTTTTGATTAAAATTTTCAGGCAAGTTTCGCCAAAATCACTGCATCATTTCAGGTCAATCCCAAACTCACTCTTCAGTAAGCAAAACTGTTGAGGCGTAGTACATAGTAGAAGTATCCAGGCCAAGCTTCTTCCTTGTCAAACCTAGGGCAGTTCTCTTTGACCCAATCCATGGTGCTAGGCACACGTAGCCTGGAGGTCGAGGCACACTGACGGTGCAGCTCTGAGCTGTGATGTCCCCGGGGTGACAGAAGCACGACACAAACTTACTGCGCTACTCTTCATCTCTGTACTGAAGTCCAGAACGTTAGTAGACTCTGTAGTAGTGGATGTGCCAGGACTGTGTTCCTGGTGCATCCCTGCCCATGACCTCCTATAGACACTTGATGCCTACAGAGAACTCATGACACGTAGCAAGAAAAGCTACTACAGGCTGTATTCCCTGTGTGCAAGCTACACAGCTATCTCCTTAACTTCTAAGTTGCCTGTCACTAGCCGTGATGAGGCTGAGGCAACTACTGGTGGCATGTTATAGACTGGTCTAAAGACTTAGCCCCTCTGGAGCAGCTATCCTTTGCAAGACTTCTGTTGTTTCTCAACTCTTCCTCATTCTCTGGCATCTGTCTCCATTCAGGAGGGTCCAAGACTGACTCTTTCCAAAACTGATAGGAGGGACCTCAATCAGCTTCTACTGACAATGGCCAAAGGAGAAATTTAGTGGCTCTGGGAAGCCCAGCATGATGTTATTGTGCCACAAGCCTAACAATAAATACCTTTTAACTGTTTCCTCTTTAGGTGATGTTACTCTGAGCTTCCAGATGTTGTCAACCAGAACAGTATGTGCTGCTCTCTTCTCAGCTGCCATGTGGAACTGTTTCCATAGTCTAAACCACACTACAATTGAGATGTTTAGAGAACATAATACAGAAACAGACATGGTTCGGTTGGAAATTCATCAGTAACAAATGTTGTACAAGATCTTTGCTGCTAAACTACTTATCAAATAGTAGAGCTCAAGGAAGCCAGTCCTACATGGTAGAGACTGGCTGGGGCAGTGAAGAAAGTGCTGAATCCATCAGGCTGCTGAGCCCTATATTCTCAGCAGAATAGAAGGCTTTGTGCATATTGAGATTGTGGTAAAAGAAACCCTAGACCTCTAGCAAATTCAGTATCTGTTAGGTCCTTGCTCAGTGCTATGCTTGCGTGGGGATCACAAGGCTTATTTTCAGTTCTTATGGTTGAAGAATAACCACTGAAGAATATGTTGTTGAGGATGTTCTGAAGCCTGCAGTAAATCTCTTGTCAGATGACAAGACTCCAAAAAGGACTGCAGAAGACTCAGAAGTAATGCAGCACAGTGTGATGAAATTCATAACATACCACTACAGTGAACCAATGGCTCATCCTGTGGCCTTGGACAGCAGGCTTTCACCATGTTAGTAGGGTAATAGCAGTCTAAGCAAAAGGCTAAAGCATGCCTGGAGTTTTATATAAATGCCTTTTTTTTTGCTATATGACACATGGCATATAGGGAATTTTTTGTCTATACCCATCACAGACTTGACTTATGAAAACTTGTCATTTCACTCCCCCTTTCCAGAAGTTTAAGAAAGGTTTCCCATAGCTTGGTGCAAAAGAGTAGTCTGTATTTAGCAGTTAGGTACCTATAAATATAAAGTCTTTAATCAATGTTCATCACTATTTGCTCTTGCAAAGCTGCAGGAGCAGCCCTGAAGTATAAAATAGCAGTGACAGCGAAAAAAGCATTCCCAGTTGGCACTGAATTCTAACTCAGCTTTCTCTGCAGGATTTTACACGTATCTTTCTGTAGATTTGGCACTGGCCAGCAGTAGAAAAGAAAGCTGATCTGGCTGGCCAAATGATGCAGTCTAGAACCATATTTTTCATGAAACATTATTATGGAACTGTTTATGATAATGTTGAACTCATATACATAAATTTAACCTAAAAATCTCAGGAGATTTTCAAGCCTACAACATCAGGAACAGCAGGCACAGAAAAATAGTACTTGAGTTTAAAAGTATAAGCATATCTGAAGAAGAATGTGGTGGAGGCTATTTATATCAAATACTTACAGCAATATTTTTATGTTCTTATATTCTTAAATACTTATGTCTTCAGAATATGAGATGTGAGATTTTTGCAGTTGTGATGTATGTCATACAGCATTCACTGCTACAAAGTTGTCAGCATCCTTGTTGAGGTACATCTAAGAAATGCTTTCCAAAGCTTGTGTCAGTTTTCCTAAAATATTTTAACCTTTCATAAAATCTCATAAAACAGGTATGGTTCTGTAACTATTCTGTAATTCTAACTTTCCCATGTTTCCAAATCATAACTCATGAGAACAGGATTATGAAGATCTGCTAGCAGGACAATAGAGTATCGGTAATAGGCCTGGTGTCTAGCAAGGCTGCAACAAATCTTAATCTTCTCGACAAACAACAACACAAGGCAGTTTGGGAAATGAACGGTTCATTCAGATGAGTCCTCACTTCTCTACCTCTCCTCGCATCTTTTTCGCATCTCTTCTCATCTCTCGCATGTAGTAACTTTCATTTCATTTCCTCACTTTGTGCGGTGGAGCAGAGCTAAAGCAATTATGTTCCCTCCAGGTCTGAAGACACTTCCACTAACTCAAGCAAGGAATTGCTCTGCAGCTTGCTAGGCTTTGCTCTGCACTGCTGACAGCAGATTTTGAAATGTACAAATGAGAGGTCTCGCTGTGTTGTGTTACGTGTTATCTCATCTCAGTAGTTGCGACTCAGCCAGGAAGCGCAAGTGGAGAACTGCTACCCAGAAATGGGATGGATCACCACAGAGTCCTACCGTGAGTTCCAGTTTGCACAAACGTGCCGTATATCACCGTTAGCAGAAAGAGGAGAAAGGTGGAGGTGGGGAGATGGAGTGAGGGAACCTGGAGAGCACGTGGCGTCCAGCAGCTGTGTGATTTCTTTCTCTGCTCAGGGTTATTTGCTTGCGCAATCTTAGGTTAAGCGCTCTGTCCCAGGAGCAAAAGGGCCCAGGGTCTGGACTCATGTTTCTTATTAGAATTGATGCTTTTGTAAACAACTTTGGAAACACTCTGGGCAGAATTTTGTCCTTGTCAGACACACAGAAGCAGACTTTTCTTCCCCGTTTTTCTTTTCATTTTCATACCTTCTCTTCTGCTCTATCCCTGTATCCTCCAGCTTTCCTCCTTTTCTCTGTTCCAGGAACAGACTATGGGTGCCTCAGATGAGCAATAGGTGCTTAAGAACTAGCGGAGCACTTTCTGGATATACCATTTGAACTGGTTTAAAATACATGAATCTGGGGTACACCTCTATTCTTCAGCATATTGAGTGTCTAATCATCTTGTTCACTGCTCCCAGTTACGAGGCTAAGTTAATATGTTTAAAATCAGTGTAGAAAGTTTCTTCCCTCCTCCCCTCTGATCAATGCAACTTCAGAACGATTATTTGTTTCTTCTCCTTAATAAAGGTAGGGAGACAGGAGCATCTCACAGCCATAATGAGTGGAGAAAAGTGGATTGTAATTAACTGTGTGCTGCTCTGAATTACCATGGCCACAACTCAGCAAAAGACTATCCAGTTTTTTAAATAGCTTTCTTAAAGTCTAATTATAGTGACTAAATCTCATTTTTCTTAAAAATAAAAGATATACAAGCCCTAATGAGCATAAACTTTGGCAGACTGGTATGAATGGGAAAATTCTTGAGTAATACATACGAGTGGATGTGCAGATAATTGAAGTTTAGAGATGTAGTTTAACAGATATCAGTGAAACTGCACTAGGCTTCGGGAAGAGAAATCATAAGCAAATCAAGGGCACTTTCCTGAAAGCTACGTGTGTGGAATTTTCACTGGCACGAATGAGAGCTTTCTGTGCTCAGAGCAAGGATCCTGTAGTCTGTTCACGCACAACACATTGACATCATGGTGGGCAATACACAGGTATAAAGCAAGGGGAAAGATAGAAGCTTTTTTCTCCCTGTATGATTCTCCTTGTAGGTTGTTTGCTTTGTAACTTGAAAGTAGAAGAAAAGTCCACTATAGAGAAGTTTAAATTTAGCCGGAGTCTCCCCTTGGTGTGGAGCAACATCATTTCGATATTTACACAGGTGGCAAATTCTTTGGAGTCGGTTTTGTAGCCACTGAAATTGAAGTCAAACATCCCACTGACTTTAGATAGCAAGGTAAAGGTCCTTTACTCTTGCAAAGAGCTTTGTTGTACTTCAGGTCTTCTAAATACATCAGAAATACTTTTGGTTGCTAAAACAAAAAGCATCATGACATATGTTTACAAGTCTGCACCCTTAAGCAAGATCTGGATTGACTTCTTGACCTAGTGGGGGCAGCAGAATTTCACCAAATGGAAATATTTTAGGCAGACTTTTAATTTAAAATGCTAACACTTTTGTTTTACATTTTAATACTTCACTAACAGTGAATTAGAATGGAGTCTCAATCGTAATGTACAATATCTAAATCAATACCACATGATTTGTGTCATGAAAATGAATATTAAATGATATAATAGCAATGGGACTCACAAAACAAGAAGGGATTTTTAAGGGAATAAAGCCTTTGGTGTCCGTTAACTCATGCCTGACTAATGCTAAATTATGATCAAATATCTGGAAAATACTTGTGAGAGCGTCACTAATGCCCACAAAATGTATCCTAATTAATGCTATTATGATAACTGCTGAAAGAATTTATTATGGCTCAGGACTTCTAATAGATAGTTACCCATAAACTTCATCTCAACAAACTGACATTATCACAACTACAGTGATGACTATTACTTCCACAAAGATGCAGTTTAAAAGCTCACGTTAACTGTGACCAAACTCTTCAGTTGAAGTCTACCAATGACTGATTTTTCTGTTTGGCATGTTTCTACTGGAGCTTTCTACCATAACTTGGAATCATCATCTTCCCTTGTTTTGGGCAACAAAACCTCAGTTGCACAGCATGAATTGCACAACATGCTTAAGGGTCAGTGCAATCTCTAAGTCCGTGTGGTCTCAACAATGAATACATGCTTGTGTGCTTGGGGCAACTGGGGTGGCACAGAGATGAATATGATTGCAGTCTGTCCAGTCTCATAGTAAACAAAAGTTTTACTTCTTCTGCTAGAGAAGAAAATTGCTTTGGTTCAGATTCTGCTATCAGATACCAGATGCATGGCTTTTTTAAGGTTGTTCCCTACCCACCTGGGGTCTTCCACATATATTTCACTGTAGCTAATAGTGGGACCTGGACCAATGCCTTCAGTATATCAAAAATCTGGTTTATATTCTCTGAATGCAAAGTAACACATTTTCTGTTAAAACAATTACTATTAAAAATATTTCCTTGCAAAATTAACCCCCCAAATAAGTTAAATGTTCCTTAATATCTAAAACTTGAGAACTATTTACAATTTATCCCAGTAAACGATTGAAGATATACTTAAGCATGGGCTAATTTACAAGGTATGGGAACTATATACATTTAAATTAAACAGTTGTAACTTTGGGAAAATTACAGATACTCTTTCAAGTTCCCCTGCTATCTTTCTTTTAATTGGATCTGCTCTCTGAACTTTAACATATAGACTCCAGAGTTACATAGAGTAAGTGCAAGGAAAAATAGGTCAGCAGGGAAGTTTGCCTTGGTTTAATCAGTGACCAACTTAACCACAGTGTGATGATGATGTTCCTGAGAGAGCTGAAATGAAGTCATTCTGTGATACACTACCATTGGAGACAAGTCCTTATACTGGGAATTAACATGCCTGCATGTGATGTTTTTCAGAGATGTAAAGGCTTGAACTACTTTGTGAGTGGTAAACCTTTAGTCCATAAGACTGGCCTATAAAAGAGTTGGGTTGTTGTGGTTTAACTCCAGTAGGCAGCTCAGCCCCACACAGCCACTCGCTCACTCCTTCCCAGTGGGATGGGGGAGAGAATTGGAAGGGTAGAAGTGCAAAAACACGTGAGTTGAGATAAAGACAGTTTAATAGGTAAAGCAAAAGCTGCACACACAAGCAAATAAAAATAAGAAATTCATGCACCACTTCCCATGGGCAGGTGTTCAACCATCCCCAGGAAAGCAGGGCTCCATCACGCATAACGGTTTCTTGGGAAGACAAATGCTGTAACTCCACATGTCCCCTCTTTCTCCTTATTCCCCCAGCTTTTATCACTGAGCATGACATCATATGGTATGGAATATCCCTTTGGCCAGTTGGGGTCAGCTGTCCCCGCTGTGTCCTCTCCCAACTCCTTGTGCACCCCCAGCCCACTCGCTGGTGGGGCGGTGTGAGAAGCAGAAAAGGCCTTGACTGTGTGTAAGCACCGCTCAGCAGTAACGAAACATCCCTGTGTTATCAACACTGTTCTCATCACAAATCCAAAACACAGCCCCATATAAGCTACTATGAAGAAAATTAACTTTATCCCAACCAAAACCAATACGGGGTTCAGAAGTTTGGTTGCAATGCACAGGGAACTGTAACTGACTCTAGGGAATTGGTCTTTTGGGATGCCCTGTGTCTGTGTTTAAACCCTTGTAAGAATCTTGGCTTTCACCCAACATCCATGTCCAGCCAGGACAACATTTTTAGAGCATAGGCTTTGCTGGACTTCTGCTTGGTTTTAATCCTGAGAACTCCAGGTTATGTGTATTCTTCTAAACAGGACTGCATTCATACATGCTTACATGTTTTCCTAAATCGAGGCCTTTAAACATACGATGATGCCTTTTTTTGCATTGCTCAAAACCTTCCTCTCCATTTAGCCTTCGTATTTATTGATAAAAAAATATTTACCGAAGTAACAAGTATCATCTGCAAGTCAGGCCAGAGTTATACCAAGACTATTTTCTGTGTAGCCAGGAGACAGAAGTGAACAACAGAAAGTCTATTCAATGTTTGTATGTGTGTTACTTTACATATTTTTTAATAGGTTATGGTCCTCATTTGTCCATACATTGCTGATGTCACTTATAAATCAATTTAATATAATAAAAAAAGTTACTGATTTGCTCAGCTTTTCCAGAACTGAATAAAAAACGGATGCTACAATTTGATTTGCTGGGAAAAAAATTGCAATGGGTCAGATTCATCCCTAGTGTGTGCCAGAGATTAATTTGGTCTCGTGCAATAGATTTAGAAGGTAATAAAATGTGTTTCTACTCTGAAAACATTGTGTAAAATGGCAGCTTCTTACACAGAACAGTCCCCCATTCTGAATAATCAGAATCAAAACTGCTGACTTCAATGACAAAGTGATTTTTTTACTGCTTTTTTCCCAAGGTACAAATCTGAGATTGTAACTGAAGAACACATGCTTCTGCGTATGGTTGAATTCAACATATTTAGACGGCAATGCAAGCTTGAATTAAGAGTGTGCTAAAGTGCTGACCCTGAAAAAGATTTTTGCCTGCACAGAGTCAGGAGAGGCAGATAACTTCTCTTCCATCTAATAATTTAAGCAGGTCAGGAAGTAGATCTTTTTTCCTGAAGAAAAAATAAAGAACACTTTGTACACGACACTACCACCACCACCATGTTTTTTAACCGCTCAATATATCACAGTGGAAATGAAAATTAGCCTCTGTGCAAATAGACTTGATTTTCAGGGAATGAAAAGGATATGTTCTTATCTGAAAAACATGAAAAGGCATTTAAATTTTCATGTCTGCTACAAATGGGCATCCAAGGTTCAAATCGAATATAGATTCTTGCCCCTGCATTGCAGCCTATGCATTGCAATACTGTTGCAGCACTGCAACAAACCTTAATGCAAGAGCTCATAGGTGAGGCAGGTGATTTTATTGTGAAAGAAAATGGAAGGAAACCCAATTTCACTCGTTCAGACTCAGACTGCCAGACCCACATGCTGTCAAGCTCCGTGGCATGTGTATTTAAGTAGTCTGTCCTGTAGTCAGGCACCAAGACATTTGTATCCAGATGAACTGTCCAGTAGTCTCTGCAGTGTCACAGAGGATGAAGAATGACTGCTGTTGAGTCCTCTCTGTATGTCTGAGGTTCTTCTTAGCTTGGGTGCCATGTGCCACTTTGGGATCTCCCTTTTTTGTAGTCTCTAGGGCCTGACAGTGATTGTCATCTTCTGCCTCTGCACCCTGTCCCACCTCTGTGAGACGTTATGACTTATTAATTGTTTTGTGGTTTTCCTGAGACCCTTAATCAGCTCTTTCCTCTCCTTCTCCTCTGATCTCGTAGTGCTTCTAAAACCATACAGTCCCATCTTTCTCATCATCTTAACATTGCTATTATAATTCTCTACACCTGAACTTTCCTTAAATCTTTCAGGGAACCTTAATTAATTAATTTGTTTTATACATATAACTTTTTAGTTAATTTTTCTTCACTTTTTTATGTATAGTCTAAGCTAGAAATCTAGCTAGGAATCAAAAGGTCCTGATTTTCACAAAGGTAAACCCTTTCTGTCTTTTTACCTCAATCCATGCTTGCTTGATCCACGTGTGTAAAATGAGCAAACTAAATTGGTGCTTCAAGAGAGCAATCAGGCCCGCAGCCTGCAGATTTAATTAACAGGCTTCAGTTGATCCACACTACTAAGCAACATCTCCACCTGCATTCACTACAAGCCTGACTCACTTGAAATTAGATGGTAATCTGCTGGAGTCAAAAGATGGCTCTTCACAGCTGGGCTGCCGCTGTCAGGAGGTGTTCTTTGCCACGTCTCATTTTAATGTGCATCCACATGGATTATACTTTAAGGTTTGCACGTCTGGATGCTACAGTCAGGTAACAGCGGTGCCGTTACCTGTGAAACTGCTGACAGTGTAGCAGCAGCCTCACTGCAAATTCAGCCACGTGTTGCCAAAGTTTGTCTGAATCTGGAAATTATCTTCCAATGAAATACAGATACTCCAGAAGAAGACAAACTTTGGTACAGAATTCCTTCTACTCCGCATAATGCACCTTTGCATTCAGAGGTTTACTACAAACTCAAGGTACCTTTTGTCCGGTCAGCTCTTCACAGTTACCCTAGCACATGCCAAAGCACAGAGAAGAATTTATTAGCCTGTGCTGAAATTCATGTTGCAAAAACTCCACTGTTTACAGATGGCAAGTTAGTGACATTCAATTAGCCAAGTTATGTCTACATAAATTCCAGCCATCCCTTATGCTCTTCCCCTCATGGTATTGTAGACATATGCTACAACAAAGGCTTTATTCCTGCCATGCTTGATTTTCACAAGATCAAAATCATTTAGGCAGTCAAAACGTGAACAACTCCAAGTTATCGCCTCTGTCTCAGGTAGTCCTCAAGCTGATTACTAGAGACTGGGAGAGTATATTGGGGCAGTATGTTTAAAGCAGTAGTAAACTTGATGTTTACTCGATGCTCACCTGATTTCCATGGAATGTGCTCTTTACCTTCCCCAGGGACAGGATACTGAGCTAGATGGACTTCTGTTCTGGACTTCTGCTGTCCTTGCATCCAAATTTAGCTTACAACCAAACCATCCATATTCAAGACCTGAAGTTATGAATAAACAGCATAATAATTCATGTAAACTGGTATTTGTCTCTTTGTTACTATTAGACAAGCAAATTGTTCAATTCTTCAAAATCTGGCCAGGCTGGGAACTGAAGCTCCACGGAGCTGATTGTCCTTCAAAGCTGCCAATTCCAGCTCCTCTGCTGGAAGAGAAGAGGCAGGAACTGTGGCAGGATTAGTCCTGCTGAGTTTTAGCTATCTGAAAATTAAATGTCTGGCTCAAGATAATCATGTGGGGCTCTCTCCAGTCAATGTATAAGCACCTCTAGGGGGTGGTTCATCTCTCTCATCTAAGAGATTAAATTAAGTGAGGATAGCTAAATGTAGGTGAAATCAATCTTGTTCTCAATTTTACCCTCTCTTGTCTTTCCTTCCCCTTAAGTTTTTTTCCCCTACTAATTATATTCTAGACAACTAGATAGTGATGTATAACAAGTTTAATAAAACTTATTAAACAAATCAACTGATTTTTAAAAACTTCTGAGTCTGCCAAGGTATATCAAAAAAATGTTTCTCATATCTCAATTTCCCAGAGTCTGAAGGAGACAGAAACAGAAATTTGGAGACAAAAATCTTTTGGGGTCAATGGAGACTTTTTTCTTCCCATGAGAAAAAAACCCAACAATATTTATTTCAAGGGTTTTGCTTTGCTCTATTTTGTTCAGGTTCCAGCCCAATCTTTTTCACTTTCTGGAAAGGAAAGTTTCCTTTTCTGTTGCAAAATTATTTATACAATTACAAACCAATAACAAATGTTAAGAAGATGAAGCATCAAGAGTTTTCAGAAGGAAAATGGCCTTATGGGTCTGAGATTCCATCTTCTTCTGAATTGTGGGACCTGGGAAATTCTGAATTGTTTGTTTGCTTTCATTTCACTCTAGAAAGGAAGAAATTTTGATATTCTAAAAACCAATGTACTTCCACAACTGCTCGTGCTTTCAGTTTCTTCCAGAGGACTCTGACCAGCTGTGAATAAGGAAAAACTGAGCTGTCCATGAGTAATGTCTGCTCATTTCCTAGAGCCCAAAACAGGCTTATGTCTCTGGGCAATGACTTCCGAATCAGATTTAATTATTTTAGAAAAAAATGTCCCCTAATGCTGCCAGCAGCACCTGTAAGAAAGGATGGGATGCTTCCTGAATCAAGGCCTTCATCTCCATCTGGGTTATAATTTCATTCATCTATAAATGGAGATAATATTTACATTGACCTCACAGAGGTGTTGCAAGGTTCACTTCATTAAAATTTGCCAAATGTCAGGTCCTTGGAAGCAAGATGGGATGGAATTATAAAGAATTTATTTTTAGTATACAGAAATTCATCTTTTAACCTGCCAAAACAGATGTGCTGTGCCTTTCTTTGTGCCCTCCAGGCTGCTGAACTCCGGTGAATCATGAGCAGAAATTAGCTCCAGACTTTGCCTGCAGACATGGTAAAGATCGTATCAGACCTCACGGAAATAACAGTATGTTCTCAAGACCTGCTGGAGTCCTTCTGAATCTGAAGACTGTGTTGAACAACTTCATATCTGATTCTGCAGCTTTTCAAAAAATGGTGCTGTTTGAAAAGTCTTCCATTGGAATTGACAGCTGTTTACTCCACTGAAATTTTGTTTTGTTTTCTGAATTCTGCTGATTTTTCTATCATGCTCACATGTTTGGAATCAGTAATTTTCAAAACTGTAATTGCAGAGTTTTCGAATGAAAGAAGTAAAACTATATGACTACCATAAAAAAGTAGTTAGAATAAACAACAAAACAAAATTAGAAAACCAAACAAATGAAAACCAGCCATGCCCTGAAAACGAAAACTAAAGCCAAAAAGGAGAAAGTGTGAAGGCTTTAGAGTATCTGGAAGGGAAAAATGCATGCAGAGAAAATAGGGGAACATGATTTATTTAAGCTTCAGTTCTTTTTCTTAATTATGTTTTAAGAATGCTTCATTTTAATTACGAACACGAATGGTTCAGTGACTCAGCTTACAGACCTCAACAATTACAGCTCAACAACATGCAAAAGCTGTTCCTTCCACTATCTTTTTTTCTGATACTTCACCACTGCTGTTTCAACTCTGCCTGTGTTACCAAAAATGGGAACGTTATGGAGAAAAAATGCCTGCAAACACTAACATTTCCTTTGCTGCACCATGCAGGCCTGCTACGAAAAACGCCATGCTACCGGCCGCTTACTGTACTGGCCACTGTACTGCAGAGAGTAGCTCCATATAGAAATCCTGTGGACCTCGTTGTTTGAAGCTGTCAGTGCTTCTCGCTCAGGAAGACCCTGTGCTGGAGGTTGCCAGGATGACACGATCTGAAATAACATCACTGTATTCTTGTCCATTTCTTATACTCTTTGCCTGAGCATCCGCTGGCCTCTGCCGGAGACCCGTTAAGGGGCTGGATGACCTGACCCAGTCCACTCACGACTGCATAGCACCAGCAGCGGAAACACTCTGCTAGGGATGAGCGAAGTTCAAACCTGGGACATGACCATGACGCTACCACCATTGCTTCGTTCTTCAATGCAAGTTGGTGCCTCTGTATGGTATTGTGCTGCACCAGACAGACACAGAGCTAATCTGGCAGTCTCGAGTATAGAGCTGCGCAGTTTTGAAGGCGCACGTGGATCCACGCAAGCTGACACTACTGACTGCTGATGTGACATGCAACTGTAGAGTTATCATGGAACATAACCAACCAGGCATTTCAGGTAAAGAGATAATGGAGGCATGGTTCAGAGAAGTGAATCATCTCATTTGTGCTGCTAAAATGTTGCTAATAAAATGTGATGACAGTTTCAGCGTTAATACTATGTGCACTATCTCTGTGATCAGCAGAATGTTTATTTTAAAGAAGGGTGTTTATGCCTTCCATTGCCTGTCCTAGTCATTCAAGACCGAACAAAAGATCATTTGTGTAGCATAGAGCTGGGCTTAATCCTACAAAGGGCTAAGCATTCTTGCAGCAGTGGCCTTAATCACATGCTTAAGTTTAAGCATGTCAATAGCCCCAGTGAAATTGGCAAGACTAATTACGTCCTCAGAGTTAAGCATGCGCTTAAGTGCACTTTTGGATCACAGCCAGAATACTCAGCACCTTGCAAGGCTGATATTCCAGTGACCGAATTCTGTTTTGGAAGAATTTCTAGTCAAAGAAAACAAAACAACAAAAAAACCCAAACCCTTGCATCTTTCTGTAAGTATTATCAAATTGGATCCAGGCCAAAACTTTACCATTCCCACCAGCACATGCAGCTGTTCTCTGAGAAAAGGGTGTAATTCCAACCCCTGGATAAAAGTGTACATTTCAGCGCATTTGCCATAAGCAGAAGTTTGCCATTTTCCACAGTAAAAGCAACTTTTCCTGGTTAGTGGTAGTTTCCTCGTCCCCAGTGAAAACTGCCTCAATTTCCTATGGAATGTTTACAGGCAGGAACAGGAAACAGTTTTGTTTTTTTACAAACCTAAAGTGTATTTCCCATTTCATCAAGCCTGAGAAGCACGCCTCTCAACCCCGCGGGCTGATCTGTGGCTACGAGAGCACTGGGGACAAGCTTTCAGGTACTGCAAGACTCTTACCAAGACCTCAACAAGCTTGAAAGAGGGATTCCGAGAAGGAACTTGTATCTCCAGGGAAGGCAGCGTGGTGAGGTGCTAGGAAGTAAAGTGCCACTGATGTACCTTCATGTACTTGGCCTACAGGAAGAGAATTTACTGAAATAGCATTGAGTCCTCTTCCAAATGCAGTGAAAGATGTTCCTCTGGCTCGGGACCGCTCCTTCCTTGGTGACAGCTCCCAGGTTCTGCAGCACAACACGACCGACCCACTGTGCTCTTTGTGTCCAGTGCCCGTGTAGGTTAAAGATCAGCCTTGCAGATCTGTAAAGAGTTATATTTGCAGGCACAGACCATTTTGCAGTGAAAAATAGAGTAATATAAAGTGAATATAGTTTAAATGAGATTCAAGCCCATTGAATGCTCTTGTACTAACTTTACTATAGCACCCCAAGACATTTCTCTCCAGCTATGTCCCTTGTGCCTGAACAAACTTCCTAATATGCCACTGTTTAAGTGTGCAGGGACTTAACCACAGCACTGAGAGAAAGTAGTATTTTCCTACCATTGTCATGAGCTGGAGCAGAAGTCACTCTGCTTCCAATAATCCGCACAGTAAAACACAGCGCTGGGGAACTGCGCTTCCCCAGTGTATGGCTTGCCATCTCCTCCAGAATTAATCTGACCTTCAATTACTGCTCTGCTGTCTCTTTCCTTTCACTCGCGTCCTCATTTTTCCCCACTGAACACCAAAATGTTTCCTCAGATTACTTAGATTCTCAGCTTTTCTCCTACTGCTTGATGGCGCCTGTTCCTGCTCCCTTCCACCTCTGGAAGCGAATGTATCCCAGCAATCAATTTCTCATAGATGAAATAAAATAACTGCTCTTGTGGAAAGGAAATGGGAGGGGGGAGGCCAGCAGGAAAGAAGTAAGTCTCTTAGCTTTCAGCTCTGTAGCCGCCGGTGCTTTTCAAGCAGTGCCCTCCCAACTTGCCAGAACCTGTCAGTCTAGCCTTCCTATTATCACTTCCACTTTGAATTTCTGCTGGAATGTACTCGTTTGTTGATTTCCCGTTTGCTCTTTGGCAAGGTTAATGAGGAGCAGCTGCAATACCTGTCCTAACTCCTTCATTTCTCCTCCTCCCCCCGGCCCCCTCTTTTGAAACCAGTCACAAACGTACAGCTGCTCTGGCTTGGAGACCCTACGCAGAGCTTCCAAGCAGTATTTGTTAAACAGATCTTCAATTAGCTCTAAAATCCCCAGGTTTAGCTCTGGAAACACTCAACTTAGTAGCTGAGTTTTCAGTTCAGTCACCTATCAACTGTATTAATTTTTAAAGCCCAATCTTTCTCTAAACTCCCAGCACTGAAGGAGGGTCTCACTTTCTACATCCACCTTTGCTAAATCACACAAGAGTGCATGAGGTGACATTTTCTGCTTTCTAAGAGGCTGAAAGACTATTTTTTCACAATACGTTCAGTCCTGCTTTTAATGCTTGCCACTTTCAGGTTCAAGCAACTTCAGAATCTACCCCTATCCATCATCTATCTGAGTCATTATATTAGGCCCATCACAGTGGTACAGGAGAAATGAGGTCGCTTTCCTGGAAGGATAGTAACTGCTGATTTATTTAATAAAAAAGAATAATCTGTAAGCACAGCAAACTGCGTAATTGAGTGGGATTGTATGAGTGCCTCCCTCTGCTTGCTAGATATTCTTCTTCATTTTAAATGTCAGTGATTACTTTTTTCCCCCCAGGAAATCCCTTTTGCTCATTTATTGCTTGTATGTGAAAAGACTAAAAGGAAAATCTGAGGCTTATGTTTGTGTATGACTGTATTCAAAATTTTACTGTGTTTTACTGTGTTGCTGTGTCCAAGCATAGGTCTTCTCCAGTCCCATGTAAACAGGTCTAATCATTTAAACATGGAGCACAAATTCAAGCAGTCTGGAAAAACCAAGACTTTGGCAGTGTAAAATGTTACAGAAGGTCAAGCGTAAAAGGCAAAGAAGTAAGGTAGTAAAGACAAACTTGCTGTAAGACAACACTCTTTGAGCTATTTACTTTCACAAAGGCACACTGGCAAATATTTTATTTGGCCATTAAAAAAAACAGCACTAAAATACTTTCTACAGCCTACAAACTTGTTTATCTAAGTTGCACAGGCTTTCTAGGTATTCTAACATTGCTGATGTTGTTTCCTGCAAACTCTAAGGCTTTAATGGTTCCTCTGTCCTATTCAGCAGTAGAAGGGTGCATAGTAACCTGCAAGTTTTTAAAGGAACAGGAATCTGAAATGGTGCTTTGTTGCAATGATTATTTTCTTTTAAGTTTCAATGTACTCCCTTCCTCTGCACACATCAATGACTGTGTCCTCATGCTAAGCAGGGTGAAACTCTTGCAGTTCCTGGACAGCAGATCAACGCAGCACTTGAATGCCATGAGATAGCCGAAACATTCAAAGTTTATTAAAAAAATAAGGGGGAGTCATCATGAGAAATGTCTGTTTACTTCCCACTGGAAGAATTTGAGACAGTTCTGAGGAAGTAGCACTTAATAACAGTGCAACATTTTTGCAGTCACTGACATGAACTCAGTTTTTCTTGAGAAATTGCGTAGTCTGGAAAACTATCAATGCAGTGAGAGACGATATATCTTTTCCTGTTCAGAAAATTATGCTTTTCGGTATGGCAGAACTGCTATATCACAGGGATATTTTAAAGGCAGAAGGGATCTTTTAAGAGAATTATAGTGAGGAAAATCAATCTAATACATTATGGCAAGGACAACAGTAAATGGAGTCAAACTTTTTAGAACTCTAAACCAACTCTAACCCAAATTCCATGGGGAAACTGTCTTTCTTTCTTCATTTTTTTTATCAGTTAACTATAACCTTGAACACTGTAAAACAGTTTATTACAGAAAAAAACCCAAACACGCTTATAACAGCCTATTGTCATCTTTGTGTCTAGAGAGTAATTCAATGTATCCATGCACCTTGATTCAAGATTAACATCTCCGACGAGTTCAAGTAAAATTCTGGTGGCTTGCAGAAAATTTGCAGGCAGAAGGACAGGCCAAACTTGCTGTGTAAACTGTGGTATGAACTAGTTACTAAGCTCTATTGAAAATAGAGTGCCCCTGTACTCGGCGCTGGTGAGGCGGCACCTCAAATGCTGTGATCAGTTTTGGGCCCCTCACTACAAGAAGGACATTGAGGTGCTGGAGCGTGTCCAGAGAAGGGCAACGGAGCTGGTGAGGGGTCTGGAGCACAAGTCTGATGAGGAGCGGCTGAGGGAGCTGGGGTTGTTCAGTCTGGAGAAGAGGAGGCTGAGGGGAGACCTTATCACTCTCTACAACTACCTGAAAGGAGGTTGCAGAGAGGTGGGTGTTGGTCTCTTCTCCCAAGTGACTAGCGACAGGACAAGAGGAAATGGCCTCAAGTTGCGCCAGGGGAGGTTTAGACTGGATATTAGGAAAAATTTCTTTACTGAGAGAGTGGTGAGACACTGGAATAAACTGCCCAGGGCAGTGGTGGAGTCACCATCCCTAGAGGTGTTCAAGGAACGTGTGAATATGGCATTGTGGGACATGGTTTAATGGTCATGGTGGTGTTTGTTGGTTGATGGTTGGACTTGACGATCTTACAGGTCTTTTCCAACCTTAGTGATTCTGTGATTCTGTGAAAATATTTATCAATCTTTGTTATTTAGACACTTTTGTTACTGTAGTATCTGAGTGCTTTATATTTCTGTATTTTTTCTCTATACATGTCTGCGCAGTACATCGATTTTCAAGATCAGGGATTAAACCAAAAAGATTGTGGCTTGCCTTTACAGAGAGCTTGGAGGCTACCACGGTCAGCACTGCAGGATCTTCTAGGCAGGTGCATTAACTCTTGCAAATGGCAGCCACAATAATCTTCAGTCACCTAGATTCTCTAGACAATGTATCTAAAATGATTTCAGTGCTATGATGTGGGATCACTTCATTTCAAAGCCAATTCACTCAGGCAGGAAGCCATCTAAACTAGTGTGTAAGGAAAAGCCCTGGAAAAGGGTAAGCTGTAGGTCACATCCAAGCACAGTTGACATTAGTGACGGAGAAGGTGCTTTCCTTCACAGCCCTTGAGCCTTCTCAAAAAGAATAGGTACAAATGTGCAGCTGCCCTGGCTTGAAGACTTTACACAGAGTCTTTTCATTCAAACCTGATGATGGGCTACTCTTTCCTGCAAAAGGGCAGCTGGAGGATAAATATGCAGTTACAGTGGTAGCTGTTTCTCTTTGCATACAGTAACCCGTGCCTGAGGGGTTTCAAACTCCGTCTCCTACTTTCTGTGAGAGTGCCTTAATCACCAGTCTATAAACTAACTGTTGGGAAGTGAAAGGGCATCCAAGGCTCTCCTGCAATAGCTATTCCACTCTGATTCATAGCTCTAGAGGAAAGGAGATGAAGCAAAGTTCAGTCTTGCAGATAGGCTATGAGTTGCTTGGGAAAGAACTGTTCCCTTGCTAGCTGGTAGGTTTCTCCTTACGCATTTTATCTAGTGTAAAATATAATCAGTAAACAGACTAATAAACAAAGTAAAAAGTCATACTCTGCCTATGTACATATCTCTCTGAGCTCAGTGAATCTTGAATTCTTTGCTATAGACTGGCATGGTTTTGCCAAGAATATTTTCCTTGTCCTTGAAAATCTATACACAGCTGGATGATTAGGATACTCAGCTGGGAAGTTGCAGATAAGGGTCAAATGCTGTAGGGCAAACGATGAAATTCAACTTGGGTTTTCTACATCTGGGGGGAAGCTCTAAAACACTAAAATCCTGAACTGAAGCAATAAGCAGCAGAACTAACAAAATGTGTTTTGCTATATAATGCTATGGTTACACCTCGTCACTACAGTGATTTCAACTATTCCCACTCTGTTCTGTTGCCTTTCAAAGCATTTCTGAACTTTTTTGATACATCCAAATAACCTCCTTTACTTTGAGATATGAACTGTAAACATTTTAGTGGGATAAATAGATCAGGGCTATCCAAATCACATCAGAATAAGTACTATTTCTGCACGTGGTTTAGAAGATGAGTCACCTTTTTCACTGGATGATCAAGTTGAGTTGTAAAACCCTGGCTCATGTTAGAGAAATCTGACTTGAGGCCAACATTTTTCCTCATCAAAACCTGGGCTCAGATGGCACACAGGAAAATAACTTTTAGAAGTATTTAGCAGCTGGTAAATAAATAAATCTGAACAATCAGGTCTATGAATATAATATATTAGAAAGCTTGGAAAATATAACCTCTTCTTAATTACAGAGTGTGAAACATCACATCTTTGTGGTTGTAATTAAGGGTGACATTTGACCTTGAGTCTAAAGGAATATGGCCTCTGCAGAAAGCATGTTAGATGTCTATTTTTCTTACTTATTTTTCTTCACTTTTGCTATGACTAGTAAATCAGATCTGGTTTATTGTTGGGCTTGATTCCTGTTCTTTTATTTTTTTACAAAGATTTCACTATCTCTGCCAGCCTCTACAAAGTTCCTCAGAGACAATTAGGATTGGCTTGCAATAAACATAAATAAGTGTGTACATGTGGGTGTATACACATAATCTGTCTCACTTTATAATTTTGAATCTCACTTTCATATTTTCTGAGTAAGACCAGGCCATTTGCAGGCACTGCAGTAGCAAAGGACTGAGAATTGCGAAAGCTAAGGGAAGCTTCAGATACTGTAATTTATTCATGCAGTAAGGCTGTCGTTAACCACTGTCATAAGATTTCATTTCAAGAGTTGTTATTATTGTGTGTCAGGAAAACTTTGGTGATGGGGAAAACATTATGTTTTTGTTGCTGAAAGGAATTTGCTTTGCTAGTGGCCAAAGAACTAAACATTAGTGTCTCAGAAAATGAACTGGATATGATTACTAATCTGTCAGACAACAGAAGAAATCCATCTCCCATTGATTCTGGGGCATCTATGAATGGACTTTCGCTATTCTAAGTAGTGATGAACAATAACCATTTGAATTGTTCACTATGTTGACTACCAGACTAATATATGATACTGCCGGGCTGGTGAACTGGCAGGATCTCACATCACAACTCTACAATTCAAACATGTGTTCCAGAAAGTGGAGGAAGGCTCAAGATGAAACCAGAATCATAGGTGCAGAAAACGAGGAAAAATGGTAAAACATATGACTGTCAAAGACACGCTTCTGTAACTCAAGAAAAGCAACTGAAAGAATGAACGATATCTTATGTTTTAGAAAACAAAACGAAACGAAACGAAACAAAACGAAACAAAACAAAACAAAACAAACTTTACATTGTAATTAAGAACCTAGGCAGTTTGTTTTTGCGGATAGAGCAAGCAAGAACACAGGCTCACATCTTCATTCAAAGAAAGAGATGACTGAAGACTTATATACGAGGTCGTAGGAGTGGGAAGACCAGTGGAAGCTAAGGAAGGACTACATGTCTTCCTAGGCATTCTCAACATTGATGAAATGTCTGATATTATTTTCCAAACCTCATTAAAAGGGAGAATTTCCTAATGTACTAACAGAGACCACATCTTTCAGTAGGCAGTGCCTTATCTTAGATTTAAGCTACATTGGTGTATATTGATTTGTTGACTCTAATCAGGATGTTCTTCTAAGCAATTAAATCTTGTCTGAATATGTAGGAGTTGCTGCTTGCCTCTACTAATCCTTAGATTTCAATCATTATTGACATACAAGATTCAACCACTACTAGACAGAATGTGCCATGACTGTCCGTTTTAATGGACACTCTGTCCATGGGAAGACATATCCCCTCCCACACAAACTCATTTTCTAGTGTAGTCTGCTGCCTTGAATCATGCCCTGGAGGAATTTGTCCTCCTCCGCTGACTGCAGAGGGAACCTGCACTGACTAGTCTCTGATTCTAGCACTCAGTTTGATGTTAGTCATGCCGCTTCTTTTCATGTCTAATCAGACTACCCAGAGCAAGTCCAAATGGACAGTGATGAGGGGGAATCTTTTGTTTCTTTGGCTTCTGCAGCACGGAGGGAATATTATCATTTACATCTCCAAGGCACCGGTAGAACATCAGTACCTTCCCTGGCCAGAAGAAAGGGAGGGAGAAACTGTGACTCAGATGTGCGCCTGAGTCACGGTCCTTGCAGCAAACACCAGGGTGGTGCCGCTTTCACCACGCTCCTCTCTCAGAGCTGCGCTTGTACTCATAGCCTCGCTTGCTCCCTGTCTGCATGAGACTGTTCTCATGAGGGACTGAGGTACCTGCCCTTATGTACGGAATTTTAAAATTTAGACCTCATTCTCTGAGCCATGGAATAAATGTATAATCATTACTTTGAAAGAAAAAAAATGTACTCAATAAATCCTTCTAAAACATCCAAGCCAGCCCTTAAGCTGAGTCTGGCTAGACTTCAGGCAGTAAACAAACATTTCTGCATGCCAAATAATCTTCTATCTAGTTGGAAAGAGAATGCCACAGAGGAATTTCATTTAAAATTGACAGAAAATCCAAGAACAACACAGACCTGGAGGTTTCCCAAACTGTTCTTTCCCTTTCTTACATCGGAAGCAGAGAGTGACATAGTGACCTTCTTAGACACCAAATAAAGACCAGGCAAGTGGTCAGTAGAAAGGCAGTGGTCATCCTCACACCTTCTGCAATAGCATGTACTACAGCTAACGTAGTTTTCATAGTCACTAAAGACAAGAGCTCTTGCAATTACCCATAGGGCATTATTTTCGTTTCAGTTTGAATAAAATTAAAAGCTACAGGCCAGGCATGCAGGACACTTACACTGCCTTAAAAAGTACACTGTTTCTCCAGTATTGTTATGAGCAAAGCTGGGAAGGAGTCAGACTTGGATCAGACCCATTAGGGTGAGAATTATATTTAATGCATGAAGATGATCCCATCTGCCGTTGATCTCAAGGCATTCAGACCCCTACACAGACGCCTTTACTTCCAGCTTCTCTAGAGCCAAAGCAGCCCTAGGACCCAGAGAGAATCTGGTCTTTGTATGAAGATTCAGAGGGCTGATACAAATAATAATTATTTGAGGAGCTGCTGCAGTTCAGAAGAATGAGTGTGGTTCTGGTGGAATTTGAGGTGCTCCTATAGGAAATGGATTTATTTCTGCCTCAGAAGAGTTCTGTGTGTGTGTTCTGAGACCTGAACAGAAAAAACGCTTTCATATGAGCATCTTTGGCAGCAATTTTATCTGTTTTCACTGAAATTTCCTTTTGGAATTTACATTAATTTTTCTAGTTAGGCAGCCATTACCATATACCCAACATAAAGTTTTTATTCTCTCACATTTTTAAATATTCTTGAACCAACATAAACAAGAGCAGGTGAATTTAAGATGGAAACTCTAATAAGATACCAGAGGTTATGTATGATACATCAAAAAATGCTGAGTGTTGAACTGAAATTGTTTGCTTCATCAAAGTATTTTTTTTTATTTCCTGTGTTGTTGCTGATGTTATTTAAAAGAAAAGTAAAGAAGAGAAGAAAGCTCAAGGTTTATAAGAATCAGTGTGTTTCATGATCATCTTCAGAGTTATTATGCTTGGCTTTTCCTTTATACAGTGCAACCACATTTATAATTATGTCATCCCTGAAATGTGCATTTATTCAGCTGAGCCCCCTTTTTTGGAGCAATATCAGTTCTCGTACTAGTAAGAATGCGTATCCCGAAAAAGAAGCAGGAACAGAATGAATCCATGTTTGGGCCATTTGGACCCAAGAGAAAGAGTATTGAAACCGGGACTGCCAACATCCTGGATTTCCTGAGTCATCTGAAGAGAATTTTTAAAGCACCTGAGGGATGATGTGAAATGTTCTTGCTCCAGCTCTGGATGCCCATTAGTCAGAGGCAGTTTAGGGGTTTCTGTGGGGCACTCAGCAGGAGGTGGAGACGAGACCCTGGTGCTGCGCAGGATTGTCACTGATGTGTGTTACCAGAAACGTCAATTTAGGCCATATAAGGATTAGGCTTGGGACAACCATTTGAAAAGCAGGACCCTTGTCAAGCAACTGGTGAGCCAAGATTCAAGACAAGCCAGATGAGGGGGGGGTTGGCCAGGCCGAGGAAGTCTGTATCAGATCACATTTGTATCCCTCCTAGCTCAACGTCCTATTTCTGACTGCAAGCAGTGCCAGTTATTTCAAAAGAAATTCAGCTGTAGACTGTTGCAATTTATCCCCAGGGAAAGCCTAGTTTTATATTTATGGCTTGTGTCTTGAACAGAAGATTTATATCTATTTGAAAAAAAGCTTGATAAACATTTAGGGTTTTGGACAAGACACTCTCCAGTCCCTGGGGAGAAACATTTTGAAAAGCCCTGGAAGGGGTGATGGGGGCCTCAGACAGACTGTTTAAGACTCAAGCCTCGGGGTATGGGAGGAGCTTATGCGAGAGCAAAGTCACTTTAGGCTTTGCAGGCTTAGGCTAGAAACAGGATCATTTCCAGGGAGATGTGAAATTTGCATCTTCTGCTGTGTTAAAGGGAAGTTTCTTTTTCAGACAGCATTTACTCCACTCTGAAACTGAGGGCCAATAACCGCCTCAGTTCCCACCGGTGTGAGGTGCTTCCCAGCGAACACCCAGCAACTTCCAGTAAGTTTGGTTCCTCTCTGCCCTACCAAACCCCATCTGCCCCTGTAAAGCAGCAGACCCGTCTAATCCGCAGCTGGATGAATGCTGATATGCCTCAGCTGAATCCTCTAAACCTGCCTCCTCCTCCAGAAGCACTCAGCTAACTAAAGATTTACTAGACTGTCAGGGGAAAACAAGGCATTCAGGAGACCCTCCTGATCCCATCCTCAATCTCATTAACTTTCTGCTTTCCCAAGTGCCCTGGTGGCTGCGTGTTAACGAAGAGCTGTAATTGGTAAATGAAATTGATTACACAACTGTTTGAATGAGGCAAATTGTCCATCTCTAGAGAAAAGGTATAATTTTCCACTGTGCATAAATCAAATTCAGGTCCCTTAAAAGCACTAGGTAAGTAGAGAGCATTTCAAATTGGCTGCAAAGTGCTGGACAAAGCACTTGGCAGAAGGAAGGGCATGGACAGAAATGACCTTAGCAGCTCTTTTCTATCTCCAGTTTCTGTGATTCTATGAATTTTAATTCTATGCTGCACAATTTAATTACCACTTGCAATGAGCTGCAGAAAATGGATAGCCATTTTCTGCCGTAGGCAGATCTTTTCTGTCACCTGTTATCTGTGAGGGTGTGTAATTGTTCCTACAGAAATATGGACATAAAATTGATTCGTGTCTGTCTGAAGGACCATACATTAGGGCATCAAAGCTAGAAAAAGCTGTCAAAGGTAGGCCTAAAAAACCCCAAACTCCTCTTCAGTAAAACAATCTGATTCCTGCCACATTGCAAGACTACTCAATATCTTGTCCTTTAATCATCCTAATATCTTCATATGTCTGGTTTTGAATTGCTGCAGAATAAAGGAATCAAAAGGGAATCAATTCCTTTACCCACTTACTCCATTTGTAATAGCCGTTTTACTAATGCCTAGCTTTGCCTTTTCTTTCTTAGTTAGAGGAGAAATGCGTTTCTAGGCTATTTTTGGAAACAGGGAATAATTCCCTGTCCTCCTGAGATGCCTTTGCAACAGCATTAATGTCACACCTTCCACTCTTTACTGTGCTTAAAGAGGTCCTCCAAGCCTGGTGTCACTTTTGTTTTGAACATTCTGGTTCCTTCATATTACGCAATTGCTCCTGAAGCTGTAATGACAGCACAGAGACAGAAAGGTCTCAGTGTCTGGCCATATAAATTCCTAAATTAGCCTGTATATTCATGAGTTCATATAGTTTACAGTTTATTGCCTGTGCATCCCTTAATGTTTGCTGCATCACAATTTTCTGATTTTTTTGGTAATTTTTACTGTTTTCAAAATTTCAGATGTTGCTCTTTGCAGATGTTGATTTTTTCTATTGCATATGTGGTTAACATCTGCCTTGTCCATTCTAGTGCTTCAAACATAGTGCCTTCTAGCATGCAAGCCTGATGTAGTCCATCTGCAGAGCTTTCATTCCTAGGCCAGCCGACATTTCTGTTACACGTGATAGGTTTCATGGTTTAATATTTTTTGTGCATAAATACACATCCTATTCATGGTTCTTATGCTGCATCTGGGCAGTTTCATCTCACAAAGCCTCTGTTATTGCAAGAATTAAGGAACCGGTTGTATCTTTGATCTTCTTATGGTAAGTCATACTTTGGGTGTTCGGTCTGTGCTTGTTGTAAGGTAACAGAGTGCTCTGCGATATGAGATGAGTAGTGCTTGGTGATGGATGTTTAGGGTGCTATGTTCTTTCATTTCCACTAAACTAAAAGCCTATCACCCGCGACAGCTGTGAGATAGGTTTTACAGGCCAGATGATACCCCCAATTATTATCTTATTTTTTCCAAGTGGAGCTATTACTTTCAAATGATTAACCTGTGCTCAGCAACAGCTTCTTATATTGTGCTTCTGTTGATAATTTTTTCTCTTGTTCACATTGCATTGATTCATTTATGTAGTTTTTGATATGTTATAAAACCTAAAACGATCCTAGACATCAAGTCCCTTCATCTTCCAAGCTTTCTAAAAGCACCTAAGGATGGCAGGTGTCTAAGTTTTTCATCGGTATTAGGAGTTCAACTCCATTTGGTAATCCTAAATAGAAATGATTAATTCACCATGGTTCATTAGGCCCTAAAGGTAACTACCCCACCATTCATTATAACATGACTTTAGACAAGAGGATTAGGACCTTAAGTATCTCAGATTAGCTCACAGGAAGATATAGTTTTTGCAATGAGGCAACAAATAATAATTTGTATTCAAACGCTCTCACTTCTGGTGGCCTGATTTATTCCAACTCCCTGCACCAGAAAGGAAAGCACTATGTTCTGTGAATGTGCTGAATAATGAATTCTCCCTAAAAACCTGGCGTAACAGACAAATAAACACTTCAGCCATGAGAAGGCATCAGCAGAAAGGTGTTGAGACTTGCTTAAAGCCACACAGGGTGTTAGTGTCAGAGACCAGATTAGGATTTTGCAAGTCACTCATCAGCACTCTTGCTTGGCTCGGTGTCGGGGAGTTACTCACAAAGAAACCTGGCAAGCTTTACCAGTGCTCCTACCATTGGCACTGAGGTAGGATCTGAAGACATGTACATATAGGATAAAATTCTGCTACATCTTCCTTGCCCTGTAGTGTGCATGTGACGACAAAAAGGATCTGGCAGAAAGGTGCAAAAACTTTAGGTAGAAGCTGTACCACACATTCTGTGAGACCGTGAAGTAAGTTGTGACGGGTGGGGACTATGTTTTGCTGAAAAATCACTGCGAGCAGGGAGGCAGTCCTGCAATATGTTACAGCCACCGCCCAGTTGTTTTGTTTCATTTTTTGGGTCAGAAAATGGATCTGCAGGATCTGTTTGAAAAAGGCAAAGCTTGCCAAGTATCAGTCACTCTTACTCTCTTTTGGACAGGATCCGGAAACCTACTGGTCTAATAAGTTCCCTGGAGCTAGCTAATGACCATCATATCAAACTTGCCAATACCATTCCTGTTTCTGATACTACCCCTGTGTTTGAGAGCATCAATGCCCTAGTTGCCCTTCAGGAAGACCCTCTAACAGTAGTCCACCAGACGAATTGGCTCTGTTTTTTTCTAGTTACTTTCTTTAAGGATTGTGTTCCAGATAAAATAATGAAGATAGATAAGGATTTCTTAAACAGAGGATCATAGGCACGTACCTTTTCACGCATATACCTCACCATTCCTAGAACCCCTGAAGAGAGTTACGAATAGGGTGTAGGGGGATAAAGCAAAACTTTAAGAGCATTTCTGCCCCCCTTTGTAATTCTTACAACTCCTAACAGCCTGTGGATTTCGATCAGTATCTTCAAGACAAAAGGCAAAGTTCCCTTTTCTGTTCACTCTCCAGCATTTGGTAACAGTTCAGTACTTAGAATCATAGAATCATTTAGGTTGGAAAAGACCTTTAAGATCATCAAGTCCAACCGTAAACCTAAGCCTGCTAAGTCCACCACTAAACTCGTAGTTGAAGAACAGATGCCATTTTTAAAGCCTAGTGCAATGTCATTTCTCTCCCCATGCTGCAGCAGTTTGTTTTCCCCAGCTCCTTCTGTGGATGGGTGGGCAAGGATGGACAGCAACAGTTAGCGTAGCTAGTGGCAGTACCCACTGTCACACCAGCGTATCTTGAGGTTCATGGGGCACCATTCCAGACACAGGACTTTGAGACCTGCCAGTTTCATGCTGCTCAATGAATGATTTAATTCACAGTAATTGCAACATCTAAACCAATCTTCCCTAACCCAAGTGGAATTCATAATTGGACACAGACGTATTCCCCCAGCTGCACAATTCCTACAAAAGCACTATTTAAAACTAACGGGTCAAAGACATTCTCAGCGTAATTCCACTGAAGCTGATGGTGTGAAGCAATCTGAAATTCAGTAAGTGGAGCCGAAACCCTTTCCAGCTATGGGCATCAAAGCCTGTGATGTGGTAAAGCAAGTGGGAAATAGAGGCAGCAACAAGAGTGTAAGAGCAGAAAGTCTAAATGAGGAAATTCTAAGCCTGATTAGCATTTTTCTTTGTGGTCCAGGAGGGTTCGTCACACATCTATTACACATATATATCATAATTACATATATGCAATGCAATTAGAGTATTGCACAAAAACATTTGGAGGAATTTTTGCTTCATTTCAAAGGTTTCCCAAATGCAAACCTGGCAAATATTACAGATATGCCAGGCAGACTGGGAGCCACCTTGGTTTTCAAAATCGTTGCAAACGCCTTTATGAAACAGATACTTTTTTTGGCTAGATTACATCAAGAGCCATAACAGAGATATAAAAATATTAGATAATTGGAGCGCATTTCAAATAACAAATGTTTCCTTACCTCCGCTCTAGCACCTATGCTTATTGGCAATATTTAGTTTGTCGGGAACTGAGTGCGTTTTACTCTGATGGCACCTAGTCTGTGCACTGACCCGATGGGCACGTGGAAGAGAAAAATTAAGCCATTTTAATGACTAAAATGCCACTCCAGTGAGAAAAAAAACTGAAGCTCTAGTGAGTGTCGAGATTTGTGATTCACACCCAGGGACTGTCACGAGGTAAGTAGCAAATGACCCCGGGAGAGGTGGTGGGGACTGGGGAGATGGTGGGGACTTAGAGGGTGCTTTTTCTCAGAGTCATTCCACATGTGAGGCTGAGAAATCTCAGCAGCAATTCTCTGATGAGGTAATAGAGTCACTGATCACTTATGTTCACTAAAAATCTACTGCCAGCTGTCATAAGACAGGAGCTGGCGAAGAGATTTAGGATTTCAGTGTAGTTAATTACATTCTACCTGCTTAGATTACTCTGCATTTTCAATATTATGGAGTATTATATTTCTGCAAATTGTTGGATATTTATTATAGGAACAATAAGGAGAGCTACTCAGTGACAGATGACTATCAGTTATCACTTGTAAGTTGAGGATAATTTTTGTACCTACAGCTGGGCAAATACTACAGCATATTTTTAAAATTGTATTTCAATTAACCATCGTAGGAGCAATCATCTGTTCATAAAGAGAAAGAAAGAAAGAAACAAACATATACTTGTTCAGATATATGTCATGTGGATATTTATATTGTTCTTTTGAAATTTATTTCTTTTCCTGCTTATAAAAGATTTTGTTGTTCAACCAGGCGAATTAAGTGCCCTGTTGCACAACAGAAAAAAAGATAACACCAAACACTTAGACACAGTTTTAAACAGAGAGTTTTCTGGTAAGTAAATGATTAAAATATTCTCAACGTGTTCATTGAACAATTATGAGCGAAAAAGAGAACCATAAAAACCAATATGCAAAAGGCTACGTCTGTCCAAAAAAAAATCACACCAAGATCTGCACACTTTTTTCCAAGCACGATCTTGCTCTGATTGTAAAGACTGTAGAGATCCTATGGGATCAAAGTTACTACCTAAGTCTGACGATTTGAATTAGAATTAAAATTCTAAGACTTTTTGTTTCAAGGGCTGCAATGCCTCAGTGACAGCACTAAGCAGAAAATCCTCCTCACACAAAGACTCGAAGGGCCCTCCCACAACAGTGTCACATAAAACACAGCATTATTTCTCACCATTATGTTTGCTGTCTGGAATCTTGCCACAGGGAACTGGGGAGACTTGTCATTGCCTTAGCTTTGACCTTAATAACGAAAGGCATTGCTATCACATACATGCTCAATCCTACCAATCAATCAACTGAATTAGCAGCACGCAAGCTACTTGACCAGTTTGGAGTTCCAAGCCTACACAGCTGCTCCACTGGATTTATTTCCACGCTGTTCATAAAATGATCATAAAATTCACTTGATACAGAGCTTTCCTGCTCTGGATACTCAGTTCAGCAGTTTAAGCTAAGTCATATCGTTACATTACACTTTGTGTTGAATGAACCAGCTCCTCGGTTCAAGCAAACATGAGCAGCTGTGTGTGGTTCTACCTTGAGGCTGACCATTCTCTAGGTTTGTGAAGGCAGATGAAGCATTGGTGGTTTGAACTATTTCTTTATTTTGAAGACTTCTGGGTTTTATGTAATCTACAGTGAAACACCAAACAAAGCTGAGTCCTGGATGGAATCTCTACAAGCAGAAACTGGAAAATAGTGCCTTTGAGTCAAACACGACTTTGCTCTGGTGCATTCAAAACCCGCACGTAAGTCAGTGTTTTCCTTGGGACTCCTCTTTGTAGAAATGGAAGCAAAGTTCCAAGTCTATGCACTCCTTTGTGTTGCCTTTTTCCAACTTCCATTATTTTTTAGCTTTGGCTTGTATGTTCAAGGCTGGTATATACAGCATCATGGACTGTTCCCTCTGGGTATTTGAAAGCGGAATAGTTAACTGTGTAAAAGTAGGTTGGTAGTAGATACATAGATAGGCTGACACAGTAGTCAATATATGCTTGAGAATATAGGGAAGGAGAAGAATAAAAACAGCCCAGGACACTTGCCTCAGAGACATATCATGGCTGTAAGCCACTCAGTTTCCAGTGAACACAGATCTCTGCCAAGTGTCTGCTTAAATGTTTGGTCTCATAATGTAGGCCTACCTTGAAAAGGCTCTGCCGTTAGGAAAACTTTCTATCATCCAACTGCCTTGTTCCTTCTAGTCATTTCTTTTGCTGCTCCAGTCAAAGTTGTTTTTCATTTAAATGCGGTAAACATAACAAGCCCTTTCATGAAATGCTAGAGGTCAAGTACACTCCCCATTTTATTTGGTATATATTTCTTTACTTCATTTAAAGGAACAATAGCAAAACCTCAAACTGAAACATAATATCATCAAGCACTGAAAACAAAAGGGTGCTTATAGGATTGGAGTGCTGGGGAAAAAAAATTATTTCCCAAAGCATTCAGAAAAGCACATTTGATCTTCTTATGTCATTTTTTGGTGCCTGATATTTCAGCCATCCATCTTGGGTATAATTCTGTGTGGTCCTACCAGCAAATCTGTGGTCTGTTCCTGATTGTACTGCTTACCTACTGTGTGGCATGGGTTAAAGCACATATCCTTGTGGTGCCCAAAGACACCTGAATTTAAAATGGCTGCAGAGATGTATTGAAGAATAGAAATTGATGCCAAAAAGCTTACACATAAACAGTCTCCTTCTACTCATAGTACGTAAATGGCAGATGGAGTGGATCCACTTTGTCTCAATTATAATTTTTTGGATTTGGTGAAGATGCAAGGTATGCTCTGGGATTGCTCAATGCAGGTTACTCTGCATCCACCCTTAGATGTTGGAGCAAGAGCTGACTATAAGCACCACTTCTGTGGATTCTCCATCAGAGGATTCCCCACTCCTGCTGCACATGGAAGGCAGAAGGCACCCCCACTGGCACCAAGCTCCTTACAGTATCACAGCTACTCTGAAATATTCTGCTCACTCTTTCTTGCTTCCTCCATCCTCAATACCTGAGCTCAGACCTGCACTTTTATAAAGTACTTTACTGGGAGTTCCTTTGCCTTAATCTTCCTCATTTCCAGACTTTAAGTATCATTTCTGGGTGTCTTCTCAAGATTTTTATCTCCAGACTTCATCTCACACTTTCAAGCATTTCTTTTAAACAATAATTCTGAATAAAATAAAAAATCAGACCCCAGGAGGGTGAAATAAAGGGAAATCCAACCTCCTACACCACTAATTCCTGTCCTTTTCAAGTTTCATGCTTCATAAGATCTCTCTCATGTTCGGACTCTGTGTTCTGTCTTGTGTTTTGTCCACTCTAAGTCTAAATATGGCATATTTATTTGTCTGAATTTTGTCATGCTAATATTTTTGGTAATAGTTTTAAATTTAAGTTTTATCTTTTTACAGCCCCCAGTTCTGGAATGTCCTTTGGAACTATTACTGCAGGAAGGACTGCTGGACTGTGCTGCTCTCTCATATCACAAGCCTCTAGCAGATATAGCTACTCCATAAATCAATAAAAGAAATAAACAAGATGAAAGAATTTTTGATGTCATATCTGTTAATTAGCACCTTGTTTGTTGTTCTATAGTTTTAATTTGTGATGACTTATATGCGTTCTTATACTTTATATATTCAAGACAGGGATGTTTCTGCCATTTTGTACTTTTTAATAAAAAGAAAGACATCGATTCATAAATGTCCATATTTCAAATGTTAAAATACCTTCATTTAAAAAAATACACTTTATGCTTTCTAACAGAAGTATGTCTTTAAAAATAGAAGCATTTTAATTATCCAGTATGTTCCTTTATAATTAGCCCTAGAGGCAATGGGAACATTAAAAGGAAGACATCAAATCTAAGTTACTTTCAGTAGTTTGCTGGGTGAACATGCATGTTATATCCACAGAATCAAGAATCACTCAAACTTTTTGGGTTAAGGATGAGGTGGAATTATTCAGCATTATGAGAGTCGTAACTGTGAACCATTTCTACGTCCTTGTTCAGGTACTTGTTGGTGTGCACCATTGGAGGAAGGAGCTTTAAATTTCTCTTGGAGGTGTACACTTAATTAATCAGGAAAGATAAACTGCATCTGGGTAAGTCGCAGTGGAGAGATGCTAGAGAGCATCAGGGACAGCAAGCCTCTCAGAGAAGAAATAACAGAGAAGAATAATAGAGAAGGGTTTGTCTGGCCCAGTAAAACAAAGGCAGAGAGGGATTGTATTACTGGCTAGAAATATAAAAGGAGCTAGCAGGTATGTAGGGGAAGAAGACGTATCTGAGCAAAGGGACAGAAGAATAAATTAATTTTAAGAGGCATTGAGGACACTGAAGCTACATCGTTAAAGTATGTTTTTAATCATTCAAGCACTGAAGTTTTTAACCCTGTTTCCAGTAAGGAAAAGTAGCTATGAAAAGTGAATTATTTTTCAGCTGGACCATGGTCAATTTATGTAGATTATTACATGTAATACAGTTGCTTGCAATAGCAGAGGACTGGGCTATTGCACCAACATTTCTCCAGACTCAGTGTCTCCAAAAAGCTCATAGCTAATGATTACAAAGATGAGGAGTTGAGTGAAGAAACACCTGAGGAGTCAGATCAGATGCTAACAGCCAGCTCCTCCTCTCTTGTTCTCACATGTTTCCCATTTAGACCTTTTCATAGATGACTGCTGTGAAAAAACAGGAGGAAAAAGGTCCATCAGTCAGCCTGGTAATCACAAATTAAGACCAAGAGGAACAATAGCAGCACCTTAGTATTCTGCTCTAAAAATATCGTAGTATGCAACTGCTGTTTTCCAGTAGCTGCAGTGCCACATTCATGGTGAAATAGTGTTTGTTTAATTTTTACCTGCCAGTTCTGCTGTGTATCCACTCTGAGTATGCATATGGTCAAGAGGAGAAAGACCCTGGAGTTTGAGTAGCCCATAGGACATGAAAGCCAAAATTATCAAGCAAGGGTGTGCCAACTACTCACCTAGGATATAGGCACATGCCAGGAGCTATCCTGTAATAAGTATTGAGACTGGAAAGGAGCTTTCTTATGGGAATGGAGTTACCTGCAAAGAAATGTTGGCAATAGCGGCTGAGGCATCTCTCAAATTATTTCCAGGGAGAAGGAGAAAAGGCACACAAAGATTATAGGTCCATTGTTTCCAAGGGAAAAGAAAGGTGAGGAGAAAAAAATGGACACGAACACATTTTGTTAATGCGTTAAGAAGTTATATTATCATTTTTGATAACCTAATTTCCTAAGGAAATGAAAGGTTATGGAGCAATCATCCTGAGTGCCATCATATGGCATGTACAGGACAACCAGGTCATCAGGCCCAGTCAGCATGGGTTTATGAAGGGCAGGTCCTCCTGATCTCCTTCTATGGCAAGGCAATGCTCTTAGTGTATGAGGGAAGGTCTGTGGATGTTGTCTACCTGGACTTCAGTTAAGTCCTTGACACTGTTTCCCCCAGTGTTCTCCTGGAGAAAATGGCTGCTCATGGCTTGGATAGGTGTACTTTTTGCTGGGGTGTTGATGTGCTCGAGGGTAGGAATGCTCTGCAGAGAGATCTGGACAGGCTGGATCGATGGGCTGAGGCCAATTGTATGAGGTTCAACAAGGCCAAGTGCCGGGTCCTGCACTTGGGTCACAACAACCCCACGCAACGCTACAGGCTTGGGGATGAGTGGCTGGAAAGGTCCCCTGCAGAAAAGGACCTGGGGGTGTTGATTGACAGCCGGCTGAATATGAGCCAGCAGTGTGCCCAGGTGGCCAAGAAGGCCAATGGCATCCTGGCCTGGATCAGAAATGGTGTGGCCAGCAGGAGCAGGGAGGTGATCGTGCCCCTGTACTTGGCTCTGGTGAGGCCGCACCTCGAATCCTGTGTTCAGTTTTGGGCCCCTCACTACAAGAAAGACATTGAGGTGCTGGAGCATGTCCAGAGAAGGGCGACGAAGCTGGTGAGGGGTCTGGAGCACAAGTCTGATGAGGAGCGGCTGAGTGAACTGGGGTTGTTCAGTCTGGAGAAGAGGAGGCTGAGGGGAGACCTCATCGCTCTCTACAACTACCTGAAAGGGGGTTGTAACAAGGTGGGTGCTGATCTCTTCTCCCAAGTGACTAGCGACAGGACAAGAGGAAATGGCCTCAAGTTGCGCCAGGAGAGGTTTAGGCTGGATATTAGGAGAAATTTCTTCACTGAAAGGGTTGTCAGACACTGGAACAGGCTGCCCAGGGAGGTGGTTGAGTCACCATCCCTGGAGGTATTTAAAAGATGTGTGGATGTGGTGCTTATGCACATGGTTTAGTGGTGGACTTGGCAGTGTTAGGTTAGTGGTTGGACTTGATCTTAAGGGTCTTTTCCAACCTGAAGGATTCTATGATCCTATGATTCTATGATCCTGTTCCCCTCTCTGGCTGATCAGGATTAAAGCCCATTAGTGAAAAATACATACATGTGTCCCTATGGTAGCTGGTCCTAGACATCCAGTCTATCCTTTTGGGCTCCTCACTACAAGAAGGACATTGAGGTGCTGGAGCATGTCCAGAGAAGGGCGACGAAGCTGGTGAGGGGTCTTATGAGGAGCGGCTGAGGGAACTGGGGTTGTTCAGTCTGGAGAAGAGGAGGCTGAGGGGAGACCTTCTCGCTCTCTACAACTACCTGAAAGGGGGTTGCAGAGAGGTGGGTGTTGGTCTCTTCTCCCAAGTGGCAAGCGACAGGACAAGAGGAAATGGCCTCAAGTTGCGCCAGGGGAGGTTTAGATTGGATATTAGGAAAAATTTCTTTACTGAGAGAGTGGTGAAGCATTGGAACAGGTTTTGGGGTTCTCCACACATCTTTGTTCCTCTGTGGCCTGCATGTCTGTGGCTCTACATTTCTCTTTGTGCATCTGCTTTTCCTTTCTGCCCTTTCCCCTTCCCCTCCAAACACAAATCTCTTAAACCAAAGATTAAATGTCAACCATATTTTTCAGAGGACCAGAGATCTCAGAAATGCCAAGTCCTGAAACATTTTGGAAAACTGAGCTGTTGGACAGCAGAAAGAGACCCTATTAGTTCTTCACTCAGGGGAAGGATGGAGCATGAGTCCCCTTTGTTAGCTACAAGAAAATCCACACCAGGGATCAAGCTTAAGATATAAACCTATGGGAAAGTGTACTGTGTTAACTTCACTCTAAGTAGAACGAATTTAAGCAACAGTTAGAGGCTCCTTGACATATTGGAACATTTTGTGCTGTATGTATGAAGTTAAGAGCTCTGGAGCCAATATTGCCATAGTAAGAAGCTTTTTTCCTTGCAACTAGAAATAAGAAACATGAAGATAGATAATGTGATAAATAGCACATTGACTGGGAACCTCATTGCTTGGGAAGCCTGTTATTACAGCAAGAAAAGCACAAAAGCTGTAACTGTAAATGGGATAAAATAAATGTGTGTGTGTGTGTAACAATATTAAAGTAAACCTAGACAATTCTAATAAAAATATTGAACACTGAAAAGAGAATTAGTAACTTAGTCTGATAACACGTTGCATGTGGGCTTCAATGTCACATGACAACAGACCAAATAGCGTGTCTCTTACTTTATTTGAATCCACATAAAGCAAGTATTGCTTTTAAAACTTAAATTCTGAAATAGTCAGTCTAACACTTCAGAGTCTCCCTTTCAGTTTGTGTAAAATTATACCTGTGTGTATTTCTATTCGTCGATAAATATCAAAACGTACAGGTTTAATTTATGTGCCATCTATGCATTTTCTTATTTGTTTCATTCACACTGGAAAGATTGAAGGGAATAGTACAGAATGGCAAGATATTGGGTTCTTGCTATGCTATGATTTTCCCTGAAGAAGCAAGATTTGCCCCAGCAAGCAGGATTACAGTAACAGAGGCATTTAGAATTGAATTCAGGAAGGGTGTGTACAGGTATGCCTTTATGAATTTGATTTCAATGGGACAAGTTCATGTGCAGGATTATATTGGATTCAAAGCATATCCTCATATTTCAGTGTTACAAAACCCCTACAAATCATTTCCTACCACACAGCTCTGATAAAAACAGCTAAATATGGTTGGAATGTAACCGATGAGAAGAGTTGTTTTTAAAGGCTGCTTGCTATAGGTTACGTGGGAGAACAGCAGTTTTTCATTTATTCCTTTGTAGATCTGCAGTGAAGAATTCCAGGGAAGGATATAGATTTAGCAACAAACAGATGAAGTGGTTGGGACGTCTTGGTCTAATGATATTTTGCATGTATTTTTTTAAAAATTGAGGAGTTTATTCCAGATCCTTATCCAAACATTTATTTGTTTAACCAGTTTCTACAGTAATTGGCTGTTGCAAACAGCCAGAGTCTTATAGGGCTTGCATAATGGGCCTGCTCTTAATTTATAAAAATAAATCACAACTGAGATGTCACTTTGCAGTTCCATGTAGGGAACTTATAGCCAGCTGGAGAATGTTAACAATATGGTAGTTTACTTGGGTTTTTTTCATACAGTGGCAATGAAATTTGTTTTCAAGGTTGACCAAAACCCCAAGACAACATAACAGCATCAAGACTGGTTAGCACAAACCAATACTTTGGGTCCTCATTGTTTCTAGTGTGGAAAATGGCTTTTGGTAAACTGTACATTACAGAAGGCTGCAAATTACATACAGACATACACAGATGCCATATAGTTGGATATCTTTCCAATGTAAGGTTATTCCCTGCTGTTAATTTCCTGAAGCTGTATGAGCATCTTCCCCAAAACTGGCAACAGGCACCGGCTAGAGCTGCCTGGAAGACAAGAATATCCATTTTTATTAACATCTTAGAGGCTTAAGCATTTGTTTTGTCCTACTGGCTTTGGAAGAAAAAGCACATTAGAATAAAAATTGCACTGGAACAAAATCTTCCCCTCTTAGGAGAAGTAAGAAAGACCAGCCCTACCATTGCAATACGTATTGAGGGGCAGACAGCACAACTGTGTCATTGAAGAACACTAAGCTTCAGACTCCTGCTTTGTCTCCTTTGGCCACCTGGATGACTCCTGTGGCCTCTGGGCTACAAAATTGTTAATACACTTAAAATTATTTATATAGTAGCAAAACCAATACCGACCGAAACAAACAGCCTTTGTTGAGGTTGCAATTTCGAAACCTACTGAAAAACCTCTACAACCACAATAATTAGTAGTTGCTCACAACAGAACCACAGGATCTGTGAACCCTGTATTTGTGCATATAAAATAAGAAAAACTTTATCCAATGCACTAAAAGCTAGTTAAAAAAATAAACAACTCTTTTGCACCAGGATGAACTTTTCAACAACAGATAAATAGGAACATCCATTATTGACAGAATATTTTTCACTAAATGATAGTTCTATTTCGAAGCTGACAGAGATGGTTTTGCAGGGAAGCATATCTTTAAAATGTGCATCTGGAAAACTGACATTTGTTATTCTATTAGATACTAAAACACACTGACCTGTTACAGATACTGGTTTTATAGTTCATTACAATCTTGTCTCCCACATGCTGATCTGTCTCTATGTCACATACATAGCAAAATAATCCTCTCCTCCAAAAAATTTAACTACTCTTTTTCATCTCAATTCAACTAAATTATCAGTCCAAATGGAATAATTTAAGACCTTTTAAAACTTATATTAACTTTAAGTTTCATGCTTTGATGGACCCAATTGCATGAATTTTTTTTCAGTAGCTTGTTTCTCTTTCCCAGCTGTGCCTGCTGGAAGGACTGAGAAGGTACTATATTATATTTCCCTGTTACACTTGCTTCTGTTTCTCCTCAGAGTATTAGTTACAACATTCCTACTATTAAGTTGTATTCTTCAAGATTCTTTTCAATTTCTGATTGTTAGCAATGAAGGTGAAATCTAGTTTTGGAATCAGATCATGCTGTGTCATCCTCCTGAAAGGGTCTTGCAAAGCTTTTCCATCGCTTTTAGTAGTTGTCACATTTAAGATACCAGAAAATGCCACGTAACCTGTCTTCTATGTAATTCTTGTGTACTGGGCTAACTAAAATGGTCCAAAAAATCAAATTAAAGCCATCTGCCCATTCTGCTGCTCCAAAGGTGCTGTTCTCGTCTGTCTCTCTTCTTCTCGCTGCATGTGACATGCTATCGCTCGGAAGGCATCCAGTCAGCACCCTATTTTGACACTTACAGAGACAAAGGGACGTCTGCAAGACAGACTGGACATAGTAGGCCTGTGGATTATAGAGAGGTGAATGAGAAGGGATGCACCAAAAAGGACTGGCATGAGGAATGCAAGCCATGAGGTTTTGTTTATTTTGACCTATAGTTCAGGAGCAGAGGGAAAGCAGTAGAGTTAAAAGTCGGTAAATTTAAAACTGATAAAAGGGAAGGGATATTTCAGCCAAAGTCCAGCTCAGCTACCTTTTATCTGTATCTATTTTGCACAGCTAAAAAGAGTAAAAACCAGTATCAGAATACTACATTCTTTTCATGTTAGAAAATATAACTGAATATATCCCAGAAGTAACTATCTTGAGTAAAAACGTATCAGACTTACAAAGCTACTTTAAAGCTTACTAAAGCTTACTAAGTTATTAATAAAATAGCTCATTTTAAAAAATACTAATGAATATGTATTTAAAAATACATATTGCACAGTTTATAGTTACCATGAAGGGATAACTCTAAGTCTAATATAACCTTTAAAGTCATTTGTTTCTGGACATAAAATGTTCAGAATAATGATCAGTCAGGATAATAATCAGTCAAGATAATGATGGTTTGCATGCACTTAATGCGCATATAAGTGGGAACACTGTGTGTCAGGAAACAGAGGATTAGGCCCCATTCACTCTAAAAATATTTCAAAAGATTAAAAATTATTATTTTAAACAATGTTGAAAAAAACACTTGCTTTCTAGTGTAATTGAAATAAAAAATAGTCTGCCATAGACTTAAAGAGGTCGTCCAGTCCATTCTCCTACCCGAGGCAGGGTTACATGTAAGCAAACGTCACTCATAACTCACCTGGCAAATGTTTGTCTAAATTGCTCTTTAAATCTCCAGTGAAAGACTCCACAGCTTCCTGAAGCAAGCTAATCCAGCACTTCACTATCTTGCCATTAAAAAGCTTTTTTTGCTAATGCCCACCCTAATTCTGTTGAGGCAATTCAAACACATCGTGTCCTGTCCTGTTCATAGTGGCTATTATCATGTCTCTCCACATTCTTCCCTTCCCTAGACTAAACAAACCCAACTCTTTCACTCTTTTCTCACAAGTCCTGTTTTCTGGACCTCTAATAATTCTTGCTGTTCACCTTTGGATTCTCGCCAGTTGGTACCGACATTTCTCGAACTGTTATCTGCCCTTAGCTGGACATAGTATCCCCGATGAGGCTTTACTCATATGGAGAAGTATTACTTCCCAAACCTTATATAGCACAACCCCATTTATACAGCCTGTAAGAGGATTCCTTTTTTTGCAGCAGGATAAATCTGCTGACTCAAATTCCCTTTTGTAGGTCTGCCGCCTACTTAGTTGTTCCACACCTTGAATTTGTCCCCGTGACTGTTCCGATCAAGGTACAGCACTTATTCTTCATCTTTTTCTTCTCATTGGGGCATTTCTTTGAACTCTTGAATTAAAAAAAAGAGCAATTTCTGAGTTCAAAAGGCGAGATGCTCCAACCCAAAAGAGGAATTGCACATAGGTTTATAACGATGGAAAGACAGGAAAAGAAATGTGTTGCCATATAAAATTAGATGCAGTTTCACTACTCCAAAGTTATCATTTACACAGTCTCTAATCACTTATTATAAATGGTGACAGTAAAGTGACCTCTGGTACAAATTACTTCATTCTGGCAACATTTGAATTTTGACTTAATAAAAGGAATCAATAACTTCTTACTTATCATTCATAAATAAAAAGAAAAAAGTATGTGATCATTAATCAAATGAATGAATAGAAGGACTTCAGGGAAAGGTGAACGGATGCATGGGATTCCCAGTCTTGCCTAGAAAATTCAGGAAAAGAACTACATTTTCTTCACTTCCAGTTAAGTTTTTAGAGCAAAAATTTTCATTCTCTTCAAATGAAAGAATGAAAAAAAGTTTGTATCTACAAAGAAATACTTCAGTCTCAAGGCATCTTCTTTCCTAGGAGCATGAATCGTTCCATGATCAGCAGAACGCCAGAAGCCTGATTCCCCGGATCTCCAGGTTTTCTGGTTGAGCTCTTCTCTGAAAAACAAATTCTGGCCAAAGCTTCTTTCATGACTAGAGCACTAACATTGCCTTGTTGCTCTGTTTCTGCTCTGGTTTCTGATACTAAATTTGAGCTTCTGCTCCAGGTTTTCTCTCAGTAAAGACTGCTTTGGATCTTCTTCTGTCCCAACCACCAATTTATTGAAATTTGCAGTTTACTGCCTCTGAAAACTGAAGTAATCTGTCAGATCTAGCTGAAATTGGAAAAGGGTTTCAAGATTATGAATAGAGGGGAGAATAACAGAATAACATCAAAACCGGTTGTTAACATCCACCTTATTTCCATAGTTAATCAAGCTAGAAAGCCTGCTGCTGTCTATGCGCTATCATGTGTCTTCCTATAAAATACGCACTGCTTTGTTCAGGCTTTCTAGAAATCAGTGGGACCAAAAAGAAGGTCTTGCTAAAAACTTTTTGAAGATCTGGGTGTGAGACGAAACCAAGGAAAAGGCTCCCCTTGGCCAGAGAGAGATCAGGTAAAAATCATGTGAACACTGAGACAAGAGGTAAAATGAAAACCGAAATTTCAGGCTTAATTGCAGCTGGCATCAGTGAAATCCCCTCTCCTAATTCACTCTGCAGCAATGTCAAAGGCGTTATAATCACTATCATTTAAATACCAGTGATGATAACACAGAAGAACAGACACATTAGAATTTGAGCTGGCCAAAGTTTTTAGGTTTTCCATTTTAAATAATCTACACATTTCTGTTATTTCCCCCTCTTCATTTAGAGCTATCGGGAACTCTTGTGTGTCAAAAGCAAACTGTGGAAAAACTGTGGAAAACACTATGAAAATTTATGGGATCTCAGCCTAGATGTTTTCTATGGTCATGTATCTGAAAAGTGAAGCAATAGCCTGCTTGTCAATTTTCAGTTCTGACATATTTTCTTTTCCAAAAAGTAAAGAAAATCCAGTCCTCCTCTCCTCCCTTCCAAACCAAATAACTGACAGGGTCTTAATTACATGTATTTCCACTTAAACCTTCATTTCTAAGGAAAAGGATTTTAAAAAAGAGCGAGAGGAAATAAACTAGCAAAAGTATCTCTGATCTGTTTTGAACTTGATCATGAAATTGATAATTTTTCCTACCTTCTTGCTTTTCCAAGGTCCCCTCTGTCTTTCCTTCGGAAATTCCTTGCATTGTTTCAACAGCAGTTCCTAGTTCATTAATTCAGGCTTAGGCATCCAGTTCTTTTAAAACGGGGTTCCCTCAAGCATTTTCTGGTCATGCAAGTAACCTTCTTCTCAAATACTATTTTTTTTCTCTCAAAAGCAAAGCCACCAGTATTATATTTCCCTATCAGAGAACAAATATATGAATTACAAATTCTTCCTTCTTCCCCCCCACAACAGCCCATTGATTTCATGCACACTTTCCCAGAAAATCCAGCAGCTTCACATTCTCCCTGCCCCCAAATCCATCAGGTTTCCCATTCCCACAGTCTACTCCAGCCCCTCTGAACACACCCTGCTCCTTATTCCCAAGGACTCAATAAACAGCCCAGAAGCGGGATGTCATCACTGGCAGCTCTTCCCTGTGGCAGCACCAGCATGACAGTGGCAGCAGATGGGCTGCCTTGCACGCCTCTGCTAACGGCACGACGTGACAAACCAGTCTTCCTGCGGGGCTCTAATTTTTGGCTGGTTGGCAGGCTAGGAAGCGGGAGAATCCGACCTCCCTCGCTTCTATACATTAGACAGGAAACAAAAGCCTTCCCCTCCCTCACTGGTTTCAGAGACAGACAGGCTTAAGACCTTCACGTTGTGCAGACAACGTAGGCTGCCCCATCCTCCTTCACTGAGCTGGAGAAGGTAAATGCTTCCCACTGCTACATCACCTGCCTTCCCACGGAATGCCGGAGAGATGATTCCTGCTGTGTACACCTGCCTCTCTTGCTTCCAAACCACAGAAAAACTCTGTGTGTCTGTGATAAAGCTCCTCAAGCCTGTTGGAGATGCTCTGTTTGAAAATAATAGTCATTTCTATCATGCTACCTCGACTGTAAGTAATTAGTGAATTTCCAAGTATGCTATTTCTCTAAGTTGTTTGCTTGTTGGATTTATTAGGTTCAGCCCTCTAAACATTTACGAATGCTTTTATGTTACTAATGTTATTATATGGAAATCAGTTCAGGCAAGCTCACACAAGTCAAAGAGAAAAGGCGTTAGGAAATTTGACTGCAAAAATCAGGGTTATTCTAATGCAAGTGAAGCTCTTTCATTTACCCACATGTCAAACAAAATGAAATTCATCATTTGCAATGTTACTTTGGGAAACAACTCCCGAAAGCTGCCCTTTCACCGTAATTCAATTACACATTATTTGATCATCTAAATATAACATGCGGGACTCCATAATAAACCTGGGGTGCTATATTCTGTTAATAAATATAACTTAATTAGCATTTAGATCACAGTAATTTAGTGATACTTACACAGTATTTAGTGATACTTACAACATGAATAATTATTTTACTTAGAGTGATACCCTAAAATAAAAATAACTGATTTCTCAGAACAGCTGATCCATTACAAGTACCAGTTTGCTGTCTTATTTCTTTGCTTTGGAAATACACTCCAGTTCTGATAAACTGACAGACCATAAAATAGTTATCAGCTAATCCTTGTGGACTGAAAGCTCCCAAGATTTCTTGTTCCCCTCCCCCTTGCAAGAATTAAAGACTTCCTCTTTCACATGGCAAATCTCCTTTTCCACATATATGCTGTCAGAGCTGTTTCACTGGGCGTTTTACCTTACAAATCCAAATTCTTTCTGTTCTTTTTTAGACTGAAATCCATATGTACAGGCAATAGGAGTAGTAAGAATACACATACTCTTCCTCCTCCTGTCCTCCTCTTTCAAGGCACCCAGCTCTCCAATTTCCAGAGGTAGTTGGCTCCTTTCCTTGCATTCAGTACCATACAGAAGAGAACTAAAAGCCTTATATTTATAACTTGCTTATATATAGGAAAAGTGCTGTTATTCCTGTCAGATCGCTCATCCATGTCACCTCTTCCTCCACAGACCCTTTTAGCTCCTGTGCCCATTTCAGTTGCTTCCTTGCTGCTCTCTCAAGGGAGAATAAACAGCAAAGAGGTGAGTTGCGGAGGCAGCACAGATGTGGAAAAATATGGAGCGGTGGGTGTTCTGCCTCGATGGAGGGACTACAGGAAAACCAGCATTATCCCTAATTTTACATTACTTCATAGCTGCTAGAAACCCCCTTGGTTCCTCAGTTGACACCTCCTTCCATCAGTGAGGCTTAAAACTGGAACAGTCCACCTTCCACATGAAATACATCTGCAAACATTAGTGTTTCTGTGTGAATATAGCTCAGCAGTGTATTTATAATAGTTCCCATTCTTTTCCCTTGGAAGAATATGCTCATGTGTTACCACTCCCACTGCACATTCATAATTCTCCAACTGCAACCTTTAAGAATCTGGTTATGCACAGATCTACATAGCTGCATTACATGTGGATTCAAAACTCCCCTGTAAAATTGATCACAGCATTTGTAATTGGCTTGCAAATGTTTCTGTCACAATAGTCGCATCCTGACTTTTATGGTATGAAATGCTCAGCAATTATTTGTTCCACTTTCTGTCTCTGTTATCTTATGTGAGATGAAGCTGGATGGAAGTGGAAAGCCTGCAACTTCTGCAGCTGACCTAAAGAGAGAAAGAAGAGTCCTTCCAAAGTGGCTTTGTGAATGGCAGTCAGCATAGGTGTTAAAAGGGGTGTCAAAGGTGACCCCTTGGGTAGGAGATGTTACTCGAGCTGATTCTAAATACCAGTCCTACCGTGGAACCAGCCTTGCCCTGAGACTTTTTCTCCAGGCTGCTACTCACCTCTTCAGTAATACTTTTGAAGAGCTTGACCTGGTATTGAGATTGCACTTCTTTCAGAATGGGGCATCATAGAATCATAGAATCATTTAGGTTGGAAAAGACCTTTAAGATCGTCAAGTCCAACCACTAACCTAACACTGCCAAGTCCACCACTAAACCATGTGCCTAAACACCTCATCCACACATCTTTTAAATACCTCCAGTGATGGTGACTCCACCACTTCCCTGGGCAGCCTATTCCAATGCTTCACCACTCTCTCAGTAAAGAAATTTTTCCTAATATCCAATCCAAACCTCCCCTGGCGCAACTTGAGGCCATTTCCTCTTGTCCTGTCACTAGTCACTTGGGAGAAGAGACCAACACCCACCTCTCTGCAACCCCCTTTCAGGTAATTGTAGAGAGCGATGAGGTCTCAGCCTCCTCTTCTCCAGACTGAACAACCCCAGCTCCCTCAGCCGCTCCTCATCAGACTTGTGCTCCAGACCCCTCACCAGCTTCGTCGCCCTTCTCTGGACACGCTCCAGCACCTCAATGTCCTTCTTGTAGTGAGGGGACCAAAACTGAACACAGCATTCGAGGTGCGGCCTCACCAGAGCCGAGTACAGGGGCACGATCACCTCCCTACTGCTGCTGGCCACACCATTTCTGATCCAGGCCAGGATGCCATTGGCCTTCTTGGCCACCTGGGCACACTGCTGGCTCATATTCAGCCGGCTGTCAACCAACACCCCCAGGTCCTTTTCCACCGTGCAGCTTTCCAGCCACTCGTCCCCAAGCCTGTAGCGTTGCGTGGGGTTGTTGTGACCCAAGTGCAGGACCCGGCACTTGGCCTTGTTGAACCTCATACAATTGGCCTCGGCCCATCGATCCAGCCTGTCCAAGGGGACAATGGATTTTTCTGTAAGAAATTGCCTTCTGCGTTAAAAGCCTCACAGCCAGCAGCTTTAAAGCACCTCAAACCTCCACCTGGCAGCTCTGCCAGACCAGAGCTGCTCTGTGGATGTGTCCTGCTACATGCAAAACATGCCCTACAAACTGTGAGTGAACTCACTCGCTGTGACATAAAGATGTTGGCAGGGAAAACCTTCAGTTGCTCCTTTTAAAGTGTTGTGGTGTGCCAGAGCAGGAGCCTTAGGATGGACCACAGTTTAATCTGTCTTTGAAATGTTTGCTTTTAGCCCGGTTGTTTCTTATTAGAAAGCACTTTCATTTCTTCTTGTCATTCATCAGCACTTTTGTTTGAACACAGTGTTTAATAGTACACTACGACCACCAACTTAAGACATCAGCTTTTTTTCTATTAAAAAAAAATTTCCTCCTATGTTGAAATAAATAGTATGATGTCTGAATCTTGAGGCAACATTTTTAAAAGGGGTGTTCTGTTTTAGGCATTTTCATGTGCCAAAAAAGCATGCACTCTGATTTACAACATATACATTTATACATTTGTGTAAGTAAACAGACTCAAACACTGACACACAGACCTCTGCAGTGAGTGTTTAATGGTAAGTATACTCCCTAGCAGGCTTTTGGCTCAGGCCAGCTCTCCCTGGTGTGGTTTGGGGAAGGTCATAGCCCAAAAACTGCGTCCAACAGGCACTTCAGATGCAGCCACCCTGTTTCAGGGAAACCTACATCCTATGCAATGCGTTTTTGTATTTCTCCTGTAAAAAGTAACATATTGAAATAGGTGACTTTGATTAAAGGAGCAATTTAAAACACGTAAGTTATTCATGCTTTCCTGTTCTTCTGGGAAATTGTACATTAGAAAGCAGCAGGAAATGATGAAAATATAATTTTTCCATTTTTGGGTGAACAGCTGGCAGGGGAAACCCTTACTAGCATTAAAAACAGAAAACAGAAAAGTTTTTTTTTAATATTAGTATTAAAAACCAAAAATGCTCAAATAAAAGTAATCTAGTTATTCAATTATTATTTTTTCCAATTAAAAAAAATCCCTTAATAACAAGCTATTGTATGCAAATTGTAATTCAGAGCAGATCCCCCTGCTAATTATTGATGATGCTTTCCCCATTACATTCTTGACTCCAGTTATTCCAATATCGAATGGAATCCAAGACTATGCAGTAAACATTCAATTGGCTACATTTTTTTCTTTGCTCACTTTCAGAGATTTCTTTTTGCAAGAGGCTTTAGCAATGTCAATCCACTACATTTTGGGACAGTGTGGGCCAACTTCTGCACTGATTTACGCGCTGCAGAACATGCAGCCCATTGGTATCGGTCAGGTTGCGCAAGATAGCATGGAGCAAAATTTAGATTCAGTATATTCTTATGTTATCTATTAGTCTGCTTAATGTCCAGAGAAAGAGGCTTTTTTGCTCTAGAACAGTTTTATCTAACTGGATAAGTAAATTTTATCTTCAGGATTTTATAATTAAATTTCTTTCTTGTATACAATATAAAAATCCTAGAGAATAGTAGTATTGAGTAATTTTTATTTTTTTAAAAGTATTTCAGACAAAACCTTTTGAATACAAGGCATCACTGTATGTGCAGCATTTTCTGCAAGAACGAACTTTGGAGAAAGAATACACCTGAGTCAAATTGCTTGTGTGGCAGGAAAAGTCCTTTGAAATGTGGTAATGACAACTTGTGAGTGCTAAGCTTTCTTGTTTCTCCAGCTTTGTCGCTTGGTCTAATAAAAATATTATCTGTCCCTACAAGGTGTGCTTCACTTAAGGTACTGATGTTACTATAAAAGCAGAGGTGATATACATTGCAGACTTTACCTAAAGACTGTCATAGGTGAATTGATATGATGGCTGAGATTAGAATAATTTAGACTTAAACTATCCAGTGTCTAAGATTTTGAACTACTAATGGTTTTGAAATAGAAGAGTCAGCTAGTCCTGCAAATACATCAGGTACTGGTCAGAATTTCTCTGTCTGGTTTTGATAGGAAACAAATCTGGCACCATTCCTGGAGGTGCAGAATGCAGCTTTAGCCTCAGAAGAAACAGGGTATTTGAGTGATAATGAACTACTCGTACACATATCAAGAACACATTAAGGACTGAGACATCTTTTGGTGTTCCTGTGCCCGTACCTACTTGTATAAGTTTTTATGGCTTTGCTTGAAGGTTTCCCATGATACCTACTTATGCATTCAGATGTATGACGAGTTAAGTAAAGGAGCTTTAGCTTTGGGCTTTATCTGGAAAACCAACTGGAAAAGAATAAAATTCTAGATGTCAGGTAAAATTCTCTAGCGGCACTGAAATTTTTAACTCCTCCGAGGGTGGTCTGTGTGTCATCAAAACCTCTATCAGCCTAAATCAATGCATCAATGTATACGTATAGGTATATCTGGGGACCTCTTGTTATCACTAGAACCAAGAATAACCTTTCAGATTTTCAGCCCCTGCTGCATAGTGAGGAAGATATGTGTTTTCCAGACTGAAGTGTTACTTGTCTATTACTCAGTTTAACTAACCCCAGGTAAAAACATTTTGTTAAGTGATTTATCAATTAACCAGGATGTTTATTGCCTAAAAAAGCCAAAACAGTATTAGGACAATGCCAGCAGCCCGGGACTTTTTACCAGACAGGTAGGGCCTGATGAAATAAGTTTGAATTTCAGTAGGCATCCTTCTGGCATAACAGTGTTTGGGTATCCTTCAGATCCTGCTTCTGATTTAGTTTTGGAGGCTTCCCCTTTTTGAAAAGGTAGAGCATGCCTGGGCCTGCTCTTAACCCTCTCTTTTCCTTCACGGACACACACATTGAAGTACAGGAGTTCTCAGATCAGTTGTTATATCTGCATTCACTGTGGCTTTCTCCTCAATCTGCCTCAGTGCTTCGTATGTAAATCACAGGGTTACCTTCACATACAATGACTGCGACTTTCTGCTGACCGGTGCATAGGGGAACAGAGCACTGATGCTATCACCATTCCCTCTCTCCTTTTCCAATAAAAATTCATAGGGGAATAAAGCCAAGAGTGCATGCACTCCTAAGACTTATCACTTTGACTTTTATATGGGCTGCCTGTTTTGTGGCATCTCCTCACTCACTGCAGATCTGCAGGAAAATCAAGAAGCATTTGGCATGGTGAAAGCAAACTGTTTGGCTGCTGCTGTCTGTCCTCCATCATTTTCCTACCTCCTGCTTCACGCTCGTGGCACAGGTCTTCCATTGACTGCTTTGTTGGGATTACACTTTCTCAATCATATATCTCAAGCATCAGTTTCACACACCAGATCCCTAAAGGTCCTTGATCAGATAATGTATATCCACTTCATGTGTTGCTCTCCAAGCGATATGTACCTTCACTAGTTCAGGTCTCAAAAGTGAGCCAAGAACCTTACAGAAATATAGGCCTTAGTCCAACTGTTGTCAAATTAGTAAGAACTTCCATGGATGAGGATGAGGCCACCTTTGCAAACTGGTGCATATACTGAGAAGATTATAATCTAACGATATAATTCAGAAAAGATTTAAAGCTGTGCTTCATTTTACGCATGTAGGCAGTCTCAAAGAAATCAATGGGATTATTCATGTACATGAAGGTAAATGCACCCATAAATCTCTGTGAAGCTATGACCCAAGGGTCCAGTCATGCATTTATCTTCAATATGGATTGTACTACTAGAGGCAATTTCATTGATGACTTACGCTTATACATAGTAGTATCTCATATTCATGGCTGCATGTATTTGGTCAATCAGGTCCTTAGATAATACATGGAGTGGCAGAAGAGAGGATTTTTTTGTTTCAGTCTGCTCACTTTTAGTATTGTAACACCAACCAGCATTAAATACTTCTCTTCCCTTGCATTTTAACTCTGAAAAGACAAAAAATATTCCTTAATACTAAGTTAATCCATTTCTTCAGTCTTTCATCAGTACTCCTGATTCCACCACCCACGGTTCTTAACTTGAGTTTATAATTAGATTATTAGTGATAAATTGCTCTCCCCCTTACCCATGTTTGGACTAGATCATATTTGATTCTTTTATTATGGCTGGTTTAGTGTTCCCTCCTGTAGGTAGGAATTACCTTTCCCTTTCCTTTGGCAAATATGATCTACCCTCATGTAACAGCTTCATTTTTGACCCTTTGACACTCATTGAGGTATATTCAAGCATCTTCAATTAAATACAACTGGGCTAAACAGAGGGCTGACCTCATATTTTTACAGCTGTATCACAATTTCTTCTCCCCAAGGATTTCAAATTGTATTTGTTACTATTCATCACTTCTCATTGAAGATACATCAGAAAAATCTTTTTTCTACTTATTGCAGATCTCCCAAAGTTTACACTCATCTGCCCTAAAATTCTAAAATTTCCACTATGTTTATTAACTCTACCTATCTTCAAAGAATTATTTGGATTCTGATCACCCTGCTTTGAAGGAATGTTATCTGAAAATTTTCTGTCCTCAACAAGCTAATTCTGTAAACCTGAAAGATAATTTTTCCTAACGAGCTTCTTCATTAATACTGATTCTCCACTGTGCCATTGAGTCTTAACACAGAATAGCTCTACGGACTTCAGTAAAATCATGCTGATATGGAAACATTGTAAAAGTAGTGGAAGAGACCACATCAATTTAAATCATATGTTTTGGAACCATGATTCTGGTTTTCCTTCATGAGTTCCACAAAAAATGACATGTATTAACTAACAGCAGTAGAATTATGTTGGTCCAATACCTGTGTAAGATCAGAATCAATCCTTGCATAATATGGTCAGGGAGATGGAAGCTGGAACAAATGCAATCGTTCAAACTTACGATTATCTGCCAGTGACTGGCAGATTTGAAAAACAAGTAGCAGCTGTAACCTGAATTTAACCCGTTAATAGACCCCTATATTTGTTTGGGCATAGAGTGTCTACAATGCTTTAAAATGGTGACATATTCATTTCTGAGCTAGCTAAGTTTGACTTTGGTAACATTACTTACTGCTTTTAGCTAATCCTTCCATCCAGAAGGTTTACTCTAGCAAGGAGGCTGCTAGCTATTCTCTCCCGTGAAGGCTGTGCTTGCACTGCATATGCTGTGTTGCAACAACTTGGAGTTGTTGCACTTTAAGGTTGATTTAATGTGTTCCAAAATCTGCCCACAGGCTTGAATTTTCCTGAAATTTCTTTTCAAAAGAAAAAGCAAAAGAAAAAGGAAAAAGAAAAGGAAAAGGAAAAGGAAAAGAAAAAAGAAAAAGAAAAATGAAAAGAAAAAGGAAAAGAAAAAGAAAGAGAAAGAGAAAAGGAAAAAGAAAAAGAAAAAAGAAAAAGAAAAAGAAAAAATAAAAATAAAAAGAAAAAGAAAAAGAAAAAGAAAAAGAAAAAGAAAAAGAAAAAGAAAAAGAAAAAGGGAGAGAGACAGAGAGAAATTGAACAAACTGGTCAGTGACAAAACCCCAAACCCTTTATAAATGCACGATTAAGTCTGTTTGGCAGTTCAAATCACACAGTTCAGCAAAACTCAAGCCCACAAATCCTAGGAAATTAAGACTGATGGTACACACCTGCAATTTTGTTGTTCCCAATCTCCTAAAATGTCCAAATGCATGTACTCTCCCTCAGTCTTGGTATTGCCCATATGGTTGGGCATATGCCCATAGAGAAGGAACCTAGTATGCAGCACCTTCACCATGCTAAAGCAAAACTGGTGTTTGAAAGAAATGCAATGAGCTACATTTGCCGTACACTTTGAGCACATTCTCAAATAAGAGCTCCTTACCTACTCCATTTTAGCACCCTTTCATGGAGGTTTCCATCTTTACTTGCTCTTTATGTCCTGCTGCCTCACAGCTGACAATCTCCCTGGTAAAATAACCCCGGGCACTATGAAATGGACACCAACATAGCATCAAAATGCAGTAAGCTGAACCTCTTGAAGTACCCGTTCACCTGTTTCTTTTCATTCAGTAGCAGTGAAGGGTTGCTAGACATGACCCTAAATAACCTTCCCTCACAATCCCAGCACTGTCAAGGTTTTGCAGCTAATGCCTCCCTTTGCCATCAGTCCATTTACGCTTAACTTAGTGAATGCAACTGGCTTATACATAGGTAGCTTTTAGTAGGAATTGATAGCTCCTAGGTTGGAAGAACAGAGTTAAGGTTCATGGGATGGTTCATGGATATAATATTGCACTTCTGTTTTCAGAAACCCTAATTTGAATTACTCTAACTGTTAAGTCCTTAAATTGGTATGAAAGGAAGGAGGGAGGGAGTGAGTTTATTTGCTTCTTAGAAGAAAAAACTTCTTAGGAGAAAGAAAGACTGTGGAAGAGACACTAGGATTTAGGAGAAGACACCATGATTTTGCAGAAGGTACCTTAATGCTTGATTCTGCTGCAGTCTTTCTGTAGCTTGTATCATTTACCTTCGTCAAGTCACCCAGACCTTCAGGGTCACCATGACCTATCTTCTGCCTGTTTGTTATGTCCACTGCTGACAAGACAATTTAATTTCCACCCCTCACAGTCAGTCCATGGTTCAAAATGTGTTTCAGAATCTCAGTGAAGTTTTAATCTGACCAAACAAAAACTCTGAAAACTGTAAAGTAATAAACAGTCCAATATTTCATCTGGTTAATGCCAAATGCTTGTTTCCAAAAATAATCAGTAGAATCACATTAAGAGCTGCATTTATCTCAAATAACTTCAGAAACATAGGTATGGCATTCGGGGCACGCTGGCTGCCAAGACTTGTTCTGCAGCTGACGGAGAGGATACCTAAAGAGGCAGCTCAACCCGTTCTCCTGGGATGAATGAATATGTTCCTGGAGGTGCTGCTTCTTTAACCACAAGGAGTGCCTGAATATCTAGCATTGACTGGATACCTGTAAGGCACCGATGCGAAATAATGTACAATCTACACCAAAGGACCTTAAAAACCTCATGAAATTAAACGTAACTAGAAAATGAACACACCACATCCCCCCCCCCAATTTTGTCATTATGTGAAAGAATAGAAAAATTGAGAGGTTTTGTCTAGATTTTAAATGCCATGGACATGCTTATTTTTTGAAAAATAAATGCTGCTTCTTCTTCAGTCAGGCTGTCAGAAAAAGGTTTGACCACATTTTTTGTCCAGTTCTAGATATAGCCATGTGTGCTGGCTTGACAAAGGTGCCTGGTCCCAAGAGGGCCATTGTTCAGCAGGGTTTGTAGGGCACTTTGGTCAGCCAGACAATAAGTGATTTACAAGCTATGGACTTACAAATTTTATAAGTTCCATGAGAACAACGTTTACAACATGCAGAAGCTTACAAGCACTGAAGAAACCACTTCCTATGCTCTATCACATGATTTCTTTTTTACTGCTAAAATGTTACATACTGGACTTTTTAAGCACTTAAGGACACATGTTATTACATCCACATTATTTTCATCTTCTCTTTCTCTCCAAGTGTCTAGTAATATTTAGTGTTCCACAGTGGGATGCAAATTTTACTTTTTTATTTGCCAGTAAATTTCAGAAAGGGTGTTCCATTTGTCAGAGAAAATTTCTATAGCTTTAAAATACTACTGAGGTTTTACATCATTGCTTCTTTAAGCAATTTTTGGCTGCTGTAATGATCCAGGGAGGCAGATGCCTAGAAATTTCAGAAAAAAAGCTCACATTTTGCAAACTTTTCTGACTCACAGTCTTATTAGACGGTAGCTGAGGTTTAATGTGGTCTGCTTCTCTTGTGATACCAGCTGTATTATTGTTTTAAACTACTATTTCATAAAACTACCTATAACCAATGTCCTATGAATCATTATCAATGTTGTTTGCAAGACGACTTTCATCTTCCTCATGTTTTGCTGTAGTAAATTTCCACTTTAATACATGCCACAACTACATCCTCAAGTGGAAATTCATTACCCTTAAGCTGAGCGGAGGTATCTGCAAACAGAGCTTAGCTTTTGCACTTCTTGTTAACCATCAATGTTTAATAGGTTCTGACAACATGCTCAGCCAAGTGCAAGACAGAACTGAAGACAGCTCGACTTTTATTGATTAAAAAAAAGTGAGAGTAGTAACATGTCAATTCAGACAGCTAGGGAAGAACCTGGAGTTACAAGTACCTGTGGACTTTATTTAGATACTGATTCTGTAGGTGACAGGATCCTGCCAGAAGCATAGACAATAAAAACCCTACAGATCACCACTTTTGTGGATACTTCTTTATAGCTCAAAAATGTGAGCAGTAGTGTGAGTAAATCTCTTTGACAGCACAGAGGAGGAAAACTGGGATAGGGGCATAACAGGAATAGAGAAGTCCGTGGCCTTGTAGGAAGTGATTGACTGAATTACTGGTTCTGAGGCAGCCACATTACAGAATCAGTATCAGTACGGTTGGAAAAGACCTGTAAGATCATCGAGTCCAACCTGGGGGGGGGGAGGAAAAAAAAAAAAAAAAAAAAAAAAAAAAAAAAAAAAAAAAAAAAAAAAACCACACAACCACAAAACCCACGCCACACAACAACAATAACAAGCCACAACCCACCCAACACCACACAGCACCATGTCCATCAAGCTACATCCCACAATGCCACATCCACACGCTCCTTGAATACCTCCAGGGAGGGTGACTCTACCACCTCCCTGGGCAGCCTATTCCAGTGTTTCACCACTCTCTCAGTGAAGAACTTTTTCCTAATGTCTAGCCTGAACCTCCCCTGGCGCAACTTGAGGCCATTTCCTCTAGTCCTGTCACTAGTCACTTGGGAGAAGAGACCAACACCCACCTCTCTGCAACCCCCTTTCAGGTAGTTGTAGAGAGCGATAAGGTCTCCCCTCAGCCTTCTCTTCTCCAGGCTAAACAACCCCAGCTCGCTCAGCCGCTCCTCATAAGACTTGTGTTCCAGACCCCTCACCAGCTTCGTCGCCCTTCTCTGGACACGCTCCAGCACCTCAATGTCCTTCTTGTAGTCATTCGTGTTTTATAGATGCTTGGGCTGCTGGCTGTGATTGATGGTTACTCATGAACTGCACAGAGAGTAAGCTAAGTCTGTGGGCTTTTCATCTAAAACTTTGTCTGATGGCTGAAGTCAGAGGCATCACAGGTAGCTCCTATTGTGTTTTGGTCTACATCGTTTGCTCTGTCCTTTGTCTAAATCATACTGTCCTTTCTTTTTACCCTAACCGACTGGATTGTAACAAAATACCCATCTTCGACAAGCCCGGTAAAGGCTGAGTGCTCCCATTCTTAACCCTGAAGAAAGATCCTGAACATTGAAAAGAATAGATGGTGAGAAGAGAAATTGCATATAGCAAGTAAGGGAAATTGTGTTGAGGCCACAGCAATTCTATATTTTTTAAATGCTAGAATGTCTTAACGGAGAACAAAGAATAATGTAATGGCAGGTAGCTTAAAGTAATGGTGGAGCTTTGCAATAATTTTCCAGGCATTCCTGCAATTTCAAAAATAAAACATGAAATAAAAGCAAATCTGTAATTTGTTAGAAACAGTTTCTCCCATTTATTTTTCTGAACTTGAAAGATCAGTCAAAATTTAGATAATTTGAAACATTTTACCAGCTTTCACTAGTACTCTTATCGATGTCCTTATTATTTATATTACAGCACTAGATGAGAGTTCAAATTATGGACTGGACCACACTAGGGCAGCCCTGCCCTAGTCCTATTATTTCTGTATAATACAAAAGAAAACATCAATCAAGAAAAACAGGGTGCCACAAGGAAGCAATGCAGCAATGCTGATGAGTGAAGCAGACAGATCAGCTTGTTAACCAGTAACTTTCCTGTAAGCATCACAGCAAAGGAGAGGCTAAAAGAGGGATGTGAAGAGAAGTGGCAATGTTTTGCTAGAGGGAAGTCCACCAAAAGGGAGGAAAGTTTGAGAGAGAGGTTAGGGATGACTGTCAGCCAAATTTGGTTAATTATTTGTGGAGACTGGCATAAAGGAGAGAGGGATGAGTCAGCACCTAGAAGCAAATAAGAAAAAAGAGTCTGAATGGGAATAGGGCACAAAATACAATGAAAAAAATAAAATCAGCAACCTTACTTAGAAAGACAGGAGATGAAAACAAAGAAACAACATTCTGAGAACATTCTGAGACGTGAAATAAATAAATGACCCAGCAGAGTGTATGCACTCGGAGGTTAGTGCAATACAAAGGCCTGTTTTGCCTTAACCAATGCATTTACAGAGGGGAGCATTTGTCACTTCTGAGAGAAGTAGTTCTGAGAGGAGTATCTGATGGCAAACATTTCTTTAAGTGGGATAGCATCTTGCAGGTGCTCCTAGCAGAACCAGACGTATGACTGTACAGTCTCTCCAAACACAGGTTGTGAGATGTTTTTTCGTAACGGCAAGGGGTAAAAAGGAGCACAGGCAACATAATGCTACTGAGCTCAGTTTGCTAAGTCGGGCACCAGGGATAGGCTGCATCAGGAAAAGCTTTACACACAACCATACAAACACACACACAATTACCAAGACCTTCCCCAATCACTGCTCCAGTGAGATCGCACTGTCAAGCTTGGGGAAAATGTGACACTTCCTCTGACTGGTCTCAGTGTTGGGATCTTGGATGGTGGCTTGGCCCTGACTCGTGGTTCCACCTTCACCTTCACCACTGCTTCTATTCAGAGTCAGACATCTAGGTAACGATGTTCCGCGCGTGCCCCCCGCCCCCCCCCCCCGACTGCTATTACTTAATATGTCTTATTAGTCTAGCTGATTTAAAGGAGCCATTAGAGAAACACCCATACAATTTAACTTGTCTACTCAGTAGAGCCGTCCTTCTAAGCCGTGCTAGAAAAGTTGACTCTAATTTTAAGAGTCGCTTGCTGATTGCAACATCACAAACATATTAACAAACTGACAGCCAACACTTAGAAGAAGCCCTCAAACTCAAAGTAAAGGCCCTGACAATCTCTCCCTAGTAACCCAGAAAAAGGAATATGAAAACTGAAATTTTCAATGTAGCAAACCTCAGGGAGAATAAAGGTTAACCCTACATGATGGGATATAGTGTATGGTACTACTGTATTATCCACAGCCATGTAATCACTTGGCCTGCTCACATTTTACTGCTTCGCCTTTCCCCTCTGATTGTCCTCATCTCCATCTCTTTCTGTTCCCACCTTTTCAGAGCCAGGGTAACAATCTGAATAGCTGTTCTCATCCTTTTTGGCATGGCATTTCAACTTAACTTTTCCTTAAAGTCCTGAATGTGCCGAACTATTTTTAAGCCCATCATTCAGTGGCATTTGGAGAAGTGTGACACTACAGCATGTTGGATTCATCAGGAATGAATAGAAAATGGATGAGAAAGAAGAGCCTAAACCAAACATCTCTACTTCACTTCAAACAAGATTTTTTGATGGGAACCCAATCCAGTTCTTAAAAACACATTGTTTAACTATTTATGACATTTTAAAAAAATTTCCCCACAGTCACATGTTTGCACTTCAGCTTGAAAAATTTAACGTGTCCATCCAAGAATTTCTCTTGATTATTTTAAACTTGTATAGTTCTGTAAAAATTTAGCTTCTGCATTTTTCCTTGTAGATACTCTTCTTAACTGGGAGGAACTACATGAAATAAGAACTGTTCCATTTTGCATTCACAGGATGGATGGAGAGGAAAGTAAGGTTACGGTCATTGAAACTGCACAGTTTGGGCCCTTTTGGCCACACATCCATATTATTTATCCCAAATTATCAATTGTGATGACTAAAGTGAACAGAAAAAGAGATGGGGAAGGAGGGAAATTACTTGCATTCCCTCCTATTTCTGCATTCACTTGGAAAGTGTTGGAACAGGGATGTTTCTACTACACTTGGGACTTTTGAGGAACTATATCATTCTGGGTGAGACTCACCTTTATCGCATGCACCATTTTTAGGGTCTAGTCCTGCACTTCTTGTGCACTCCAAAGCTCCATTCAATGCAATGGATAGTTTGGATTTGTAAAGAATTTTTTTTCAGTTTATAAGTGTTTAGTATCCTACAGCAGAGTAATGACAGCTATTAGCGTGGATTCTGCAGTTACCACTCAGCCTCAAGCTTTAGAACAGCTGAACCACAAACTGCCTGTCATAACCATGGATTTGGAAACTTTGAGTGAATGAAGGCTAGATGTTTTTTGCAGGTTTTAAATCTTTGGAGCTGAAAGTCTCAGAATATCTATTTTAATCAACAGACAAGATGATTCCCAGTGAAAAAAGTTTAGGAAGAAAAGACTTCCTCTCGTCTCCGGTCATGACATCAGTTAAGATCGTTGTTAGAAGAAGAACCTTGGAAATTTCTTGCATCACTGGCAATTTCCATGTGTTCTTCAGAAGAGGGGAGCACAGAAATGGTAAAAAATCTGTTTAGTTCCAAACAATGTTTTGAAACTCTGAGGTGTACTGCTACCTTTTATTTTAAAAAATTAGCTGCAAAACATTCTTCTGATGTGTCTCTCAAATGTTCCATAGATTAATATATTTCAGGTAAAAACAATGCAGATAACTAATACCTGTGAGCTGCGTCTTACTCCATGGAACTATTTTGGTGAATAAAGTTTTCACAAAAAGAAATGCTAGTCCTTGACTATGCTACTGTTTAGTGAAGGGAATAATTTAAACCTTCGTCCCTGAAAATATTTTAAAACCTGCTTTCATATTGCAGACTTTTCTTATGAAGGCCTCAACACTTTTGTGTCCCTCTCCAAAGTAATAATAATAAAAAAGACATAAAATTGTAGAAAGAAAATTTTGAATTTTAAATATTTCTAAAGTTTCTTAAAACGTTTATGTAGAAAGGTCTGTGACTGCCAACATTTTGAATTGAGGTGCACTTTTTAGCCAGGCACATTTGTACTCAGAGAAATCCTGTGTGCTCTATGTTCAGCTGTATGTAACCTGAGGGATGGGGTGTCAGATTTTGCTTTAACATTCAAACAGACTCCATGTATTGGCCTTCTTTCATTCTGTTTCCTTGTCTAAGGTTTCTACTCTGAATTTGAATATAGCATGCCTAGATTCCTTCTTATAAATATAAACAAGAAACAATAATAACTGTACTTTCTGAGATTCAAAGTATTCAGACAAACCTGTAGGATGGGATGGATTCTTTAACTTATGTTAAGTTTTAGCACTGATCATTCTCTGTAGGCTAGGATAGGCATTGGATTAACTTCAGTGTCACTACTTTTAATTTATAACAGTGGGAAAACAAAATCAGGTCTCTGTGTGCAATAACTCACCACAGGTATTACAATGCATTATCCTGCAATCTGCCTGTTAGGTCAACAGGGTGGCTATTGACTTAAGTTGAACTACAGTCAAAGAAGTCCTTACTGAGTTAAAAGTTGTTGAGTGCTTTTAAGAAAAATGTGTGATACTATTTAATGTTAAGGGGAGCATCACGATAGCAAGAGAGATGAAGAAATACCCAAAACTTTGCACAAAGTAAGTTTCTTTCATTCATTCATTCATTTGTTCAACTTCCCTTTAATATAGTCCTCCTGGTTTTAATTATTACTTGACTTAAAGGCAACAAGAACAAAATAATCTGCAGCTGAAGGCTACTGTGTTTATTAGCTAAGTTTAACCTGGAACTTTATATGAAATTAGTCATGAAAAATAAATGAGTATTATTTAACTGTTTTTACAAATCACCAGCTATAGTCAATAATATTACTGTCCTCTTACATTAACTTGTGGTTTGTCTATAATCTGGTTCTACTGTGAATGTCCTGTGTCTTCATGGCTTTGCCCTGAAGGAAATTTTGTTCACTGCCATAGACAGTAAACCTGTGTCTCCTTGATTCTTTTTTTACCCAGAAAATTAAAGAAAAATAGAGCCTCTTTTTTTTTTTTTTTTTTTTTTTCCCCTCAGTAGTTTCTTATGGCTTGCAGTCAGATTTGGTGTCAGTATTTAAAAAGGGGAAAATTTTACTTTGAAACCTTGTGCTGCAACTTTTGTACATATGAGTAGACTAATGTTCATGCAGAAGTGAGCATTGAGCCCTGCTCAGCCTGAATATTTGGCTGGAGGTAGTTAAATGGAGAAAGAGAATGGGATATTGACTGTACGCATAAAGAAATCTCTTCAATAAACCTCATTTACCTGGTGAAGGGCAGAAGGACTACCTGCATGAGTAAAGGCTACAGTACATAGACAATAAATTATATACAAAAGATGAGGAAAGAAAATAAAAGGAACCTGTTAGACAGTAAGACCTGAAAAACTCTTTTTTAAATCTACACAGAGACCCAACTTGGACATTTCTTCTAACTCTTCTGAAACCAGCCTCAAGTGCACGAAAAGCTACATGAAGACGTGTGTGAGGAAAGGCAGCTCTGTTTCTCTGGGAAGACAGATGGATCCAGGACAATGACAAAGCAGGGACTGAGTTAGCACACTGTGTAGCAGCAAGAAAGGGGACAGCCTCGATTCCCAGACATATTGCGGAATGGTGTCCTCAGCCTCGAGGCATCTAGACTGGCCTCAGCAGATTGCAGTCTACAAATAGGATCATTGTACTGTTAGCTTGAATGTTTTTATATAATATATTGAGATTAAAATGTTTCTTTGACTACAAAGTGCATGCTTCAATTTGCACCATCGCCCAGATTAAAACTCTTTTGTTACAAACTCTTGTTTTCATGTTTTCACTTCATCCTTGGGGAGACCTGTTTAGGATTAACTCTTCTTGGAAAATCTCTGTGTGCAGTTTAGGCTTAACCAATTTTGAGTTCATTGTGTGAAAAGAAAAACCTTGGTTGCAATACTATATATAGCCTGACAAATTTTTACTCTGATAACTACAAGAACATTGAATGTGGAAATATGGAACTGAGCTTGCTTATAGGTCTCAGAGAGGTGGTCTGTATTCATAACCAAACTGGAAAAAACCACTGCCTAGGGATTATAAAGTTCTGACTGTTTAAGAGCTATGTATTGGGTAGTTACAGCAGGAAATGTTATTAAGTTTGAGAATTTGCATTGGAAAGGCCATTAACAAGAAGCATGTCCATTCAGCTGAGTGAAAGATGTGGGGATGGTCTGAGGAGGACCTTCTTGGGGTTGCCTGTGTGAGGATCTAGGAGACAAAAGCAGAATTTGGGGGCCATAGTGTTTATCCAGTGAATTAAACACGACACTCATATGGTGGCACACACATTATACCCAACAGGAACCAAAACTTCTCTCCCATCATAAAATAATCTGCCCACTCTAATAAGTAATGTGTGGCAGAGAGAGAGAAGGCAGGAATCCAGATGCTCACAGACAGATCCTAAAGAAGAGTTTTTCAATATCTTGAAAGACAGTAGCGCTCCAGAAATCACCCAAGGCACCAGAAAAAGAAAACACTTTGTCAATCCACTTTGGGAAGTGAAACTGGCCATTGAACAAAGGACCAGGCCTAAGCTGCCAGAGCTGTGAGATAAAGGACATACTCCAAAGTATCAAACTGTAGATAGGAGCTGGCATACTCCACAACAGATTGGTCTACTCTTTCTTGTCCAGAAAGGCTGGAAGCCCTCGGTGTTTCCTCCGGCTGCCCCAATGCTTGTTGGTGTTCAGAATGACCCTTAGGACACGCCAAGGTCAGGCAATCTGCTAGGGAAAGTGATTCTGCCAACCAGTACTCTTGTCTTTCTGTAAAAGCAGCTACAACCTTTGCTCACTCCTCAAATCCAACGGCCAGTGTATAAACAAGGGCGAAACAGCTGATTATACACCATAAATGTATGAAGTTTAACAGCATCACATCACTTCTGAATTTGGAACTGCTTAGAGCTGCTAGCAACCCTTTTCCATGTTTCCTAGGCATAGTGATGTTGGAGTTGCTTTTTAAAGTTTTAAGTAAATGTTTTCTTTCTTTTGTTGGTCAAAATACAAACAGGGTGAAAGTGCAGCCAAAGCTAACAAGGTCTTTGTGAGCTCAGTTTACCCTGTACTTGCTTTGCGCAACTGAGAAGAGCTGTAAACCTTACCTAGAAAGCTTACCTAGGAAGAAAGGTTTCTAAGAATAGTGTTCCCTCACAGCTTCCTCAGACAAGGCTGGCTGCAGTTTTCCCTGTGGGATGTAAAATAAGTTTAGGCATTGCCAAACAAATAGGACGAACAGTGCTGTGTGTTGCATCGTGTGTCTAGTAAGATTTCTCTTCTCCAAAGTTCAGAGGCTGGATTCTGATTCAGAAGTCAATGGAAAAATGCCACTGATGTTCACAAATGCAAGCATGTTCTACCTGAAGAGAAAATGAGTTGCTCTAGTTGTATGTGAAAAATTCCATTCAGCGACAAAATTAATATATTCCAGGGACAATAACAGCAAACACCAATTCAGTGATTTAAGACAATAAGGAAACCTGTGTGTCAATCACAACAAATACAATATGCCTGAGGGGAAAAATTACTTTCATCAGCTAAAAAAGGGCAATTATATTGGATGACAACCATTCTGCTAGTTGGAGGTGACAACGATGTGCATGAAATTTGAAGTAATAATATGCTTTAATCACTTCTCTGATTCTTTATTTTGTCATTTCAGTTTGGATTTTGTGCATAAACTAAGTTTCTAATATTGACAGCTTTATAAAGTCACTTGACATAAATCAGCATAGGCTCACTAACTTCCAAGCAGCAAAGCTGATTTACGTGAACCAAGGTGTTGGTCTAGACTTTTTTAATGCATTCACTTTATCCCTGCCCATCTCTGGTTTTTGACTGCCTGTCTGTGTTACATACACAATAGCTTTCAAGCCCTCGAATAAAGCTTTATTGAGAGTACCATGGAAAGGTTTATTAACTTAGAGCTTGAATTTGAAAATGCTAACCACAGGGTACTCAAACAAAATCAGTGGAACTACATCAATTTAGAGCAGTGAAAAATCTGACAAGCAGTGACCTCTTTCTTAAAAATGTTCCATTTTTTTTTTTCCACTGAGAGATCTCTTTGGTTTCTGTTTCTACTTCTTCCTTTAAATATAAATTCTCTGAGGACTGCACAGTAGAGAACTCTGTTATGTTACAGGGTTTGAACCTCTTTTTCTTTTCTTCTTTTTTTTATTTAAAGTACAAAGGCTGAAGTGCTAAACTTTATGAGGCCTATAATAAGTCCTTGGCCTGAAAAATAGTAAGGAATAAAAATAATTAATAATCATCTAATACCAAGCACTTATGTCATGCCTTTCATCTGAGGAAGTCAAACCACTTTATAAACAGCAATGAATTAACAGAGGAATGTTTTGCCACAGGCAAAAAAGAGAAACCAGAAACGATCCCTCTACTCCCTGCCGCCTCCTGAACTCCACAAAGGCAATAATTCTGTGGGTGAAAATTATACCGCTTTTTAGTGCCTATTTCTTAGCACTTCTGGAAACTTGGATCGTGCTGTTCCTCTACACAAAGTCTCTCAGTATGCAAGCAGCCGCGTGGCTGGACCGGTTCAAGTAAATGTCAGGCATCTGTAATTTTCTTTTCCTAGTTTTGCTGCTGTGCCATCGAATACCAGGGAAGGAGATACAAATCACTGATGCATTGATTTGTTACTGGTTTGCTCCTTTTTTGCTTTTAGTTGCACATGGGTGAAAATAACCATTTCGTGCTCAGGAAAGAATGGGAGGGGCAATTGAAGAAAGTCCAGAGTGGAGCAGTAAGAACAACTGGATGCCTAAAAGACATGACCTGTAAGCAAAGATCAGAAGAGCTGGGGGTCTTCATCCTAGTGAGGAGTAAGGGCAATCATGGCAGCAGCCTTCAAGTATAAAAAGGTTACTGAGAAGAAGAAAGACATAATCTGTTCTCCTTGGGCATTGTAACTAGGATGAAAAATAATCGACTTCAAATACAGCAAAGGTGTAACACTATCAAAACAATGATGAGCTGTATGACAGCTAAGCCCTGGCATAGACTGCATTTTCTGGGAAGTCTCCATTATGGGAAGTTCTTCAGATGAGACAAATATCTCTTGTGTGGTGTCACTGGCATTGCTGATCTGCCCTTTGAGCAGGGGAACGGCTCAGGTGGCCTCTTGAAGACTCTTCCAGGTCCTGCTTGCTATGAATCAGCTTTTAGGACAATAGTGAGTTTTGCTTTCAGGGTCAGATTCAACACAAGGACTCTAGAGGCTGTAATCCTCCAGTTTCACAGTGCTGAAATAAAGTGGATGAGAATTAGATGCTAAGTCATTAGACAGGGGTTTGGGAAGATGTGCACCTTTTCCCTATGAAAGTGCTTAAAACCACCAGAAGCACTTTTTAAAACATTGAATGAGGTTATATTTAATCATAAAGCAGAACAGTGCCTAAGATTTTGGAAACAAAGTTTTTAGTTAATAGTTTAACAGAAAGGCTCTGAACATATTGTGTCTATGCACCTTCCAAGAAACAGTCAGTCATAGAGTATTCAGCACGTTTTGTCCAGTATCCTGGCAAAGAGAAATGAGTCAAACCTAGGGAGATGTACCAGACTCATGTAACGATGACTCCTTCTTGCATAGTCAGGAAAACAAATTCACCGTTTTCACAGAAGTGTGACTGTATTGCTCTTAGTTCAATGAAAGTGAAGTGAGTTTTGCCTATTCACACCCTTCATATCTAGTGAGGCTCTTTTAGGGGTAGACAATGATCATCTTGGTATTGCTAGACAGTGAAACTTTAGGTGTAGTTTTCGCTTGAGACGATATATACCTAAAGCATTGCAGGCAGCTAATCACACTGTTAGAGTTTTCTCAGGTGGTTCCCTTGAAAACAAATATCTAAATTATGCCTAATCAGCCATTCAGACTCTGCTGAAGCTGGGGGGGGTGGATATACTGTCTCTTCATTGTATCTGATCTGTGTTAGGTACACCACACAATTTAGAAAAGAAGAACAAAGAGAAGAGTACAGGGAGGGGAAATAGGGTGAGGGATGCTGGACATAGCAAATGGAGCCATTATTGTTTAGTTCAGTGGGAAAGAAGTAGGACATAATATCATGCTACTTGGGTAAATATACAGGATTCAATCTACTGACGGACTCCAGTCCTTTTTCTCCAGTCTGCTTGGAGAAAGGCAATGTGGCAAGAGGTTAACTGAAGTTTGTGACTGCAGAGTTTGTGTGTCCTTAACCTATCAGAGACCAAATGCCTTGGGTGCTCTTCATAGAGTGAGGTGTTTATTTAAGTACCACTCGTTTCCCCCGCAAGTTCTCTGCCTAACTAGGGGACAGAATGACACTTTTCCAAAGAACAGTTTGGAGAATATAAGACAGGCAGTTGATCTGAATCATCTTCTGGAGGAGTTTTTTTCTTTTTAGTGATTACGGAAGAAGTCTGAGGTAGCTAGCTTCCTATTTTAAACACCTGAACGAGGGAGATACCCTAAGTATAAAAATTTAATTTTTGTGTCTGTAAACATGAAATATCACAAACAAATTTGCCATCATATAATTAAAAGAATTAGCTAGAAACAAACATGAGTTTTTGCTCCCAGATTTGATGAGAAATTTTTTCTCCTTCGCAAGCTTGGGACACCAAGCTGCTCACAATGCATGGAGCCAGGACTACAATAATGTACTTGTGTTTTAGGGGATTTCCAGTCCCAAAATCAGGCCTGCTCCTTTTGGAGTGTTTTATCAGCTCATAAAAGCAAAATGAATTTAAAGCTGTGTTTTCAAAATCTTTTACCCTGTTCAGAAAGCTAAATGTGCTTTCTTATTGGCAACTTTGTCCTATGCTGCTTGCCATACACAGACATTTGGGAAACTCCAGATGCAAACCCCTGTGGTATAGAATTTTTTCTGCTCACGTGTGGAGCAACACCCTGATCCTCTTGCTCAAATACACCCGCTCCTGACATATCAACTAAAGAAGAACCTGTTTAGACACTGACAGCCCATAGACTGCAAAATGCTAATGCAATGTTCCCAGTCAACAACAGATTGCATACATTTTACCTGAATAATTTCCATCTTACATAGTTCCTCAGCACATAGTTTTTTCCTTTGAGCAATTCTAAGAACTACTTGATTGTGATTTCTAGCACCTTTTATTTCCGATGCACGCATCCCAGCACTTCCTAGCAGCCCAGAGATAGTCATGTTTTCAGAAGTGCTTAAAAGTTCTTCTAAGTATGCTGATATTTTCAATAGAAACCTCTATTTTTTATTTCCTCTACTGTTGCGTGCCTTACACTAGGCATGTTTGAGCTCAGCTGTCAAGACTGAGACATGCATTCAAGACTGCCATTAATTTCCTCGAGAATAAAGAGTAGAGTTAATAAGGGAGTTGCTCATGGAAATTAACAAAATGTTCTTTTTTCAATATTTAGGGGATTTTAATTTTGTGTAAAAAGTGCATGATAAAAATTGGTCTTGGCAGGCATGGCAAGAACCACACATAACCTGAGCCTGAAGATGTATTTATATCTACATTTTTCTTTGAGTGGCCATGCTGAAAACAGTCAGAGGATTTTCAGATCTAACCTTCAGTGTTATCAGAATACATAACTAGTAGAAAGTCACTTTTTTAATAGAACAGAAAACTCTCTAGATGAGATAAAATCAAAATTTAGCAGTGAATAAACAAAACTCCCTCGGCCAACTGGCCAGTTCTTCGTGAGGTGGATTCTTCCCTTTGGACTTGTTCTCAGACCAGCAGGTATTAGTATCTTCCTGAGTTCCCATGAACTCTTCGTAATTCCCTAGAAAGTCTGTGCCTTTTGACCACCCCTGAGGTTACACTGTCTGCTGGTCCCTGCCTTCCTCAGGTGTTTCTCAGCTTTTTCCTCCTACGTGAAGCTCTTTCCATCTCTTCCATGGCGCTACAGATGACTTCCAGCCATAGACATGTCATGCCTCTCATCAAGGTTGCAAATTCCTCTCCTTTCCTCTGATGCTGAGTGCAGTAGCTGAGATAAGGTGAGCAAAGTCATCTTGCTACCTCCTGCCATAGTCTGTCAACACAGCAGGTCGTACAGCAAATGGGTGAACACAGAAATAAAACAGATACCATTTCATAAGAAACAACACCCAGGTTTTGTGTAATACTGCTTATCACAACCCCCCCATTGCTGTTTGTCAGGGTGATTGTTGAGCATGTGATTTATTTAGAGAAAACTTCCCACTAGTCATAGCTAAAAGCACTGAGTTCCCTGTCATTGGGCAGTGCCTTCAGCACTTTCAATTATAATATTCAGGAAATGAAATGGGAATTGAATGTAGTGTTGAATATCACAAAAAATAATCATCCAACAAAAGGTCCACATTTAATTAATGCTGGGTGGGGGGAGGTTTAGGCACTTTTTTGAACATAAATGTGAACCCAATTGTATTTATTCAAAAGGCAGGATGGAGAATTTGTTTGCTTTACAAGTAATATGGGCTATCTCCAAAGGATGAAGTGAGCAGAGCTAGATATTTTATCTCTGTGGTGAGAAAGGATCCTGAGAAGGGCAGTGAAAAAGCCCTCAGACTTACTGGGAACCCCCCCTAAACAAGTCAACACATGACTATAGTCATGCATCTGAAATATCACCCGCTACACAAGGGTCAACACATCTGAACAAGACCTGTCCATCAGTTCTGTAACTAGCCTGTATTGAAGCTTTTTTCTGGCACCGTTTTCTTCCAGACGAGCAGAACAATGTTTGTTCTATTCAACATTCAGCTATGTGGGCGGCCATCTTCTATTGACATAAGAGCAGTCCTCTGCAAAACAGGGGAGTTGAGTTCTCTGCTTTCAATTTGTATTTCTCACACATGCTTCTCAGTCATCAGTTTAAAGGTGCATTCTGTTCCGTTTTCAGAATTATCCTTGTCTTTTACCAAATGTGTGTTCAGTGTGGCTAGAAACCATCCATTAGCCAGACATGGCCAGGAGTCTCTAGAGTCTTGTTCCCTCCTGTACTTGCACATCCCAAATCCTATAGATCTCTGTACAATTACAGAGCTTTAAGAGAACAGGAAGAACACAGTCCTACCATTGCTTATAACCTAAATAGTGCCCTTTTCTGAACTTGTGTGGGTTTGAGTGTCTTACGCTGAGGCAGACCTTGGAGACAAGTTTTTGGCTTCCTGGCTCAATGTGCTACTCACCCATCCGTAAAAAGCAAACCCCATACCACTGCCTTTGGCTGACATAACATTTTGAGAAGAGGACATCCACTCCTGTCCGTGTTTGGAAATGTGGGGCGTGGGATCCACACTTCATGTTAACTGGACCTTAGTAGCACTCTGATGGGGGCCGGGTGTAGGTTGTGGCAATTCCAGCTCCATGCAGACCAGCCATATGTGTTGGGGGTGTTTAGGAGATTCACACAATTTGGCGTCTGGACACCTGCACCCAAAGCTTAGGGTAGTTGTGTTTCACCACAGCCAGGTGAGGTTAGACAAACACACAAAGGTATCCCAGCCGATATCACCTTTGTAGGCACAGAATATTTCAGTGGTATTTTCTATCAGTTTTATACCTCCTTCTGGCTCTGTGCCCCCAAAACACTCCTCATGCCACAGAAGGATAATTTCATTCTACCATCAATAACATGTGCTTCTTGGGTTTTTTTTCTTCCAAGGGTACCAAAGCCTACTAATCAGGAAGCTTTGTTCATCTATCCCTCAAGCAGTGAGCAGAGGTCAGATCTAAAGTAGAATATGTTGACTATGAGATATCTGTCATTGAAAGATAGCCTTAACATCACCCAGACAACCAGTATCTTGAAATGACTAAAGATAAAAAGTCAACATGTTAACTCCCCTCCAACTCTTCTTTAAGGCTCTTACTCAGCAAAGCACTGAAGCACACCAGTAAAACTTAGGGTTGCACTTGATCCCATTGACTTCGCTGGGATTATTCAGGTGCTTAACACCACGCACATGGTTGAGTACTTTGCTGGATTGACGCTTAATTCCTCTTAAGCATTTCAAGAGCTCACAAAATGATGTTGTGAACTGGTGGAGAATAGAGTGGAGAAATGTCTTCTTTTCCATGACAGCAAAGCTTCATAAATAAATCATGTTGTCCCCGAATAATTTCTCCAAGTTAGTTTCATGGGTTATGAACGGTCCTGTATAACTAGCTGACTTCCTGGGTTTGTGTTGAGGAAAAAAAAAATTAAAAAATTAAATTTTGTTTTCCCTCAACCTCATATTATTTTTTTTTTTATTATTTTCTCCCTCCTCCCTAAAAGCCCTGAAACTGGTTTACTTTAGTTAACCTAAGCTGCTCTGTTAATCCTGAAGTAAGTGATTTGGCTTCCGGTTTGGATATTTAACCATTTTAAAGGCTCAATTAAATTCAGTTTTGAATGAAAAAGCCTCTCAAACAGCCAAAATGTTTTCTATTAAAAAAAACTCTCAGCAACAAACGTTTAAAAAAATGTATTTAATTTTCTTCACTGGAAACTAGTTATTATGTATTATATTATTTATGTGTTACTATGTACTTTATTTCAAGGAAAAAATCCCTTCTTTGCCCTATGTGTGCGTGTAGTCCTTATTGGGTGACACTGAGAGCATTGCCTTGGAAGGACCAGAGAGCACTGAAAAGGAAAGAGAAATCTTTATTATGCCGCTGTGTATACGTCTGATATGCTGTGTGCAGTTCGGGTCACTGCACCTCAGGAGGAACTCCATAGGACTAGGACAGATCTGGAGAAGGCTGGCAAGGGTGGTCAGAGAAACGAAATGGCTTCCATACATGTAAAGACTGAACAGACTACAATTCTTCGGCTTGGAAAACCAATGTCAGAAGGGAGCTATGACTGAGATCTATAAAGTAACGAATGATGTGAATAAGGTGACTGGAGAATGATCATTCATTATTTCTTATAGAACAAGAACTTGGGAATACCAGAGGTGGGATTCAAATGAAAAATACGAAATTCCATGAAGCCTGGTATGAAAATATCTTGTCAGATAAATCCTCCTTTGTGATCATATATCTGTCATCAGAGGATTTTTATAGTAGGTTAAATCACCATGCAATAGAAGGACTGCTAATATATTTTTATTGCAAGATAAAGTTCTGATTCAGGAAATTGCTTCCTCAATAGATAGTTACTATTAACAGTGTTACACCAGAAATTAAGTCTACCATTTTATGGGCTATACCTCAGACCGTTAGTAAAAGAAAAGTCATTGCCATGGCAAACCATTAAAAAAAAATAAAAGTCGCCAGAAATGTCTCAAACAATCAGAGTGTAAACTGAAAGACCTGGAGTTCAGAAGGAATTGCCTAGTATTATCATCTGAAAAAAAAATCAAACTACTCGTGTCCCAGACTGAACAGGAGCTCAGTTTTCTGCATGATTGTGCTTTGAAAAGTGACGTGGCTGATGCTCAGCATCACTTTCTTTTAAAAGACCCAGGATAGGTGTAAAAGTAAGGAATCTAGTAAGAATATTGCACCTTCTGATCTAGAGGCTGGTATTTCCAGTATCATTGTACACAAATGGGGCCACCACAAAATTCAAGACAATAAATCTGTCCAGCAAAACAAACAAGCCTGGTCTTGCCTAAACAGAGCTAGAACTAGGTCTCCTGACAAATTGGGGTCTAAGGAAGATCTTCAGCAGGTTCATAATGTGCCTGCAAAAATGCCGCTCCAAACAGCTGCAGGCACAAAACTGCACATGCAAAAATGGAAGGAAAATTAAGAAGCCTTTAAAAATAAAAAGACTGGCTCAGGTCATTTTGTGCTTCCAGCATTGTACAAACCATTTTGAAAAAGACCCATATTAGTACTGGGAATCTTAGGCTGGCGTAAAATCAGCATCTTGCAGATATGCCAGAAAGAAAAGAGATGTTCAAGGGAGAGGATAGGCATAGGAAGAATTTGGTTGCATGTCGCATTCTAGGTCTGGCAGCAATTCCCCAGATGACCTCCAGAGTCAGGGTGAGTTAGAGTTGCCTGAATGAGTTAGGAATAAGAAATAAGGCAACAGAAGAAGCTTACGTAAAAATTAATTCAGATTTCAAGCCAAACCAAGCCCCTCTGTAAAGGGCTTAAAATGTAATTGGAAGTCACAAGAAAATAAAAATACACCAAGCAGCAATATACAAAAAGAAAAAGGAGTTTAACATTTTTTAATGATTTGAATATAATTAGTGTCATAAACTATTTTCAAGGCTCTGGTAATTATTCAGGGAATGTCACTTCCGTTAACATTTATTCCTTTAGTTTGTGAAAGACACATCAAAAGATAATACGCCAAATCTAGCAAATATGTCCATTTCACACCTGCAAAATGTACGAAGCCTTGTGAGCACTTGCACAATGATTTATCTTTACTCATACAAGTAATCCTAAGGACTTTGAGGCAATTACTTTAGGGAGTAAAGTGTGTTTGGATGGGATAGGAAAGTTTTAAATATCCTGCACATAAGGTAAGATACCACTGCTTATAGCAATCCTTAGGAAATTTAGTCATTGCAATCTTTTTTCTTAATGTATTCCAGCTGCACAGCATTTAGATGTATTTACAAAGCTGCAGTTACGTTCCTTTGTTGGTTGTTGAAACATCAGTACCCAAATGTACCAGAGACAAACCGGTTGGAGTTCAGAGGGAAAACCAACATTGATCAAGGGGCAGGAAGAACCAGCACATGGTGAAGAGATATGTAGCTTAAGTAAACGTTGACTAAGGCAGAGACAATGGCTGCCTGAAAACACAGAATTTACGAGAGAATGAAGCATTATTCAGGAGGTTATAATGGAAGGGAGCGTTCCACAGAAACATAAATCAGTTAGGTTTTCTATTGGTTTAACTGTATAACAGGAAGCTACCCAGAGTTATCCAATGTCTTCCAGAGATCCAGTTTGGGTAAATACCCATTTCCCAATTTTTGGTGAAATTTCCTTACAAACAAACTTGCAATGATATATCATTTAATTAAGAACTGAAGCCTGTTATTCTCTTTGTGATGTCTGAAAAACCTGTGTTAATAACTGACTTTCTGATAATTTTCTCTTTTTTCTCTCTGTTTTATATTTTTCCACTTGCGGTCTGCATCAAAAAAGTTGCATTTGGGGAGACAAGACAAAAAACTAAAACAAGCAGAAAAGGCAAACTGTTTTTTCTTCAGGTTAAACAGAAATTAGGAAAAATGACAATTAAAACATACACACACACAAAGAAAAATAGCAAGAAATGCATAGAAAAGCACAAGACATTGTATCACAAAACCAATTTTGTACTCCTTTCAGTATAATACTTTTGATTTCAATGAGATTTCCTCTTTCCAGTTTTTGTGGATTCAGTTTTTGCTCTGCCTCTGACCTGGCGTGAGCAGAGTCATTCAGCTGTGATGCTACTGGAGCAGACTGAGAGCAGGTTCTGGCTTTTTAGTCGTAATCTGCTTCCAGGTCTCCAACAGCTCTCATGGGAAAAGGACTCAGCACATCATTGATTACCCTGCACGCTGAGCTATGTATACTTCCTTCCCAATGTGTTAGGGAAGGAGAAGCAAAGCTTTGCCTGTACCATGTTCCAGATGATGTCTAATATCTAGGAAGTTATAAAATAGCTCAGCTGGATCCATTTTTCTTCCCACACTACACTGCCCAGTAAGCAGTGAGGAAAGCGTAAAATACAAGAAGACTGTAGTCATCTCATTCAGTGAGTGTCTGATATCAATATCTGACTTGATTTATTCAGATCAGTGCCGTACCTTCTGCTGCTATCATCAACAGAAGCTGCAACAACAGCAAGCGAGCAGACTCAAACTGCCATAGGAAACCTTGATTTGATTTTGTTACGAGGCATACGTTGATAAGATCAATTCATTGTTCAATATTTTTGAAAATAGCTTGTTCCCTGAAAAAAAAGTGGTCCGGTAATAACTCAGGCAACAGCATGCACAACAAAACTAGAAGCAGAAAAGGCAAATTAATTCTAAAAAGCCAAAATATTTTATTAGCAGAGTTGTCTGCCTTTTGCTTAGAATGGGGGTTGTCAAGCAGTGATTTTATTGCTTTGAAGCATGTAAAATCTTCCCTTTAAAATGCAATTTATAACGAGTAACCCAATGTATCTCCAATGCAGTATTCTCAGTCTCCTCTCCCCGCTCAGCCCCCCTTCCCATGGCTAAGTGGATCTTTGCAGCTCTAGAAGAACTTTGGCTGTTATGTGGTGATAAGTTTAATGGAAAAATCAAAGCCTGATACATGCCCAGAAGGTACAGTAGTGTCGCTGGCCAAAAAGTTCCTCCAGCTGCAGACAAGCAATTCAAGCCCGTAGGAATTGCTCCCTGTGGCTGAACCTCAGGATTGAACTCTTCCCCAGGTAGTACCTTCCACAAGCCACTAGCTCCATAGTACGGCACTTTTATTACGGCTTTGCAACCTTTACAGCCTATTTCATTACTTTCCTACACCCTGTCCCCGTTTTAAGATTTATTTAATCATTTGTGTATCTGGACATCTAATGGGGATTTCAGTTTCAAAATGGGCTTGAAGCCAGAGATGTAAGTGGAGGGCACAATATATTGCTTCCTGAAAGATGACATGGGGTAGAGGGCAGGGGAAGAGGAGAGCACAGAAGGAGAAAGGAGGGGTGACATGTGGGAAAAAATGTGTTCTTGAGATTCAGGCTAATTGAACACACCAACAGAGGAAGATCGATGATCCTCCTGGGCAATTAGCAGACTACGCAACATTAATAAAAGAGTCTCTTAGAGAATACCTTCAACAGAGATAAAATGGCTCAGATGGAGGAGCTGAAAAGAAGAGCTCTGGAGAGTGATGTGGGAGGGAAGTGAGATGCACAGAGCAGCCATTAAATCAAAATAGCTAGATTTGCAGCATTGGAGCAAAGTAAAGAGAAAGGTGATGCTTGACAGACAGGGTGGCCCTTCTGAACATTACAAGGATGCAATTCAGGAGGGCTTAGCCTTCCTAAAGATGAAGTTTCCAACATGCTGGGCCAAGATACAACGATAATGGTAGATTCAGAGTCAGCACCGGGTCTCTTGACTAAGCAGTTCTTCCAGTAGCATTTATGCCTACCTGCAGCCCACCGTCTGCTGGCACCAATGACCCATTCTACAAGTAAAAAGAGGTCAGAGCTTGATGGCTAATTTCTGGCCTAGTTTTTTTTTTACTCTGAGTTCCCTTTCATTAGAACCACAGGACAGAGGATTGAAAGGGATTTTCCAGGGTTATTGAGCCCTAGCTACTGCAGTCTCAGGGAACATCATACAATCTCAATAACAAACCCATGGAACCCTACCTTAAAACCCGCATGGTTTATTGTCTCTTTGCTCCTGCTGAACGGCTGGTGCAAGAACCTCTGTCCTTGAAAACTTAGGAATGCTTATCAAATTTCCAGCCTAGATGTATTCCTCTCTATGTTATACTCATTTGTTCTTGTGCCAATGTTTTCCTTTAGTTTAATCACTCTTTTCCCTCCCTGGTGTTTACTTAATTGCTTTTATCTGCTTGATTTAAGAGCTTGTTATGAAGTGGTTTTAACTGTCTTTCAGTTTGTTTCTAACTAGACTGTACAATGCCCCAAGGGGTTTGGCAGGGGCTTTCTGTTGTTGTAATTCTCAAATAATTCTTAATCCTGTGAGCCATTCCTCTATCAGGGATGGTTTTGAGGTAATTAGAAACAGCACTGTGGTGGTGTCATTGCTTGGACCAGGATACTAAACCCAGAGTAATCAACCAAACCCAGTCCCATTTACAGCCGTGAAAATTCAGAATGCAGACTCATTGGGGTCTATGGGATCCCATCAAAATGATGCTAAGGCATTTGCCAATTTCGAGCAACTGAACTACTTCTTGGTCCAAGGAATAATTGGACAGTGTTCAAATAGCTAGGGATATTATTCAAATATGACTGGGGTCTAAGTAAAGTGTTAGCTTTCAACAGATACTCTCAGAAACAAAAATTGTATTACTGATAACATTCCTGCAACTGTTTAAACATTTATAGAAATAAATATACACTTCAGTCTCTTAGTGTATACAAGAAACCCCTGCTCTTTTCTCTCTCCAATGTATTGCCATTTCTTTACCAAGCAGTCTTTGTACCAGAAGATAAATTCTGGCCCTCCCATTCACCCACATTTTGAAATGTAATTCCTACAGCTGCACAGAGATAACAGTGTCTTTTACACTGCGAGTACCTAAACCAACAGCAGCTCAATGGAAGTGTTTTACATGTGGAAAGCCTCACAGCAGTAATGTGTCTGTGAGACTGAAGTCTTCCTTTGAAGTGTTAGAGCAGTTGCCTGGTTGCCTCCCCTTCGCTGGGACCCAGCCTGACTGCATTCATCTAGGCAGTATGAGCAGGTGAGAGATAGCTGTAAGCTTTCCATGTACCTGTTTTGCTAATTCTGAGCCAGCAGACAGCATATGTATGGGATTTATTTAATGAATGGAAGTCTAATTATAAAGCAGAGGAAATCACTGAAGCATGAATTTATGGGCTCCCTGAGATCACCTCACTTGTTGACAGGAATTAGTGGTGGGAATTAATGTTGTGGCAGCAGCAAAGATATAAGGAAGAAGGTGTATACCTGGAGGTTTTCCATGACTCCTAGGTGGAGGGGGGACAGGGCTGAGGATGTGCCAGCAAAAGAAAAGGTTCAGTTGGCAGTGGCTTGCAAGCAAGCATCTCCTTGAATCCAGGATGTTATGACAAGTGAAATACGGAGACTTGGATAAAAAGTCCAGCATGTTCTGACAGCAGCCTGTCCCACTGTTTGGATATAACATGAAAAACTGAGTCATAAAGGACTGAAGCTATACAGTACAACTTTGTGCCCATTTTTGGCTACATCTTGAATTACAAAAATTACAATGACTTCTTAGAAAGGAAAGCCTTTCCTTTCAACTAATATGCTGTAATATTCCTGGAAGGGAGCCAATGTGTCAATTTAAGTACCCTCTCAAAGTGCAAGGGACTGTGATATTTCCAAGTCACAATGTCAGCTCAAGCCCTTCTGGAACGTGTGCCAAAGTCTTTCCACCGAGAAGAATGCCTCGCATTAAGCGTGTCATCCCTGGTCTGGCCCTCTGCTCCCTCCCTGGCCCTGGAGTCTCAGCTTTAACCTTCATTCCTGTATCCCATTTCTCAGCCCCATGGAAAAAAATGCCATGGAAACACCCCCCATCCTCCTTTTACACGTTAATGTGAAATGAAAAATTCTCATGGCTGAGAATTATTCAAGAGCAAGGCAATCCTGCGTGGGGAATTTTAATGGGGAATTATTCAAGAATTATTCAAGAGCAAGGCAATCCTGGGTGGGGAATTTAACGTTTTTGTCATAACCTGGATGCTGTTGAGAGTATGCAGATTGTACGCATCAGCGCAGCTTAGAACTTGTAAGTGTCTAAGGAACCAGCCCTTCAGAGGCTTTCACAGGTATGCAAAGGTCCACATTTGAGCTGTCTCAATGGAAAGCAGCAGAAGTTTTTTCTGGATACAACTTGTTTCAGAAAGACTTTCTGAGACAGGACATCTCTGCCCATAAAAGTATTTCCAGAGTTGCGTTACTTCCATTGATACATCAGGTATCTGATGTATATTTAGAAATCCAGCTAACCATCATGCACTTGTAGTTTAATGGAAATAAAAGACCAGCCCATTTTAAGGCCTGATTGATTGAATCTCAAGCCCTCAGAAGAGTATAATTCGATATATTTTCCAATGAAACTGAAATTTTTGCGAGGTCAAACTCCCAACAATTGGTGCTTCCTGATTTGGACATCATGAAATGTAATCTAGTTTGCATGCTTTTTTAAATACAGCAAGATATTAGTCTGTGTCTTGACTCCTTTGGGCCTTAAATATTTTCTGTATTTTAAAAAACATTGGAACCAAGGTGTGAGTTTGTGGCAGAATGCAAGGAAAGAAAGCACAAAAGAAACATCTTCTTGTGAGTACAGGGCAGAGAAATTTTACACTTCTTCTGTAAAAAGGGGAATGGCAGTTGCCCTTTCAGATCACAGAGATGTAACCATGGAAAGGCACAAAGAAAAGAAGCAAAAACAACCAAATGAAACCACTGTCACAACTGATTTTTCTACAGCCTCCCAATACCCGAGCTGATCCTTGGTGACTGTCATTACAGGCACCGCTGATTTCCTTGATTTCAGTTTCAGTTTCCCTGACATTCTGGGTGTCTGTTGTAGTAAGAAGATTAATTTGAGAATGTCATTATTCACGGTAAGTTTTAAGTAACTTTCTATAGTACTAGAGGGGGAAAAAGACTCAAACCCAGTCTAAAGAATTAAAAGACAATGACTAAAACCAATAGACTTTTAAAAATAAACGTTTTAACTCAGTTTACAATTCAGGGAGGAACATTTTTAGTGTTTTTCTTTGATGGAGAAGAAAACCTTAATAATTTTTTATCTATATCTTTATTTTTAGAACAGATTTTGACAGGAGATTATTTTTCCATCCCTACACATCAGTGTAAAAAAGCTAACTAAACAAAAATAACCCCAAACCCTACGTGACATTAGGGGAGAAGGTCAGATTTTTCTTAATTAAGAAAATGTTACTCACTAACTTCAATTTAGGGTGCTCACCTGACAAACAGGAGACCTCGAGCTGAAATCTGTGGATCTCCCACACCCCAGGAGGGTGCCCTAACTAATGGGCTGTGGGCTGTATTGTATGTTTTGCATTGTCTCGATCGCATTCCTGTTATAACCTTAAAGATAGTCACCAGAAAACTGCTTTTTTAACTGCAAAAATCAAAATGTTCATCGTATCTTGCCATCCTAGGCTTTGGCAATGATATTGTAAAGAGCTCCTGTTTGAAAATAGAGTATACAGTTGTAGGATCGAGGTTTCTAGCTTACCTAGAGAAACAAGACCTGTTTCATTAGGCAGTTTCAGCAGTCGTGCTGCCAGTACATCATAGATTTGAAAAAAATACAGGATATCACAACTTAATAGCAATGGGAAATTCACAGGAACTTCACACTGATGTGAAGTTATTAAGTAGGTAGAAGACTTCTAGGAAAACAGGACCAATAATCCTTTTCTTATAAAAAGTAACGGTTTAATGATCCATTTCCCCAGGAGGCCCACGTACACATTATGACATAGAGTGCCTATTTTCAGCTTGAGTGTATATGTTCTGAGGTCTGAAAGATGAGACCCACCATGGTCAACATCGTGATATTTCACCCCATACTTGGCCATGATTTCAGCATCATTCCCAAGGGATTATTATCACTTACAACTGATACGCCTTGTTCATTAGTGGTTTGGGGTTTTTTTGCTTTTGCTTAAAAAAAAAAAAAAAATAATTTGGAGAGAGAGAGAATTTAATACCCTGGAGCTCTGATACCATTATAAATGGACATTGTAAAGGTAGAGGTTATTTAGACAAGATGAGGAAAGATGCAGTTCTTGCTTAGTTCCCAAGTTCCAAACCTTGAATCCTGGTCAGCTAAGTTCCACCTAGAAATGCTCTGCTGGTGAAAGGAGTTATTTTAGATCTAATCAGTCATTTTTCTCCTCAGATCTATTTTTCATAATACAGGGGCAAAACCTAATTCTACACTGGGTCTTGCACATACAGCCCAGAAGAACTGATTTCAGGTATTATGTAAAAGATTAACAATTCTAAATCTCATTTAAACACGCACGTACCATATACACGCATTCGCATAGCTCACACATTCACAGAACTCACAGCATTTTTACTACTTCTGTTGAAAGAGCTGTGAAATCCAGGCAACTTGCATGGGGTTTTCTGTTTTGTTATTCAATCCATCAATTTTCTTTTACAATTAACATGGAAATACCAACTTTTCCCCCTAGTTAGATCTTCGGAGGGTTTTTTCATTTGTTTGTTTGTTTTTAATTAAGAGATACAGTAAAGCAGATCCTCCACTGCTGTAAATCAAGATAGTGCCACTGATTTAAACAGACAGTCGTTTAAGACTGAGTTAGGATCTAGTGTTTAGAGTATGCGTTCTCTTTTAGCTGGATGTGGGATAAATTAACAAAATTAGATTTCTGCAATCGCTTAACCTCACAGAAAGATAATGGATTAGGCTAAGAAAGAATACGTATATCTGAGAAAGGATACATACACATATAGATATAATTTAAGTGTAATATATATGCAATAAATGTTTTTATTTTAAATAAACATAGTAATTATTAAATAACATAAATACATTATTAATACATTTAAGCTTATTAATATTTGAATTTACTTATTAACAATATTTAAGTTTATTAATATATATATTTATTATATTTACATCAAGAAAGTTGTTTCTTTGCTGGTTTTTTTTTAGGACTTAAAAAAAGGGGAATTTAGGCCAACTTTATAGACAGGAAGAGTTAGCCAGAATAATACAGATCAAAATTCGGAAACCCACATGGGCACAACCAGCTGACCATGAACAACCTTGGAGTGTCTTTTGTCAAACTTTCCTCAGTCATAATTCGTGATCAAGTAATGAAACCACAAAGATAGTGCGTGGTGTCAATTAGCAGTCTTTGCTTAGAGAGAAAAAAGTCTTCCTTAATGGCTAATTTGGCTTCTCCTTCTTCCTAAGGATAACGGCTCTGGAAAACTGGTGGGGCCTCACCCCGCAAACATAACGTGGTCTAAGGATTAGGGCTCCTACGGTGGAGGGGCTGGGACAGTCTTTTCTTTTCCTTGCAAGTGAGAGGAGCAAGTTGCTTGGAGCACCCACGGAGAAACTCTGAGTCCATTTCTTGCACATTTTCTTTGTTCCTAGACTATCATTAACCTTAGGCTGTCACAGACATCTTGCAGTCCCCCAGAGAGGGTTAGGCTCTCTTCTCAGTTATGCTGGTGAAAATCCAGACACTGATTTGGAAGTATCCTGCTTTCTAATCTTTGTTTGGCTTTGGCTATCATGACAGCTGATCCTGTAAGACGCTGAGTCCTGCTATTAAAATTAAAGGTCTTGGTTGTGATTTTATGCATGCTACTTTTTCACTACCGCAAATCCGCTGCTTTAATTGGGCTTGTTACTGCTTTACACCTGGGAGGGACCTTTACATGGACAGAGTGGCAGCTGAATGAAGTGACCTCCTCGAGGACTGGGCCTGTGGTTTGTTTATGAGAAACCGATACGGGGCTGAAAAGCTGGAGTGGTGGTTACAGAAACCGCTCGCCTGCTTCAGCTCCGTCCCATGTGCCAAAAACAACAGTGTAATGCGCTTTCGGAAGCAAACCTGCACACGAACGCTGGGGATGAACGGAGGCAGCAGTCAATGAGCAGGACTCCTGCCAGCTTCCAGCCAGCGCGGGAGTTTTGTTCCTTTTTAATTCCCCCGGTAGCCAGATTACACGTGTCTCTAGTATTGGGTGCAATTCAGAGGTGCTGCAGGAAACCAACAGGAACATTTTGAGAGCTTTGGCACCATCCCCACTGGCAGCAGACACCAGTGTTATCTCCTTCCTTTGTTCATCCCCATGACGTTTCCCAACTCCTCCCAGCTCCTAATTGAATTTTACCACTCAATAAGGTACTGAAGCTTATTTGACTATGGCTTCACTTCTAAAATTGGAGTGCTTACATTTCCTTACCTACATTTTCTTAACTGCATTTCAATTAATGAAATTGAGACACATTGTGTGGGGAAGAGTCAGGAACACAAATAGAACAGATAGATAGAATTAAGTATAAGTATGCTTAATTTGATATATATATATAAAAAATAACTATATATATATTTGTTTTAATAACGAGAGAGAGAGAGTGCGATGTATACATATATAAGCTGCCTATAAGTACTGTCTAGAGACATGAATAACTGAAAATACCTAAATGCTTGTTGAGGACCATACAACACTTAGTTCTTCATCACTGAAAGAGGTGATGGAAATGGAAATGACCCTTTCAAAATCACTGGGTAATTTATATGCTATACCGCTCACTGTTAAAGAAGACAGAAGTCAGTCCAGTAACAATGAAAAGGAATTCAGAGGCCAGCACCTTGGAAAAGCAAAGATGCCAAAGGCTGGATCCACACCTGCAATAAATCAAGACTCCTTTGATTGAATCAACAGAGCTGCTTTAATTCCATGCTCTTCCCTTGAAGTAATTGTTTCCTTATAAAAAATTTTCCAAGGCATTTAGGGAGGGAAAAGGTTAGACAGTTTTTCCTTTAGAGAACACAAACAAAAAGGTGTAAATTTTAATGTTACAAATTCTTGTAGCTCCACTAAAGTAAAAGAAACAGCTGCTTACACCTGCTGTTGGTCTAACACAGTTTAGCACCTTTCTAAATCATCTTCTAATGTCTCCAAGCACTTGCTTGAGGTTTTGTCATTTTGTTTTCATTAGATAGGGGGGAAAAAACCTCTAGAAAGGGAAAGGGAAAGTCTTAAAGGAATGGAATGCAAAAATCTGTGGACTAAGAGGAAAAAACCCAACGAATTAAATTACGATTTAGGCAAAGGCAAAACTCGCAAATACTAAAATTTAACTTGTGAATATATTAAAGCTATTTAGAAATTGCAAAAAGCTTTGAGAGTAAAACTCCCTAAATTTTGGAACTGATCCTAAAAAGGGATAAAAATAAATACATATGGAGAAATGCATCAGAATTACTACTATTTGTAACATTTTAAGAGTATATGATTTTATAAAGGTGGTATAGAAAAGATTTGCTTTACATTTATGCAAAGAGACAAAACACTACTCGTCATCTCTCATACACATAACTAGAAACTAGAAGCAGATAAATAGCATTTATTATGCTTTAAAGACTGTTCAAAACTGAAATTCATGTGTTAATATTGTGAAGAATGTTTGTCCTACATTGAGATACAAAGCCAAAATATCACTTTTTCATATATATTTGTCATTTAACTTTCTGACCAAATAAAAAGAGTCCCAAGCAAACTATTTGGGAACATATTTCTTTCCAGCTGTGTTCAACACAACCTCCCTGCATAGGAATAGTGTAGAAGAAAGGGAGAGCCTGATTAGTGTGAAACTACCCCAAAAGAAACAATTCTGCTTGAAAAATATTTCAGAGTAACTACTATCAACCCAAAAGGAGTTTATTACCTTTTTTCCCCCCTTCCACTGAACAACCAAAAAGTTCAGGGAAAACTCTAACTTCCTTCCTAAAAAGAAATACAATCGTTTTCATAGAAACACAAAGTAGTCCAAGGCAGGAGTCCAATTTACACTGCAGTCACTTCTGTATCACTCTGCTAATGAAGAGGAGATATAACATGAGGAAGAAATTACCTTGGGTTCACCAGTTTTATTCATTTTGTTTTCAGCTGGACGTAAAGCAATTTTATTCTCAGTGGGTTTTAAATACTTTGGAGGACAAAGAGAGTTTCTGAACTGCCTAAAACCTGATAAAGGGTCCATTTTACCTCTCTGCTGCTCACGAAGCAGTTAAAGGATCAGTATACATACTCAATGCTCACAAAGCTGGAAGACTTTTGTAATCATATCTAGAGGAAGAAAAAGGCCTTTTTGCTTCATGTCTTTCCTCCAACAACCCAGACCAAAAGCAAGGACATTTCTCAGTCGAACAGCTACCCGCCAGCAAGGGATCGCAATGTTTATCCACCTCCCTGAGGGCTGAAGTGTGCTTTTCCACTCTTGTTATGTTAACCCCTAATACCAAATGTTAGTCTTGCCTGCCTTGTGTATGACATTAGCAGGCACAGGGGAGTTAGTTCCAAAAAAATAAAAAAGGATGATTTTGGCTCTTCACAGCAAAACAACAAAGATAGATAGACCATTTGTGCATAGTCCTGTGATCACTAAATATTTTCTGGCTGTGTTGACTCAGTCATATCCACCTGTAATACAGGAGGTCCAGTACTTAATCTGTCTTTGCAAAGTTGTGGACATTTGGGTTGAATCTTAAATATGGAGTGCCCAGGAGGAGACTTGCCATTACCATTCTGCTCACTTACAAGGAGGTGAGGTCAGAACAATCGTTGCGTAAGCCAGCAAACCGCAACTCTACTTCGGTAGAAGTTATTAACAAAATATTCAGGATCAGATTTCCTGCATCATTTGTACTGCGCTATGCCAGAACAGAGTCCTCAAAGGGTGTTAACGTTTTAATGCAAGCCGGGTGGAAATCTATTAATCAAAATACAATTTTTGCAATAAATACATAAATATAAGGTAAGTATTGCAGTAACATGTCATTCTCATTTAAGTTTTCCAATTCTTTAACTTAAAATACTCACTAACTGTTTTTTGAATATCTGATTCAGTTTGATCTTACTGATAACTTGGTTTTTAAGTGGACTTTGAGAACTGAATCCTTTCGAGTACAAATGTTTCAAAACCCAAATAATCTTTTAAGTAGAGATTTCAGTGGTTTTTTTTAAATCATGCAGACCTAAAACTACACTTTTTTTTCAGGTAAAATGTTAATAAAATGGTTTTGTTTGTTTTTTTGTTTTTTTTTCACAGAAACAAAACTGTTGTATGTTTTTGTTAAAATACAGTGACAAAGCGAACATCTCGTTGAAGATCTTGGAAACAGCCAGTATGAGCACCAACTCTTCATAATAATCTGGGACTAGTGGTAAAGGACTATGTTTTCATGTCAGAGCTAGACTCTGGGTGCATTTCTGAGTATAGAGGATGACTATTGAATTGTAGCTTTTAATAACTGGCCTGAGTAGGCAGTAGTGTGAAAAAAATTGCACAAAAAATTGTGCCCCAGGCCATTGTAGAAGAAACAAAGTCATGTCTTATCACCTTCCTCTGCCTGTTGAGATGATTTTGTAGCCTCAGTGTGCACAAACAGTTATCTTTGTTTCTCTAAATTCCTTTAAGCGCAGTTATTCTTGTTCTTTTCAGTACTATTTACTTCTTCAACTAGCTATTCCATTCACTCGTCATCTTGTTTGTCTCCCACTTCCTACACGCTATCACTGTACTTCACTTTTTTCACACAAAACCCAGAGTCGGTTTTATGAAAGGGTAGGTGATGTGTTAAGCACTTGGTTGGAAGCACAGAACGTGTGTTATATACACAATCCCACACGTGCAGAGCATGAGGAGGTGAAATTGTCTATAAATAGGGGTCAGTGATAGCGGCCTGCACACTGAACAGCAGTTGCAATGATAGACCAGCTCTTTAGAAAGAAATCACTGTAGATCACACAGTATTGGCATATCCAGCTCGTCTCTCTTGGGAGATAAAAAAGGGCCATGAATTGAAAAACAACCAGGAGATTTCAGCCCAAGCCACCAATTACTTGCAAGCTGAAATTCGTAAGTGTGGAGTGCACCATACGGACACCCTAAAAACACAGACCGTACAACCCCACCAGGCATCTGGGCAGTGAAGACCTCTCTCTTGGCATGCAGTAGTACAACTTCTTAGTAAAGTCACGCTTAAATGCAAGCCCCAATCTTTGAATGGTTTTTATATCTTCCTTTCATAGGGACAGCATGGCTATTCCCTCTTTTCCTGTCCCTGCAATCAATCTGTGGATCCCACACAGCCATACACGAGACTGTGACACAAGCACTAATTGCTAACCACGCTCCACAACAGCAGGAGTTGTTTTAACAGCACAAGCCGTTTATGTGTGAGCAGGGACATGTCTCCTGCCTTTTAATAAGTAACCCAAGGATAATTCCATAAAAGTTTTGAATGGTCTTCATTTTAGTAAGCTGATTCAGAATACCATCCCTGGGAAAAACACACCGAAGCATGGAAATTGCCTTGAAGAACTTGAGACGGGACTGCAACAGAAATGACATGTGGCATTTCTCTCAGTGCGGAGTAAGGCATGTTGCATGGTTATTTTTTTCCAAGTGAAACAATTACAACTTGCTGGAGGTATCACATCACGGGACAAAAGCCTGTGTGTGGGGTAGGGCTTAGAGCTGTGGTGCATGCTAGGAAATGTTTTGGTTCTGGCTGGGCATTTTCAGGAGGATTTTCTGAAATTTACTCACTTGCTCAGTCAGAACCCAGATCTGTTACCTTTTCAGATACAGTACAACATCCTTTCCTTTCCTCAGATATTTCGAAAGACAGAAGTCTTGCACGGAAGAAGGGGGACAGTTGCAAAAATTTAAGGGAAGATACAGGGAAGGTATCAAGATGCAATGAAGAAAGTGAGCTAATCACTGGTTATGTGGAGTTTGGTATGGACAAATTTAAATCTGTGGTTATTTTTTTAACATTCTGGGCCTAGCCCAGTATAGTCATGTTTCCATAAAGAAATCAGGGATTCCTGGAGTTTTGCTTTGTTTGGGGTTGATGGGAGCCAAAATATTTGTCTTTATCAGCTGCGTTCTTACTGCAACACTGACTAGTGCCTTGCTGCAAGAATAATCTCTAATTTCAGAAGAACTAGCCATACAAAAAAGTTTTATTTGCTCACAGGATAAAAATTTCCTATTATTCACTTCATAATGTTTAGGCAGAGACCTTGATAATTAAGGGAAAGACAAGATGCATACTTAGACTATAAATAGTGTCATGAAAACTGTCCTTAATACCTTTAGATTGCAACTGTATACACACATTTCAAGCCATTATACAACATAAGGATGTCTTGCTTCACACTAAAAGCAAATCCTGCATGGGTAGAGCCTGTGTAGCCTGTGTTTAGCAAACACCGCTGGCTACTGAGAGAAGCCATCCATACTGGGGAATTACCTTCAGAAGGAACTTCTCAGCAAGGAGAAAAACCATTGAATTAAACACTAAAGCAAAGATGAAAATCAAACACAGCATGTGTATTAGAAAGAACATAAATGCAACAAACTTGTAATAGTTGTAAAGCCCGATAAATTTTCATATTGTTACTTGTGTGACCAAGCTTGCATGACTCATGCATTAGGCTTTGCCAGTCATGGGCAATTGTGTGACCATGCCCATTTTGCTGCAATAAACGCTCGCTGTTGTCCTCTGCTCAACACGTGGTTTCTTCATTTTCCTTCCTTGCAGGGCATTAACCTCAGTTGCTATTTTGGTCCTCGTGGTGCTTGATAAAGAAATGGCTCAACTACAGAACTGGAATGAGACACATGACAGACAACAAAATACGTGAGTAGGAACTTTTTATACAATCACAGGCATGGGTTAAACATCAATGATATTTGGGAAGAGAGATTTGCCATGACCATGTAGCAGAGCAGTATTTGGCATGAGCTGCCTTAGAGGACGGAGACAAGATCTCGTTATAAACTAAGAAATTAACTGAAACTTAACTTCAGGCATGGACAGCCTGAAGCACAATCAGCCTCAATTGTCAGTAGTACTATTCAATCAAAAGAACATGCTGGATTTTTCCATTCAGCCTCTTCTTTTTCCCCCTCCTCCTATGATGAGAGCTGGGGTCAAAAGCCTAGCAATGCCATGCCATAAAGTCTTCAGACTGAGAAGAAATTATAATTTTAAAATCCTCGATGCCTTTGCTTCTTTCCTTCTTCCCCCTATTCCTTACAGGTTGAAATTTTCCTTCCTCTTCTTTGAAATAAAACTGGGGAAGGACAGATTCTGGGCGAAAAACATTTGTCTGTTTACTTGGTTAAAAAAGAGACACATGGCAATAAAAAAAAGGTATTCTCATTCTTTGAATTGAGAACAAAAAAGGCTCTAAGCATGCAAAAAACCCTGCTGCCTGTTCACACGGTTCCTAAGGAGTGGTCTTGACTGTAAGTGTAGTGCATCCTTGATCAGCTGTCTTCATGGGTGTCTCTCACGCTGCATGCAGACCACCAGCCTGAGCTCAGCACTGCAGGATGCCTCCAGGCTCTGGTCCTTGGAGCCTCACATGTTCCAGGGGGCAATCTGTGGCTATGCTGGAAGCTGCCTTTGCAAGCTTGCTTTCCATACAGATAGCAAATCTGAGCTTGAGGGAAGGCTCTGGACTTGTGTGTTTCCACTTCAGCCCATGCCACTTGCTCAATTGGGACTCTTCCTGTTGTGCCCCTTAATGAAGTCACGCTGGGGTCCTGCTCCTACAGTGCATGGAAGACCCTGTTGAAATCACTGCTTACATCTAATACTAATAAACTAAGTGTTCCTGGGCACCGAGGCCAACGGGCATGGAGCAGCCCCCGGCCGTGCTAATGACCTGCCTACAAGAGGGTAGGGGCACACAGACTGCCTGCTGGGATGGGCCTGGGCGGTCCAGCTGCCAGACCTGCCTGCCAGCTGCTGGGGACACCATCGTTTGAAACAGTCCAGTTCAAGCTGGGGACTTCCTAACAGTTCACTAGTGCAGAAAATCACAGCGAGCTTAAACTCAATACTATAGACAGATGAATTAACTGTTTTGCCTATAGACGCTGGAAGAGTACTTAGGCAGCTAGATGAGTGTACTGCCCAAGTTTGGGAAATATCTTGGTTTTAAAAAAAGATAGGCCAGGATTGACAGAGAGCATAGTTTGGCCCAGAACTGTTTAAAACCCCCTGCCTGTACATCTGCATTAGCTCAAACGGGACTTTCAGCTTTAGGCTGCCTGAAAGTCGATCCATGCCATGTTTGCTGCCCTGCCCCTCCTCCAGCAGATGTGATTTCACACTAAGCTTTTAGAGAATTAAAATGTAGAAGCTCAGCCAAATGGGCATCAGCATCCATCAGATAAAAAGTTTGAATAAAAATTGCTTTAATTCAAATAAAAGTGCCTTGTAAGGTCAGAACACACAAATACCAACTACAGGGTATACAAGCTAGTGCTGAGAAATGTCCCACTGACTTCAAAAGCCAACTTCTGCTATTAAACACACCTCGTCAGCTGTACTTTGAATCAAGGCTTTTTCTGTTCTAGCAAACATAATCACAGAGCAAAAAGAAGAACCTTAACTGAATGTGTTTATGAAAAATGTCATTGCCCAACTGTATTTCCATCGTTACGTTAACTTTTGTTGCTGCTTACAAGCGAGTGAGTAAGGCGGGGGAGCAGTTCTTTTCATGGAGTGTTTTATTATTTTACCTTCCTTTCTTTGCTTTGCCTTATTTTCTATTTCTTCCAGGGAGGAAAACTGGCAAATGAGAACACCACCTATATTTGACACCAAGATTAGGAATGTAAACGCAAAAGTCAGGACACATTTCCCTGTGGCTGGAGTATTATCAGATGTATTGCATGGAAGTGTGCCTTTCATTTCAGTGGTGGGTTACTTGCTTGAATTTAACAGACACAGCTGATGCCACGTTAGCAAACCAGCAATGTTCTGAAGCTCTTCACTTTGGAACTGCTTGACTTAGTGGTAGATTTTTTTTTTTCTTAATATATTTGTCTTCTCCTTTTCCTTCATTCTCTTTCACCTTGCTTCAGGTATTATAGTTCCACTAGACCTCAAAGATACAGAAGCAGCAGTCCAGGAGAGAAAAACAGTACTGAGGTTTACCTCCTTGCTGGGGAAATTCTAGTGCGTAGTAGTGTTTTAGTAAGCAGATCTGCCGTGTGTAGCGGTCAGTTCCCCCAGTGATGAAGTCCCATAGTGTCCCAAACCAAGGCATACGGATATCTAAAAGAAACTTCCTGAAGGATTTCACTGGGGAGTTTTCTTCAAAAGCTAGGTCAGAGCACTAAGTACATCATGTTCCAGAAAATATTTGTTTTCAAAGATGATTTAAGTCATAGAGTAATGGGAAAGATGGGCTGAGAGAGACTACCTAGACCTTCCCTTGCCGCAGTGCAGGATCAATTACAGCCTTGTGGGTCCTGACAGATTTCTTTACCCTTTTGGTGTGGACCCTCAATGAGGCAGATATCACAGCAGCCCCAGGCAACCAGTTCTGGAGCTTGGGCTCTCCAGTTTTTCCTTATGTCTAACTTGAACCTGTCTTGCTGCAGCTTATCAGTTCTTGTCCCAGTCATTCAGGATGTGAGCTGGTCTTTTCTATGCAGAAGCTTTTTATGAGCTTGAAGTATTAAATCATAACATCTTGCAAGTTCTCTCTTCTTCGGTAAGCAATTCCAATTTTTCATTTTTCATCATATGTTATGTTTTAAACTATATTACACATTTAATCATTGCTTCTGTCATTTCCCAGGTCTTCTCTGACTTGAACTTGGTCAGAACTGGATCCTACATCCCATCTGATGGCTTAGCAGAGTACCTTATGTATCTTGCAGGCTAGGTACCTCTTTATATGTCCCAGTGTGGAATTTATCTTCCTTGCAAAAGAATGGTGCTGTGTTCCCAAATATCTTCTTCTTCATCTAGGATCATTAAACACTACACTGAAGGTACCTCTTCCCAGTTCCAACATAAGTACTGGAACCGAACTTCTTCATGTAGCTTTAATTTGACTTTTCTTCTTAGCATTTATGTAAGTAAGAAATGACTTTTTTTCAGATAGCCACGCGAGTTCTGTTCAACTAATTTGGAAATCATAACAAATGAGCAGAGGCTGAAAGTATGCCTATTGTTACAAAGATTTTTTTTTGTTTCCAGAAATGGTGCTTATCATCAACTAAGCTTGTTCTGCTCCAACAATTCTTAATTATTTCTGCAATAATGACTGTCTCTGGGAAAACTAGATACCATCAGAAAAAGACAAATATTACACAAGTCCAAAATATGTGCTAAACTGATAAGTGATGTAACACATCAGTACAATAGACAAGATTTGTAATGATCCATAACCCTATTGCTAACACATAGCTATATATTGGCAAGTAGAAGTCCCCTCTTGTATATTACTTAATATATAACTTTATTTTGATATAGGAGTACACATCCCTACCATTCATTAAACAGGGAAACTTAGAAATGAAAAGTATTTGTAAAACACTTAAAATCTTTGGCTGAATACTGCCGTGTTGTATGTTTGTAAAATATTTCACATGAGAAAGTGCTAGTAGTTGTACTTAGTAGGTACAAAATAGTCTGTTACTTATTATTTTCATTAATACTATATTTATAATCCCATTTCATCTAACTTCGGTAATTCTAAATCAAGAAAATAAGTTTACAGGTGAACTACATAAAAGTTAACTCTGTAAAGTGTATTGCTTTTAGGAATAGCTCCAAAGAGCAATGACTTTCAGAGTGTGACCCTAACTCATGGTTACTGCCCTGCCTTTTTTCCATCCTACTCTTGGAATATGTACAGCTCTGGGTACATGTTTTTCACTGTGTTGTCTTTGATCTACCATGTTAATTGTTACGAGCTGTTGTAATTATTTTAAGAATTTTTCAGATTATTTTTTAATGAAAGAGGAAAAACTGCAGAAGACAACATTCCAAGAAATGTGTATCAGAACCGAATTTGACCTAGTTTGTGAATCTTGCTTGGTATTTCTCTTCAATACTTCTTATTTCTCTAGCCTGGGAGCAAGAATGTAGGGGAAACTCAAATCTGAGCGTACATGATGGCTCAAGTTCAGCACTGATGCTAGTGTATGGAAGGCCAATGTCAATGAGGTTTCAACAATTTTTTCAGCTCTGAAATGGTACCATTGGTATCCTTGACATAATATTTAAAGAATGTTTAAATAAATAATTTCTAAAATAACGTATTCTTTCCCACCACCATTTCTACCAATTAAAGAAAACCATGCTTGGGTTCACTTTTACTTTTAACAAAACATTTACAACACATGTCAAGGAAAAATCTTTTCTAAAGATGCTGTCAGACCCTTTACTAAATTCTGGAAACTCAGACAAAAGTGATTTTGGCATTTGAAAGGCGAACAGCCTCCTGAATTGAAGTTCTTAGTTAGGCAAAATGTTCAGAGCTAATCTTCTGCTTCCACTTCTTCTTGTTTGTCTTTACTTCAAAACTACCATCTCAAAAATGGAGGACCATATGGCTGGAACATATTTCCATCGCAGGTAAGTGCGTTTGTCGATGTGTATCAAAACCACCATGGGAATAGCGCAAACTTGCTGCAGAGCACGTGGTGTCCCTACAGACATTTCCCCTTTCAGTATCTATTTGGGACTTTAACCACAAAGTGGTGCTGTTGCAAAAGCTAACAGTTAATGGGTAAACCCAACTCCCTGCTTTTATAATGACTCAAGGCATGCATTAAACCCAATAAAATTTACATCCATTTACATGCTCACATGTATATCTTCTCTATAAATACTCAATTTTTTAACATCAAATGCAATTACAGTGGTATCTGTTAATATGTAGAGAAAAATACACATCTTCAAAGTATATAAAATGTTACATATTTTGAAGTTTGATGAAGTGCCTAATTAATCAGATCAATGTCTCGTAATTATCCCAATTAAAATGCCCAGAATTTAAAGATGATTTTCTACAGCATGCTTTGAGCAGAGACTTATTCAAAGCAGACAGAACAGAGACTTATTCAAAGTAACAAATATTTTTTTGCTATGTCAGAACCTCAGATCCAAGGACCACACATAAAATAAGGTGATCATTTGGAGGCTTTATTGTTTCAGAAACATGTTTAAAGTGTAAAAAAAATCCATTTGTGCTAAGGGTTAACATTAAAAAGACCCACATCCAGAATAACAGATGAAGGTGTAAAAATATCGAGAAAAAAACAGCTTCAGAACAACAGAAACCTCTTCAGAGGAAAGGTTGGAAAATTGCAAGGACCAAACATGTCTCCATTTTCTATAGCTGCAAAAACACCCTGTCTACAATGCTTTTTACAGTGCACACATATTTGGCAAGATTAAGGTGTCACATCTCATATTACAGGGCGTCTGATTGCCCACAGACCCAGACACAAGTAGAGGACAAAACCCCTCAACTTGTGCAAACCGCCTGGCTCGGATAGGTTTGCCTCCCATCAGAGGTAGGCACCCCTCTGCCTGGGACATTTGCTTGTAGCCTACTTATTTTGCTTCTTTTTTTGCTGGGCTAGCTGCAAATGTGAAGTTCCTGGGCTAGGGCTGCCTTCAGATGCTTAACCCTTTGCCTACCTCCGGGGGAGCATTCACTGGCCACAGGAAAATTTTCTATTCTTAGCACTGTTTGTCTACTTCAGGAGATTAAAAGCTGAGTCATATTTTAGGCATTTCTCAGGTCTGACTACAGTGCTGGGGCTGGGGTGGACAGGATTTAATTCTGATTCCCTCCTCTTAGCCGAAAAAGCTCTAAAAAGGATGGAAACTGCATTCGGCCAACTGGGGAAGATGAAAAGGCTCTAGAGTTGTTCAAGGTCTGAGTGGTTTTTTGATTGGCAAAGCAGCAAGTTTTAGTAGAGAATTGTTAGGAGGCAGTGGTGGAAGATGACTCCTTCCTTCTGCACCTGGACAGTTAGAGGGAATAAGTGACTCAGGCAGAATTTATGAGACAGATACAATTTGTAGAGTTCAGAGTCCCCTAAACAGGATTATTTTATGATTGAAAAAAGTCAGATAAAGGAGAACCACAACAAACAACACCCGTCATCTTTCAATCCACAGTGGAAAATATTTCAGTAAAACTGTGGCAACTATCTAGGTAGATTAAACTGTCTTAAAGAAGATGGTACAATGCTTTGACAGCATGAGAGTGCTGATCATCCTTACACAGGGAGAGGAAAGAGGAAAAATTCCTTGGTTAAATAACAAAAGAATGAACTTCAAGAGCTAGTAAAGGAAGCATTCTTTAAGGAAACAATCTGGTGACTCTCAAGATTTGAAGTGTTGTATCATATCTTATATGACCACGTTCTTATGGTTATGACTTGCTCAATTATGCTTGAATCAAATAGAAAAGAAAGATGACTTAAGCATGTAAATTTAGAGGGAGACTTAGAGGCATGCAGCTAAATTTATCAGCCATCTCTGTGAGCAATCACTCTAAATAAAAAGTTTGAAAACCAGTCTCTGCTGGTTGCTGATGAACTTTCCATGTTTTTGGCACTCGCCATCCTTTCCTTAATGGACTAATCTGCAAATCAAAACAGGAGGAATATCTGGACACAGATCCATCCTAAGGTCTGTTCTTAACAGTGGATATTTCTCCCAACACTTATTTTTGTGTCATGGGGGGTGACTTCATTGACAGAAACACTGACCAAAGAAATAAATTTGCCTAAGATTTGGGAGTAATAAAAAAAAGAAAATAAAAAAGAGGAGCCAGAGGCAGAGAGCAGAAGCTTATGGCATTCTAGTTCTGGGTCTCTATTTCACCTGTTTTACATGTCCTATAACGACTTCTGAATATGGGTAAGAATAGCAACACATGCTGGCAGTTTGACCAAAGGGTGCGCGTGTGCATGTGTGTGAGCGTGCATGTGGGAGACAGAGAGAGTATGGGGGGAAAGGAGAGGTGGGGGGAGAGTGGATGGACCATTAGAGTGCAAACACAGAGACATTCCTGCAATAAAATACTTGTCTTCTGAGAATCGCATTCCGGAAGAGATGGTTATGATTTAACAAAAAAATTCTCTAAAATGTTCCCTGGTGCTAATACTGTTCTTAATAATATGAAAAGATTTTGCCAGGAAGAGGAATAAAACCATCAATTGGATTAAAAAAAGAAAACAGGCACATGATGGTTTTTTTAGAGCGCACAGGGGAAAAAATGACTTTTACGACAGTTTTGTCATTTTCAAAAAAATCCCTCATTCTCTGAAATTCCCCAACCAGGCAAGGTTATTATAAATGGTAGGTAGGGAAAGCGGAGCGTGGCAATAAAGGGGTTAATCTGCAGAGCACAGAGCCATCTGGCTGAGCTGGTTTGTTATAATCGAGCAGATTATGTTCACGGGACTCAGAGTTTAAGGCTCCTCTCCCATAGAGCAACTCTGCACAACCCAAGCAGACCAACTTTGGGACTTTGAATGAACATATTTACATCCACCTTTCTCTTCATGTCGACTTTTCTGGAAACATTCACACGGATGCCATGGTTACTCCTACCACGGTAAGGGAAATTTGACGTTTTCTAATAGGGTCCTAAGAGGGCGGGGAGGGGAGGGGGGGAGAGGGGTCCTTTAAAGAAGTATAATGGGGAGGAGGTGGGGGTCTTGTAAGCAGTAGATCTGTCCCAAATGTTGTTGCCTTTCCCATTGTGCCTCCTCCTTCCCCCACCCCTACTTGCCCTATAGCTTGCTTTAGTCCTGAGGTTCCTCTCCTCCTGCTCTGCATGCTGTTGTTCAGGTCCCTGGCAAGAAAACAGCAAGAGGAGAAATATGAGGTGCTGAAGGAATCTGATTTAAGAGGCAAAACTAAAGGAGACTCTTGGTTTTATTTTAAGAGGGAAACCAGCAACTTCAGATATAACAAAAGGGGTTGCAGATCCTGAGTGTGGATTGCAAGAACCAGCCTCAGAATACGTAGCGTGCTTGCCCTCAGGGAAAGTTAGAGCCCATGACAAGCAAAGTCAAAATTCCCAATTTCTAGACCTCGCCTGTCTCAGGTAACTAACTTCACTGGAGCTTTCTATTTTCTTCTGTGCCAGACACTGGAAACCCTATTCATGACCTTTGAATCAATCCCCATTCTCCTCAAACCCAAATACTAAATTCTCTGGGAGGAACTGGAGATCAAAGGATTCCCTGCACATCTGTGCCTAGGTGAAAAAGATACACTCACTTTGTGCTAGGATGGCAGGAAAACTATTCTTACGCTGCAATTTCCAGCGTTTGCTAAGTGCCTTCTAGGAATGCAGCACACAACTAATCAACACAGACACACATATAGAGAGCAAAATAGAAAGCTGTTTCTCATCTAAACAGCTGAAATGCAGCTTAAAGCGTCAGTTACTGGCGAGTCCTTATGGAGACACCAAACTGCTATTAGCCAAGAGGGGAAAAAGTCCTTGAATGGTTTAGATGGTTTTCTGATCAGTTCTTAATCCTTCATTAAAATAAACGGGAAAGCTCTGTGTTGGTCCTATCTCTTGAACTATAAATATGCAGTATCCGGAGAGATGGATATTTTGGATTGAATAGGGCTGCTATGCGCACATTCTCTGGTTCCTATATTGCAAAACCAGTTATTTAGAGATGAGTGTGTGTGTGAGGGGGGTTGCTTTTCTCCCCCCCCTCCCCTTTAAAATAGACAGGGATGTGTGCTATATGGTCCAGTCAATTCTTATGAGCTGCAACCTTTCAGAAAGCACTCTTTGCTCTTAGGCTCATGTGATTTGTTGCATGAGGAGTGCAAATGGTATGTAAAGTTTGCCTTTACATTGTGCCTTCAGGAAAATACCCAGACAAATAGGAGAGACATTCTTAGGCACAGAAATACCTGATCTGTACAAGCCTGTAAGTGGAGGAGTGGTGCAAGAAACACCTATAAATAAGACGTAAGAAAAAGGAAAACCTAATAAGAAAAAAAAAGAAAAACTCATTTTGTGGCAGGGCAGACAAAAGCAGTAGAGAATGGAAGCGAGTTCGGCATGGTTCCAGCTGCTTGTAGTGAAAAGACTGGTCTTAGATACACGTGTCAGTACCAGGAGCTCTGTATGTGAGCATGGCCGGGGGGAGGAAAACTAGACATGATTGCAGGTGGTGGACCCAAAATACGGGGAGAAGAGGATGTACCAGCAGAGCCAGGAAGGGAGTGCTTTGTGTAGAAGGGTGCTATATGTTGAGGTATGCAATACATGCATGTAGGTTCAGGATTTATTTTTTCTTCCAGGGAAAGAAGAACTAAATGGTACATAGAGAGGTAGATATGAGGAGTTTGAAGGGAAGGTGTTAAATACCGAAAATAAACTGCTATGTATTAAGTAAGTGTTGTGTATTGAGGTAATAAGGGCAGGTGAGCCATGCGAAGGTGGTCAGCTTGAAAGGGGAACTGCTGCAGGACAACTGGGAAAAGAGGACCTTTGTGGGTGGAAAAAAGTTTAGGAGCTCGGAAGGGGATGTAACGCTTGAGAGGGATGGGAAAAGGTGCAGCCTAGAAGCCGGGTGAGGATATGAAAGGGACATACAAGGATGCTAGGGGCTGCAAGGGGAAGGTGGGGTATGGAGTGGGAGTGGAGGGAGAAAGGTGAAAGCACAGGGCATAAAGGATGTTTGGAGGAGGAAGAAAAATGCAAACTACTCTCTATTTGGAGAAAGGTATGGAAAATAATCCGCTACATGATGCTTGTGGGGGGCGTCTAAAGGTGCCACCTTTGATTGTGTCAAGAAATAGATACGAGGATGTATTTGCGAGGAAGGTGTTAGAGTATGAAAGGGAAGGCTTGCGCGGTGACAGAAACACATGCCGAGGAGAGGAATGCAAAGGAAAAAATGAACTGGATGGAGACAGGGTGTGGTGGTGGGAAAAGGGTATAGGGACCCATAAAGGTATGTGAGGGGTAGTTGCTTAGAGAAATGTCAGAGGAGGTTGGAAGCTTGCTGGAGTAGTGCTACAGACATGTGCTGCCTGGTTGCAAGGGAGAAAGAGAACCGGGGAAAAAGCCATGTGAAGGTGCTGTGAGGAAATGCAAGGTAATGGAAACCATGGGGGCAGGGTGAACTGTGACAGGAATATAAAGATGTGGCAGGTCTTGAGAAGCATGAGAAAAGGGAAAAAGGAGGAATGCAGGAGGCACGAGGCTGGAATTATGAGCTGGGTTTTCTGTAAAGATGTCTGGGCAAAAGATGGCTTAGAGGAGGTATAGGGAAAGAGAGCACAGGGCGGGAGGATATTTGGTTTTGTATCACTTTGTAGGCAAACAGAGAAAGTGGTGCAAAGGTGCAGGAGTGGCTTGGGCAGCAGAAAGAGAGGATGCCTCCTTACTGGGCAGCTGGGATAACGCAGGGGAAGAACAGGCAATATGTTACAGGGGAGGCAGTTGAGGAAAATAATGGAAAGTAAGGAATAATGGGGAGGTGGGAGGAGGAGAACACATACTCAGATTAAAAAAGAGAGATCTTCTATTAAGAGAGATGTAACAAATGTGCTTATATCTCTGTGGTAGGTACTGGCTAAGTGAAGCAGCAAGAGGGAATGGAACAAATGTGCTAGCGGAGAAATGACTAAAGATATAAAGTGGTGGGAGGGGAAGGAATAGGAGGGATAACTACCTGGAGGGCTGTATAAGCCACATGGCTGTACTAAGGTCAAAAGTAAAGTGTGAAGTGTGTGGGGAGGCGAGTGGAGTTAGGAGCTGTAGGGCATGAAGTAGAAGTGAATGGGAATGACAGTTCATGTTACGAGGAGTGAGAAGCTTAGCGTAGGTTGACACATGACGGTGTGTAAGCGAGGAAAGTACCTGCCAGTTTGTGCCTGCTTGTAAGGGCTGAGGAAGGGAAGGTGAAAGGAGTGAAAAGTTGTGTCCGATAAGAGAGATCTGTGCACGCAGCATGCTCAGAGTAAATGAGGGAAGTACAGGTAAGGATTGCAGACCCGGGTGTGGGGCCTGGGAGAAAGAAAACAGCTTATGGGGGAGGGAAGAATGATGAGGAGTGGGAAAAAGTTTATGACGGCTTAAGCCATCTGTAGTTATCTGCCTCTTGGTTTAAGGGAGGCTGTCTAAGTGTACAAGGGGCCACACATGCATGCATAGCAGCATGAGAGCAGGTTGGGATTTAAGTGCAAGGGCAGAGCAAGTAGGAGGCACAGGTAAATGCATATAGTCAGTGACGATAGGTGCACGGATATATGATTTGCGGGTTTTGCGTGCAGGTCAGGGACAGATGTGTTCAGTGAGTGTTGTGCCTACATGGCTGGTAGAGTTGTAGAGGGAGGCATGTGATGAGAATGACCCAGCTGGTCCGCAGGAAGAAGCTGAAATCAGTGAGAGGCATGTAAGAGTACTGGGCTGCTGTAAGGGATATGTGGAAGTTAAAACACGCACCCCGGAAGGCGTGCTGATGTGTGAGGTGACTATCGGAGGCTGACTAGAGAATCACGTGTCCACTGCGTTTGTGGCATGACTCTCCATGTCGAAATAAGTTATGTAAGACACACAACAGAGGTGAGTTCCGCGAGTGCTAAGAAGCAATGTTTGCATTGAGAAGGAGGGTAGGGAAAGATGACTAACTGAGAAAATGGTTTGGTGCGTGGGTAGCAATAGGACCGAACGTGCGCTAGATGTGCTTGCCTTCTGCATGACATGCACAGCAGGCAGACTCTCCTTTAGAGATTTTGCAGTTTTTTTCTAAAGAATGAGTGTATAATCCTGAGAAAATCCCAGGATGTCTAACTAAAATATTTACACCAGCTTCATTTGGAGGCATGTCAATGCACCTTATTTTCATGCCTTAAAACTTCGGTATACTACTGCTGGCACAAAATGGCAGAGAGATTTCTCTAGGACCAGCTAACAGGGTTACTAGGTAGTTAACAGGGCTGTTGGATGAACAACCATTGGGTTGAAGTGCACATAGGGAGTAGAGATGTCAGTCAAAGGAAACAAGCAAGTACCAGCTTTCTCCATGGCTTGAAGCAGTACTGGAGTAATGTGCAGCTGGTTGAAGGTTGAAAACATAGGATACATCTTGGGTGTGACACTAAGAACGTCTTTCCCTTCAAAACAATCGCATATATTGTCAGCATCTGTTCTTCAAATCTGTTCTACAAACATCTTCAAATTGCCTGGCTTGCCTAGGTCTTCGGTGTCTTCTTAAGCACTGTCCTACACTGGGTAGGAAAGTGCTCATTTCCACCCACAGCTGATCAGAAGTTTGTGAGTAATCCTCTGAGACTTGCACTGGGAGAAGACAGGCTGATCACACCGAACCGTTAGGCTTGAAGGCTGAAGACTCTGGGCCCAGGCCTTACGTAGCATGAGTCACATGAAAGTTCATGGATCCTTTTCCAGTTTATTCCAGGGATCAATTCATGCCAAAAAAATAGGTAGCCTGCAAAATCCTTAGCTAATAGGCAGCTCGTGCTTGTGCAGCCATGGGCTGTGTTGGGAACGCGTTGCCCTACTTGAAGCACCGGCTTCCCACTGCAGAGTCCAGTTCAAGCTCTCTAGCCGGATAATTTTTCGTGGCAGTGCTTGGAGCTGGCTGTAGCCAGCGGAAAGCCCCTTTCTCCTCTGGTGGCGGTGAGTTTCCCACGACGGCAGGTTGTGGGCGGTGGGGACAGTGAAGCTGTTGTCCATGAGGGGGAGATGCGTGACCGCAGCCAGCGGTCCCGGCCACTGGGATTCAGCTGGGCTGAAACCACAGACCGCAGCCTGCTCAGCCCGCTGCCACCAGCGCGGCCCAGGGTAATGCCCTGGCCCCCCGACAGCTCCGCTTCCTCCCCGCCTAACCACTGAGAAAATAAAAAGCAAACGATGGCATCAACCTGCCAGCTGGCTGGGAAAAGAGAAAGGGATTGATGGGTACAATTAGTCCTGGATTGTTGCATGAGCAACTGAGCTGTGTTCGAGTGCAAAGAACATGGGGTATTTGTGCCCTCCTGGACTCCTTTGTAGCCACAGAATCACAGAATCACAGAATCAGTACGGTTGGAAAAGACCTGTAAGATCATCGAGTCCAACCTGGGGAAAAAAAAAAAAAAAAAAACAACAAAAAAAAAAAACACCAACACCCAAAATAAAACACAAAAAAAACCACAAAACCCACGCCACACAACAACAACAATCCACAACCCACCCAACACCACACAGCACCATGTCCATCAAGCTACATCCCACAATGCCACATCCACACACTCCTTGAATACCTCCAGGGAGGGTGACTCTACCACCTCCCTGGGAGTCACGACACAGCCAGAGAAATGTGTTTGCAAGGGCTGGAACATCTGCGCGTCCCTGCAGATGTTTGCTGGTGTGGGGCCATGTGTGTGTCTCTTCGTGGCGACTAGGAGCGAACAGTGGAAAGAAGCGGTGTGTGGGTAGGGATGACAGAGGTGGATGGCAGCTGTTTCTGTGTGGGAGACAGCCATCCCTGTTCATACATCTGTCAGTGGGGGATGTGGGGATAAGTAGCTCTCTGAGGGGACAGATGGGATGTGCGTGTGAAGAGAGAAGTGGTAAGGGTGGATATGGAGTAGTTTCAAGGTTGTGAAATGAGTGCTAGAGGGAATATACAGAGCTATGTTCCTGATCGTATCATGAGTCTTAAGGCCGTAGGGGAAGGCGACTCCTCCACAGAAAGCCACAAGGGAGATTATATTTCCCAAGGAATAAAAAGAAAAACACACCAAGCATCCAGTTCAGCTAAGACTCTCCTTCGTGTGGTACAAGCATCTTGCTGCGTGACGAGGCTAAGCAAGGCGGTCCTTTCCTTCAGGGCAGTAAGCATTTGAAAAGATCAGAACAAGACCATATACTCCTCCCTCTCTCATCTTTCTCTACCTTTCTCTCCTCTCCACCTCTTCACACACAGGCAAAAGGGGCTTTCCCAATTCAGATTATGAGTTTGTGTTTGAAATTTCCCTCTGCGGAAATGTGCGATAAAGGTATGTGTGAACGAGGACACTGGTGTGTTGGGGAAGGTTGTGTGTCTGTACATGTTGATTGGTAGTCATCTGGAGCTCAGAGAAGTAACCTGTTGGTTGCATTTCAATGCACATGGAAAGGATAGCAGGTAATTCCACATTTCCGCCAGGCAGTGCCGGGAAACGGGCATGCATGACTCATTGCCACTCTGCCTGTACTTTAGAGGGAGTCACCGCCTGCCTAGCCATGTAAATACACAGATTCCATAGAACAAGCTCCATTTGTGTTATCTATTGCAAACCTGTACCAGAGGTGATGAAAAGCGTTCTTGGAAGATTGCAACCTACAGGGTAAGATTTGCAGCACTCCTCCAACGTTTTCTGTGCTTCAGCTGCACTTGTTGCCCGTAATGGAACCACAGCAATAAACGTGTTTCTTCTCAGTTGCTCTTTCACATCTTCCAGCAATAAATTCCTTTATTTTGGGTTTGTCCCTGCGATAGATTTTACATGTTTTACCTTACATTAGCTGAATTAGCATGTGAGAAAGTGCTAATCTATTTAACTCAGAAATATATATTTCTAGGCTATGCCCTACAAAAATTCACCTACACTTGCTGGCAGTCTAAATTGATATCATAGAATCATAGAATTGTTTAGGTTGGAAAAGACCTTTAAGATCATCAAGTCCAACCATTAACCAGAGGTAACTGGCAGTTAACTGGAGAGTTACAGAAGGAAGAAGTACGTTATACTCAACGTGAATATTTAAAGGCTTGTCTACACTCAGAAGTGAATTCAGGTTGTGAGTGTGAAATTTAAGCGCAACAGCTGCTTCTGAATAACTCTGTGGTTAGACAAGTTCTAAGATAGCATCCTCTCCTGTGGCTTCTGCCTCAGCCAGGAGGTGAACAAGCACGCTTGCAAGACGAAAGCAGCTTTTGTCCTCTCAAGAGATGGGATTTGGACAGTATTCGGTTTCTGCTCCAAACCAAGATCAGATGTTATGGCTTTTAGCTATCAAATACAGACCTCATAAATCTGATGGAGACATTTAACCAGTTTGCCCAGTATGCTGTATTTGAGGTAAACGTGTAGTACCACTAGATGCTGAGATCTGTGATGAGCTTAGTTTCAGAAATACTAATGATAACAATAAAACCAATGCCTTAGGGGAATAAAATAGATAATGTATAATCTGCTGAGTCAAAAATGCTTCTTAGATGCAAAGGCCACAGTGGAAATATCTAAGAAATGTTTTGGAAGAATGTGGAAACATGTCTGTGTGTGTCCTCTCTCTACCATTCCCCACACTTTCCTACCCACTCCTAGCACGTAAGCGGTATGCACAAAACCAAACTGCAAGGTAGTGGCAAAAATAAAGTCCAGTGACAACATCTTAGCAAAAACTAAATTTTACCCTGCTCTGGATTAGGTAACAAAAACATGGGCATTAAGAGGGACATGCCATTTCATGTGCTGGGGGTCTTTCCTGGATTTGTACATTCAAAAGTTAGAAAATATTTATTCAGTTGATTGTTTTCAGCTCCTGTGATAAGTACAAAACTATTTCTTCCAATCATTTCACAAACAATTTGCACAGTCTTATTTTACATGACTGACTTGCTAAATGGATGATGCAGGTAGCTCCATAGGATCGGTTTGCTTTTTTGTTTATTGATACTTGCATGTTCTCTCACTTTGATCCCCTGTAATCTTGAGCAACTTTCCTTCCTTTTTGCTGTTTACTAAATATACTCCTCAAATACTTGACACGAATTGTTCTTCTTTGTTTAATCCCATTCTTTTTCTTAGAGAGTGCATATGAATTTTTCTTTAAGCCTTTTTTTCTTTTTTTTATCATGTTTTTTTTCTGTTTTCTGACTTCCCTCAATTTCATCCACATCTTCGTGGCACTAGAACGTCCAGAAGTAAAGGTGAAATTCCAAAACCAGGAAGACCTCTTTCATCTCTTTGTCTGATACCACCTTACATTTATATATGCCTTCTGTAATTACACTGACTTTTTGCACTCTCTAGTTCTCTCTTCTCTTTCTCTTTTCTGCTATAAAAGAATCTCTGTGTAATAAATCCAGCACTAATCTATTGTTTAAATCATGGCTAGCTAATTTTCAATATTATGCCTTTCCAACTTCCTCCCTGACATTTAATATAGGTGCTTTGAATTGATTTTCCCTAGACCTATTATCTTGGGCTTTTCCACTCTGAGTCTCTTATTTTCTGCCCATTTTTCTAAGCACTCTCTGTCCTTCTATTTAACAAATTTTTTCCTATCCTTTCCATCCTCACTATCCATTTGCAGCCCATTCCTTCTCTACTGTTTTATTTTTCCGCAGCTGTACCCCTTAATGCTTTCAGGCTGCTCAATGACACAACTGAAAAGAGCGGTCGGTCGCCAGACAGTACCCCAGCCTTGATAGCCATCATTTACCAGCATCCTGTTTTATGGCTTATATCCCGTTTTCAGGCCAGGTTTGTTTTGCAGAGTAGATGGGAGACACGTATAAGCTGCATGTACATACGTGTGGGGATAATGCATGCATGCATGCATGTGAATGGAAGACGAGGGGTCAGTATGTGGCTGCGCTGCGTGAACACTGCATCCTATTTCTTTGTCCTCCTCTTTCTGGCCTTCCTAGAACCATCCTTGCCCTCGCTTCAGGCCATGTAAGAGTGCCATATAATCGCTTTTTGTTGCGCTGACCAGCTCATTGTCCCTCTTGGAATTTTACTACAAACTTCTGCCCGCTTTCCTGTCAGGGACTCAGGCACCTTGTCATCACACCGGCATGCTGACTAATAATAACTCCTTCTCCACCTCGACTCTGCCACTCACACAAGCAGTATCTGTTCACGGGCCGGGCTCCGTCACGGTGCTGCCACCTCCTCCTTCCTGACCACCATGGACCCCACCCACTTGCCCTCTACTCTCAGTTCTCTCCTAAGCACCGTTTTCTTTTGTAACACAGGGAAAACAGCTGACTTAGACTGGAAGAAGTGAGATCCCTCAAGGCTTTGGACAAAATATACTTCTTTTTCAAAAAAAATAAGGAAAAGAAATTTTCATGTGATGAGGAATGCATGTTATTAAAACATCTCCTGTTCACAGCGACTACCTAGCAGCTTCTTCAGACATAATACAAAGTTGAAAGCAGCTGTAGTTAAAAACTCCCTGGCATTAGTACCAATGAGGGCTATCAAATTTTTGAACCTGATGGCCCTAAGGCCTGGAAAGCAGGATTTTCAAAAACAGAGTTGGCACTTCTTTTCAGAAGGGAATGGAAGTTTTAGCATCAGTAGTAATAGAAGCACAATTAATCCAACACTATGAGGATCTGAAAGTCCTACAAACTAGAACACTTTTAAATATTCTCGGCCTCGTAAATAAGAATATGAATACTTATATTTTACAAGTCTGTGTGTTAAAGAAGAGTCACCCTTTCTGCCTGGGTGTGTGTGGCGAGTGCCATCTGCCAAATGCATCCCTTAGTTCTTCTGTGTGGCACCTGCACATATAGCAGCCGACATGAAGCAGGCTTTGCATGCCAGTGCTTGACACCATATCCTGGCCCTGCTTTATTTGTTAGTATAGGTGCCACCTGAGAGTCTGTGTGCTGGTGGTATAGAGTGGCTGGTATAGCCTGGCCGCTTCTGTTAGAGGGTGTGATTTGCAACAGCAATTTTATGGATTGAAACTGTCTCTGAGAGATGACAAGTATCTCACCGTATCAGAACACCTTTAGGAAGTATTGCCTTAGTATGTCTTTCCTCCTGGATGGGCTCTAGCTGTACTTAGAAAAAATGTTGAATCAATTTATTAATACAAAAGCTATTCATGAAGCAATCTGGACAGAGACTTTATTTTTCTGCTGAGAGGTTGCATTTTTCGTATTCAAACTGCTTTTCTAAGTTTGAAACACTCAAGAGCAACGTTTAGCTTTTGTGTTGAAAGAGTAACAATTACAGGCTCTGAGAAAAGCAAAACAATCTAAATACTACTACAAGAGGAGGGTTTTTTTTTTTTAACAAAACAAAACAAAACCAAACAAAAGCTTCATGGAGTTAAGTCTTGCCCTGGGAGGCTAAAGCTGCTTTTCACATCTGCTAGGATAGGGAGTGGTCTCCCTTGGAAGAGCTTGCATCTTGCGGAAACAGATACGTTTTTAAAGTCCGGTGAAATATCCTGATTTTTCTCATTTTTTCTGTCTTTCCTCTACTAGGAAACCTTCCTGTTCATTTTGCTTTTCACTTGTAGTTTGTTCTCATTTTTCTCCTTCCTCTGAAATGAAAGCTGGTGACTTTTCAGTGTTTGCTGTCCTTTGAACCACCGTTAAGCAAATCTGATTGGTTTAGTTGTTCTTTGGTGAGTTCATCTGTTTACTTTCATCTTTCTCTGTGTCTCTGGTTCAGATTGTGCCTTTACTGACTCAGCCTCTGATGACAGGTTTGACACCAGCACCTCCACTGAACTCAATGCATTTATTTCTGATTTACACAGAAGCAGGAGTCCCCAGCTAAGCAAATGTGAAAATCCACCTGATTGTAGGCCAAATTCTGACCTCAGCTGCACCCAGGCAATCCTATTAAAATTAGTGAGACTGTAACCAAACCTTAAATTTGAGTCTTGTTGTCTGTTTATTTTTCAAAACCATGGATGCACATCCAAAGTATTTTAGTATGTTGAATCGTAGAAATCAGAGAGGGGAAGAGAATATGCCTATATTGGATGACTGGTATGCTTGATTGGAAAAATTGCAGCAAATCCATTTCTTTGCTGGAATTTGCCGGTTCCTCAGAAACAAACCATTCCCTTGTTTGTTCTACTAAATCTCAACTACGTCCCCCGGACACCAAAGTTTAAAAACCTGGCAGGCTTCCTCCTTGTTCAAAACCCTGTCTCCTTTTTGACCCATCTGTTGGCTGCTAGAGACACCAGCCATCCACAGACCAGGCAACTGGTATTTGCAGCTACAAGAACAAAGCCAGTGAAGCCTGTTGACCTGGAACAACCCAAGGCATGCTACTGTCCTCTCACAGGGGACTCTGAAAGCTGACGGGCCTGGGAGGTCAAGTGGAATTCCTCAGAAATGGAGAATTAAACCCAACAAAATACATCTCCTAGTACAGTCTAATATCTTGTAATATGGTCTGTGGTCCTAAGATCCCAGCCAGCCAGATAGCATATTCTTCAAAGCTCTGTCATGTCTAATTTTAAATTCATCAAGTGCCTGGGCTTCCATTACTCCACTTAAAATCTTCATACCATCCCCCACCCAACTTGAGTGCCACTCGTTACTACAGTATTGAGTGCTTTTCCCTGTAAAAGTTATTAGCAACAACATAGGCCTGGGTGGCAGTAGGACAGCTTGCAAGAGATGATTTCAGAGTAGAGGTTTGGTTTCAATTTTATTTTTTCATTAGTTAACTTCTAGTGGTTATTTTTTTATAATGGTATTCTTTGAGGAAGAAGTGAAAATAATGGGTATCATTGTTGAAAATAAAAGAAATATTTTAATGAATAATCTTTTCTTGGAGAACAGCTCTTTTTCAAGAGAAAGGCTTAGCAGCATCTCCCAAAGATAATTGAGGTATGTCTATAACCTGGCATCAACCTGGACAGAAATCCAGAAAGTAACTTCATACAAATTGGCATGCCTACACAATACAGCATCTTGCTCAAGGAGTGTCTCCTGATCGTCCAATCAATTAGCAAAACTGCACCAGGATAACTAGCCTAATTTCTGCTTGAATGGCATTGCAAAGCCCTCCAGAAACAAATTGCCCAAAGGCACTCTGTAGATTGGTGTTAAGACATCCCCATGTGTAAAGAGGCTCAGGTGGAGCGGAAGAGACAGCACTTTGTGAGCCAGCACCCTGCAGTGCCTGCAGCACGAGCAGAGGCTGGGCCATGCAGAAGACAGCCACTTGCTCTGCCATGTCCCTGCAAACACCTTGAGGGTCCTCTCAGATATTCAGACTGTTTGGTGGGGCACGTGAACTAAGCTGCAGCCTTTTTCCAGTTCCCTCAGGACAACGTGTTCTTTTAGGATGTCTGGAGTCAGAAATCTCCTTGGTCCTCTAAGGGAACTGTGCCAAATCATTGGCAGGAGAGAGGTACAGAGAGCTTCTTGCTATGTAAGATACTCAAATGTGTGCACACAAGTACCACAGCCTTCCTTCAGCCAGGTTCATAAGTTTGGTTATTTTAATTTTTATTCATAAATACCCCTAGAGACTTGTTTCTTCTAATTGCTTTCTGAATTTTCTCCAGATTAACTGATATTTTTTAGTAACACATGGAAACTTATAGACTACAAAGTAGCATCCAAAATGACTTCCTGGTTACCTGGCAGATTTCCACTGATGGGTTTCACTTTGGTTTTTTCTGTCTTTTCCCATCCATCAGCTTCTATCATCCTCCTGCTGAATTTTCTTGAATAGTCAGTTGCTAGCTCTGGAGATAACTAGCTTAACAGAGGCCTAATTCTGACCCCACTTACATGGAAGAAGCCTAATGGACCCCCAGGGAAAAAGTTCATCTGGAGGCAGTGAAAATTTAGACCAGAGTCAAGACCTGAGAACTCAGCAGAGAAACTATTGCAAATAACCAGGGAAATGAGAGTGGTTGTTTCTGCACAAAAAGTTTTCTTAATGTAGAAACAGTTTTCCAAATATGAACTAGCAAAATTTCACCTGAAATTCTGCTCTGACCTGTCTACTGCTAGATGACATCAAATGTGATCTAATCACAAGTCTGGTACCACTCTTGTTTGCTTGCTTGCTTGCTTGCTTGTTTTGTTTACTCTTCTTGCAAATATGTCTTGATGTGATGACTCCCGCTCTTTCAATTTTTCCATCTGTGAATTTCATCCAGATGAATTATCTCAAGCAAAACCTGAAAAATGAAACCCAGCATTTTACCTTTGTTTTGAGGCAAATAATTGTAATTGCCATCACCAGCCTTCCCCAGGAACGTGGTCCAGAATAAAGGACTTGAAAAGAATCTCAAAGATCCTTCTAAAAGCCATGAAATGTTTCAGCAATTTCATTTTTCCCTTCCTTTTTCTTACTGAAAAGGAACAGATGGGAACAGAAGTAAACTCTGCCATCTGGAAAGACTGAAAGATCAGTATAAAAAGGGCCAGGTGTCAAGTTTGTTCAGCACCAGCCCATCTTTGCCAATTATCAACATCAAAACCTAGTCTCAACAAGGGCTAAATTACACTAAAGATAAATGATTTTGTCAAGCCATTTTTTTCAGTATCTTTTTGTCATCTAATTGTTCAACTGTCTTGGAAACTACAGAGTTATGCACAGAAACACAAAAGAAATTCATTCGAAGTTTTATCTCTTATATCGCAGGAAATTCTGTGCCTTGGTCTTTCCTACACTACATTTAACACTGCAGTCTGGATTCCAGTTAAAGTCCATTAGCTGTGTCATAATCTTTTAACATTATGCTAATTAGATTTTATTTATGGGTAATTTGGACCTTGTTCTTATAACAATTTGAAATGGAAATATAACACCTATAAATCTTCTTTTGAGTGGGAAATCAGAAGCCTAAAATCCATCATAGCTCTGTTCAGTCTCTCGATGGTGTCTGATCCACTGACTTTTCTGCTTTAGATATTGGGAATTACATGCGTATATGTAATATATGTGTACGTATTATACATATATACACACATGTACAAATATATATATGTGCACTGACTGTACATAGAACAAGACTGAAGATGTCCTGTTCCTTATCTGTGTAGACTTTCTGTTTGGTTTTTTACATTACAATTATGAGAATTCACTGTGCCTTTGGTTCTAACCTTATGATTACATAAGCAGGTATTCTTGCTTTAAACTTTCCACTGAAGGACATTTGAGCAAACAATATACCTGCTGCATACTACTGAGACTGGTAATACAGACCCCCCAAAATACATTTTCCCCCAGAATACAGAAATAAACAACCTGTGTAAACTTTGGACCATGGATCTAATTTCTGGGAAATCACCATCATCGGTGACGTGAATTTCATTTTTTAAAGCTTTTTGCATTTGTATTTCGGTCTTCCTACACTCCTTTGAGGTAAACATATTGCATCTCTGCCTCATATCTTCCACTTGTGTGTACAGTATCTCTTAATTTACATTTAGGGACAACCTTGGAATAAAGCACCGTCACATTAAGACCATAACATTCCTTGATGCTTTCCCATCATTTCAAGTTTCATTTAAACTTGGGCACAAAAGCAAAATGTATAAATCAGAAAGTTTTAATTTGGATTCAAGGTAATGTTCCAGCTAATATATATAAAAAGCTATTCAACAGTTCCAACCAATACATCTTCTTTTCTTCAACCATGCAGAATGCATACATGCTGAGTTTCTTGGTAAATATCCTCAGCCCTGTTTTGCCATCTTTTGCAAAACAATTTTGCTTCTAAGTTGCAAAACAATTCTTTCCAAAAGCTGGAGCTGCATAAGCCGGTACTTTTTTCCATGCATAATGCAATCCTTTATGCTTCTTTTACAAGTTGGCTCTGATTGCCTTTTGTCAATTTTTGCTTGTAGTCCTCAATTTTCTCCTGTGTCTGCATGTTCCTATGGGTTTGTGGTTTGGTAACCCAGTCAGCGGTGGCCTTCTCTTGCTTTCCCTCCAAAACATGGAATTTGTTTTGTTTCTGCTGTGCAGCCTGGCAATTTTTTGTAGCTCTTTTTTTTTTTTTCCTAAACATATATCAGGAGTTTTTAATATTTTTTTTTCTCAGTTTGAGGCCTTTGTGCCCCATCACCATCTGAGCAGATGCACAAGCTCCCCTGAAATTGGTTGTTTGATTGAAAAAGTCTCAAATATGTTGTGTAAAAAAGTTTTGTCCCCATTTTTTTTTTTTCTTTATATGACGCTTATACCTTTAAGTATTTCTTTACCACAGCCTGGTAACTGCCTTGCTCTTCCTCTCTTAATGCCATAGTATGAAGCAAGTCTAGGACCTCTGACCAAGCCCCCAAGACATAAAAGACATAATTATTGTTGTTCATGTTCTTTTTCAATAGCATTCCGTATCTTTGTGAGAAGACAAAGTCGTGTTTGAATCTCTTCTGCTTGACTTCAGGAAAGGTTAGGCTCTTTGAGGACCTTTGGCATCTCTATTTTCTCACTCATCATCTTCTTTCTGCTCTTGATACTCTACATATACTCTTCTTTTTCTCATTTTTCTCCTGCTACAGTGCACTGTGCCTTGATGATGGTTAGACAGAACTCAGACAGAAAAAAGAATTAAGGGAAAAGGCACCTCCTCATCCCTCTCTCAGAAAGGCAGCAACTGAAACCAGCTTTTAATGGTTAAAATCAGTATTTTTGAAACTGTTTAGAGGCACAGCAAAAGAATGGCTGCATCAGACTTCCAAACTACATCTTCAGTAGTGCACCGTGTCATGATTCACCACAATAGTTTGATCTGAGGAACTTTAATAAACCAGCTGTTGGAGATGTTATCCTTCAGGGCCCTCAGTCCAGAAGGAAGATCCATGTCTGAGAATAAAATTGCTACGATATAAAATGTTGTACACAGAAAATGGCTGTGTAATTTGCTATTGAGTTTAGGGAAACAAAACGTGTTGAGTTTGTTAAGAAAATATAAAGGAAATGCCTCATTTGATGCAAATCACATGGAGTGAAATGTTTACTGTTAGCATTTAAGGTTTAATGGAAAATGAGAAAAATATTGCCGAATCATAAATATCTGATGGAGAACATAAATTGTACAGAAAGACTGTTTTACATGAGCACAATGAGAAACTTTCAGCCAGTTCTATTTCTAGTATTGCTGACCGCACCTGACTACCGAGACTTAACCCTTAGAGCATAGTTTTCAGTCTGTCTTAATCCACAATTTGATTTGAGAGAAACAGGCAAAAATCACACCACATCATTGCCATGCAGCGTGGTTGTATCGCTGCAAGCAGATTTCTCTACTGTGTCGGGGTCTAGTTGTGGAAGAAAGTCAATGAGCTTCTCAACGTCAGAATCATAAACTTACCTCCTGTGAATGTCAACTGTGCGATTTTCTTTGCTGATGGGGGGCAGAAAATAGACAGTATGGAAAATTCCCCCCTCTTGTTGCTCTTGCATTGAAGAGTGCTGTAGAGGATACTGGCATCAGCCATATCACCCCTGTGTTATCTCACCACATTTGGAACACGTGGAGACGATCTGGTGCTGAAAACAGCAATGACTTGTCTAAATTAGTGTTTCCCTCATTGTTGGCACTGCCAGAATCACTTCCCCTCTCCCCTGTGTTAGGGCTTTTTTGTGCTTTTCCAGAAAATCAGCTTCTTTCTGAGAGATTTAACTGTCTCTGTAATCACTGATGTCATTTCACTATAAAGTGAAAGAAAAAAGCCAAAGCAAATGTCTGCCAATTTCGACCCTTAAAAGTTGTTTTCAGTTAAAATCGAAACAGTTAAGAGTAAGGTTATTTTAATTCTTTCTTTTTCTTTTTTTTTTTCTTTTTTTTTTTTTTTAGAGAGAAAGGCTGTGAACGTTGTCATGAGATTAATGGTTCATATCAACAGCACACTGGTGCAACATCACAATTTGTACTAGAAACCATAAAAGTACAATTCCTCTCCAACTGGATGGGTGTTCCCAATTATGATTTTGTCTTTAACTCATTTATAACTTCCTTTATTTCTTGGCAGAACCAAATTTTAAAGAGGGTGCCTCCTGCATTTATAAGGGCGATTGCAATCATGGTTTTTTAGCAGACGCAGTTCCTACTGGTACTCTCATCTTTTTTTACTTCTCAGCCATGTCCACATTTCATTTATGTCCCTAATTTCATATTTCATCTAAGAATGCAAGCAGGTGAAAGATTTTATGCATGCAGACACCTCCTCATCGAGAAGAGAAAGAGGCTTGCTAAGTTTCAAACCCAGTGTCCCACTACAGCGTATATTAGAGAAGTTGAATTTGCAATTAAGAAAGCAAGCTGCAAAATTTAGCCTATGTCTTACTGATAAAAACAAAGAAACACCCTTTGAAAAATCATTCTAAACAACTCGAGGGAAAGACACCTCTCAGCAGCACAGGCTTGATACTTCCAGCTGTCCTGAATTAAACTATATTTGAATCTGTATTCTGAATACATGACCTTGATCTTATTCAACAGCTTTCAAAACAGAAGACATGTAGACCTTCATCAGATGATGATTTAACCCTTTTGTTTACGTGCCTCCTAGATGTCATCATTCATACGAATTTAGTATAGTGGTTATGTCTTCGCTACAGAATTAAAATAATTTATCCACAATCAAAATTGTGTCAACTTTTCTTCAAACTTGTTCTTGGCATTATCTAATTCCCATAGAGTCAAAGTTCTCATTCATGCAAAAAAAAAAAAAAAAAAAAAAAAAAAAATTAAAAAGTGCTTTATTGCAAAGCCTAAAGTATGAATTTAAAGCAAGCTATGAATTCACCAGCATGTCCACGTGTGCATAATCTGCTTCTGGTATATGAGTTTCTGGTTTTGAGTTTAAGACAAATTATTTTCCAAGTAACAGAGACTAAACCAAAACAAGTTGTTTGTTGGCAGTTACATGAATGAAGCCTGGTTTCGTATGAACTTGTGTCCTGTGCCTGCACTCCTTCCCTGAGCTTCACTACCTTTCATTCTGCAATACCTCAGCTTCCTCCTACTCTCACCTCCCTGTCCTGTAAGCACCTTCACAGTGTTTTATCTCTTTTCCATGTTCTCTGACTACTAGCTTGGCAGGAGTCAGCATGTGCTTTAGCTCTTTGAGAGCACTGCCTGTGCTAACACACAGCCAAAAACCTACTGAGCTGCAATAATTTGCTCTTTATGAGTGAGACACTCACTAACCTGACTGTCATCTTCCACCAGTTGTCATGAAACTTGTAGGAACTTAATATTCTTCAGAATTTTGCACCTTTATATGTTTGGTTAAAATAAACTTGTAAATTCAGAAATTACTGGGAGGGGATTAGCAGGCAATGTGATCATGCAAAATTTTCCGTAGTAAAACAGGCTAAAAAGGCACAGTGGGAGTGCACAGGGGGACTTGCAGGGTAAACCAATACCTACATTGCTAAAGAATATTTCTGTTCCACTAAATATGTTTATGTTTATTCTGTGATCATACATAATTTTTTACAATTATATAGGAGCAACTGGGGCATCAGTCCAGACTGTCTCTGAGTTGGGAAATTCTGGAGGAGCAGCAATCTCTTCATCCTTTTTTGTTTTCTGATGTTTACTTGCACAAAATAATTGAAAGATGGCTTTACCCTCTAGTTCACAAACAGGGTCAATCTGTTCTCCTGTTTCATTTTTTTAATCGTACATCACAGTACTGGCAGCACTTGATCACAGCCCAGACTAAGAGCTTCAGTGCTGATAGCCCAGTTCATACAGTTGTCTCATATAGTGCCTCTGTAAACCCAGTGAATTCAGATTTATAGTGGTGCTGGGTATTGCTCTGGGTCCTGCTACTGGAAAAGAAATGTACTTGTCTAACTAGCTGATAGCTGTTTCAGAGGGATCAGCAGTCCCTGAGAGTTTATAATCATGCTATTGGAGAGAACTGGGACCAAAGCTTTCAGGCTTTTTCCCCCACGACGAGTAGGAACTTGCACTAACACACAGCTTTAAGTTAGTAAATTCCTTTTATCACATGATTGTAGAAGGGCGTGCATCTAAAAAATGCAATCCCTTCTCACTGGGCATGGGCATGCATTTTTTCCCAATTATATGCATCCCAAAGAAGAAGGTACTAGCTGAGAGGTAGCACATTGTATCGTATTAGAGTGTGAGATCTTGTCATAGGACTCTGTCTATCAAACATACACCAGCTAAGTATCCCGTATGACCAGGTGAGAGTCTTCTAGTCATGGGCTGAAGATACCAGTTGATAGACAGTTAGTGTTTGCCACAGAAGCAGCCCTGGATTCTTTAAAAAGAATTGGATAAGCTTGTTCATGTGTTTTTAAATCTCTAAGTTCTACTAGTATCAACTCACTGGGAGATGTATTTTCACATTGAACTCTTGCATTACAAATATTTTGGGGTGGGAATTTGTCAGGCAGTGGTCTGCTGCTGTCGTATCCACACAAATGCTTTCACATCTGAACCAGTTTGAATGAATGCTTTAAGGAAGATTTCATGAGCTGTTGTTAGCAATGCTTTGCTAGAACCTAGGTACTGCATGTTTTAATACTCCTCTATTGGCTTTTATTAGTACTGTTTTGCTAAAAACTAGCACAGCCTTCTGTCATTCATTCACTCGTTCATTCATTCATTCATTCATTCTTGTTTCCTTTATTCTTTGGGTTAGGTTAATTTCTATTCTTTATACTTTTCCATTAATTTGTTATATACTCAGCCTTTGGAATATAAGCTGATTCACTCAGCTGGATAGAATATTTTTGAGTGATTTCAGTTGGAACAGACTTTGTCTTTCATGTATCACTTGCAAAGCTCCTTTGACGTCCATCTCTAAACCTCCATGAATATATTTTTTGTGGACTCGTTGATATGACCCTTCTCGCTTTTCAGATATAAAAATGCCATTTATGTAGACCTGTGTAGTTTCAGGTTATAGGTGATGCACCTACTTAAAAAAAAACTTAAAAAAAAATTAACAAGTACAGTCTGAGAGAATAGAAACATTTTTCATTCAACAGAAAAAAAATTGCCTATCAAAATTGTTTTGTCAGTGTCCAGTACCCCTTTTTGTTTTGCTTTCCATAATAATTCCTTCGAGTTCATTCACTTTCAAAGGAATTTTGGACTTTGAGCCCAGAGTGCTTATTGCAAATTTGTAAAACTGAGTATCTGCGAGGGGACTTCTTGAAAGTGGAGTGTCTGTTGGAGAGGATGGGATAAACCCATTCCATACATGAGTGATGCATCTAACAGCGTGGTACATTTAAGCCGTATGTACACAGCCAAAGCAAAGGGTAGGGTAAGCAGGGCCGTCACTTCAGGGAGGCACCAAAAGTGATGCATGCTGGAGCTGTTGCCATTCTCCAAAAGGTCCTGCAGATCTCTAGGGATGCAGGAGACTTTGCTGGCAGCAGCTGGAAGGAGCCCAAAGAAGAGGGAAGGGAGGGCGAAGGGTTGCCAAAACAGGCTCCAAAGTGTCTTGCTGTGACTCTGACCAAGTGCTTACAACAAACTGTCCAGGAATGAGCTCCAGCTCAAAAAAAGCAGTCACTTAGTGGAGGTTATTTGGCATGCCTGCCTGAAAAACAAATACAATGGCGTGCGGGCAGGGGTGTCGTAATCCACTGAAAAGCAGTTCTCGGAGACTGAAGCTCACCCCTTACAGAGAGCCAGCGATGGGCACTTCCACCACATTGATCGCACTTATGGTCTATTATTCTGAGACCTTAGTCTGACCCCAGCCTCTTTACTAGTCTTCTAGCAGAGTGAGTTTCAGACAGAGCGAAGAAGGGAAATTCATTGAATATATTCCTTTTACGGACATATTCATTCAGTTCTCCACACCTTGATCTTCTGCATTGATCCAGTGATATCTGGGCCATGTGTGATGGTGCCAGCAGTACCCGAATTTGTGCAAAAACCGATGAAACGTGGCTTGTTATGCATAGTTTGGCAGTTCGATGTAGGTAGGCTGCCAAAATGAGACAGGAGCCTTATCAGAAGGAGACAGGAAATTCTCAAGCAAATTTGGGAGTTGACTTTTGAGTTAGGAGTGTTGACAGGCACAAATCCCTCTGTCTGGCAATTATCAATTCTCTGCAGAGCAAATCCAAGCGTCTTCAGATTTTGGCTGGGCAGAAGGTGTGTTCAAGACTTGGTTCTCCACAGCCATTCTCGTTCTGCAGTTCTGGTTCTGACTTGGGTCCGAATGTGCAAGGGTCATATTCCCATGCTCCAGAAACCTCAGAGCAGCATCTGTTGCTCATGAAAGATTTCCACCCAACATGGTAGAAATTTCAAAACATAACGGACAAGATTGCGACATTGCCAAATCAGAATACAAATTCAACTCTAGACTACATTTAATCCAGACCCAAAACACTGCCTAGGAAGTATTAGAGGTGCTGCTGAAAGTCAGTAGGCTGTTTTCCCTCTCAGGTATCTGTGGGGGTTTTTTTGTCTTTTTCTCATCCATGCATCACTTGGTTCTGCCAGGTAACTAAGCAGCTGTGATCAACTCTAGTCGTGAGGATACTCATGTCTTTGTGCTAGCATCTTGTATGATTGCTTCAGCACCAGGCAGTACATTCTGATGCTAGTAGGAGTGTGACTGGACACAAGGTGAATGACAGTTTTTCTTGAAGTGGAAAACTTCCTCGATTTTCCACTAAATTATTCTGTCCCTATTGGCAGTTTGTTATTTCCACAGACTTGGCTCATAAATATTGGATCTCTGCCTAGCTGGGAAATTGCATTTCCATTTTCAACACCTGCTATGTGCTAGACTTCTACGAGAGGGCTAGCTAGATTTCTGCAAGGATGGGATACTTACAGTTAGAATTGTTACCCATGACTATTGTTAAAAAGTGGTTAATGCTCACACCAGTTTTACCTTTCCTGCACGATGACTTCAGTTTGCTATTAATTTTGAAGTATGCTTGGGATTCTTACTTGACTTTTGTTGTTCTTCTGATGTAACCACGTAACCATATCTCATGCAGGCATAAAAGATTCTACGCTCTTCCTTATGAACCCAGGCTATGATTTTCTTGGCCAATATCTCCCTCCACACCCAGTCTTTCACAATGTGTTTGGTAGTGGCTGTTTAGCAAGACATAAGCATTTGCATTTCATGGCGCTCTATCTATAGAGGCTGCAGAGAATTCAGCAGATCTACTAAGGTGTTATGTAAACAGAGGACATTTTTGGTAATTGTAATTATACACGGCTACACACAATTATTCATGGAAGCTCTGAAACCATCGTTATATATTTTGTTTACCAGATCTCAATAACTATTTTAGAAAGACAGACAGATTCAGGGCTAAGTCTATTCTCTGTCAGGCTGGCAAACCTGGATTTCTGCCCATACACAGCATGGGTACAGAATCAATATGATATCTCAGGCTTTTCTTGCACAGTGATGCATAAATATGTAAATGCTGAACCATTTCCCTCAGCCTTACCAGAGCACACTGAAGTACAGTGTCCCCTTAGTGCTAAACACCATGGACATATCCTTCCCTGCCTCCTACTTACCTTTACCCTGAGGCTGAGACCTGCAAGGGATACAGAAGCATTCCTCCACAGTCTCTGTAGCCCCGTCTCGATAGACAGATGCACACAGGCATGTATTATGTCATTAACATGGCAGATCAGCGCATACCTCGTAGCCTAATGCAGCCTAAGATGCTGTTTTCATTTCCTATAGTTTAGGAAACCCAGCAAACTTAAACTGTTTGTTTTGGTTGTTCATTTTTTTTAGGATCTTTTATCTTTTGCTTCCCAGTGAGTTTACAAAGACAATGAATTCAGAAATAGACATTTATGCATAACTTAAAATAACATATCATAGCATCTCCATGCAAGTTGTGCCATCTATTATCCACAAATTTGCAAACACATTCTCATACATGAGACACAGCTCTCTCTCCCCTTGCAGCAGCCCTAGAGTTCTCACAAAGAAAAAAATCCATTCAAGAAAAATCACACAGACTCATAAATGGACATGAAGAGATGACCATTCTGTTGCTCACAGGCTCTTCTCTGTAAATAAGTATCTGTTTATCTATCCTGTTCTCAGTCGCCTCCAGTGATGAAAATTGTACATGTTTTCTAAGCAATCTGTTGCTGTGCTGTAGCTACTAATAGCCGTTAAAAGGACAACCCATGCCTGCCTGATCCTTCAGCCAAGCAGTACTGGTCTTGCTTCACTGTCATGTAAAAGGGTCAAAAATCTGTTCTGGCAATCTGAGCTCATCACCAGTGGGGGAAACCTGGAAACATGGAAAGGTCTAGAAAACATGAACTATGACGTCTCTTATGTAAAATACCTTGTCAATGCCACATACATATGTCATCGAACCATAAAGCAAGAAGTTTAGATAGAGGCTGCTCGTTGCAATCTCACTGGGATTCATTTTCATGGACAGGCAGGGACAAATTCACTTTTCTGAATGTCTTAAGAGCCATTTGAGATGCCTGAAAGATGCATGCAAAGTTTGTCCTAGTTTATCAAAGACCCATGCCCTTCTAGAGCAGTGTGTCTTACTGGAATTCCTTTGGTCATGTCAGATGATAGAAATAGACACCAGCGGGTGGGCACCTGAGTAAAGCCCTAGCTCCCCGTGACAGTTACAAGGCAAATGGTCTTTACTAAACTGTCTCCTGTGTTGAAAGGCTTCTGGAAATATCTACACTGACTATGATGTTTTCTTGGCTCATATCTTATTTTTTTCCTCATGAAACAGCCACTTAGAAACACAGGTGTAAGTACAGGTCTTAGTCCGTAGCCAGGTTATATTAGTAACAGGATTTGGCTGGAAAGGTAACACAAGTTTGCTGGACAGGTCATTATTATCTTTTTCTGCATCTTTTGACCTCTTATTCTCAATTGCAACATCTAGCTTCATCCACAGGTGCGCACTTGAAGTTCTCCATTTCTTAATGCTCTGGTAGTGTTAGTATCCAACACTACCGAAGTACCACTGTACCAACCCTCAGCTGCTAATTTGCACAGTTGCATCATGTAGGCAAGGCTCCTCATCCATACGGTACAACTGTGGAAAATAGAGGCACAGAGTTAAAATGACTGATGAGCACAGTGGCAGGAGATTCCTGTACTTAAAGGATTTGTTGCTATACCCTTCAAGTATGGGTTTAGCTTACAGCTGGCGGTAGAATAAAGATGAAAATGCAATTTCCTGCCTCCCAGACTGAGTGAAATACACCTGGGAATGAACAGGACTAGGGAACACAGTTGTCTGGAGTCCTTGAAATGGAGGCTGGGTGGCACGTAAGTTTTGCTGTGGTGCTTTCCATAGGAGCACATTTATCTGCTGTGTTCATTCCTCTGGACTGTGCTAAAGGTTATCATTGTTCTAGCTTTTATACTAGTTTCAAACATTTACGCATTAATCAGCAGAGATATGGCACTGAACTTTTACTTGGAACTTCTGCATATTTACTGTCTTGCATGACATATGTATATATCATTACTGGATGTTGATAAGAACAAACGAGAAGGAAATATTTAACAGACGCAAACAAGCACTATACTTAGCATATGATTTATAAGTTTAAAATAGAGTCCAAATGCTAGTGGTGGGAGCCTTGTAAACTGCATATGCAGTATTATGTTCTGCATCACCACTTAAAAATGAAAAATTAAACATTACTTCCATTTACTTAGGTTACAATGAATATCTTCAGTGCTTTATGAATTACTGAGTTGTGCTTTCGTGCCAAACTAAAAGCAAAAAATAAAAAACCCAAACACCTACAAGAAAAGTCATCTCTCCGCTTTACAAGGCTTCTCAAGTCAGAGACCAACATGTGCTTATGCCATCACAGTTCAGTCTGGCCCAAGATGAGACAGAACAAAGCAGGGCACATGAAAGCAAATTAATTCACTGGGAAAGTCCTTTGCAGGTCACTCCGGGAAGGCAAAGAAAGTGATCTCCATTTTCAGCCCTCTCCAAAAACATCATTTAACAGCATTTCAGAAGGCCAGGTCAAGTGGTCTCAGTAGGAGATGGAACCAATGGAAACACTTTCCAATGTCAGACTTCCCTCTATGACAGCTAAAAATGGGGGGTTTAATGCAGAATAGCAGTGAAGGAGAGGAAAGGGAGTTTTCATATATAAGAAAAGCGTAAACAGAGAGAACATTCCTTCAGAAAAAAAAAAGCGCAAAGAAAAAGTAATCAATTTTTTCACTCTTAAAGTGAAAACATTAGGACCCCATAGACCAACCCAAATTAAGTTAATGGAGAGATGCCTAAGGACTTTGGTGGACTTTGGCGTTATACTGAACTTCTGGTGTTTCATGGACAGGCTGCTGACATGTGGGTAGGAGGCATCCAGTCCTGTCCACCTTATTCCAGAAATAACGCAAGCAGTTGATCACAGACCTATGGGGTGATGCCCTGCTCGTCCCATGGGAAAAACTAGGTAGGCTTTTGTGGCAGTGACAGTTTTCCTCCTCTCTCCCCTTCACAATGACTGTGCACTGAAAAGCAGGCATACAAAGCAAGACAACACTGTTGAGGCAGACAGAAATCAAGAGGCAGAACAAGCTACAATAGCTGGTGAAGTTATGGTGCTTGGGGAGACATGAAGCATTGCTACGATGGAGTGTTTACAGAAAAAATCCCACAGCTCATATTTGTATTATGTATTTATAAATTCCTGGAACTCAATTTTATAGGGTTTTTGATTAATGGCTGTACTGCAGTTCAGCTCCAAGCCCATTGAACTTACTGTACTGGAACTGAGCAAGACATACACTAGCCAAATATGAACACTACTACTGGACTGTGATTTAAAGGTGGTTCATTGCTCAAAGGCATTGCTGTGGAGGTTCTGCTTATTGTACATGTGGAGCTCAAAGCTCAAGGAGGGCCTCTCAGAAGCCTTCTTAAAATCAGAGTCAGATATGTGTTTGTCTTGGATACCTCCATGGCAGAAGAGGTGAAGAACAATGAAAAATGCTGCAATTTCCCCATCACTTTTGCAATAAGGTGGGTGCAGCTCTTGTTGATGTATGGATTCTCCTAATTATATATTTATGTCACTTCAGTCACAGCATCTTCCAGGAGCATGGACAAATGCTCAATTTTCTTATGCTGTTGCTGAATGCCAAGTGTTCCCACACTGTGGTATTTGACATTAGTGCTGTTTCTCCCACACTTCAAAGAAGACATCTGTGGTTATGGCTGGCAAATGCCGACTTAATTGTTGATTAACATAATAATACAGTAAAAGCAGTCTCATTCTGTTGAGGTGGGAGTCACTTCATTAAATACAGGCCTTATGGCTATTATGATTTGTGAGGCGAAACTTGATGCCTGTAATCTCTTGGTGTGCCAACTGGAGTCAAATGAAGGCAATGTGAAAAAAAAAACTGGATGAGAAATCTGAAGATTTGTCAATGTTGAGAGAAACTTCTACAGTCCCTTGGGTTGTGGTCTTCCCAGACAATGCAGCCTTCGGCTGCAAGATGGAATCACCTCAAAAGGTGCAAACTCTGTTTGATCCCAGAGCTGGTATGTGAGAACAGGATCACTGGGATATTTGACCCACCCTCTTACAATCACTTCTAGTGAAAAATAAAACAGGAGATTGATAATCGTTGATAACACTAATCTTTAGAAAACACAAGGAACATTTATACTCCCTTTGAAAGCGCAGGAGTTAAGGCAACTAAATCTGTTTCACCTCACTTCTTTCTGAGTATCGCATAAAGACGAAGCTGCATGTGAAATTTGGGAACACTCAGACTCTGTTAAGAGTCTTCCATACTTCTCGTCTTCCATACACTGTGTAATAACAACAGCAAAAAGCAGCCCACCCCTCTACACACAGAGTAAATCCTGGAAAACTGAATTTTCAAGTAAAAATTAATACCGAAGAATTGTTTCTAAGAAAGGTTTTCTCCTTTAGTAGTTTGGCTCAGTGTTTTTAAAAACACAAAACAGTTGCAATGATGCTGGCTTATTAAATAGCCCCAGTCCAAAAAAATGAAGAGGTATAGAGTTGCTGAAATTCATTTAATTACACTTTTGCAGCATAATGGGCTTAGTCTGTTTTTAATGAAAATGTTACTAGTTGTTATGACTGCTTGCATTTGGATGAATGTCCTTTATTGTTAAGTCTAAAATATTATACATAGGTAATTAGCATGACCTATTTATGGCAGAATTACATCTTTTTTTGTTTTGTTTGTACTGGGTTTCTTCAGCACTCATCTTCAATTAACTTCATTTTTATTTAGATCTTCTTATTTGCTTTGAGCTTTGCAAGGCATAGTGGCTGTCTTTTCCTAGTCAGGGCACTATTTTGAAAGATAACTGTTTGGAGTGACTTGTGTGTTTCTTTTTAAAGAAAACTTGCATGCGTCTTTATTGAAGTCCTTGGTTTCCAGATGGTTCAAATATAAAGCAGCATTTTTCTTGCTCTGCCACACTGTCTCTTGCATTGCGGTGATGGTTTAGTCACAACTAATGGCTGCCAAGCAAATGAGACTCTGATTTGTTATTTCAGAAGTCCCTGCTGCATTATTTAAGGGTGCGAAGTGGGTCAGCCACCAGTCAGACATTGCAGCAGACGGTCAAGCTCCAATAGGAGTGACAGACAGTCATACAGTTGCCATTTTAATGGGAGAATACTGGGGAAAAAAGTTACAGTCTGAATATATTAACTCTGGAGAAAAAAAAGTGGTGCTTTAAAGAGGAAAGGCAAAGACATCAAGAGTGTGTTCGTATACTTATACACCATCAAGGTTTTAGATTCAGATACATTCCCAGGCTTTCAAAGTAGGAATGATGTGAGTGTATTTGAAAGTGCCAGAAGTTAGAGTTGAGCCTAAGGATTTGGATGAATGTGGTATGCAGGAGACCATTCACACTGGATAGTTAACTTATTCACAAACTGGTGATCTGTGCCATCTTGGATGTAGTCATGTCTGGGAGTATCGAGGACCAAAAGGGTGGAGGAGCCATGAGTGACCTCACTCTTCAACTCCCAGAACTAACATCTCTTTGACAGAGTAGTTAGATGAATGATGTAAAGAGATGACAGCACCCACTGTTTGGTATAGCTGTGGGTAGAGTGGATTTAGAGGATAAACTCTGGTCTCCAGTATCTTGACATACTGTATTACTGAAAATACGAAGGATTAGGGAATGCCAGAGGGATCATGTGTTTTCATCCTGACTCATTAAGTAATTTTGAGTAAGTATTCCCAAAGGTTTCCCCAGTGTTTCTCACAGCTTTATCAGTCCAATTCCATCTCACCAAAAGGAGACAGACAGACTCCCACTGACTTCTTTTGGAGCTGGATTGGTCCTGAAATATGCTGCATACAGTATATACAGCTATTTGCTTAGAAGCCTGAAAATAGCTAAAAGCATATTAACAAAGTGCATGGATGCTTATTAATTGGAATACTTTTTGCTTAAATTCTACCCATTTTATGGTTCATGTTTCTGGCTGTCAGATTATAAACCAATTACCAATACAAAAGGCATAAAAGATTAAGAAAAGCACAGGATCACAGTCTCTGATTATGTCATGTATCCTGTGTGAAAGGAGAACCAGGACATTCTACCTTTGGGACCAGTGAAACTGTGACCACTTAATAGTATTCATACTTGTAATTGGGTTCTGTAGGTCCATTTTTTAGGGTGATACCTTTTTTCCTCACTAACATACCTTAACTCGAGCAACTAGAAGCCACTGTTACGCTTTCTCTTGTGAATTTAGTGTGAAAATTGGAGGAAAGGACTTTCTGAAACATATTGTAGTGATTCTACACAATAACCAAGAAACGTATTTGCTTTTTGCAGAACAAATTTATCAGCAGAAGGTAGTTCTACACAAACTTCACGTGCTAAATCTCATAGTGCTACGGTTTATCTGCATAGGGAATATCATACCGGATTCTAGTTTTTATCAATTCCGCATTCCAGGAAAGCTGCGTCTTTGTCAGACAACACAGTAGCAGGACTTGTCCAGATGGTAGATGCAGAGCGTAGAGGCAGAGCACTCATCTCATTAATACTCCTCGAATATCTATACTGTTTAAAAATGTTGAGCCATTTTTCAAAGGCCTTCACAGGACAGAGGCTCTAAAGTTATTGTCACTTCCCAGAGTGTTACAGAGCTCTTTGGTAATCCATTCTGAGGTATGCAAAGGCACCAAAACATTTGGCAACTGAAGGAGTGAGCACCTTTACACCAGTTTGAACATCCTACCCAGGATGCTGGTTTTCCCTCTTTGTTTCCAGAAATGAAGACTCACTGAAAGGAATGTTATGTGCTTTCTTGAACTCACATTTCGGCTAAGTCGTCACTGTCAGTTTTCACTATGTGTAGGAGGTGCAGATCCATAAGAAAACTTCACTGATATTATTGTGATCACTGCAAACACTTTCTCATAACAAAAAGGGGTCAATACACATTGTTTCTAGTGCTTACACATGGTGATGTAAACACTTACTGAGAATTAAGATGGTCACATTTTGATTTAGCTGAAATCGATTCTACATGGCCTTATGTAAAACTAAATAAGGATCTGTGATCAAAAAGTAGTGTCTGGATAACTTTCACTAGCAAAATCAGTATCATAGTTTACATAAACAAGCCCAAATACATAATCTACCATACCATGAGCAAAAACCACTGTTAGTATGCGTCTGCAGGTGAAGGGTGAGTGGGTTCACACCTTTCCCAAGCACTGTTCAGGCTACCCACAGACCACTTGATCACTGTCTATATCAACCATGAGTCTACCGCATCTGCGTCTAGCAATATCATTTACAGCTATCTTAATATTCTGCAGCTAGGAAAATAATGGCAAGTAATAACCTAGCTTTCCCTAGGTTTTATTTTTAGTTTTTGTGACACAGATGAGTGAAATGCACAGTTGAGACGAATATCTAAATATATTTTTGCCCATACATGAATAAATCCTGGGAGCCTTGGGTACAAGAGCTGTCTTCATCTCCCACAGCAGCTCCCACAACAAATACAGTCTTTCAGTTTTTACAGTCTCCTCAACAGTATCATTGAGACAAAGCTAATTAGCACTATCATTCCCATTTCACAGGTAGAAAAGTAGCTTTAGAAAGCCGCATTCTTCTTTTACTTCCGAACCACTAAATGCATTCCAGCTACCCAAGGTCAAGACTACAATGAAGGCAAAACAAAGAAACAAAAAACTTCAACTGTGCTACTAAGGGTCAGCTTCAGCAAATACATTTCAGACTAAAACTAACATGTTTTGTCTTCATTGGTAGAACATTGTGGCAGCTACATATTCATCAGTAATGCTGCAGTAAAAAAATTAAGTTAATTTTAGCAGTGTAAACAAGTCCTTAATGTCTTTCCCAAACTTATAAAGGCAATTCCCAGGGGAGTTAGGAACGGAGCACAGGTTAGTGACCTTAACCACCGGACACTCATTTCTGACTAGTTGAACACTGAGAAGAAATCCTGCAAAATTTCTGGGAACTGTCAGCTTTCAGTTGGCCTCAGTAGTACTTGAAGTCATGAGCATTCGGAAAGCCACAGATACAGCCTGCACGATGCTGAAGGCCAGTTCTGGTAAGACAGTAGATGTTCCTTTGTAACATTTTCCCTAAAACTGTATGAAAAGCCAGATTTTAAATTTATTGTACGTTATTCAGTTAGTTATTCAGTTAGTTATGGTAGATTTTTAATTGCTATTGCTATTGCAATAACATCTGGAGGCCTTCATCAGGATCTGGCCTCACTGCCCCAAGACTGTAAGACGCAACTTTTCTGAGTTACAGTGAATGAGACCCCGCAGACTTCATCACGTAAGGGGAGAGGAAGTGGGGACATGCTTCTGGCATCTGGGGCTGGCAGGCAACCAAGATGCTCTGGGATTGTCCGATGGGCATATGTCCAGTCAGGAGAAGGGCCACAGCGCTGGGCTGCAGCTGAAAATAAAATCTTCTCCTAAGGCTGCTTTCACACACAACACCATGAGGTGAAATACTCAGCTGTAACGCAGGCGCATGACGTGTCTCCTGCTCCGTGACCTCAGTTAATCCAGCGTGTACGTTCAGAGAGCAGGAGAGAGGCCACGGCGGTGTTCGATAAAGACAGGAGGTTTGGCCTTCCCTGCTTGGGAGCGACAGGAGCCTCACAGTTCGTGCTCAAGATCTGACAGAGCTCACGTACGGGCATGAAGAGAGACGTCAGTCTCCATCCCACAAAGCTCAGAATCCAACAGAAAAGATTCAACACGTGGCTTAAGAAAACAAGGCAGGGAAGGGGAAAAGGCTGACAAGAGAAGAGGGTATATTTATGTATGTAGCTGGGTGCTCAATTCACAGACATGCCCTCAGGCAGTCTATACCAGCAAACACAGCAGTAAGCTGTACTTGTAAATATGTATTTTTTGCTTACTCAAACTGTAAACAGTGATGACAGCTGGGAGAAGAGCAAAGATGGGTAGGAGGGAGGAGAGGAGAGAATTTTTTTTTAATTTCTCATGAAGCAACAAATTTGTCAGTCTCAGAACTGGTGAAAAAGTGCACTGGCATCAAACCATAAAACAGCTCTTGCATGACACATGCTGACAGTCAGTTTGTTGGTTTTTTTCACTGACTGATATGGTTCCACAAAGCATTGGAACGTTTTCAGTTAAGGGCCAGATCCTCACAATGATGCAAACCAGAGTATGACACTCATCAGTGATGCTATCCCACAGAAGTTCTGGCCATCTAGGCAAAATTCACATGCCAGTATTTTTAGACAAAGGACTTCCAAGGCTTTTAAGTATTTTTCCCTCTCGTCTTTTGGACAATATTGTTCGTTCTTATGATTCCACTGTAATGATAATATCCATCAGGTCATTGACTTGCTAGTATCTAGCAATCAGATGAGATTCTTACTTTGTAACAAGCATGCCATACATCCCAGTCTTCCCAAATTCCTGAAAATATTTTGAATCAAAAGTCCAATCAATTAAATTCAAACCATGTGGAAGGAAAGCCTATTCACTTCAAACAATTAAACAATTTGTGTTTCTAAACATTTTTTTGTTTGTTTGTTTATTTCTTTTAAAGTTCAAGTCAAGCAAGCTGGTTTGATCTGTTGAACCCAAAAGATTTTCAGATGGTCAGCTTGTAAACTTTTTGACATCGACTCATGTTTTTTCTTGCCAAATTAATGGCTTTTAACTCTTTGAGACTCCCACAGCTTTTGGGATTCCTCTCCTCAATTTTAAATAGTACTTCAAACCCCATTTTTTTCATCTTTGTAACTGAAACATGCTCCAGTGATTTAAAGCATTTCTGACCTTTTGCAATCCCAAGACTTAGCTTTAAGAAGAAGTTACCACTTACTTTGTTTATTTGTGCTGTCTTTAAACTTACTTCCTTCTCTATGTACAATTCTACTCAATATAGGTTCCTACACTCTCCTCATCAGCAGAGTATGTGACTGCACTTTGATTTGGTGGGTTTTTTTTTAATTTTATTTTATTTCAAATGCATATTCTACTCTTTTTTATGTTAAAGAAGATTGGTCTGTGGTGCATCTGAAATCATGCTTAAGGGGATGTCAAACAGCCGCTCTCTCACTACCAGAAATATTCTAATACAAGTAACTAAGATCCTAACACCAATTTCTTCTGCATGCCTTAAATAATACCATCTCAGCTTTGCAGAGTTCTAAGTGACTATACATCTGCTCAAGAACTGGAGTAGAGGTATAAACCTCAATTGTTCCCTGTTAATTTACTTGATTTTCTTCATTCAAAGCCTGGTCTCCTTCGCCCACCTGGGCTGAGGTTTTCAGGAACTTCTCTGGAGTCAGAAGGAACCTGCTTAGCAACATGGGAAGAGGGGGGGCTATGTTTTGCAGCTCCTATCCCTCTTTCTGGAAGCCGTTTACAGAAATGGCAGAAAGGCATGTTTTCTACTGTTGCTCAGGACTATTGGTGGAGTAGACATCAGGAGGAACTGGCGCTGTGGCAGAGAGAATGAAATAACAGTTGTGTGCTACAGAGACCCAGAGGCTACAACAATGATAAAGGGGCAAAACCCACAAGTGTTTCTCCATGTCTTAGCAACACATAGCTCGTCTTAGCAACACATAGCCCATCTCACCCAATTTCTGGCAATCTCTGTAATACATGAGGTTTATGTAGTGATACAGTCTGTGTGTCTGTTCATAAGTCCCTCCCAATAAGTTTTGAGCTTGGCCATTGTTGAGAGAGGATCTTAAGTTGTTCGGCTTTTATGAAGGTCATGGAAACAGATGGCCAGAAAGAAAAGATGGGAGTGCTATGTTAGTGTTCCCACTGAAGGAAATCCAGCCAAGAAACAGAAACTTGTAGACTTTGGTACTAGACTATCCACACAGCATAAAAAGTTAAGAACATCCGAACTGCAGCAGGAGTTTCAGCTGCAGTTTGACTTTTTAGGAGACCAAAGAATCCAACCACAAGACACTAAGCTACAGTAAAACAAACGTCATTACTGGTACTACTCAAGGAAGTGTACTACCACAGACTGATTTTAGCCATCAAGAGCTCAGTGTGCAGTATCTCAGCAGGTCCAAACCCAGAAGCTGCTCTGGCTACTGCTTACATTGGCTCATTTCAGTCCAACTCTCTGTCATACCACAGGCCTGCTGTGGGCCTCGGGCAGGTCAGCTTGTCTCTTTGCCAGACAGTTTTTCACCTGCAAAACAGGAATAATTGGAGCACAGCTTAGCTCCGTGGGAATATCATAGAATCGCAGAATAGATTCATAGAATTGTTTAGGTTGGAAAAGACCTTGAAGATCATCAAGTCCAACCACTAACCTAACCCTGCCAAGTCAACCACTAAACCATGTCCCTAAACACCTCATCCACACGTCTTTTAAATGCCTCCAGGGATGGTGACTCAACCACCTCCTTGGGCAGCCTATTCCAATGTCTGACAACCCTTTCAGAGAAGAAGTTTTTCTTAATATCTAATCTAAACCTCCCCTGGTGCAACTTGAGGCCATTTCCTCTTGTCCTATCACTTGTCACTTGGGAGAAGAGACCAGCACCCACCTCTCTACAACCTCCTTTCAGGTGGTTGTAGAGAGCAATAAGGTCTCCCCTCAGCCTCCTCTTCTCCAGACTGAACAACCCCAGCTCTCCCAACTGCTCCTCATAAGACTTGTGCTGCAGACCCCTCACCAGCTTCGTTGCCCTTCTCTGCACTCCAGCACCTTGTGAAAGTAAATATTATAAAGATACCAAATCAAAGTTGAGGAGAACAGAAGGGGTTGCCTAGAGCCACAATTCTGCCAGTGGCCTCTGCAACAAAGCTCTCTAATGGAATGACAGCACATGACAAGAAAAGGGATTTAGCTACCAACAGAGCCATGCCCTTTCCCAAGCATAAGCTGTACAACACAAGGACTTTGCAGCAGCATATCTGTGTCAGTGCTGTACAGGTAGAGCTTATTTTACAGAGACTTTTATTTTAAAAACAAAAGAACCATGCAGGGACAACTCTAGTGTAGATCTGGACCAGGCCTACAGCTGAGTGTTTGCCAGGTTGACTCCATCAGCCCAGTACTCTTTGTAGTCAACAACGACCAGAGGCATGTCGTGCTTTGTATAGATATAGCTACCTTCCACAAGCAAAGTAAACTAAAGGAGTAAAAATGCGTTTTTGCCAGCACAAATTCAGAGAGTCTTCTGCCCATATGGTGGTGTTGATGGCAAGAAGAAGTAGTGCAGTCCCTGACTGATCCTGCTATAAAAAAGTGCATCTTTGAGATAAGCTCAGTCAAAATTTCATAGCTGAACTGGTGCATTTCAAAACTGTTTCTTTGATCTTTTTTCCACCTGTAGAACAAGCACAAACTAAACTGATAGTAAGCAGATTAACCCACTGAAAAGGCATTGCGTCAGGATTATAGATTTGAATATTTGAAGAATGTGAATATTGGGAGAACAGAATCAGAAAGAGAGGGGGCCCCCTCTTTTGTCACTCATGCTTGGTTTCCACAAGTTCAATTGCATCACCTGTAGCGGAGTTTCCCTCGGCCTAAACTAGTGTTAGAGAGAGAGGTGAGGCACAGGGAACATCAAGAGTCCACAATGAGAATTTTGAATTAGCTAGTGAACTGAACAGTCCGGACAATTTTCAAGTGCATACATTTCTTACACAGAAGCCTGATGGGAAGGCATAAAGAAAATAATGCTTGCGAAGATGCTAAATCCAATTTATTCCAAGAAAAAAGTATCAAAGGGAGTACTTGCCCAGGAAGAAATTTATGTTGTATGCAAAGCGTAGAAAAATACTTGGAAAGCCACTGTTAACAAAAAAAATCTTCTTTGGCATCTACTCCAGAGAATAGCAACCAAGAAAAAAGAAGATAATAAGCTTCTGTGTTGCATTACTTTAAAAATTCACTTGAATGAAAGCAAGTAGTATAATAATGAACTGAGTCAGAGAGCACTGTTCAATTAGATGTAGAATTTAAGGGAGTTTATAATAGCAACACTTACAAAGAAAGACTTGGTTGGGCTTATAGTTATGGAAAGGGGAAAAAAGTTGTGGTGAGTTAAATGACATTTATAAAATAGGAGGGTCTGATCAAACTGATCCAGATTAGTCCTCCACAGCAGTAAGACCTTAAAATTAGGTCATGGGGATAAAAGGACAATTTAGTCTAAACTATTTCATACAAAGGCCTTGTGACATATGGAACATGTTACCCTAAAGAGTAACTAAAGCAAGGAGCATGAATGTTTTCAAGAAATAAAATGACAGGGAACTGCATAAGGAAATTTCCAACCATGGAAGCTTCAAAAGGAATAAAATTCCTATTTATTTATATATTTATTTAGAGTAGTCAACCATTATCTGCGTTCTGAAGGGAAATTATGATAAGCATTATTTCTTCTTCTTTCTCTCTTCCTAACTGTGGAGTTTGTGGGATTTAGTGTGTTTTATTTTCGTTAGAAGGGCTGCAATTTTGCCTTCCCGAACACAAAGGACAAGAGCTAATAAAACGCTAATGGCTATGCATGTTCTTTCAATATGTAATGGTTTAAAAACTTCATTCTTTGTATTCTTTTTTGCTTCACTAGGAGTTTTATGAGTGTGAAGGTTTTTTTGTACAGAATCGGCACTTTACTTCTTTTTACATATCTGGAAAAACTTCATGTCCTGAAATTGTTCTCATGGCTTAGGCTGTCTAGACACCAGCAAGCAATCACCAGAACAAGCCATGGGACAATTTGTGATAGTACTGCTGGTTCTATCCTGCTGTGCTTGAGTTCCTTGAACAAGTTCGTACTCAACCTCCCCTCTAGGTATCTCAGATACTGTCTCCTGCATTACACATTGGGCTAAAGAGGTACAGTGCTTTTTTGGTTACTGTATATCGAGTGCCAACCTTTAACGTAATGTTTTAAGACAGATGCAAGGACTAAACTAAGTAGAAAAAGAGAAAAGCTGAAAACAGGTCAACGTTGCAACCTCTCATCTGAACCCTTTCAGCCTGCAGGAGAAACTAGATGTCAGTCACCACCTCAGAATGGCTAATTCACAGCAGTGCAGATTTACCTCACCTAACACAAAGCATATCATTTGCACAACTCAGCATAAATAGGCAGGATGGATATTTGCCTTCAGTCTGCACACCGGAATGGATTTAAAGTTAACCTTCAGTGATGCAAGGGGTTTAAATCCCTTAACGCAACTGTGGGGTTTTTTGGAACTACTATTTGGAAGGAAAATACTGAAAATTAATCCAGAATTTTAATTTCAAATCTTGAACCTAAGACTTTATTGTAGTATGAAAATTTATCTTCAGTTAGAAAAAATAAAAGAAAATTGAGAGACCATTGTCTTTATACTGTGAATAAAACTCTCTTTTCCACTGCCACAAATTGCAGGTTAGGAAGAAGGCAGTGAAATTACAATATAATTTTGTGGAATGATACTTGCACTTTAAGGTATTTCTTTCACTAGACTGTAGGCAAACTAGCCCCCTTCCTTGCAGTAATGTTGTTTTCTTCCTTTCACGTAGCTGTAGATCACCTGAGCGAGCAAAACAGATGACTCCAAGTTTCACAGCGTAGACTTATCTTTTCCCCAAATTTAAGGGAAATGAAAGAATTTGGAGAAATGACAATCTTAGTTTCAGCTTATTCATAGAACACAGAAAAGAGGACAAGAAGGTAGTTTGGTTTTACCACCTTGTTGTTCATAAATTTCCGTATGCTTCCTTTCTTCACTTTTGTTAGAGGGCTGACACAGAAAGATCTTCTAAACACAGAGTCACATTTTCTTCTAACTTGTACCAAGGTAAATATGAAGTAGCACCACTCACGTCAATAGAGTTATTTTAAGTCTAAACAAGCAACTTAATCAAAAGACACAATATTGTTTCTTAAATTCCTCCAATTTATTTGGAATCGTTGATTGTGAGCATTAACACCTGACCCATTCCCTATTGGATTTCCTCATAACAGCTTACCAGTACTGTCATTAGCTTAATAGAGGACTGAGCCAGCTCAGACACTATGCCAGATTATGACCTCAGTTATATGCAACTCAGTCTAGAGTCGCCTGCTTTCTGTGTGACCAAAATCAGAATTTGGCCCCAAGCTTTAATTTTTAAGAGTTGCATATACACGATTGTCTCCAAGCATAATACCATTAAATAATTTTAAATGGGAATAAATGTTCTTTGTGATTTTCCTTAAGTTCTAGCAGTCTCAAAATATGTGTCTTGTCTTTTCTAAAACTTTAGCACGGTATTTTGCTTGTAAATCCAACCTCTGCACATGCACTTGAGTCCCATAGTCTAGATGATCTGAATCGCCCAGTCTTGACCTGCCAGGTTCTCTTCTGCTTTCCACTCACCTGCATCTTAATCAAAGCTAGACTGAAAGTTGGAAATCACAAACTGTATCCCCATATGTACGCCAACAAGAAAGAGGCCTTCATGACATGGTCGAGGAAGACATTTCTGAGGCTTGATGTGCTTTCAGCCCAGAGATGTAGGTTTAGGGTGAAATGATGGGAGCGTGGGACAGAAAAGACATATGTGTGTGCTTTTGCCTTTTTCTGGAAGGGCACAGGAGATACTTTCTGAGTATGTGTAGGCTTCCCATCAGTGCCAGCCACAGGAAAAGTTGCCTTCCATTGGAAAAGCCCTTTACTCCTGCTTGTAGCTCAGCAAAGCTCTTTGTGTTCCCATTGTCGAAAAGGCCTGAGAACTTATTATCCCCTTTACATCCAGTTATCCCAAGATGTTGACTGACCTCTCACCTTTAGTAAAGAGTTTCCCCATATGTTTGCCTCCCAAAAGTTCCTAAGGATGTGATTGCTTTGGTTTGTTTTTGCAGTGGGCTCCCTTCCATATTTTCTAGTAACAGACTGAAATCAGGTTAGGAAGATGCTGGTCTTGCACAGGTTTCAGTGAACATACTCCCCCCATTTTCTAGCACTGGTAATATCCTGTATAATTTTAACATGGGCCTTTAACTCGGAGTCTGTACAGAATACACTTGCTAAGTTAAATTCACCACACATTGCTAGGGCCAGTACCTAGTCAGACAGGAAAATAAGAGGGATGGAGGAGAGTCTCTCCCTCTCGCCTCCCCCCAGCTTTGCTCCCAGGAGTGTTCAAGTTCAGCTTGCTCAATGCAACTCTGCCTGCAGCAAGGAGAGCAGGGGCTGCTCACCCAATACTCCCTGCTGAGAGGCAGTGGGTGGAGAGGGGGTGTTAAGATGACAGAAGTGCAGAGAGCCCAAGCTTCACCCCACTCCCCTTCCTTGCTAGCCAAAGTAGCTGGCTGGGAGCATGGGAGAGTAAACTGCTCCACGAAAAAAAAAGAAAAAAAAAGAAAAAAAGAAGGATGAAGTAATTGACCCTTGCAGCAGAGCAAAGGGAGTGCGTGTGGTGTTGGAGGGAAGATGGGGAGGAACTGTGACTCTGACTCACAATATATTCTGTACTCTGCTCCTGGGGAGATGCAGCTGTGCATCTCCCCTTGTATAGGCTACACTGTAAGGTTACACTGTCGTCCAAAGAAAGCATCCCTAATTCTCCCACTTCCTGAAGCACAACAGCATTTGGCTCCTTTTTAATCAGGGATTTCTACTGTGCAAATTGAAGTCTAGGACGAAGCTTTTCCTATGTGCAGAATTAAAAATCTCTCTCTTGATTGTTTTGTTGGTTCCTGGGGAAAACTACTGAACTGTTACAGCCGATTTACATTGGCTTGCTCCTTTTCGAAGGCTGATTCCAAGTTATTCTTAATTCCTCAAGGCACCTGAGATCTTCTACATGAGCCAGCCATGGACACCTTTGGCAATGTTTTCCACATCCTTTTCTCTCCCTCTCCTTCTTCCCAGTTACTTCTGACTTCACTAGAGTTAGGGCTGTTTCCCTTTGCTACCGATTCAATAGGAAGAAATACGGCATGGAAGTACTTTTGCTTTTGGCCAGCTGACTCAATGGGCTTTGCTTGGGGCCAGCAGAGTGTTGGGAAGAACCAGAAGGAAGAGGCCTGTCCAGTGGGTAGAACCAACCATAGCCTAGACCTCACGAGAGGAAGGGCTGAATGCCCGCTCTCTCGTTCTCTTCTCACATGGCCTTGGGCTCGCATAACCTTGGAAAAGTCACATAACCTGTCTGGGCTTTAGTTTCCAAACTGTAAAACAACAGCAAAAGCACTTGATCACCAAAGCTGTTCCTAATTATGAAAAAAAGCTTCGTGCTGCAGCGTTGCTGTGCCCACAATAAGCCTGCCAGCAGCCCTTCCTTACCCTCTGTCATCTCTCATGCACTCACAGCATCCGCTCTTGCAGTGGGTGTTGTGTGGCCAAGCACGATTTCTTGCCTCTAACAGCAGTGAACACCTGATCTCTCACAAAAGGAGTAAACTCCTGCAGCAGCATCTCCATAACTTGTGTCTAACCTGTAAGTCAGTTATCCAATGATGTAACTAACCTTTGTGGTGATCACGTGTCAGGAGGATTCTTTCATGAAATGCATAAAAGGTGCATATGGCAAGAGGTGAAAAAAAGTCTATTAAAAAAATTACTGTTTCTATTTCTAGTTTCCATACCCTGAGAGTTACTTTATTCCTGCCCTTCTATAGACAAAATTTCTCATAACCAGAATTTCTTTGGTAAGAACAAATTTTCTAAAAAGACATTCTAGTTATTGACTATATAAGGAGAGGCAAGGCCAGCTGCTGTACATCTCATTTGTCTGCTTCCCATGCCCAGTTTAAAACATTGCTTTTCTATCAAATATCTGGAGATCATATGCCTGGCAAGAGACAGCGTGTGTTAAAGTACTCCCAGTTCTAAAATTCTTCTTTCAAAGATTTTTGGCAAGAAGGAGGGGGGAGGCATTGTGTATCAACATTAAAATGGCATCTGGATTGAAAGATAAGAAAAGCACGGTGGTTTCCAAAAACCAAGGCAGTTTTCAGATGGGTTTTGGACCTGGCAGAGCCTGCATTAGCGCAATAGGAGAACACAGAGATCACGCTTTGACTTTGGAAGGTAGGGCTCAATTCTGCAAGTTAGCAGACACTTTGGATGCAATTTAGCAGAGCATTCAACCATGAGCTTAACGAGTGAGCAAGCTATATTTCAGTGGGGCAACTCACAAGCTTAAAAAACACACACTCTCCTAGACTGGGACCAGAATACTCACACCATCCTTGAGCATTAACCCTTAAATATGGTCAAACTCACAGCAAAGTGTTAACTGAGAGTTAAAATTAGAAGATTTCAGTGTCTCAAGGAGAACTGCATACTGGAAATTTTATCCATGTGAACACTGATGAACTAGGGGACTCACAAGCAAAGTTCCACTTCAGGCAAATTTTTAGAAAGAAAAAAATGCAGAGTAGCTAGATTTACCGGAACAGTCTTTACCCTCAGGGCAGGCCTATATGTAAACAATTTGCTATAAAGCAATGCCAGTTAGTAGAATGACTTTTTTCTCTAAATGGGCAATGGCTTTTTTTAAAGATTCAGACGCAATGGGAAAAAGCACAACAGTCTTTAGTGGGCACACATTATATCTGTGAGCTCTTCTTCATAAGAAGAATTCAGGGGTCTCACTGTGCAGCTGGGAGGAGTTCTAGGAGAGCCGTCATGAATTCAGTGTAAAACTGAGCAAGGTTCTTGGGAGACATGATCTCTCATATTAGACCAGCTTATTTAGCTTGTCAGAAAAGACTTTTAGGCATACAAGCTCTTTTTAATCTAAAGGCTTACATTTTACACAAAGAAACAAACTTCTACCCTTACATTTCCCCCCCAAACCCTTACCTGTATTTTATCAGAAATACAAGACTGCTTTTCTCTGAGAATGACTTTAAAAATAAAATATTAAGCTGGTTGTGAGCAAGCTACTGCACCTGTGCAAAGACCATGGAAAAGGTATTAATTACATACTGCAATGCTAATTTCTCACTATGGTCCTGATGCAAACAATTCAGTTACACGCTACATGTATGATAAAATAAGGATCAAACATCACCTGCCTTTAGTCATATTGTCATTCCCTCACACCCCTTACTGTGCAAAAACCTTGTCCAATTCATGCTGAATTCTGTGAGGTCCTACTGGTGGTTTTAAAGTATTTGGATCAGATCTGGAGTCCTGTTCTTGAGAACTCTGCATCAGATAATTTGCACCTGCCTGTCTAACAAGACTTTTCTGTTTGGAGGTTCATGAACCTTTGAGGAACAGGGAGAGGAAATTCAGAAAGCGAACTTTGATTCACAAAGTGGCCATAGATGTATTTCTGTATGGCTTTAAAGAAACGCAGCCTCACAGGCTTCTGCAAAGCAAACACCAGGGCAGCTTTGGCTGAAAGGAGACAGGGCTTCCCCAGTGAGCCTCTTGCGCCGTGGCTTGCCCCAATCCCAGCCCCGTGGACCGCACCTGGGCTGGCAGCGCATTGCGTGTGGAGGAGCAGCAAGGCTCGTACCTGGTGCTTGGGAGAAACGCTCAAGCAGCAGCGCTATTCCTTCTGAGCAAACGGAACCTTAAAAATTTGACCAAGCCTCTTAAGAGGCAGTGTTGCCCTAACAGTGTTCCTACTCTCAAGGCAAACATCTGTATTCAAGGGTCACAGTAGAGCTGTCAGAAAACTGAAGAAATGTTCTTTTTTCGACAGAAAGATCTCAGGTTCGCTTCAGGATATTTTTTTTTATTCAAACCAAACAAAAGCTCATTTCATTTCTAAGTAGCATTCCCTATTACTGTATTTCTGTTTCCTTGTTGGTGTGAGGTCTGTCTGTACCCAAAAACTAGGTGTAGGGATGCAAGATTTTTCCTACCAAGACTAACATTTTTGAAGCTGTAACCCTTGTTTTCTTCTGTTTGCTTGCTTGATTTCACTGGTTTCCTTACTTCATAAAAGAAAAAAAGAAATTGAAAGTATTAAGAAAGATGGAAGAGGAAGTTTTCAGTTTCTAAACCAAACCAGAATAGAAACCCTTTTGTTTTCAATGTAAAATCCAGCAAAATATGATCTTGAAATTCACCCTTTGAAACAGCTTTCCTCTTGAGTTTCTTAACATCAGAAAAACTAAAAAATAACATTTAAAAAACCCCTTTTTTTTTCCTACAAAATGAGTTGTCCAGTGGGAATGTAAATGTAAAAACACATCAGAGGATCCTACATCACAGGGTCTCTAGAAGGCTTCTCTTTCATAGCCTAACAGGAGAGGGGCAAAGTTCTGATGCTCTGAGTTGTTTCCATTTCTCCTCCTGCTACCAAGTTAGATAAAACCCACCTCTGGCATTTAAAAATAGAACAACTAGAGCAATCTGTTCTAAATGTGGACCACTTCACTTTAACCCTTTCCATTGCTTCCCTTGCTCTTTCCAAAAACATACACCAAATATAGTCATGCCTCTGATATATTCGGAGGCCAGGCTTGAACCCCCCAACATTCTGGGGAGGTGAAAGAAGTGAGTTTCATTTGGAGGATTGCTCTCAACTGTAATTATGGAGAGCTTAAGCCCTCAAAGCATCTCTCTTACGAAAATAAGAGGAACTGCAACTATTGCCTGACTTTAATACAGAACAATTAATCAGCCCTGGTTGAGCCAAAGTAGGTCCAGGTTGACTTGAAAGGTTAATGGATGTTCAAACTGTTTTAAAAAAAGACTTAGATGGAGTTTCAGGGCTGCAACGAAACATGAAACCAGGCCTCTTTGGTGTGGCTTTAGGCTTGTTAAAAACATCTTGCAGAGCTTGAAAACTGCTTTTGATGATCAGCCTAACTTCCCTTTCCTTAGTTTAATCCCATTTTTCCTGATTGCACTCCTTTGCCCCACCCTAAAGTGAATGCTGTCTTTCACCAACGCTCATGCTTTCCAGATCTTTGCACTGGGTTTGCTGTCATGCCCTTTCTGTCAGCTCATAGCAAAGGCTTGCATGTTCAAGGCAATTTCCTCAAAGGTCAGTTATACAGCCTTTCTAGTAATTTTTTCTGCTCTTGCCTAATTTGCTTTTCATATGACAGTACCTTCCAACTTTCAAGCAGCTTTGCCAATTTTTCTGCCGTGCCACAAAAAGTAGCAATTCCTTCCTAGCTCTGCAATGCGATGCCTCAGTATTTGCATTTATTAAATACTGTGCCTTTTCAAAGTGTTAGATCATTCCTGGGTCTGATCAGGTATTACTTCTTTCTAAATTTCTTTTCCCCTCTGCGTATCCTTGCTCAATACCACTATTCCCCCAACACACTAGCTTGTAATTTCTGCTTTGACTTGCACTTTGTAATTTTCTGCCAATATTTTATGTCTCCATTTCCCCAGCAGAGACTGTATTTCTGTTTGCTCATTGCTGTTTGCATCCCCTCCAAATTCAGCTCCAAATTTTATTTGTTTGATGCTTGGCTCTGCCACTATTAACAACAGTAATGAAAAGATTAACTAACACACAGTTTATCAGCTTAAATTATCCACTACTGTGATTTAGTCCTGGTGCTTTCTATTATTCTGTTTGCAAATGACTTCTCAAAAAAAAAAAAAAAAAAAAAAAAAAAAAAAAAAAAAGGCAAGTGCAAAGCTCTGGGCAAATCTTCTGGTTTTGTAAAATTAGCACAGGTCTAGTCAAGTCATTGGAATTTATTGATTTAGTTAAGGATACGACCTTCAGATTTCTTGTTACTTTGGACACTTTTCAGAACTACACAATGAATAATATGTAGAAATACTTCAGCTTTTGTGGAAATTGTTTACCCAGCTATGGCTTTAATTCTTTGTCATGACTAAGATGCATCTGGCTGCTCATCTCAGATGGCATTGGTTTTATTTCCTTGCATTTCATGCTTGTCATTGATCAATCAAACTTCCATACAGCATTACAGATGGACTTTCCTGATCCAGGCAGTGCAACATAAAAACCCAGGGGCTGTTCCCCAGCTTGCAGCAGAATACCTGTATGACCTTGCAAACATCATCTGACTTCTCTGTATTCCAGCCTCAGCTCTTTCAAATGGGAACAATGGCACTCTTCCTACTTTGTGGGTATTAACCAAGATAAATGCTTACGAAGTGCTCAAATATCAGTGACGTGAGAATGGTAAAAGAAAATAGAGGGTGATTTACACTGAGAACATTTATGGAAATATATTTGTTAAGAGGCCTCGTTACTCTCAAAACAGGCAGGCGTCTCCCAGGCAGCATGCAGGACGTTGTACTGCAATGCTATTGTGCCTTGTGTGGAGAGAGGAAATCTTTACTCCTGCTCTTAGTAGGGCAACAACAGCCAGCTATTTGAGGGAGAAACCAAAGGATGTCAGGGTATATGTCTAGGGAGTTCCTTACTTTGCAAATGTAGAAAGTAATGAACAGAGATTTTGACTTGACCAAACTCTTCCAACAAATCAGAGAAATCGGGGTCCCAGCCTCCCAAAGCCTTGCCCTGACCTTCTCAATACACAGAACAATTAGTCAACTGGTTAATGCAAAATTACACTATGGCAGTCTGGGCAGAGACAGACAGGTGTAAATACCATGTCATAAAAATATCAGTGAAGAAAGGAATTAAAATAGAAAGAGACCTAGTTGTGACTGAGGAAAGCCTGCCTACTTCTGTGGTTGATTATAGACCTGGGGATGTAGCTAGTGCGGTTGATATTGTACCGGACATTATTCATAGTTGAGTCCCTCAGTGGGATTGCTAGAGGATGCTGGGGAGTGTCAAATGCCTCCAGGGGGGTCTCGAGTGCCCTGAACTCCAGACGATGTCGGTGGCGGGGGAGGAAGGTGCGGGGCCAAAACCTAACAGAATTAACTTTGCACAAGGTGTGAGAAGCAGCTGCTGTTCCAAGTAGTGAGGTAAGCACCGAGGAACTGCTCCTGACCTTTCCCTTGGAAACAGGCAGGTATGTGTAAGGCGATCACATTTTGATCTCTGAAAAGATGTATTTGTGGAAAGATCAAATGTAGACACACATGCCGTTGCAATCAGCTGTGTCTGAAATGAATGGACATTGCTGCAGTTCTAGACAGAGCATTTAAACATTCAGAAAACAGATTGCTCCTTGCAGCAGATGTATTATCACAAAACTGTCCCTCAGAAAGATGTCACCAGTTGGGAAAGCTTTCCTCTCAATGACTAGTAGGGTCATGGTCACAACAGTAATCATAAATAGCAATGTAGATTGGTTCGAAGTGCAGATGAGTTTTTAATACTTGGGTGAACAGCTGTCTTGCTGTGCTTTGCTCAGCGAGTCATTTAAAGAGGAAAAGGAAATGTCAGAGAGTCAGTAGGCTGAACTCCATTTCCATAAGAGATTAGGTAAATACTGTTCACTGGAGGCTATTGGGGCTCAGCGTTCAGATGTGTCTTCTCTTTTGAAAATGGCCTTGAGTAGTGCTCGATTAAAAGCAACTGACCTGCTGCAGAGACTCAAGAAACTTTGGTGGCCTCATGCACAGATATGGTGTGCAGCCGCACTCCCCAGCCCATCTGCAAGAGGAATGCATTAGTTTCAAATTCCCTCACTCTAACTCACGGTTTGGTTGGCCCCGAGGATGGGAGGGTTAACACTTAGAGCTGCCATAACTCAGTCCCGCTTGATTTTGTCTCTGAATTCTTCGGCTTCTTAGTGGGTCTGGCTCTTGTGAAAGCTTTAGCTTCAATCCGTATGTGTTGAAATTTCCGTATCTTGAGAAGTGGAAATGTTTAGGAGGGTCATAGCATCTCTAGGGGCATTCAGCACTCGGCAGCAATCTACCTTAATAAATCCTTCTACAGGCACATATTGTACAAATAGTCAATTACTGTTCTGAAATACAATGCAAATTTCCATATGCAATTATTCCATACTCCCATCTTTCTGAATATTCAGAATGCAGTGATATTTTCCTTGTTCTGTACCTTTTCTCTGTCCCCCTAAGGACAGAGGAGAAGGGCTGCGTTTCTTCTCAATGTAGTTATTAGGATAAGAGACTCAACAGGGCGTTCTGCTACTTAGTGCTTTCTGTGAGTTTGTGAAAACAGTGCTTAGCAAGCAATGAGAATAATTACACTGTCATCTTTGGCAAAAGCCTGAATAAGCTGTCAGCCACCACAAATGATCATCAGTTGCTCAGTTTGAAGAACAAGGGCTGCTCTTAAATTTTTCAGAAAGTGCCAAATACTTCAAGCTGACTTACATAAATCATGTCGGGTATTACAATGCTGAATGTAAAATTCACCAGTCACTTTTCCTTCTATTCCAGTTCCTCTTAGCAATGACTTAAAAGTAAATACTTAGGCAGTATCTCACAGTACTAGAATTTCATTATTTTCACAGAACATATTAAATGACACTTCCCTCTTCAGCTGTGTAGACTGTTCAGAGACTGATCAAAATAAAGCAATACAGATTTTTTTTTTTAAATCATCACAAACAACATAAAACTGAAAGCTTTCCAACACTACGTAAAGTGTTGAGTCTGAAAAGAGCAGAAAGATATTTGCCAGAGTCTATTGGGGATTTAATTTATTGATGGAAGCAATAGGTAAGCTTATTTATTTCTCCTAAATGCAGGCCTTCCCTGAGACACCAAGATTAGACAGCATTAATACCCTGCTAACACCGCAGTGATAGCCAGGAATACAAACCATTAAAATAGACTAAAACTAATCTACAGTTGAAAGATCAAACAACTTTGCAATGCATGAGCTTTGTTTATTTTTACCCGCTGTGCCACAAATGTCAGCAATCTCTAAGTCAAACTTGCTTAGTGCAAATTAACAGCTGGCTCTGTGTTACCAGGATATGCTGGTTTTCCTGCCATGCTGTGATCTGTGCCTCCACAAACCCTCTGGACCATTCCTAATGCCTAACTGTCACTTAGTTCTACTCCTTCTTCCTTTAAGGATCTTCTTTCCTTCTGTCGCCGTGTTTGCAATCACTTTTGAAAGCTGGGGTAGGATCTCCGAATAAGGGGGCACTAGCACTATGCAAAGGGACAAACTCAAAGAGACAAATACATCTTCCTACCTCGATGTCTACTGCTTTTCCAAATAGCACACAGCAGCATGTTTTCCAAGTGCATTTAAGGGCTGATTTTAGAGCCATGCGCCCTCCATCACCTTTTTAATTACCTCTAGCAAGAGCTCAAAACATCAAAGGTGCGTCCCAACATCTAGAAGGGCAGAGAGAATAGCACAGCACAAAAGCAGAGCTGGTCCAAAGCTTCTCAGCGGCTCAGGAAAAACAGCTTTCTGGAATACATCAGCAGCCCTTGCTGAGCTCCCAATATGTGGAATAGAAAACGAATTGGGTGATACAGGAGGAGAGAGACAGAAAATGGGGTGGCTATCCCAGCAGTAAGACTGTGTCAGGCTGATAATGTCCACCCGAGGTAGCTGCCTACTGTCTTTGTGGCACAGGCACAAAGTGAGACAAGTAATCTACCATTATGTCCAGCCACTGAGTCCCCAGTCAAAGGATGAGTTCGCCATAAACAGGCAGGACAACAAGGGATACCTTTTGATGTGAATCCAGAGAAAGTGCTGGATCAATTCTTCTGGATTCACGTATCTAAACTGTTCTACAACCACAGGGCTTCTAGGACAGGTATGTAGTAGGTACTGCACAGTAAGACAATTATTCTGGTTCCAATGGATGTGTTGTTATATCTAATGTATACTGAAGACCCATTTAAGTCATGTGCCTTAATGTTGACTAGGCTGTGTGTCACAGCTGACCTGACAGCCTGTGGAAACAGAAATTGAGCTCAGGTACCAGCGTTAATACTCTAGCACCATCAGATATCAGGCAGAAATGACGTGGAAGCAGCCACCGATTAAGGTCTTCTCTATTTGTATCTAATAATACTACTTCAGCTACTACTGGACTAGGGAGCATGCTGCTGGGCCGTGCTTATTCCAAGGTCACCATAGAAATGCTTGCCTATGCCTATTTGGGACCCACACCCAGGCCCCAAATATAGTCATCTAGTCTGTACTTCCCATAGGAGACTAAATAGTATTGTGACCGTTTTTAGGAGCATTCATCACACTTACTTGACTGCAAACAGTCCACAAAGACAGCTAAAATGAACCTTTTCAGGGACTTACATGTGGAAAATTTCAAGAACAACCTTGAAGGACAACAAAAATATCTCACAATATGCAGCTAAGTAGAAAAAATTTGGCTTGAACAAAATCTCTCTTTCTACCTGAAATTAATCATTTTGATTTTAAGCATTTTTAATGAGAGAACAGAAAAATTCATGTGAAGGACTAAATTCTTGGGGGATTTTTATACCATTTTCCAAAAGGCTGAAGAAGGAGCTATTGCTGCTTGTGCTGGATTAACTTCTGCTAAGGTCCATGTAAGCCTGTGCCCCAGGAGCCTGGAAGTTAGGTCAGTCTTCTCTTAGGCAGGGTACATCTGTTGAAATCTTGCCTCTGAATGCAAATGTCCTCTGTAGATAACTTACTCACTATATACTCACTCGCTATACTGAGTAAGCACTTTTTCTGTTTTGTGAATTACGTTGTATAACTTTTGAAGCATGTCCAGAAACATCAGAATGATTTGCTTTGAAAATATGAAAACATAAACTTTTTGATGTTTTATATTTTCCTCTCCTTTGTATTGGTTTAACAAAAAAAAAAAAAAAAAAAAAGGAAGACGTAAAAAGTACAAATTGCAAATTATCCTCAATTTAGACAGGCGCAAAGTTCCGTTTTTGGCAAAGAGCCATTTATCAAAAGCAATATTGCCCAGCCCTGCAAACCAATATGCCATTTATGAACCTCCTAGGTGCACTATCTTGAAGGAACTCGCTGAAAACTGTAATCTCATCAAGCATTTGCATTTTCTTTCCAAATTTTGCACCCCAAAACATCCCAGAAAAATGTAGATTGGTTCTGAAACATTTTTACTTCTGCAGTGAATAATTTGCCAAGTACAAATCACAATACAAGTCAAATTTCAGAGTAGTTTAACACCCTTCCCAAATCCACAAGACATTTTACGTTAGGTTCAGAAAAATACTTTTTAACATTTTTTTCCATTAACGGGGTTCCTCCATGGAAAAGAAAACCAGTTTATTTGAACTGCTCTAATTCTGAGGTTCCTAGCCCTCCCTTTTTGTGTGAAGCATGACATTAAAGGGAGTCTGCAGGAACTCCAGTCTTACTTTTCCCACCTCATCACCTGCTCCAACTTGTGTACTTTGCTAGTGCCACTTAGTTTTGAAACTAAGCAGACCAGTGATTACATGCAGCTGCATGTTGGCATGAATAATGCTTTCAGCTTTTGAGTTGAGCGTTGTCAGAGCTTTGCTCATCATCCTATGGACTTGTGTGTCATACTGCGTGTGGGTTAGCCCTTCTGAGTGCTGTAAGAAATCTGCTGAATGACATCTGTTTTATAATATTTTTACTGTTTTTAAAAGCACATCATTTACTGAGGGAAGACCAAATTGCACAGGAAGAGGGCTTTTTATACAGCATGGTCTGGGCTCTGAGATCCAACTACATTAAGTTAGTATTTGTTTAGGTATGACAGTAATTGTATGGTAACTGAAAATCTGGGATTTTTTTTTTTTTTTTCCAAAGCATAACATTGCTGCAAGTAACAGTCTAGATTTAGGTGAACTCATACTGTGACAAACTGAGAATGGAGAAAACACATTTCTTGTCCATAAAAGGACAGATCACACATCCACAGAGGTTAGCTCTGATTTTGCTGCAGTTCCAAACGATGAAGTGGGGACTCACTGTTGCTAAAAGGAGTTTTTCTTAGAGCGGATAGAGTCTTCTCCTGTAAAAGTTTTTCCTTTTTTTCTTTGCCTTCTTAAACAGAAAATTATTTGCCTTAAACAGAAAATGGCGATTTGAGGAAGTGGAAAATCTTCTGTTTAAGAGGTCTGGTTTCTCCGCAATTTCTCCTGGGAGAAACACAGAGTACCCAGAGCGTCACCCCCAGGTTGAGGGAGGGGATCCTTCCCCTTAACTCAGCACTGGTGAGGCCACATCTTGTGTGCTGTGTCTAGTTCTGGGCTCCCCGGTACCGGAGAGACATGGACATACAGGAGCAAGTCCACGAAGATGATTAAGGGACTGGGGCATCTGTCATATGAGAGGCTGAGAGAGCTGGGGCTGTTCATCCTGGAGAAGAGAAGGCTCAGGGGAATCTTACCAAAGTGCAGAAATACCTGATGGGAGGGAGTAAAAAAGATGGAGCTAGGCTCTTCCCAGGAGTGTCCCAAGAAAGGACGAGAGGCAATGGGCATAAATCAAGATACCAAGTTCAAGACTGTTTTGAGTCTCTTGAAGCAGTACTACAGCCAGGGCTTCCCACGCGGTATGAGAGTGCTCTAACATGACTTTAATATTTTCTTATTCAATCCACTACTTGTGCAACAATTTCATTAAAATAGGTGTGCTTTGCATTTAAATATAAGTGCAAATACAAAATATGCAGGTATCCACAAGGAACAAAACCACCTCCTTAGACAAATTCTCACAGTTCTCAACTACACAAACAGGATGACAAAAAGATTTAGCCAGAAATGACAAATGCTCGGAAGATGCTCAGAAGCTAGAATTACAAGGGCTCTACAAGAATCATACAGAGCAGTTCATGGCAAAGTACGGTACAGAGAAGCAGCACACTTTTAGGTCCAGTTTTCAAAATCTTGAGCTTGATCTTGAGTTCATTTTGATCTATACATGGAAAGAGGAAAAGTGAGGTCATCCTGGAAAGTGCATGAAATATACCTGAAACACTGAAAAAAAAAATCAGAAAACGGTTGCATTCATTATAAAATATAATGAAAAATTATCTTAAAAGAAACACATGGCCTATCTGTATCTATAATGAGGAGAAGATGTTAAGACATGATAAAAACAAATTTGAATTTTCATGTCTACAGCATATAGAAAAGTCCTTATTTAATTGCTTTTATGTTGACTTTCTGTTTCTTTGCAGATCTTACAGGTGAACAAGGTGATGTCCATCTTGTTTTATGTGATATTTCTCGCTTATCTTCGTGGCATCCAGTCTACCAACATGGATCAGAGGAGTTTGCCAGAAGATTCAATAAATTCTCTTATTATTAAACTCATTCAGGCAGACATTTTGAAAAACAAGCTTTCTAAGCAGATGGTAGACATTAAGGAAAACTATCAAAACACCGTGCAGAAAGCAGACACTCAGCAAGACATGGATGGAGATGAAAATGTGAAATCAGACTTCCAGCCAATTATCTCAATGGATACAGACCTCTTAAGGCAGCAGAGACGCTACAACTCTCCCCGAGTCCTCTTAAGTGACAACACGCCGCTGGAACCACCGCCGCTGTACCTCATGGAGGATTATATTGGAAATTCGGTGGTGGTGAACAGAACCTCCCGGCGGAAAAGGTACGCGGAGCACAAGAGCCACCGAGGGGAATATTCCGTTTGTGACAGTGAAAGTTTATGGGTCACGGACAAATCGTCTGCGATCGACATTAGAGGACACCAGGTAACTGTGCTGGGAGAAATTAAAACAGGCAACTCTCCAGTTAAGCAATACTTTTATGAAACGAGGTGTAAAGAAGCCAAGCCTGTAAAAAACGGCTGCCGCGGCATTGATGACAAGCACTGGAACTCCCAATGCAAGACATCCCAGACTTATGTTAGAGCACTGACTTCAGAAAACAATAAACTGGTAGGCTGGAGATGGATAAGAATAGACACGTCCTGCGTGTGCGCATTGTCAAGGAAAATAGGAAGAACATAAATCTGCATCTCTTTGCTATATAAATTATTACTTTAAATTATATGATATGCATGTAGCATATAAATGTTTATATTGTTTTATATATTATAAGTTGACGTTATTTATTAAACTTCAGCAAATCTACAGTATATAAGCTTTCTCTCTCAATAAACAAGAGCAAAGGGTGTGTGCCTCTGCTGTGGGCAACTCCGGGTTTTTTTTAGACTATGTTTGTGACACTGCTTGTTGGCAGCATACCGTAACCTTACTGTAAAATCTGTGTAAAATCAGTATTTTTCATTCAGTATTGTCAAGCCAGTGACTGTCGTTTAGTAAACTTGTTAAAAATCAGATCAATGTCAAGAGTTGTGTACATATTTATATTCCTCACTCTATACATTCACATTTAATTGGATGCAGTGTTGACTCCTCACCGCCAAAAGAAAAATGGACCAAAATACATGTCGCAGCCTGCGGATGATGTCAATGTTACAGGCATCAAGTAGCCATAAAATCCAATTTCTATGTATTATGCCGGTTTTGCCAGTGAAATGACCATTTTCCCTCTGTTAACATTTCAGATTGACTGCTGATAATCCAGCAACTTTCATTTGTTTTTGAAGCACATTTGTTTTGCAACTGTTTCTAATGCTGCCAGTTCGTCATAGAAAAAATATGAAAAAAATCTAAAATATTTGTAGCAGAAACTTACTGAAGCCAAGAACTAATCTAAACTGGTCATTAATATAATACCTAAAAGATGATTTCTTCAGAATTTACTATTTATTGTCATCGGCCTCTTCCTCCTCACACAAATCAATTATCTTCTGTTTGCATTGTTGTACATTCCTCACTGTCTGAGTTTTTAAAGCAGGAACAAAGCTGGTGGTGTCTTCACATTAAAAGAGCCCATGGCTTGCAAATTGTAGTAAAGAAAGATATGATATCCTGGCATGGATATCAAAGCCACACACCCGTACAAAGCTGTTCTTCTCCTCAGCAATCCATTCTCCATTTTTCACAGAGGGAAAAATGTGTAGAACTGCTCGACAAACGTAGTAGCTTTCATAGGAACATGGAATAATATATCTTTTTGAGCAGTATGATGACTAAAATCCAGGTAGTCCATAGTTATAATGAAGTTCTTCAATTATACAGGGGAGTTGTTACTTAGGACAGACAAATGTACTAGCATACATATACCTCAAACTTTTCTTTGTATTGTCATGTAGCTCCACTGCGGACAGTAATAATTACACTACTTGAAGAGATAGTCTATTATACATTAGCTGTATAATGCCCTGGATGGCATCCCACTCCCATAAAAGTAAATGAGAGTCTTGTCATGGATATCAACAGAATTAAGATTGGACTGCGTATGTTATCTGTGTCTAGCTAGATCTTGACACACAGTCAGGGCTGAAAAATGCCAGCCATTCAAAAGGCATTACAGCTGTAGTGGTTTTAAGTTTTTACAGTACGGCTTTCATTGTTGTAGCGCGTTCAGCATCGCAAATGAGAATGAGATCAGGGCACTCGAAACCAAGGTGGCAGGATGCCTTTGTTCGCAGAGTTTTCACCACTGGAGAACCAACTTCAAATCTGCAACAGGTCATCAAAGGCAGCAAATTGTGTGGTCCCCCCTAATCCCTTCCAGGGAACGTTACACATCATAAAACCACCAGAGAACTGGACAGGTTGCTCATGATGCCAAGCACTGAAATAGCAGGGACTCTGAAAGCCAGGTTCAAATGTGTAGGTGTAATTCTGCAGGGGAGGCCATAAACAAAAGTTTTGAGAACCATCTCAATTTTCAACATGAGGCCAGTGTATTTACCTCACAGGAAATATCATCACCTCACAGGACGAAAGCCGAACTTTGCTTCAAGCAATAATAACTTCAGAGGTTTGGTACCAAGGCAATCATTAAAAGGAAAGAGAGTATGGAATATAACAAGGAACTTGGTATCTAATAGTTCTGACTAGAATTTTTCCCGCATTCTCCTTCCTTGGCAAACATTAAAAAAAAAATTCCTCAAGAGAACTTTTTCTAGTTTTATTAGCAGGAAAGTTTAAGTTTCAACAGGGAAAAAATAACCCCTACCCATTAATTTTTCAGCTTGGAGGGACAAGCATATTTTTCAGTCCTGTCCCACTGAAAATTTTTGCAAGTTAAAAACCTAAATTTACACCCTGAATTCTCAAATAATGATAATTTTCAGATGCTGTGAATAACTAAGAGCAGATATTGTCATGGATCATTAACTTTAGAGATCTCCATGCTTCAGTATGCCAGCTAGGTCTATCTCCATATGAGAAGAGGAAGCAAGAAAACTAACTGAGCTTGGTTAGTCACTGTTGCTTACAGACCCTATATTCCATTAATCGGAAACTACCTTGTTCCTACAGTGTGGATGCCACGCTTGTTTACATCAGTGTAAATCCAGAAAAATTCTATTGAAGACGGGTGAGAAAATGTAGGTTTATAGCAATGTAAACAACATCGGAGTCAATCCTGATGCCTTTATTTCTGCTCCCTGAAAATCAAGAGAAGTTCATTCTTTATAGGTTCGAAGAAAACAATTTATCATTTTCCACTGTAAATCCAGTAACAGGAACTGGTCTTTGACTCTTAACTTTACCAATGCACCAAGTATTTTACAAGCGGCCAGCAAAAATGTATCAGAGTAAATACAACGCCCGTCATCTGAAACACATTAAACGAGAAAGAAGCATGGTGTGTAAAGGTTATTAGATCGGCTGCCTCTTTCCCACCCCGCTATAACGATGAACGGAAGTGTTACCCTCTGGATCTGATCCAGTCTCCACTAAAGTCAATGGAAAAATTCTCACCTTCCCCAGTGGAAGCTGGATCAGGCCCCGAGCGAAGAAAAACCTGCGGATCTCAACCAGAGAGCAGAGCAATCGCACACATCAGTTACGCGTTCTTGTAAATCCTGTGTACGCATAAGATGCTGTATAATTTTGTAACAAGTTTGTAAACAAAGCCTGTAATAAATTTGTTAAGGCCTAATCTTGTTTTCACTGTAGCCGGGGATGGTTTTATTGTCAACTTTGGTTATGGCACAATGAATTCTAAGTGCCTATCCAACTTTTTTGTATGTGTGTTAAGTAATTAAGCAAAATATTCAGCTCGCAACGTTAGTTTAATTTGAGTATTCTAAAACTCACTCCCATTAGGCAGCTCAGATGCTCTGTCAATATTGTTTTGCCAATAGATCATTATAAACACACGTTTTATTTTGCTTTTCTCCCAAACGACCGAATGCTATTCTGAAATTGCCTGTCTGTGTCAAACTGTATTTTCTCCATTTTTCCCCTAGTTTTTTTACAGTCCATTTAGTAACAGTAAAAAATGCTCCACTGAGGTTTTGGGAAACCATCTGCATTTATTTTATCACCTTTGAACATGTGTTCAGGAATGAAGTCTGTGCAGCGGGTTTACTGCTACCAAGAGATTTGTGCGGCTGCACTGGGAAGAAACTTTGACTGGACTATACAGAGTGTGTGCTCGAAAACACTCTCCTCATACTCTGTTATTTCGGTGCTTTAGCGTTCAGAGTCTTTTGCTCAGCTACACATTGTGTATCTGTAGACAATACCAAACAGGAAACAAGTCTGATGATTGGGATTTCCAAAATTAAAAATTTAATGATAATGACCTGCTATTTCTGACCTTTCAGCAAACGCATTTGCGCAGCGAAATAAAGCACATAACCATTCATTTCATTTAATAGAAACATTGTGGCAAAATCAATGGGATTCTGTGTTCTCCATGCTTGGTACGCGTATGTAATTCATCATGCATGTGGTGGGGGGGGCGAGGGAGGAGGAGGAGGAGGAGAGGATAACAAGCACTACAGCTTGTGAGAAGTAAAGGGCTGCGCTCCGGGTTGGAGCATTTTAAAGTGTGGAGGGGTTGTTTTCTGAAATGCTTTGCCTGTATTTTGTTACAGCAGATGGCAGAATGACGAAGCAAGCACAGATGTGGTGTAAAAAAGTCAAGCAATATAAGGATAACAAAACCTTTCCTGGGAGAGTCGGCCATTCACTACCGCTGTAGGTCCGTGCAGCTCTGTGCAGGTTATTGCAGAGCTCAGCAATGACATTCCCAGTTAAATTATTCAAGTAACCTCTGTGGCAAAAAAAAGTATTTTTTCCTGAAAGTTATTACATTCACGAGCTGGATAATTCTTTTTTTTTTTAATCAGTCACTAGCTGCTTTGGTACCTCTGATGAACAGCAAATGGTAATGCTTTCCATGAAGGTCCCCAAATATAGATTTCTCCTTTGTTGTACTGCTGAGCTTTGAAGCCAGCGGCACCTGAAAGCCATACTTTCGCTACGGAACTGGCCTTTTGGTGTCATGACCTCATGTTTCCGGACATTTTGATCACAAGGTCCTATTTTGGAGCCGTTAGCCACACAATTAGGTGAGATCATGACCAGGCTGCTCTAAATTACGCTTGAGACGCGGCTGTGCGCATAGCAGCCAAGGAGCAAAAAGAGAATGAGGCAGCCTACACCATCTTTACATCCACCTTCCCAAATCTCCTGCTCTGCTTTCAGTCTTGAGCTGCAAGTTGCATGACCAAGTGCTGCATAGTCAAGGGTTGCTTCCTGCATGTCCAAGGGTTGAGATGCCAAGCAGACCTTTAACAGAAGGACAGTTTCTCAGTTCACATTTTTTGCCTGCCCAGAAGCACGCCTTATGTGAATCTGGATGGACCTTCTGTAAAAGAGTGCTGTAGTTGCAGCATGTCAGTTGTCCCCTCTCTAAAACACACCATGTTGTTGCTATTTACCGATGTTACAGGGAGGAGAGAGCATCATTGATAGACCAGCTCCAATATTTGTTAATTACATTGAGACCGTTAGACAGAAAACACTAATGTGTCCAGGGGAGGCTGCTAAGGAAGAAGGTAGGATTATTCCTTTCTCTAAGCAAAAATATTTCCGTGGAGGGTGGGAGAAAAGGAAAGTAAGCGCTGAAAAAAACAGGGAGTCATAGCTGTTGGGTGACAAACATCTTAGAGAGATTTGGGAAAGCAAGGGAGAGAGATTGTTCAACTATAACCTCAGATGAAAGACTCTTTCCTGCTACGATAAGGGTTAAATAAATACCATTAGATCATCTGAAACATGAATTCAAAAGGAAAATGAAGCTCTATTAATTGGGGTCAATCCCACTGCATTGATTAGGAATTAATTCCACTCACTGAGCACAGATGATGAAGTCTTGCTCTCGGTTAGACCCATGCAGCCCCTGTAGTCAGCGTTTGGGACTATGAAGCTGTTAAGTGAAGGCAGAATTTGGCTCAGAAGGTATAAAATCCAAATTGAATGTGTAAGGGGAAGCCTAAGTTGAAAGCATTATCCACCACACAAAACAAGCCAAGGTTGACACATTGGTATCATAAAAAATGTTCATTACTTTGTCTAGTTTCAGGGATTTAAGTTTTAAAATATGTTTTGAACTGTCTGATATGACCAGTGCACATATAATTAGCAGCAATTTACAAAAGAAAAAAACCACAACTGTAAATGGAAGTATGCAGTAAAATACTGTGTCTAGCACTGTAAAGAACTTCTGTTGATTCCCATTTATGTTCTCAGTGTCTGAGAAAGGAATTTTAATACAAATCTTGGGTTTGTTTTACACATGGTATTTTGTATAATAAGCACCTCAACTTACTGCTTGTAGATATTTGCGGTGTGCAATCTTTGTGGATAATGGAGCAGAAATATGGCTCTAAAGTTGCTGGGCAAAGTAAATGTTTTAAGTCTCACATTTGTACAGTGGATAGTTAAACCAAATGTGTGACAGTGACAGAATCTTCTTCTCAGGCTCATAGATTAAATATGCTTCAAAATATCAAATGGCAGCTTTTGTCAAGTTATTACAAATACCTTGAGTCAGATTCATATGTGACGCAGCCCATTGCTCATATGGAGTGCAATTTTTTTAAAATCTTTATTATTGCACAAAGCTACTAAACATGATTCCCATTTAGTTCAGAAGATAGAAATTTGTTCATTTCTACACCACTGACAGAGCGTACACCATAACCACAATCTATGAGCCAAATCACAGGTCAGAGCATGATCCCTGAATTTATGCCCTGAGGAAAAAACTTTCAGGAAGGAAATTTTTCCATTCTGCAGAGAGTGAGAGTTCAGCTGCCACAGTCACGATGTCTATGCCATGATATCACAAGGACCTATGTTTGAAGTCTCGAGGAGGTACAAACTGGCCGACTGGAGGGCTGAAGGGTAGAAAAAGTGGGATGAGTGGGCCAATAGTTATTACATTGGTTCCTTGAAAATTAGACCCCTCAAACACATAAAATAGACTGTACAGCCATCATGATCCTCCTGATCTCAGGATCTGACTCAGAGGCACATATGCCCTACGTCAATAATCTTGGCCGTCTTGGATTCCTGAGACTTGGCTTCAGGACACAGTACTTGTCCTAGGCCAGGGTAAAGGTGAAAAAAACCCCTTCTCCCACCATAATCAGATAAAGGCAATTATGCAAAAGGGAGTTCCCATGGGAACAGTTTCCTCTCAAACTCCCATGCTTTTTCTTGTTTTTTTTTTTTCCACAGAAATGGAAGACATGGGTTCCTGAGAAAGGCGTGCTGCATGCAGTTTTCTCAGAGGGATATGAGGACGCTGGAGAATAGAAGTTAGACGGAAAGAGGAAAATTCTGCTTTAGTAGATTCATTCAGTGATCTATTTTTCCTTCAGGTTTCCTCTTACCATGTTGATGGTTCACTACAAAAATATACGACGAAGTCTTCTGACCTAGAACCTGCTGCGGGGAGCATTTATATGGGAGTGGGAAAGAGGAGCACCACAGTACCATGACTAGATTGAGGAGAGGGGCTCAGTGGTTTCTGTGCTCCTTCCCTGCTTTTTCTAAATGCCATGGAGACTGGGGTGTGTCAGTGGCACGAAAATGGAGAGCAACAGCAGTATAGCTGCACAACACACTTGCCCGTTCACAACAGCCAGGCAAAGAGAGCATGAGGTCAACTCCATCATCTCACAGGCTGATCCTGGGACGGGTCCATCATCTCCTCCCATGAAATCATTGAGAAGAATCCATGCTGCCATTTCGTAAATCAAGTTTAATAAATATCAGGGCAATCTTGCAATGGCTTGGACCTCGGTCACACAAAATAAAAGACTAAAGAGGAAGGAAAAAGTGGATAGGGGTGTTTTAGCATTATTTACCCTTGAACAGTTTCAGTTGTATCTAGAATGTACAGAAAAAGTCAGTCTGGGTGTTTCTGTCACCCATATAGTTTTAGAGTGAACCACCGCAGACATGACTAATAAATACGTAACTCTACTCTGATCTCACACAGGTTGAATGTCTGACTTCAGTAGGATTAGTCCCAGTTTTTACTGATAAAATAAAGCTTGGAATTATGCCTGTGACATTTTAAAGTAGATGGTGAGCTCTGTACTCGGTCAGACTCTCAATTTCTATATACCATGTAGCTGCTGCCTGCGTAGCTACATGATGAATACCAATCATATTATTTAATGTGATAGATTACAAGGGGCCTACACTTCTATGCTGTAGCAGCTTTAAACTACATCTGCCCTGTATGGAGGGAAATTGTTGTCAGATCTCAGATTGATTCAATGCAGTTCACCAGCTAAACCCAGGGGCTTTCCATGGCACCAGCTAAATAGTCTCCCCTGAGAACCAGCATGCATAACATTCAAAATTAACTTTACTTCTTGCTTCAGGTGTAACTTCATTGGGCCTTGGTTTGCTTGAAGAAATGATGAGAAACAAGTAAAAGCTAGAATTGTAGGTACTGTCATTCAGAATTAAGTTCTGAAATCCATAACTATTGCCAACACAAGAAACACTGGAAAATTAAGATAGCGTGTGCACACTACAAACTCTGTGAAGATGCTTTTGTTTAGCAATGAAACTGCTTTAGACAGCAACCTAATCTCAGCTAAGACAAAGAACCCAGTCCTGCTGAACAGAGGTGCCCACCTGAGTTTCTTTTTAATTCACCAGAAACTTCACATTTTGGCTTTCCCAAGCATTTTTCAGTAAGCAAATATTGAGTACAATTAACATGGTAACTTTTACTATGTTAGAAACACTCCAGAACTACAATCTGAAATAAACTGAAATGATTCATTCTGGGTAAGCATCACATGCTGAATTTTGTAGCCTTTACCAGCCTTTAGTAATGACTCAGTTTGCGAACTAGGGCATACAGCTTCAGTTTGTGGGCTTGGAAAACTTCTTTGAGATTTTTCTCTTTGTCTGCTGTTCCATAAAGTCTTCATAAATGCCAAAGATTTTACAGTCCCTAAACATAATCTGAAGTGCCCGCTTCTGTCAGCCCTAAGGTCATTCATTATTCCATGAAGTGTTTACTAAATTTTCCATTGCCCGAAGCAATGACCTACTCACTAGGAACAGTGCAGAACAGAAGTGAAGAACTACAGCTCAGGAGATGTGAATACAGCAAATAACGCAGAAGCTGATACCAAGGAATTCACTGGAAAGCCAAAACTGGACTTTAATGAGGACAACAATAGGAGAGAGAAGCAGCAGCTGAGGAAAAAAAAATCCAAAAGTTTGTAATCTTAAGAAAAACAGATCAGCTGGTCTTTGACAATAGCAATAATTATATTTTTTTTCTCATAGGGTTCATCCCTCTCTGATTATTGCCTTTGTTAAACCCATTCTTTTCCCATGAAAGTAAAATATAATAGCTTGAGCCGCAATTCTGCTGTCAGGGAGATTTTCATGCTTAAAACATTTAGTGGGTCTCTGCTAATAATCAGGGTAACCACTCCTAACAAATTCCTCGCTTAAACCTGTAATCACACTCTGTCCATCTGGCTGTGGGAGTGGTTTATAGATTTATTCTTCAAAAAAATACACAGTCAGGATTTACTGTTCTGAGTTCCATAGCTCAGGCTGCATTTAAGTGGATTTAGTTCACTCAGCCTGCTTGCATAGGTCTTGATCCAAAATAGCCCTTAAGCATATGCCCAATTTTAAAGAGAAGAATAGCTGTCTTGAAGTTGGTAAGATTAACCCTGTGCTTAAAACTAAGCACATGGTCAAATATTTTTACAGAGCAGGGCAACAATAAGGTTTCTTAGTGATTTTGTTACTGGAAATAATAGCAATTCACTAAAAAAACAAATGGAACAAGAATGTGAACAATCCTCATAGTTCCCGTCCCATATATTTTGCTTAAAATTCCTATTAAAAAAAAAGCACAACAAGCAATCTGTAAACATTTAAGACCTGATCCAAGGTCCATGGAAGTTTGTAAAAAGCTCCATAAATTTCCAGTGGGTCCTGGATTATGTGCTTAATAATTGAATCATGATCAATAAAATGCCATGGATTTATAGGATAAAGAAAAGAACACACCAAATAAAACTGTGTTTGTTTTTTTTTAAATCAAAGAACAAAATTAGCAGATAAAGTAATATCTAGAGTGCAGTAAAGCATTTGGCAGTACTTCACAAATTCTTACTTGAAAAAGTCATTCCAATAGACTTGGATATGAATGCAGTCACCTGGACGGGGAGCTGGGGAAAGGAATATGTATTACATGCAAAGATAACTGGAAATGTGCTGAACCAGGGGAAGTAGTCATTCAGTGGGTAACTGCAGAAACAGCTTTAGACCTGGCCTGAAATTATCAGGACCACCTCAGTGACTTAGGTGCCCACATCACTTGTTTGAAGGCAAATTGGTCGCTTCCCTTCAAATGACGGGTTTGGCAACAGCAGTCTCTAAAAGGTGCTGAGAAGAAAAAATATTTTGGGTAATGATTTGAGATTACTTTCTCCTTGCTTAGTGACTTTTACTCATTTAGCTGCTCAGAAGTCTGCTGCAGCTACAGATGAATATTCTAGTGACATGCCCAAAGAAAATTCCTTGCAATTTCTCTCGATTTATCCCTCCTACCATTAATATACCCTATCCAAGGCTTAAGCAAGTTGCTACAACGAGATTCTAAGCCCTTCCAAGTCCCTCATAGACGGCTCCAACAATTTATGGAAGATTTAAAACAAACACTTGCAAAGCTGAGGGATTCCTCCAGTGTAAGACTGCCTATCTAGAATTTGGACTAAAAGGGTCCTCGGCGTAGAAGTCATGTTTCTTCTCCCTACATAGTAAGAGACCTAGGAGTAGAGTCACCACAAGCAAGGATAAGCACTTTTGCCCTGTCATACTGCTTTCCTCAATGTACGTTGTATCCAAAAGGGAAGAAACTAAGCATCATCCACCTACAAATGGAGCGTCTTATATGCAAAACAAGTCCTATTTTCTTGCCTTTCCACTTCTGTTGGCAGCTGGACTCAGTATTGCCTTAAACACAGAGTCCAAAAGAATTATTGCTCCCGCTATTAGAAGCGGTTGTTGCTATAACTTGGGTGGCAGAGAGTGGGACACACATCTGCAGTTTGGCCACCCCAGTTCACATTCATGAGCACTCTGTGTCAAGGTGCCTGACTAGGTGCTGTGGGGCCAAGGCACGTGCACACCTTCTAGAGGGAAGTGGGTCAGGCTAAAGTGGCCTGACAAAATAAGGTATCAATTGTGCAACACGATTTGCCCCACACCCTCTCCCAGTTTCACACATATGGGAAAAGTTTTACGGAAGTGAACATAGACGTCCTTAAATCCAGATCCACTGCCAACCCCAACAGGGGAACCCTGGCAAATGTGTCCTAGAACCAAGCAGTGGTGTGCCACCATTTGCATTAAAAATAGCTGACGCCAGCCTCCTGACTTGCCAGCAGCGAGCGCCATGCAGACGATCAGTGCAGACTTACTTCTGCGCCCAGTTCTTGCTCAGCCATGGTTCTTGATGGCTGCTGGAAGAGGAACGTATGACCTGCTCTTTAGGAGCAGAAAGGCAAGTACTTGTTAATGCAGCACTTTGGACATCTCCTCCCCACCCAGTGCAAAATATTCCAGCACAGACACTACTTCATTGGCAGCAGATGGAGGAAACAGGCAAGGAGACTTTTCAAACATCGAACACGGAATTTGGTTAGCGCCACAACAAGAGATCCTGGGAGATTCATGCTTCTTATCAGCAGAGGAGGCTAGATACTGGGAGAAATGGATGAACAAACAGTCACCCTCTTCTGTGTCATGTGGTCTGACTAGTACTGCAGATGCTTAAACTTCATGTGGGATAATGAAAGTACTTGGGCTATTTCCTTCCTGCATCTTCCTGTGTGGCTCCTTCCTGCACTTTTGACTTAAATGCTGTTTAATGTCATCCTTGCTGTCAGGATAGGTGAGCATCCTTCACTGTGGAGATCCAGAGGTGTTAAAAGAAAAGGACTAATAGCTGTCACTGAAGCTGACAAACTGCTGTTAAGACAGCACTAACACTTGCTTTCACATCTCTCTCCCCTCCGCAGTTAATTTCTGGTTCTGGATGGAAGTGTCTGTGTTTCCTGGTTGCATTGGAGGGGCTGGGCAACTGTCACAACTAATACAGGGAGGTCTATGAGGTTATATACCATGTAGTCAAAGAAAAAGTTACCATCTCGGACACAAGAACAACTGATTCTCTAAAAAAAGCCAAGCAGTTCTAAAGAAAAGTTAAGCTATAGGGTGCTACTCAGGGTAAACTAGACTGCTACTCCTTTCCTTCCTAATTAGTTCTCCAGATTATTAGTCTGTCACCCACATGTGAGGGACTCTACGGAAAGGTGGCCAAAACCAGACTGTGAGATGAATTATTTGGCCAGCTGGAAACAGCTTGTATGCTGCAGGCTGAGCACCCCTATCTTAGGGAGTGATGGATTCTATCACAGACTTAAGAAAAGGGACAAAATGAGGGTATATTCCTTTCCTCTCAGGATCACAACCTCTTTGCAGACTTTGCTTGTCTTCCTGCACGACATGCACTGACAGATTAAAAGTAGGCACTACGTATGGGGAGAAAGGGGATTAGGCTAATTGAGAGAGATTTTTTGGCACTGTCACAGTCAAGTGCTCAAAAAACATGAGTCTAGCAAATAAAGAAAAGCATTTTCCCTTAGAATAATGGAAGATATAATAGTTCATCACAGGTAAATATACATTTATATACTTATTGATTCCTTTTTGCCCTTGGTGCTAGACTGATAGACTATGAGATGGCTGTGGTTTGTTGGGGTTTTTTTTTGTTGTTGTTGGTTTGTTGGGTTTTTTTTGGGGGGGTGTGTGGGGGGTGTGTGTGTGTGTGTGTGTGTTTGTTTTAAACAGACCTACTGTGCTCTGCAGCTCCAGAAGGCTCCCATGGGCTGGAAGGCTTGTCCCTAGCATGGTTTACCTACAAATCCCAGGTAGGCAAAGAAAATTGACACAGACTGAGAAGCACAAGACCAACATTTTGACTTAAGATGTTCTGTGAAGAAGAAGTCCCAGGTGTTTTCAGCACAAGTTAGAGCTCTGAAAATGAAGTTAAAGCTGTCAACACTGACCAAAAATGAAAGGGGTCATGCGACAGCGTACAATGGAGATGGAAATTCCAGGGCAAACATCTTCAAAAAGTGAAAAAAGAGAGGGAGGGTGGGAGAGAGCAAGGGAGGAAGAGACAGCTTCTTTGGACATTTGGCAGTGGGGACAAAATGCCAGTCCTCAAATAAATATGTGCAGTTTACAATAGAGGTGACGAATTGGGTACAAGACAATCGACCATTTCTGGGCTGGGCAGGGGACAGGATAAACTAGCAAGAAGTATAAGGAATAGTTGAGTCCAAGAAGCTGCAGGCCACCCACGTAGATCAAATGGGAAAGCGCTAATGGGAAAGACATTTTGCAAGTTAAAACTATAAGCAATTCCTTAATCTGGGAACACAGAGCTGTAAAATAACAGCTGTACAGCAAGGCAGAACAAAGTTTTCTTCGGTGGTTGAACGAAAGGTGGTTGAATGGAAAGACACCGTCTGCTTTATCAGAAATAGGCCCTGCCAGGCCCTCAGCCAGGGCGGCTTCGTGTGGAGAAAGGCAGGGTCGCATTCCTCCGAGATGGCAACACAGCTCTGTCCCACAGGCCAGCGCAGCAGTCTTCAAAGTAACAATGAAATATTAGACGTTTTAAAAGGATTTCCCACTATATTGATGTTGTTCCCGTAACACAAGCCAAGGAGTAGGAAGGCAGCACATCAAAACACATTTGCATGCACTTGGAAACAGGCATCTCTTCTGTACCAGATAATGCTTTCTGCTGCCTGTAAAGGCAACATTTGGTCTGTGAGTCCATGGAAAATCTCCCTACAGCACCTGCAGCAAAGGCAGGATGCTAAGAAAGCAGCCTCCATTGCCGATGGCGTTTGAAGTAATCAACAAAACCCACGGGCGTGTCGAACCCTGTAGGGATGAGCACTCCGGTTCTGCCCCAGCATTCAGCCTGCCCACTTCCACTGCTATGAGGACAACACCTGGCCCTACAGTTTAGGATCACGATGAGTGGTGACACACTGGAATAAACTGCCCAGGGAAGTGTTGGAGTCACCATCCCTGGAGGTGTTCAAGGAACGTGTGGACAAGGCACTGCGGGACATGGTTTAGTGGGGATGGTGGTGTTGGCTTGATGGTTGGACTTGATGATCTTACAGGTCTTTTCCAACCTTAGTGATACTGTGACTTAGTGGCTGACCCGATGTAGAGCATAGACATGAAATACACTATGATTCGGAGTACTTGCATAGCACTCACGCGCACTTCAGTTCAGAAGTACAACTGATGTGATGCAGGCAAGATGTTGTTATGGCTGTCGCAAGGAGTTAACTATCCCTCTGTCAGTGGCACGTCTGCTTGAGAGTGAGCACTGATAACGCTCAAAACACCACAGAAGAACCTCAGGTGACAAGGTGCAGGAGGCTGCAAGCTCAGGAGCTGAAAACACTCTTTGCACTTCCCAACCATCACATTTTGTAACAGCACAAGACACAGCCACCGAGACTGTCTGCCTCTCCGCACTCTTCTTTCTGCCAGCTCAGTGTTCCCCACTATTACAGCTCTCACATTTTCTTTCAAGCTGCAGTACATGACAAATGCAAAACAGTCACAACTTCTACGGTTTTTTATCTTACAGTCTTATCGGATCTTCCAAAATCCCCTGCAAATCTTTGAAGAGTCACGAAGCAGAAAAAGACCATCATCTTGCAGCATAACAACTGACTGCTTTATGATGTAGTAGCTACTACTCAGAGACTCCCCTGAGATAAGGTGTTGGCATGCCAGAAGAGAAGGGTAGCTTGCTGAGCTCACTGATGAATTTCCTGCAGACTAGCCACATTCATACAAGAAGGCGGTGTAGATCCCTTGCTGCTTCATCAGACATTCATTTGTGGACAAGCCTGTCAATTCTTGCTATTAGAACTTCTGATTTGTGATGGAAATCAGGCTTCCAATTTTAGTTTCTTATCTTTGTAAATACTACTCTTTATTTTTCCAAAGTTATTATTCCAATACCCTTATTATTCCAGTATCCTCATTATCCCAGTGTTATTCCATATTGCTCTTCAGGAATGAGTTCTAAAGCATTCAGTAGCATCCAGATTTTTAGCTGACATAATTTGATAAATATCAAGGCTGGAAACATTTACTGATATTATTTGGTGAATCAATGCATGACAGAGATCTGAGAACGGCGTCCATTGACATCCGTTTGAGACGTGGCATATCTTTTAGCCACCCTGCCTCTTATCACCTTCAGCTGCTACCTCTGCCTTTTATTTTCAAATCCAAGAATACTGCAAAATGAAATTTAATTATGCAATAAACAGGGCACCTGTCTTGCACATGGTTTAAGTATTTACCAATGACAGTGAGGCACTGAGCTGCCTGAGCTAGAGAGAAAAACAAAAATATTACTTAAAATTGCAAGGGAAAGAGCCTACAGAAGACTGCTTAATCAATGTAATCTGGCAAAGTGCTGCATACTGGAACAGACCCTGCTCTTCAGTACTGGCTGAAGAATAGAGACAATTTTTCAAGGCTATGGACATTCTTTTAATACTAGCAAATGATGTGTTACAGCATTCTCACCACAATCAAACACAAAAGAAAAGTCAGACTTACCGCTGGATGAACCTTTTTCAATCACATGTGTGAGATGCAGGGGTAAGAAGGAGAGGGCTGTGGAAAAGCATAACAGGTACTAACCAGTTAGGAGGCAGAACAGGCACCCAGCAGTCAGCAGTTGCAAAATGGCTACGGTAAGACTGGAGCAGTTCGGCTCTGTAAAACTTAAAGGGCCAGATTTATACAAGCACACTGGGGGAAAAGCCTGTGTAAGAGCATAATTCTCCACTGGGAGAAGGCAGGCCCCAGTCCCGGAAATATTTAAGCATGTCCTTAACTCTAAGCATATGAGTACTCCTATTGACTTCAGTCTGTGTATTCCTGTACAAACAATTAAGCATATGTATGAAAGTCTTCAGGACTGTGTTTACTGACACACAAAAAGTTACCCAGGAAGGCGATGCCCTAGCATAGTGGTTGTTGCAGCTTTATCGCAAAAGGAGTGGGGTACGGTCACAGTTACTTCCCCCTCTGGTGAGTCACTCTGATTGCTGAATAGGGATAAGATAAATTCTAGAAGTCCAGAAAGAAAAAAACCCAACATTTAAAATGTGCCCTAAAAAAATCTCAAACTGTTGTGTCAAACGTTGCTCATGTATTCACTCTAATATTTCTGTGTTATTCAGTGTAACACTCATAATAGGCCCCCATCTAATTGAAGCAACTCAAAAGCACTTTAGATTGGTCAAAGCAAGTGAAAGTAACCTCAGTTACTGACTCCCCTCTCCTCTATAACTGAATCACAGAGACACAGTCAACAGAGCATCAACATTCTTGAAGCGAGAGCAGAACCACACCAATGCTCAGGCACAGGTATCTTTGTAGGCTTACCATTGGCAAAGCAACCTTATGCAGACCTGTGCTCTGCTTCAATTTTCTGCTCTTTATCAAAGCAATTACACCATTTTCCTCACCTGCAGCATTCAGTGACTTTCATGATTGATAAGCATTTCAGGTGTTAGCACTTACTCTTGCAATGACCCAGCTGGGAAGGAGACTTTAAAAGCAGAAGACACCAAAGTGGTATCAGAGGGTTTCAAGGGAGGGTCCTTTCTTGTTCTTGATGCCCAAGAGCATCACAGCATGGCTGCATAGGATAGTTGGAGCCTATACAGTGTGCCTAGCCCTTTGTGTGCTACAAAGACACCCTAAACAATGTATCTGAGGGTTCCTTTCAGGCATGCCAGGTGGCATCATGACTTCAGGACAGTCAGTAGGGTATTTCTGCAGTTATGTGATATGAATGGGCAACTAATTTTGACTCAGGCTTGCCTGAAGTGACTGTTCTATGTGGCCACAGGGATACAGCTGTTGGGTTGCTGATGGGATTTATTTTCTTATATTGAATAATTTAAGTAGTTAATTGTTGACAGAATTGAAATCCTCCTTTTTTGTGTATTTTTCTGTATGATTAGGAGTTAATCTTAGCTGTTTTCCCAATGTCATCATTTTCCTGCTGTCACTGAGTTTACTCTGTACTCTGCTCGGGTTTCCACAAATATGAAATCAACATTAGAGTCTATTGGATATGTTTTACTTCTTAAAACTTCATTAAATTTGTATCACCAAATAAAATGCTGTATATGCAATAACTCTGATTTGCACATAACCCATAAACCACTCATCTTTGATTGCCTTCAGACATAAGAGGCTATGACCTTCTCAAACACTGTAGCACCAGAGGAATTGCTTTGCAAGTTTTGTTTGCTACATCATGTTTCAGGAAACGTGGTGAGTTTTTCTCCACTAATTGAAACATCCTGAAATATTGTGAGACTCATTCTGCTCTTACTTACACCACTAATTTGTATTATTTCACAGTCATCTCAATGAGGGTGATACTAGACTCCAGTTCCCTATGCTTAATCCCAGCAGTTCCCACTTCATGTTTTGGGAGGCTGTGTGGATTGTAGTTTTTTTTTAGTGTGTCATTAGCATGATTGATTACATGTTATTAACATGTCATGAAAACTTGCCAGATGTAACTTAAAATTGGATTCTCTAATGAACATCTGGGCCTGAATCCGCTTCTTCTTATACTTTGTTCACCCTGGAGCAGCAACTCTGAAGGCAATGCGCGTTGGAGCGAGATTAGAAGGGATCCGTGGGCTGAATCCTATGCCCAAGAACAACTCTGAAGATATCGGGGTGGGGTGGCAGACATTCAACAAGTGGCAATTGGAACCTGAATTTTGCTTTTAATATGACACAATGCAAACGTTACTAAAAGGATAAGACTTCATGTATTCCATAATCAATTAATGGGGTTAGGTTTATTGTCTCAAGACTCTTTAATAATAGAAATTCAAAGGGGACTTAAGGGGACTTCTTTACACCCTGCCATTAAAACAAAGGTTCCTTGTAAGGCATTAATACAGGTGGGAAGAATTTACCATACAGGGATAAGAAAATTAGACCGGAAAAGTTCCAATGATTATTTTAAATGTCTCTGGGTGAGGTAGCAGATAAACAGGGCTAAGAAACTTCAGAGAGTTTGAAACCTTTTGCTTTCTGAGCCAGACTGCCCTTTCCAGAGACGTACTCCTAAAAAATTAGGTACCAAAAGATTTACTAGCTGGAGAGGGAAAAAGTTTTAAAATATTTTTCTTCATTGCTTTAACATGAAGCAACTCAGAGAATGTGTGTCCCTAGACATGAAGGCAGAATAAGATTATTCCATGATACAACTATGCTTTGATACAACAACTCACTTTATAGCTTGCTATAAAGTTTGGTTTAATTGTTTAAAAGCTGGATTTGTGCTCCCTTTAACATATGTAGATATAAGAATTTGGTTAAGTAAGCATGTACCTTTTTTACTGTATTGGAGCTTAAAAATTCATCTTTTGCTGTATCAGTTGCTATCATATCCCATATTAGATGCTTATACCACACAAATATACTGAAGTCTGGTGTGCAGCTTCCTGCAGCCAGGGATGTGTCAGGCAATGCTCTGCACAAAACGGAAGTGCTATTTAGCATACAATTGTCTGGTGGTTATTCTAGATTATGTGAAATTGCCTCTGCACTGTTATTATTTCCAAAGGTAAAAAAGGTTTCTGTAAAGACTGTTGGCTGAAATGCAACATGATAAGGAAGGAGATAAAGTAGTTGGCAGCAGAAACCTGTTATATTTGCACAAGTGAGGAAGCAAAAGAAGTAGCCCTGATGGAGAAAAAAAGAGATACTATAGAAGAGATTTCCTGTCTAGTGAAGACAATAGGCACTTGCTTGAGAAAGCAGAGCAGAGCAGACAACAGCAGGAGAAATGTTTCCAGTGGTTCTCACAGAATTGGAACACAGAGTTTTCTTTGGCAAATGAATTAGCTGCAAGAGCCAAATGTCTTCAGAAACAGCTTATCCTCTGGTAGCTGTCTTTTGCTTAAACTCTCTGAAAAAGCATCTGTAAAGCACTGTGAAGCATGAAGCCATTCCAAATGCAATCAGTTAGATAAGGCAGTGTTCATTCCGACTTAGCCACTTGTTCTAACAAACTTCGTAATTCAAAGCTCTGTGGAGAAGAAACTTCAGGCTGCCTGCTGCACGGCAGGACGTCATGGATTAGGTTCTTAGATACAGGCCAAGTGGTTTAGCAAGAACTCAGCCAAGATGCAAAGACCAAAGGGAAAATCCTGCTCTTAGATCTGCAGGGCTGATCTCAGACCCCCACATCTATGAAATCAGAGCGCAGGTCTACTGCTGTACGTTTTTTTCTCCTGTCTGCATTCCTGCGAGAAAGCACCGAGTGGAGAAACAGTGGTTGCTTGCAGGCAGTTTACCCACTTGTTTTCTGTATCTTATGTTTGATGGGAGGAGGGAAGAGGCTGAGGGACAAGATACATTAGTCCCTAGCATTCCACAAGAAAGAGCTTTTCTTCAAGGGCATACATCAAAGTTCCCAGATAGTCACATTTTAAATCCATTCCTTACAGGGCAATGATCTGATAGAAGATGAAAGTCTCAGGGGACACACTGGCTCATGAGAGGAAATTAATGACTGGCATGCAGCTTATACACTGCTGGTTATGTCCTTGTTTGTCAGCTACCAGCAATACAGGCAATTAGGAAAATTCAAGTCCACTTGAAGCCTGGATGCTGGTTGCCAGCTAGCCTCCGGCTGTAAGGTCACTAGCCTCCCTGCTGTATGGTCTTAGTTGACAAAAAGTCCCAGTTTTAGAGTGACTCAAACATTTTATCTCTTATAGGTTTTATATAAATGATGAAAAGCACCTGAAACACTAAAAAATAATTGCTAGAATGTCTTTATAATTACCTAAATGGCCTTGGGGTCAGGGTCATGTATTCTATTTAATTCAGTGCTGAAATATAATTTCAAGAACAGAAGCGGAAAAAAAGAAGAGTCGTCTGAACCAAGATCCTCAGGCTCCACTTAGATGAAGATTTACACATGTGCTTATCTTCACACAGTGCAAAAAACAGTATATGGTGACACTGTTTGCAAGTTTAAAATTATGTCTGGAGATTTTGTAGGATTAGACCCCTCATTAACTACTTGAAATGGAGCTTCTTTAAAAGTCTTCGTACGTTGATGCATAAAAATGAAATACATTTTTAAAATTGTGAGGAGTCCTACAGTACCCTCATGAGTAGAACAAGTCTTTTTGGAACAGATGGGCAATGAATAATAATTTCCTTATTTTCACATGTATTATAACTTTCTCTGAAATAGAGAAGTGTGAAATTAATTCTCCTTTTTAAGCTAATACTTTACATCTGTTTTATTTCCCCTCTTTTGTCCTAGCATTGTCCATCTCTATGCTAAGAAAATTTTTCAAATATGAGACACAATGATTTATGCTCTCTTTAAAGACGAAAATCCATGGAAGCTTTGTCATTTGCTGTAAGGAAATAGGAATTCACCTGAAATGTAGTTAGTTAGTTAGTTAGTTAGTTAGTTAAATTGAGGTACGCTTAGCATTTTATGGGAAGGAGACAGTGGTATCCCTGCCAGACAGACAGGGTGCTAGCTCAGGATGTAAGGGCTGCCCCCCTCACTACACCTCGGAAGACCACGTTTCTGCCTTCTCAGCATATACACACTTATCAGAACAGAAGATGTGTTCCCACTTTGCGTACTCTAACTTTCACCACTTCAGTTTGAACCTTTTCCCCTTTCCCCAGGGGACTTATAAAACAATCATGACAATAATCATACATAACTATTGTTTTTGGATACCTCTGTTTCCAAGCCATGACACTATTTTGGTAGATATTACAGTGTAATGGGAATGACTCCCCTGTAACATCGCTGTGGTCAGATTTATTTATTCAGCTCAGAGAGTGAGTGTTCAGCTCCTTCTTACCACGCACAGAACTGCCAAAACCATTCCAAAAATAACAGAGGTCACAGAATCACAGAATCACAGAATCACTACGGTTGGAAAAGACCTGTAAGATCATCAAGTCCAACCTGAAAAAAAAACCCAAAACAAAACAAAAAAAACCCAAAGAAAAAACAAAAAAAAAAAAAAACCACGCCACACAACAACAACAAGCCACAACCCACCCAACACCACACAGCACCATGTCCATCAAGCTACATCCCACAATGCCACATCCACACGCTCCTTGAATACCTCCAGGGAGGGTGACTCTACCACCTCCCTGGGCAGCCTATTCCAATGTTTCACTACTCTCTCAGTAAAGAACTTTTTCCTAATATCTAGCCTGAACCTCCCCTGGCGCAACTTGAGGCCATTTCCTCTAGTCCTGTCACTAGTCACTTGGGAGAAGAGACCAACACCCACCTCTCGGCAACCCCCTTTTAGGTAGCTGTAGAGAGCGATGAGGTCTCCCCTCAGCCTCCTCTTCTCCAGGCTAAACAACCCCAGCTCCCTCAGCCGCTCCTCATAAGGCTTGTGTTCCAGACCCCTCACCAGCTTTGTTGCCCTTCTCTGGACACGCTCCAGCACCTCAATGTCCTTCTTGGAGTGAGGGGCCCAAAACTGAACACAGTGTTCGAGGTGCGGCCTCACCAGAGCCGAGTACAGAGGCATGATCACCTCCCTGCTCCTGCTGGCCACACCATTTCTGATACAGGCCAGGATGGCGTTGGCCTTCTTGGCCACCTGGGCACACTGCTGGCTCATATTCAGCCGGCTGTCGATCAGCACCCCCAGGTCCTTTTCTGCGGGGGAGCTTTCCAGTCACTCATCCCCAAGCCTGTAGTGTTGCCTGGGGTTGTTGTGGCCAAAGTGTAGAACCCGGCTCTTGGCCTTATTGAACTTCATCCGGTTGGCCTCAGCCCATCCATCCAGCCTGTCCAGATCCCTCTGCAGAGCCTTCCTACCCTCAAGCAGATCAACACTCCCTCCCAACTTGGTGTCGTCTGCAAACTTGCTGAGGGAGCACTCTATCCCTTCATCCAGATCATCAATAAAGACATTAAACAAGACCGGTCCCAAAACTGAGCCCTGGGGGACTCCGCTTGTGACCAGCCGCCAGCTGGATTTCACCCCATTCACTACAACTCTCTGGGCTCGGCCATCCAGCCAGTTTTTTACCCAGCAAAGAGTGTACCTGTCTAAACCACAGGCTGCCAGCTTCTCTAGGAGAATACTGTGGGGAACAGTGTCAAAGGCTTTGCTGAAGTCCAGGTAGACAACATCAACAGCCTTCCCCTCATCCACTAGGCGGGTCACCTGGTCATAGAAGGAGATCAGGTTGGTCAAGCAGGACCTGCCTTTCATGAAACCTATATATGCTTAATTCTTAAGGTGAAGATACTCTGTAAAGGTTTTCAGTCAGAGTTCTGCTAAATATCCTGTATGTTCTGTCTCTTAAAAGGCACAACAAGTATTTAGGCCTGAAAGGAAACAACTGAGTATGCACATCTTGGATCACTGGGCCAGTTCCAGGTAACGTGGAAGTCAATGGAAAGACTCTCCTTGGCTTCAGTATGGTTTGGGTCAAGATTCAAGCCAAGAAAGAGTACAAAGTACTGCCATAACGTTTCCTCTCCTCTGATGGCCAAGCTTCAGAGATGATAAGGGAAGTTCTGCAGGGCTTTTGGCTTTCCTACTCAATTAGAGAGTCCATATTTGGCAATGGAAAATGGCCCTATTTAGAGCATTTTGTAAACAATGTTAGTTATAGGCAATGAATTTTTTCCACTGCCTATATATAGTTATCTGAAGCACTGTTATGTTCAGGTCAAGAGACAAAAAGTTATTTAATCTGACTTAGGTTTAATGCCACATTGAACTGCTTTAACTCACCATTGGGAAGCAGTTGTACTCCATGAGCAGTTTTAATGTGCGTGTCCCTACAGTATTTTTAAGAGCATATCTAATGTACCAAGATCAGATTATCTATCAGTAGTCAGCAAACCTAAAAGTGTAGCCCCAGGCACAGTCAGGGACCACCTTTGAAATACAGGTAATTCCACATCCCAAATGAGCTGGATACAGCTTCATGGGGTGTTGATTCTCAGTTAGGTAAGGGGGTACTTCACAGGAAGACCCAGACAGGCTGAAAGCATATAGGGCAACTGCGTGGCCACCGAGCTCATCTTAGAGTATGCCATGCTCCTGGCTGCTCCTCGGACCACGCTTGTATATACGCAGCCAGTGAGAACATCGATACTTCTTGCAAGATGAGATATACCTTGATCTGTGTAAGGATGCCAGACTTAGTGTTTTTAATGAAGAATGTTAGTCTTGAAGCAGATTTCAAAGGAATAATCACTTGCGTGAAACTACATTAAATTTTCTGTATTCCATTGCCATGACTACTGGCTGGTTATTCAAGGTTATTCGAATGATTGCTCTTTTCTCTTTAGTCACACCAAACAGGAGCTGGTATTTTCATTGTCTAAACAATAAGTCAGTCAATGTTTATTAGTAGTACTTTAGGCCTCAGAATCTGAACTAATATCCAGGGCACAAGGCATTCCACAAACATGAAAGCCTGATATATTAAATGGAAAAGACTCAAGGTGGCAGGAAAGGAACAAAATTTTTCCACACCATTATATGGAATTATAAAAGTCATTGCTGTAGGATATCACTGAGGCAAAACCCATAGATGCATTTGTATAAGAAAACTATTCATGAGGCTGGCCCTATTGACAGGTATTTAGCACAATGGCTTAGATGTTTGTTCTGGATCATGACGTCTCCAGAAGCAAGGAAAATGTTTGTGTTTCTTTTTCATCTCCCAGAGTATCTGCTGAGCCACCACTCAGTATGGGCTACTGGTCTACATGGGTTTTTTTTCAGGTTTAGTGCAGTCAGACTCACATTCAGCAGGCAGTGGTAAGTGACGTACTTGTTTGAAGACACCAGGAAACTTAGCAGCAGATCCAGCTACAGAACCACATCCTCCAAAATCCCACTGTTTTGCTATTTTGAAAATCTGGTGTTATCCAAAGGCTTGTGAGTGCATCCAGGGCTTTGGGAATCTTTTATGGATGACTAATTATTCTCCATTTGGTTACCTTACTGAATTATCCTACTTTTTGATGGTTCCGATACACAGAGTCAGAATTAACCTTGTCCTCTTTCTTATGTGGAAATACACAGAGAAGTCCTTTTCAGTCAATATGTGACTTGTTCTCTTTGACCCAACAGGAAATATTTAATATGAAGTGTCTGGGAAAAAACTGGAAGGCAGGGAAGAAGTAGAGCCACAAAACCACCATGGGAATATATGCACCTGCTTTGGTTTTCATCCAGTATCTCATGAAGTACATATAGCTTTCAACCAGGATGTGAAAGCAAGGGTTCATTACTCATCTTTCCACCCCAAAAGCATCTCACACAAAGGGTCATACCTGTTAGGATACAGAGTAATGAAAAGAGGAGGCAGTGAAGGGAAAACAGTGTTCCTCTTATTAATTCTGCATAAATATTCAGGAGAAGTGTTATTTATGCAGAACAGATCGTTGTGAGCAACAGAGAGTCACAGCATAATTTGCCTGATTGTAGCCCAAAGTAGTAGGATGTTTTGGGTGCCATCCTGAGGGATATAGGTGGGGAGTATCTCCTGAAGCAGAAAGTTTAATGATTTTTTAAAATCTTTACTCTGGGCAAATGCCCCAGGTGCTAAACACACCATAGCAACTTCCCAGCAGCAAAATGGAGTTGAACTCCTGTTTTTCTCCTGCACCTATTCTGCTTTTCAAGACAAGTTTTTTGAGAGTTTCTGATGCTGAGTCTCTTTGGTAAACTGCACCTGAATTTGCTGAATACATCAGGAATTATGGAACTGCATTTTTCACTGCACTGGCCATGCTTAAGAACAAAACCCCACTCATTTGGAGACTTCTATTAAAAAGTTAATTGCATTAAAAAAGAATATTTACTAAGGTTAAAGACCCTTGAATTAGCCAGGAAAGTAATAGTTTCATCTACGGTGGCCTATGATGCTGGCAACATCTCCTCCTCACATGCCAAAGCCCAGTTGTGGCAAACACTTTCAAAGAGAGGTTCAAGATGTTTTTGTTTCTTTCTAATTTGTCTCTGTGTGTTTGCCCTGGGCATTGCGTGTGTAGGAGATGTCAGGATTTTCTATTTCCCCTCTTGCCTAACTCTGCAGTGGGTTTGAGGTTTACTTAAGGACATACTGACCAGTTAGAAAAGATTGTTTGAGTTAAATTTTGTCAAGGTGCCCAGAATCTTTCAGAGCAATGGGTGCTGGGAGGGGGGGAAAGAAAGGGACACTGTTATTATTTATGCATGCACTCACAGCTCATTTCTGCTGTGATTTCTCAGTCTTTCATGTCTGAAATGGGCACACGCTCATGGCATGTCTTTCCTGGAGTTAACTAGGATGCTTGGCATGTAAGGCTTTAAGATAGGCCAGTTAGCTTCGACTGAAAACACCACTGAACTGTGAAGCATGTACGCACATGGAGGATCACACCATCAGTCGTAATGATCTGTAATTTATCCTACCTGTGAACGCATACCCTAATTCTCTGCATCCTGCTGGTGCAGGTTGCTCTTAAGAACTATCCCTTGCTCCCATAGGTGAACTATCCAATGCTCCTGTACTTGTCTACCCATTAGGGATCAGAAATGTTTTGTATCAACTTCCATCTATGCTGCAGTATTAAAACAATCAGAGCAGACTCTTGTCTGATATTGCAGATACATTCGTCCACATTGAAACTCCAGATCATCACGTTTTAAATGCAATAATAGTCACATCAGTGGGAATAGCAGTACCACAGGATGTCCCTTGCATGAGCTAGTGTAGAAAAAGTAAAGGCAATCAAACTACAGTTTCTTGTAAAAAAGGCTGAATGTGAACCTCTGGCTGCCTGGAATAACCAATAATGAATCCTTTTGAAATCTTGGCCATACAGTACATTGAGGCAAGGGGGAGATGTCTACCTCAGTCATCGAGGACAGGCTAGTGCTACAGAAAGGGTGATGGCCTGATTCTGGCAGCATTTCTTCACTGGGAGTGCCAGCTCAAGCAGATCGGTTCTTCTTGTGCCACCAACAGATGCCTATGGGCCTGCCCAGTGAGGTGGGCAGAGGACATCAGTTAAGTTTAAAAGAGATTTTTGAACAGCCCAGCTCAGTGTTGCAGTCCAGTTAGCTATGTAACCGCACAACCAGCACCTGAAAGGAGAGGAATTGCTTGAGTCAGCACTGCTGCCAGAAGAAATCTCAATGGAGTCATGGCCAGCAAGACAAGTGCCTTGGAGACCACATTTCTAATGAACTTACTCTCTTCTGGGAATGGTGAAAAAGAGTTCTGCCTCAGTGTCTTATTAAATATAATACTCAGCCCTGTTTACATGCAACCAGTTCTCCAGTCCATTCCTTTAATATCTTATTCTCACTCACCCTTTCATCCCAGGGAAGAAATTTAAGTTGCACAGACTCTGCCTTTCCTCTCTGAAGAAGACCTCTGCAGTCATAAAGCGGTCCTGTCTCATTCTCTTATCTCCTGTATCCTGTCCATGTCCACAGGATCTTCATGCAAGAACTATATGGCACTTCGTAATTGCTAAGAAAACAGGCCAGCACAGGGAACAAATTTTCATTCCTTCTTTCTAGAAATCGTAGTGGAAACATGTTAAATTACCACTTCTAGCTCATGCCTCCCATGGGTGAAAAGCAGCAGTAATGAGAGCACCAAACTGGGAAATGGGGGACTGAATTTCTAATACATCAGTGACAAGATGGATAGCCTTGACTCCGTATCTCAGTTCCCCACCTGTGAAGTGGGAATAGGATGATGTACAATTAAGAAGCACTGTGTTAGAACTGAGAATTGCTACGTGACTGTAAAGAGAACCTGCTAGACTCCATCAGCTGGTTCTTTGGAAGCCAATTCCCCCAAAAGAAGACACCGAGAGAGACAAGAAACTCCTGCTACCCTTTATCAGGCAATTCAGTGACACTAAGAAATCCTTATACACTAAGAAGGGCTGCCGCCGTGGACAGGTTTTAAAAAAAGATTAAAGCAGACACAGCCGCATGGAAACACAAATGACATCCGTTCAGAATTAGCTCTGCCCCTTTTATCTTCATAAGAAGCCAAGCTGAACTCCAACCTTTGGATTCTCTCGAGGCATTAGCTTTTCATTATGAATGAATGGCTGACCATGTTATGGCAGACAAATGATCGGCAGCAGGAGGGTTTACCAACATACCGTGCACTCCCACAGTCACTGAGGGGGAAGTCTAATGAGCAAATAACCTGCTGCAACTTTCTACATATTTCCTGTAATTGAGAACTCTTCTGTACTTCGTCTGGAATGCAGATGCCTGTCAGTCACGGGGTCATAAATAGGATTAAGGGCTGTTTCTGGAAAGGCAGGCAACTAGCTTTAGATGCTCCGTTGAAAATACAGATGTTTTCTGGCTGCATGGCTGTTAGGCGGTGGTATCTCCAAGTCTGTTTAAGCAGGTTTGGCTACTAGGTCTTCCCTGAGGCCGCAGTCTTGCAACTGGTGCAGATCCCTACTAGTTTTTGCCTACGCAATCCGTTGCAAGATCCAAGCATTAAAAGCTCTGTTTAGAGATATACAGCATAGAACTGACTCTCCAGCCTCTATCAAAATGATCTCCAACATCTGATTGGCACTGAGACCTTTTTTCTGTTGAGATTTGTTTCAGACCATTGCACGAAAAGGATTTAAAGTATAATCAGCCCATAAGGAGAATCCCTAAGTAACTTCCCCAAGTTACCCTGAGAAACCTGATAAAATAATATAGTCTTCTGAGAACTTTAACCTCCTCCATCCCAATTATAGCTACTGTGTGTGACAGAAATGTCTGAATAATTAATATTTACCAATATTTAGTTAGATTTTTTTGTGGCACTGGTCAATACATTTATTTCACCACTACAGTTACAAAAAGCAAATATTTCAAGAAAAGAAAGTTGTTTACCAAAAAAAGTGGGTGTTTTGGTTTGGGCTTTCGTGTTTGTGTGTGTTGCTGTTTCTTTCTTTTTTAATGCAATGTCTTATTACCAGCTGAACTGCTTATGCAGAGACTGTGAAACTTGTGTAACTTTTGTCAAAGTAACATGACCACTTATGGTAACTGACAGGCTCTGCCTCACGGCTTTGCTGTTCTTCTGTTTGTCCTTTCACTTCCATATCTATATTAGAACTTATTTCTCTTGTCGGTAGAAGCTATTTCTCCTGTCAGTAAATCTTCTTATTTTAGGAATGTTACAAAAGAGCCTTAAGATCCCAACCAGGATCAGGGTTGGTGAGCCACTTCATAAGCACGCAGAAACAATCCTTGCCCCAAAAAGCACTTCAAATCTCAATAGCCAGGATACAAAAAGTATAGGATGAGAGCTACTGCAGTGAAGCAACTTCCTCAAGGTCACACAGGAGATCAGTGACCGGACCAGGAATAAAACCTTCACCTCCTACACCTCTCTGCTGTGCTTTATTTTCCTTTAGTAGAAAGGAGTCAGTGTTGAAGCTTATTGATTTCATTCAAGGCAAATTCCACTGGATTTCACCATAATGAAGGTAGGGAGAGGGGTTATACCCACTTTAATCTGTCTACCAAAGCTTAAAAAAACCTTGCATGGAATGCAGCTGAGTACAAAACCCTTCCATTTCAGCACCTTATTCAGGATATGCAAACCAGATGGAAGTCTATGTACTACATGATTAAATGTACTTTAGATCAGAAAGGAGCAATCACCAAAATCGTCCAAAGCAATGATATGAGAGAGGTCATTGTCTTCCATTCATCTATGCTAAGGTCACAAAAGCCTCCACAGAGATAAGGGAATGTGGTCAGTGCCCTGAAAGGCTGACACACTAATTACAGACAGAACAAAGGGACCAGGGGATAAAGCACAAGCTAGGGTAAAGGAATGACGCAGGGTGATGAGGATAAGGCCACAAGGTTATTCAGCAGAGACATGCTCAACAAGGCTGCCCGTGTCTCCTGCCAACGTTGGGTTGATCCTAGTGCAGACAAGGTTCTGCCTCTTTGGGGATATCATTGTGAAGTGACCATACCCAAATGCACTCTTTTGTCACAGGACACAGAAGAAGGTTTCAGAGGAATAGTTCATTCTGTTGAGTAGTGTTCCCGTATTCTGAGATCACTGCCTATCTCTAAGTCATAGCCAATCTCTCTCTCACACACACACAGATATATACTGCAATAAAAAAAGATGTTCTACCTGACTGCCAGCCCTGCTTGTGGATTTTATTTCCAGACAGTGTATCACCCTCAGCACAAATTCGTATTTTTCAGGTAAAACACACTTAACAAGAATGTTGAGTTGGCAGCTGAAAGTGGAGGTGAGTATTACCATAAAACCCTTGTATTTTCCGTTATTACATTTTACATTACGAAACATAAAACTATTCAAATTTTGGAAGCTGAAACATTTGGATGAGTTTTATCTTGAAACAAAAAGAGAGACTGACATGCTTGCAAGTTTTTCTCCTCACACTGTTTTTTTCCAAAGCATCATTCAAACCACCACGAAGAATGGCTCTATTTTGGCTAAGTTAAAAATTCTATCAAGGATGTGCCAGCCAGAGCAAACCTAGTTCAGTTTAATGTCCTGTTTCTCTCTCTTTCCCTAACATTACATTTGCCTCAGCAACATCCTGCAGCAATCAATTCCACTTGTCATACACACTTGCACAGGCAAAAGGGAGTCTTAAATTAGTACAGGACATAAAGTACTTCATACAAAGGGACTTTATTAACCACTGGTCTCCTAGGTGTTTCCAGCACACAACTAACAGCAATGAGGCTTAAGACATGTCCAGGCTGTTGCCAACAGCAGAATGGGATTGACACTTAGATACCTCAAGTAGTTAATCAGAGGCTTTGAGACATGCCACAAGATGGGCAGCAGAGCAGGACCAGCCCCAGCTTCAGAAGCCCCCAGTCCTCATTGCCAGAGTCTCAAATTTCCCCAAAAGCTCAACATTTTCTTTCCTTTGCCCAGCTGGACTCCCACAGCCATGAGGACACTGAAAGTCTATTACTTTGGGTCTGCCAAAGCCCAACATTTGTCCCTTGGGTTAGGAGATCTGTGGACTAAATAGGTGTCATATTTGTCCCGTCACTTTGTGACCACAGTAACACCTTGTGATATTGGCCAGCAGGTCTGTAAAAAATATTTTGATGCCTAAAAACACACATGGAATTAGCCAAAACGACCAAGTTATCTAAGATCCAGTGCCACAAAAACCATATTCCTCTGTCTCTGGGGAGGTAAAAAACCTGAGAAGTTTGACTTAGGAAAAAAAGCAAAGAAAATAAAGCTTGACCCTCTCTGATTTTCAGTCCTGAGCGGTGTTTGAGTTCATTAAAGAGAACACTCACAGAATCTTTAATCTCATCATTTTTCTCCTGTTTATGGAGTATTTGACTATAAGCTTTTCTCTTTTTATTCTTTCCCTCAGCTTTCTGTATCAAATGTCACAGATTTTTCACCCTCCATGTCTGTGCACCACCCGGCTCACATCTATACTGAACTACATTGACTGAAATCCCATAGGCATGCACATACCCACAAGCTTCTCACGTACCCACTCTCCTCCCGGGATGTCTGTTACCTGAGGTGATGTGCTTGGGCAATCATCTAAATTCCTCCTTCCATCTTTGCTGTGAAGCTGTATCTGCTGTGGGAGAATCAGCTCCTCAGAGAAACAGCACTCACCATCCCCATACATTTCACATCCCCTGTGGCATCAGGTCTGGAAAACTCAGTTTTCCAGGACTTTTCTCCTTTTTGCTTCCTCCCAGCTCCATCACCTTCCTCCCTTCCTTCTCTTCCTATGGCAGAAGCAGCTGTGCTGTAACTTCTCACCTGTAAAGCTGTAAAATTCAGTTTCGGGCAATATTGCCAGGAAGCCCTCAGCTGACTCAGACTGCAAAATGTGTTATTTACAGCACTGTGCAGACAGAAAATTGGGCAAAAAGGAGAGACAAACAACTCTATTCAGCTGCCTTATGGACTTGTCTCTGTCCATTTGAGCTCTCCAAGCATAGCCCAGCTCACTCCCAGCTCTCTGTATGGAAAATCACAGGTCTCCCACAGGACTTGTGACAAATCAGACAGCCCCATGAGGATGTTTCCAATAGCCCAGAACATCTCCAGGCAGCAGAACTTGATTGTATGGGGGGTAAGTGAGTTGTTCCTGAAGTGACTCTTCTCACTTCTGATAACAGCTGGGTGTGAACCTGAGCTTCCCATGCCAACGTTTCAGTCATAAACCACGGGGCAAAACAGGAGCCCTGGAGAAAGGCTCCTTTTGAAGAGATGCTTTATTTGTAAACAATGGAAATCTAATGACTCAACCATCAGGAGGGATGGCCCAAGGTAGAAAAGATTGGTGATAGTCGCCAAAGTTGTGTCATGGAGGTACATGAAGGAAAATAAGAGGACAAAGGGAAAATTAATAATTTATGTATTTGATAGGAACAGGACCCGGGGCAATGCAGCTCTTTCAGCAGTCCTGCATGTATGTTCATGAACTGTCTGTACCAAGAGATTGGCAAAGAGTAAATACATTAAATCTCCGAAGGACTGAAGGTAACATAGACCTCACTGTGTTTCCTGGCCTCCAGGCAACACATTTTCAAAATCAAAAGTGCTGCCTGATGCCAGCCCTGTCTGACAGTAGACTCGGTTAAAAGCCCATTGAATTTCCTTCACAAGGCTTTCCTGAGCTTGGGGGTGCGCCCTGAAAGTGGATGATGGCTGTGTTTTCAGCTGTCCTACCTGTGAACACCAAAACACCTACTACCACTTTAGAGACAACTGGGATATAAATGACGTTAGCACTGGTACTCAAGAGCAGCGGGAGGGCCTTCAGGGAGCAGAGTGATGTATTTGGGAAGGGTATTAGGTGAAGCATTCTCTCTGTCATATCACGGACATGGAGAAAAATGCATCCATCATGAGACTCATCAATGGGCAGTAATCAATTTGGGGCTGTATAATTATTTTGAAAGGGCTGTATAACTATTTTGGAGAATAATTCCCCCCTCCAGAGGAAAAGTCCATGCAAAAGTCACAGATGAGCCCAACCACTATATGCCATTTTTCAAATTACCAAAGGAAAGGAAAAACAATGAAGAAGGATCATAGACTGATCCTGTCGTGCTATGGCATCTTTCTAGTCTCTGTAGCTAAGGAAAACACATTCTTATTACATTCAAGAAGCACACTGCTTGTGCTGCCAGTGCAAAATGTGGCTAACATTAGAGATTTTTTCCCTAAGGCAGTTTGGGCCCCTGCCTCAGCTTCTTACCCTCTAGCAAGCTCTCTGATTTGCACCATTCTTCCTTAATAAACACAATATTAGAGCATCGAGCTGACATGGTCTGTTGATCCCAATATCTATGTGTTTCCATTCAGAGCTGGCTTGGGTACCTCTGCCTGGCACTGCAACATAGGGTTGTGCAGTTTCCTGCGGGGAAAAAAAGGGGTTTTTTTTGTTATCATTCCCTGTTGTTTCTTGGTTGTAAACTCATGGCAAGGACTTTGTTTGGTTGTGAGCACAACATACTCCTAAGCTAAGATCACTGCTGCCGGAGAACAAATGAAAAATTGTCCCAAAAATGGGTATGTGAAATATCGCTCAAGGATCTCCACTTCCCTGACACTAAGATATAAACACTGAAGACTTAAAGAGCAAGTAGTTTTGGAGGAGGGTGAACGAGCTCATGAGAGGTAAAGTGAGCTGATCGAAAGCATGATATTCCACAGTGATGAGCTTTATAGAAGGGCGTAGAGAGGTTAAAGGCTCTGGAAAATCCAAAACCTAAGATTATTCTAACTGTCCACCTGATAAGGGTTTCTTTCGACCATTTAAAAATATAAAATAATATAAATGGAAAGAGGAAGGTACTAAGTTCTCCATGTCTTACATCTAAGGTAGCACATTTTGCACAGCACTCAAAATTTTTCCTTTCTAGAACCGCAGTGGATATACAGTTAAGCGCTCTCAAGTGGATGAAAATTGGATGAAGTACCACAAGCGATGGGCAAAATATTTTTCTGGCACTGTTTCAAGCTCAGAAGAAGCATGTAATTAGCTACCAGAAACTTGGGCTTGCTAATTTTCTGATTAATTAAATATAACACACATTAGTATTATCTGTACACTTAGGATGCAGTTAGATTTTGACCTTAGCTATAGGGTTTCCCACATCTCTTCCACTGGCTTTTCTTTTCTTTTTCTCCCCGCTGGCTGCCTGCACTGGTAGCTGGTAAATTTAGAGGTGAAGAACAGCTCAAAAGATCCAGGGAGTTCTGTACCATCCTGCCTTCAGCTCTTGCAGTACTTTGTCTCAAAATCCACAGAGGTGGCTTTCCTTCCTACTGTCGCGCACTTGCGTTACTAAACCAGGAGCCAAAGCCCGTATTCTTTTATACAAATGGACAATCAAAAGCGTGCTCTCTCTGGGTGTTTTGCCTGAGTCCTGATGCATCTGTTCCCCATTTTTATACACATCTTTACCACTATAGCTCTGCTCTGGCTTTACCAGTGACTGTCACATATTCTGGCCACCTGGCACCTGTTTTCCTCCTTAGTTTCAACTTGGGTCACTTTACACAGCTCATAATCTGCATGTATCTGGGGGAGGCTGGTGGTTGTGGGCGGCTGGGAGGACAAGACTGTAACTCAGGAGGAGAAAATCTTGCAGTTGTTTGAAGGATGGGAGGGCAGGCCTTTATCCTGCATCAAAGAGGATGGCTTTGAATGGAAACTCAACTTCTCATTTTAAATATTCCTTTGAACTGGGGAATGACACACATACCCCATTCCTAAGAATAGCATCCTTTTATAATTTTTTTTTTTTAGTTCTGAAGAAAACTATTTCTGCCCAAGCATGGTATCTACTTCACTTTTAGCATTGAAGATTATTTATATCAGAAATTCAGATTCAGGAAAGAAAAGAGGGAATTGATCTCACTGAAATGGATTCCTAGGTGAATACCTCTACTGACTTATTTTACCCCTTTCATTTCAGCTCTGTGTTGAAGGTAATGATGTCCTCATTGCCTCTCCTTACTGCCCTTTGGTTCACACTGCAGTATGGTCTCACAGCACACAAATAGGATTACTTTTGGAGGAAACTAACCTGGAATAGGCATCCAGAACTATACCATTATATTAAGTCTGTGATGCTAGGAATATGTAAAATGTTGTAAGAATGGGGGATGACACTGCCTACGCCTACATGAGCAAGCAGTACAGACCATGGAAGCAGATTAGTAGAGAGAAGCAGTGAGTGCTGTAGCCCAGATTCCCACCTTATACCCATTTGAGAGATGGGTAACTTCAGACTACTTCCGGAGAACCAAACATGTTTGTATTATTACAAAATTAGCCAGCTTTTGTGGTATCTGAGTGTACTGAATGACCACATGGTCAAAATCTTGAAACTACGGTTAGTAATAAATTATCATCCCCTTCACGAACATCTATGCGTAAGCAATGCCTATTTTTTTCTCATCGTCCTGGTATATTTTAAGAAAATATGATGGTTAATTGAAAATAGATATTTTTTCCATATGGCTTGGAACAAAGTTTTGGATAAACAGAAGACCGAACCGTCTGGAAACAACAGATGGCACTGTTTTAAAGATGAAGAGATGAAAGCTTGGATAACCAGTGCTGAACATCAGTAGTAACATATGATGGAGGCAATACGCTTACATCTGGGAATTTAGCTCTACCATAATTCTACGGGACGCACATGTGGTCAAAGCAGAGACTTTTTTAAAAATGAAAAGGAGGAAAGTAAGCTACCTGTCGTATTCCAGCAGCCAGATGCACAGTCTCCTTGCATTTAATTTCAATAGTATCACTTCTGGCTGTAAATAATGTTCCCAGATCAATTAGCAGATGCAGAAGGGGTTATACTACCAGTGCGAAGGCTTAACCTGTTTCTATTACCTATTTACTTAAAATCATGGGAGAAACATTCAAAAGAGGATAGGAATGGGAAATGTAAAAGGAACATAGAAAGATTCAAATGCATGTGATAAATACGGTATGTAATAAATAAATAAATAAATAACCTACTCCATCCTTTTACATGTACCATAATCGGGCATTTGTCCATAACTAGTTACCATGTAATATAATATATTTACCACGCATTTAGCTATGATTAAAAGGCCTATTTCCTTGAGACTTTGAGACGAGTGTAGATTCATTTGAGTAACACCACACATGGAAAAGGGAGAGTTGTTCCCAATTTTTAGAGCAAGTTATGTTAATATTGAAAGGATACCCCAAGCCAGCTCAAGGGCTGGTTGGAGTAACACTTCCTTCCCTCGATTTAACACTCAGTGCCATTTTTTAATCATTTTTTGTGGGATAGGTAACATTTTACAGAGAAACTTCTAAGGCAGAGAAGGAAACAATCCGCCTTTTACAATTCTCTCTGATAATTTGTATTTATTTTTGGAGATGGGAGAAATGGAGGGGGGGAAAACTCACAGAAACAAATCAAACGAAAGGATCTGAGATAAAGACAAGAGAGTAATTTGCTTTAAATCTTCTTACTTGCATTTACAACAGGAGACGTCTTTCAGTTGCCCCAGGCTAAGGATCTGACCTATACTATACTTTCTGTCAAGAGTATCAGAGTATTAATGTATACTTAGTATACACGTATAGAAATGGTATCTTGAGAAATAGAGCTAAGTCCTCTAAGACTATGCCAAGAGGAATAGGGAAGAGGGAAAAATATCATTGCCATTCGCTTTCAAAACTTCTATGAGTTCAGCCTAAGATGGGCCGATACTGTCATGCTTACAGCAGAAGCAATGTCAAAAATCAGATATTGGACTTCCTTGTAGGTAGAGGTTCAGCTTCTCCAGGCAACGGCTCATTCAACAAGCACTTTTGTCCCCAAAGTGCCACATACAACACCCCTGGCAGCCCACCGGCAAATGTCCAGTTCTGCTGGTGTGGATAATACTCTCCAACTCCTTTTCTCACATGCACTGGCATCGGGATTCTGGGGATAACACAAGGCAGATGTGCAAAGGGGAAGGAAAAAAAATCTTTCTGTGCCTTTTTGTGCTTTCTACAGCTCAGTAATGCAGGCTAGCTCTGTTTCTGTCTCAGAAGGGCTGGGCACAAAATGTCCTTTTGAGCCTCATCCTTCTGGTCAGAGGCAGAAACAAAGCTATCATGCGTTACTGGTATTTCTATTCCTATTTTATTATGTAGGCTTCACTTTCAGTTTTGAGAACCAATTCCTTCCTCTGTCTCTGTACATAGACTGTTAAAACACAGTCCACCACTCTCGTAGCTGGACGCTTGAGTTAAGCCACAGCAGGAGATCTGTTCTCACTCTTATTTTAAGTACAGAATGGTTTTCGAGAATGTGCAAGTTCGTGCAGTTATAGCTTTATGCAATAGTCATATGATTATCATTAATACATTTCAGTGTTCACATTAAAAGAAATTATCTTAAAATGCAGTATGTCTTACCCATACTTTTTCTCCAGTAGAGCTAAGATGTTGAAGATGTTTTAATTGGGTTTTTTTTCTTTAGCATTCTTGGATTTATTTTATATTTCACAGTAATTTTTTAATTTCCTGGACTTGAAATGCATGGCTTTTTTGATCATTACAGTGTTTTCATAAAACCTTTTATTTATGTGTTGCTGGTATAGACTCCCAAACCTCCTCCCAGCTTCATGTAGCTTTGTGTCTGGGAATCACACAAACCATGGATATACACAAGCACATACCAAAAAAACCAACCTTCCTGAACAGTAGTGTTAGAAAATTCAGTAACAGTACAGATTTACTGTTAGTAGCAAACTGTACTGCAGATAGAAGTAAAATTTGTATTTTAAAAGAAACTCGTGTGCAAGTGCAATGTTGTATTGTAGCCTGTTCTGCATTTAATGATCACCGAGTGCTACACAGGCATTTTGCACACTTATATCTCACCTTCACTTTGGGTTTCGTTTTATCTCATTTACAGAACTGGAGTCATTCTTCAAAGTTAACTGACGTTACCCCGGGTTTACACAGAAAGGGAGCAGGAACAGATGGGGAGTGTGTCTCAGCAGTGACAGAGAGAATGGGATCTGGATTTTCTTACCGGATTTTTGAGTGAGAGTCTCCTCTCACCTCTGTTTTGTTTATGCAGGTGATTTATGTTCTCCTCTGAGAGAGGAGAACAGGTGGTCACTAAAAAGGGGTGTCTGGTCTTCATATCCATGATGCTATACTGAGAAACCATGCGTTGCCTTCAGCATATGCATGTTTTAAGCCATTTACTAGCTGTTGGAATGAAACCCATTAGGCTTTAGGCAAACCTTGTTAGCAACATCATAAGGGCAGAGGATCCGCTGGGCTGCCTGGATGGTTTGAAGAGCAAGACTGTGACTAATTGATTTCCTCAGGATCAGATTAGAGATGATAATTGCATCTCTCTTTAAAATAAAGAGAAAAATCCTCCAGCAAATGCAGTCTTGCCAGTAGAGCTGAAATATCTAATTTTTTTGCTAGGAATCAAAGAGCCTTTTCCTCTTTCAAACAGGTGAAATCAGGTGTGAGCCCCTTGCAGTCAAAGGAGTTGCACCAGCAACAAAGAAAGGTATTTGTAAGATAAGGCAGGCCCCAAACATCAGGATTTACAAGGTATTACTACTCAGATGACATTCAGACTTTGCATTAGCATCAGCTATATCTCCTTTTATCCACTAGTTGTGTAATTCATTCAAAAGAGCAAACAGATTGGTTTCATCTGTTACATGTTGCATGGGCCAAACCCCAGGAAAATATTTCCCTTGGCTCATCCCAAGAAAAACATTCACACACGCTGTTTATTTTGATATTCTCAAATACTACTTTTTTTGTATGTTTTAGCTTGATATTCCTTTAAACTTGCTCTTCTGATTCCTTGTCCCTTTGGTATCTCTTAATTAGACCTGGTGACTAATTCAGAAGGAATTATTTATTTAACAAATCCCATGCTTTCCTATCACAAAGCATCTACAAGCAAAACACTTTTTTTTTCCCCCAAGTTGGTATTAATTAAAAATTATTTACAGACATGCAGAGCAGAATTCTTGTTCTGTAGCTTTCCTATTGTGCTTCTTCAAGATGTGCCATCAGTAGTATTCTGTTAGGATGTGTTCTGCAAGACAGTGATGCCTGAATGACTGACATGGGTAGCTATGAGACAGCTTGGAACGGAAAATGTTTATGTCCAGACATAGACTCTTCTACAAATATAGACTAATTAATAATGTCAAACTTCTCTCTGTTCTTCACACAAATCTCTCGCTCACTGTTTTGTTTTCCCAGTCGCGGACAGAAGATATGGTCCTGTACAGCTTGGGAAGGTCTCCATGCAGTTGTTTGACCTTGCAGTGGCAGCCAACAGCTGCAAAACACAACGTGAGCACAGTCTCCTGTCTCCCTGTCTCTCTTCCTTTGCTGATATGCTGGCTCTCGTCACTCAGATGTCTTCTACTTTTACTGAAGGGAAAGGGGGAGGGAAAGAGAGAGGAGAGGAGAACTGTGGTTACTTCTTCGTATCAGGTATCCACACTCGTCGTGTTGCCCCTGAGATACATGAATGCATACAAATGAGTATCTGGATACGCACCCGGAGCATGGGCTGGTATGTGGGAACATCCCTATACCTTTCCATCAACTTTCTCATACACCCTGCTCCGGATGCCGCCCAAGGGGAGAACAGACCTCTCCGCGCTCTCTGTGTTGGTGGCCCACACGTGCTGGAGGACCACACCAGACCTCCAGGACACACCTGAGTAAAGGGTTGTTTTGTAGGAGCCAAGGGAGTCATTGCCTTTTCCCAGGATTTTGAACCTAATGAAGGAGAAGAAATTGGTACAAAAGCTGACTTTTTTATCAAAAGAAAGAGAAAATAGGAAACCATAACAACCTGCTGGCGTTACCTGCAGCAGGAAGCACCACTGCTGTCTATAAGGCGCTACCGGGACAGACCTTTCTATGCTGGTGCTGATGCAAGCCTGACTTCACGTGTACATCCGTCCACGTGTCCATACGGTCAGAAATCACAGCGGAGTACCTTGAAGCTAAGGCAGCCCCAGAAGCACGTCTCTGAAAGGAGGTAACAAATGGCTCCTCATGGCACCCCTGACACCCACTTGCTGGCCCTGGGATGGGGGAGCATCAGGGGATGCTCCACCTGAATCGCCAGTTGCAGCCTGGCCAGCCGCGGCTTGGAGGCAGCCTTGCAGTCAAGCACCAGCACCTCTCCCTGTTCGGGTCCTCCCATCTGACAATCACGGGCAGACAAAAAGTCTCCATCAAAAACGCCTTTTAAAAAGGAGGCAGTTTTAAAGGAGTTTAGCATCTTTGCAATGTTTTTCTTGTTGGGTTTTTTTCCTAAATTATTTTTTAAGGAAATTGACCACAAATTTTAATGTCGTTTTCAGAATAGCTTCTTCAGTTCAATTTTGGCAAAGAAACTCAGGAAACTGCAGCGAGATGATGCTGGAAAGTGAGGTCAAGCTGACCATCGCTGCCAAAAGATTTCTGTGGAAATTGCATAGACAATACCTGCCGGTGGAGATGATCACATAGGGCTTAGAAATGATCACGCAGGGCTGCGTCTCAGTTTTAGGAGTTAGGGAAGAAGAAAAAAGAAGAGGGGCTGACATCCCCTGAGCCTGGAAGAGGAAGGAGACCCTCCTCCTCACTGTCAGCAGGGGAAGGAGCCGCACTCGCAGATGTTCCCCCTTCCCTTAAGCTGGGTGTCACAGACTTCCTGGGCTGGTGACGGGACACAGGCCTCGCGGATGTTGCTGGCCGGCTGCCGGAGGCTTCTGTGATAAATAGGTCTGGTTAAAAAAAAAATAAAAAAATCACTGATTCAACTGAGAGCTCTTCTCATTCATTTTCACCAAAACAAGTGTTGTTTCTTTTTTTTTTCTAGAAGATGATAACTTGGGGGGGGAAGGGAAAGAAAAAAAAAAAGGAACAGTCATTTCATCCCAAATGAAGAACTCGGGATTATTCTGGCTCCTGAGGTGCCGCGGTGTCTCCCAGGAGCTGCGGCTCAGCTGGCTTGCGCCTGTGCAGGGCCTCCGGCCGCGTTTCCTGCAGCACGTGGTGCTCGCCCTGATGCACGGCCCGTTTGTAAACAAGGTGACATACAGCACATACAGAGTCAGAAGAGAGAAGCAGTGGAAAATAAAAGGCTGAAGATCGTATGGGATATGTAAAGCTTGTCTTATTTAATACTTCTTCACAACATTAGGTTTTGTTGAAGGATTAAGCTGTCCTAATCTCCACTAAAGCCAAGAGAATAACAAGCCAGTTATAATTAATCTATTTTCTTGGCTTTGCAGAAAATCCCAAGTGGTTATTTTTCTTCATCTACTAAGCCAATTAACAAAAAAAAACCCCTCCTGTCAGTGTCAGTTATGTGAAAAGTATTTCTGACTGAACTTGAATCTATGGAGTAGCTTTCAAAGTGCTTTCTCCTCTGATGGTTTGAGGCATGTTTTATGAACGTGTGTGCATTTCATGTCCTGCCTCATGAACTTGTCCAACTCCTTTAAGTACCCTAGGTATGTGGCATTGTTTTCCTTCTGCTTTCTTGCTCCATCTACTGGAACCAGTTCTCCATGGCATTTGAGTGAACGAGTCATATGATGAGTATATTTATTTATTCTTGTTAAAAAAACCCTAACCTCTTAATGCAGTCTTTACAATTGATTTATTTTCGTTTTATAATGAAGCGCACATTTTGTAAACTAAATCTCCCACTTTTTCAGGCTCCTATTGAGAGCCCTGACGGTAAGAATACTCTTAGAGGTCTAAATGCCCTCACAGGTTCACATTCTTGCTGATCTTCAGTGTTTCCAAACTCTTATGAAAATATGTTGTTGTTTCTCAAAAGATTAGATGTAGCAAAACAACAAGTAAAGACCCTCTCCCAGTGTCAACACAAGGATGTTTTGTGGAATCAGCTGAGATTTGAATTGTACCAGTCACATGTAACTGTCTTTTATAAAATCAGAATTAAAAAAAAAGAGCTTCAGAAGAGGTGGAAAAGGAGCTAAAACATTAGGTGCCAGAGGAAAGCTTACACCGCACCTGTAAGTTTCAAGATAACTTCATTGTCTCAGTTGTTTGTCCCTTATTTAAAGAAGTGGCTACTGGAAATGTTTTTGGAAAACAATCCTATTAAGAATTGGCTTGTTAGGATAATGCTAACTTTCTGTTCTCTCTGCATTTGTGCAGTTAAAACCGCCACAGTTTTTGTCTTGAATTTCTGCTGTCTTTTGTGCATAAAATTCAGCAGAGTAGTCAGGAATCACTCAAGAAACAGACTTTACCTTGTGGGTCAGATTCAGGTAGGACTGTGATTTGTTCCTGTAATTTCCCTTTAAGCAGAGAACAGTTTGTTCCCCTACCTGTGAATTTCAAGTGAAACTGTTAAGACTAGTGAAATATAAGTATTTTTGTCAAGGCTCATCTAGTATTAGCATTAGTAGTCAATGAAAGAAAACCAATTTATACTGAATGAACCAAGATATTTTATGCAGTCAAATTTAGAAATGCTGGCACTAGTGAGTCTTCTCCTCTGACCCTGTTATGGTAGTTGGAGCTCCAGCAAAGGATGAGGCTATGGGCTGCAATACGATATTGGTAAGTTCTGAAAAGCACGTGTCTACCAGCAAACAGCATGCAGAGACCTTTGTTCGAACAGCGTTACTCTCACAGCTTCATGGGCCTATTCTCCTGCTCCCCTGGTTCCACCTCCCTGGCTAGCTTCTTTCTAGCATAAAAGGCACAACTTCCATTCTCAGAACAGTCTTTCCCAAAAATGCGTAGTTCAGCTACAGGGCTGCAACAGCCTTTCCAAGTTGATGGATCGCATTGCTTCCTTGTTTATTTTCTCCCTGAATTTACTGAAATCAAACACTATAGCATGGGATCATAGGCACCCTATCCCCAGAACTTGTGTATCTTACATAACCTACATAGATTTAACTGGATTATGGCTCAGTATTCCCAGATTCTTACCTATCTTATATCATTTATAACAGTATTGTGTACTACCTCCTCTTTCATCAGAATAGCATTGATAAAATAATTATTCTTTTAATTCTTTATACATTTCAAGGATGATAGTTTTCAAAAGTGAATCATAGTTGTGTCTGCCTTAAATCCATGCCAGGTGGAAGCACAGACTGATAACTGTTCTGAAAATCAAGTTTACTAAAGCCAGCCCTAACAAGACATCAGTATGAACGTAGACAAAATTGCTAGTCAGCTTAGAAGGGTAATCCAATCTCTGGAAAATGTAGGGTCAAATCCCAAACTGCTGACTGCCCACATTTTCCATAGCATTGAGATAGTGGGACTCACTGAAGACCATAGCAATGGAAGGGTTTGCTGTGGATGCATTTTTTTCACGGCTGTCACATTTCTCTATCTAACTTTCCTACATTTGGTTGAAAGCTGCATGCAGAGTTGCATAGAAGAAACACTCTCTCAACAAGGGGGTACTGAAGCCAAAAGAAAGACTTCCACTGATTCCAGTGAGGTTTGAGTCTGATGATCTTGTCTCAGGTGGCCACATTAGAGGCAGACATAATATAATCCCATGATGGTAATCATTTTGCTCATTAAAACTGTTATCTGTAGAACTAGGACATCAATGGGAATAGCTTAGAAAATGCTGTACGTGTGAGTAGAAGGGTCATTGTTAGCGACTTAAGAATCAGGAAAAGTAAAGCTGCAGGATTGTGCTGACAAGCAGACTGAAAATACACATAAAAAGATTTCATTAGATCATTATGTATGAATAAAGTGTATTATCGGGCTGTCTCAGGAGTTGTTAGGGAATCTGATTGATTTTAACAATTCCATTGGCAGTGTGAAAGAGGCAGTAAGGCAGCCTGTTAATTAATGCAATGATTAATAATTTAATAGTCAATTCATAATTGAGTACATTTACAGATGAAGGGTAAAGGATGGGAACTGTAGGGAATATTCAGAGTTTTGGTAGCACTGAGGGATTTAGGAAGGGTTGAAACACACTTAGAAAATAACTAAAGCAGAACCTTCCTCAAAAAGGCTGTACATAGGGCATACAGAATAGTTATTTTCATCTTAGAAATATACCTCAACCTCCATTGCCTGTGGGCCTTTCAGGTGAACCACATACCAATGTCCTTTACAAGGTAAGAAGTGGGAGTTCAGGTGTACATCCTCTTCCTCTCTCCGTACCTCTAAGTTCAGTAAAGGCACTTTCTACTGGTATATCTGAAAATCTTGTGTTACTGGGCACGTGAGATGTCTTAACCAGTATACGGTGTGGAGGAATTTACCTACAAGAATAAGTCACAAACAAAACTGGTTTACATTTTCTTCTCAAAAGCAAAAGAATTAGACCAGACGGGGAATAGGAAGACCATCTGTGCCTAATTAAAGGGTGAGACTGCATAACAGCAACAGATGTTATATTATTGTAGTCAGAAGAGTTTATTGCTAACAGTGGTAAATATTGTGCATGTTGAGTTGGATATTTCCAAGCAATAATTTAACAGACCTACTTCCACATAGGCTACCCTTTTCTTCCTGGACTACATTTCATTAGTTTTTGGTGTCATGAAAGGTCAAACTGCAGAAGAGGTCTAGATAGCAATATTTTCTACATACTGAGAATGCTGAGGACTGAAAAGCCAATGATACCCGTTGCAAAAAGGCATCTAGTGCTGATGATTAAAAAAACAGGCAAGTCTGTGTGAAGAAGACATGACAGAAAGGGCTAACATTCCTGCAGCTTCACTCAGTTCCTGAACGCCCTCTTTAAAACTAGAGATAACCACCGTGAGAGGTTCATCTGGCTGCGTGGATCGGATGGATTCTGTGACTGAATGGCGTTTAAGTTCACAGCGTGACGCAAGAGGAGGGACCCCCTTCGATCTGGGTCAATTTTTTCTCGTGAATAACTTAGGCAAGCTGTTTGAAACTACCCTGCACCAATAGTCCAGAGAAGTTGTGGTATGTGGAGCAGCAAACTCTTTCAGTTGCCATGAGCTTCTGCTGGCCACAGAGGTGAACACACCTTATGTTGCCTAATAATTACAAGGTTATACGCAGTTATATCTGTGTTAAGGCTTTATACAAGGCTCATTCCTCCATCTTGTTACTTCCTATTCTCACCGTTCTGATTTGATGTGCAATTATGTACACTCCTATTTAATGCGACTCCACATGAAGCCCAGAGTGTGGATTTGGTGTTTTGTGACTACATGTAGTACTCAGTGTGGTATTAACTACTCACGTACAAAGGGATATGGGGTTTTGTTTGTTTGTTTGTTTTACTTGGGCTTTTTACTTACTTCAGAGTTGGAGCAATCCAAAGGGCTATGAAATTCTGAATTAAATGTGCAGGAACATCTATGCAAATTTTTTTCTCTGCTTACTTTTTGCCTTTTTTTGCAGACATTTTAGCTCGTTTTCATTGCTGAAGCAAGGAATGACAATAGATCACAGGTTTTATTACCGCTTTGTGTTTCTGCTTGCATCCCTGCTCTCTTCTTCCCTAGAGAGAGCTTTCCATGCACGTCTCTTGAAACACTCATGCTCTGCTTCTGAGACACAAGTTATGGTAAGGGGGTGCTTTGTGGGTAGACTTACAAGTATCATGCTGATAAAAAGGGATCAGATAAAGTCTTGCTTTGTCCAAAAGAGATAAGTTAGAAACTGGGAATGAATGCCCAATCAGTGATCTACAATTACAGGAGCTGGTGGGAAGCAGTGTCAGGAGAATCCAGAGGTTGCCATAGAAATGTAACAATGGGTGCAGTCCTCAGGGACTGCACCTGAGTCAAGTACCAAACGTGCAGGAATTCTCAGTGAATGAAACTCTCAAGTTTAAGAGAAAAATAGAAACGATATCACAGATAAAGATAATTGAGCTGTCTGTCCTGTTTTGATATCATGGTAGATCCCATCTGGACGTCAGCCGCAATTGCTGCTATGCAGCTTTCCCAGGCTTGTTTGGGTGAAATATATAAACCTCAGGAGAACTTTCAGAGCATCAGTGTATGCCTGCTGGCTTCTCTAGTTCCTTTTGCTAGGAAATCTAGAAACACATTATCATTTTTGGACCATAGCAAGCATTTCAGTTGCTTGTTATGGAAATTCTGTGTAACAACAGCCTAATGAATTCAACTTTGGGATAGCATTTTTCTGACCGTTTTTGAGTGACTCACAGTTTTTAAAAAGACAAGAGTGTGTTTCATGGGTAGAGGGGGAGTGTACAAAAACGGTTCTATTTTAAGAAGAGCCTTAACTCTGAATATCCCTCATCCAACAAGCCGCTGGAAAAGAGTGTGCCATGCAACCTGTAAGCCTCTTTCTAAATTAATTTCTGCATGCAGTCCCACGTACCTGGAAAAAGAAAGGGAGCATTATGGTAATCTAAAGGTCTGGCAAGATTGATATTTCTACTGTTTGGAATGATAACATTTCTCCCCATTAGAGGCATTTTGGTGTGAAGAAAATTGATTGCATTTCAATCAACTAGAGTTGTAAACAACAAATGTAGACAGTTCCAGACCCCCAAATCCACTACCAGAATACCCTCTAGTGTAAATGAGGGAATAGATGTCATTAATATTGACTGCCTTGATATATTAGACCTTGGAATCCCTGACAGGGCTTGTTGGTCTTTTGAAAGTGAAATGAGACAATTTGGTTTTGAGGAGATACAGTGCCCTCATTTAAATGTTAATCTTAGAGGGGGGAATGAAGGCTTATGTCTTAGCCCTGTCACAGATTTCCATCAGGGACCTAAATTCTTAGAAAAGATGTTCATTCAAGCACCTAGAAAAATTAAAAAAAAAAAAAAAAAACAAAAACAAGCATAATCAACTGGGAATCTGGCAGTCACTAATTCATTCAGTGATCTAAACATCTTAAGCACTCTGACTCGGGAGGTTAGGTGCTGGCGTTCTGCAACCAAAAGCCCAAGCGCACAATCTAAGACGGACATCAGGACCCCTGCTGCAATGCAGGGAAGGAGATGGGCATCCTCCGAGGTGATTCATCTGCCCATCTCAGACAGCAGTGTCGAGACGGGGTGAGCAGCTAGCTGGCTGGTGGTGCCTTTCTCTCTCTGGTGACTGCAGAGGGAACCTACCTAAATTTTAAGGGCTATGTTTTGGTCATACAAACCCCGCTCTTTTAGCCTCCCCAAATGCAGTAACATGACTTTTGGACCTGACAAGGATGTTGTTCACATGACCACGGGTGACTATGATGTATTTATACTAAGAAAAAGCTTGAATAAGAAGATGACTATTTTCCTATAATTTTCCTACCTATCTCAATCAATTAGAAACACCAAATATATAGTTTATACCCATTATGTTGCATCAGGCATTCTTCAAATAGCTTGTTTTAGATAATGTATATGTAAAAAAAGGGATAAACCTTGTAATATTACACATTTTTGCACATTTACAAACTGTATTTGTAGTCTTGAGCGTATATAGTCAAATTGAGATCTGGGCAATATTCCTAGCAAATTGTTATTCATTAAAAAAAAAAAAACAAAACAGTTTCAGAAGGGGGCAGAACTCTCTCTGAGTTAATTTAAAATTCAGCAAATGAGTTTTGACAGGGGAAAAACAATAAAACATTTGGAGAGGTCAGACTTTTGGTTCAACAAAGTTAAACATTGGCAGTTTTATTCAAGTTGATGTTATCATTTCAAAACTGATCTACTATATAGAAGGGATAAATAGCCTTAAATGAAACTTTAAAAATGAAACCACAGAATGAAACTTTTCATTTCAGCCCACCCTGAAACAGTTCTCCCATTTTCATTTTCTTTAGTTTAGGCACTGAATGAAAAAAAAATCCCAACAATTATTTTCACATCTCTCATTAAATTACCAAAAATTCTTATAGAAAAAGATCTTTCAATCTAAAGGAGCAATGAAATTCTCAGGCTTCAGAAATAGATAAAGTATCATTATAATGTTAAAGAGCAATCATATTGTACACAATGCCTGAAATGGAAGCACTTACTTTGGTTTGTGTTTTTGATGGTTTTGAAAGCATTGCTGAGAAGACAAAATGAGAAGAAAGTCTCTTACACAGACTCCAGATTTCAAGTTGGGTTAGAGACAGAATCTACAGTAAAAGTAATGGATTTTTTAAGAAAGTTTTATTTTCATTCATAACAGAATAAAGTTATTCGTTAAATGCTTGTAGAGGAGTGCTTGGTTAGTGAACATGTTCATCTTCCAATAAAATGCAGTTCTGCCAGATATTATACTTTACTGTAAGTGTACAAAAGCAGCAACTTTTGTTACTTTACACACAATGTACATGAAGATGCCACATGATTTACAGGGCTTGATTCCATTCTCACTCGTCAGCTTCCCACTGGTGTTGGTTTAGTGGCGTGATTCCTCTTGATGCTGGCTGAATTCCCAGTCTAAGTGAGAGGAGAATCTAACATGCAGGTTGGGGTTTTTTTTGTTCAGGACAACGAATAACAATGAGCTTCCCTAGTTCTAGCAGCTTTACTTCGTTCGGACACATATGTTGTGGCTTCTCCGCTCATTAGCACATACATTCAGGCTCCTGCTAAGCAAAACACAATATATCTGTAGATGAAAAGTGCTCGGTGATTTTCATTCCTTCTGTTTCCACAGCTCTGTGCCCTTAACAACATCCCTGCATGCTCTACAGAGACAGCACCAAGGGGCAGTGTAGGTTAGGAAGGCACAATGACTCCTTGAGACTCCACACGTTTGTAAACCATCCGCTGGCAGCTACACGCTGTGAGACCATGCGTTGTGTGCTGTGGTCAGTCAGATCTGCCAAAAGATAGATATTAGGGCAGGAGTGTCCCTTCTGTTCCCTGTGCCCCACAGGGAGTCTGCAGGAAGAGGGACGGTTGCGGTCCTACCGCTGAGACTGCATGAGCGAAGAGAATTCCTGCGTGCCTACCCAACTCACATGCATCACCACAAGGACCAGCTACAGCCACGATATAGCCCTTACCTCGCGCTGATAAAGTCTGAAAATGCGGCAGCCCAGCTAGCGTATAAAATGTAATGGAGACCCTTGCATATGGAGATTCTAAGGAAGTGAAGGAAGTCTCCTTTTTGCTCCCTGTTTCTTCCTTGACTGCGTCTCCCTCCCTTGCTCCAGGTTCAGAATCACGTCACACAGTAAGCAGGTATTGCAGAGGTAAGCATAGTATGTTACCCTCCCCTAAGGAGTCACACTTCTGTGTGCTGTGAGCTAAAGGAGGCAAAGCTGCCTTTTTGACTTCGGTTAAATTGACAGAAGCTGGCAGCCCGGATCCTTTTGCCTTTGGTCCCACTTTTGCGTTTCTGTTTGTCACTTGCGATAAAGCTTTCAATCAGCTTCAGTTTTTCATGCTCTTCCTTCAGGAAGAAGTCAACAAGCACGCTCTTCTCCTTTTTGATCTGTTCACTGATGTCCTTGGGGATGTCAGGAATCATCCAGTCAACCAGGACACTGAGGAACATCACCAAGTTCTGCGAACACAGCAACAGATGTGAAGCAAGTACAAAAAATCCAAAATACTCTCGCTAGAGCAAAACCAAACCTTTGCTACAGCTATGAGGCAGGTATCAAATGCATTTTGCTGATGGCATGTAGCGTTAAGCAGTTGAGTAAGGCCTTAGTTCAAGAAACAGCTCACGCTTGTGTACAACTCTCCCTTAGTGGAGTGGCTGAATTAAACACATGCTTCAGTTAAGTTTGAAATGGGAAAGGACTTGGATTTATCAAATGATTCATGGCCTAAGCAGCTAAAACAGCCTTATTCTTTACCGGCATTCAAAGGTGCTCAGTTCTCAATATCAAATTCGTTGTGACTGAGTCTGGAATCCGTTACTATAAGGGCAACATCACGGAAAGCCTCTTCCAACACAATCATACGCATGTGTTTCCAATGTGGCCTGAGCAGACAGCAGACAATTTTCATGGTCATTCTGTCCTCAAATCCTTCTGTCTGCTGACAAGCAGGATTTTTTCACACTACCGCAGCATGCAAGCCATGACCCTGAACCTCAAGTGTCAAGGTCATTACAGGTGATGTTCATAACACAGAGGCAGGGAGCAGACTGGGCACAAAGTTTTGCTTGTTTGTGAAATTTATAGATAAATTATGCTTTGGGGTTTATATTATCATGATAATGCTTTGAAAACTGCTGTGTTGTGTGATGCCTCAAAATGTGTGAGAACATTTGCTGACAAGGCTACTAGCATGAACCCTCCGCCCCCATCTGAGACAATGGAGCTAATTAACCAGGGAATGTAGTCTGGCAGAACAACAGGCAGGCTATTTGAAGCCCAGCATAACCAGTTGGTTTCAAATGTTTTGCAGCCAGTGGTGGAAAATTACTGAAGACAGAGCAAAGCAGCAGAAGAGGGCAATATAAACCAGGCAAGACTCACAGTCACACTTAGGAATATTTGGCAGGTGAGGAGAAAAGACAGGCAGATTTCAATATGAGGGCTGGACCCAATTTGACTGTGGAAGGATACCAGATCATAGAGGAGAGCAGAAGGTTTCTGCCATTCAGAAGGCAAGCCATGACAGCAAATCCCTTGCCAATGAAATCTCCACACTGGGGAGAATTTACTCCATTTACTTGTAGAAAGTAGCAAAAGACCTTGGAGGATTTATTGCTTCTGTTTATTTCTTGCTTTGGGTAAAGAACAGCATTTCAACAAGCCTACGTAACATTTATGTGCTTTTCACAAGTGGTGCCCCTGAGAGTATAAAAGCTGACAGAGTCCACTTATCTGAAACGTTCAAGAGCCTGGGGTATTTTGGGGATCACTGCTAGTGCCAGGAGCTAATGCAGGCTGTGGGGCTTCTCTTCCATGAAGGGAGAGGAAATCTCCGCTGAGAAGGTGTGCCACAGTGGTCCGAAGGGAGAACCTGTCCTGAAGCCTGCTGACACCTCAGCAGGCTGGGTGAAAGCACGTCAGGCTGGGTATTTGCAAAGAGAAAAGCTCTACTGGACATGGGCTTCTTTGGCATATGCATTTCAATCCATTTGTTATGATATTTCCGTGACTGAAATTGCAGCAACTCAACAGACTTACCTGAAATAGAATAACAAAAGCCAAGCGAGCAGATAAGACCGCCCAGTACTGTTTAGAAAACTCATACTGATTTTGGGACCAAGGTGGTTCTCTGTAGTCTTTGAACCTGTCGATGGAGACAGCTTAATTATCACACAGTTTCAGCAATCTCCTCCTGCACCAATTGCCTTGATTAACATGATTTTCCAATCACAAAACCTAAAGAATCAAATCCTCCAGATGTTCCTACTTCAACCTCTATTATGAAACACAACTCCAGAATTAGAGCTGGACTATCTCCACTGAATTTATCAAGCTTAGTCTGGTTTTCACAGTTGTAACCAAAATCAGAACGTTGTTCTAATGTTGGAAATGTCCAGATTTTCCAGGATTTACAAATGTCCCCTTTTGTTGGTTGATGTTCAAATGATCTCAGTGTACAGGGAATAAAGCGTTGAAATTAAAGCATAGAGATAGCCCAAGGCATTTTCAGACTAAAGGAGACAAGCCTGCATTCATCTCACCTAAACCTTGATTAATTTAGGGAATAATTCAGCCCACGTAAAATCTGACTCACACTTTGGTGGTTCCGTTCTTTGCATTAACAACAGAGGGAGCAATGGGAAAGGCACTTCCGAAATTAACTGTCTAGCCTTAGACAGGATAAAACAGAGCCTTAGTGGTTTGGTGTAAAGACTGATGCTTTTAGTATTATCATCAATCATTTGGAAGTAAAAAACAGGCTAATAAAAGTCACAGATGCTCCTAAATTGGAAAGTTTTGGAAATAGCAGGAAACACAGAAAGCAATAAGACATACAGACAGGAAACACAATGAGAATAATCTGGGGAAATGGAAAATAATTAAAAATAAAACAATTGAAGGATCTTTGAAAGGATAGCGTTTGAAAGAAAATGCAATGAAAATAGCCTGGAGCTTACAGCGGCCAGCAAGTTAGCACAAGTTTGAAATATGGCAGCCGGACAGTATGACTTGTGGGTGTATAAACAAAAGGCACGATGCTGCTGGGGGGTATTAGCCCTTCTCTGAACAGCTCAGGTAAAGCCACACCTGGAATGCTGCATTCAGCCATTCAGCTGTGTGGATTTCAGAGGAAAAAAAAGGCGGGGGGGGGGGGGGGAGAAAAAGAAAAAGATAGCAACAAATTGAAGGCAGTTCAGCAAAACAATCCAGGAGGAGAATTGAAGAGACTGACTCACCAGAAAAGATGAAAGAAGAGCACATGTATTGCTCCAATTTGGTAAGTAACAGCCACAGTTGGACATGATAACCATGCACAAATTGTGCCCTTAGGACTGAAAGGGATAATTTAGTGCTGTTCACAGCATTTGACTAGGAGTAATGGGATGAAATTAAGAAAGGGAAAATCTGTTTTGAATACCACAAAACCCTTCCTGACAGTAAGATTCATTAGACTGTGGAAAAGCCTCCATCGGGGGATAATGGAGAAGGTTCATATATAAAATCTGTCAGCTTCAGTTTGCAGGTGCGCTTACCAAAATTACCTTCAGGTTCTATCCACATGGTTTTGCATGTTAAATTATACATTTACAATCCACACACCCCCTACATCCCGTCCACCCCCCCAAGAAATTCAGTCTGAAATGCTGGATCTAATTCTGTGCTGCACCTTCTGAAGACAAAGGACACAAGGTACAACCCACGATTGGGAGAGGGAAGAGGGAGAGGAGGAGAAAACAGCTTTAAATTGTGGACTGTATTAATTTATGGAAGCACTACCTGGGCTGTGTTAGACCCTGGATCATTTGTTTTGTTCAGCGGTGCGTACACAGCAGCCGAGCTCTCCATCCTGCCTTACACGGGACTCCTGTTTGGTCCTATGCTGTGCCTGCAGTGTGAGATTCCCCCTCTAGTACCTTTCTGTACAAGGTGGACTCCTGCACATTGCTCAAATCTGTGCACAAGAGCTGCAGCGAGGGCCGGAATCAGTTCCCTTGCGTTTAATCTGCTTGAACATCGAAGCCAAGGAAAACCACTGAGTTTGTTGTGGATTTTGCCTAGCGCTATAAATCAATCCCAGTCTTGAAACAGAGCCCAGGTTCACCTGCAAGGGTCACCAACTGTGGTGGGTTTTCCATTTAATGTACTCTGAGCTTCACAAACTAGGTAAGTGTTGCAGGACATCCGACCCCATGGACATTTCTCCTGGCTTAGCTGGAAATTTCACTGCTTATGATGCCTGAATCTACATTCAACAGAACACTAGCAAATGATTTATGGTGAAGGGAGATGTTGTTAAAGCTACAGGCAAGGTAGCCAGGCCTCCTCCCCACCTCCCTTTTTAATTATTCCATGACACATGGGACTTCGAAGTGCAGCAACCCAGGCCTTTTCTAACCGCTATATTCTACAGGTAGTTTCTTTTAGAAAAAGTCCATCTTTTCCCTCACCTCTTCAGTTCTTCATTCTTAAAAAAAATTGTTTCAGCAGGTATGTTAGGAAGAGCAAACAACTGGTGCTCCAAAGACTATTGTGTTTAAAAAATAGCAAACAACTCTAATTCCACTGAAAAAGGACAAGAATATGAAGTAGTCAAGGTGGTTTAAGAATTAGAGCACAGAAAAGTTCTGAGGTGAAAAAAGAAAAATGCACACTGAGAGTAGAGGTATGTTGGGGAAGTGAGAATGGATGGAGAGGACCAGGCAAGACTTAGACAAAACTGAACTGCAGGCAGAGCTAAGAGAAATATATTTTTAAAGTGTATTGTGTAGGGATAAAGAGAGACTGGTAGAAAAAGTCAAAATGTGTGTGTAGGTGGAACTGCGAATCTGTTTAATTTTGTTTTTTCAGCTGGTCTTTGACAAGAAATTGATGAAAACATGAAACATGACCTAATCACAAGAAAGTAGTGCTTCAGCAATGCGGGAGTGTACAAGAATTGTTCAGGGAAAAATTTTAGAATCCACCACTGATCATCGGGAGTAGATGAGATGAATCCCAGGGCATTAAGAAAATTAATTCATTCAAAGACACTTATAGATTTGCTGAACACTGGAGCAGACTTGTGTTAAGGGAAAAGTCCCTTTAATGACTCCCTATCTGCTGCTTTCTTTTTGGTGTGATCAGCATGCTTTCAGGTACTCCATTATCATACCAGATTATAAAGATTAAAAGGGCTAAACCAATAAAAACGTCACAGAACTTAGCAAGGTTTGCTCTTAATTTGTTTTCAGCTACACAAATGCCGTTTTGCTCTGAAAAAAATCATTACAACCAATGGTATGCATCAGAATGGCGTTACAGCAATGTTTGTTTGGAAGCAGTGTCAAAGAGTTCACAACATTGTAGAAAACGCTGCTCAAAATATTCAAAGAATGTATCTGGATGTTCGGTGGGAGAGTTGTTTCTGGCTTGTTATGGTTATTTTTAAGATACCTTAATCTCTGGCAATGCCTGTAAGGAGCAAAATGCAAACTTATTGTTACCACATTTATCTCCAGAGGTCACAGAAATCTAAGAATAAGAGAGGTCAGCTTGTTCCCAACATATTTGCCAGAAACAGAAAAGCAGATCTTCGTTCCAGCTTAAGGGACAGTGTTTGTTGCTTGTCTCTTGGGACACAAGCTAGATACCCCATGTTTTATCACAGTGATAGTTCTGGCCAAAGCTGTGATTTTGATAAGATTCAAATGAGGCGGGTGGTAACAAGAAACAGTGAATGTAGATGCTGACATCTTTTCCTAATTATTTCCTCATAATGGAACAGAAGTGCTCTCATAGTTGTTTCTCACTCAGACTAGTACATGGTCAAACATTTGATATATGCTCCTTGCTTGCAATCAATTTTTTATTTTTTTTTTCTCAGTGGCAGGTGGGTATCACTTTTATACCTAGTGTGGATTGTTCCCTTCTCCCTGTGTTTTGGCTCTGTTGAATCCATGCTCATCTGAGGAGTGCATTTCATCACCATTGTTAATGCACACGTTTCCAAATACACTGGCAGTCACACACCATAAACAGAGGCCAGTGACTGAGACCAGGTAAACAGTAGCAAAGTGAAAGTAGCAAAGTCACAGTGAAGAGGGAGTTCCGAATGGTTCGAGATGCTTGTTGGAGGAAAACACAGGCTAATTTGGGGATACAAGTTAAAAAGCGCTAGGAACTGAGATGTTCACACATGTTCAAGGAACATGTGGAAATGGCACTGCGGGACATAGTTTAGTGGGCATGGTGGTGTTGGGTTGGTGGTTGGACTTGATGATCTTACAGGTCTTTTCCAACCTTAGTGATTCTCTGATTCTGTGATTCTGTGAGAGCAGAAAAGCATTTCACAGACATACAAGTCTATCAGAAAGTACGGAGATGCTGCATAATCTCACACATAACATTATACTAAGAAGTAACTCCCAGCAACATATTGAAATGGGGAATAGCAGAGCTCACAGGGAACCACATTTTAAGAAAAGAAAGAAGACAGGCCTCGGGTTTACGGTTCTTTACCCTGTCTGCCACCAGCAAAGCAGCAAGTAGGGCACAGCATGCAGCTTTAAGTACTGGAGAGCTATTTTTTCCTTTCTGTCTGCCCTCAACTCTCATCTGACCTGCCTCCCAAGAGGCAGCAGAGATTCCTTCAACAAAGTTCCTGACACCGGGACATGACATGCTCTCTCTTTACCTGCTTAAAAGTCAGGAGTCTTTTCTATGCACTCATCTAGCCTCCATTGTGGTTAAGGTAAGAAGGTAGGTATGTCCCAAAGGCAATCCCAAGAGCAGTGCCGGAGTTAGAGGGCCAGATTTCCCTCTGCATTTACTCTGCCTCCAGTGAAGTAACGGAGATGCGTAATTTTTGTGGGTTATAGCTGGGTGAGATAAACACTCTGCTTAAAATCAGCAGGATCCTAAGTATGGACAAAGTTTGCTTGCGCAGGAGCAGGAGATAAACTTGTGCAAAATGCATTGAATAATGCCAACTTTAAGACTTGTTTCTTGAAAATGATTACATTACGATATTTAATATATTCTCTGAGTACTGATTTGTAAGCCTCATCGAAGAACTTCCATCTATCCCTTCTCAAGCTATTTGAGCAAAACCTCTTATTCGCTAATAAAATCAGAATGGAAAAAAGCCCTGATTTCGTGGGAGATAGGTATGTAGTCTACATTTAGAAATGGGCAGTCATTTAGAAGCAAGGGGAGCCTTTTGGCTACTTCAGGAACCTCGCTAGAATACGATCCCTTAAATAACCAGTGAAAACAAGTGAACATTCTGAAGGGCAATTTACAGCACCTGTTAGAAGCATAATTACAACGTTAATTTCTTCCTTTGTTTTTAAGTAGCTGCTTGTTTCTAAATGAATTTATTTGTAAAATTAGGAAATATTTAAAAATAATTTAATTTTTTGTTTGTCTTTGGTTTTTTTGAAATCAAAATGTTTGATTTATTTGAAATATTTTCTCTCCCCAACTTTAACATGAAAACAAAGATTTCAGTAGGACAAAAATGTGCATCCTAAGTGGCTTTAGTTACAAGCCTTCTATGTCATGCTGAGAGCTGCTCTTGCAGATTTATAGAAGAAACTAATAGCCAAAACTTAACGGTAACCCTGTAAAAAATTTCTAGCTGCCTTAGCTATCTCTATCTACTCTGTAAATACAATTTCTTTAAGAAACTCTGAATGTCAGATACGCGGGAGTGTAGGGATCATTGGAACAAAAAATGAAGAAATCTGTCTGTATTTTGAATAGAGATTTATCAAGGACAATAAATTCAAGTAAATGGGAGGAAAGAAGAAAGCAGTCTGAACCTCTAACCAGAAAACACTACTTCATATTTACAATATCTACAATATTACGTACAGTAATTTCTGCCAGCATTGGAGTATTCAATAAACCAGTATTGCAAGAAAAAGCCGACCTGATGCTAAATGGCATGTGAATGTCACCTGTAAGGTTGGTCTCATCGTTCTGCTCTGCTTGGTAACTGATTTTGTGCCCTTGCTTTGATGCTGATGCTGAGAGAATATGGTGATAGAGTTCAGGAATCCCACCTTTGGCACCTTACTCAAAATTTGATCTCAGAGTAAAACCACACAATGAAAGCATGAGAGCAAAAGACCTGAGTTTGAGAAAGGAGACTGGGAAAGACAGAGGTGAAACTAGTTTTAGAACCAGGACAGGTTCAGATGGGAACTATCGGGAGTAGTAGATTCAAAAACCTTGCCACGCATCAGAAAAAGACAGCAAACATATGCAAATACATTGTGCATCAAAACAAGGGAGGCCAATTAAAGACCTGTGTGTAGTAAAAAACATATAAATGAAAGCTCTCCTTCCAAAGAAAATGGAAGAGCAAGTTTTGTGATGATTTCTTGGCATTGCAGAGGCTAAGCAAGCTGTCCAAAAGGAAGGTGAGGCAGGCTGTTGAATATAGCACTGACCTGAGGAGCTCAGTTTGGAACAGCCTTGGGTTGTACTGCCTTAAAACAGATCTTTGAATTTCAGCATATTTTTATAAAAAAAGCAAGGTTACTTTGAGGGCCTCGAACAATGTTAGTGATTTCTCATGTAAACTGGAACTACTCGATTGGTATCTGCACTATGGGAGCAGTGGACTAGACATTTTGGACCTATTTTAAAGGAAGTCGAGCCTTGTTTCCCCAGTCTGAAAAGGTGAATCTGAAATATAAGACATGTAGATGGGGAATGGTGCAGGTTTTAAAGATGGGCAGAATATATTGAAAACTCAGATCTCATCAAGTAAACACTGAACTTAATAAAGAAACAGAAAGCCTGTTTCTAATTGGTGGGTGTCCATTTTAGAAACTCATTGTTTTTAATGAAAGTTATGTCTTTCAATAAAGAAAGGATTTTTTTTTTATTTGAGTAAGTCTGCCTAAATTGTTTATTTTGCCTTTTTATGCACTGGAAAAACCCTTCTAAGAACCTTCTAACATAGTGAGAATACTCTAAAAGCTGTACTCCTAAAACCACCTTTTTAAAGGCACAAATATTACCAGTTCCCACTTGGAAAAATTTTGTCTGACAGAAGACCCAAAGAAATTACTTTGACTATGCAAACTGTCATTAGAAGTACTTTACCTGCAGAATAAAACATCCTGTGCAAACAGGGAGTTTTCTGGCTGTGTTCCAGCCTTGAGATGACTGACATTGAAGTATGAGAGCGTGTGATTGATGAAGCCATGCATGGTTCCATTTTGACTGTATGCATATTGATACATAAGGCGTGGAATGAAATCAGATGTGACAGCAATTACAAAAGCCTGAGAGACCAAAAAAAAAAAAGAACCAAACAACAGCGTCATGAATCTATGTCTAACGTGTTTCAAATTAAGGTAATTCAGGTGATAATTTTCACATTCAAGTAAGTTTATAGCGGTGATGAAGTGAGAGTTAAATGGCCAGAGCTGGTACAGAACATATACTTATATAAATGCACAGTAACCTGCTCTGTATCTCCAGGGCAAGGTTGTAGTTAGGAAAGTGGAATATTTCTTAGAGCACAGAGTAGCAAAAGCAGTTAATGTACTGTATGTTTCTCCAACTCTTTCCATCCCTGGCTCCAGGGATGATTTATCACTAGTTTTTAAAAAATTACAGCAAGACATAATAGCTAGCTGGTATAATTTGGAGTATAATGTAGTGTAGTTGCACAGTGTTATCTGAGATAAACTAGTCGAGTGTAAGGTAGTCATCCTCCATTTTCCCCTCTGCATCAGGATTTACATCGGTGGATCTCATGCTGGTATAAAACTGGTATAATTGTGAAATCAGAAAAGTGAATCACACACAGAAGTGTCTAGATCATATATATAACAATTCATTAATTTAAATTCAAGAATTTAAATGTACATTTTGCTAAATAGTTCTTCTGCATCAATATTATTCAGATGGAGAAACAGAACTTGGCATTCAGTATTTTTTAAAATTGGGTATGCACATATTTACATTTCTGTCAACAAAAAGTAGCTAACTGTATTTTAATGGAATCCCCAGGAAATAAAAATGTTCAGAGTTTGTTTGACGCAGAAAATAACCAAGGATCATAAATCTGCAAAGTGTATTCAGATAAAACTGAGAGGCTGCAGAGTTGTCCTCATCCAGCACAGATCGGTACTGGAAACCTGAAATCTATGCCTGACAGCAAAATTATGGGTATGTGCAGGGCTGCACAGATTTCCTACCTTAAATCCTGGAAACTGCCGAGCCATTAGTGAACAATGCTCCACCCAAGTCAAACAAGACTGCTTCTCTGGAGGCATGATAGTTCTCCCAGTTGTAACGATAGCTTACAAACTGCTACAGAGTGCTGTTGTGCTGGAAGCTGTTGTACTAGATAAATTGCATAACACCTCCGCACAAGTTTCCCCTTCAGTAGTGACAATCATCTGCCTTTCTAAAGTGCTTTGATACCTTTAATATTTTACAGTTGGACTCAATGATCCTAAAGGTCTTTTCCAACCTAAATGAGTCTATCTTTCTATGATCTGTGGGTCAAAAACCCACTAGATAGTATTATGATTAAAATCCTAGAGCATGAGTCTTTTTTATCTTAAAGCATATACAGAAAAACTTTCCTTAAGGAATACACGTAGAACAATACACATAATATATCTGCATACCAGACACACATTGTGTTCACGTAATCATTCTTGTTCTATGAAAGAATGTGGTTTTCCATTAAGATTTTGTAACTTGGGGAATGCGTAACCCAACACAAACCAAAAAAGCTACTCTTACAGAAATACTTACTTTGTAGGAGAAATGGTGTTTAGGGATATAACCATGCCTGTATATATCAGAACAAATGCTAATGCTATCTAGATAAGGACTTTCTGCTCCTAGAATCTAGGATGTTGTATCTACACCCTTTTTATTCATACCAAGAGTTGTACTAGCAGAGTAACAGAAAAAGGCATGGATATGAATGAGAAGTAGATCTTTGTCAATTATCTGGAGTGTTGCCTGCTTACACCTCCTTTACTGGTAGTTCTTACACAAATTAGTCTTCCTGTCCTACCTAAGACAAGGATAGAGAGAATGATATGAGTGAATGGTCACCTCATTTGTAATGAAATCATGGTTTACATTTCCACAAGAATGAACTGGATAATTTAGATTTTATTGTATTTTATAGCAATTGACAAAATTAGACTTTGCTTTTAAATTATGTTGGAGGGACAATATAAGCTCCCAAGATCATGGTTAGAAACTGGCGTAACCAAATACTTACATTAATGATAACTGAAAGCTTTCCAATACCACTCAAAATGTTATACCAAATTCCTGTAAGTGAAAAACAGAACTTATTAATGAATTTACCATCATTTTTCTTCTTCCTTACTGAATTTTTGGTGCTATCTATCTTCACTGTAATGTTTTTTCATTACTTACCTATATCTTTTGCTCTTACTGTGTCTGGCCTCCTCAGTTCAGTAACAAACTTTTTTGCATCAAGCCGGACTTCTATGATGTTGTTCAGAAGAGCAAAGAGAGGTGCCAGAGGAAAGGAGGCAACAAAGAGTGTGACAAAGCCAAACTGGATAACTGGAAGAGAAATATGCAATGGGTTTTTTTTTTTATATCTTCTGAAAGGAGCTGGTAAATGCAGCTGACAGCAAATTGTTGATGAGCTTTGTGTGTTACAAAACCCATAAAACTCCACTTCACAATTTGGTCCCAGTAATAAATATCACAAAGCAAGGCTATGAAAGAGAGAAAGGTTTGTCACTATGCTTTATGAATGTTTCTAATAACGTTTCTAGTCTCTACCACAAGCATAAGCCAAAGTAAATAATAAATTTAATAAAGGTTAGAGGGCTTGGGGTGTATTCTTCTGCATTTATACAGAATTAACTGATTAAGACCGTGCTGTTCTTCCCTGTCCTTTTGCATGTAAGTAAAATGATACACAAGCAAGCAAGAGGAGAAAATCTACAAGGTGTCACTGTTTCTTCCCAGCTTCCTTTGGAAAACTCAGTGGTAAGCTGTCAAGAGCAGGAACAGAGTAAGTATCATCTTTGTGGATGCATGAGCCTGTGATGTTGTATAGGATTTTCATCCCTCCTTATGTCACTGACATCCTCCAAAGTTAGAAATCTTCCTCTTTAAGTCCTAGCAAAGGAGAATGCTATTGTCACTTTTTTTTTGCTGGGTTTGCAATTAGGGTAAAGTAGTTTGGGAGAAAGAAAGCATTACTCCACCGGTCCTAAAGAACAAGTAGTATTTCAATGAAGCACAGACATCCTGACTTCTCCATGCTTGATAGAACAGATAGGCAACTAACAAGCCTGGCTTCTTCCACAGGGCAAAAAACCCAACCAACCAACCAACCAACCAACGAAAACCCTCTCACTTCGAAGTGGATCGCGTATTTTGTATCATCTTGTTCCCAGTACTAGACTGCTAGTACCACAGAGTTCAGCTCAGCACCCATAATATAATGATATAAACAAAAAGACCACATTGTTTTCTGAGTGATTTATGCCCCTTTTCTAGAGCATAGGATGACCTGTCTTCGTGCAAACAAATTGTCTTCTAAGCAGCTAAGGAACCAACATAATCCTGCAAAAGCACAATGCTGACACAACTGTGTTTTTTGGACAACCCTCAGCGCTCTAGAGATGTTTGGAACAATGTAGTAGAAAACCAAGTCCCTCCAAGCAAGCTGCTTCAGTTTTTGGGTGGGCAGAGTACCCTTAATTCCCCCTTCTTTCAGTGGCACTTCAGGATCTACCTCATCTGGGTAAATCTCGTTTGAGTACAATTAAAGTCTGAAAAGGGCTGGCTTTTTTTTTTTTTTCCCCCCTCCAAAGTGTTGAGGAATTAACAAACTGCCTAAAAGGCTGTGTCTTCCATGGAAAGCAGGAGGCATCCGTGGTGAATGTTACTCATGAGACTGGATCATTTCCTTGTAAAAATGCTACATTATTTTAAAGTAATACTTCAGGGAAGTGAGAGAGGTTTATTACCCCAGTAGAAGAAGAGGAAAGAGACCAAAAAGCATGCTGCCCAAACGTAAAGGCAATAATCCCAGTAAGATTAAACTAATAAATCTAACTTTGACTTACACTTCAGAATTAAATAAATAGTAGCACAGAAAAAGAGTTGGTGTGTATGAGGCCCTATTTATTGTGGCTCCTTTTTTGGCAAATCCCCGTGTAAGTTCTCTCTCCACTATGGGAGGAATCTGTTGCACTTTTTGTGAAAATCAGGGGTTTACATAGCACAACTGTTTACTTTAAAATAATTTCCTTAGGCACTGTTGTAACAGGCTACAACTAACTGATAAAACAGCTTTCTCCAGGATCTTCTCTTGCATGCATCCTTTTCTGTGTGCAGACTGCAAGTCTTCTGACTGACATTCCTGCTTTTCTCTTTTCGGTGACAATGTATTTGCATAGTAAAGTATTATGTCTGTATTACATATATAGCCTTTCGATTTTCATTCTTACTGTTCTGCTTTGAGATAAGGAGTATATCCTAACAAACGCTAAATGGAGCTTTTTCAAAGGATACAAACATCTTATCCTTGAAATCATACTTTCCTGAATATTTTATGTTCAGAGTCAGGAAAAGGAATTAACAAGGAAATAAAAACAGATGTTAGAGTAATGTCCCAAAAAACCTGTTAAATGCTTAGAAAAATACATAGCGCAAAAATATGCCTTATTTGGTTTTAAGTGAATTTAACAGGAATAGAGCTGGGAGGATTCTGTTAAAAAAAAAAAAAAAAGATATATTTGCAATGCTTTAAGTATAAGCCACACGCGCATCTGCTTTGATGTTGTTTGCAGCCCCTTTTGTTCATTGCCTGGGAAAATGCAGTTTAATTTTTTTTCAAGTTCATGAAAGAATGTTTAAGGTATGCAAAGGACTTCTGGACAATTGTGTGAATATGTCTTCATAGAAAACTCTACGCCAGAAGTGTTTGTGTGGCCATCTTGAAATCTCTTCAACCTTCTAGCCTCCTTTTTATGAAAGTGTGAATGATGCAAAAAGCAGGCAAAAAAACCGCGAAAACAAAACCAAGCACACCATAATTTAGACGGTCTTGTGTAGTAAACTAGCAAACAATCATTCAAAACAAGCAGTCTGTGAACAGCCTTGGCAATTGAAAGGTACTTGTTTAGTTCAGTCGGTTTTTGTAGAAACGAATATGTCAACAAAGCTGCATGGATTAAAAAGAGAAGAATCCCTTTCATACAGTTCAGGTTCCAGAAGCAATCTCGTTGCAGCATCCTGGAGTTCTGTGGATGCCTGTCCAGTCACAGTGGAAACATTTACCGTACTTTTAGGGCAGTCACAAAGACTGTTCCATCAAGGACAGCTGACGCTGAGACATCCTATTTTTGGCTGGAGGACTTGATGGCAACCCTGGAATACCCTTTTTACGTTCACGCTTATGCCACAGGGTCTCCATACAAAGCTCTTCTAGTGTTCACGTACAACTCTATGATCCCACATAGGAGCCCTACCTGACTTGGGTGATTGTTGTCTGTGCTTTGAGGTAAAAGGCTAAAACGACCTGTGCTAGGAGTTGGACCTCCGGACATCCAGCCTCTTTCATAGCTTTCCTATTTTCTGGTAGGCCAGCCTGGAGACAACAGAGATGACCATCACCCAGTCTCATGGCACAAGCTAGTGAAAAAATGATTGAAGGTTGTATATAAGGAGAAGTCAAGGACATGGGAAATAATGCCTTCTCCTGGGGCATCAAAGCAGGAGACCAGATATGCTGTCATTGACACAGATTCTATTTCTGATGGGCGAAAAAACCCAAACCACATACTATTGGTGCCCAGGACAAGTCACCTCTACCGTCTGACTTCTGCAGGAAAGAGGCAAAGGCCTCAGGGCCAGCCCATGAGGTCCTCAACACCTGATGCCACACCTGCAACATCTCATCCAGGCTTAGGCTGGCTGGGCCGCGAGACAAAAACTATAAAAGAAAAACAGCATCAAGAGAAGTCTTTCAGACCACAGCGATTCTCAGAAGTCCGCTTTTTGTAGAAGCTGTTCCTCTGTGCACAGGACCTGAACAGAACCCGACCCCAACAAAGAAAGACAGAGCACACGCTGTCCCTCTAATTCAAGCCTCCAAATTACGATTAAGAGCACAGATGAGGTTTTTTAAATTATGGATCTGGAGAGTGCTGGCTAGTGTTCTTGTGTAAGGGATACAGAATCAGTCCCCAGGATAAAACCTTCCACAGTGAATATCACCCAGGTTCTCCCAGATTTACACACTGACCAGTATGAGTAACCCTAATATCTTTTACATCAAAACCTAACCTAAGAGAAAGTAATTGTTTGTGATTCTGTTGCTTTTTTTCTTACTTCTATATCAATAATATCTGTCATAGGATCATGTGTTACTGGAAGTAAACAATGGAAGAGTCACTCTTGTGCTAAGCGACTTTCCAAGTCCTAAGAAGAAACTTTTCAATATACAGCCAAGCCTGGCTGAGAAACTAAGGAAAAGGTATAATTTACTACTTTTTGGTAATAAATGTATGCAACAAGCCTACACACAACAGGCTGAGTTGGTATTTTCCAATCCATCCTCATTATAGAGATTATAGAAAAATGCAGGTTTCTCGTCAATGATTCCTTTTTTTTTTTTTTCTTTTGCTGCCTCACACATTGCCTTTTTGATGGCTTTTCCTGCTTCAGGGGAAATTCTTCCAAACCCCTAAGATTAATCGTTACAGTAGTCGGTAGCTACAGACATTGGATTGGTTCATTTTCTTCTTAAAATTCAAAAGGGAGTTTTGCCATTGATTTTTAACAGAAGTTGGATGATGAAACCCTTTATTACTGTTTCTCTTTGAGAAAAAATGGTTTCAATTAGTAGCCACATGAACCTTGGACTCTTAAAGGGGTTAGACTGGAGAAGGGAAGACCGAATGAAATAAGAATCTGAAAGCCATTGCTGCTGTCAGTTTCTTCTCAAGAAAACAGTAGTGGTATAAATTTCACACGTTCATATGCATCATTTTGCTGGTTTTGGAGCCAATTTCATAAAGTTTGTTTCATTAGCAATATTTATTGCTACTCTAAACACCAATTTCTTGCTGACTCCTATCACTGCAGGCTAGTTACACATGTTGCAAACTTGCTACCGGCTGGATGAGGAAATTGCTATACATGCTACCTACTTTGGGAATGGATATGATCTGGTATATTGGGCTGGGTCAAAAGTCACTGCACAGTTTTAGAAACAGAAAGTGCTAATAACAAATTTGACACATGTTAACAATGACAATTTATGTTTCAGGATTCCTTTAGCAAAATTTTCTGATCACTCAGGAACATTAAGAGTGTCTCTGCTTAAGAGTGTCTGCTAAGAAATACAAACATATATCAGTTAATAGTATCAAAACAAACAGTCATCAGAAATTTCACTGGTGCAAATCAAAACTGCTTGCAGACATGCTATTGACTGACAAGGCTTGTTCAAGAAAGAAGTTCAGCACAGTCTGCTGACTGAAATCAGATTCAGAGTTCAGCTCACTGAAGCAATGACCCACAAAAGCTTTCACCAAAGGAAAACAAGAGTTTATCTGCCATGGTGAAGTGTTGGCCTCTTCCTCCCACACCACTGGTATCTGTAAAATGCCACTGAAGTCAAGGGAAGTCTGCCTGACTTGTAGACTTTGGGTTTTACCCTCTTACGCTTTCTTTTTTTTTTAGATCTATGTACGGCTTTTACCTTCAAACTAAATGCCTTGGTCTTGATGCTTGCTCTATGTTACATCCAAGTCATGAATTAAATGCTTGCTCTATGTTACATCGAAGTCATGTACTTGACTTTGCTGGACCTGCTCCTAGTTTGATGTGTCACTTTCATAACTAATAACGGTTGAAATTACAACTTTGTGCAAGAGTCAGAATCCATGAAACCATCATTCCTACCACTGGCTGCCCTGAATTTGCTCCAGTGTCTTGCTTCCATGCTGCAGCTGCTGACTCTCCGTCAATCATTCAGAACTATTGTAGCACAACTCTTCAAGAAAGCTTGCATTACAGTTTATGAATAGGAGATTTTATCTATGAAAAGCAAATAAATTTTTGCCTAATATTGCCCAACTCTGTCCTAGCTACCTGTTTCATGATCTTTTTAAAGCCTTGGTTTGAGAAGATCCTTCAATCTTTACTTAGGGCCAGGAAATATCCTATTGTCACAAGCTGTTAGCCCAAAGCCTCGATATATCATCTTTCCTGTCTAAAAAGGTAAAATGACAAGTAGCCTTACTTCTCTGGGTATGTCTTCCTGGGGCAGAGAGAGGTCTCAGCAAATTCATGGCTTTATGAATGAGGAGGAGGGATGCGAAGTCAACAGGCCGGCAGAAAGTGTCATTCCCCCTCCCATGACATCTAGTCCAAATGATGAGAAAGCTTCCTAGAACCTGTCAGCTACAAGGCTGCATGTTTCCTGATATAATAAATCAGAGTAAAAGGAAGTCCCAGCATCTTTAAAATGACCATTCCAAAATGGAAGTGGGATAGTTATCACCAAAAACTCCTTTACCTGTGGCGTATCGTACTGCAAAACGCATCCTGACATTGCTCCAAAGACTATCCCTCAGACAAGTGGTGCCTCACCAGGGCTAACCTGATTCATAAGGGAACACAAAGGATATATGAGTTGCTGCATGGGGAGCGGGCCAGGCTCCAGGTTTCCTTCAGAAAGGGCACATGTCAACCCTTTTGATAGAAATTAGTAGAAGAAACTCTATATGGGTACAGAAGGCAAGGACTGCCTGTGATTGGGGTACAGCCTAGCGAACGGCAGACCTGGAGTCGACAGCCTCAGCTTGGTCAGAGGCTTTCTGTGTAGTCTTAAAGATGTCACCCATCCTTAAAAGTAGGAGGATCCTGGCAGGACAAACCTGTAGTGAATAGTCACACATGGATACACAATCTGTCCATGCCTGTCTCTGCATGAAACCCCATCATCTTATGGATGGGGGGAGCCAAAGGCTACAGTAAGCCCAGTCTACAGTTTTTTATTCAACTGCTTCATTCCTGGTTGAGCAGATAGCCACTGATACCGGTGGGAGCTTGCCTGAGTAAATCGGTGTGAAAATTAAGAACTAAGTTCTGAAACAGCAGTCAGGTTTCTCTCTTCTTAACATCATATGTCTTCTTACATCCCAGTCATTTTCTGCCTTTTTAAGCAATTCAGGAAAAAAAAAATGCTTCCTCTGCACCCGCTGCATTGTTTCCCTTCCCTCCCCCTCTCAAATCGAATTTAGAAAAACAGGTATAATAAGCTGTGTAACTGCCTCTTGCCTCTCCATTCCAGCTTGATGCCCTTCACAGCAATCCCAGCTGACAGGTTCAGCGCTGAGCTGCACAAAGCGCTTCCTCTCGGCGTGGGTGGTCCGAGTCACTCTGCAGTGAATCTGACAGCTGAGTGCAGTGGTATGGACCCGGGGCAACAAGCGGGCTGGGGAGGTGCAGCTTGGGTTTCATTTGCTGCGCATTTGTCTTGAATCGCACGGGCAGGGCATAGCTCGCTGTGGCACACCACGAGGCTCAGTGAGTTACTCTCTTCGCTTGAGAAGCTAATTCTCCTGTTGTAAACAAATGTTTAGATTAGTAATTCACTCATTCGTTTGCAGGGCATCTATCTAATTATCCCTGAATGACTGCAGGATGAGGCGCTCAACATTGTTTATCATCTCGGCACAAGGGACTAATCTAAAATACAGGCTGAGTGCCCAGTGATTTATAACATCAGTAGCTGAGACCCTGATACTGCAAGTTATTCCAACAAGGCAGACCTTTGCATCTAAGTGGTGTCCTCATCAACGAATCAAGGGTGATCGCCTACACAAACATCTTGAATCAGGGTGACGGCATCATCACAGATGCTATGGGAGATAACAGAGTGGAAAGAGCTTTTTCCCACACCTAGATGCTCTGCATTAGGTCCAACTACAATTAGGAGAAAGCACCAGTATATAATGTTTGGAAAGTGGGAGATTCTAGTTCGTAATGCACTCAAGGCTCCATCCTGCTTCTGTATCAGTCAGCCACACTTCTTGGTTATCCCAGAGCATACTCAGCAGTCTCTGGACCATTATAACTGGGAAGAAGTCTGGCTCCTCCTTACCCCGCCAGTGGCTTTCGCTGTAATTAGCCATTCATGCTGCAACCGATCACGTGCTCTAGCTCCTAGAATGAATGAGATCAACTACCACAGATGTGCAAGGACAAGAAATTAAATATTTATAAACAGTTGTATTTATACTGTTTGTTTATTACCAATAACTAAAGGCCCTTGTCCCTAGAGAGAACTAGCTAACAAGCAAAGTTTGGATGTTAAAGTGCAGACATTTCTGAGTTATGCCTGAGCATAAAAACATATGAAAATGTTTACAAGGGGAAATGTCTATATTTTTTCACGGTTGTTTAACTCAAAAATTGCAAAGAAGTTTGCTTAAAGTTTCCAGGAGGAAAAATCATCTTGGGCTGAAGTAATGCATGGAAAAAATCAATCCTAAATGAGAATTTTTCAACAAAGTAGCATCATGTGCAGGAGGGGATAAGGTAGCAGAGGCTGCAACACACAGTCAGATCCTAAGGTGAGTTGAAACAATTGAGAAGGAGATGATGGCGTGTGAGGGCTTCTTTTTGTCAACTTAATGACACCACAGAGGGCAAGGGTCAGATCCACAAACATATCCGTAAAAGAGATCCCCAAATCTGCCATTATATAAAGTACCTCATATACACTGACATATTTATATATTTACATAAATCAACCACTATATAAAAACCCATATATGCCTTTATAAATATATTATATATTTTATCTATAAATATAGCTATTTATATATATATAGGCAAATCATATACAGTATTCACTTTTTTTGTCATAAAATGTGTTCTCTTTCAGATGTTTTGAGAATAGTGGCTTGTTAAAACAGGAGTTGTCACATACAATATTTAACAGATGTCTGGTTTTAGATAACATGCCCATTGACAAGCTGTGGTTCTCTCCTGAATACTTTTATGCCCTAAAGCTTGGGTTTGCCTAGATTATTTCTCTTCTTCCTCCTCCCCCACCCATACCATTCCCCCTTTTCTCCTCCCCTGCCTCTCCAGGGTCTACTCATGAGGCAGCTACAGGGCTGAGGGGTACCCTGCAATTTTGGTTTGCATCTGATGTGAAGAGCCTGGCCTCTTTCTTACTCCCTAGCATCCCTGTGTGCCACTTCCTCTCAGGTTCATTTCCCTGAGGACAGCTGAGGTTGGATTGTGTCCCAGGGCTCCAAAGACTGAGCTATTTGGCGATTATTTGCATCTCTGTCCTCCCGGGTTCTGTTGAGTCATAGAGATACTCCTTGGAGTTTATAACAAATACACTTTAGAATGAGAAAGAAGGCATGTATATATTTCACTTTGGAATTCTCTATTAGATGCTTAATATTTGTCCTCAGCTAATTCATCTGTAGTGTACTCCTTTATCCCAGTGTTTGTCCTGCTCCTGCTGGAGCAGTGGATGAGTGTAAGCGGATGCACGGAGAGGAATGTGATCAAACCATCTCAGTGAAAGCTGAGAGGAGGTAACAGAGGACTCCATACAAAGCAGAATTATACCAAAAGTGCCTATTTGTTGGATTTACTCTCTGTATCCATTTATACAGGCCAGATACTGTACTCAGAATTTCAAACATCATTTTATAAGTATCAGCACAACTTTGGACGACGGAGTTACATTTTCTCTTGAGCAAAATGCGATCAAGATGCCAAAGGGACCAGACTTCCAAATTATAACTACTGAGGACAGTGGCACAGTGCCAAACATGTTAAAATGAAAATGAATTATTAATTATACTTTATTTGAACAAACTCAGTGCTTTAAAGTTTCTTTCTTGACTCTTGACTTCCAGATAGCAGAAAACACTCTAATGCTACGTCTCAAATGACTTACAGTGGACACACTGACCTCAGATCCTAAATCAGAGTGTCATTTAATGATATGCAAATCATGGATTAAGTCACTAAGATGTCAGCAATCCACACTTGCAGATAATAAAAAGCGCATACAGTTCCACTCTGATAGACATTGCATCTTGAGATAGGTATTTCAGTGAAGCAGCAGATCCAGCTTCTGGATCACACCTAGTGGAAATGAGGAACTGCTGTCTCCCTGACAGTGTGGTTACCAAATATATAACTGGTGGCATCTTGCCACTTCAAGAAAGATTTGCTCCCAGTTCCATCTGGGTTTCCACCAACATACTTATCGCCTCTAATGTGGAAAAGCAAACTGTGGAGCAACCTTGAAAAAGTACTCATCTCTATCATAGTTTAGCAGTAATTTAAGTAATTGTGAAAAACAGCAAGCGCTATGTACACGTAGATGATATACACGTGGCGGGCACCAGCTTTACAAAATTAGAATACCATTGACTTTAATAGAGTTGCTCCTGCTTTACACGGGTTTGAAAGATGACCAAATGTCTGGCAGTGCATGCCACTAGTGTCATCAGTCACTCCAGCAGGGTGATGCATGCAGAGGAAGCATGCATATGCTTTTAAAAAAACTAGAGAATGTGCTGTTTAAAGAACTGGTATGGAAGGTGGGAGACTGGGAAATAATTCCCAAGCGTGCCCTAGATTTCCTTAGAAAGTGTGGCCAACCCAATACCTGTGCGCTGTAGCAGTTATTCCCATTTCATGAGTAAAATGGGAATAAAGATTCTCCATTCCACTGTCTCTTTCAGCTGAACGAGAAGCTTTTATAGGCTGAAAGTTCTTTCCTGCTGTATATGTGTGTGGATTTTAATTTAAGCATAGCTGGGAATGCTGTGTATGTGATTCAATATCATGTAACATTCAGTCATGAACTAATACAGCACTACTGTGACCACACCTGGAGTGCTCTTTCCAGTTCTGTGCTCCCCAGTACAAGAAAGACTCGGACATACTGCAGTGAATCCAGTGAAGAACCACTAAGATGATTAAGCGATTGGAGGACTTGACATACAAGGAGAAGCTGAGAGAGCTGGGATTGTTGTACCACAGGAAGAGAAGGCTCAGTGGGATCTTGCCAATGTGTTCAAATACCTCTTGGGTGGATTAAAGAAGACAGAGCTAGACTCTTCTCAAGAGTGCCCAGTGAAAGGACAAGAGGCAATGGGCACAAACTGAAATATAGGAAATGCAATTTAAACATAAAAAAACCTTTTTTACTGTAAAGATGATCAAATACTGGAACAGGTTGCACAGAGAGGTTGTAGACCCAACTGGACAACTGGAAAAAGTCCCTGAGCAACCTAACCTGCTCTAGCTGACCCTGCTTTGAGCAGAGATGGTCTTCAGAGGTCCCTTCCAGCCTTAGCTGTTCTGTGATTCTGTGGCTGTATGGTTTCTATGCACTGTTCTCAGCTGGCAACACTGGACTTTCACAGTGTAAGTATTAACTGATAGTAGGACTCACCGTTGTTGCTAGGCTGGTAACGTGGTAGTCTCATAGCCCTGCTGTCTTGCATGCACTTTCTGCAAAGCTACAAGTGTTTTGGGTTTTTTCCCCCTTTACCATGCCAAGTTATGACATATAGTCATATGATACACAGTGATTGGTCCTATGTAAAACTATGGTTGTTGCAGAAAGGGAAAGGGAATTCAGAACACGTACTCATTTCCATGTATTCTGGAGTCAGCCCAGTGAAAGGTTCCAAGATGTAGTCAAGATCCCATTGCTGAGGGTCCTTTGCTTGGTTGGTGGCCATTTCCTTTGGCTCAGTTCTTTCATCCTTCAGCTTCCTGAAGAGCTTCTTTAGCTTCCTGAGGAACAAAAGTTCGGATTGAAACAACTCTTTTTTCCCTACAAGTTATGGCCCAAGTCTCTGCGCAGCAACACAAAATGTGGCTCATGTTACTTTGGTGCCCCATAGGCTTAGTTTACACCATCCTCTGAAGTTCTGATGCTGCTTATTGCCAGGTGACAGGCTACTGGGGGCAGCAGTTCCTGTGTTCCTATGTCAAGAGGAAAGTTAAAACATCATCACACTGTTAAAATGGAGTTGAACCCAGTCCTTTGTAATTATTCCTTTCTAGATACATGTTGAATGAACAGCTTCCTGAAGCTCAAGCATCTCGGACCTAAATAATATTAGTAATAAGTAATACTCTCAAAAACAACACACTGGGCACCTCTCCCTCAAGAAAGAAAGAAACAAACAAAATACCAGAAGGTTATGTGATGTCTTCATACCAGATATCTAGCACAGGTGCACTTTTCTCTCACCACGAAACTTGGGAACTTCCAATACAGTATACTTTTAAGGTCAAAATGACCGGACATATTGCCAACCAAAGAGGATGCAAGAACGTACTGATTCCTAAACCTGGTGGATTTACGAACATTTTAGCAGAAAAACTGCCAAAGCAAAAGGAAATGAGCACCTCTGCTAATGAATCTGCAGCACCAAAAGAAGAAGTGTCTCTAAGATACTGATAGGTCCAAGGCCATTTAAGACTCTAAAAATGAATATTATTGACTTAAAGCCAGCCCTGTGACCACCAGAAAACACCTGCAGCTCTTCAGGTTCCAGTGCTCTCTTGTCACAAGCATATATACCTGAGTTTATCTAAACAGACAAAAAAAGATGCTGCTTGTGGAACCTGAAAGAGGAAGCACTCTTTTCTTTAACGAAATGTTGCTACAACTAATAAAAATAATAAAATATGTACCTATGAAATGTTAATTATAAGCAATGTCTTAATTTTACTAATGGCCTTTCATCCTGGAAAAATTCAATTCCCTTTCTTCTACCTAATGTGCAAACAGGGTTCAAACTAATGGAGAGAGAATCAGATGCATGAGAGAGTCTCAGCAAGGGCAGTAGAATTTGGTCTCAGAGAGGTGTATCATTCCTACCACGCACAAACAGAAATCCTACCTTAGTCACTTCGGATTCAGTAACAAATTATTGCTAAAAAAGTGTCACTTGGGATATATGCAGTAACAGCCTCTTCAGTACTCCGCAGCCCATACTGGAACTCACTGAGGAAGAACTGGAACTCAGTGGAACTTCTCTACAGGTTTATTCCTAAGCCACTGGAAACTATAGAATTCTGTAACTACTAACATCAAAATTGAAACATTTATTGAATGCTCATGTGAAAAATATATATTTCATGAGAAATTTTTTCCCCTGTGTTTACCGATATTGTATAAGGCAAAGTATGCGGATCTATGTAGACCCTGAAAAACTTACTTCACCAGGAGGTAGATGCTTTATGTACTTGCACAACCACATAATCTTCCTCCAGAGACTTCTCATAAGAGTTTCAGAGGTTCTGAATTTTCCTTCATATATGCCACAGTGTGTATAAAGGTGGAACACTGAGCTAGCACACAGCCACTGTTATGGTGAGACTTGGAAATTGCCAATTTCAGTCAGGAAATATTTCTGCTACCTGAAAAATATACGTCTTGCAAGACCAGCTATGCTGGTGAGTTTTCACTGCCTCTGAAGCAGAAAAGCAAAACTGTTTTCTACCATTTCTTAAGTAAACACAGATCAGTTATGTCTCCCAGCTCCCGTAGATCAGAAGTGGTTGTATCAGAGGTTTGCATTTTGACCACATTTTACAATAACTACGTCCATTTTGGCCAGACTATAAATTACTCACATGGGTGAGCAATTATTTGTGCAAGGATTTCTTTGGACCTCCGTAGGAGATGGGGATACAAATTTCATGACACTGACAAATACATGAATTTCATAAGTAGTATAATCCCAGAGTAAAATGAATCCATCTCTAAAAGAAGAGTAAAGTATTCCCAATGCCCCTCCCAGATGACATTTTAAATGCATATGCATCAAGAACTTCATGCTATTTTACACATTGAGAAATTCCCATGGAAAAAATGCAATTGAATATTTCTTTAAAATCAAGGAAGCAAAATACAGTTAAATTAGCACAAAACATCAAGATTTATACTTATTGTAGGTCTTCATTTTGCAGATGAAATTTATCTTTCACAAATATGCACGACATTATTTTATAGTTCTTCACGTATGGGCCATATGAGTGAGAATCCAGACTAATTCCAGCGCTGTTTTGCCAGTAGCGTAAGCAGGGTTCTCCCACAAACTTTCCCCCCACAGCTTGCGATTAATCCTTTGAACTAGAGGTGCGTGGCCTGGAGACAGGAGTGTGTAGGGACATGGTAGGGGTTTTCATTTGTACCTCCAGTTAAGTAGAACAGCTTTCTCAGACTCTAAATTAAGTAGCAGGGCAAGGCTAGCTGGCAAACGCACTAAAGGCTTTGCTGGGGAGGTTTATCGCTTCGTTCCCGAATATACACTGAGCCACATAGGAACACAGTGTCACCGCATAGCACAAGGCTATCACCAGTACAGAGGAAAAGGGATGGGCAGACATTCTTAAAACAGAACTAGATTGCATCAGGCCCTGTCAGTCCCAGGATCACAAAGCTGCAAAAATCAATAGATCAAATCCATCTTTTGTTCCAGGTGCAAAGACGTAGCTCATAAGTCTGATGGTAACATCCTCTCTACGTTGGTAATACCCAGATGTATTGAGGCTAACCAAATGCTTTCAGTACCCAGAACATTCAGTTTACACAGTTTTAAGGAAAGGGTGGGGAGATTTAAAATACTTCACAAGAAAGAATCAGATGGATCCCTACAAAGACATTTACCTCCTACATCATGCAAACTCAGCCATTTCAAGACACTAAAATTTCCTTTCCCCCCCCTCTGCTTTTATGGCAACCAAGGGAACTTGTCTGTGACAGAGGTGATGTAGTATTCAGAGGGTAGGAGTCTGGGGGCAGGATTTAAAACAATCAAAGAATTCCCAGGATGCTCTTCCAGCATATCCCAATTAATTTCCTAATGTGAGGGACTCTCAGAGGACAGTGAACAATAAGTTCAAGACAGTGCTGATTTCTGTTCCAATAAAATCATATGAGCTATAAATGTCCCTCATATTTCCGTGGGCAGATGAGATTGAAGAGCATCTCGCTGTCACTCTGCAGCAGCTGAGATAAAACTTGGGTGTGTTTAGATGTGAAGTCCGTACATGTGTGATCTAATCCTCCGGTTATAGCACCACTGAGTCGAGTTAGAGAGTTTAATGCATACACATAACTCCCCTGAGAACCCAGTAACTAAAACAATAGTTGTTGTTTTTAATGTTTATTTGGGAATACACTAAATCCAGGGCTCAGTTACTCAGAATAATTTTTAGTTTTTCATCTGGCTATCTGTAAGCCAGGCATGAGGAGTGGCACCTTTATCCATTTTGAGTTAAGCTTTGAAGAGTGTCCTTATTTTTATTTTTATGTAATTTTTTTAAGGATCAACTAACTGAAAGCAAGCCAAACTAATTCTTTCAAATTTTCCACAAAACATATACCTTTGTGTCATATCCAAGCATGTGAATTTTCAGACCAAACAGAAATGTGTCAGAAAGTTAAAGGAACAGAGAACAGGGATTTGCACAGTGTTATTCTCCAGCTATACAGCAGTAGGGCAACGACAACGAGTTTTGCAGAACTCTATAGCTGCACATATGATTGTGTTATTAAAACTGAGTAAGCTTTTTAAATGCACTTGTGTGAAACCTGTTTTTTCATTGCTCAGTTCAAGATTTTTAGACAAAATATTGACAGACAATGATAATCAAGAGCTATTTTAGCTTCTGATTTCTGCATGCCAGGCAGCCCCACCAATGAGAAAGAGGTAGGTTTGCCCATTCAGAGTGAGTCTCTGAGCAGCTTTGTGTTGAAGAGGCGCATGCAGCTAAGTTTCATGACCCTACTAGTAGCCATATGAATCTGGACAAACAGAGAAAACTGTAGAACTGTAGACTAACCATTATTTCTGGTCCTTTTGCTAGTGAATATCAAAAAGCAAGATACATTCTTAAGGAGACTGAATAGCATGGAAGAGGAATGAATGTAGGATCAGGGAGAAAGAAAATGAAGAACAGGTTTTTGTCAGAAGGCTATGTCTAGAGCAGTTAAAAGCGATGCTGCGGTTTCTTACAAGGGATTGGCAATAAATTGTTGAGTTAGATAAGAGGTGGGAACATGGTTTAATTATGCTGTTTGCAATTCCTCATATAACCAATAAGCACCCCATTATGCAAGGTGATCAGCATCTGAAGAGAGCATAAAATCACTACAGGAAAATGCCCCACCCCTACAGAACCCACAAGATTTTGAGAAAAAAGATGAGGAAAAGAAGAGAGAAATCAAAATCAAGTGATCCTGGCTGGGCTGCAGGCACACGGTGCGCTTACACGAAGCCTCCTTTTAAAAAACCAGACAGATGATTCAACAGTTGCTTTATTTATACGGTAAAAAGGAGTAGCAGGATTTGGGGCATCTAAGAAAAGACATGAAGATGCTTTGGGAAAAATAAGGAATTTGTGCAGTGAGACAGAATGGACCGTGTAGAGGCTGGAGAGGCAGGGAAGCTGGGAGGCAAGTTGAAAGAGGACAGATGCAGGAAAATGATTTTGCTGGCACAAGCCTTTGCGTCTTCGGTGGCTGCACAGTCCTCACAATGTACCTCCACCAGAGCTTGCCAGAAAGATTGGAACTGAGGATCAGTTTAACAATTTCTCAAGACTCTCAGTTCACAAAAGCCCTTGGGTATTGCAAAGGCAGATCACCTGTGACAAGTCACCAAGAACTGGATTTGAAGTACTGCAAGGCAACACTTGCTGGAACAGAGATGCAAATGGAGACTTTGCATGAAAAGACAGAAAACCCCTAGAATCCAGCTGCCAGGGATGAATGTTTATTTACATCAGGTGGTTTTTAAGATTATCTTTCCAGTTGATGCTTTTTCCTTTGTAGCATGATAGAAAAGGATAGAGGGAGAAAGCTGGACAGAAAAGACTATTACGTTGAGTAGCTGGAGCACTTGTGCCTAGAGAAAAGAAAGTGCAGTGACTCAGACTCTTGTGCCCTTGCCTGTAATTTTGTTTGCTGCTTTGGGGAAGGAGCACTGAAGGTCCAGGCTTTTCTTCAGTCATATTCCTACAGACTGTTCACATAAGGAGAGGTCTTCTCATATTCACGGGTAGGGGGTACAAGAATGAGGCAGAGGGAGAAAGAAAGGACTTTAATCTTTCCTCTTGTTCCACAAATCTATGGTATAGTCATGCTTCCTTGGCACACTCAGACCTCCTGGATTCTACAGGACTTTCAGTTGTGTTTGGAATTTATTGATTTCTCAAACAGAAGAAAACAATAACACAAAACAGGAAAGAAAAAAAATGTTTAAAATACCCCATTAATCAAGAATAATTTATTAAAGGTGAAAAGCAGCATAAGAGATAATAGCTATGAAAGGGTGTCTTTAAACTGATTTTATCAACTCTTGGTATTCTCATCCGGCATAGTTAAGTACATTTTGAAGTAAGTGATGAAAACTGATGTTGACTAAAAAGGCCAAAATCATGGCCTTACTAACGTCAATGGGAATTTTGCCATTGACTTCAATAGGGCCAGGATTTCACCCTAAGGGTTTATCACCAAGGTCAAAGACAGACAGTTATAAAATAACCACATGGATTTTTTTCAGTAAGTTCAGGAAAACAGACCTGAAGAAAAGGAGTCTTAAAGGAACTCTAGGTTAAGGCTCTCAAGCCCTGCAGCCTTTTAGGGTCAATTCCTGTGGCAACAGTAAAAGAATTATGGTATGTAGCACATCTGAGTGAACTGTGGCATATTTACATCTGTTAAACTTGTGAATTCCAGCCCCACAGAACACACATAGCAATTGAAGAAGGATTAGTTTTCCATAATTCAACTGTTGTTGCATTTACCTAGTTGGTTTGATATTCTTGGGTGCAGAAATTGAAAAAGAAATCACAGAAAGGTTTAGAAGACCAGCAAGGCACATCTGTCGTAGCTGTGCAGCAGTTTTTTCAGAAACATTGAAGGAAAAAGCAAGTATGTGTCCCGATGACCCCAAAATGCATAACTCTTCAGCCAGCACTGACCATGGCTAAGCCAGAATGAAGACACTGAATGATGGTTCCCAATTGTGGCAACATTTGGGACTTTAGAGTCATAATGGATGGCTCTTGCTTATAAACTCGGTCTATCATCTATTTAGTAGTAGTTTTTGAGGGAAAGAGACAGCAAATGACTTTGTGATCTTCAGCAAAGCAAGTAAAATGCCTTGGGTATTATGGTGAATAAAATCAAAAGGGTTTCTGAAAATAATCCTGAAATCCTGAGATTTCAATAAGGAAGAAAACTCTTTTGATGTGGGTCATCTTATAGCTTAGCAGAGAGATACTTCCATGTTACAGACATATAGAGGACAGTTCCAGATTCTGAAGAACAAATCATCATTTATGATAGTCCCTTCTGCCTGTCCATATGGGTAAGGCTGATTGTAGCACTTGTACTCTGCCCTCAGTGAAAATACAGGGAGCCGATGGAAGAATCTGTGTTATTCACTCTGATTCTCATTCCCTCCAAAGAGGCACAAGGCAAGGGGAAAAAAAAAATGCAGCAGCTGAAACTGGAGATAGAAAAGATTGATCTATCTTTCTGCCACAGGACGACTGTTCGTCACAGTGGGTAGCCTGTGCAAAAGTAGACACCGGAAAATAGAACAAGGGCCTGATGAAGGCAGAGATATCCTGGGAAGGAAAATAAAAAACTTATTGGTAGAAAAAGGATGATCTAGCAGAGGAGATGAGCTGACTGTAAGAGATTACCAAGGAAAACAGGTAGCAGAACAGAGAGAATAGGATACAGTAGGAAGCCAGACAAGAAGTCTGGAGGGCAGAGAGCGAGGTTATGTTTATCTATACATCTGTCACATTTCCTAACAACAGCAAGTATAGACATAGTCGATTACGTGTGAGACACAGACATGCCAGAACTACTACTTGTGCAACACACGCATGTTTGGAGTGCCTTTTGGTCTGGTTTTATATGTGTCCAGCAGATCTATGCACAGCCCTTTGAAAACCTAATTGATCAGTACTCGAAGTGTCTCTATGTGCCGGTGTATGTGGGGCAGATGAGGTAGAGTACCTTTAAGTATCTAGCCCAAACCAGTAGAGTGGTCCATGCAGAAATAGAAGGCTAACCCTGATTTAATTAACTTAAGTATTGGGTAAAGCACTGTGCTTCTCGTGGTGCAAACAGGTCTGGTGAGAAGGGCCAAGTCCTACAGATACACACGTGATTTTCTTGAGAACACAGACAAGCAAAAGAAAACCAGATGTGCTTATTTCAGGATGACAAGATAGCATTGTGACTGAAATGAGGTATTTCTCTGGGAAGGAGAGGATGAAAGTATGTTTGTTTTTAAACAGTTATTCAGTTTTAAAAATTGAGGCCACCATAGGTTGTTGGCAGAAGGGTGGGGGAGCAGAAATAAGGGAGAATAATGGGATGAAATTGTCACATTCTTGCACCAAGAGTTGTAGTGAGGGAACTGAGAAATAATTTGACAGGAATTTTCTGTTTGGACTGGGTCAACCTCTGCTTTCATGAATTAAAAAAAAAAAAACACCCCAACCCAAACAAGAATTTCTAACATCATAAAATCCCCATTAAAAAAAGTCCAGTAGCAGTAAGTTTTTCGAAGATGGGAAAAAAAATCACACCAGGTTTACACTGGGAAAGCTTTAAGCCTTCAACATGTTAGATATTTTGGAAATGATTTACCACCCTTTTCTCAAAATAAACTCTAAACTCAACGAGATGTAGACAGAAAACAGGCCTCCTTAATGAACTTTGACACAAGAATAATGAAACCATCCATAACCCACATTTGATTTGTTTGGGAATCTTTGTTTCCTCTCTATTTAAATTACTTCCAAAAAAAAGTTCTTGCTAGGAAAAGGGAGGAAAAGGGTTCATTTTAAAAATATTTCATAATCTTTTAAACATCACTCATCTTAGTCTCTAGTTAGCATCTTCAAGGCCTTCCTTAGGGATGTGATCCAAAACCTAGTGACACCAAAGTTGGAAGATTCTGACTAACTTCAGTGGAGTTGAGGCTTGTATCTAAGCCAGACTCTTCATCTAACATTTCAAAGATCACTGCCACCAACAAGGATGATTCAGTTAACAGAAACAAGAGCAAACCACCCAAGAGCCAGTGGTAGAACATTCTCAGGGGATTCTCAGTGCCTGAAGGTCCCCTTGACACCGGAGACAGACCAAGAGAGATTTCTTGCTGTATTTGGAGCAGAGGACACTGTGCACTAAGCATCCCGTGGCGGGCAGCAACTGAGCAGCGTGTCAGCATCTCTCCCATACTCCAGGTCCTGCATCATACTGACATACAGGCACCTTAGAAATGTGTGGACTTTGTCTGTAAACCCATAAAACGGTCATAGATCAAGTAATACATTTTAACATCCTTTATGAGCTATTGCTTTTCTCCACACCATCTCTCCTCCACTTTGTACTAATTTGTATTCAATACTGCTACCCTGAAAGCTTCTCTAAAACTTCCCAAGAGATCTATCATACCTTGCCTGTTTTCCCAGGTTTCTAAAATTAATTTAGATCAATTATTTAATATATTCAATCACTTTCTTTAAGCCATTTACTGCAGATATAGCCAATTATTCAACATAAAATACAGCCAGATCATTTCATCACAACCAAAAATGTGATTTATCATCACATTCAATTAGAACCCACTGAAGGCAGTAGCAAACGTCCTATTCAGTTGAATAAGGATCAAGCCGTTAATTTACTGTGTCATAGGAATAACGCATGGTAATGGAGAAGGCTGGGATACATACGGGATTCCGATTTCAAACAGATTGTTTTGAATCAGTTGTTTTCCAAGCATAATGATGCTCAGCTGAATACAGAGTTCCATCAAACAGCCTCCTGGAGCACACTGTAATTAAACAAAACCATCGAGTGTGAAGGGAGTAAGAGAATTAATTTAAAAGTACTCGCTTGGGAGAGCTACCAATGTCTATATGTGCCCATCGCCCCTACCACCAATTTGCACAGGAGCACAGAGCTCATCCATCATTGCAATTCTATGCTTAACAAGGTATTTCATCTCCACTCATAAAACTGCATTATGGAAAACATGCAGAGCTCTGAAATAACTTACTGTGCCCCGGGGCTATCGTATTTCCTTTTCAAATATTTACTATATAATCAATGTAATAAACATAATGCAGTATCACCAATACTCTTCCAACCTGATGTGTCCCAAGGGGGAAGAAAGTCTTCAATCTTGCAAAGACTTATGCGCAAGCTTTATTGTAAAACCTTGAGTATATCTATCAATTTTCAAGTGAATACCTGCAGCAGTTAAAAGGAATTTAAAAAAAAAAAAAAAATGTTTACAGGTTTAGCACAAAATGGCTATGGCTTTTTAGGCTATTAAACTTGCCAGGCTTCTAGTGATCTACAGAATGAGAAGCCAGATTCAAGTTCCAGCTCTGCCATAGGTTTCCCAAGGGCCTCAGTCAAATCATGGAATGTTTGTGCCTTAGTGCCCAGCTGTAAAGCACAGGAATGGTGAAGCTTCACCTAAGAAAGACTGTGAAGTACTCAAAACTGCAGAAAGAACGAACATACAGGTGCCTCAGATGGAAAACTTGGGGTTTGTCTATTTATGTTGAGGCTTTAACATCTTGTTTTAACATGTTTTCTATTTTTCCCTTATTTTCTAGACGCCACTGAAACACACTGTACATGTATTACTTTTTGTTAAGGATTTTTTTGTTTGAATTTCATATTTACTTACCTCTTCCATTCGATAACCATCAAACACATATACATAATGACCAGGACGGCCAACAAATCTGAAAGCAATAACAATATATGAAGTAATATAAAAATAGGAAAAAGTTAACTTTAACAACATAACTGTTCATTTATATCAGCTAAAATATTTCAGAACGAGCTACTTCAACATGAATTTTAAAAGCCTCGACACCTATTCAACTTCAATTATTTAGAATTATCTCAAAGCAGTAGGCCTCTACAAATGTTTTCCTACCACATCTTGATGAAATAATTTTAATAAAATATTTTTTTGTGCTAAAAAATAGTAATAATCTCCCCCTCTTGATCAGAGATCACAAACAAAACCGGGAACACATATCCTAACTCACATTCTCTTGCAAGCCAGTAATGCCCTGAATGGAATTATTTACACATCTATACACAGTCAAGGCTCTTCTGACTACACGGCGTGAAACAGTGAGATTTGACTTTATTATAACAATACAACACACAAAAATGGTTAAAAAAGAAAGAAATTGGTGATATTTTTCATTAATGTCTTACAGTATTTACAACTAACTGCTGGTAAAATGTATCATTAATTCTTAAATCAATGATGCTGAATAGGATTAGTGAAGAGTAAAAATTAACAAACTTTACAGCCCCCAAAAGGAACAGAAAAAATGGTATGAAACAGAATCCAGAGGCTGTTTTAAACATTTTTGCCAAAGTTTGAGCAAACAATCATTTTAAGCTTCCCATTCAAAAGCATGTGTTATACTGTGGATAACTGGGTCCCAAAAGACAATGATCCTGAACCCATAGGAAGTCACACTTATTTAGCAGGACAGCTGAATTAGCTTTTTTGGTCAATCAGTTCATTTGCCAAAACGTGCAACTTCCAGTTGACTAGAACTATTTCTTAATTTAACTTGATAGGGGCGAATAGTCCAAAACATTGAGAAAGTAATAGAGAAAGTAGTTCCACAATTTTAAATGAAACAGTAAAATCTTTCTTGGCTAAATGATGCTTCAAGAAAAATTTACTAAAATGTGGAAAGTGAAGACCTGTAAGCACTACTGTTCACTCATAAATGCAACACCCTTTTTTAACTAAAAGGAATTATTTTCTGAGGTGTGGATTATTCTTATTTTAGAAAGAAAACTAAAATGGTTGCATTTCAGAACAACGCTCTACTTAGAAGAGAGACAGGACAGTACTCAACATCATGCCCTGCCATTCAAAAGCAAGCTTTAGATAACTCTGTTTATGGTATTTTTTCATAGCTGGTGAAGGTGGCCAGTCCCAGACTTAGTCAGGTAGCCCTTTGTGCCCATTTTAAACACAGATCCACAAATACAGACATATCTATATACATAAATATCTGTATACGTAAATATCTATATATGTAGATATCTATACGTGAAGGACATTTATCCTACCTTCCTTTAAAAAAGGCAACATAAAAAATCGGTGCGTAAGAATTCACAAACTTCAGTAGGAATGCCTTCAAAATCAGTCTCTCCTCAAAGGTTTTCTCTGTTTTTGGTACCTCTGGGGGAAAAAAAAATGAAAGCAAACCAGGGAAATCAATTAGTAAATACGTAAACATCCCTGATATCCCCAAATACAAAACCAAACTGCAAACTTTGAGCTCATACTGGTTTTTCTTTTGTACTTTTAATTTGTACAAATGCACACTAGCTGTCTCTGACTCCTGATTTCCAGAGAGTCTTTCCAAATTTCCAGATGGAAATGGAAGGTTGTTTGATAGAAACATTAATAATGTCAACATAATGAACCTGATTTTCTGATAGGCCTCTGACAGCTTACCCCAAGTCGGTCTTGGCTGTCTATCCAATACTCTGGTGGCAAAAAACCCAACGGATCCTGATACCCAGCCTGGACCTGACAATACCTCACTTTTCCAGTCTCTCTCATTCCCTTGCTGAGAGACCTGGGCAGACCACATCACCTTCAGGCCACATCTGCGAAATCTTAACACAGACCTCCTCTGTCATTTACTCTGATGCCTATTATATTATTCAATATATAATATCATTAAGTATATTTTATTAACATAACGTATGTATCGATAATAATAATAGATAGGCATAGTTGTTATATATTTACATGGTTCTCCTACTAGCTATCCGGAGTTTGAAGAAAAAAATAGTTGCATCTTGATATTCAATTGCATAAAGGTAAAGCAATATAAGCAGCTTTAATGTATATAAGCATATGTATATTAACATACATAAGTATATCAGTTACAAAACTGCAATAACAAAGCATTAGTAGTCTCAATTCATGAATGATGAAAGCAAAGTACAAAGACTTTCATCCAGAAAAAAAAATCTTAAAAACCTTCTTAACTTCGTGTGCACAAGATTTTTGTTCTATAATGAGATTGTTAATGTGCTTAATGCTGAACACAAGACTAAGTACCTTTCTGAATAAGGCATTAAGTGAATTGTTAATTGCCATGCAAAATAAATGCACATTTTTCTGAGGCTTCTCCATTCACTATGTATATTCTACATTTCTAGACTACTTTAGATAACTTGTAAAAATGTGTCTTAAACATTTTCAGTATTCATTACTCTGTTCCCAGATTTATTCCCAATTTCCATGGAAATTTTCTAGCAACAGAACACACAGGTGTAAGACAGAGGCTTTTCAAATTGGCAGTAGGATCCTCCTTTAAAGATTCTGCATGGGTTAAACTCTTGTATTGCCATGCTTATCCTGAGCTGTTAACTAATGTGAGAGCAGATAATTTTATTGTGGTATGTTCTTGACTGAATTTCTGTAGCGTAATGCACGTGTGAAATAATAAGGTAGATCCAGAGCTCTGGCTTTAAGGACTTCATTCCAAATACTGCTGTACTTGTACAATTTTGTTTTGGGGCACAGTTTGGGTGTTTTGGTTGCTTTGGGGTTTTTTCTTAAAAAAGAAGCATGGTTTTTATTTGAGCACTAAAGGAATAGCAAAACTCTAACGACTCCCCACTGCCCAGATTTATTTGTGATACTTTCAACCATATTTTCATAAAAGGTCAACACGAGCCCTAAGCCATCATTCACCTATATGTCTAGAAAAGCTTAATTAAACCTTCAAAGGATTTGAACAGTTTGTAGATGACCCTATGCTGGATATATTCTCAGGACAGCAGCTCAGGGCATCAGGAATATTGAATAATAGTGATGCAGCTTTTAATTTGAGGGAGAAAAATCCTTGCCTTTGCCTTATGGAGAACTCCCACAAAGATGAGCTCAGCCTCTGGATGAAAATTTGCACACCATATATGGTTCCAGACACTCACTCAGCACTTCACTCCCTTCCCACACTCAGATATACTATACCATACCAATAGAGGCATGCATAGAATTTGTCCTCTAGCTAGTGGAGTCTGCTACACAAGAAATGCATCCAGCCAGAATAGATGCATTAGTGAAAGAGAAAACTTTCCCCCAAAAAATTATACACCCATAATATATGGTTGGTTGTGCGGCATGTCACACCAAAATTGGGAAGCTGAAACTTTTCAGGTAGAGAATGAGCTGAGATATCTGTGGCATGGGCCTTAGCTCACTGAAGGAGTTGCTGCCTTTGTAAGGCACAAACACAAGTAGTTTTGATCTTGTCCCCATTCGACTGATTCTTCCTTGACTTGAGGAAGTTACAAGTGAGCAAATGAGCTGTAAGTCAAGTCTGACACCACCTGATTACTGAAGATGACCTATTCAACCTGAGCATACCAGGATATAATCTGCACTGATCTGTGATAAGGGGGCATCAGTGCCCCGCTTTGCCAAGTCCACAAGAGATGTGTGGACACTCACATTCTGTACAAGTGCTCGGTATTGATTACAACAAAACTACTACTTTTTCCCCCCAAGAACTGATTCAGCAGGTATTGAGGCAGATCCATTACTTCGATCATATGATGAATGCAATTGCTATCAGTGGTACTATTCTTGTGCTTACAGAAGTAATTTTTCACTTGAACAAAGATTAAAGTGTACTTGGGGTTGGAATATAAACCTCTGCTGTCAAGAGCTATTCCTCCAGCCCAACAAGTCTGTTCCTCAGCTTGTCCATTAACTGCAGTGTGAAAAGAGAATTGAGTATGTTTTGCTCTGCTCAGCAAAATGAAAGTTCACAAAGTAAGGAGCGTTTATCAGCATGAATGAATTGTAAATTTTTTTAACATTTTGATTACATTTGGCATCTGAGCCTAGCACTGGGGAAAGCTGCGTGAATGAACTTTCTAACTCCTGTGATTTGTAGCACTAGAGATTACTCAGACTGGATCCTTCTTAAACAAAACATCTGATGGTTAATTAGGAATGCTGCCTAAATAAAGATAGCAGGATTAGAATTAAATGCAAAGCGTCAGGGGACAATAATCAGCAAGTAAGGAATTCTTGTTTCTTTCACAATTCAGTGGTGCACGTTTCAAAGGGAGAGATTTTCTTTCTGTGCTTCCCCCAGAGAGGCAATAGCAGTGGCTTGCACTTCCCAAATTTTGCCTAGAAACTGCTGGAGAGGAGAAGCCTCACCTTCATCTCTTCCTACTCTTTCCACACAGCAGTTTCATGCCTTGACCGTTGTGCCTTTTCTTACCTAGGTAAGTGCAGGGGACAGAATTGATCAGGTCACACAGAGTTAGCAGCTTGTCAATTATATGAAAGCTGAAAATCTGGGTACAATTTTGGCCTGGACAGTAAGCCTGAGCTTCCTCATGCCACTAGAACAGAGTTCGTTTGTGTAACTCTGATACAGTCTGCCCAAAGCCTGATGCAAAACAGAAATAAACAAACAAATTAACCCCACGTGGTGGCATTTTGTGAAAATTAATTGCTTTGTCTTCATGTCTTTCAAATACTTTACAAATTTAATCTAAACTATCAGGCTATCCTTACTGGTAAAACCACAGGACCTTATTTCAAAAAGTCAGCATTGGACCTCTATTATGACAGCTACAAAACTTTAGTTTATGGTGTTCTTCAAAAACTAGGACTAAAAGAGCTGATTTCACTTGTGACTTTCAAACTGTCTTGAGAAAGTGAGAATAAGAAACACAAGTCTTAAGACTTCCTAAGGTTTTAATCTGAAATCTGCTAGTTACAGCCAGCTTCACATCACTGTAAGTTTTACAGGGAGAAAATATGCAATTTCAAATGACTGAATAAGGCTCCAATTGTCAAAAAGTTTCTAATTTGGATGCCTAAATTTAGATGCCCAAAATTCATAGGTAGAGCAGTTGCTACAGTTAAAGGCATCTGTGGTTGCTGATTGATTTTCAGTGTTTTGGATAATTGACTTTATGTTCCTAGACTTCGAAGCATCTAGAATTAGAGGTGATGTATAAAAATGCATGAAACAATACTTAATGACAGCTATAAGAATCTCATGTTAGGGCCCTATCAGTAAACATCTTTGGCCTAATGTATATAACAAAACAAAACTCTAGCCTAAACCCCTATAGTAATCAAAGGAATGGCACACCTTTAAATGAATCACAGAATCACAGAATCATTAAGGTTGGAAAAGACCTGTAAGATCATCAAGTCCAACCATCAACCCAACACCACCATGCCCATTAAACCATGTCCCACAACGCCTCGTCCACACGTTCCTTGAACACCTCCAGGGATGGTGACTCCACCACTTCCCTGGGCAGCTTATTCCAGTGTGTTACCACTCTCTTGGTAAAGAAATTTTTCCTAATATCCAGCCTGAACCTCCCCTGGCGCAACTTGAGGCCATTTCCTCTTGTCCTGAAGACTTAAATACATTGCGAGGCTTTTAACAATATGATGACATTAAAAAAAATAAATCCAACCCCTAAAAAGGTCCAGCCCGGACATGGACCTATAATGGCAAAAAAGTCCTTTGAGTGGTAAGGACCTGGTAAAAATCACATCAGCAAAATAACATGGTAAGCGTTTGCCAGTGTAGCTTTCCCAGAGCAACGTCTTTGAAACAACCCAATGACTTTCAGCAAACCAAGCTCCTAGAGGTAAAGATATATATCAAAATACATACCAGGTCAAAAATTCTCAACCAGCTCTAGATAAGTGGATCTCGGCACAGAGCCAGTGCAATGCAGAAATACCAGCTGAGATCCTTTAAATAGCACAGCTGCATTAACATGGCATCATGGCCAAGCTAATTAGTCCTATTAGTGGCACACTGCATGTTGCGGCTTAGACCCCTAGTTCACAGAGGCATGTCTGAGCATCTTACCCCATAGGTCTGAATATTTCCACTGGCATTCTTCAGTGGGAAATATTCCTATTAGCACCTCCGTGCATACTCTCGTGTCAATACATGTCATGTACTAATGAGGAATGTGGTGAGATAGTTTTACCAATTTCTGTCAGCCATTTGGCAACAGCTCCATAAATTTCATCAAGTATAAGTATCACAACGAGGTTAATGATGACAGCAGTTGCGGTCACAGTCACTCGAACATTTGACCTGGTTGTCTCATTTGTGCTGAATGACAAAGCTGCTGCTGTTGTGATTCGGTATACAATCACTCCAAACACTGCTGAAAACGTCAGCATAATCTGCAAAGAAATGTACAGATAGATTAGTTCAAGTTTGATACTAGCATTTAAACAGAAGCTTTGACTGATATGTTGGGGTGTTCCATGAATTGGCATTGCGTGGTTATTTCTTAGAGCAACGATAATACGGGGGGAATCAAACTAAAATGTGCAAATTCAAAACTCTCTACCAGGGACATAACGAAGAAAATGGATGCAGAACTCTGAACTGGCACAATCCCTGAAGATGTGCATGTTCTTTCTGATTAAAGCTCCACACATTGTTCGTGCAGTACTCGTGAAACTCAGGTAGTTTGGGTTCAAATGCAGGTATTAAGCAAGGTCTTTTGTCTGGCGATAAGTTGAGATGGCTTGGGCTGAAGGGCCTACATGTACGTGCAGTCAAGTAAATGGGCTTTACTGGCTGAAACAGCTTCACCTCTGCACAGCAGAAGCGGCACCTTACTCTCCAGTTGTGTTTGCTCAACTCTTGCCACAAATTAAAAAAAAATGAAATAAATAAATATTTCTCTTGTTATTATTCTTTTAAGACTGACCTAAACAGGGTTACTAGGGCTTCGCTTTACATTTCTGTCCCAGAAATCAGTTGGTATCCTGACATCCTTCATGGGCTGGATTTGATCCATGAGATGAGGAAAGTCAGTCCTGCTACTTAAGGTCAAGTTCCCACAAGAAGAATTTGAATTTCACAGGGCTGTGGTATTCTGGTTTCGAAAAAAAGCCACCCCACAATGAAAAAAAATCAATAAAATAATAATAAAAAAAGAGCAAATTTTCATAGTCATGGCAGGAAAGGGGGAGAGGGTACATTTTTCTCTTTCATTTTTGCCTATGGCAAGAATTCCAATGTACATTTATTATTTTAGGTAAAGCATCTTGAGATCCTCAGATGAAAGAGACTACCTAAATGTGAAAGATTAGGCTATTGCAATTATTTCAATGGGCCTAGGGGCCCAGATTCACAATGCAGGTTTAAGGAAATTTAACAGTTCATTTTAATGACCCAGAAATAGTTTATTGAATTTCTGTATACAGAGGAAGATTGTCTTATGAAAAAGTACTATTGCAAAAGAACCAGAACAAGAATCAGAGCTATATTAAAGGTTAAAGATGGGCATATTTAGTTTTAATGGAGAACTAGTAAACATACTAAAAAATAATGATTTGGAGAAACTCCTGGAGATATCAGATGAAATTCACACATACATTTTGTGAGAAAATAGTAACAAAATGTTAGATCTAGTAAAACAACTAATTTTGACTTTTTAAAGAAATATTTCATTAATTTTAAATGAAATGTAGGTGAATGATGAGTTTTTGCTTCAAGCTAATGTTTTTCATTCAAGTACTGGTCTAAAGAAAGAAGTCTAAACATAAAGCACTTTGAATGAAAATGCTTCAAATGGCATAAATTATTATTTCCTTTCCTTTTGTAGTTTTCACTGTGTTGAGAAAACAGTTCTAATGTTTCTGCCTATTTGTATCTTTTTCTTTTGCCTTACCTACCAACATGCAGACAAAAATCTGATTCATGTAGAACTATCTGCTCAGCTCTTGCCGTGACAGAACTGGTGCAGGACACAAAGATCAGAACTTTTACCTAACTTGCCCGTTGCAGAAGCGATCACTACAGTAGAGAGTAATATCCCCAATAAAGAGAGAAAAATAAAAAAGCACCAGTTGGCAGTAATCTAATTCACCTTCCACCTCTACAGTCACCTTAAGCTCTTTTCTTTTTCTTAGTTTGGGTCACAGATTCCTTCCTCTTAATCACCTTCCAAATACCCTTTTTCTGTTTCTTTCCCCTGTGGATTTCTTTGAAATTTTTACTATGATGGTGGACAAGGAAAACCAACAAAGTAAACTTGTATGTATCATTCTGGAGATGATGAGCTCTCTGGGCCTCCGTAGACACCTATCTTCATCACAAGCTTCCACTTAGAAATGATATCTTAACAGTACAGGAAGAATAGTCATCAAGGACAGTCATCACTAAACAGAGAAGGAGGAAGGAAATTTCAGGTCATGGAAGTTGAGTAGCAAACTCTTAAACCTGACCAAAGGATTTAAGGGTTCCATAGCAATGAAGAAGATTACTGGAGGATGAGACACTATCAGAGGCTTGCACTATTGCGGCCTTTTCAATTCATGAAGTGCCATAGCAAGATATACAAAGCTACCCAAAAAATATGTTTTATTTGTTTAAAGAACAAAGATATTGGTTTTTCAAAAGCACCAGGGCTTCAGAAACTCCCCAGCTGCCCAGCTGTTTTTAAACATCTGCTTAGACACAGATGGAAAAACACTCCTATAGGAGTCTTCATTATCTGTGCATCCAGCAACAAGAGAAAATTGAGGAGGGCTTGTAGGACGGCACATTATCTGAGAGCATAGTTCTCACTCCCCAGATGGTCACTGAGGAAGACTGGTTCCTGTATCTTCACCGCATTTCTCCCATTCTTTATGATACCTCTTTTGCCCAAATTCCAGATCAGATGGTTACTTTTCTTTCAGGTGCTTACTTTGGGTTTTGTTGTCAGTGTCGGCTTTTCATCTGGCCAATTCTATCCCCTACTATGGCAGACAGTTTCTTCACTGCATATCTAAACGAGTCTGTCAAGGATTGAATTGCTTAGAAACAGATGTGAAAATTGGCTGCAGAAAAGGTCACCTACTGAGCCTGGTATGAATGAAGACAAACAGGAAAGCACACTAGATCTGAGAAGGAAGCTATAAAACCCCGTGGGCTAGACTGATACCTTCGTCCAAGTAGGATAACAATTTAATGTCCAAATAGTTCTTTGGCTCCCCAGTGGAGCTATTCTAGAGTCAAGTATTATGCCATGTGAGTAAGAATAGGGCAATAGGGTCCAAAAGAAGGAACAGGCTGAACTCTTGTGCCATGACACTAATTGGTTTTCTTCCTTCCTCTGTCTGAGCCAAACGCAATGAACCCAAAGCAAGGCTCCAGTGATGGCGTTGCTTCATGCCATCCTGCTCTTTTTCAGCAGCTACCAACGTTTTCATCACATACTTGGAAATATTTGCCACAACATGTACCTTCTAAATGTGGAGTTTCTAAACTGTGACATATGTTATTACTAATCACACACAAGCCAAGCTTGTAAATGCCCAACTGAGCCTAGACCTCCTGCTACCACTGGTCTTACTGGGCAAAAATAAGACTTTTGAACTTCTGTTCTAAAATCCCTGCAAAAAACATTGCTTAAATCAAGGTTTGATCTTCTGCCTCATCTGCAGTCAAGCGAGGCTTTGTGTACAACAAAAGAGATGTGACCAGATTTTAAATCATCTGTAAATGTGTAAAATAATCCTTGGAATGATTTGGTGGTCTAAAACACCAAGAGCAACTGGGCAAGAGAACCAAACCCAACATTTTTTTCAACCCGCACTTTTAAAGAAACAAACAGCATGCCTAGCTTGATAGAGACAGAAGAAAAGCCAGAAAGAAAAAAATACAATACAGTTCTTGAAAGAGGATTCACAAAAGTGAAGCACGCAAAAGAAGTACGCAAATGAAAAATAAAGACAATTGGTTTTACAATAAGAAAACCATTAGTATCTTCAAGGATCATCAGGGAAAGTATGGCACGTAAAGTTGGAGGAAGGAGGGACAGAACACAGCAGCATCATTCTATAGCAATGTAGACATCTTCATGGAAAATACCTATGGGTTTGTACCACCAGACCCTTTGGGCCTGGAAAAGGTAGTATTAAGAATTCAGCAATCGCTTCTGCAGCACTAGAAATTGCAGCACGTGTGTGTGCCTATCTGTGTCTGAGTCTTCTATGTCTGCGTGCTGTATATGTGCACACGCACACATAAATTCAAGACTTCATCACCTATTATATATGTAGTGCTTGCAGCTAAAAAAAATTAGTCTGTGTGAGTAATAACAACGGAGGTAGATGAGACCAATTTAGTTTCCTTAGTGCAACTCTATTGCACAGGCTGACAGCAAACTTTAGTCTGGTGTTTCCAATTCCTGTTTAACTAATCTAGCAGAAAAAAAAGAAACATTACACACAGTAAAGAGTAGATTGTCATCTCCACATGGGAAAGCAGAACTGGCTCTCCCTCATCAAGAGCTGACTTGAATTTCACGCATGGTTTGTAAGTTGTCTCCTGTAGGTGCTTACATCTTACCAATGCTCAAAATATTCTAAAAAAACCCATTGTGACCACTTCACCAAATGGCAAAAGCCAGCATAGTTCCTTCCACTAGTCACTAACAGAAGTTGAAGAATTGGAGCTCTACGCTTTGCCTTTATAAATTTCTCTGAGATGTTACAGTAAGCAAGGAGTATAATACATAGGCTGTGACTCAGGAAAGCACTTTAAGCTCGTACTTAGGGGAGATTTAAACATGTGGTTGAAGTCATGAGCACATGCAAGCACCTTGTCTGCAAAAGAATGACTTGTAAAAGCTAAATTGGGGCTATGCGCTTAGTCATACAGCGTATACTCTGCTTTAAGCAAAGTCCCAACTGATGCTAGTTAGAGGTTCTGGCAAAAAACAAATGCTTGGTATGGCTTCAGGATGATAAACTCACTCAAAAAGTTCTAAGTACATATAAATATATATATATGAATGACACACCTAATATGCACAGTAAATATACTTATTATACAATACATATATCTTCATAAATATATACACATATATTTATAAAAATGCAGACGTTAATTTGACTTCAATGTAAATATAAAATGTTTTTGATTGTCAGAAAAAGACATTAAATCTTCACAGGACATCTGTTGCAGTATATGCAAATACCAGTATATTAGAAATACACTTATGATGTATTTTTAAATAATCTAGTCCCTAAGTAAATTTCCCATGCCAGATGCTCCTGTGGTGTAAACCAGAATATTTCATTGGCATTTTATGCTGTCTCTAGATGTGAATACACACTTTCATTCAGTAATTTCTGTAACCAGAGGGATAATGGGATCCTTGACAATGTAATTTAAGGTTTACTAGGCAGGCTTTCCTATTGCTGTTTACAAAGTTCTAGCAGCTTGATGATGTGTTTATGGTTTGTTGGAAATTTCGCTAGGACAGTGATGTCCACATGTTACAGTTGACTGACCTGCACACCTTATTCTTGTTCTCAAGTGAGGATTGTATACCATGGTCTTCCTCGACTACTGTATAGTCCATCCCTACATGTGTGTTGGACACATACATACTTCTCAGCACAGATTTATTTCACCTGTATGGCATCTATTCAGTAGGCTCAACACTTCTGAATGTCATTCTGACAGAGCATATGCAGTACTGTGCACACAAGCAAATACACAGTGGTCTTCCCTTCATCAGATAATGGAGGATGGAGCAGAAACCCCGTGGGAGAGACAGTATCTCATAATGAGCTGCTGTCGTTACAGCAAGTCATCCAGCCAACAGCCCTCTCATGAGCAGCCTTTGGAAAAAGAGACTAAAGCTGGAGGTAGGCATCAAGCTCTACGAGTCCTCCTAGTAGGACACACATTTCTCACAAACTGTAGGTTATAACCTTAGCTTTCTTCAGATTTTTGACATCTTTGGGAACACTAATTCAGGATTCCACTTAAGATGCTCATTGCAAAGTTTCTCACACTCAATAAAAGTGCAGAAATGCAGATTATATTACCATAAATAAAATCAATCCAAAGTTTGCTGCATATCCAGGTATACGGTCACTCCATGTCAGCTTCTCCTTTTCATCCTGTGACAAAACACAAAGATAAAATAACAGAAATTAAAGAACTGTACAATAGCAAATATTAGAGTTAGTAAGATCTATTATTGAAAAACATTCTCAGTTCCCCTACTCCCGTTGTGATTTTGAAGACAATTGTAAGATTTAGAACACTGATATTGTAAAGCAGACTTTAATTTGAGAGAAGAGAGTGTAAGAAGGTAAATAAGACATATAGAAAATGTGTGCAAAAATCAGAAAATATCATATGTAACTATGATTTTAATACTTGAAAAAATGTACTCAGCTTTTACTAAATTTTGCAGTGTCAGGAGAAAGCCCCGAGATTCACCTTAACTTACATTTAGGCAAAGCAAGATTCAACCATTTATTTCGAATTGCTTCCTTGTAAAACTTCAGAAGAATAGTGCTTGGGACAGAAATCATGAAAATAATCTTACTACCATTGAACCCAGAGTTTTTGTCTAATGGTTACCTTAGCCAAATGTGGCCCCTGAGATAGTTCTTGCAAAGACACCCCAATCCTTCTCCTGGTACATGGTCTATAGAAGAGAGAGACTATAAAGGCAAGCCCCCTCTGTGATCTTTGCTGCCATCCTTGTTTTCTTCCTGTGCACACAGCATCTCTCTCTTCATTGCATAATTTAAAGCAACTGTGATCAGTGAAATCTAGTAGGCTTTTACTCTCCCCACACAAACCTAACTCCATCTCTAGCAACGTGTACATCTAAAGAAGATATTTGAAAGTGGATATATGTAAGAAATATGATTCCCTCCTCTCAAAATAGGTTTCTTAAAATAATAATAAGGTCATTGCTTTGTTTAAGTTAAACTAAAACTATATAATCAAATTAACTAAGGACACAGAGCCAGCTGCTGTTTGCTTTTCTGTGAACCACCCTTGCTATCCCACGGACTAGTACTTCACTTACTTTGGAGTTAACCTGGAGTTATTCTGAATTTAAATGAATATAAATCAGATTAGCACTCAGGTCAAAGGTTTCAAATAAACCATTTCTAAGGCACAATTGTCCTCAGATAAAAATAAAAATCTGGGAGTATTTTCTCTTTGTAAAAGGCTTTCCCAAAGTATCACTAGGAATACAGTATTTACTCCAAGTGCAGAAACGCAGCCGTGAATTTTCTAATGGAGTTCACTGGGATGTGGAATTAGATTGAAGACATGATCCTGTCTACACATCCATTGCCATTGTGGTGATGCCTCAAACACTGTGGGAAGTAGTATTACTCAGCATCCCCTCTTCTCAGCTCAGCTGTTCAGACAGACAAGTTAAGCGTGTCTCCTTCGGGAGAATGCTGGCAGGACTGGGCCATAGCAAACCGAAGCAGAAGTACAAATAATTTGGCCCAATGTATGCAGTACGTAAATAGTCCATACAGTACATAAACGGAGTCCATCATTTAGCTGGAAGGCTACTTTAAAAAGCTTTTCTGTGAAAGCACAGATGCATTTCATTTCATTTTGGCTTTTACCACTCAGCAGTTATACAGGACATAAAGAAGGTCTAAGTGATTATACTCCAAGAAGGCCTGAAGGACATCATGTCTAACAATTTCACTGGGGGAAAAACACTGAAGAAGCAAAACAGGAGAATGAGTTAATGCTAGCCAAAGCAGTTAAAAGAAAGAAGAAAAACTTTTGTAATCATACAGAGGTGGAAAGTAAAAATTCTGATTTATACAAAAGGGCCAGAAAGAGGCAAAAATGACCAAGAAAATTACTTCAAAAAATCTCTCTAGCAGTAAGAATTTTGGAAAATAAGAAATAGTAATATCAAGATCAAACTTTCACGTATCATGTATCATGCTCACCAAAGCCTGAGTGGCAAAGTGACTAAGGTTTTTCATGCTTTGGGGGTTTTTTTGTTTGGCATTTCTGGTGATGTAAGACATTTACTGTATTTTGAAACATCAGCCAGGATTCTGACACGATCTACTGGCTTTCCAAACCAAGAAAAAAAATCACATGCTGGAAGATTCCTGATAACACTTCAGCAACTTACAAAACTGAGAAACCAGGGAATACCTTAAGAAACAGTTGTCCATTATGAAAAAGAAGTAGCTATTTGCCCTGTTTGCCCTACCCCTTTTTTTCTCGCCTTTTTTTTTTTTTTTTTTTAGTGAAATAGAACTGGATAGTTACAGGGAAGAAAAATAAAAACTAGGAAAATTGAGCAATGATTGACATGTACATTTAGAAATGAATATCAGAAGTTAAGGTGTGCCTAAGCCTACATTTTTAGGCATTAAGAGATATTAGGATTAACCCATTTAAGGGTCCCAACTTCAGGAGAGTTTAAGGACTGCAGTTATTAGAGTGTTTGCCCTCTTTAATCTCAACATGTGTGTTAAGAACACAGAGGCATCTAACATCACCAGTCATTTTGGAAGCCCTAAGTTTAGCAGCTAAACACTTGTTTTACATAAATTATTGCTTTTCAAAAGCACTTTGTGCCTGATGAGTTCAACAAAATAAGTTCCTGAAATAAAGATTTAAAAACATAACTGATTCTTAAAATTTCAATTTATTACTGGGAATAGCTAAACGAAATATGGACTGTCCATCCTCAAGAGGATAGGGGGAGAAATTAAGATGAAAAAGCTTCTGAGTTGGGGTAAAGACAGGAAGATAACTTACCGACTGCTATCACGTACAAACTAGACTTGACTTGGGGAAAATCAATTTAATTTATCACTATTTAAAATAGATTTGGATGGTGAGAAATAAAAACAAAACTAAAAACTCCTTCCACTTTGCCTCCCTCCCAACTTCTTCCCAGGGCCAAGTTCATTCCTCCATTCTGGACTCCTCTACTTCCCTCCCCAAGCGGTGGAGGAGGATGGGGAATGGTGGGTTATGGGGTCAGTCCATAACAGCTCCTCTCTGCTCCTTCCTCCTCACACTGTTCTCCTGCTCTGTCATGGGTCCTTCCATGGGCTGCAGTCCTTCAGGATAAACTTGCTCCACTGTGGGCTCTCCAGGGGCTGCAGTTCCTTCAGGAAATAGCCACCCACTCCAGCATGGGGTCCTCCACAGGCTGCAGTGTGGGTATCTGCTCCATGGTGGCCCTCTCCATGGGCTGCAGGGAAATACCTGCTCCACCATGGTCTCTCCAGGGGCTGCAGGGGAATTTCTGCTCCAGCACCTTGTGCACCTCCTCCCCTTCTCCTGCTCTCACGTTGGTGCTCACAGGGCTGTTTCTCACACTTTTTCCCCTCTCTCCTCGCTGCCAGGCAGCATTTTACCCATTCTTACGCATGCTTTCCCAGAGGTGCCTCCTTCTTGCCAAAGGGCTCAGCTGTGCCGCACACAGTGGGTCTGTTGGAGAGGCCCCGGTCGCTTCTCACAGAAGCCACCCCTGCAGCCACCACTGCCAGTGCCAGGGCACCAGCACCCAGTACATCTATGGTGTCGGAGCAATGGCAAATCACATTTGCTTTTGAACACTGAACAAGGCAATGCAGGTTGAACATGAGCTCAGAGGAGTGCCAGACACTTCGGCAGTGCTTTCCCAGTCTCTTCTTGCAACGAATGACACCAAAGGGGAAATTAGGAAGAGGAGAGAGGAGAGGGTGTGCATGGGAAAGGACAAGTGGATAAAGGAAGGAAGAGAAGATCAGTATGCCATCTAGTCAGCTTTCTCTTTCATGCATGTGCTTCCTTTAACCTGAGGTGACTTTGCCATGAGTTTGCCATTCTCTGTAGCACCTAGCCAAAGGGAGATTGGAACAACACGCCTGAGTTGCTGCACCATTATGAGAAGAAAGACAAAGCGGATGAAAATATTACTGAGTTACTTAGCACACATGGCACAAACCAAATTCTGAAATTTAAATCAATATAGAAGGCAGCTGAAAGATACTTTCTGTTGCAGCTCTTGCTAAGAAAACCAAATCTGTAAATTCGCTTGGTATTTTCTATCGCACCTGATTCTACTCTCTGGCAATAGTGCCATCTAGCCGCTAAAAGACTGTACTGTGAGGTGTCAAGAACACCTTGTCTGCGTTCAAAACATTGCACTCGCACACTGCAGCAAGTGTGGTTTATTCTGTTAGTGGCATACAGTCATAGATTTCTCATAGGATATGGCACGTACCCCATTCTAATCAATAACGTGCATTACAGAACATTGCCTAGATTTTAGATAGGGGTAGGAAAGCTTTCCTGAAGGTTGATGAAAACTCAGCCAAGCAGGCAGGGAGTCTCTCTGGAGCAGTCCAAGAGGCGTATGCATTTATTGACGTAACAAGATGAAAATGATCATCTGAAGAACAATCTCAATGACGGATACATTAGACTGTGGAATATTCCCCAAGAGAAACTGTATTGCAGGGAAATATTTATATGCAGACAGATAACTTCACGATAGAGATTACATTCTTGTGGTGAACAAGACAAACTAAAAGATATATTTTAAAATATTTCTTTCAGTTTCTTTAAATACAGTGATGTATTTGCAATTGTATTGGAGGAAAACATAGCTGATGTTCTGGGTGTAGTGATGCATTCCTGTTTTAATGTTTAATGTGGTGTATAATGTGTTCCATGCAGCAATACAATTCTTTCCTATTAGAAAATAAAAAATAAAATTAAAAAAAAAAATCAGAAAAGAAAAAAAAAATTAAGCACCATCTAGGTTTTGGTGAATGGTTTCTTTCTTTACGAGTTACCTAACATGGCAAAGATCCAACCGGTGCAGCTCTGCATCCTCAGGTGAGTCTCTGAGCTGTGGAAACCTGGAAATATACTACACTTGGACAGCAGCGAGCAGCTTTGTGAAAACAGTTCTATGTTTCTCTGTGAATTAAACCGCAGCCAGTTTGCTCAGATCACAAGTATTTCAGTTATTTATTTATGTTTTCCCCACAAGACAACACCTCCTCAAAGCAGGTGGTTCTAAGCATCAGCCATGCCAGCTCAACCTGCGCTTGGGGAGTAAAGCAACATACCTTATCTCTTCTGCATCCTGCTTTGTAACTCCAGTTCTGAAATTCAGGCTCTTCAGTGCGGTTGCACCTGGGCAACCCCAATGACTTCACTGGACTTGCACAGAGCTGCAATAATTGACTGGAACTTAGTAAAAGATGCTCAGGGAAGAACAGAATCCAGGAGCCCTCTCTCTTGGCTTCCTAAGGTCTTGCACAGCTAGCAACTGCAAAAAGCTGCAAAATTATATTTCCGATGACAAAATCCAGAAGCTTATCTCAAAGTATGCCCAGGAGGCATCAAACAAGTAAATGTCATTTTTATAACTGTGCTTTTCTTACTAGAAACAAAAGCCTTAGTTTGTGTAAAAACTGTATTCAAATGAGCATCTAGAAACAAGAATTGTGGTGTCGGATACAGCTCTTCTGTATTTGAGAAACACCCAAAAGACTGCATGTGTGTTGCAGCCTCAAGACAAGGAATGAAATCACCAAATCACCGAATCACAGAATGATAGGGGTTGGAAGGGACCTCTGGAGATCATCTAGTCCAACCCGCCCCGCCAGAGCAGGGTCACCTAAAGCAGGTTGCACAGGAATGTGTCCAGGCGAGTTTTTAATATCTCCAGAGAAGGAGACTCCACAACCTCTCTGGGCAGCCTGTTCCAGTGCTCTGCCACCCTCAAAGGAAAGAAGGTCCTCCTCATGTTTAGATGGAACTTCCTATGACCAAGTTTGTGCCCGTTACCTCGTGTCCTGTCCCTGGACCACGGAAAAAAGACAGGCCCCATCCCCCTGGCACCCACCCCTTTAGTATTTATAAACATTAATAAGATCCCCCCTCAGTCTTCTCTTCTCCAGACTAAAAAGACCCAAGTCTCTCAGCCTTTCCCCATAAGAAAGATGTTCCAGTCCCCTAATCATCTTTGTAGCCCTTTGCTGCACCCCCTCCAGCAGTTCCCTGTCCTTCTTGAACCAGGGAGCCCAGAACTGGACACAGCACTCCAGATGTGGCCTCACCAAGGCAGGGTAGAGGGGGAGGATAACCTCCCTCACCCTGCTAGCCACACTCTCTCTGATGCACCCCAGGATGCCATCAGCCTTCTTGGCCCCAAGGGCACACTGCTGGCTCATGGCCATCCTGTTGTCCCCCAGGACTCCCAGGTCCCTTTCCACAGAGCTGCCCTCCAGCAGGTCAGCCCCTAACCTGCACTGATGTGTGGGGTTATTCCCCCCCAGGTGCAGTACCCTACACTTGCCTTTGTTGAATTTCATAAGGTTCCTCTCTGCCCAACTCTCCAGCCTGTCCAGGTCACGCTGAATGGCAGCGCAGCCTTCCCGTGTGTCCACCACTCCTCCCAGTTTTGTGTCATCAGCAAACTTGCTGAGGGCACAGTATATCCCTTCATCCAGGTCACTGACGAATGTATTGAACAGGATTGGACCCAGTACTGACCCCTGGGGAACACCCCTTTTTACAGACCTCAAGCTCAGATGAGCTGCTTCTGAAATAACGGTTCCCTATAATTTTACTTTGGGCATGAAATAAGATAAGGGCAAGGAGAAAAGGATACTTCAGAGCTATTTGGAGATTAAAAGAAGTTAAGAGCCAGAAAAAGGCTGCAGCACAGGCTGTTTTGGAAGACAGTTGATTCCAAGGTGGCAACACAAAAGGAGGAACAATCAAGGCACATAAGCATTTCTGGTATCTTGCAGTGGCCCACAATGGTAATTACAGCTAAGAAACCCTTTGGACAACTTCACGGAACTGTTCCAGCCTGTATTAGGGACCCCTGGCCCTCAAACTTCTAAGAGGAAAGACAAAACCGCTGCCACCCTGAGCATCCGCCAATGCGTGTGTCCACCCCAGTCTGAATCTGTCCCTGGGAGTTCTACCTTCACACTCCCATGGAAGCTGAAAGAGCTTTTGGTTGAAGACACATTAAAAGAGAGAACAATGTTTTCTATGCTTCTCACTTAGAAAGCAGTAAGGACATTTTAAAAGTAAAGATGGCTCTGTTTTGTGAGCAATGTTCTGTTTCAGACTTGCACATGGAAAATGAACTGCCAAGACTCATTTGGAGCCAGCTGAAGGACTGCAAAACCTTTAATTAAAAACTTTTTTGCTGTCTTTGAAACATGCAGAATAGCACAGACACTCTGATAGCTTTCAGTGGAGCTTAATGGACACACTCTAAATCATTTGTGGAAGCAACGCAGAACAGACAGCTAGGAGAAGTGTGTGCAAGGCTCAGTACTAGGATCATGGAAATTAATGGAATTTAAGGCTAAGCAAGGTTATTGTTAAACCATCCAGTCTTGGTCTCCTTTGTAACCACAGAACTTCCTTGAGGTGATTTTTGCCATAAGGCTAATAAATGTGTTTTAACTAACATACCTTTTAGAGAAACCTCTAATCACAGCTCGAGCATTTCTGTGATGAACAGTCAGTAACAAGCCTGATTAGGTCATTCCAATGGCTAATTATCCTAGCTATTGAAAATGTATGGCTTATTTCCAGGCTGAATTTGCCTATCTGCTTCTTCCAGTCTTGGCATTTAGCTGCAACTTTGTCAGTTAAGCTCATCTACTGGCAGATTTTTGGTTGTGGCTGTAGGTTCTTACAGCCTGTGATCAGGCCACCTCTTGGCTTTTCTGCTAGCTTAGACCACTCAGTCAGAATGGGAACAACCAGTCAAGCCCACAACTGTGTTTCTTCCCCCGTGATGTGATTGGGAAGAAATCTCCCACTAGCTACAGCCCTGACATAGGCCTTTCACATAACAAGGCTTATGAAAGTGTGCGTGAGTAGCCATGTCCCATCCCTTCAGACATCCAGGATATCATCCTCAATATACACACATGCACTTCCCTTCAGACATCCAGGATATCATCCTCAAGATACACACATGCACATCCCTTCGGATATCATCCTCAAGATACACACATGCACATCCCTTCAGACATCCAAGATATCATCCTCAAGATACACACCTGCACATCCATCCAGACACAGGATGCGGTGGTTACTGTGTTAGGTGAGGGTCATACTTCCAGTCACGGAGCACAAGGAATGCTGGTGGAAAAGACGACACCAGCCTCTTTTCTGTCAACAGAGGTGCTGGCAGAATAGAGGAAAGGATCTGCTAATCCAAGTACTTTCTAGTCCTTATCGGTCTTAACACTATGTTCTGAACTTTCTCCAATTATATATATGTGTGTTCATGTGCATTTATATTGCTTGACATATATATACACCCACTTAAGTGTGTGTGTGTGTGTATATGTATATCACATGTATGCAACGAATACCTTGATAAAAACTAGCCCTGATTATTAAATCAGAACTGAGAGCTGAGCTACAGTTCATAGATGAAATCTGTTATCAAAGTTCTCCAAGGCATGGTGAATGCGGCCGTTTGCCCAACCGTGCCAGTACTGCTGGAATAAGGGTAAGCTACAACACGCCAACTAGATTTCTTACTGATTTTTCCCTCTGCAGCAACAGCAGGTACCTAGACTATATCAGGAGATAACTGTTAGCTGTAGGGGTTGTTAGACAGGTAGGGTCAGAAGATCTCAGAATCACATACACATATGGCAATGTTACAGAAGATTCTACCTTCATTTCAAAGATAAAAAAATTAATGCCCCTTGCAGTAGTTTCAGGGAAATATTTCAAGCTGCTTCATTCACTTAGAAATAATGACAAAAGGCTGGAGGTCTGCTACCACTGTAATTTAAATTTGTAAAGCTAGACTTGGTTAATTTAATACACTGTAGTTTATTCAGAAATAAAACTGGTTCCTTTCTCTGCTGTATTTAAAACTTATTTTGCCTTTGATACTCATCTTAATGCATCAAGTGCATTGTAGCATATTGCAGTCGTTAGTGTGTAAATGGCATTAAGGTGCTTAGTCTTTATATCACTGTTTAAAATCAACTTCTTGATATTTACATATGGTTCAAGTGAAAACTGGCAGCACTTCTTTTTTTTACGATCACAGTTTAACATATGGCTTTACAAGTATGAATTATTTATGTAAACTTGAAGCCATTCAGAACATTACCAGAAAAACACTATAATTTACACAAACAATAGGGTTACATCTGTAGTCATAAATATTCATTGTTTATCAATGCTCTTTGTAGGTGATTAATAAATCATAATGAGTCTGATCCTGAGAAGGCAAAGGGCCAGATGTACAAATACACTTAGACATCTGGTGGGATTTCCAAAGCAACTGACTGACAATGGTACGCAGGTCTGTCATAGTGGGGAAGACGGTAGTGGAATGCCATGAGGGGTTATCCTGTTACCTGCTCAATTTTATTTTTTTTAGTGTAACTCCTGAACTTTCTCAAAGAAGGTAGTGAAATGCCACACATGGCTTTAAAATATACTTATATAAATACAGTCATGCATAAGGAAGACAGATTCTGAGCCAGACATGTGCCTACTTTAATTTGTGTGACTAGATCAATTCAATACGCTTTGATGTTGACTAGACACAGACCTATTGGGCACATTAAACAGAGGGAGAACAAGGTGAGTTTCAAAGACTGGCTTCAGAAAAAAAATCAGTTATCAGCAGTACTCACTACCTTACATTGTCCTGCAGTTAACTGGATGTGCAACCACCTTGCCCCCTAAAATCCTGAGCACCGTTACTCTAATAGTCAATCTGGTTTCACACTTTCTCATGTAAACTGTGAACATCTGATAGAGAAGTTAATGGAATAATAAACACAGCACATTTCAAAACAATGTATCCAGTGTAATTTTTCAGAAAAAAAAAAATTACTTTTTACTACTTCCCATAACTCAGTACTATTTTAATATTGGCAGTGATTTTAAAAGTTTCTCTCTGTAAGTTATTTTAAGTACAGGACTATCTTCTCTGTGTAAGTCCTTTTAAAAGGTGTCGGTTACACAATCAAATACCCAACTACTTGCAGTATCTCTCCCTAGAATACAAAAAGGTGCAAAATTATGTTATCTTTTGTAACTTCAAGTCTATTTGCCTCAGACAGATAACAGTTTACCTGAAATTTATCTGTAAAATCACTCATTTAGTCACTGTTAAACACTTTAATATAAGCAACTTGGGCCCAATGGAACTAAGCCAGTTGGCAAATTTGCAATTTTCAAAGCTTGAATTACAATTCTTTATGTGGGAGTCTCTTAGCAACTTTTAATAATCTTGTTACTTCTCTAAACTACATGTATTAGTTCACTTAATGTGAAGGGAACACAATTAAAAAATTTAACTAAGCATATGATTTCAGTTCTGGATGAGATGTATTTAGTGCTAGACTCTGAGGAAAGATGTCCTTCCTACATTTTCTTGAAGCTTGTATGGCCCAAATCAGTGTCCTAGCTTGAAGAATCTGGGCTGAAATTCTTGCTCCTGTGAAATCAGTCACAAAAGTGACTTCAGTGAAGCAGAATCTCACCCCAAGGCTTTGGCAGTGCACACTTAAAATCAGATTCTCCATTGTCTTACACCACATGAAGTCACTTATCCCCACAAAAAGTGGGAGAAAAAGGCATGTAACACATTATTGGTTTCCTCTGTTTGCAATTTCAAATTTAGCTTACACAAACTGTGAATGATCACACCAACAGCAGAGGAGAGTGAGTGGTGTAAATTTTAGTAACGTTTTTAAGTTGGTAATGAAATGTTTGAGAAGCAGGGAAAGAATTAAAAAGGGATGTGGTTATGCTAGATTCTTTCCCTGACTCCAGAGCATTTATTACCAGCTGTAAAATGTTAATTAAGTTTGTATTCTAACATTTGAATATGCTATAAAAATTGACACTCCATTGCAGAACACAATCTACAAAGGCAAACTTTTGCCAGCAATATACGGATGACGTGCAGAGAAGAGTTCTGGGTAAGAAATCAACAAATGGAAGACAGAAAGGATGGGGAGGGGTCCAAGAGCAAAGCTGCCTTCAGCTCTCTCCAAGTCTGCTCCAAAAAGGACACGTTTCAGAGGTACAGGAGTCCTGCCCCTGTGCTTTCTCCTGCTGAGCCATTCTACCTGGCTGTTTAAAGCCAGACAGTGAAATTTATTGGTGTACCATTTCTGCATTATCTCTTTAACCAATACTAGATATGCGTCACTATACCGTGAGCACACAAAATGAACAAGGACTGGGAGGTGGGAAACAGAGACACCAGATATGTTACATGGACAGAAGCAGAATAAAGGAGGAAGATTCTCACAAAGCCTCACTTCGGTAATAGCGGGCGTAATTGTTACTGGCTTCCTCTGCAGTCAGTGCAGAAAGAGGCACTTCCAGAGGGAAGAGCCAGAGAGTCCAACCTGGCTCGTGGTCTGAGCCCATGTCTAGGAAGAGTATTTCTTTTGGTGGATTATGGAGAAAGTCTGTATTGAGTAGATATCCATAACGAACACCCCAGTATCTTCTCTCACACACACAGACACAGCCTCCCCCCAAAACCCGATGCGGGAGTGGAAGAGTCTAGAATAGTAAGAAAGAGATGTCAATGAAACACTGAAAGGCAAAGATAGAAATCAGACATTAATGGACTTGGAAGAGTAATGAGAGACATACATTATGGTACGATTAGCATTATCTTTAGACTTTTGAGAGCTGTGATTTCATGGAATTACAACCATCAGTGTTCGTATCAGTTTTCATTTTTCCAGAATGTAAATTCAATGATAAATTTATTTTTGTACATTATATACATTTTTGACATTATAAAATTGGTAGTCATTTCTCATGAAGTACAATACTTCCCAGTGCTCCCAAAGCTAGAGTTTCAAACCACCTGGTCACTTTATTTTTTGGTTGGGTTTTGGGGGTTTTTTTTGCAATACAAGAGGGTAGAGGTATTAGACCAAAGCTGACTGACAAGCACATCTTAACTGCTTTCCACTAAGCCAACAACAGCTTTCATAGAAAGCTGTTTACATGTCCCAGTTCTAAATATAAGATGGAAAGCAAAAATTCCTAGCACTCTAATTCCAAATCCTTTCTGATTTCCAAACAGGGAAATAATAACTACCCATACGCTAGGCTGAATTAGGTAATATTTATTCAAGTTGTATATATGCGCTAAAACTGTGTAGAAAACACACAAAGATCTCCAGGGAGCTCCTTCCCACCAGCATCCCAGATCATTCGCCTTTTTTTTTTTTAAGAAATAGTGTTGGTAGTTGGCAGTAAAATGTAGATCAGTTGAAAGTTGCCTTGAAATGCCCCAGTCGGATTTAATATAAAACAAGTTGGCAAAATTGGAAACAGAGAGTATCAATGTTTCACATTCCATTCTCTTGAAAATGCTTGTCTGATTCTTTCCTATCCTTAACAAAAATGGAGTAGGTATACCAACAAAATAAATTTCTGTAGTCCCATACCAGAAAAACGTTGGAAGTAGTGGCAATCTATACATGAAACTGTGATGTAGTATCTAGTCAGAGATCTGTATACTGTTTGTCCTATATTTAACATAGCAATGACTTTGAAAGTCACGTCAGTTGCATTTGCAGATGATACTAAATTAGGAGACGTTGTGAATAGTGAAGAGGAGAGAGACTTAAATACTGGGCTCTTGAGAAGTCAGAAATACAAGCATGAAGTAGAACGAGATTCAGGTAGGACAAATTAAGGCTGATGGAACTAGGAAAACAATTAGAAACAGCAATAATGCTCAGCAAAGAAAAAAGTGATATTAAATAGATTCTTGAAAAGCAACGAGTTACTGCATGAAGATGAATCTGCAGAGAATAGAAATGGTCATAATTTCTACTTGTGTCATCCTCACAGGTAGTGAAAAGATGAATGTTTTACAGCATGCACAATCTGCATGGGAGTAAATTCAACGTACTTGAATTCCACAGAGTGAACTGAGAGAGTGGCATGAAAAAATCAGCCCTCTAATGCATTGGGTTAAAAAAACCTTCATCGTTCACATATAGCGAGGTATGAGGCTGCATTTATGTCAGAGACTTGCTCGAAGTCCCTATACAAAGCTGAAGACTTTCTGAACTTCTGGTGCTGTCACAGGAAGCGGACAAGATCCTGTTACTAAGATTATTCATAAACTAGGTCATTTAGCTATGCTGTGGGGAAAGGAACAGAAAAACTTAGGAGAAATAGACACTTTCCAATCTGAGGCAGGGCTACAAGGGAGACCTGTTGTGCAGCATTTTATTGCCATGCACCTTCTGGGGTTTTAGACTACTGAAATGTTTTTTGCATCCTGGGGCATCACCACCCACTGCACCGGCTTGTGCAGAGAACTCAGAGCTCTTACTGCAGACCATAGAGGAACGTAACACTGCCACGGAAACAATGCTTATCTACATCTCTTCCTATTCTGACACTGTCCCAACTACATCCCAAAGACCTCGAAACATTTACAGTGATATGGAAACTTGCATTTAAACCCTATGTTATAACCAAATTTCAACAAAAGTTAAGAAAAAGAGTTTCTTCTGGAAAACAGCTTTCAGTGTGAAGTCATCGACGTACTATTTCCTCAAAGTTCCCAGAAATATGCAGACTGATCCTCTCATTTGCTGCAACTACTTTGTACTGGACTGCTGGAAGACTTTCAAGGTAGACTCTGTCCAAGGGAAAATTGCAGGGATTTGTTGGGAATCCTTTGTTGACACAAATCTGATATAAAGGCTTCTATTACATCTCCCATTCCTCTGACTAGTATATGATATGTGGCTGAAAGGAAGGTGACAGATATGGCCTAGGCCACCTACATTGCTGGTTTGCCTTTGGATGAAGTTTCAGCTAAGTGGCCTGTGATTTGGGCAACCAGACCTGTGACAGGCATCTGCTGAAATCTCAGAGCTTCATATTATTATTACATACACACACACAAAACAGTTATGTTCCCCAATGAGACAAAATAGTACCAAAATAAACAGTCTCCCCAGATTGTCTCATTGTGTAGTTCAGTCTCTGAACTTCCCATTCGATCGTGAGTTCATAGGAGGAAAGGTAGTACAGGGGCAGAGAGAAAACTTGTGTAGAGACCTCACACGCATGTTTCATTCTACGTGCCTGGCCTCTTTCAAAAGGCAAAGGGCATGTTTGTTTTTCACCCTTGATAGAACATGCCTTGTTCACTGGGACACCTGCAGAGACAAGGGAAGGAGGAAAAAAGATCTTTGGAATCTAGAAATACTGAGGAATTCTCCATTATTTGCAGATTTGAAATCAAGGTCATATGCCTTTCCATAATTTTTCTATTTGTTTTAGTTCGATTAGTTGTTATGGATTTGTCACAGGATTCATTTTATTGGGTAATAGAGGAAATCAGATTATTTCAAAATTAAAGAAAAAAAACCTTTTAAAACAAATTTATGTAAAGGAAATAGATGAACAGTCTTCATGTCTATTGCTGATACAGGTAAAAAGTAAGTAGGGGCTTAAATTACTACCAGGAAGACTTAGACTGGACATGAAGAAAATCCTTGGAACAGTAACTCCTTCAATCCTTCAAACAGGCATAGGTAAGGCCTGGGACAAGTTCCCTAAGGAGGTTGTGGCATCTTCATTACTAAAGATTTTTAAGAACAGGTTAAAGAAACATCTGGCAAACATGACACTGGGTATAGCTGGTCGTGCTTTGGAGCACAGTGGGGGAACTAGATATCTTCATGGGTTCCCTTCTAAGCATAATTCCTGCACATTTTTTTCTGTGATGCCTATGACCTTTGTGGTCTTAAACTCATTCAAACTACTGAGAACTTTTTCAATTTATTTTTCTTGTTCTTCAGAAAAATATCAAATGCTGATAAATCTTGTGTATTTTCCCCGAATTACCAGTAAGAGAAATTAAAAATTGAAGTCGTTACAAGGTTTACTGATAGGATGTGAGCAGAGGTGCTATCACACATAAATGATTCTCTCATCATGTATTCACATACTAACTCATGTGAGCAAATACAACAATCTTAGCACCATTTCAAGGGAACACTGGCCACTGAAGACATCCTCCTTATTAAATGAAAGAGGGTATTTATTATACAATGATTACCTCATAGAAATCGATACCTAGAACATAACTAGGAAATTTGGATATACCAGACCAATGACTTCACAGCAGCCAGTGCCTTGGCACAAACCCAAGGGGCTAAAGAGACTGGCTGAGCCAGCACCTCACAAAGTTGGTTTCACTTGTCCATAGCAGGGCAACCCAACAGAGCTGCTAACCCACAGGTTCCCAGCAAAATCTATCTTCATATCACAGAATCACAGAATCATTAAGGTCGGAAAAGACCTGTAAGATCATCAAGTCCAACCATCACCCCAACGCCACCATGCCCACTAAACCATGTCCCGCAGTGCCACGTCCACACGTTCCTTGAACACCTCCAGTGATGGTGACTCCACGACCTCCCTGGGCAGCCTGTTCCAATGCTTCACCACTCTCTCAGTAAAGAAATTTTTCCTAATATGTGATGTAAGTAGCAAACCCAACAGTGGCCTGTCTGTCCCTTGAACACCAGCTGGGAAGTGTGACTTCCTGATACAACAAACATATAACTTGTGTCCTTAACATCGACAGGAAAAGCAAGGAGAGCTGATCTGTAAACCCTACAGGCAAGCAAATATGCCTTCCAATAAGCCAAAGTTCTGAATCAATGATCTAAGGCATCCTGTCACCTGGTATAAGGCCAAAACCAGAAGTGCTAAGTCTACAAAGTCATGCAACCTAGAGACCACTCTAAAGAAATGATTGCTTAGGGACCTTGGAGCTCCACATCCTAAACACAACCATGACTACTCAAAGGTTCAGACCTGGTAATATCAGCCTGACAAGCTACAGTCCATCCAAATCAGCAAGGTCACAAAATTTTGTTATCTGTCATTGGCTGAGGGAATAAAGGAAACATCTGATGTCTCAGACAACAGCTCCTTCCTTAGGAGTTGTGTTTGCTGAGTAAGCTTCCCCTCCTTCTTCTTCTGAGGGAGCTGAATTCTCCCTTCATCCCATAGTTTTTCACTAGTCCATGACTCCTCAGGAACTGTAGGACAGAAATGTTGAAGGAGATGATGCTCACCTAGTGGGTTTATGAGTGTGAAGCTTTCCCACCAAGCCCCACAAACTAAATACAAACACACACGCATTGCAAATCAGTGAGATTAATTAGTGAGCTAAGGTTTCAGGTTGGAAATGTATTCTTTCCTACTTTTGGGGCTTGTTCTCCGGTCCTTTTATGCAAGATAATGCAGTATTCTTGCCCCAGATACATCTGATAACTAAAGCTGAGTCCACTACTACAATTAATTCAAGTTCCCTGAAGTCCTGAGGAGATACATATTACATGCTCTTTCGCTTTCCTTTTTTGTGAAATTGTGCTGCTAGCAGTTTACATAGCTCATGGGATTGGCACTGTGCAAAATTCACCAACTGCAAATAGATGGAGGTATTACAATTGCATCACCTATTGCTTAAAATGGATCAATGTCATTTTTCTCATATTTGTAGAAATGCCTAAGTGAACCTATAGCACTATAACAGAACTAAGACTATACATTCCTATGAATAATAAGAAGGAATCATTCTTTCAGAAATAAAGCAATTTCATTTAAGACCAAATAGAAATGAACAAATTAGCAACAGATTAAGCATCTGGAACCTTTTAAATAATTTGACTAAATGTGCAGGATTATTAAGAAAAGATGCGGTTTCTTCTATTGGGATTTATGTCTAATATTTATTTTGCCACACATGAGCTTCATCAGGCAGCAGGAGAAACAGCCAAAAGAAAACAGTTTGCTTGTTTGCTCAATAAACGAACTATTTGTTCTGTATTTTAAAGAAGGTGAAAACTAACACTGTGCTACTCCTGCCAGGCATGGCCTGTGTGTGGTTGGTCAGCTGAGCCCTGAAATCTGGTTTACAAAAGGTCTGGAAGTGATACAACACTGACAGGTTCAAAGGAGACTAGTGAGCTCAGTGAACTCAAACTTCCAAGTCCAAATTTCCAACCCTGCACTTTGGGGCCTTCAGAGGCCCAGCAAGGAATATCAGCTCCCACTTCCCTTCTACTATCCCAAAACACGGAACCTGACATATCTAAGGTAGATGCTCTTCAGAGAAATTACATGAACACCACCCACATCTACCCCTTTTGCTTTTGCTGAATTATCCTATTGTCAGCACCTCCAGGGATGCCAGGTGGCTATTTTTCACGCAAAACAAGTTATTCGGAGATGCTATTCAGTATGGATTGCCAACCTTTCAATCCAGAATGTCCTCTGGGGACAATGAGTGGGTGGGATGTTTCCACAGCAATTACAAAAGAAGATCTGTCATCATTTCTAGTCCTGTGGATTTCTGCTACTCTAGGAATAACCCAGACACCATAGGGCCCCTTGGTCACAGAACTTCTGCAGTGCATGTTTTTTCCATTCTTGCCTTATTCTTCAGCAAGACAGATATTTCCTCTGCCCTGCCTCCCACCAGGAGACTTCTCTGGAACGAGGAGCAGACAGCTATGCAGTGGTGCATCACAGAAAACCTACCGATGACTTTGTCTACATCATTCCTTTCTTAGCATTCTTCTTCTGGTCCCATTTCTCCATATACGCTATGTGGTCTCACCTTAAAGAACTTCCAGCACACACCTCGCTCTTCCTTATCAAATCCTACTTCAGTTGGAGACATCAGCCTCTGCCTCTCTTCGCAAAGGTCTCTGTCTTTGCTCCCTCTTTTGCCCAGTCTTCCTACTCTATTCGCAGAATCACAGAACCTCTGATTGTTCCACTACAACACACAGGCATTCTACTCCTATTTTTTTCTCACGGCTCGTCTTCACATTGTCCATGTTGTTCACCTGCTCTTTTAAAGCATTCATCTTAGACTGGAATCTCTTATTGATAGGAATGGTATTTTGGCATAGGGTTCTGTAAAAAATTGTTTGTTTCCAAAATGTCTGTTAAAATGAATCTTAATAATGGCAGCAAAACTATTCATTTTCTTCTTCTGTAATGTGCGTGAGATCATAAGGATAATGAAGAAGATGGACCAGAGAGCCAATCTCAATCTAAAAAAGGAGTCAAAAGATCTGTTCTGAACAGGTGGCAATGAAAAGTTAGGCTTCATAGGCACTTAAGCAAGCTAAAAAGGGCATTAAGTGGGTTTTTTTTCCTCCAATGAAAGCTTCATAGCATTTCAGGAAAAGAAAAAAGAAGGAAGGAGATATGTTCCAAATTAGGATGAAAAGCTAAAGTGTTTGTTTTCAAAAGTGTTTTTAATTACTGTGAACCAAAGGTTTTACGTCAACAACTTAAAATATTTTGTTTTGATTTATTCTATTTTTAAAAACCCTCTAACATAAATTTCATTTTGAAAGAAAAAGTCATTTAATAACAGCAGTTGGAAACTCCTCACTCTATAAAAGTTGAACTAAGATATTTCATTAAAATCAAAACATGTTTTATAAAAAAATAGCTTCAGGAAACAATATTTTCCAGTGGAGAGGTGTTTCAACTCCGCAATTTTTTTAACAGCTCTGCTGTCAATTTTCTTCCAACACAATACCAACAGGTGTCTATAGAAGGAATATGTCACAGGGGGATTTCTGGAGCTCTGTGAATACCCTGCTGTTAATGTTTATCATGCATGTCATGTATTGTCATGTCAAATGACTCCTACTAGTAATGGTAAGATCGTACATAAACTATGTGTGCTGGGATTGAAGACACAAAAAACTACTTCAGCTCACTTGACCCTGCAAAAAAGGTTTGACAGACCTGCAGTCTGTGCTTTCTTGCATGCAGACATACTGCATTCAACATATTCCACCCGCTTCAACAGCTGCTGATGAAATAACCGCTTCAAAAAGCAATGAGGAACTGCGAGGACCACTCCATCTGAGGTGGTTCCTACTGGAAGCCCACGCCAAAACTCACTGGTGCAGCACTATGTCCTTTCGTACCTTGTAGCTTTGTGAAAGACTGTCTTGCCATCGACTAGGTCTCCCACATGTAGAGGTAGTATGGCCCTGAGCTGTATTAATTTTGATGTTTACAGCTGGATAGAAAAGCGATGAGACATTACGGAATGCTGTTCAGATATGTCAATTGCTTCCCGATGCCTGTTTGCCTTGAAGAGACTGTTTGGTAAGCAGAGAATGGGTAAGAGGAAGAGAAGGAAAACTTGCAAAGACTTTCTCCCAAACTTGTGCATGTACGGTGGCAACATACTGAGCAAAAACTCAGCATTTGCAAATACAGACATAATTTCTCAGAAAATCTTTTCCAATTTTTATCAGAATAGAAAAGTAGACTCTGCACCACCACAATATATGTCCATATTTGTATAGAGAAGCTTGAGAGAAAAACAGCAATAAGTCTACCTCATGCAATAGTAGGGAAAGACCAAGTATTATGTTTTTATCATATCTATATTAAGAAGAAACATCTTGCCAAATGCTTGTAATTACAGAGAAAGGGAACATACAGTGATAAAGCTGATCTTTAAGTTCTGTGGGTTCAAAATTCTATGTGATATTAAAAATGGTACTGCAAAGGCCCCACTATGGCTGAAATTCATTATCGTGCTCTTGAATAGAGGAGTCCAGTCATTACATTTAAATTCCAAGCTGTAACACTGTTTTGAGACAACCAGAAATTCTGTATTTAACTTCAGTTGTTTTAAATTGGTAGTTGTTTCATATAACATGCACTATTTAATAATTCAGCACTCTCATTCTGTTAATGAAAGTTCTAATTGAACTCAGAGTCCTGAACACTCAGTAGCTCACCTAAGATAAAAGTTATGTTCAATGACAATTACTGACAGAACTCAAAAGGAGTACATTGGGACAATTCCTTTATCTGCAGGGACACATCATGCTGTTCCGTCAGCAGATATGAAGAAAACTCAGTTGTGTTGCCATCATATTCCTCCCCCTGTGTTGCAATCCAGAAAAGTGGAAAGACACAGCAATTCATCTGCCCGGTGCTTTCATTCTCCTGCGTACTTGGTATCAGATCCTGTTCTGCCACTGTATGTGGGATTTGGACTTCTCTTGGATTCCCCACATACAGGAGGATCCATACTTTGCCTAGTCTCTGTTCACCATTTGCCATTATATAGACGGATAGCCACAGAATAATACTACTCATCTGAAAGCATCTCCTTAATTTTTTTTATGTTTTCATAGTTGGCAGAATCTGTAGCCTAAAGTAACAATTAACCCTCTGAAGAACCTCTGCTGCAGATCTCATACACATCACAGTAATTGATACATTTCATGACCTTTTGGAAAGAGCACTGTGACCTATGATATCATACCTCATCTGAAGCAAATCTTTAGTCCATGCTTAATAGTTTGATAACACTTGTATTAATAAAGAAATGTACCCTATGCCTAATGCTTGACATAGGAAAGGTGTAGAGTCAGCAAAATGTTAATCGTAATAATAAGTCTCTTGTCACAGTATCAGCTAGTTGCTCATCAATCTGCCTAATCATTACATTTCTCAGTTGTACTCGGTTTGTTTCTGCTTCTTCCATATAGAACTATGTAAAAGCTGAGCACTAGGGCACAAACCAGAGACTTGAGCTGTTTAACACCTATGCAGAAATATTTGCATTAGGCAAAGAAACACAGAGTGCTCGAGCACAGGAGCAGTCTCCACAGCAGCATCACATACTGGGGAAGAGGCAAGAAACTGATAGAGGGATAAGAGGTGTGGCCTTATAAAGAAATGACCATGGCATAGAAACTTAAGCATAACGAAGCAAATGCCAGACAGCCACCGTTGAGATGGTTATTCACAGCTCTTATCAGCTATGGGCAAGCATTCTCTGAGACAGTTAAGCATGGATTTAGAAGAACCTGATATGAGGGCAACAAGAAAGACCAGCAACTAGTACAGAAATGTAATATTAGAAAAACCAAATTTTCAACACTTTCAAGTCACTTTTCTTAAACACTACAGAATTTTGGCTTTATCACTTTTTTGTTTTACTTTCCTTCTGGGTTTTGAGTCTTTACTATTATTCCCATTTTCTTCCTCATCAGGATATCCAAAAGTAAAGTGGTGGAGTCACCCTCACTAGAGGTGTTCAAGGAACGTGTGGACGTCGCATTGTGGGACATGGTTTAATGGTCATGGTGGTGTTAGTTGATGGTTGGACTTGATGATCTTACAGGTCTTTTCCAACCTTAGTGATTCTGTGATTCTGTAATTTAACAGAACAACATGATGCTTCTTAGCTATTCACATGACTTCAGGAAAAAGGGCTTTTTAAAAGTATTCGATATTCTGAGGTATGTAATAAAACTTCAGGAGTTCATAAACCTGAGAATTTATTGGAGGATTTTGAAGATGCTGATTCTTCATGGACAGAAGACTAGAATATGATTGGGGTCCAGTGTTGCTGCTGACCCAGCAGCTCATTCCACCATACTGTCTTTAACAGTGTGTAGGTCATATGAATGCTACAGATGACTTGGTGCTGGAATGTCCAATATACTGCTCTCTTCCTTCAAGGCTTGAACCTGGGCTATAACCCTTATAGATGCTGAAGTCCTGGGAATGGGGCCAGGTCACTGGAGTACATCCTTTCCAACCCAAAGTCTGGAAGGGAAAACTATTTTTGTGAGTGCGTTTCATTGCTGTTCTGGTGTTACTGGGCTCTATATTTCAATTTGATTTTTGTGTGTATGTTTCAGATGATAGTATTAAAAGGCTTCTTTACAAACAACTGAGCCTGACCTAATGAGACGGTCCTCAACGAGATGAACGGCGGGGAAACTGACATGGAGGTCCCTTGTGCTTCAGGAATACAGCTGAAGGAATTAGAGCTGTCACCTAAAATCAGAGTTGAAGAGCAGGGAAAAATTCATTCTAGTTTCTTTCTCTCACCCTGCATTCACACACTTGGGCAAAACAGAAATTAGCTCACAGATGGCTGGAAACCTAGCTCCTTGGACTTCCAGTTCAATACTCAGATTACTACATGCTCCCCTGAGTTATGGACAACAGGAAAAGGCTTCTGGCACTTTTCCACATGGAGGCCAAAGGGCAACACCATGCTTCTAAATACACATCAGTTTGTTCTGAGTTTGTTCACCCTTTCCACTTTAATAAAGGAAAACAGCACCCCAGAAATTCAAATTATTCTTTAACATTCCTTTCCTGATGAAAAAATCTGGCCTTGCATGTTCTGTTTTCTCTTTCCTCCATTTTGCCAAAGGCTGCTGTCAAAATCCGTGTTATCTTTATTACTGCAAGAGCCAACTGCTCCAAGTAAAGCATCTACAATTGGTTTACATTTTCTTTGTGAATATATAACAAAAGAGAACAGAAAATGTCTTTTGGCATTTTGTATGTTATTTTCATGCCAAAATGTACAATTTAATAATATTCATTCAGTCTTTAAATGCATCAGGGCTTGGGAGGAAATTTGAATTATTCCAACTTATCATAAGCGTAAGTTTGGTTTGGCTAAGTGCTGAAACTGGAGCTGAATGCTGTTGAATACGGAGTTAGAGTTGGTCTGTGCTTCTCCTTGAGTATTTGAAAGCAGTGCTGAGAGTGAAAACATATAATTACAATTAGAATAAAAGATGGTCCTTGGGTTTTGTTCAAAGCTATTTTAGCCTGCTTGGAAAACAAAAAAATTTTAAAAATCATCTCTAGAGCACACGGATGTATATTCTCATGCTGACAGAATGGGCGTTTCTCTATATCCCTCTAAAGGCAAAACCTGTTTCTGACCCTTGAAATTCCATTCCATTGGTTATAAATTAAGAGAAAGAAATAGCGATTCTCCCCCAAGAACAGTGTCATGTGGAAAGAGGCAGGGCAAGACCCTCTGGGATAACAAGGATGGAACATCAAAATAGCAGCTACCTAAAATAGAAGCCTCTCTGTGTAACAGTAACTGCAAGGAGCTGCTTAATGGTACCAGAAATCTCTCTCAGTCCCACAGTTCAGATGTGATACGTGCTATGAAAACTTTTGCAAATATATCATTCTGGATAATACAGAGCAGCCAATGATAATTTTCCTCCCACATGAGGAGGCATAACACAGAGAATGCTCTCCGACAGAATCCCTCTTTGCAACAGCAGGATCACATCAAAACATAACTTATTCAGGAGGTCCAGGTGCCCTATGGAGACCTAAGTATCCGATCGAATGCTGCAGCCACATAAAACCATTAGCAGTATAAAGGGACCAGCAATATGAGACTTTTTTATACATATAAAACCAACAGAAATAAAATTCCACACAAAACAGCAGATTGTCTCTTACAATGAAGTGAAAGGCGTGATTTCACGATACATAGATACTGCCCATGAAAATAAAAACCACCGTCACTGTCATCGATCATATTTTACTGTATTGTGTGACACTAATTGATTATATTGCAGAAATGTAGACATATGCTAATATCTATCAAAGTATATACATATTCCTTGACTTCCATTCATGTGACCAAATAAAAACAAACCCCGCATTTATTTAAAAACAGCTCCTGGTACAAAAAAGACATAGGGGGTTACAACATAATCAGGCAGACTGGGGACTGTGGTCTGCTAGCTAAGTGCGCTGTTTCTGGTATAAGTAACCAAACACATTGCGTCATTTTATAAGAACACCAGAAAAGCACACCCAACACAAAAAATGAAGCACAGTAGTTAGCTAGAAAAATGCACTAAACAATAAACTGGTGCAGGTTTCTGACCCCTTTGGTCAGAACTGCTCATGTGATGGAAAATTGATGGAATAATCTTGTACTGGAGGAATCACATCTGCACAGCAGAGTTACTTCTCTGAGAGAATACGCTTCAGAGAGCTGATTTAGGAAATGGTTAGCAATCTGATATTCCTCTGCCTAAGTAATATAGAGAAGTCTGGTTATAAGTGAAGTATTTCAATCTCACACACCTTCTCCTTCTGCCTTAATTTAATGCATTAAGAAACAGTTATTAAAGTGACATAATTTTCTAACTTTCCAAGATTGTGTGTGACAGTCTTGTCCCTGTTTAGTGGAGAATTACTGATATATCTGTATTTGGCAAATGCGTGCTAACTGGACCCAAATATAAAACATGTCATTAAAACGTACCATTGGGAATCGGGAATATCTTTTGGGGAGCTTTGGATCGGTAACTGCGTAACTTCCTGACTTGACTGGATTTTTATCAGTGAAAGAGCTAATATAGATAATATCAGTTCAATTAAGAAATAAAAAAAAACCATGTTTAATTCAGGCTATCAAAATATTCTACAAACAAGAGATCAAAATTTAAAGTCTTCACTCCCACATGTGTAAACAATTCTGGAAATTCAGAATCATGGGGGTTTTTTTATTTGCTTTTGAGTTTTTATAAGGAAAATTCTTCCCCCAGAGCATGAAAACTGAAGAATGTAAGGCATCAAGTGTAAAGTTCGTATGTGAAAGAAATCTTCATTATTCACTATGTGAAAGAAATCTTCATTATTCACTGACAATTTGGTTTGGTTTGGTTTGCTTTCTTTTCTTATACTGCAACATATGCCATGAGTCAGACTTTGATTTCAGTTCCACATATGTAAATTCGAAGGACTTTCAACTGAGCCTTGTGAATTACTCCAGGTTTATACTAGTTTATTAATAGAGATCAAGGTCTTGTTCATAAATGGTGGCCTAGATCAGTCAGGAACAGGCTGGGACAATTACAGTTAACAGGACAATTACAGTTTGCAAGCACATATATTACCGTTGATGATAGGAACCTGCAATTTCAGGAAAGCCAGTATATTCCTCACGTAATTCTAACCTTGATTACTACCGGAGTTTACGTTCAGTGGAGAACTCTGCTGTGAACTGATCGCAGTTTTGACAAGCAGAGTGAGGCTACTGGCATGCACAAAATGTGCCTGAATACGTGTGAAATACAAACTCCATTTGCCAGAAGCAGGGATCTGGAGACAGGACCTGGATTCACACCAGCACACGTAGGCCTGCTACAACAGCAGGGATGGTCTTAACCTCAAGAAAACAAATGAGTATTTAAAAAAAAAGAGGATCTTCTGCCAACTCTTCTTCTTTAGGCAGGAACCATCTTCAAAGTGCATACCCTCCTCCTACAAACACACACACATGCACAAACATGTTGACACATGAGCACATATGCACAAGCATATATTCCTAAAGGTATCCCAATGCTGTTTAAATATGATAGCAAGGCTCTTTTTGAATCAGACCTTTCATGCAGACTAAAAAAGCATTTTAATGATGGGGGAATGTTTTTATACTTAGTTTCTCCACTGATGACTTTCATACCATAGCATAGTAAGTGATTTTGCTTGCATCTTCTACTAGTGAAAGACAGGGTGTCTAACACTGTAGGCAGTCGTGATCGGCCAGGTATCTGATATGTATTTCCAACAACAAGAAAAGGTCAGATAGCCGGCCAGCAGCATGTTTCCAGAAAGGTGGGACTTCTGTTCCTGCTGTTTGCAGAAGGCAATGTGAATATACGCTATTCCTACAAACAAGACAATCAGGGTTGTACAAATAACTGTCATTTTAACTTCCACTTACCTGTTAATGAAAATACAGTAGTAGCCATTTCTATGACAAATTACGCTTTGCATGAAAGAGCTTTGGGGTCTTAAAATATTATTTCTATAGCTACAATTTGACACTAGACAATTTGTTATGACTTTCGTTGCAATAGGTAGACTTTTCCCAGACCTGAGCTCTTCCTCTCATATTTCTATTTCATTCTATATTCCTTCTAAAATAAGTTTACTCCAGCTACCAGGCATGATGTTGTGCAAAAGAAGGCTTGAACACTTGTCACCTGAGGCTCAGCTCACATTGAATTCATCCATGGACCATAAGGAGCTTAAAAGGAAGTGTTTCCCTCAGTGTTAAATGAAAATTTCCTTCTTACAGAAACTTGTAGAAGGTAAAAGGCAGATTAAACCATGAATGAAATTCCTCCTATTTTCATCATCATTTCTCTGCTGTTAAATTCACAATAACACAAATAAATTAGAGCTGTAGGAGAGCACACGCTTGTTTTTGAATACAACATCTTGAAGTTGCACCTGACTACAGATTCGTCTTTTTTTGGCTCATTTATACCTTGTCTTTCAATTTTCCTATTATCACCCATAACTATAAGCCAAATTCATCTTGTGTCTTGCTTCTGCTACAATTATTACATACATCTCCACTTCTCATTCTAAGTTTTATGATTCCCATGGCTATAGCCTCTCCAAGTGCCTATACTTTAAATCACAAACAAAGCCAAAAAGTTATTTTCAGACATCTCCCCAAACAGACAGAAGCATATTAACAGGTATAAATTTACCAAGCGAGGCTTAAGCGGGTTCCCCAGTAATATTGCTCATGAAGTTCCTGCGTTCACTGCTCATGGAGAACACAGAAACACCTTCGTAGCTCCATGGATTCAAAGAGCACCATACCATCTCCTACAGATCACTGTCTTACAAGTAGCATCTTTGCCAGCTGGTTTTCCTTTCAGCCCCCAGTACCTCAAATTTTACAGAGGTTTACCCTTCTCTTCCAGCCCACAGACATTCATTAAAATTTAGAAAGGTCTTAACACCTTCCCATATGCACAGAGTGATTGCTTGTCATGTTATACAAGGTTCCCCTACCATTCCATACAAGAAAAAAGATTTTATTTCTTTTTACCAGCCAGTACTGGCTGAAGAATGACACAGAGAAAGTAATCACCTCTTTCTAAGGAAAATCTGATTAAGGAGAGTGTGCTAGCCAAGTCTTAGCAGCAGAGTCATTGAGCAACTCCATAAACCCTATTGCAGATCACCATCAAAGACTATAAGCTCATGTACAGCTTCAGACTCACCAAGACGAACAGACTTCAGTAGTCCAGAAAAGAATTATGTGCAGGTAGAAGGAAATCAGTCTTTCTTCGCTGCCTCAAATAATGAGGGGAAGAGCAACACTGCTTACATCCCTCTATATATCCATAACAGGTAAACTGGAAGCCAGCACGGCACATGGGAAAAAGATGGAAAGTTATTTTTAAGAAGATTGGCCCATCTGAGAAGCCTCTTTAAGACACAGCAGCCCCAACTGCAACCTACACATGCCTGCCTGCTTATCAGAAACTTGCTATCCTCAGCCTGCCAGACATAGCAAAAATTAGACACAATGCATAGTGATAAAAATCAGATATACTTTTTCATACTCTCTATGTTGTTGTCAGAGAACATTAATTTTTGGCTCATTTCAACAAAACATTGTTCAGTCTTCAGAGGGAGAAACCCACTTCTGTACACAGACTCCTTTGGTATTTCTGTTCACGCCCTCCACAGCAAAAGCAAAACAGGTTTGACACTTTATTTTATTTAAATACATGAGAAGAGAAAAACCAACAAATCAGCAGAGTACCATTCGACTAAAAGAGTGATACCAATTTGGTGGGTTTGGCACTGTAAATACTTAAAACTATGCTCACCTCCACTGTTCTTACTTGTGCCACACCTCTCAAAAGTACTGCCAGGATCTGTATCCTAGAACGCTGTTTTCCTCAGTATAATCTTTGCTTGGTTTACATATGTAAAGCTACATCTCCTGATACTCAGAGGTTGTACTGTAGTCAGTGGGAGGCAATAATACTCCTTTTTCAATATGAAGTAATTCCGTGATGTGAGAGAGATGAGTTGAACCTGAACACTAACATGTTACCTAATTTCCTTCACGGTGTTGGCAGGAACATCTGAAAAAACCCCAAACTATATTGACTTAATATTAATACCATGTTAATACATATGTTAGTTTTTGTTGATAAACTGGTAGTTGTCTTCTTGGCTTCCTGGCATCACAGAATAAGAACTTAGGTAAGAAGCAAAGGCATTTTTTTCAGTTCAGTCATAAAACCCTTTCCAAGCCAAAACATTTAGTTAACTTGGGTTGATAAGGCAAATAATTTGGGACATTTTGAAGGCCCCAAATTAGATAAGAAACAAATCACCTAACTTTCTTGCAACCTTCACCATAAGTCTACCTAGACTCTGAAGTATTTAACCAAATCTATGAAGAAAACGTTCCAATTTTAGCTTGTATTATGAGACAAATAAACTTTTGAAGCATATAAATATGCAAGTCAGTTTACTATGAGCCCATAAAGATATAGCATTTATTTTGCATTGAGATACAAAGAAGATGCATTGGATGTTCCAGAAAAGAGCAAATATACATTCGTAATGTTTTTATATTTTGTAAAGCCATATATTCAGTTTTACTGAATACTAAATATGCATTTAATTATCCAGCCTTAGAATACAGTATAAACCCAGACTACTTTAAATTTCTGGGGCCCTGACATAGTTTTTAAGCATGGATTGTGCAGCCATTCAGTGAGAGAACGTCAATGCTACAAACATTGTCTTGCATTAACACTGCCTAACCTTTCCAACAGTAGAATCATCTAAAGGAGATTTCAGTACAGAAATGGAAAACAAGACTCATGATGACATTAGGCATTACCTGGCTTCTTTTTAGTGTTCACTTGTATGATCTAAATGGAATATGATCCTTACAAACTTGTTCATTAATGTTCACGTACAGAAAAAGGTAATTACGCACTTTAACTCGAAGATAATTCACTGCCAACACATTTTTCACATAAAATCTTTTAAAATATAGACATAATACTCATAAGAAGAACCATTCCTTCCCTTCTACATCTTCTGAAAAATTCCACATTCTCAGAAACTGCCCTATAAAGGAAGGTCATTGAGTAAAAAGCTTACTTAACTAACTTTTAAAGGAAAATCTGAAATCAATACATTTGAAATCAAATGCATATTGATTTTGCCATTTTCCTCTTAAAAAAAATAAACTGGCTCAGTAGATTACATGAAGCTCTCAAGTCTTGACACAATCCTTATGACTCACAGACCGAATTCCTTCTATATCTGGTTAATTTTAACTGCTGTGACTAGTCCCCAGTTAGCAAGATTAGTTCTGGTGGTAAAATCATGCACATGCAAAACCCCTTTGAAAATCTTCAAGTTCTTTGTTCATAAGCTATTTTTGATGAAAATCTGTAACAGCTACAACAGCTGTACAACCACCGTCTCTAACAACCTGACTCAAAGTCAGGTGAAATAAAACAGTACCCCCTCACTTCAATGGACTTTGGCTACACAGTAATTCCTACTGAACAAGGTAAAGGCAGTAACTTCTAATATATGGGTAATGATGGTTTTAATACCCTGAAAACTTTTGTAAATATCCAATTTTAATAGTGTGATAAACACAGGTGCTATGTGTCTTCTTTCTAGCATAAAGCTTTCCTTAATGCTGTCTCATGCCAGGACTTTGTCTTTCCATTTGTAGCTCTCCCTTTGACTCCAGTAAGGGCTCTGGAGAAAAGAATAGCATAATCAAGCCCTTAATCAAATTTATTAAAATCCTGATGATATACAGCCCAATTAAGGAATACCTCTCCATTCCATAAGAGCTTTTTACATTCCCTATAAAACATTTTCTTCTTCACCACATAAAACTTACTGTATGCATTGCCGTCTGTCAGTATGAAGCACTAGCCTTAGAAATGAAAATGGGGTAATTAAATCTACAAGCTATTGCTGATTTAATAATGAAAAGATAATGCTAATTGGCTGAGGAACTTTCGAGCAACTTTCAATCATGCTATTAGCCTCATTGTTAAAACTGCAGCAGTATTGCACTATGCCAGTTTCTAAAAGTAGGATCTTCCTCATCTCATTTGCTGGTACAGTACTTCCCTCAAGCGGTAAATGTATTTCTGCCTGTTTTGAAGCTTCCTGTATGATATCAAACAGTAAAAATGCACACCATGTTTCTTAACCACTTCGCATTCTATAATATTACAGAGTCAACTTTTTTTTTTCCTGCTGGTCTGTGTTGCAACTGCTGTGTTTCAGATGCAAGACCTTTTAATTGTGTCAATCACAGTCCTATACAGTGAACATTATCAGCACATCTCTCTTCCAGATATATATATGACACATTTCATTGCACAACATCCCTGCTTCTGTTAAGCTGAACCTTACAAGAGGCAGCTCACCAGTTCTGACATGATCCCTCGTCCCATGATTCAACCCACCTCCTTAACACCTTAATTCAAGACTGGATGATCTAGTGAAAATTCTGCAAGATTGTGATAGAGCTCTATTTCCAGAAAAAGAAAAAAAATAGTTGCTTAACAGTTAAGCTCTGCACAGTTAGAAATTTGAGATTTTCTAGATTGGTATAGTCTACCTTCTTCTCCATAAGCACCTCTCTCACCTATGATCTTTTATTTTCCTATGTTTTTGGCCAGACCAGTTCTGCACCTTGAAGTACCTCTCGGATATGACTCAAAATGTATTTTCTCTCATGGAGATTATCCTGGATGAAAGTATACTTAAATGTTTTCACAACCCCATTCACATACCTCTTAAACTTGTTTCCTCTTGTGGGACTGGGTTTTCCACTGCTTTGTATCCAACTAGACATGTGTAAGGAGGAAAATACTAGGAAAATGGTAGCAATGTGAACTTGCTTTACCTATGCATACTTGTAAAAATAGAGGTAAAAGGCAACAGAAAATTGTGCTTCTAAGCCTTAGTCACCTAAGCCATAGCCATCTGTACAAAGTCTACTTCCATAGTTGAGAGAGTTTTCTAGAGAAAGACATCTCCTTTTCTCATAATGAATGTAAAATCCTACTAGTAACCTCCATTAGGAACTCCACCAGGAATTCTTTATCTGAAACTCCACCAGTAACTTCCATTCAATAAAACCTTCAATATACTCACACATGTTACAATTTCTCTATTTCTTTAGAGCTGTTCAGTATTGTAATCTCCCATGCAGCTTCACATCAAATTCAGGTAGGTGATTCCTTTCAAACTTTAATTGTTTCTAAAAGTTCTGTTTTCAACACCCGATACAAGGTAAATCAGGTATAATCTACTTATGGTAAGTTAATGAATTATTTTATTCCTTTTCTCTTTTAACCTCTGTATATTTAATTACCAATAGCTTTAAATTTGTTCTGCATCTGGGAATAACACCCTAGGAATAGTGCTCAGACGATGATGACAGCCTGGGTAACTCTCATGGTATGTGCGTTTGTGTCTCTGTTTGTGTGTGTCTGTGTGAAGAGAGAGGCGGTTAACAACTGTACAATATCACTTAGTTTTGAGAGAGTTATTACAACTACTTGTTATGGGCTTTGTGACTAGGTATCATGTCATAAAGCTCTTTGATTTTAGCTTCCTCCTCAGTTGTAGAATTTCCTCCACTAGCAGCCATCCTGTGTGAGTTCCCAATTCAATTTTTTCACAACCAAGGCAAACCATCACAGACTCTGTATATATCCCACAGTATCTTTATAGTCAAACTGGGTAAGGAAACAATAAGGTGGGTGAAAAATTGATTGAATTGCTGGCTCAAAGGGTTGGGGTCAGTAGTACAAAGTCCAACTGGCAGCAGTGTCCTTCAAAGGGTGCTACTCAGGCAAATACAGTTTAATACATTCATTAACAGCCTGCATGTTGGGACTTTTCACAAGTTTGCAGATTATAGCAACTTGGATAAAGTGATTCACACCCTGAGGAGAAGGGTTGATATTGAGGAAGACCTCAGCAGACTGGAGTAATGAATCAACAGAAACTCATTAACTTCTGCAAATAAAAAAGCAAAATCCTGCACTTGGATGAAATGCAGTGGTACAGCCTGTGGTCCAAGTGGTAGAAAGCAGTTTTGCCAAAAAGGATCTGGTGGTCCCCTGGACAACGGTTTGAACACAACTTAGCAGTGCACCCTTGCTGCAAAGAAGGCCAACAAAACAGTAGGTTGTACTAACAAAAGAATAGCCAGCAGGTCGAGGAAAGTATTTCTCCCACTCTATTTAGCTCTTCTGAGACTGCATCTAAAGACCTATGTCTGGTTTTGGACTCCTCAGTACAAGAAAGACATGTATATACTGCGACAAGTGGAGCATAAAGCCATCAAGATGGTTATGGGGATATAGCTCTTCCATAGAAGGAAAGGCTGAAAGAAATGGACTTGTTCAGTCTTAAGAAGCAGAGGCTAAAGATGCTATTGCTGTAGACAACTGCCTAGAAGGAGGGTACAGGGAAGACAGAACCAGAATCTTCTTGGAGGTGCAGAGTGATAAATTGAGAAGCAACAGACACAAGTTGCAACAAGGGAAATTCCGATCAGATATCAGAGATCAGAGAAAAGCCCTTCACAATGAGGTCAGTCAAACATTACAGCAGATTCCTCAGAAAGGCTGGAAATCTCCATCCTTGGAGATTTTCAAAACTTGACTGGGCAAGGCCTTAAGCAAACGGTTCTAAAGTTGGTCTTGCTTTGAGCAGGGGAGTGGACTGGAAGATTTCCAGAGATCCTGTCTAACCTGTATTATCCTACTTCTCTGTGATTAATTTTAATACCATAACTAGATTATCTTTAATACCAGCCTTACTGAACAGTGCCCACACTTCTTCATTCCTTTTTCTTCTCTGTATACGTGCACGTACAATTGCTTCAGGTTTTTTTGGTTTTGGGGTTTTTTAACCTTTTTTTAAATTTCCATTGCAAAATTTAGCTCAGGCTTGACTTTTGGCAATTCTTGTTTACTCCTGCTCTTTCTGTCTCCCAAGATACAGTTTGCTGTGCTGAACAATCCATTTTCCTCCACTACTTTTCAGTATTCTGATTACTTTCAAGATCCTTCTTCAAAGAAAATATTAATTAACCTACCTCAGTGATTTTACTCATTAAATCTTATAGAACCCTTCTATACAAGTGCTTTCTGTATGTTTTTATAAATTTAACTTCAAGAAAACAGAAGCCTTGCCCACATTTTTGTCCCTGATCACTTCAGACCAGTTTATGTTGAAAAGAAGTTTCCTACATTTCTCAGTTTTGCTACTAAAATTAAAAACCTCAGCTATGGCCTGAGGAAAGTTTAGCCTACCATTTAATTTAAGCTAAAAAAATCTCAGAATTATTTGATCCAACTTTACCAACTTGTTGCTTTAAAAGATTTGCTACAATTAACATACGCAGATATTTTCCGTTGTGGGTATGCACCTCAGGGTATGAGATGCTTGTTTGTAAGGCAGTGACTTAGAAAAGCAGAGGGATGCAAAAGAAGAACCAGAAGTAGGGAAGTGATACCTATCTAGCCAGGTAAGCAACAAATGGCAGGTTTGCCAGGTGAACAACAATAGCAATAATCCAGTAAGTAAAGGTAAGTTAAAAAAAATTAAAAAATCCTTTAACTTGAATAATTTTAGATTACAATTAGCTTTACTAGTTACTGGTTTATTACAGACAGTAAGTGGTTGCTACAGTTCTTTTCCCACTTAATCTTTTCTTTCCCCAGAATCTGCCTTAGATAATACTGTCATGTTGTGACAAAGAAACCATTGCGCAATGGATGCCTGAAATGGCATTACTACTTCTTTTTTCTCCATTTAGACAGCATTCTTTCCCTTTTCCAAAGCATCAGACTTATGTTATCTCCTGATCCCATCTATACTACTTTTGAAGGCATACACAATCCTTAGGCTATGTTTACCTTTTGTAAAGATGTGATGCCTGGCATCAGGCTGTGGATCATACAAACCTTTTCATAGGGTTACCACAGTTCCTTGTAGAGAAAAATGTCTTATTGTGCAGTTGTTCCAAAAATCTGAGCTTATATATTTTCAGGAACAAAAAAGAATTCCAGAAACTTTCATTGGCAAATCTTGCCAAACTACAGTTTTCTCCCCTTATCCAGCTAAACAATATTCTAAAGTACATGATTTATATTTAAAGAAAGCTGAGGAATAATCCTCCAGCCAGAATTGTCCAACCTTCTCCATATGCATATCACTTCATACTTTAGAAAGAATCAGCGCCATACCTCCCTGCTTTTCACTGGTTTATCTGATAATATTTCTAATGACTATCAGTTGGACTCCATAAAAAACTACATGAGTTCAAGAAAGCAAAAAAAGAATAGACTGCTTTGTTGTTAGGATGATTGAGCCATTTTGAACATGCTTATGGAATATCATGTTTGGGGAGAGTTTCTATGCAGGTGACAGTGCAAGATAAGGCAGAACAGTAAGGAGCTAAATAAAGGTCTTATCAAGCCATTGTGAAGCTGAGCAGCCTTGCTGTTATCATTGGGCTTTGCTGTAAGTTCTAGTTGATCTGATTTACCTCTTTGTAAAATGTTCCTTATTCATTCACTAAAAGGCCAAAATGCAAGCAGAAATTTTTTTTTTGCAAAATACCAAAAAATCCCTTTCGTCCTAGGAGTGTTAGCCAGTAACTGCTTGGCCTGTTTCTTCTAGAGGTCAGCATATGATCACAGAATCACAGAATCCCTAAGGTTGGAAAAGACCTGTAAGATCATCGAGTCCAACCATCAACCAGCAAACACCACCATGCCCATTAAAACATGTCCCGCAGTGCCTCGTCCACACGTTCCTTGAACACCTCCAGGTATGGTGATAAAATATAACAAACCAAAAGCAAAATCTAGCAATTCATAACCTCAAAAGAATAAAACAATCAGAAAACCAGGTTTATGGGTTTTCTTTCTTCAGTGAAGTATTGCTTTCCTGCTACTATAGTGGTGCAGTGCTTTGACTGTTCATTACTAGTTTGCCATCAGAAGGCATTTCAGCACCAGGCTCTGGGCTCAAACAAAAGAGAATAAAAGAAGCAAAGTTCAGTAGCTGGGAGGGGGAATAAATATTCCTTACATGGCTCTCTTAAAAGACAAAGGACAATATAAATCCCTCTCACAGGAACCATCAATAAGGCAAATGCACACAGAAGACTGCATTTTAAATGTGATGTATTCTCGCTGCAAACATGTTCAAAACTCAAGAGCATAACTACTGAAGTATTTTTTTTTAATCTGGATTCTCTTTAGCTGAATTATCTACAGCAATAGATTCTCAGCAGATCTGAGAGAAGATGCATAATCACAGACAGAAGAAGAGAAGGGAGTAAGCAGCTTTACAACACACAGCCTAGATTTTTTTGATACTGCTGTTGCATGTGCACCTAGATAGCATAATGTTTCCTGAATTCCTAATCCCCGCCTGGGACACAACCCCTAGTGCAAGTTTGAGAAGATAAGGGAATGTGTCAAACCCTAGGTGCTCCCCACTAGTAGCTTGCTGTTCCTTGCTGTAGCTGCCTTCTGCTTGACAATCTGTTTTACCACCCTGTCCCACCAGAGTTATGCACATGGGATCCAGCTGGCTTAGTCATAGCTGCATTCTCTTCTCTAACTATATTTTCAAACTGATAACTACTCATTTTGAAAATAATAAGACATTTATCCTGGGGCACTATTTACAAAAGCAGATGTTCACGTTGAGCACTTGCAATTTCTGTCCGTCAAACACTCAAAGCAAGAGGTGAAAATAAAACAAAAAAAAAATATAACGTGGCTAGGAATGCTGGGCAGCATCTCATATTAGACCCCACAGATTTCTACAGGCTCAGGTGGAGTGTTAATACTTGCTGCTTTCTCCCTATATTATCTACAGTCAAAGAATAGCCCTTCAGGCAGTGCTCCCTTAGGTTGTCTCTCAAAGGAAATAATTTTCTCTTCTTTTTATGAGGTATCTAAGGCAGAGAGACAACATAGCCTTCCGCCCTCCATTTATTTCTATAGAGAGGAGCACTCAATCCCATAGTTTATGCTCCCTGTATGGTCTCAGTGGAAAAAACAGAACCCTGAAATAGGGCTGGAAGGGATACACTGAGGCTGTCCATGTGAGCTTTGAACATTACATTTACCGATGGGCACAGGAGAGCTGACAATTCATCCCTGGAAGTATCTCAACCACCTCTCCCCAATGGCTCCGGAGCCTGTCAGTGATGTGGGTACATCTTCACCTCATAGGGCCATCATCGCTGGCCAGACACAAGAAAGGCCAAAGCACCCTGAAAATGGTCCTGCTCCAGTTGTTGCCTCTTAGGTCCAAATTTTTGAGAAGAGCTCATTCTTCCAGCCCTTGCAAAAGAAAACTTTAGAGATGCTTTTTGAAAAGGCACAGCTGGCCAGATTTTCAAAAGCGCTCAACTCCCAACAGCTTTTACTATTCTCAGCGGGAGCTATCAGCTGTTAAGCCCTTTTGAAAACATAGCCATATATAAAATTAAACCGAATTGAATTCAATTTATCCTCTGGCCTGCGGTCCTGACAGCTGTGATTAGAGTGTTATACCTCAAGCTTGTGGATCAATGAGCAGCATCCCTCCCTGAGAACAACCCAAATGTAGAGAGTCCAAGACCGTAGGAGGAACGTGCCATCCTCCACAGCAGCTCATCTCTTAGCAGCCCCCTCTGCTGAACACCTGGGCTCCACCAGCATCAGCACAGTGCCTCTGGTAGTGACTCAAGGTTTCTCTTCCTTATAAAACTGCAGCCAACACACTTGGCTGGCTTGGCAGTGAAACGCTTTGGCATGCTGTATGGACTCCAATTATTTTTCAGCTGAAATAGAGCATAATCCTTAGCAAGTTTCATTGCATACTGCTAAATTATTGCACTGGGCCACTCCTAAGAGCTGTTTCACATTTAGCTTGAGTGCATGCAGAACAGCACCATGTCTGTACAAAGCTCTAGGAGCAAAATGGGAAACCTGGAGAAACTTGGGAGTCTCCAGATTTTCAGGGTAGGCTTGCCAGGGTTCATTGTTTAAGTTTCGTCTGGCTGGCTGGGTTTTATTTTGCTTGCCTGAAATTTCTACCTCCTATACTTTCACCAAAAGCCATCCAGGGATTTAAAGCAGCCTCCTAACCTCAATACAGTCATTTTCCCTACCAAACACTTCTGAATGCAGCTGGCTGACCCACTTCCCATTTGAAATGGTCTTGCCATTAGGTATCATATGAAAGACGATAGCTCTTCTTGCCAACAGCCAGCAGTTTCTCACAATCCTGATGGCTCTGTTGAACAGCTAGGAACCATGAAATGAAGAGCTATGCTAATGCCTCGTACTCTTTTGGGCATACCTTTAAGCGAGTATCGGTAAAATAGCTGTGTATCACTAACAATTTGACCACCTAAGGTCTTTCTGCCTTGGACGTCTTCTAGGATGTCATAACTGCTTCTTCCATAAAACGAAATATTTAGACAAATAGAAGTGACTCATCACATCAGTCCAGCTAACACTGTGGGCAATGCAGCTGCACATGCAACTGAAATGCATTTAAACACCCCATCCCATTACCTTTGTTTTCCTGCAATGATTGCCCCAAAACTCGGTCATAACTGACTCAAGAGAGGGGCAGCAGGATGTTCAGAATTACTCCAGAGCAAGGGTTTAACTTGTGCTTCTAAGCCCATCAGAAAACCTTAAAACACTTCACTAATAATTACACAATCTAGCCCTAAATTAAAGGCAGTACTACACTGAAATTGTAACCTTCTGTGAGCCACAGATTTTGAAAACAGTATTTCAATGAAGTGTTTATTTGGCCCCTAGCAAGAAACAAGTATGTGAATTAGACGTTGGTTTAAAACAGTAGTAATGAGCAGATACAATTAGTGCTGTTAAAATTTGCTAGAGAATTAAAAGTTCAGTTCTAACAATTCAAGCCTGCACAAACTATTGTAAAACTCCAATTTGTACTGAAGGGCCACACTAGGATCTAACAGAGTAGAAGGAACCAATATGTCACTTAATATTTGGTAATGTCTTAGGGACAAAAAAAAAAAACCACGATAAATATACTCTTGAAATTTTTCGAACTGCAAATAGCTGCACTGGAATTGCAATGGTAGCTACATTTTCCATCAATGGACAAGTAGAACTGCATTTTAGAAAAGTGTCATTTCTGCTTTCTAATTTGTAGCCATTATAAACTTTATGAAACAAAAAAGTTGTCTCTCACACTTTTAAAAGGCACATGGCAAACACAGGTCAGTACCAGCCTACACTGCAGCAATGGTGAAGGAGGAGTGAAGGTGAACTTATGCTTTATAAGAACTACAGAGTAGGAGAAGACTCAGCATATGCATTTTTAAGACAGAGATTGTTCCACATAAGCAGCTTCTATGCTTCTGTCCAATTGATTACATCAAAAAGTACATTAAAGTTGAAAATTTGGACATTCAGGAGTTGGGAATTCCAAAATCTATTCAGAAATTCATGACACAAAATTCTGGCCTGAAAAGTTACTGTTTTATGCAGCTGTGAGCTACTGAAAATAGATAAAACTTTACTAGATCAAACATTATAAATCCCACCTATAACAAACGGATAAAATCAAAATTGTGTGATACTACAATGGGAAGAAATGAAATATCTAAAGGAACTGCACATACTTTTACTATGAGCAGGTTAAATTGGTTTTGTTGCTTACAGCTTATATTTGCTTGTTTGTCAATGTATAGGTTATGCAATTCCTAGATATAATTCAGTACTTTTATTTTGAAGACAATAAGCGCTACTCTTAGCTTCGGTGGTTAGTCAATTTTGACACCACACAAAAGCAAAGGAAATGGCAGAAACTGTAAGCTCTCCTTAGCCAAACTAATACCAAAATCTATATTTCATATACAGAACCTCTTAGGTCCAGGGGGTATTTCATCTTTGCAATGAGTGATGTGTATCTTCTCCATCAACCGCACTGCTTCAAGTCAGCATATCACTGCAGGTCAGTTTTTTATTTAATTTGTATTTAATTCTTGCATTTCAATGAGAAACATGTAAGCAGTCTTCATAACACCTCTGTAATTATAGTCTGTCAACCAGATCCAAGAGAAACTGTAGTAAGTTTTAACACTCTCTTTCAGTGCTTCCTAAACCAAGACGAAGCATCTAGTTCTTTCTAAACCAGGTTCAGTAAATGTTAATGCATATGCGTAAGATTTCAGGCATGCTTAACTGCTTGTAAGGCAGAGATTTGTGATGTAGAATGGGAAGGGATGAAGGAACACATCATGCACTCACCATTGAAAAGGTAAATCCAAGATGGAAAGGAAGTATTTATTTCCAGTGACTACATTAAAACCCCATGTTACCACAAAACAGAAAACAAAAAGGAGGGGAGAGGTGGAGGAGGGGACAGGCAAGGAAAAAATTACAATCTTTATAACATCAGAGTCACACAACAAAACAGCTCTTAGACAAAGCTCGGTTTTGGCACTGTTAGTCAAGACAAAATATATGTATATTGTTCTGCTGCTGTGACAATGGATCATGGCATGGTGACAAAATGAACTAACAACAATTTTTTTGGAGCGCAGTCTTCCACTCTACCTCACCACCTATGAGTTTCTTTTTGTTTTCTTCCTTACAAAAAACTGGCACAAGGAGATGGGGTGGGAGAATGCTACAGCAAGTTTTACTCGCTCTTCCCTACTTACACAACTATGGATTTTGAACAGTTCAGTCTATGTTGGTTTTGGCCTTATGTTTCCTAAATGGATACCAATTAAATTCTGTAAGTTGTTCACAATTACTCTTTTCCTCAAAAGCCTGTGATTCTTTTTATTCTTTCATGATATCCTTTTCTGCTCTTAGATTTTAGCCCTTCTTCTAACTCTGCACCTTAATTGCTCAGGCTGGTAATACTCCAGATCCCAGGCAAAGCCATTCAGACCATCTCTTACCACATAGTACAAACCTAGGAAAATACACTTTTATTTTATAAAAATCAAAATGTAATTTTTAAATTATGCTTAAATGTACACTTTACTAGTTATTCAATCTTAGCCATTCTGGAAGTTAGCCCAAATGGCAATTGTTTACTTTCTTTCTTCTCCAACCTGTTAAAAAACCTAGTCAAATTTGTGCTTGACTTCATTTTTCTGATTCAGTTTTTGTCTCTCTGAATCTGCTCTAAATTTTCCATTTCATAAGGAGAAACTAAGAAGCAAAAGAAAAGTGGTCTTAAAAGTCTGTGATATTCCCTGGCTTGGCGCTTAGGTGAAAAGGGGCTTAATTTTCATCAACAGTAATTTTATGCTGGAATAAATGAAAGTAGGTGAAAACTTTACTTTTTAATATGGGAACCTTCTAAATCCTGAAGACCAGAGTGGCAGAACCTGGGCATGCTGTGCTTGTTTCCCTAACTGAACAAGCCTGCAGTAGGAATAATTAAGGAACAAATATTTTTGTTATATCATATCCATTGGGGAAAGAAATCTGTCAAGAGCAGGACTTACCTACCTTCTAAAGCTTTAGATCCTCAGACATTTTTAAAATTATCAGATCACCTGCAAAGTTTCCCATGTTCTCTACATTAGCTTTCTTCAAGCAAGCTATTCCCAACTCTACAGCATCTTTAAGTCCCTTTAAAGATACAGAGGAGGGGAAATATTTGTTGAAGTTCATACAGAGCATACATGTCAGCATGACACCTTTTCCACTACATAGCCTGATAATTTATCTCATTTCACCTGGATGAATCAACAAGTATGCGCTTAAACACATTGAAAGATGAAGCACAGAAGGAAAAAGAAGCCATGCCGTACACTTTGAAAGACTCAGCTGCAGGTTTGTGTTGAAAAGTAGCTTGAGGGGGAAAGAAGAAATATTAGGATTAGAAGGTACAACAATGATAAAGGGAAAAAAGCCCTATGGTACAGCACCTGAAATGTAAACAGGGAAAAAGTGATGACAGAAATAAATTAGAGAAGACCAAACAGACATGGCCTGAGTTCTAATCTCATCTCTTTCACAGGTAGTCCTGTGAACTTTTAAAAACAGTGAGATCATCTCCTCTAGCCCTGCAGTGATAATGATCCGCAATGAACCCTTTGCCAGGAACAAGAGTAGGAAGGCTTACAGACCGCGCGGGACTCCCCCTCTTCAGGTACCCACTGAGAGACGCTCTTCTCTCTCCTTGAACTGAGTAAGCAGCTGCACTCCTTACTCACAGCACACTGTCCTCTGTGTTTGGTTCATTAAAAAAAAAAAGAAAAAAACGATGATGAAAAATCCTCAGATGAAGGACAACAGAGAAGAATGAGGCACGAAGCACCAAAGAGCAGTGGCTGGAAGGCGCAGTAGTTGCATTGCCAAATTAACCGTTTTAAAATAAGATTTTATTTTTAATGAGAATTCTAGTAACTATTTTTCCAGTCAGTTCCAGTGAAATGTATTGATTTATAACCTATCAAATATGTGATATTCCCCTTGTGGCATAACACTATGTGAGTTTTCTGAAGTACACTACATTTCCCTTCCTTAGGGAATCAATTACATCATTAAACAAAGACACCAGTTTAGATGGCATGGTTTATTAATCTGCCTTTTGTAAACCCATGTTACATTTTGTCCCATTTCTCCAGTACTTCTAGTAAAGCTCAAATTACTTTTTCTTTCAAAATGTGCCTATTGTGGTCAGACCAATTTGTCTGCCCTTGCTTGGATGATTTCTTTCCTCCATTTCACAGAATTGCAAAACAGCCAGAGTTGGAAAGGACTTCTGGAGATCATTTTAGTCCAATAACCTGCTTAAAGCAGGGAGAGTTAAAGCAGGTTTTTCAGGCCTGTGTCCAGTTAGGCTTTAATTATCTCCAGGGATGGAGACTCCACAAACTACCTGGGCACCTTGTTCCAGTGTTTGACCGCCCACAGTAAGAGAGTTTTTCTTTATGTTTAAATGGAACTTCCTGGATTTCAGTTGGTGCCCATTCCCTCTTGTCCTTTCACTGGACACCCCTGGGATGAGGCTGGTTGCATCTTCATGAATCCCTCCCATTCAGGTATTTGAACACATTGATAAGATTCCCCACAAGGCTTCTCTTCCTGAGGTTCAACAATCTCAGCTCTCAGCTTCTCAAAGGCTCATACAAAGGTATGCCAGATGCTCCAATACTTTAATCAACTTAGTGACCCTTCACTGGACTCACTCCAGTATGCCCATATTTCCTTATGCAGGGAGGTGCAGAACTGGGAACAGCACTCCGGCTGCGGCATCACCAGGGTTGAGTAGGGAAGAAGGAAGGATGCCCTCTCAATCTGCTGGCAACACGCTTCGTAATGCGTCGCAGGAGGCTGTGGGCCCCTGCTGCAAGGGCACGTTGCTGGCTCATGTTCAGCTTGTTCACCAGAGCACCCAAGTACTTTTTTTAGCAAAGCTGGTTTGCAGCCAGTCATCCCCCAGCCTGCGCTGCTGCAAATGTAAATGCAGCTTAAACAGCTGCTATCCTCCCATTCCCTTTTTCCAACTAGTTTTCCTGCCTTTGCCTCTTGTGTTAAAATCGTCATCATACTGGAGGAAAAGTACTGTCTTTGGCAATTAGAATCTCATTTTTACTACATAGACGTGTCCATTGTTTTGTGGGGGGTTTTTATCAGTATGTTTAAAGACCTTTCAATTGTTTTAACTTTCTTTTCAAAAGCCCAATTCAGAATTAGTTTTTGCAAATTTTTATTCCAACTTTACAGCTATGAAAATACTTTCTTAATCATTGTGAGCTGTCTTCTAACATCTGATGTCTTTTTTGAGGTGATTAAGCCTAATTATGTCCAGAGTCCTTTGCTATTATATTTTTCATGCATGCTTTGGATGCAAACTCACAATAATTTTTAAAACTTTGAAATGTTAAGCCTCTCCTGTGTTCAACTCCCAAAGCTCTTCAATCCAGCATACTTCACTGACACCCTTCATTTCTCAAAATTACCTTATTGCAGTGAAGAACTTTATTTACAGACCATTTTTCATTTATTGGATATGGCATATTTGCTGTCAGTATTGTTTCCATAATAGCAGACCGTTTCAAGAAATATGTCTGAAACAATTTGTTATCTAGGGTTTTGCTGGTTTGCTTCATAACGCCTGGTGCTATGACTCACAATCTTGCAAGGGTGCTTCCATAAACACAGTGCACTTTGCTTTGTATGTACCAGTTTTAGCTGACAATGGATCCAGTGAAAAGAAAAATAAAACCGATAATGTCTTTATGTTCAATGTTTATAGAAAGCAAATTTCTTTGAAACTGTTTTAAGTGTTTGCTTTATCTGCAAATTAAGAACAACCATTCCTTATGTCTGGATTTGATAATCTTTCCCCTTTAAATAATGCCCAAGAAGATCACATTAATTTTTCATTTTCTTGTTATTCAGTGTCAGTTCTGCCAAGAGAGAGAAATTCTCTTGCCATCTAAAGAATGATGGTTTGCATAGTGTTTGAAAGATATCCTTCAGATAAGCATAAGTAAACACAATGAGCTATTTTAAATAATAATTTACAGTAAATAGAACCACAGTTTTTTTGTGTTAGCAATCATGTGGAAGGATTGATGAGGTAGTACACCTTATCATTGTCCCAAATCCACTATCCCAAAAGTCCTGGTAAATTCTCCTTGTTGATCTGCCAAGGTATGAGTTGCACACACAAGGACAACAAGCGAAATAATAGTAATGATGACTATTTGTCTGACAACAAATTCAAGTAGGAAAAGGTTTTACTCACACAGTGTGTTTGGGAACACCTTAAACCTGAAATTTCAACAGTATGTTGCATCATGAATAAGAGAACCTGAATTAGATTTTTTCCTCAGTGTTTCATTAGGTCACTGGCCTTGGTAAAATTACACCTGAAACCAGTAGAAGTCAGTTAACTGAGCCCTTCTAGGGAACTCACAGGTAGGCTGGATTTTCTCTACAAGAACTTTAGTTTAGTATAATATTACCATTATCCCCACCCTCAGCTTTGGAGAAGGCAATAGGCATACTAAGGCCCCTCTGTACACAGTCCACAGCTAGTCTTCAGGCTGGTGAGGAGTCAAATGAGGTCCTATCCGAAGTGAAAGCAGTTGTAGGATGCCTAAACCATGCCATCCAAGAGCTTTCATTCCTTTCCGTTGATTTACAATTACCAGCACACATTGAAATTTGATCTTCCCTTTCTTGTGAAGATTCTCTACTTTTGATTTTAGGTTGCTTTAACATTCAGTTAATCAGAGCTGACAACAGAGTCTGTATATTTCAGCTTTAAAGTGTAAGATTTCACCAAGCTGTCTCTGAACTTAGAACTGATAGTCAGTGGTGGCCCCATAAGTAAAGGTGGGATCTCTTCCTCCTTCACTGGCATGGCCACTGTATATATACTATATATATACTTGCTATACTATATACTTGCTATACTGTCCTTACTAAAGAAAAATAGACAGCCAGAAAATATAGGTAGTGATGTGAAATTATGAGATGCAAAATGAGGATGGAGAAATAAAGACAAATATTTGGAGGTGGAGGGGAAGAAAAGAATGTGGGGAAGGAGAAGAATAAGACTAGAAGAGGCCAGGAGAGGAGCTGCAGAAACAGCAATTGGTATGAAGGAAAGAAAGGCTGAAACCAGGCAGTGAGGGAATGACAGTAGAGGAAGCAACCGATGTAAGAACTGAGTGGACCCAGAATTCGGGGTGGGGCGGGGGTCGGAGGGAAGGAAAAAAAGAAAAAAGTTACCTGACTAAAGGATGGCTTCTGTAACACATTGACGGGAAGACAGAACTGATATAGCATTTGTAAAACAAAGCAGTCTGACTGAGATATTAAATATTTTAAAAATTAACCTACCTCAGTATTTGAAAGATCTATGTGCAATGTAAGAGACCTGTATCAACACTTTCAAAATGGTATTTAAGTTGTTTCAAGAAATGAGGTCCAACTTATTTTCCAGGCAATTAATCTCAATAAGAAAATCAAGCACAGAACAGGAAAACCAGGCCCCAAAGAAGCAAAACAGAGCACAACACTTGGTCCACAAAGGTGTCTATGCTTTCTCTAAGCCACTGTCATTTGTTATGCAAAGAAGAGATGGCAACTGGTGTCTATGGGTTAGGAAAGATTCCAGACTGATGTTCAAGGGATCATCCCATTTTAAACCCATCAGAATGATCTTCACTGTTGTTTGAGAGGGAGAGGGGTTAGAGGAGAGGGGATTACGCAGACTGCCATGCCAGTAAGGTGGCCATTTTAAACATGAGACTGATTTTAATCATGAGATTTTAGGTAAATGTGGCAATTGGGCCAAAGATAGCAGTAAACTTTAAAACTGCTCTGGCACTCTGGCATTAGACATTTGAAAGAGCTTTGTAACATCCTTCAATTTTCTGGTTTGATTTCATGCAACTTTAAGAATAGAAGAAAACCATGTGGAGGGTTGAATTTTGAACAGCTATCCTTACTGACAAAGGAGTAGCTAAAGGCACATACATACCACTCCATCATCTTTCAGTGGACTCCTTAACAAAGAGGAGATGCCCTAGAGGTTTCTTTTCACTGTTTAAGAAGGTAATATTCCGTCTTTATTTATATCATTAGCTATGTGCTGATCTCTGAGGCTAAAGTTGGAGTATGCCATTGGAAGTTGTTAAATTAGTCTATGCATACAAACAAGCTTGACATTTTCACTATATGAACGATACAGATTGAAAGAAGCAGTGAATCTGGCATCGGGTATTAATAACTAAAAGCCTACTCTCATTAAATTCAGTTGTACAATACCCAGGTGACATCAATAGGAGAAAAAGTTGACTTGAATAACCTGGTAAGAATTCAAGTTTATCTATTACATGAAATACCATGGTGTGAAGGTGCTTCCAAACACAATGCCATCTTATCCCTAAATTAAGTGAATGATGAAGATCAGCAGATCAGTAGGCAAGTGTTTTTCAATTAAACATGGTAATAGCTGCAAAAGTTGAGCAGTTCAGACTGCCTTCTTTAGCTCTTTAAGCTTGGAGTATGTGGAATTTCAATCTTGGGATGGATGCCCAAAGGAATTTAATGTAAATGCAGTTTATTTCTTTAAAATTGCAGACAGGATTGTAGTATGCATCAAAGAAAAAATTCTTGGCAACTAGCTTAACTGACTGTTGTTTCCACAGCCAATTTGTGTAAATTTTGTCCCAAATCTGGGCTTCTGTTTTGACCTTGGAGATTAATAGCATGAAACTGACCCTATAAATATGCTCAATAGAAGGTAGAAAATACACTCCAAGATCAGGAGTTTGTCACCAGCACACAGGAACGGGAAAATACTCTAGTTTTTCTTAAGTTCAAGTATCTGCATTAAATTAAAACCCAGCAGACTTCTGCAGATTTATTTTTCAACCTGAGACTTAGCTGTAGCCTTCCAACCTGTTATTATAGTCTTTGACTGGGTACAATGCGATAGTAAGTCATCTGCCGTAACTGCAAACTTAAGGACTAATACTTTATTACTCACTCAGGCAGAACTCCCATTAATTTCAAGTACTGATGAACAGAACCTGTAGGAATGAGTCTTTCCATTCAGTTTAATAGGAAGGAGACCTGCATCATCTTTAATGTTGTCAGTGGGAAGCTGAGGCCTCAATTCAAGAAAGCGCTTAATTGTATCCGTATTCAGGATGCTGAGGCATATGTTTAAGTCCCTGTTACATGTTTAAACAACACAAGCTGTATTACTGCCCTAGAAAGAATGCTTCCTTGAGCCAAAATCTTAATAAGTAACACAAATAAGACCAACAAACAGCAGCCCTGCCTTCTCTTGTTTCAAAGTTCAAAGCTCTCTTCTGAAAAAGACCACTACTTTTTATTTTGGCAGAAGTCTCACAAGCGTTAGATACCTTTTTCTTAAAATCCTGTCTCTGAGCTGCGCTGTTTGGCCTCCAACAGTTGAATAAAAAAGTACCTGGTATTGCTAGTTAAACACCATTTTAATGTCTAGACAAAACAACGATAATTTATTCCTTTAGAAAAGATAAGCAGTGATTTTGTTTACCTATAATTTTGGAGAAGACAAATAGAAGCTAGAGGAGCAGGCTGATGTTATTGCAAGGTTGATCTCGATCATCTCTGGAAGGACAGTGAGATCAGGGAAGGGCCATGACAACTGGAGAAAGAACAATTTTGTATCCATCTTCAAAGAAAGGACAAAAGGATAATCAAGGAGTCAGCCTCACTTTGGTCCCTTGGAAAGTGGTTTTGAAACCCATTTCTGACCACGTAAAGGAGAAGTAGGTGATTGTGAGCAGTCATTATCGATTTACCAAAGGTGAATCATGCCGCACCAACCTGATTGCTTTCTGTGAGAAAATGACTAGATTTGTAGACAAGAGGAGACTTGTCAGTGTCATTTGCCTTGACTGCAGCAAAGTACAAGTTGGATGATCTGGCTCAGAGGGTATTAGCTAATGAGTCATACTCTACCAGGAGACCCATAACAGCTGGAGTACTGCTGGAGTCTATATGGGACTGCCCTGTTTAACATTTTTAAAGAACATGGAGGAGGTGATGGAATGCTTGCTCATCAAGTTTGCATATGACATCAGACTGGGGAGAGATCAGTCAACATGCTCAAGTACCTGGTTGCCATCCAGAGGGACCTAGGCAGCCTGAAGCAACGGGTCTATACGAACCTCGTGAAAGTCAGCAAGGACAAATGCAAAGACTTGCCTTGAAACAGAAAACTCCTTGCAGTAGTACAGACTCTACTGAAAAGGCCATTTGGTGTCTGTGTAGACAGCAAACTGAATGTGAGCCAGAAGTGTGCCCTGGCAGCAAAGACCAACAGCACCCTGGGCTGAATTAACTAGTGCTTAACCAGTGGATCAAGGGAAGCGATTACCTCCGTTTCTCAGCACTCATTAGCCTGCATCTAAAATATTGTGTCCAGTTTTGGGCCCTCCAGTAGAAAAAAAAATTGCCCAACTTCTGTGAGCCAGGCACAGAGCCCTGGAGCATTTGTCCCATGAAGAGAGGGTGAGGAACAAGATGAGCTCAACTTGTTTAAGGAGGTCATCAGGAAGACAGATCCAGGCTTTTCACAGTGGTGTATGCTGGGAGGACGAGAGACAATGGGCATAAGTTGAAACAAGAGAGGTACAGGCTGGATATAATGAGAAGCTTTTACACCATGAGGACAGTCAGGCAGTGTCCAGAAAGGTTTTACCATTTCTAAACCTGGGAGGTTTTCAAGACCCGACTGGATAATACCCTGAACAACCTGGTTTGATATCATAACTGTCACTCTTTTGGGCAGGATTTAGACTAGATAAAATCCTGAAGGCCTTTCCAACCTGAATTATTCAATGATAGTGTATTTCTCAGCATTTTCTTTCTTCATATCAAGAGTATTGGAAGAGCTACCTCCTTCTGAAGGCTGACTGTAATAGAATTCTAAATACTGGAGCACAGAACTGTGGCTACACATTGGGTTCATTTATTTGATACAGAATCACAGAATCACTACAGTTGGAAAAGACCTGCAAGATCATCAAGTCCAACCATCAACCCAACACCACCATGCCCATTAAACCATGTCCCACAATGCCACATCCACACATTCCTTGAACACCTCCAGGGATGGTAACTCCACCACTTCCCTGGGAAAATCCCGCCTCAGATTTTTAGAGGCACAGGGAGTGAGTGGGACATTTTTAGCTGCATGTTTCACACTACTCCATACAAAGATAACCAAATTCCAAGACAACAATAGGGAAGAGATTTGAATACACATCATATAACCCATAGTTAAAGAACCCACACATCTAAATAAGAACACACTGAAAGGCCATGTCAACAGTCTTTTGAAGACATGAATTCTGCTTGTGAATACTCTGGTATAAAACTGATGTAACCCAGAACTCAAATATTAAAATAATTAGAATTATAACATTAACCCTTCAATTGTTACTTGATCCAATTAGCCAACCAAAAATTGGTATAATGAAGTGAAAGAGATCTCTCTCTAAGATTATCATCATAAATGTCCCCATTCATCTTCAGTCATCCTCCATTTTTTATTTTTGAAAGTTACTGATGCAAAGAATAAGTTGAAAAGAAGAAAAAAAGATCAGTTATCACATACTCCTCTTACTATCCCATATGTTTGGAAAGTGAATTTTTTTGTCAAAGTAAAGCAATGAAAGAGGCTGGAAAGACACTGGAAAATTTAAGAAATACTGGGTCAAAATCAGTGGTTTTATCACATTAATAGTAAGGTCCAATAAATGCCAAAAAAATATTTTCTCAGTATTAGTGATTACGGAACTCTGGGTTTATTCATGGTTCTTTTACAGTTCTGATTGTTTAAATTAGTATTTATGACCAATTATCTTGGTTTCTTCTACAGAGTTACAGCTAATATATAAAAAAAGATTTTTTTTTCTTTAATCTTATCAAGGACTTGCTTAATAAAGAGGTGGGCTCCAACATCTGAAGTGTTTCTTAGGCCTTGTGGGAGATCTGCTTATGCAAAATTGGGTAAGGAACCAACTAGCAGCAAGAATTACTATTTCATGTTTCACAATGCTGAAATTTTTAAAATATATATATAAAGTAATCTTCAGCAATGTACAATACTACTTTGTATTTACCTGTATCATCCTTACACTAGAGACCTTCCTCTTCAAACCAGCTTGCTGAAACAACGGTTCGGAAAGAAATGTTTCTTTCTTTTCTTTCAATTACCAGCTGAATTAACAATTTAAATAACTTATTCTGCCACTTTCATATTCAAAATGAATTAAAGGCAAGAGAGAATGCCAGATCCTATTATTCCCAGGGTTTGCTCTGAGTAAGGACATGAGCCAAGAGACAAGCCCTTTTTCTCTATAAAGAAAATTTTCCTTGAGAAATATGTAGAATGAGTTATTTAGTTTCCTGCCAAATAGGAAAGATAAGAATATATATGATGTTGCACCATGTTTGCCAGATCAGCTGGACGTTTAATGAAAAGGAGTCAGGGCCTGATCCACCTGTCCCAGAAATGACTGGGAGGCTTTCTTTCCACCAGCTCCAGTGAGGGTTGGATCTAGCCCCATCTGCATGTTTTCAGGCACAAGACCAATTTTCATTTCCTGACCTGCGTGTATTTCCGCTGAGAACATTACTACTGCACAGAGAGAGGAACAGCTTATCAGAAGAGTACAAATATCCAACACCTTTTTTAGTTAACATTCTGCAGACACAGTAACTTTACCCTATTCTTTAAATATTTCTATCCACATCTTCAACTTCATCTTGTAGCGTATTAAACAAGAACAACAAAAGTAATATGAACTGCTTTATTACAAAAATTGCACCTGCCATATTTGCATGAATGTATTATCAGGCACATGCATTCATGCATGCACACATAAGCCTTCATCTCTGCCGCAATGACAAAGAAGCCTTTTAATGTACATGAATCAAGAAGCTCTACATTGCAAGCCTTTATTTATGGGACAGCAAAAAAAAAAAAAAAAAAAAAAAAATCACATAGTGCTGCTGATTGTAAGCCAGGTCACTGCAGATTTCCAGAATCAGTCCCTTAGAATTTCTTTTTTTTTAAATGAGTGTCATAATTCATAAGGACTCCCTGTTTATGCATTTGCTACCTAACCTGAGGCATTTCATGTAAATGTTTCAACTCCTTTCATTTTAAATGAATTCTCTTCTGAAATAATAGAACCTTAGGGTGTTATTGTAAAGAGTAACTTCACACCAATCTTTTGTGAAGTGCTCTGAGCCCTCATGGTTTCTTTCCCACTCTCAAAATAGCAAATAAAATATTTATTAAAACAGCCTGAATCACACAGGGTGGTGTAGGCTGAAATTTTTTGTTTATTTTATAAACAAATTCTTTGTTTATTACAGTAGCGTAAATACCCTAAGTAGTATTTGTATGAAAGCTATATTCTGTAACACAAATCCCACTGGGCAAGTAATACATTAGATCTGTAATACTTTCTATTGCCAGTCTCATCAAACTGATTTGGAATTTGCTGCCTGGGTAGAGTGACTCATGTGTTTACTGGCCCTGACAGGTGTTGGGCATCTTCCACACTCATTAAAGTTAATGACTTCAACAGCGGATGGGGAAAACTGTGTGTTGAAGTAGGTTTCCTCTTAACAGGTATTCTCAGGTTATCATTTAAGAGATTATGTAAGTGGTGTCGATTTTCTTCTGCAATCACAAACCCAGTCCATAACCAAAGCCCTATCCCTTCATTGCAAAAATAACCCAATTAGCTTCACAGGGATTCCTTGTTGGTGTGAGGCAAGAAAAAAACCACATTGTACACAGAGCTTTCCACATAAAAGCTCAGTTTCTAGCCATAAAACTAGTCACATTCTCACCGGAACAGAGGAATTAACATACTGGAAACAAGCCAGCAATTTTATAGAAATATATGCTTTTAAGTAAGGTCTGTATCAGTATTCTCACAATAGCCTCAGCTTTGGCATCATTTCTATCCCAACAAGCCACAGCTGCTGAACTGGAGACTTCTGACTTCATATTAGATAAGTAATGAAAAGTTTTAGGCAGTGGTGCCAGAGCCTGTCCTTTGATATCAGCTCAGTACTGTGCAGTTGTTGTCCAGCTACACCCAAAAGATACGCCTTTAAATTACCCTAGTTAGCTAAAAATATTCAGGTGAAAATTTCACAGAGAATTCTGCCATGACATTAGACTGTCAACCAAGATTTGATGAGACTGAGACCTTACAGGCATCTGCGTATTCATACAAAACCAAGAAATTAGGAGGACTGAATCTTTAACTACAGAGAGCCCTCTGCTTTGATGCCCCCCCAAACACTAGATCTGCACTATTAATATGACAAAGTCCTGTAGCCTGGCTTCTACCCAACGAGACATAAGTACTGAGCCAGAGACCTCACAGAAACCTGTGCCTTTAATACTACCTGCCATGCAAAAGCTTCTGAGCTAATGGTCTTGTAACGAGTGTAACATACAGGCGTCTGAACGGGGAAAAAGAAAAGATTAAAGCCTCTAAAATTTCGGCAGAAGAACTATTGCAGTCTTAAATACTCATCACTTTTAATGTCTAACTTTTCAGGATCTTCCAAAGCAAAATGTAATGGTACATTTCCACAGGTACATTAAACATAACAGTTCAATTAAAGAACTGGCCTTTTTCCTCTTCAGCAGGTCTCGCACAAACTTTTCTTGCCCTTATAATATCATAAGGCATTGAGGTACAAACCACTGAGCAACACAGCTTCCAAACCCAGACTAATGTGTTGTTTGCTGGAAAGAATTTGAGGGAAATCAAAAAAGTGATTACAACAGAATTAGTAAGAAAAATGTTGACTGATGGAAAACTTCTGAGAAGTCTGGAATATGTTTCAGTAATTTGGGGAGAGATGGTAGTCAGTAAGTTGCAGGACGAATGCATTTATTGGAAATTTACTTTAATCACCCAAATGAAATGTTCTGCCATATGAATAACTGTTTGCTCCCTATGAGTAACTATTTGATGGCAAATGTCAATGCACTTTATTTTTTAATGAAGTTTAGAAAAGAGATTGAGATGACGCTGGGAAACTTTTCCATAAAATACTTAAATGACTCAATGAACTAAATTTTTTTTTTTCAAAGTTACTTCAGAATTAGATATTACTAAAAATCAGGAGTTTTGCAGTTCAAAATGCCTACCTCGATTTCCAAAATAGGATTTTGTCTCCTATACAGACATTGGAGAAAGTCTGCATCCAGATGCCCCAAAAAAACTTGAAGAAAATATTTTCTTTCTGAATGCTGTTTTTCCATCCACATTGGCATAAAAAGTAATTGGAGAGAAAATATTCCAGGAAACACTTTCCCTTCTTGGTGTCTGAAAGGAGTTCTTCCCATTTTTATAGTACAGGATCTTCACATTGTTCCTCATTTTCTACCTATGCTCTTAGCATTTCTCATTGCTTTCTTTTACCTTAAATTAATTCCTAATTTATAATGCTGTGATTTTTGTGTCTCATTTAGGTAAGATAAACATCTAGCACTGCTTCATGACTACTGAAGTCCAATATTTTACAGCATCAACCGCTGACTTGTTTCCAGATTTCACTCACTTTAAGTCAGAAAAAGCTGAAGGGCAGCAGCTGCTTTATTTGTCTTTTCCAGTCTTTGACCCCTCACTTGGAAGGCCTAGAGAACTGTTTAACATGTAAGGAAAGACCTCCCTATACTGCTGCATGAGAGTCTCTGCTCATATTGGGCAATATCCAAAGCCCATTAAAGTAACTGATAATCTTTCTGTTGTCTTCTGTGGAGTTTGGTTGGACCCAACAGGTGAAAGGCAGTCTCACCAAGATGAAAGATTCACTGGAAACACTTCACAACCTTGACAGTGACCAGCAGAAGAAAGGGACAGTTAAATTCTTTCGTAAGCTGCAAGGCTAAATTTGTTGGACCCAACCTGAAAACCGGAGTATTCTCCACTTCAGATACTGATTCTCAATGTTTAAACAATTTAAACTGTTTTCCTTCTACCTGGAAACTGGACACAGCTTTGGAATGCTTTGGCTTTGCTGATGCATGTGGCATGTGGGGAATAAGCAATGGTTAACCAAGCTTAATGGACAAAGTCTACAGGGTGATTATGAGTGCTTAGGAAAGAGACCTCAATCAGCATTTTACAAGAGGGGACTGGGAAAAAAAGTGCTTGTTCTTGGGTTTGAAGTAGCCACAGAAAGCCTAAACATACTCCAATCTAAAAATGATATACCAATTATTATTCCATTTATACTGGTAATGCTATCAAAACTTCACAACTGCGTAAGTGCGACGTGACTAAAGATGCTAATGTTACCAATGCAAATGAAATCACTACAATAAAAGTTGTTTTCTTTATTGTCCACAAAGTACTGAAGTTCTAGGTCATTGCTATAAGGATGCCTGTCTTGATTATCTTATTAATCATTCAACACTCTACAGATTAGATCCTGGACCACCGGTCAACCATATTCCTTTGCAAATTTCTTTGCTTTGCAGAGCTAGCAAAGCGATGACCTCAAAGCATTTCCATGGCACTGCAGGGCTATGTAACACCAGACCCCTAGCAAGCAACTTAAAAAACTGATGAAGAGCACCAAAAAGTGTCTTTTACAAACTATCCATCAGCAACAGACAAAAAGATAAACAAAATATAACAAAACACAAATTCAACATAAGTGAAAAAAGTAAGTTGTATCTTACCTCATTTGAATTTTCCATTGTGATGTTTTTATTTTTCAGCTTTTTCTGCAGCAGTTTGGTTTCATACTCTGGTCTGGGATGCTCCTGAAAAAGGAAAAAAAACCAACCAAATGTGTGATTATGATTAAGAGAAAAGAAAATAAAAGTTCTAGTCACTTATTCATGACCCAAACCATTAAGATGATTCAACAGCACCTTTCAGACTGGGGGGGATCACTGCCTAAAAGTATGGGATACATTATGGGATGCAGGGGAAGAGCATTTAGGGATTGCACAGGAGTTATTATGGGATGCTTAGGGGAGGAACCACAGGTGGGGAAGGGAGGGATCTAGGTCACCTGGGAAGGAACAACTGTGGAAAAACAGAGGGCTAAGGGGATAAAAAGGGCCAGTCACATGTAAATAGTTTGCTGGTCTATATAGGGGTCTGACTCCCAGCACCTGGAGGAAGTGCAGGTGTGAGAATGAGTACATAAGTGCTAGTGGAGATCAAGCTGGAGTAGCTGACAAGTACGTGAAGTGCCTGGGAGTCAGGGAGCTGGGAGTCTCTAAGGGCGAGACTGTGGTGGAGTTGGCTATCAGAGGGACCAGGGCAGTCCCAGCCAACTGCCAGAGAGACCACAGGGTCTGGGGGTCTCTAGGATTGTGATGCACTGGAGTCTGTGTGTGTCTTCAAGGTCAAGACCAGGGTAGGTTGGCTGCTAGGGGACCAGGGGAGTCCCAGCCAGCTCTGGGGGAGCAGGATGTATGTGTGAGTGAGCAACTGGAGAGGGACTATTGCATTGCATGCTTGTACCTCTGGGTGCCAGCAACTGGGGAGACTGGGGTCCAGGGGTAGCTACTGGGTGGACTGAGTGAGCCCAGCTGCTGGGGGGATCTGCATTGTACATGTGTGCATATATATAGTATCACTAGCAGACCTCACTAGTGCACATCCTAGGCAGGATGAGGCCGTTGTGCTGTCTGTGTACCTGCTGTGTGTGTCTCTCTGTGTGATCTCAGTGGCTGGCCATGTATATGTATGCACGTATGTGATGTATATATGTGCTCTGTGTACCTATGCCTTTTGGAATACATGTTTAGCCTCACTAAAGGTTGGACCTGGGGGCATGGAGCTGTGACTCTCTCACTTCTCTTGGGCCATTGGATCTGGCCCAGTGTCCCCTATCAATAACCTTTCAAGGTTTGCTTGCAAGTTATATTTTTCTTTTCCAAATTAGAGCAGAAATTACGCGTGGTAGCACAAACTTACCAGGATTTTAAAGAGAGCAGCTCATAAAAAAGACAAATGCCATTTTTCTCCTCATTCCTGCCAAGTTCTGAATTCATTCAGAGCCTGGAATTTGGATTTGATGTCTCCCCCAAAAAAGCTATTCCTACGGCATTGGTCATACCATATATCCTTAGTATAATTAGAACATATACTTATCAGCCCAGTCACAAAATCATCTTACTAACACTTTTTAATGAATCTGATAGCCTTGAGGAGAATAAAACCCAGTTTTAAAAAAAAAAAATAATTAATCCTCATGGACAATAGAATGGGGGTTGCATGGAACTTCAGCAGTCTTTCCTGCGGGATATACATGCTGTTCATTTTCTGTTAATCTGTAACATTTTCACTACATCAGACACCATCTTGAGAATCCTCTGTTGCACATCAGTATGTAGACACTGTAAGACTTCCAATATATTGTTTATCCTGATCATGAGATTTTCCTGATGCATAGAAGAGTTATGTGAGCACACTATCACTTAAATACCTGCCTTAAACGAGTATTTCTGTATCTTTTTGAACTCTATGCACAAGTTATATGTATGTCTGCCCTAAAGGCAGTCCCACAAACGGTACCGGCATTCTACTGCACTCAGGGAGTCTGGTAGTAATATGGGAGACTTGAGGGAACTTTTTTTCTCTAAAGCTCAAGTAGGGCTATGCCTCAGATTCTAGCACTATGATGCTATACCAAACAAATACAATGAAACTTGCTTTACACTTGTAATTTCAAGTATTATTCAAATTAATAAAACATGTTCTAAGGTGTCCGTGCGACACTCTTTGCATCACAGAGTTCTTTTACATTACTTATGTCTCACATAAAAATCAATACCACAATGAATGAAGTTCAGGAATCACTACAGCACTTCTTGTCACAAGGGTCGCTGTTGTTATTACTTACAAAGTGCTGTGAGTGTATGTGGAACTCCAAGAAATAATGAGGCAGGGTAATCTCTGACATTACTGAAGTTGATTAGCAGCAAAAATGGTGGTGAGCAGGGTAGGGAAAGGAAAGACAAAGATACAACAATAAGTGTTGAAAGATGCTGTGGTCAATGCATGTATCTGGATGTTTTCAAAGTTTTCACTAGCTTGTTGATTTGCATTAATTTGTATCACGCTTCCTTAGATAAGGTTCAGAGGTCAGATGGAAGAAACATCTTTAGACTTAAATGAAGAAAGGATGAAGGCATCAGGCATGGATGGCCACATGAGAGGAGACAGCTTGATGAAAGTAGGGAAATGAGATAAATGAAGTTGTAAGAAACTGAGGAGATCAGATCACACTATGGGAGCACCTGCAGAGCTGAACTGGCTTTCTTCCTTTTTTCTTATTTTCTGCTAAGCAGAGCATTGTGGGACACCAGGGGCAGCTGCCAGAGGTCAGAGCAACTTTTGAAAATTAACTTGAAAGGAAACAGGGTGAGAAAATAAAATGCCAAGCAAAACATTGTACTGTAACTTACTTTTTTTCTATTGACAGTTTTGCTTTGAGCGCATATTCTGTTCAAATTTGGTCAAGTTATGGTTTAGTTTGTAAGACATTTCAATGTCCTTTTAACTGTATTTCATACACCTACATCTGGATTGGAAAATTAGTTGATCTGTCTTCACTGAATCTGCCAAGTCATCTTACTCTTGACTGAACAGACCACAGTGCCTCCTGGAATGCATGTGTCTATATATTCTTTTTATGAGTATATTGCATAAAACATTTCTTGACAATACAGATTTAGAGATACTTGATCCTGATCATAGATACATGGATGTGAAGGAACAATTCCACTCTGCTGTAAAAAGCATGTGATTCAGAATCAATTCTTTGTCTGAAAATGGGAAGACTTCTACACTTCTTAGGACAATAAGCTAGAAATAGTTGTGATGACTTGAAGAAGGCCAAATATCCATGTAGGGATAAATATGAATCCCATGATGCTGGAAGTTTGCCAGTACAGCTGCCAGACACTTATTGAAAACCATGTGAGCCAAGGTACTTTGAGGCCAAATGAGTGCTCAGAGTAGAAAACAATAATTCCCATCCTGAAAACAAAGAGCCAAATCATGAAATTTTTACTCACACAAAACTCATATAGACGTCAGTGGGAATTTTCCCTGAGAATGGTCTCCAGGATTTGCCTCAAACATACAACATGTGTATTGACTGTACATTGCAAATTAAGGCTATGTAGGTAATGATCCATTTTGATCAGAATGTATAACGCAAACTGATCTCTCCTTAATTTCTCTTTGATTTAGGAAGAAAGTGATAATAGAATTTTACAAAGCATATGCATGACAAACACATCCTGGTTGCTAAGAAAAAATAGAACCTTAGAAACTATCCCAGATTAACCGACCAAAGGAGTTATCAGCAAAAAATGAGCCAACTTACTGCTTCATTTTTACACTTTAAAGAAAGTCAAAGAAACACTGCAAATTGATTGAACAGCCTTATCCTAATATGCCAAACACAAGCAGAGCAGCAAAGCAGTGCACACTGGTAGGAAGGAAGGTTTCCAGAAATGAGAACTGGAATAACCCAGTTGCTGTCCCAAATCAAGATGGAATCTTGAAATGAATGGAACAGAGAGCCCAGCTGTTCTCTGCTGCAAGAGGGATAATTATTACAAATCAAGGACTAAAACCCTGTGTTGCTTATGATAATGACACAGTGGGTAGTGCAGGGAGAAGTCTAAGGAAGAGATTGTCATTCACACCAATGATCTGTTTAGACCGTCCTAGTAATGGGACTTTTATATCTCAGCACATATGAAGGGATCACTGGTAGATGTTGATGATCTTTTTAGTCCAGATCATTTGCACAATAAATTTGATTTGTGTAAAATTAAAACAGAAGCTTGAATAAGTCATCTAATATTAGTGTAAGTTTAGGGATGTTAAAAGACAAAAGCCACTGTACGAGTACGTAGGAACTCAGCTATCAAAGGTCTTGTAAAGCAATATAAAACTGAAGTAGTCAAAACAAAAGAACCCATAAGGTATCTAATGGAAATATATATGCCAGATAGATAGATAGGTATAATGCCTTTATTTGCTCCCATGGAGCAAGACCAGTAGTAGTGCTTTGGAGGATTACCTTCAAAACTAAATTTTGAAATATGGCCTCAGATTTTTAAGTGCCCTTAAGACCAAACAACCAAATGCTGCCATTGCAATGTCATGATCACATTTTGTGGGTAACTGTAGCAGAAAAGAGCATCATTTATTTTTGTTCATTATTCAATTAAAATTCAACCCATTTAAAGACCTCTACATCAGTAAGTGGAATTGTGTGAAGCCAGATGTCCCTTGAACTATGGTATTGAAAATTTTGCTTAAAATTCTTTATTCTACTGCATGATAAATCATTGCCGAAACAAATGAGCTGGCAAACATAAAGAAGAAACCCAGCTGTAAAGTTGGATGCCAGCCCATTAAAATGGGACATCACCCAGCTTGTCGGTGGAACGACTTCGATCTTACCTTATTGCTCTAACTTTGATAAAATATTATCTGGACTCTAGAAAATTTAAAATGTCTGAGCATATCAGTATCACTTTTATTGTTTTCAGTTGTCCTATGGTAGTATCGAGTAGTCGCAGTCATGGACGAGGACCCTATCACTTTAGCCACTATATAAGCATAGAATCCCTTCTCCAAAGAGAAGTTCTTAAGGAATGGATTGTTTCCCCTTCGGGCACTGTTGTCTTTTTTTGTCTAATAATGTGTAACAGTGGGAACAATTGGCTGTGGAGGCACTCTTTAGGGGAGTGTGTTTATGGAAATTTTTCTCTGTCAATATTTAAGATTGAGTGTACTTTGGATGGATTACAGATTTGTAGCTCTCACAAATAAACATTGCAAAATCCTTTAAATTTGATCTAAAATAGCTGTTTCACAAATCATAACGTTATGGCCTCAAGATAAAATATCCTAGAAATTAGCAAGGTTAGAAACCAACAGTTTCCTCCAACTAGGGCAAGGTATTTTTCTTCTAAGCAAGATCAAAATCATAAGACACTGGACCTTGAACTTGTCATTGGTCCAAGGCTACATATTGCACATTATACACCAGAGTGATCCCAAGAAACTTAGAGAGAAAGTTAAAAGAGAAGGTCACTGATGCATGAAAGAGGCAAATATTTTGTAGATTCATCCTATTACAGCTTGTTAAAGGTTTTAAATCTATGATTGTGTGGGCAAGTAGCTGTCAAAGTCGAATGCTAAATCAAACTTAAACATAGCATTTATATCAATCCCATGGATAGAACTATTGCTATTGTCATTAATTTCCCTGTCTTGCCCTTACCAGAGATAGATAAGTGAATATAAGGTAAGAATGTTTCTAGTTAGATTGGCTTAGGCTGCTATGCAGCTGCAATCTATAAATGAAGTTGCATGATACAGATGAACTGATTTAATGGCTCACTATTGCTAAAAGGGTCTTCCTAACCCACACATTCTTCTCTTCCCCTGCCAAATGCCCTGATTATACTCTGTGAAACCTTGTCTAATTAATCGGTCTCCTCCACCACAAACACTGTCCACTTTATTTCTGGAATTACTTCTCCACAGGTTTAGTCAGCAGGTTCAGGTGATAGATGAGACACTAGAATTAGCAGCCCGAAAGTAAGGAGGGGATCTCTACCTACTGGTATCTGTGAACTACTGAGGCATTTTATGCAGCTTCACCCCGTGAGTCTAAATCTTCCAAACAAAGTCTTTAGAGAATAACATGGCCAATACATTAAAAAAAGGAAAAATAAAACCTAGCCTCTTAATTTTTTAAACAGGGGTAAATAAAGCAATCACCTTGGCAAAAACCATTAATTTTAGAAAAGAGACAATCACATACCCCACTAAAGTGAGAGGAAGGGGCTTGATTTTCATCTCAAAACTGTGCCACATAGTTCAGGTGCCTGAGTTTACATTTTGGATGCATTTGTTCTGTTAGGTCTAAGGAGGCTCGTCACTCACCTTCTATGGAAAAGCCAATGGAATCTGGATGTCTAACTTTCAGACTCCTTTGAAAATTTCAGCTCAAGAGGTCTACCTTAATACACTCATATTTGAAAATGTTGTGATAGGCATACATTCAGAGATAGTGAGGATTTCATTATTGTGTAATGAACTATTAATGGACGAGCTACAGATCAGAAGCTTTTCACACAAACCTACACACAAAAATGGCAAAAACTTTCTATACTGCCTAGAAGAAATTTAATCTTGCAGTAGAGGCAGCAGAGTAGGATGGAAGCAGGAAGACGAGATCTAAAGAGAGTCAGTGGTGTTTTGCTGATTTGAAGACAAGATCAGGAATCAAAAGAAGTACTTATGATTTCCAAGGGTTAGAATTCTTTCTATAGCTCTGACCCAGAGAGGTGTTAATGAATCTAGAAAAAAACACACACTTATGTGCTCTTGGAAAGTAGTGAATAAAGCAAGGCCATTTGAAACCTGTATCAATAAAATACCGTCTCACAGCACATAATCACGTGTTTAATAAAGGTGTAATGTGGGAGAGTTTTTATAGGCGTGAGTTTGCAACGTTACACTACTCATAAGTTCCTGTATGCATGTGAAAATGAAGGAAATGAAGCAAAATAAAAAAAAGCCTAAAGTAAAACAAAAGAATAGGAAGCAATTCTGGCTGCTGAAACATGATGAGTTCTGAAACTCTGCGTTAATTTTAAACAATTGGCAATTTTGGCTGTCATTAAACAATAACACAAAATATTATTCTTAAATTTTAAAAGCCTTTTCCATGTTCAAAAGTACTTTTAGAAATAACTTCCATTGGGTTTAGTACATCTTGCAGATTGAGAGAAGAGCTACTTCTCCTTCCATCTTATTTTAGACTTGATTAATCTTCCTGTGTCAATGACGCTTGATGGGAAAAATCACAGAATAAATAACAATGACCTAGCGATAAAAGACTTCACAGAAGAATAAATTACATTTAGACCCCCTTTATTCCAGTTCATTAAAATAAGAGCTTCTTAACACATTTCCACAGTATTTACATATACAGTTGGGTTTAAAAAAATGGCAGCCTGCATTCACACACACGAGTAAATGTAAAATGCATTTTAAAAAAGCTCGTTTTCTTTTAAGTTCTTTCCCAACACAAGAGAATACGTAGTGATGTGGTGCTGAGGTTCCTGGAGCAACTGCCTGAACTAGGACCAGACTCTGACCTCCTTCTTAACACCACCAGCAGGTTAATCTTGGAGGCTGTCACTGTGTCTAATTTACCCAATACTGAATCAGCCCAAGACATCTTCAGTGCACAGGAAAACTGATTAGGTGCAACAGGAGAGGACAGAGGGGAGGAAAAATGGGGTGAGAAAAAACAATGGTGTCTAAGAGACTTTTGTATGAGAGAGCTGGGAGAGGGCGTACAATGACTTTGGGGGACCTGAAAAGGGCAGATAGGGTTTGTGAGACTCTGGGAGAGAGGAAGGTCCCTCTCTACCTCCTCATAGCCATCTCCCTTAGAACACACATCCCTTTGCAGTGCAAGATGCCCTACCCTCACTCCATATCTTGCCTGTTCTGCAAGAAGCACATCGCTGGCAAAACCTGCTTATCCACCTGGATCTCCTGGGTCACTGGGAAGGAGAAGAGGATGAAGGAAAAGCCTAGAGATGGTCCCTGTTCCTAGAGGGGCAGTGCTGGATAAAGATACAGGATGCGGTAGGTCAAGACAGAGAACTATTGGCAAGCAGGACTTTCCTCCCTGTTGCTCCTTTCCTCTATCAATAGCTCCTATTTTCCATCGTCCATGCCATCACCATGCCCTGGGCAACAACAACCAAAGTAGAGAGCTGTGCTGCACAGACTGGAAGAGCTCATTCCAGCTCCTTCTCCACAGCTTCACACTCCAAGCAACTGCCCACCTCTGCGCTTACACCAGGGAACATGAAGATGGGAGCATCCTTTCCGAACCCAGGGGACTGCAGGAGGAAAGAACTCATGCCAGCCCAGGTGACCCAGCCTTTGAGTGGCCCATCACAACATCCTGAGGAATCAAGACTACCTATAAGGAATCAAACAGCTTTGAGGCTTGTAGACAATTCAGTCCTGCAAAGGACACAGGACGTCATTATAGTGGAAAAGGAATAAAAGAACGGAAAGGAAAGCATGTTGATATGTCTGGTAGAAGAGAAATAAAAGAGGAAAATCAACTAGAGCCCCAGCATATTGTGGCACATGTCTGGATCAACAGTCTTGGAATGAAAAAAAATTCAATCATATATCTTTACTGACTTCTTAGCAAGCGAAGGAATTATCACCTGCTTTGGTTCTTACAGTTTGCAAATTAAAACATGTTTGAAGTGGTGAAACACTGGAATAAGCTGCCCAGGGAAGTGGTGGAGTCACCATCACTGGAGGTGTTCAAGGAACATGTGGATGAGGCATTGTGGGACATGGTTTAATGGGCATGGTGGTGTTGGGTTGATGGTTGGGCTTGATGATCTTACAGGTCTTTTCCAACCTTAGTGATTCTGTGATTCTATGATTCATGTGTAATTTTTTAATGGTGCAACAACTGGTACTAAATAGTTTCCCCTAAGGCCTGAGGGATAACATTCCTTCCTTTATTATTCTAATAAATCTCTCATCCTCCTAAACATAGCACTTATATCTAATGTTGAAAGGACTTGTTCAGAAGATCAGGGCTATCCTAGGATCATTAAATAATTAGTGTTATCAGGAATTCAATGAAGGTGACAGAAGATTCACTGCTTTATGGATGGCTGTATCCCTTATTACACAAGCTTAAAACCAAACAATTGCACAACCTGTTTGACTGGGTTACACAAACACACATCTGTGGCATGACACGTTGAGTGCTTATTCATGGTATTTCCAAGGCTTTGTCTGTTTTCATGGTTCTGGTCTGTGTTTGTTTCTCTTCTTTCCCCCTTCCATTTAGTTATCAGTTGCTCAATTGCTTTTCAACACAATTATCTATTTTACAGTCTAGTACCCAATACGACCTATTCTTTTTGCAGATTTCAGAAGTACAAATGCAAATCGTCTAAGTCTGTACAGCTGCCAGCTACAAATAGGCATGAAAGCCTTAGGGAGTCTGCTTTCTCAGACTACCGTTGCCAAGATATTTACAAATAAATGGACTAAATTAATGTCTCGTGTGACTCTTTTAAAGCAAAAGATTTGGCCCGGTGTGTTTAAAGAAAGTAATTTTACTAAAAATTTTGTAGTCAAGAGTCCACAAAAATTACACTGAAGGCTTTTATTTCAATATAATTCTCACAATGTAATTCTCAGCTCTTCAACTTTTATGATTGTTTTCCTTCCAGTTTTAGTTCCAAAACTTCCCTTTCTAAAGAAATCTATAATGATAAATAACTTAACCCCATCTAGTCTTGAAATTGTTAAACCTTCTGGCCCTTCCCTTCTTGATCTGTTAAGCGATTCTGTGCATTCCACTGCTAGTTCCTTCTAGCCTAACCCAATCAGACACAATTTTCCAACATCATTTTCAACGCTTTTAAAGACTTCACCACCACTGAAACGTGATGCCAGTATCTGTCTTACAGACAAATTTATCCTCATTTTTATGAATTTAATGTATAAAAGGTGAATAAACTTTTGCATTTTTGCTGAAGTACCAAGAGCTGACAGAAGACGATATGGTGCGTGGCTTTTGGCTTAAGATGTCAGGTCAAGAGACATGTCCATTTTGAGCATTATTCTTCAAGAAAGAGCTGGATCAACTAGAAAATGTCCAGAAGGGAACAAGAATAAACAGACATCTAGAAAATGATTCAAGAACAAAGACTGAAAGAGCAGAGGCTAGTTCAGCTTAAAAAAAAGGGTGTTGAATTTTGCTGAAAAGAGGACAGAGGTAATATCTTTATCTTTGAAAGAAAGAACAAGAAAAAAATGAACATTTAGCAAAGAGATTTAAGATAGACACTAGGAAAAGCTTATTAGCAGTACAGATAGATCCCCTAGGGAGGAAATGAAATCTCCACTGCTGGATTTATTGAAGAATAAATTAGACAAACATCTTTCATAATGATTTAAGAAGAGTTGATCCTACCATGCACAAGGGATGGCCTCTCAAGGTCTATTCCAGCCTTATTTTTATGATTCTACGTTCCTAATTCTTCAGCTTGTGCTGAGATGTGTCTGGCACTCCTTCACTTGTCATAAACAAAGGATTCTTTCTGATCCCACAGTTCCTCTCCACAAACTTTTACCACTTCAGAGCTCTTCATCACAGGACCTCATAAATCTATGGATTCTTTCATAGCATTTTGCAAATATTGAGCTAAACCTTAGGATTTTGTACTGCAAGTGATGAACTTGAAATTCAGTAAAATCTGGTGGGTTCATCAAGTATGCTGCAGAGCCAAGAGTTTGCCCTCCAGCCTCTCAGTTTGTACTGTAATTACTACAATATTGCTGTTCTCCCAGGTAGCAGTATGACATTCCACATAGGACAAGCAGTAATTTCTCGTGTGCTGATGCACTTGGTTTGCATCACAACTTATGAACTGCGAGTACTGGGTTATACTGTGAGCATCATCCGCTTCATAACTGCATAGAGTAGTGAAAAAGCTGAGAAACCGGAGGCAAAATAGGGGAGGTTGTAGTCAAGTCATCAGTGAAGGAATACTTGGGAGGTCTCCCGTACACTAAGGACATTGCTAAAGGCTGCATTTTGGGATAGTGATGGAAGAAGAGGAATAGTGGAGTCTGCTGTCTGTTCTCAGGGTTATTTTTTCATTTTATCCAATGATTCTTGTCTGACGAATAGGCAAAAGTGGAATAACATTATCACCATGCTCCATCATGAAGTTCATGATGTCAGCTTACTTTTCTTCTAGGTTATTTGCACTCTACAGCCTGTTTGAGCTGAGCTCAAGTAGCAGGGCTGGAGGCTTGTATATGGTCTGTCGTTTAAGGAACTGTACTGGAACATGAAAAAATGGATTTGAATCCTGCCATCAAATCAAGGTAGGCCTACAACTTGCCTTCCAGGAACCTGACCACATTTTATTAAGTCAATGAAGAGAGCAAGGTACACTGAATTGTTCCATACAGGTACGCAGCTCACCATTAAAGACAAAAGAGAATCTAATTGCTGCAATTCTGAATTACTGAATGCGACCCTGCTCTAGAGCCATGTCAGCGTCTATTGCTAGGGAATATGTAATGCAAGCTCTAAAGTCTACCTGTTCTTAGTATGATTTAGGGCTGGTAACTGCACTTTCTTCAGTCAGAGTTAGAAATTAAGCCTCTGGTGACAGTCAGTAATTTATATAGACCGTAGGCCATGACATGTGAAACAATGCCTAAGAACACAAATAAATACAAATTTAGGGACATTGTAAATACTAATAAACAATTATGTCTCACTTTTTGGTGAACTCAGGTACAGCTAGAAGCCCCAGGGGCTGATTGTAAAGCACTTGAAAATTGTTCTCAAGAAACCAGCTCCATTTGGTGCTTGCAACAGCTCTGTGGGTGAGTACCTAGAGCTCAGGGTGTTGTACCTAAGGCATGATAGATGCAGCACAGACCTGGATGCAAATATTATTTATGTTAGCCTGACAAGTTACAATCATTGTCACAGAGAACTTTTGTTATACATAATGAAGTCACATCTACATGACAAAGTATTTATTCTGTATCATTCTGTTATTACACTCTGTGCTATGGCATATGGGCATTCTCAGCAAAGAATGATCTGCTGTTATCTTATAATCCTTTTCAACATTAATTATTAAAACTAGAGTGCTGATCAGTAAGATATAGGTGATGATTTCTTTAATGATACACTGGTACTCAAAACTGTATCAGTTATAGCCATTTTAAAAACATAGCTATGAACTGCATTGTGCTGGAGAACACTCATGAGACATCTAAATGTCAATGCATATCTTCAGATATAGAATAATTTATACAGTAAATTAGCACAGGGAGAGGAAACTTACCTCTTCTTCCTCCAGTCCAGTTAGATCCCAGAAGTAATTCAATCTCATCTGCAAACGCTTCCATTGTTCAAGGAACATAGTAGCTTTAAAAAAAAAAAAAAATTTTAAATTATAAATTGAATGCGCTATGGTGAATGTTTGTGTTACTTATAAGCCCCAACTGATATTTGAATCATGTTATGCCAGGCCGTTTAGAAATAAGCACTAAGAAACAGCCCCAGGCCCAATTTTAAAGAAAGCCCACAAGCAAAGCATGGAAACAATAATTACTGTCTTTTTACAAATAAAATACAGAAAGATACAACATGGATTGCCCAAAGGCACTGGTAAGTTCTTGTCAGAGAACGGAACTGAACCCATATCTGCTGATATCCACCCCAAAAATATCATCTCTCTTAATTTACCATGAGTCATTGTATAATTCATGAATATAAGGCACATAATGAAACAAAATCTAGGTCTAAATATTAATCTGTACCACTCTAACTGGCCAAACAGATTTTGCTGTTTCAGTGTTTCTAATCGGTCAGAAACATGTGAAGAAGGTAGGTGTAGCCTGCTACTGAAATATGTCATTGATACCTATATGTAAACTAAGACCCTCAGTAATATGTAGAAAATAATGTTCTTTCAAAATACAGTGGTAGAGTTGAATGTTTTTTTCTTGCATAGACAAGGTGATTATTGTCCTAAAGGACTGGCCAGTAGTTCAGTCTCCTGCTTTTCCTTTTTCATTAATATGAAGGAACAGATTGTGTAGTGCTGTCTCATATTTACAGTCTCCTGACTGTCCCCTCATAATTCCTGTTTCCCCTAGATAGCCCTTTGCCTAGGTGCTAATTTATGGACTTAAGGATTTATCAGAAATATCACTTCTTACTCTTGGCTTGTGGACACCTATTTTCAGATTACTATATCAATACTAAACCAGCATATACCAACTAAAAAAAACCCACTATACCAATAAAAGCTATACCTAAAAACAAATGTGGGCACAGTTTTCCATTTTCTTATGCTTCATTTCACCTTTTCAGTTGGTGAAAGCAGCATTGTAAAAACATTGTTAGATCACAGAAGTATTTTCCTCACTTTGAACATCTTGTAGATATCTCCACAAGACGCACAACAGTGGAGAATCAGATCCAGCTTCCTTTGACTGCATCTACACTTGGTGTGAGCTGTAAGATAACACTGGGACAAGTTAGACTACTATTAAAATAACCCAACTCTTACAAGACAGAATCCATTCCAACAGTTAGCTGCAAATATTTTCTGCACAGGTATCCTCCCCTAATGTAAGAAATAAATATCATTTAAACACCAGACTGGCTGTACACTGAAAGTAAATCCAGACATTAAGCAATTAAGTTGCTATCTCTGCTCCTTCTTTACAGAGGCAAGGACACATAAAAGCTATATTTAGCATGTTTTGAAAAATCAAGGGGTTTTAGATATTCTAAATACAAAAAGAGTTGGTTATTTTATAGGGTGCTATCACTCATTCCATTTTTTTCCTGTTATTCAAAAAGTCAGCTCCACATTTAGCTCTGTAAGAACTTACTTGGCTAGGTGCAGTAGCTGTTCTGAAATCAGCAAGTTTGCACTGACTTACACCAGCAGAAAAACAGTCTCATTATATTCAACTGTCCTTCTAATAAACACATCTCAGAGCTGAAATTCAGCATCCCGGAACACCAGTGACATCAAGCACAATTACCCCGCATTACCCCGTATTTTGTGACTATGGACATTTGCAAGCAGTATTGCTGGAATCACGAAGATACTTTATGAGGCATCAAGATCAGCTAGTAAAAGCACAATTCCTTTCAAGATACTAACCATAGTAACCCATCTGCATTTTACAGAATGGGAGAAGGCCAGCAGGATGAAAGACCTCTTGTGCCCAACACCGTCATGAAATGAAGCCAGCTTGAATCACCATACTTTGCTCTTTTAGGTATACAATTGTAAGTCATAAGACATGCCAGTTTCCACATCACTATACTATATGCTACGAAAAAGCATTCAGGCGTTTACTCAAGATACCGTGAGGCAAGCTGATGAGGTGTGTGAATGACATCTGTCATTCAGCAGAATGGGCTCTAGGTATAACCAGTACAGTCTCCTAGTAGTAAGGCAGCAAAATTTGGTGTAATCTAATACTTAATAGGCAAGCTGGGCAGAGTTAGTAAAGGATACTTTATTTCAATTTGCTGTTCTTTGTATATGACGGCTGTATTTTCTTGTACTGACAAGCTCAGTTACCGTGGTCCCAAGAACAGACTTTTCCAGTCTGTGGGAAACATTTTTTGGAGGGGGGGCTACAGCTCAGAAAGAATTTTGTTATTCTTACATGCCTTTTTTTAAAAGCAATGCATACGGAACTTTTTGTTCCTTTCCCTTCCTTTACAGATTCCACTAATTTATCTTAGTGCAAGGCTATATCAACATTTTGCTTTGCATATTGCATGACTGATACTAAAACATATTTATTTTGGCTGAGGCTGCATGGAAACGATCATTTGCATAGATGCAAGTTTACAGTACAGATTCTCTGTCAGGAAAATGCTATTTACCTATGAAAGAGGAAATGAATTGTCATTCATACACATGCTGTCCCAACAGCTACACTGAAACTGGGCCAAGGCAGTGTGTTGCATGCTTCATGGCAGCAGGCAAACTGTGCACCTCAGCTGCCAGTCGACTCTGTAATTGGCAGCAATCTGCAGTAGGAAACTAACTCATTGTGCGAGTCTAAATTCATCATCTTCTGCCATTTCTCTCAGTCATAGTGCTTACATATTCTCTAACTTCTGCTGAAGGGTTTCCAGGAACTGGTAAACAGAAACTTCTTACTTCCATGATCTGTTCTGTCTGCAAGTTCCTTAAAAGCCCTATGCTATCCATACCCAACACCAAGCTACCAATCAGTCATTTCGAAAACAAGCTGTAAAATTTGAATGGGGTTGCAAAGTATAACATGCTGATTGCTGGGGGATGGCTATAGTACAAGAATATATTTGCTCAATTTCATATTAAGAATGAAAATTTCATTTTGTGAACAGTGAATAGGGAAATAAAAAAATCATTTTACAGTAGCAATCACACCTTTAACTTTCACAATAAACAAGATCTAGAGTGAATGAGGGCGTAATACCAGCAATAATACGCACAAGCACAGTACACACACTTTTCAGGGCAGAGGTGAGGCCAGAAACAATACGAATAATACTACAATGCATTCATTAGTGTTTATGAAGTGTTTTGATATCCTCAGTGAGACAGGGTATATTTGCCAGTAAAGAAAACCAAGCTTGTTTAAATGGAATATTTTAGAACATATTATAATTAAAACAATAATAGTCCCATTGTTCTTGGAATCCCATAAAGTTTTGATAAAATTATGTGACTAAGTTGTCCCACATGGAAGTGCACTCTGTGCTTAAATTAAACCCTTTCAGCTGCCTGCACCAACCCAATCCCCAAATACATTCCTGCCCCAAATGCAGAAGGTGTTAAAGGGACTTGCCCTGTTGGTAGAAAATGAGGAAAAACATGGCAAAACTTAGAAGTGCCATTAGACAAGGCAGCAGAGGGAGAAAGGACACATTTTTCTTCCCTGAACTACCCAACTCCTCTCCATTTATTCCAAAGCTTGTTGGTGACAGCAGAAAGCCTTGTAATACTGCTTTCTCCAGCCGCGGCACAGCCAGCCCCTCACTGGCCCTCTGAGGCTTGCCAGCTTCGTAAAGCCATACGTATGGCATTCAATCTAAGAGCACTTCGTTACGTGTAAGGCTACTAACATTGTACTCCCGTGCATCGCAGCTTTCCTTTCTGTCAGTAGTCCAAAGATTGAACGTCACTGTTAGCAGGCAAAGCAACACTCACCCCAGAGAGCCATAAAGACGGAGAAGACGACTGTGGCGGGGTTGTCAAATAAGTGGCTAGCTCGAGCAGTAGCGCAGGCAGAGCTGAGGTTCCAGTAATCACAGAACTTGTCACACAGGGGGCACATGGTGAAGGCATTGCGTTGATCGCACATTTCTTTGCTACGAACGACAAGCGCACAAGTTCTTAGGGTATTACTGTGCAGAAAAGGGGGATGTACGGCAGCGATATTAAGCAGCACCTCATAGCTACTACAAGGTATTTGCAACATACGTGGCTAGAAGTTGCAAAGAACAGAAGCTGTGTGTCTCTTCAAGGCACATCGCCACGCACTGGAATATTAAAATACTTATAGGCACCTTACCGACAGAAAAACAATGCAACACAGCAACCAATCTAATCAGTACACTGTATTAGCAATTTAGTGAAGACTGCAGCACTGAAGGCTGAGGTTAACCCCACTAAAAGAAAATAATTAAAACAAAGTCAAAGTGGAATTTGCCATCTCTACGCTCGGTTATGTGATTTGATACAGATCAGATTTAATTTCATGAAAAAGAATTCTGAAGTGACCGTACAGGAAATTCTGTGCCCTTGAAAAAACACACGTTTTTAAGACGGTGGCACAAAAATCCATGTCAAATACCACGATTACTTTGTGTATTGGGACTGGCCATATAAGTCTGCATAAAAGCCAGAACCAGCACCCAGGCAAGTTGGTTGGTCTGTGTCACAGACAGAATAAATCTGCAACACCATTTGCAAGATACACTGGGTTTTGCTATACACTGACATAGTGCACTGAATTTAAAAGACTTACACTAGCCAAGCGTTTCGTTCTTAGGAAGGATGTTATATTTCACAGCATTTATTTTGACATTCACCTCTACCCTGCATTTTATTTTTGAGGTATTTATAAAAGCAATGGTTATTTTCCCAGCATAAAGCTTTAACACCAATTCTCACCTGTACCATCTGCCATAAGATTTTGGCTAAGTTCTTCAAGTGTGAGCAGTTATTTTAGGCACCCATACTAATAAGTTTTAAGGGTGTTCAGATATTGTGTGCACAGTGGTTTCAGGAAATCAGATACGTTTACAGTTCAGGGTGCTCAAGTTTGACCGCTGAATATGGATGTGGTATTCTTGGTCTCCATAGCTCCTTCTTTTTCTAGCACAGAGCTAATTTTCAAAAATTAAAAAACAGGAACCCCCCCCCTCCCCTCCACCCCAGCAGTAAATCTTAGCAAGCTAACTAGAAAGCTTCCGTTTCTGCCTCATATATTCAGATGTTGTGTTTCCTTTCCCTCAGTTTACAGCATTTCTTCAGCTGTCCTCTGGAAAATGTGAGATAAGAGACTTTCTTACAGATTTTAAAATGTTTACTTTAAAGTTGTTATTTTCATTCTTAGTCTGATTTGCTATGTATTTACTCAGTTTCTAAAAATCTTCAAAAAATCATTATCACTATCTCTTTAACAAGCCAAACCCTACTTGACACTGCTGAATGTGCTTTCAGGTTTTTTTCATAAGGTCTGTAAGTGAAAGACCTTCATACCTGCACAGTCTTACACAGGTGAACGGAGTAGTGCAAAGCTCAAGTGTTCTTGCCAGGATTGTGAGCTAAGGAAAGACTTGCAACTTCATTGATAGCTGGCATATTGTGATTATGATTGTTCCTATATTGGCTGTTATTAAATAGCATTTTTTCTATGACTTCAAATGAAAAAAGAACTATTCAAACTGTAGTAGCAATATGTTTAGTATTACATCATGGGAAAGGCATACAGCTGTTTCCAGCTATCATGCCGTTAAAGTAATGCTCTCTTCTATTTCAAAAGGCAGTAGAGGGTGCTGCAGATACATCTTAGCCATAAATCCCACTTAAGTTCAACTGTTAGCACAAGGTTTCCCACAGACAAGCACAGCCCATCAAGATTCATTCAGCTCAAGCTAAGAAAACACACCCTGACTCAGATGTGGTGTTATTCATCATTTACCTATCAGTAATAATGTCCTACGGCAGTGATCCACTTTAGAAGTTGCCAATTCGTTTGAGAGAATGCAGGAACTGCCGCAACAAGTGTGACCAGCAGTACTAGTAATCCAGCATCCTGCCTCCACCAGAAGTCAGACACAGATAACGCAGAGGAAGCGTCCTTTATTTCACTGAGAAGCAGACATTAACATCACTGTGTCAATCTGGCAGTTTTTCTTTAGTATAACACCCTCAGGACACACAGCACAAAACTCAATATTTTTTGGTAACTGTCAAGAAGGAGAATACTGTGGATGCCAAACATGCTAAATCTGCTAACTATTGTTCATCTTACTTGTGCAAACAGCCTGATTTTACTAAGACGAACAAAGAAATCCAAGAGTTCTGGACAGTGTATTTGCATTAACTTCAGTGAGTTCTGCACGATGTCTGTTTTGGTGAGCGTGGAGGTATGTGCATTCATAAAAAGCAAATGGACGTCATAAAAAAGAACTTACAATAATGCAGTAGACTCACTGAATATTTCTGTTTCAGGAGCTGCAAAACTGAACAGCCAAATAAACGTGTGTGGTTCCAATATCTTATTTACTCAATGCATGTGTATTTCTAAAGCTCACAGGGTTGTTAATGATACATCATTGTTCTTCAGCTATGTTAAAAGCAATTATTCTCACTAAGGATTACGAACAAAAAGCACAGTCTTACAATTTTCAAGTAACAAATTATTGATCACAGAGAAGCTTACCTAGGAATGTCACTCTCAATGGTTATACATCCATAAAGAAATACGATAATCCCGATTACTGAAGACGGAATGAGGAATTCTGTATATAAACCCAGCCATGCAAAATAAAGTCCTATCTTTTCTCCAAAATACTTCCTGAAAAAGAAGAGAGAGAAAAAAGGCATGTGTCAAGGGTATAATTTTCAAATGTGTTTTACAGCTTCTTAACAATCTCTGAAAATTAAAATTGTCAAAGACATGGATGAAAACCCTGAGTATCTTGAAGTCAGAACCACCAAATGAAGGGGGTGATTTGGGCAGTTTGGGGTTCTCTGTTCTGAGTAGTTAAAGACAGTCCTGTATCTTTATAATACATACTTAATATCAGCTCAGGGAAGACTGCGGCTTTTGCATCTCTTAAATGAAGACAGTGAAATATCCCTCACTTCCACCAAGAGTAGCAGAATTCCAATCAAATATTCAGCAGAAAATACTGGAAAGGGTTCAGCTCTTTGAAAGAGTATCTAGGCAAGCCATCATTCTTTGCCTCTGTACTTCTGGATTCAACTGGTGAAAGTCATGGAAATTTCACCTATGGGAACATACTGACAACATCCTCTGATGTCTTAAAAGACTAGTAATCTTGAATTTCTGTTAAAACAGGAAGGTTTACTTGCACACTTAGCACTGGCTTTTAAGAAAGAATAAATATTTTTGACAAATTAACAGTCTCTGGACAGCTGGTTTGAAAAAACAGTTTCTGCTCCGAGGAACAGTTCATGGTAGATGTTGATAAATATGTGCTAGTACTCAGCCCAACATCTTCATGAATCACACTGCAAGAAGTAAACTAAACATAGATGAAACTCACTGACCATTCCAAAGTACTGTTAGGAGTGATTACAAATATTGCAAAACACCAAGAGCTTCAGAAAGCTCAAGAACTCACCATCATTAAAATGAGACTAAATATAGATAAAGCGCAACATGGTTAGAAACGTTTCACGAGCCAGAGAATAAGATGGAGGACTGCTGGAAAGAAAGCAGCTATACAGAGAGCGCTCAGGGCATGACATTGCGTTTGAATTAGTGAGACATACGTTCATGCTGTGGTGGTAGAAAGAACAAAAAGAATTTCAATATAACATGTCTAATAAAAGAAAGGCAAGACTTGCTCCTCATAAAGGCCACGCACAGTCCCACTTTCAGATTGATTCTGAACTTGCTCGTACTAGGAAAGTTTTACCCAAGCTTAGCACCCCAGATTTAAATTATTCCTAATGAAAATGGTTAAATGAGATTTTTGGAGGCCCAGGATTTCTTTTAACAGATACAATTCTATTCTGACAGAATTTAATGACAAACCTCCACATCTGTAGAGTTGAGCTCAAGTCCTTTCAGCAGCATAAGAAAACTGAAATTTTCTACTCCAGAAACTTGGTCTCAGGGCCAGGCTGCTCCTGCCATAGGAGAGACAGGGGCAGGAGTGGTTGGACCTGATGATCTTACAAGTCTTTTCCAAACTTAATGATTCTGTGATTCTATGACTGCAACTGAGGCAGAGAGCCATGGGACGAGACAAGCCTCCACCGTCAAGTGTCTGGCTCGGATGAAAGGAGTAAGGGTAGCAACAGTGGGTTTTGTTTTTAATTACTTCAGTTCCTGCTGTTATTCTCATACCATCACAGCTACAGCTAACTTGACATTCCCAGGCTCTCGCATAGGAAAGCGGGCAGTGCAGACATGCCTATTTCAGTGTTGCCCTACACGAGTGCCTATATTTGTTTACGTCTAATGAACCTCGCTTATCCTTTAGGAAGGACACGTGCAATCATAAAAAGGAAAACAAAATAAAAGCACTTTAAGGTGATAGACAGACAACATTATCTTCAGTGTAAGGGGATGCCATAACTTGGAGAACCAGCACAAAAGCAAGGGAAATTTCAGGATTCTTCTGGGAAAGGAGTACAGCCCCTACACCTGATATTTGCAAGGCTGTCATAAGCACCAGTCTGTGTGAAGTATCAAACAACACAAGTGGAATCCTGACAGAGTGACTCGGATGGCAATAACTTAATTAGCTGCGTAATTCTCTTTCGTTTCAGAAAGACAACTTGCACACAAGTCAGAACGGGAATACTATTTCCAGTAACCAGTCTTTAAACAACATATGTCATCTTAGTAACTACATTCACACCACAGCATAGTTTTTAAGAACCTTGGGACAAAAGATTATCACTTTTACAGGGAATATAAGGAAATACAACATAGAATCATTTATAAAATTATAAACCTGAATATTCATGTTGTAAATATAATCCGAATACTGTGGGACTACCCTGTAACCTGGTACATGCCAGGTAATTTTGGAGGCAATTTTTAGGAGGCATTTTTTCTTCATTTTCACATTTGTTGTTTCTTTAATATTTTTTTGAATATGAAGTGAGGGAGGAAATACTTGATTAAAATATAGAAATAGTCAGATGGCCTATAACTTTTCTTCAAGCTTCCTGTGTAGGTCAACATACAGCAGCAATGGCCTTGGAGCAGCACAGGACATGGGGAGACTCCATTTGCTCTCAGATTTCCTCCTGATTGGAAGTGACACACCTTGCTTTTGAGAGTAAGGCAAACATCACTGAACACATCCTATCAACATGGAACAAGGAGGAGGAGAGGGGGATTATTCTGATTATCTGTCTTCTCACTCCTTCCTTATTTGTCGAGATGGGCAACATGCATAGCTAGTACAGTGCTCCAAAGAGGCCAAAGCAGACATGAAAAATAGTCCACAACTTGAGCTGTTCTCAACTGTCTATTGCTTTGATGAAGGGCCACAAATTAGCACAGACAGTATTCAAATCCCAGAAGCATTACGGACCAGCTGACCGGGGTCGATGAAGTTGAAGCTTATGGCTCATGAGGCTTCCTCTAGAATTTTTAAGCCTTCTGGTGATAAATGTGATCTGTAACCTATAAAGCAAAGGGTTGCTATTTGCATCCATGCCAAGAGAAAGTGAGAAGAGCGCAAAAATGTCCTGGCACTGTGGAAAATAGCAGTTGCCAAGAGGAAAACTGCACAATGTTCTGTGGCTTAACTGTTTTGAAAAAGAAAAATAATTAGGACTGCTGTGCCCAAGCTCAGTCCACCAATGTGCCAGAAAGTGAAATAATCTAAGGAGAAGCAATGGCAGTGCTTGGAAGCATGATGACAAATTTAAATCTGAGTTTATCAAGCTAGCAAAACACAGGACATTGACACGCTCCTTCCTTTTTTTGACATGTCCCAAGACCTGTTATCCCATTGCTCTGAATAGGAGTCAAGCTTCTGCAAGCACCTGTGACCAACTGTGACATCTACTGCAGCCACAGCTGGATTCAGGGATTTTTGCCTCAGACCTTAAGAATACCATGAGGTGGGTTTCTTGCTAGCACCCCTCTAAAAATCTCTGAAGAAAGGCACACTGGCATAGTTTTACAAGGTTTGAAAGCATTCCACCCCTACTCAAGTCAATAGTTTCATGCTAGCAAATTGCAATCCTATTTCACTTTGAAAGCAGGATGACAAGTTTTCTCAAATGTGGACAGACTAGCCCCTCTATATTTTCATACTAAAAGGAAAAAAAATACAAATATTGTACTGAATGAAGAGGAAAAAAATGTGTTCTTCAAGCACAGAGTAAGATGTACGTCAAGAAATGGAATTTTTACAAGTTTTTGTATATTTACACCAAGAACTTGGCATCCTCTCCCATTTACATTGGGATAAAACCAGTCTTACTTTATTATACTCAAGGAATTACTCATGATTTATGCTGGCATGGAAAAAGAGAATTGAGACGAGAGTTTCGCCCTACCTCGGTAGCTAACTCATATCCAGTTCACATATATCCAGACAAAGCTAAGGACTAATCCTTTCCAAAGTATGCGCACGGATGGCCCACTGCAGAGTGCCACAAAAAAAGTCTGCCCACTGCATTGCATGAGCTTTATTTCCACATTAGCTATATTCTAATGTAGAGAAATGACCCTTTAAATACACATATGCAATGAGGACAGCAGTTCTCATCCAAAGCAAGGGGCAAATGGCTTTGATAATAAATGTGTACTGCTCCTATCAGAAGCAGCAGCCAAGCATTTTGTTCTGTTTGTTGTTAAAGTCTAATGCGAAATTTTGCACTTTTCACTTTGGAAGACTTTTTGAATGCTGGTTAAATGGCCACCTACCAAGCACTAAGTTCTCTTCAGTAAGATCATGTCTCTAAGGAAAGACATGGCCAAATCATCCATAACTTCTTCAGAAGCTGAAAAAAGTCAGTTTCTCATAACTTCCCAAGATCAAGCAAATGATCAGAAACAGCATTAAAAAACAGCAACATCAAAAACCACCCGTTGAAAGTATATTCCCTCTCATGGCAGAGTTAGACTAAGAAGTACTTGGAAGGCCACAGTGAAAATGTTTACTCAATTCCCTCCACTTCACCCATATAACACTTGAACCAGACATCTGCAACGCACTTCTGTCTGTCTGGTTGCCAAACCAACATCAAAAACAATAACTGATAATTAAACTCTATGCTTGCACGTTGGTCACAGTGCTTCCATGCCAAGCTGTGTTATTTATAAATAAGATTTGGGGAAGGAGGGAGAAAGAGAAAAGGAAAAAAACAAACTTTAGTTTTTGACTCTGTGAAAACAAGTGTGGGATACCTGGAATGTGAATAAAGCATGTGGTGCATGACACATGCTGGAAAGAACTCTGGAGTTGTTCAGGAACAAAGTTTAAAAAGCGAGGAAAAGATGCTGTGGACACTGAGTCACCTAACTGGGAAATCTGTTCAAAACTCATCAGTTTTTTCATTTCCATACCCCATTCTAGGCCAGCTGTTGTCTCATGTTTGCCACAATTAATCCCACCATGCCTATGGTGGTGGAATAGTTTCTATGCAATAGTTTCTATGCAAAATTAAACTATTTTACAGCTATTTATTGGGTAGGCTTTCCCCTGTGCAGGTGGTCAAACAAGGCACATGTATCACTTATGCCTTCAAAAGAAACCTATTTGCACAGATTGTGGACAAAATTCTGGTGTTTCTACTGTCAGGAGAAAGGACAAGCAGTCCTTTCAAAGTATAGTTTCATGTCAGAACATCTCTGCTACCAGAGCTAGTGTAAAAACTGCTGAAGTATAAAGAAAACCTTAGTCACTGTAACAGAATCAGGAACAGGACATAACATCTCTTTATACCCCACCATTTCACTCCAGGTAGAGTTGCCTATGTCCAAACTTTTCTGGATTTGTCATTTTTTTCTCCACTTGAAAATTTTCTCAGGGCAGGATTCAAGCATTTATTACAACCATCTGGAACACCTGGGTGGAATTACCGCACAGCAGCCGCACTGAGGCTGCTGTGCATCCAGAGATCCTAGCGATTTCTACCATGTTTGTGCCTGAGACCATATACGCACATATTCTGTCCAGACAGTCCCAAGAAGAAACAGATCAGTGCTAAATCCAGATATACAGAGACTGCACCAAATGGAGCAACATGGAAGCCAAGAAAGGCTCCTGGCAGAAGACAATCCCCCTTGGAAAAACTTGCCAAGAGACTGAAAACCTTTTTTTATTAAAATTTTAAGAGGAGTTAAAAAACAAGTACAGAACCTCAGCTAGATTACAATGCAGCTGAGTCTGAGGCAGGAAAGAACAAGTCCATTAGAAAGACCAACTGGTTCTGCATGCAGAAAACAAAGAAAGGAGGCTCTGTCCAAGGTAAGAGCACATGGTTTTCCCTAAACTGGAGATAAAGATCAAGACTGTCCAGTAGAGAGTGATTATGAGGGTGTTTGTGAAAATAGTTGATAAACCAGTGCAAGAAGCCTAAATCAAACCCTAAATGCTGAAAGCTAGCTCTAACGTTCATGTTTGTGTCCGCATCTGCAAATGTCCCTCATTCACTTTGGAGCACTTGGTACCAGATTGGGAGGATCTGGAAACAAGTTCAGAGCCACAGCCTGTCTTTTGATTTCTATAAAAGACTTCACACCCTGTGTATTTTCTCTAGCAAGTAATGCACTGAGTCATCTGCAGTGCTTCTGACTGAGAGCGTTCACCAGAGACCAACAGAGAAACTACGAATCTGACCCTTTTTGCCTGAAAGTAGAATAAAGCAAGATGCCACAAGAGCCATTTAATCAAGCTCTTTTAGTTAAAGTTCTTGTTTGAAAACATTAGTTAACAAATATTTGCTGTCTCCTCCAATGGTGCCTGAAGTCTGGAGCCAAACCTGCCTAAATTACAGATTATACCAGCCACAGATATATTTTCTTCCAAGGCACTATGAAATATTACTTGTCATCCATTATAGGACAAAAAAACCACTGTCAAAATATTGCAACTCCTTAGAGAACAGAAATTTTGGGATTCACTTAGACGTAGAACTATGTTTTCCCTTAGCTCTTGGCTCTTAACAAATAAGTACTATTTAACACAGTAACAGGGTACTGTTTAAGGAGAAGGTGATGTGTGTGGAGGACAGGAATATCCAAGTTCTCAAATTCTAATGTATTCAGAAACCTGGGAAAAATACCTAGAACAAAACCCACAGAATTTGTGTATTAACTGCAATTTAAAATAGCAAAAGATCAAACCTTACCCCGTAAAGAAATAAAACCAGGACAAGCCACTCACTGAGCTTCATAGAGTGACAAACCTTATTGCTTCCATTCCGAGAAACTGTCAGCATACAACTGAAAGAGCATGTGGTGATGGATTATAAACTGAAAAAAAGCCTCTGTTTACTGACTGTAATACAAAGAATAATAGAAGCATTATTATGTAGACATGTAATGTGATTGAGACAGAAATTAAGGCTGACTACCTACCAATTGTATAAGCAAGCAACATGATGCTGGTTAGTCAGAAGCACTGTAACTGTGTTCTCTGTTACGGGAGAATACAAAGCCTCAGTGCTTCCACAGAACATTTTTGGATTTTTGCATGGCCTTTGTAAAGTGTCCAGGTCCCCACAGTTAAAGAGACCTTTTATCGGAGAGCTAGACTCAAAGAGAATGTGTTTTGCAGAAACATAAAAGTAATAATGCACACATACATAGTACTTTAGGTGCAGCAATAGCAGTCCTTAACCTTAGGCAGTGTTTGAAAGTATTAAGTGCCTGATGACATTATTCTGTTGATGTCTAGATTTGCCTGTCATGTTCTTTGCCTACAAAACTTCTATGTGGCTCTGAGACTGCGATAGCCACAGCACACCTTACTGAAGAGAGACATTTTCAGAAAGAGTAGTAACACAGTGTTTGTCCCATCGCTTCTAAGAACTCATGCATAAGACAACCTACGTACACTCAGTGTCTCTCTTTAGCTTTCCTTACTTTATTCTTTAGCATGCTTTAGCATTCAAAACTGTCAGTAACCCTCCAAATCTGGCAAATTAAAAATCCACAGCAGGCAGCCTGTCTACCTGAGACTGAGTCAATACCCATGTAAGTCAAGAGAGGATACCGATGAGGAAGGGAGTACAGTTTCACTTCATAAACCCCTGAGCACACCGAGTGATGCTCTATATAAGAAACAAGTAATTCATTCAGTTATACATATAACATTTTCTCTCATAATAAACTCTACAAGCTCCTACAAATAAGGAGTAACATATTTAATATGATACACTGAATCAGCCTTTCTTTTGGACTGGCAGGGAAGTTACCTAGCCTTTTTCTTCCTATTTTTTTAACACCTATTATTACTTGCTTTTCTGGCTTTTCTTTACTTGCAAATGAGATGTTTGCCCAAGTTTTTACCTTGAACAAATGTGAGGTCACTGATATTTTATCATTTTCCTAATCTTTAGTTTTCACAAGTTAATTTGCACAATTTTCATCACCTAGGTCAACAGAGTTTGAAGTTCAAATACTGACTTCTTTTCATAAATAACTTTGGTTTATAATAACTAATATTTCATGAACACTTTCTTGCTTTTCAAATTAATCACAGAATCACAGAATCACAGAATCACAGAATCACTACGGTTGGAAAAGACCTGTAAGATCATCAAGTCCAACCTGAAAAAAAAAAAAAAAAAAAACAAACAACCAAACAAACAACCCACGCAAGCCAACCACCACACAACAACAACAAGGCACAACACACCAAAAACCAACCCACCCAACACCACACAGCACCATGTCCATCAAGCTACATCCCACAATGTCACATCCACACGCTCCTTGAATACCTCCAGGGAGGGTGACTCTACCACCTCCCTGGGCAGCCTATTCCAATGTTTCACTACTCTCTCAGTAAAGAACTTTTTCCTAATATCTAGCCTGAACCTCCCCTGGCGCAACTTGAGGCCATTTCCTCTAGTCCTGTCACTAGTCACTTGGGAGAAGAGACCAACACCCACCTCTCTGCAACCCCCTTTCAGGTAGTTGTAGAGAGCGATAAGGTCTCCCCTCAGCCTCCTAATAATATAGCTAAGCCTCCTCCTAATATAGCTAAGCCTTACTACAGAGGCTGAATTCATTTCATGTATTTGCTTTAGTAAGTAAGTACTTGTAAGTACTTGCACTGAAAGCATTACTACTGTCAGATAGACACCATCTAGTGGCTAATAAACAGATGTATAACTTCCAATAAAAGACAAGTATGATCTTTTTTTTTTAGTCACAGCATCACTGCACACCTTGAGACAGCACGGCTTGCATCTTGGCGTTTTGAGACAATAAGAGAGTTACAGAACTTTCTTGTTTAACTAAAATTTAAACTGCTAGTCCTCAAGACTTCTGAGACTGTGACAAATGAAAGGGCAAACCAAACGCGTTCAAATGCATCCTATTAGTTAAATGCATGCAAGAGTTTCTGGTTCATTATCTTTCAGGCCTTCAGGAATTCGAGGTCCCAGAGATCAGAGGAAAGGTTGGAGCAAGGAAGATGTAGCTGTGGTAGAAGAGGATCAGGTCAGGGAATACATATGTCCAGTTTGCTTAAGTAAGTCCGTGGGCCCTGATGGGATGCACACAAGAGCGCTGAGGGAGCTGGCAGATGTCATTGCAAGGCCATTCTCTGTAATCTTTGATCGACGATGGCAACTGGGAGACATGCCCAAAGACTGGAGGAAAACAAATGTCACCCCCATCTTCAAGAAGGGCAAGAAGGAGGACCTAGGGAACTACAGGCCGATCTGCCTCAGCTCAACCCCAGGGCAGGTGATGGAGCAGACAATCCTGGAAACCATTTCCAGGCACATTAAAGATGAGGAAATCGTCAGGAGTAGTCAGCATGGCTTCAGCAAGGGGAAGTCATGCTTGACCAACTTCATAAACTTCTATGATGAAATGACTGGCCTGGTAGATGAGGGGAGAACACTGAATATTGTCTGCCTGGACTCAGTAAGGCCTTTGACACTGTCTCCCGTAAGATCCTCATAGAGCAGCTGTTGATGTATGAGCTGGATGAGCAGAGAGTGAGGTGCATTGAAAACTCACTGAATGGCTGGGCCCAGAGTGTGGTGGTCAGCATCAAAAAGTCTGGTTGGAAGCCAGTGACTAGCAGTGTACCCCAGGAGTCAATACTGGGTCCCGTCCTGTTTAACATCTTCGTTAATGATCTGGATAATGGAGCAGAGCGTACCCTCAGCAAGTTTGCAGATGACACAAAACTGGGAGGAGTGGCTGATATGCCGGAGGGTCATGCTGCCATCCAGAGCAACCTTGACAGGCTGGAGAAATGAGCTGACAGGAACGTTGTGAAATTCAACAAGGAGAAGTGCAAAGTCCTGCACCTGGGGAAGAACAACCCCATGCATCAGTGTTTGCTGGAAAGCAGGTTGGCAGAAAAGAACCTGGGGGTCCTGGCGCACACCAGGTTGAACATGAACTAGCAATGTGCCCTTGCTGCAAAGGAGGCAGATGGTATCCTCGGCCACTTTAGACAAAGTATTGCCAGCAGATCAAAGGAGATGATCCTTCCCCTCTGCTCAGCACCGGTGAGGCCACAGTGGGAGTACTGTGTCCAGTTCTGGGCTCCTCAGTGCAAGAGAGACGTGGACATACTGGAGAGAGCCCAGTGAAGCGCCACAAGGATGATTAAGGGACTGGAGCACCTCTCATATGAGGAAAAGCTGAGAGAGCTGAGACTTTTACCTGGAGAAGAAAAGGCTCTTATTAATGTATGTAAATACCTGAAGGGAGGGTGCAAAGAGGACGGAGCCAGACTCTTGTCAGTTGTGGCCAGTGATAGAACAAGAGGCAATGGGCACAAATTGAAACACAGGAGGTCCCCTCTTGAACATGAGGAAACACTTTTCTACTGTGAGGATGACAGCACTGGAATACTTTGCCCAGGGAGGTTGTGGAGTCTTCCTCCTCAGAAATATTCAAAAACCATCTAGTCACCCTCCTGGGAAACTCACTCTAGATAGCCCTGCTTGAGGAGGGGTTTGGACCAGATGACCTCCAGATGTCCCCACCAACCTCAACCATTCTGTGATCTTTGAGCACTTCAATTGCAACTATTCCACCAAGACAGCAATAGACAACAGCAGTAACGACCTGCTCAAATGTTGCATTAAAATATTCATTTTTCTGTTCTCTGTACTGACTGTGGAAGTTCAGAGATTTCTCACATTGGAAACCTTCTTTATGCGGGTGTTTTCTGACATAATTGTTACATGGTGCCCAGTTCCTAATCTCTTTCCTTGTCATCTTGGTTTTGTCCACTGTTGGAAGCAGGTTACTGAATTAGACAAAGCTATGGTCTCTTCTAATGTAACTTTTGTACAGAGGCAGATAGGGTCCTCATACAAAGCATCTTAATATTGGGGTATACCTTTAAACCAGATGACAAGGGTTGGTCTTAACCCCTGGTCAGTGCTCAAGGAGTCAGAAAAGGACCTCCTCTCACCCCAGCATGGCGTAGCCAGAACTTTCTACCAAGATTAAGATGTCAAGAGCAGTTTTACAAGAAAGATAAGCAGAAGTGTAACCACCCAAATGCAGCAAATGTTTTCTACTCCCTGCAGTTCCCAGCCATACACACCTCCAGATGCCTGCAAATATTTGTATACATTTATATAAAAATGTGCAGGACTGTCTCTTTTGTTTCAATGTGGCCTCCCACCTCTGGCTTTTGCTTCTCCAGTTTAAAACAACAAACTTTCATTTCCTATCAAAATACGCTGATAATCACCTCCAAATATGCCTGTCGGATTGGGACATATCACTCAAATCCATTAAGACATATAGGTTTCTGGCTGTGAAGTTTAGGCATCATACAGGCACTATGGAACTTAGCCTGAGACAGTTCTGCACACAGATAAAACCAAACTAGCTGCCTACAAAACTACACAATTCAAGGGGGAGGCACCAGAAAGCTGCGCAGAGACAACCTCAGTCTTCAGAGCCTTGGCTTTGCCTAAGTCCTGATGTAGAGGTGCACATCCTTTGCTGGATCTGGCTTTTGAAAATCCCACTGAAGGAGTGAGGAATCTGGATGGTAATGAGGATATTAGTGCTCAGACAGTGACCTGAAGCCTGGGAATCATGTTTAACAGAAAGCAGGGATCTGGTTTTCCTCAGCACTGCAATACAAACCTACTCATTTGAAATTCCATCTCTCATAGAAGCATCAATAAATAAGACCAAGCTCTTGCCAAAACAGACAGAGAGAACCACTTCCTACAGGACTGGCGAAGTCTATGAAATGCAGAGCTGTAAGTAAATCATCTAACTCCAATCACAGGCCTGCACCCAGCAGAATAATTCAATACAAATTCTTCAGTGATTTATGTACCATGAGCAAAAACCCTCTGCTTTGCAATAAACACAGGCTGGAGCACTCGTGTAAGCCCCGTGATGGGACGTTCCAGGGGTGGAGGGGAAAATCCCTACAACTGCAGATGAACAGCACTGTCCTAGCATCAAGCAACTAATACACAGTCCATTTAATGGACGTATGACATGATACAAAAGTCCATTCCTAAATAAACTGGGGTCATGAGGGGTAATGAGATCACACAGACCCTGGAAAGGGGAAAGAATTATAATGATGGAGGAAGTGTTCCTTTCTCGACAGCTAGGACTCTGCTCCAGGGTCCCACCTGCTTCTGGCTCCCTCCAGGAAGCTCTCTGCTGTAAAAACTGGCATGAAGGACAACATCAAGGCTGAGTGGATGCTGGCATACCACTTCCCACTGTACCTAGTGCTTTAATGGTGATGAACTGTAAGCTGAACGTGCCCCATGTTGGGACTGAATCTTCATTGTAGAGTTCCTTGGAACTATAAAAAGATCTTGGACTCAAAGTGCAAAAGGTTTATAGCAAGAAGATATGCTCATATTATTGCCTCAGGCACATTCTCAGCAGAGGTTTGGAAAGGAGCTAGATGGACTACTGCCAAAGTTACCGGTAGAGCTTATGGGCATTTTTCTACTTAATGCTATGTTTCTTCGATCACTGCACTTTCCCAGGCTTAAAGCTGTTTTCTTTTTTTCCTAATAAAGAATTCCTTGCATACAGCCTCAGCATCTTTGTCAATGTTGAAGATATGCCTGCTAAAGACAGTCAGGGAAGAATTGCATAGTGTTCCCCTATTTCTGTACGGGAACTGAGTCATTTAGTTATTTACCAAGACGAACAGTTTTTTACTGTCATTACCCACCTGGCATAAGGGGACTCTCTCCAGGGTCCCATGACCCAGTGTTGTCTCAGGAGAATGCGACAGTAATTCACCAGACTAAGGGGGAAAGCTCAACACTCTCAACACACTGATCACTAATACCCAAAAAGAAAGCAAGCTCACACCTCCCTCAAAGGGCAAGGGAACCCTGAAAAATGAGGAGCACCCCACTGGCACACAGTGAAGAAAAGGGATTAGAAAAGAAAAGAATCAAGCAAACATGCTTGGTTTCCACTGAAAAGGCATTTCAGTTAAATAAGGAATCAAACTGTCAGGCAGAGAAAAGCTCCTCACTGTAATAGTGTACAGACCCCACACTGTAAGTGATGTCTTACTCAGAAGGTAGTACATAACCATCTGACCGAGCAGTTGCTTCAGCAGAGAGAAAAGATCATAACATAACTATTCTCCAGGCATTAAGAACAGTATAATACCCTGCACACCTACCATGGCGGAGTTTTCTTTTCCCTCTGCAGCCTGCAGATATAGGAATTTGTTGCAAATCTGGGAACTGTAAGACAGACCTGCTGGGTCACCCAGCCCAAAATATTAGTCTGTGTGATCAGGCTTAGCTCTGAGGCAAGCGTTAGAGAGGGTTGTTCAGTCCCTGTGAGATAACCATATGTTACAAGGTTGCTTTCTGTCAGTTACATTGCATAAAAAATAAAGATCGGACGTTTGGTTCGGTTAATTCACAATAATAACAGAAGACTGACAGGGAAGAAGAGGAATTAAAACATACAGGAGAATCTGCACTTTGAGGATCAATAACCCCAAAGTTACTGTAAACAATGATTGAGCAACATTTGAGTGTACCTCTGGAATTAAGGAAGGCACCACAGACATTTATTTTCAAGTTCTTAAGAGTTCTAGACAGTATGTGGAGACAAATGTTCGCTCTCCAGAGATGAAGATGTGGCTACAAAGAACAGTGGTGAAAGAAGCAATGATTTGCTAATGTATTAAGCAGGATAGATGGCCACAGTTAGGGGCATGCTGTACCAGAAATAATCTTAACCACACCTCTGCCAAGGAAGAAACACTTATCTCTAAAGACAATAAAACCACCATTTCAGTAGAACTCCCCTTTTCCTATTTTATTGCTCCTTTAAAACTACCCTATCCTAAGTAGGGTAAGCAGATGTACCCGGGTTGGGTTTTGTGGTGAAGATCGATGAAAGAAGAAAAAAGGGAAAAAGGCAAACCAGCAATAACACTTTCGGGGCCTGATTGCTTACACTGAACACTGCACTGCACAGGACCCAAGACACTGAAAGTGAAGGCAACAGTATCCAGAGCCAGGACGATCAAACTTCGCAATATCATAGGTCTGTCATCGTTGCTTTAAAAACTGCCAGGAAGAGAAAGCTACAGGCTGCTCTGCTTTAGGAAGACGGCATTCAAATGCAGGAAAGGGGAGGAACTGGTGACTGGTCAAGAGTGGGTTCAACACGGGCACACTGCAATGAAGGGCCAGAATTCATTACACACAAAGTTGAAACAATTTTCCATACAAAAGAAAAACATAGTTAAAAATAGGAAGGAAGAAATATATTAAGTAGACAGTTTGAGTAACAGAAACTCCTCGGGTTTGATTTACATGCTATACACTAGAAATAATATTTTGCTTAACACACTTTTCCACCTACTCCTGCAAAAAGACTTATTGTATACATAGTCTTAATCTTTACAATGACCATGTCTTCCTAGTTTTGGGCTTTACAGTGAGATAAGCATATACAGGCACTTGGAGCTTTGAAAGTAATCATGCTATAGATAATGTAGCCTGTTAGTTATTAAGAAGTGAGGTGAAGTCCCAGCAACAGGAAATAGAAATGAAAACATGAAAAAAGAGATGGTTTACAAGGAGCTGATGAGCTGGAACCTTTTAGAAGCACTGATATTAAAATAAATTCCACCACAATTAAAAACCTGCTAGCTCTGCTTGACCTCCCTAGGGTAAGGTAATTATGTACTAATAACAAGACAACAAAAGGGGACCTCTCCTCTATGATGATCATCCCCTATCCGGAGTTTCAGTTCATACACAGGTTCCCATCTGCAGGTGCTTCAAGATGTCCATTAAGAAGATAACTTGACAGTTTTCCAGGAGTTAAGAAAGCTTTTGTCTCAGAAGGATAACTGCCTCTTTATGATATCAGTAACCTTAGCACAGTCACTTCATCTGTCATTTAGAGCTCCTAAGTGATAAAGGGTGCATTCAACCAGAAATATAATTCATTATAAATTTTATTGCCCTTCTTAAACTTGCTGTATATTTTCTTGACCTGCTGTAACTCATTAGAGGTGCACTGCCAAAGGACAGAGACAAGGGCTGTAACTTGTACCAAGGAAAATTTGGTCTGGACAGCAGAAAAAAATTCTTCCCCCTGGTGTGGTGCAGCACTGGAAAGGGTGCCCAGAGAGGCTGTGTGATCTCCATCCTTGGAGATTTCAAAACTGGTGAGCGACTCGATCCAGCTTTCAAGCCAGCCCTGCTTTGAGCAGAGAGGAGGTCTAGGGACCTCCAGAGGTCCCTATTCACAACCTGTTCATTCTAGAATCACATAGTTAAACCTTTGATCAACATACTATAACATTTATTTAAAAAACCCAAAACCTGTTTTCTTTATGCAGGTTCGTAAAACCCTAGGGAGCGTCCTCCCTGTCTCTGGATCAACAGCAGCATTACCCTTTAGGAAACTAACAAACACAAAAATACTAAAAACTGGGTTTGAATTCATCTTCATTTGAGGAAAGAGCATCATCAAAATAGAAAAAAAATCAATGAACCACAGATGCGTTTTTATAGCACCTTTTAAATTACAGTACAAGGATTGAGAAGGACGACTGTTGATAAGCGCGTTCCTGCAAGAAAGCTACACTACCGAAACTCTAGTAGAAATCAATACTTAAATTAGGATGAGAAAAAACCTATATTATAACAGGCAAACCGCTGGAGCTCTGCATGTCCTAGAACTGCAACTTTCATTTTTAACTTGTTAATATATCACTCATGCCTTCCAAGTCTAAGGGTGACTGAAAAGGGAGGTAAACCATTTTCACTACTTCTAGCCTAAGATATCTGTTCGCAAATAAGTTGTAATTTCCCTCTCAAAAAATGGTTATCATCCTCTTCATCTGAGTTGAAAATAGAGATCTATGAAAGGCAAAAACTGAATTCACATGGCTGTATTTAAACATTGATATACTTTTGAAAATAAAGCACTGCATTAGCCAGGCTTTGTTTTAAGCAATGTTATTTAATACCTGGATAGGCACGGAGAGACTGGGTGTTATATACATTTTACAAATCAGCCCTCAATTCACACTGTACTATCATCTGCACGGTCTGCATTATATGTTCTCTTAAGGTTTTTAACTGAAATTGTTTTGCTGTAGCATAGAAATATGTAACACCCACTACGATCTCATTTGGTGAAACCCTCCTCACTCACAACTGCATTTCCTAATTCACAAAAAAATTAGCCCAAATAAGTGCATAAAGCCAGAGCAGAATACCTTTACAGATTAAGACACGGGGGTGAATTGAACTGTCAGTGAATATCATAATGGTCCTTTATTTGGTTTTAAGTTTTTAAGAACTTGAAAGTATTCTAAGACTGGCTATGCAGTTAGAGGTCCCTCAGGATATCAGACCTTAGAAGGGACTTCAGAGAATCCCTGATCTGTGTCAAGAGTGAGCATAACAAATACGTGGTTTCTAGCCTTGGTGTACCATCACTTGGAAACTGGCAACAACCATATGGCCAGAAGCAAGGAGCTAAGGCACCAGGAATGATTTATAATAATTCTACAGTGCCATATCTTGTCTTCCAGCATAGGTACTTCAATTAAAGAATGACTTTCAATTTACATTCTTAATGTATAAAGGTGAAACAGGAATAGTTAAAAAATTTTGCACTGTTGCAAAGTTGTATTAAAAATTAAACTAAAAAGTCTAATTAATTTGGGGATGTGAATATTATTTAAGCAACATACTTCAACAGAATTAATGTATTTGAAAACATCAGTCAGAACAGGCTTTGAATATAAGGCACAATAAATGCTGCTTCTTCTGTCCATCAAAGCCTGAATATAAACTCATTAAGTTACTCAGTGCTCCCATAATGAGAAAGAAGTTGAGTATAATCTAATCAATCTAAGAAAGAAGGATCACAGGAAATTATCAAAATCCGCATAGTGTGGCTGATGTTTGCCGAGGGAATAAGCATCTACCTTTGACTGAGCTCATATCCCCCCCACGGTACAGAGGTGCCAAAACCTAGTTCAGTTGCAGAAAGAAAAGGGTGGCAATTCTTCAGGTATATATACTCTAAAGCTCTAACATTACCGAGAAAATAAAAACCACATTTATTTTAGTGGTAACAGTCAAACATGCAGTCAAGCAAAGTATGGAAGATAAAAGCAAGAAAAATCATCTCTGAGAACAGAGAATCAATTGCACATGTCTGGCCCTTTTTTTCTTTCTCACAAAAGTTTAAACCACAGAATTTCTATGAAATCATATCAGCATAGTGGAACATTATAACGGAGACAGCAAAATACAAATGAAGATGGAGTGTAAGCAGATGTACCTCTATTTTTAATTCAGCTGAGCTGTCAGGTCTGGTAAAACATGAGAATTCCTCTAGCCAGTCACAGCTTAACTTAACATTTGTAATATTTACTAACAACATACATGTTGTAATCTTATTCTGATTTACCTACTCCATACAGCATCCTGGCCTGGAATAACTGGTATTCAAAAGTACATAAATCCCGCACGAAAACGTAAGGCAAAAAAGAGGCAATTTCAAAGCCTTGCAGAACCTCAGTAAGCTTTGATGGTCTCAATACCATTTGCCAGTTTGAAACATCTTGCTCCCAATAAAGAGCAATTCTGCCCACGTTACAAGTTAGTGGTTAAGTCTTTGAAAAACTATATGCAGTATTTCAACTTTAACTCGAAATACAATAAACACATTTTACAAAGATTATTGATTATCCATATTACTAACACCAGCTTTTGCAGGTAACGACGTAGGGGCAGATCATATAATAAAGCCTAGTTGGAGTTTGATTATTCAAAAGATAAACCCTGATGAATGTCATCTTTCTTATGTATACAAATGACAGATTGGGGAGGGGCGGTGTCTGTTATTTGTTTATTAATATTGCAGTTCATTTATTCCTAGACAGATAGTAAGAATATTTCAAGTCAGGTGTTTTCACAAGCATTTCCTTTTCTTTACTCAGTATTTATAGCATACAACAGAATAGGTTTGGTTTGGTTTGGTTGGGCTTTCTTGTAGAGATACTGTGGAAATTCCTTAAAAAGCATGGTTGTTTTCTTCTGTCTTATTTTAAACCCAACTTCTTCTATGTTTGTAACGGCAAAATTCAAAATATAGAAAAAACACTGGGAACACATATGGATGTGTTCAGATGAATAAAACTCGTAAAACCAGGAGTAAAAAAATCAAATCAATTGCAAAACTGTCATATACTTTCACACTGATTCATGATGTGAACACCAGCTTCTCATTATTCACCAGACTTTGTGACCATACTCTCCAATAAAAATTCATCAATGTAAATGGAAATTCCTCTTTTTTGAAAGAATTAATGCTTTTTTTAAAAAAAAAAAATCTGAAGTATGACATTCTTCTAGGAATAAGCACTATACAAAAACAAAGGTACATTATTGTTTAGTATACTTTTGTTACAGCAAACTATCATCAGACCTACAGAAAAGCAGTGAGAGCATTATTTTTAATGCTCTGATCAATCCAAGATTTCATTTGCTGAAGTGACTGGAAGGAACTTAATTAATCTGCATCAGCTAAGAACCAGGTCCCTTAGTGTGTTATACAAGTCCGTATTACCTTATGAGGTCAATAGGCTGAAACTTGTAAAATACTCCGTATCTTGCCCATTCTCGATACAGCAACTAAATAAAAAAAAAAAAAAAAACAAAAACAAAAAACAGAAACTTAACATGAAACAAGTGCTCCCATCTGTTTTTACAAACCTCTTCTAAGAGTTAAAAATATATGTACCCAAAAAAGCAGTTTCCCATACTTCAATACAAACTTCCAAGTATATTTTTCAGACAGTTATGGAAGGCTCCAACCAAGCCAGCAATGCGAGGATGGTGTACACACATCTTTCTCCACATACCTACCCCCTTCTCACCACATTTATTAAATAGTGATGTTAACTAGAAAGGCTCAAACGGCAAAATAAAAGATGCTGTAGTCTTGTGGAAATCTTTGGAAAAATGCTAGAAATAATCCCACTTACAGAGTGAAATTCTTCTAGATGTAATTTATTTAATGTCTGGAATCACACCATAGATAAATACTGGCCAGTCTTTCCAGGTCCAAGGCGAAGTGAACTGAGGTAAGAGTTCAAAACTGGTAAACTGGTATGTAAAAACATCTCAAGAGGTAACAAGTGCGGCAAAACCAGCCTGCTCTCCTGCTCAGCTCCTGAGGCTACTATACCCAGTAGAGCCTGTATAAAAGCCCCTTCTCTCCCCATGGTGCACACGGACACACAAGTTCACATGTTTACTGTTGGAAATGCAAATCCAGACAGCACAAAGGAAGGTGCAGATCCTACAGAAACTTCTTATGATGGGAGGAATCCAGTGGGAACAGAGTCAGGGATAAAAGGAAACATTTCAGGACCTGTGGTACGTTAACCACAATACACTCAACTGCACTAGGCAAGGGACTCGGGGTCGTCTTCCTCCTTCCCTCTTTCATTGCTGTGATCTATGTGACACAACTTTGTTGAACTTGCCAAAAGAAAAAAGAAACCTTTGACAGTCTTTTAGAAGAGGCTGCAAAGGAAACTGGCAATTATAGTGTGAAAGACATCACGCTGTTCTGAAACAAAAGCCAGCTACTGGATAAACATTACCATGCAATTAACAATTTGGTAAAAGAGTTAATTTGATAGCAGGACATTTTATAACTGTGTATGCATTTAGTAATAATCCAGAAAGGACATTCAAAAATGAAGCTTTGCAGAACTATATGAAGACCAAACATCAACAGGATCTACCAAAGTTAGATGACTGTTCACCACATTTTATCTTCAGAGGAAAATAAAAATCAGAGCAGTCCCATGCAAAAGAGTAAAATTTTCTGTGGAACCACCTGAATTGTTTGTATTCCTTGTTTGTATTTTATGCTGTGACAAGACTGTAGACAGTCTAAGAAAACATGCTCATTGAAAACTATGTCTTGAAGTACAGAGTGCATTAAAAAAAAAATAACCAGAATATGATGATAAATGAAACTAAATTAACCACATCACTACTTATAGAGAGATATTTATGTTAGATTATATAGATATATATAGATATTAGATATACAGATTAGATTATATAGATATAGATATTTATATATATTAGAAATCCTTATCATCCAAAAAGACAGGTGTCAAGCCTTTTATCCCTATTTTCAAAAAAGAAGTGGAGGGGGTCCAGAAAAGCGTAGCATACGAGAGGTGCAGTCAGCTCCTTTAAAATAAGGCACCACGTCATTCCTAATAAAACTGGAGCGGTGTTGAAACTGTCTTGGGAGAACAAGCTTCTGTGTGGAATATCTGCTTGCTCCAAGAGATGACCTCATACTTCAGGTCATCCCTTGCTGTGAACACTAACTGACAGTCCCTCACCTGTAATTGCTGAGTTATACCTTGGAGACTTCTGTTCTTCCAAAAACTTTGGCTGGGATTGGGCAATAAGTTTTAAAGCTGCTGGGGAGGAAGACCCAAACCAAGAAACACACATACACAACCAGGTACCTACGGAGGTTATTCTGCAGAGAAGTTAAATTGAATATCTGTTTACTATTTTTTTTCTTTAAGAGGAAAAAAAGGAACTCCAAACATAGTCAAAATCACTAATTTTAAAACAGGAAGATAGAGATTTTTTCCAAATGTGTAATATGGGGAACTCATCAGCTTAGTTGCAGACTAGATTGCAAACTGTTTAGTTCTATCTGCAAAATAGATGCTCATTAAGCATGGTGCTTAATTTCCAGTAAATAATAGATTATTGCACAGTGGAGTTAAATAAGTATGCAAGAGCTGGAGAGGATGTTAGTAACAAGTACGTATAGTTTTTGCAATTATCAGTAGTTGCATCTGTCAGATGGTCCATTTCGACAGCTAGCAGCATGCTGCACCACCTTAGGAAGTTAACAGCACAATTAAAATAAGTGTGGTGATGTTTCAGATACTGTAACTACAGAGTTATCTTGACTTATTTTGAGGTTTTCCAATCACATTTTTCTACGGTTTATAATGCCTCTCCTCCTGCAGATGCTACGTGAAGGAACTAAATAAATATCAAGTGAGCAATTAAGACCTGGACCCTGCAAACATGCGCCCAACAAAGTATTATTGTTCAGAATATGGAAACTGGCTTGCAACCATTTAAGTGATCACAGCTACGCCATTGCATACGCATTAAAGATACGGCATAAAGTATTTTCTGTCCAGAGATCAGGGAGTGAACCTGACGCTGCTGAAGCAACTGGGAATTTGGCAATGAGATTCAAGGAGTGTGGGGTCTTGGCTTTTAGAATATTGCTCTTACAGAGCACAGTCTTGCAAAATGCTTTGTGCTTGTGGAAAGAAATGATGAGACTAGGTTTGATTTTCTTTGGCTTCAAGAGGAGTTGAAGAGGATTGCTCTGGCTGCCATACTGATATTTTCATATGAATACTTGTGGTTACCTATTCAAAATCACCCCTTGCCATTACCCCTCAGCATTACCTACAATTTTATTTCTTTCTGTAAATAATCATACTAATAAATGCGTTCACTGAAATATACAAAACAAGAAAGTTAAAGCTATTAAACTATTAGAACTACTTAAAAGCTGTTTTGAACGTAGCTACAGAATGGAATTTGAAGAGCAAAAAGAAAGGTCTTTCTAAAATGGCAATCAGCTCAGGAACAGGTTGCATTATGTCAGATTCCAGAATCACACTGGTTATTCAGATTCCAAAGAACTGAAGGTGAGTTTATGGCATGAATATTTTCCATTCATGTGTGTTGCCCACACTAAAGCTCAGTCTCAAGACTGCAATTTTATAAGATTAAGCTTAATCTGGAAGCTGGAATGTGCTTCCTTTCATGATATTTATTAAATTGAAAGGAATTCTAGGAAGAGTTTTGTAATATAACTTACTGTATTTTATCAGCCTCACTTAAAAGCAGTGCTTTCTGTAAGTTTATAATAATACCTTCCAATCTGCTTCTAATATTCTAGGGATGTTGTTGTAGTATATGACAACAGTGTATTTCCCAGATTGGGAACAAAGCCCTTATGTATTTCTCAATGTCAAACACATTGCTAACGATGAAGGGTTACAAGATGCCAGTGGGCTAGAAGCTTAAAAAAGACCAAGTCAGTGTTTATACTCATGGTGAGTTATTACCATGCTGCTGTGCAATAGCTTTCTTAAAGGGATTTTTTCTAGAGCAGAAAAAACCCAGAGAAAAACAGGGAAATTCCTTTACTCCAATCAACAGTCTTAGGAAAAGAGTGGGTTTCATGGACTGCAGATTTCTAATTCTCATAGGATGTGACAAAAGTATTGTTTCACAGTGCATTTTCTCCAAGGAAATCCTGAAGAGGGTTAATAAGGATTAACCTCTTATATTATGAACTGGTACATAAACCTTAATTACTTGTGCTGCCTTATTGGCATAAGTACCCCAGACAGGCTCAGTTCATCATTCTTTGGGCTTATACAGCAGACAATTGAAATGGAAGATACCGATAAGTTAAAACGGACAAAATAAAAGGGGGCAGAGAAAAATAAAACTGAAAAATGCCCCCCTTGCCTTTAAACCTGATCGGGGCGTTTCAGGAAATTAAACACTGAGACTATTAGATTCAGATAGAAAACAGATGATGTTATGTATAGAAATACTACAGCAGATTCAATGGCTAGGCAGCAGAGACATATGTGAATAATCAATGAAGTATTTCTGGAAAGAACCTTTTATGTTTTTAATATTTAACACTTCATAACTGAGCCTAATAGGCAGAATAAAAAGAAGGCAGCACAAAATACAGCTAGTAGGGTGAATATTTTTCCAGACACCAGTCCTTTTAAACCCTCTTCCCCCCTTTTCCACAGTACCCAATCGTCCCCCATGAAGAACTAATGAACTAATGCTCATTTACCTTTCTTCTCAAAAAATTTTGCTAACCTTATAAATCAGTAAACTATGTAGCTGACTTTCAGAGTCAGTTACTGTATCACTATTATCACTTACTCACAGAAAATTCTGCAAGTGCAGAGTAAACAATTTCTTCATGAATGAAGAGTTCAAAATATCAAATATACAAGCTTCTTTCTAGTTTGTTTTCCAGCTTTGTCTCATTTGCTTACCAAGGTTCGCATGCTAAATTAAATTGCATACAGCACACGAAGATATCTAGCGGCTGAATGTTAACACTATGTACCAAAAACTACAAAGAAGATTATGTTTTCAAATTTTTACTAGCCCAACAGTGGAGAAATTAAATTTATTTGTGTGACCTATGAACTCAGTCTTCATTTTAAATGTGCAAATGATCACTGTTTGTGGCAGTTACTCTCTTGAGAACTACAGTGCGTTTTGCCAAATTAATGGCATTTTCTTACCTCTTCTTCAAGCAACAGAAGGCATATATCAACATGTAATACCACAGAGTTAAAAACATTTATGAAATTATTTACAAGTCACCAAGAATACATGCAATTTAATTTCAAGTATACTAAATGTTTTAGGCATCAAAACATTCTCGTTTTCTTCATTCTTCTCTCCCCCCCTTTCTCTCCCCACAATTTTCCCTCTTCATTTCCTGTCCTATTGTTTGTATATTAAGGAAAAAAAAAGAGCAAACATTAGAGAACAATATGGAATGGAGCTTAATGGATTATAGCAATTAAATGTTTTTGCTCATTTCTAATAGCAAGCATATGTATTAAAACCAGTCTGAATTCACACAGGCTTTGATTATGCACCCATTTATCTTGCGCAGACAGTTGGTGGGTGCCATATTTTCAAAAGTCATTTGATAGCTAGAAACTTTTTATTTACAAAATAATTGGAAGCAGATTTTTAGAAACTGCATGTAATTTAATTGAATACACAATCAAATGAAAAATACAACTATGTTTTATTATAGTAATGATTGTTCTGTAGTACCATCTGCTTATGGAAAGAAAATAACCATAAAAATTATTTAACAACTTTTGCTTCATGACAGGTTGAAAAATCTTATCTATGCATGGGGAGGGAAAATTGAAGCATTTCAAGATGTAAATATCAAATTAAATTCACTGAAATACTTCATAAGAAGGCTTTATAAGAAGTGAAAATTTTTTTATATGCAAAAATAGAGGAAAATAAATAATGCAAAAAATATATACATTTGTAAAAACATTTAGTTCATTGAACACTGGCTAATGGTTTACTATAGCATTTAGGACACTAATTCACATTTATCACATGAAATCTAATATGAAATTAATTTTGCAATGCGTTTTACCTTTCTTTCATTCATATTATCATTTTGGCCTTCATATTCACCCTAGAGAAAGAAAATAATAACTGATGAAAAAACAGTTATAATTCAATAAAAGATTGGTCACTTGTTCCTACATTGTTGATTTTACTTTTAGGTCACCATTTGAAATGTACTTATGTAAGAGTTTACATACTAGAATCACACATTTAGAATATATTTTCATTGTCACAGGCAATAAACATATGCACTACTAAGTGATACCATCGGGGAACTAGATTTTTAATAGTATATACGTACATCATGAAGTGGGTATGCTGCATCATAAACATTGTTTGCTATTAATGTGCCAATACCTAAAAGAAAAAAAAAAAAATCGGATGGTCAACAGCTATGCACAGTTAAACAGAAAAGATTATTACAGATTTCATTTCATGACATTACAAAGGGGACTGAGCTGTATTACTGAAAATATTCAAAACCATGTCAAGATGAGTATATACCAACTTAGAAGTAGCTGGCTATGGAACATACGTTTTCACAGAAAGGTTCATTTCCATATAGTGCTTGTTCTTGAGTGAACTAGTATGGTACAGAGACTGTTTTGACCACTTTCTCATCCTGAGAGCAAAGAGGCATGTGACTGAGGAGGAAAGCATCTGGGAAGTCCTTCCTGAAGCTTGACAATGGTCAGAACCGTGGACCCCCACTGATGCAACCAAACAATAAAAAAAACCCCACTTTCACAGAATTTTGTGATTGAAGAAACCCTTACTCTCTATTGACCTGATCAGGTCTCATTTTCACTGAACCAAGTGCTGGGTTTTCTACCCTTCCTCATATGCATACATAAAGCCATCCTTCTGTGTTTGAAACAACGCTTCTTTGTTTGCAGAAGTTAAATCAGTTTGTGCTCACCAAATCCACGGTTATGCTGGAAAGCTGGACGCACCAGGACAAAAACTACTGAGTCCTAAAGATTGCAAACAGGAAGACACAGGGACATGGCACTATCACAGTGACCACATACTACAAGGGCTTTAGCAACTGAATCTCCAGCTAATGACTACAGCACCTATAGATATACACAAGACCACTACTGGCTCGCAAGACCTATGACTCTTATAGCCATTCTGTCTTCAGTCTCCTCAGGTGAAAACAATTGTTCAATAAGATGACAATTAAAGTTAAGATTAGTAGTTTATTCCAGACCTTTTTTCTTTCAATGTCCAGTAAAAAGTAACCAGCTTATCTTTAGGGATGAAAAAAATTCCATAGTCAAATTACACAACTACCATTCTGAAATGTTTGGGAAAAACCCTCTGGTCAGAGATGCTCGATAGTCATTACCAATAAATTTCTTCCTTGGTACAAAGAAAAATACCCTTACTACTACATGCATTAATATAATCAGGAAATCTTCATGTTCAGATCATGCAAAGTCCTCTACTGAACGCACTCCATGTTTGGGAAGTTTACAATGGTTCAAAGTTATGCTAGAAGAAAATATGCCTGCCTTGTATAATGTCATAGAAGTAGAATCAGATTCAGCCTTACACAGATGTAAAAATCAAGAAGCAAATGTGTTTGAAGTGTTATTTTCCTCCTATTTTATTATGAAGCATATGTTTATGAAAACCAAAGACTCTATAAGTACTTCCCAACATCACTGTCCTACCTCTTGTGCAAAACAGACAATGGAATCTTAAAAAAAAAACAGAATAAAGCATGGGTGATTAAATAAATCTTTTAAACCACTCATGATGAGTGGTCTTAAGTCTTAAGACCAGTGAGAAGGGAAAACCTTGGCGACATATGAAGCATAGGACTTTCGGGGGAGGATCTCAGAAGACCAAAACAATTATTGAATTTAGGTCAAACGTGATGCATATTCATGCTTTGGCTATGGGTCAGAAAGATGGGAAGGACAGGAGGGTTAAAATATTTGCTTCATGTCAAATGGGGTCTTGAGCTGACCTGAGCTTGAAATGGATCAGCCTGTATCTTCACCTTGGAGTAAAAAAATAAAAGCCTGAAGAATCACTCCTAGTGCTTTCATCTCTAATGATGGCTTTTATTACACTATAAACCAGAATGTTAAAATAGAGAAAACAGAGAAAACTTTAAGTAAGAGGCAAAAAAACCCCACATTGGTAAAGTGTTCTTTCCCTTCCTATTGTGTTCTTGTAGGACGGATTTCTTCTTTCAAGCTTTCTTTCAACAACTTACAAAGTCTTAAGAGTTTCAACGGGTTCTACACAGTCTCTCTGGATGCCTTGGGAAAGCGTCAGCTCTGGGGGCTGGCTTTTATGTCAACAGGCTTAGTGTCCCTGCCGGACTTCAGGCTTCTTGTTTTATGTACCTTATACTGCCTTGTCTCTAAAATCCTGCACTCTAGAGACATCTAATTGCACAGGCTCCACAGCTCCCGGGGAAAGCATGGTATCCCCAATCACCAGGAGGTTTCCCTGGATGCCAGCTGGAGCAATCCGGGAAAATAAGGTAGCAATCCTCACTAATGCCCCACCAGAGCCTTTGAGCAGATCAAAACATAGAAGAGCACAGAGCAAACAGTGAACAAAACAGACACCAGCTAAACAATGTTGTAGAAATTAAGAATGCCTGACATTTTCTCAGCCACCTTTTCATTTTTTTAAAGGAAACAGTGTAATAATCATAAATTCAAATGTTTGTTCTGGGCAAAGCCAAGTATTTTTTGTTGAAAAAGTATTTTTGTTTGGGGGTTTTTTCATACCATTTAAAAAAAAAAATATATATCTCTATGTCAGGGAAACCTAAATTTATCTATTTTCCACTCCAGCTGCTCTACCAAAGAAATCTCTTACTGCAGCTTCACCACACAAAGTTACACCAAGACTGTGAAGGAAGCTGTTGCTACAGCACATTTATTCTTTGCAAGCACGTTACCCTAGGACACTGTGAGCTGCACATAAGTGGTCAAGCTTACAGAAGGACTTTCAGAAAACATGCCAGACAAGTATTATCAATTCTTTGCCAGCAGGGAGATATGAGTCATGACATCACAACGGATGAAAGAAGAGTAAAGAAAAGAAAATAAGTACACTTTTACATGTTCTGAACCTCAAGAAAACAAAAGTCGAGATATTTCAGGGTTACCCCAAAAGCATCACACAATATCTTCAAAACAAGTCATAGTTAAGCCATATATTTCACTATGCAGTTCATGGACAAATCTTTTAAAGCTGCAGTGATAAAAATAACCTTGAAAGATGTATTATTCTATTGAAATGGCAAGAAAAAATCTGCTCCTGGAAGAAATAACACAAAATATTGTAGCTGACATCTGAATTTTCAAAAGCAGATCATATAATAATCAAATCCAATTTTATAACAATTCATGAAATCCAAGTTATGTGCCAGATCCTGCACCTGTAGAAATGAAAAGCAGGCTCCCATTACCATGTCCTATCCAAACCATGGACCAGAAAGTCTGATTTTATTCCTCAGAAAAAGCAGTCTCTATTTTTTGTAGAAATGTGCCAACATACTTTTGTGTTCTGCTAGAAAAATAAATTTTCTGTGAGATACCTAAACAGTTCTTTTTAAAACAACATATATCATTATCTTCCCTCCTTCTTACCCATGCTGTTTCTGGCCTTCGTAGATGTGCGCTTCAAAATTTCACGTACCTGTGGAAAAGAACAGTGATATAAGACACAAATCTTCTTCTAGCATTATTTTCATCATGGAGCTAACAAGAGAACAAAACTTTAAAGTAAGAGGCTCCTGTAGAGTTCATTTGCACATACATTTAAATCATATGTTTCATTCTTATATAAATGCATGACTTGAGGCCACTAGTTTACATTTAATAATTCTATGGCAAGTCTTACTAGTGGATTATCTGCCCTAACATTCGTACGCTAAGTCCTGCTGTGTCACATCCTTATAAAACTACATGAAGTATAAGGACTTCAGGTAGAATGACAATTTTACACTACAGAAAATCACAACAAAATCTGACTGTGTAAAAAACATTTAGCTTTCACATTTGAACTATAACATCAAGATGCCCATAAAGTGATCAGTATGTATGCTATATCTATGAAACCCAAGCATGTATGGACAAACATAACATATAAGGGAAGAGTTGGCATTGCATATGTAAAGAGAAATCTTGCCTCACCAACCTGCTGGAGACCTAGCAGGATCTCAGGAACAGTATATGAGGTTTCTCACCAAAGACTGCTGGAGCTAGGAAGTTACTACATGATTGTAGAGGAGGTCCTTTTATGGAATAAAATCTAGTTAAATATTAGGAAGTAGGGCTTAATAACAACTTTGAACAATGGAGAGGAGTCAGTTGCAGTGTTGCCCAACATAGTATCCCCTACTCCTGGACCACTGGGCAGTTCTAGAAGGGTATTTCTTACATCCTTATGACTGCTTAGTGTGTTGCAGGAACAAAGAAATGCATAAACTGATGAAATTAGCAAAGTAGTCACCAACACTCACTATTAAAGCAAATCCCATTCAGCACAAAAAGTCAACGATATGTTACTTTTGTTTACTCACTATTCGGCTGCGGGTAGCATTGTCAAAAAAGGTGTCTTTGTCTTTAATGTTATACCTAAAACGTTTAGAGAAAAAAAAAAAAGTCAGTTATGTTTTCAGACGTGGTAGTAATTAGTAAGATAACATATAAGACTCTGATTTAGAATTCATTTAGAAACCACAGCAAGTAAGAAAAACAGATGTTTAAAGGAAATACGGATGAAATAGTACAGCATAACAGACTGTTCTATTTAAGATCTAGTTATTCAGAGTTCTACCTGGATTGCAATGATGGTGGGCATAAAAATGCAAAAATATTAACTAACATAAAATGCCTTTCAGGTAAGGAGAGCTTGTCTATTGTTTATACAAGATGACCTTTTAATCTTTTCCTTATAACACACCCTCAACACTAGAACATTCTGAGGTTATTAGGTTTCAACTAGCCTAATGCAGATGTTCATTACTCTTTTCCAGGCGACTAACCAGCCAACATTTCACTTGCTTTCAAATAACCATTCCACTAGAATTATGCATTCCTTTAAACCTTAAAATCATCATATGTGAAATTAGCCTTCCCAGTTTATTCCTCTCAATTTTACTTGTATTCAGTATTAATTAAAATTGTCAGAGAGGACAATAAATGGTATGGTGGGTCATTATATTTATTACCAAATTTTATTTACCAGACATAAATACAAGGAGACACCCATGAGGAAAAAAGGAGTGTTTAATGTCAAACTGGGCCCAGAAGTATTATGCTGAGTGAAAGGGCAGGTGTCAAGAATTCCTCATCTGCATATTATTAGCCAAGTTTTAATTACTATAATAAATCTATCAAGAGGAATAATATTCTTGGATTTCTACTAGCTCTTTCTTTTTTAAAACAGGCAGTAATATCCTTAACCAAATGATCAGGAATTTGGTGCTAGGATTTTACAGTTCAAGGTAAAAACATAGATATTTTATTTGTTGCACTGCTTCCAGTGCCTTATCCATCAGAAGGAAGCAGAACACTGGCAGAAAGTCTCTGCAACTTAGATTTCTGTTAATCCACTGCAACTGAACTCAGTGCCAATGCATGTTCATTTACTTTAGATCTATTTATTTGGCCTTCAATAAATTTAGTTTTATGCAGACATATGCTTTTATCACTTGAAAATATTATCGAGGAATAATCTGACAACTTATTTCCTCAGGGTTTCCAGAAGTACTCAGTGACTTTCTGAATTTTGAATGTTATACTGGTAGAAAAAATGACAACACTAAAATGATAAGTTATCGCTTTCTTCATTGCTCATCATAATTTAAAGTACTCACAAGTATATTTTCTCTCTAGAAAATGGGTAAGACAGGTTTTTCATGTTGGTATTTTCTTGTTGTGGCACCTGGGGTTGCAGAGGTTCAGTCAATTTGTGCCATATTTCATTTAACGTTTTGAGTATTCCCCCTTCTTCTGTTATTTCATACATCTGAGTAAATAAAATATCGTAGATTAACATCTCACCTCCAAAAATCCACTAAAATGGAAAAAAAAGACAGAATTTGCTATACACACATGTTTAAATCTGTAATTAAAATAAGCACCTTCTCTGAAGATATATTCCCATATAACAGCAAGCACTTGAATCCATAAGGGTTTCAGTTCCAAAAAGTTCTTGTCCTTCACAAGCTACTTTCAGAAGAAAACTCAGTGCAGAATTGTTAATACAAGAAACAACCTTACTAACTAAACTAGGAGCTACTGGCAGATGACAGAAAGGCGGAGTAATTATTTTGACTTTGTAACTGGGAGTAGAGGGAGCAGACAAAGCAGGGAGGACCTTTACCTGCTGCCAATTATACTGCCCCGGCAGAATAAATTATTCCCGGGTAATAACTGCTAGTATGGTCTGACAGCACATGTACACATGCCATTAGAAGCGAGGATGCCAGGCTCATGGCTATGTGGCAGTTTTGAGTGCAAGGACGTAGCTTTTGCTGATTCAGACTGATGTGAAGTGCGAGGGAGCTTCCTAGAGATATGAAGGTATTCTTTCCTGAAACACAGGCAACCTTACCAAACATGAGTTTATGTCCTCCTCACAGGACATTCCTTCCGGCTCTTTCACCAGCTTTGTTACCCTCTTTTAGATGCATTCAAGGACCTTCACATCATTCTTAAATTGTGGAGCCCAGAACCGCACACACTACTCAAGCTGAGGTTGCACCAATGCTAAATACAGTGGGATAATCCCCTCTTTTGACCGGCTGGTCATGCTGTGTTTGATGCACCCCAGGACACGGTTTGCCCTCCGGCCTGCCAGGGCACACTGCTGACTCCTATTGTGCCTGCGGTTGACCAGCACCCCCAGATCCCTTTCTGCAGGGCTGCTCTCCAGCCACCCCTCTCCCAATTTATACTTGTGACCAGCGTTACTCCATCCTAACATTTGTTCTTGTTGAATTTCATGCTATTATTGCCCAGTGCTCCAACCTATCTAAATACCTCTGCAAGGCCTCTTGTCCTGTAAGAGAGTCAACAGCACCTCCCAGTCTAGTATCATCAGCAAACTTGCTAATTGTGAATTCAACCCATGCATCCAGATCATTGATAAATATTTTGAACAGAACTGGCCATAGAATTGAGCCCTGAGGAAGACCATTGGTGACTGGTCGCCAGCCAGATGTAGGCTCCTTCACTACAACTCTTTGAGCCCTGCCGTTCAACCAGTTCTTCACCCAGCACACCATGTACCTGCTCATCTCACAGTTGGACAACTTGTCCAGAAGGATACTTTGAGGGACACTGTCATTAGTTTTATTAAAATCCAGGAAAACTTACATCCACCACCTTCCCATCACTCACTAGGCAGGTTACCTTATCGTAGAAGGATATAAAACTAGTTAGAGAGGACTTTCCCCTCGTGAAACCATGTTGGCTGTGCCTAATGATTGCATTGCCCTTTACATGCTTTCAGGTAGCACTCGGTATGATCTTCTCCATAATTTTTGCAGGAACTGAGGTTAGACTAACAGGTCTGTGGTTTCCTGGATCTTCGCTCTCACCCTTTTTGTAAATTGCAATAATGCTGGCTAGCTTCCAGTCAGCAGGGACCCCCCCAGACTCCCAAAACCTTTGGTAGATGCTGTAACATCTGCTAACTCCTTCAGTACTCTGGGATGAATCCCATCAGGCCCCATGGACTTATGAACATTCAGCTGATACAGCTGGTCCCTCAAAAATTCAGTGTCCACAAACAGAAAGTCACTCTTCCCGCAGTTGTGGTCCTCCGACTCAGAGGACCAGGCAGCCCAAGGTCTATCATTAATATTAAAGAATGAGGCAAAAAAAAGCATTGAAGGCCTCCACTTTTTCTTCATCCCTGTTTGTCAGGTGACCATCTTCAGAAAGTATTGGTCCAATATTTTCCTTAGGCCTCCCCTTGTTATTAACATACTTTTAAAAGGTTTTTTGTTGTCTGACACAAGGCTGACCAGTTTCAACTCCAGCTGAGCTTTGACCTTTCGTGTTTTCTTCCTGAACAGGAAAACCACAGCTCTGTAATCTTCCTGCAAAGCCTGACCCTGCTTCCAGAGATGGTACAATTTCTTTTTCTTCTTGAGCTCCATGAGGAGTTCCCTGTTCAACCAACTGGTCTTCTGCACCACTTCCTTGACTTACGACACGCTGGAATTGCCTGCTCCTGTGCTTTTAAAAGGTGATTCTTAAAAACTGACCAGCACTCATGGATTCCTAAGCCCTCAAAAGCAGATTACCAGGGGGCACTGCTAACTAGCTCCCTGAGTAGCTTAAAGTTTGCTCTCTTGAAATCTAGAGTAACAACTCTGCTGACCTTTTTTCTCATTACACTGAAAATTTTAAACTCAACCATTTTGTGATCACTGTGGCCAAGACAGCCACCTACCATCACATCTCCCCTGAGTCCTTCTCTGTTCACAAATAGGAAGTCCAGGAGGGCATCTTTCCTAGTTCGCTCACTGAATACTTGTGAGAAGATATTATCTTCAACACACTTCAGGACTTTCTCGGACTTGCTTGTCACAGCAGTATGGTATTCACAGTTAATATCTGGGAAGCTGAAATCTCCCATAAGGACAAGGGCTACCGATCCAGAAATTCCTCCTAATTGCCTATAGAATAATTCATCAGTGCTATCAACCTGGCTGGGCAATCAATAGTAGATACCCACAATGACATCTGAGTTGTTTTCCATCCCTCTAATCCTCACCCAGAGGCTCTCAACCATATCATCCCTAACTGCAAGGGCTGTACAGTCAAACTTCTCCCTTAGAGACAGTACAACTCCTCCACCTTGCCTGCCCTGCCTATCCCTCCTAAGCAGCCTATAGCCCTCCATCCCAGCACTCCAGTTGTGGGACTCATTCCACCAAGTCTCGCTAAATACCAGAGACATCACAGCTCTGGGAACAGACCAACGCTTCCAACTGGTATTGTTTGTTTCTCACACTCATATTTGAGTGTGGCCCATTCTCACTCATCAAAAATAACTGTATTGTCATATTCAGAAATATATACATAGTTAAAATTGCTCAAAAAGTACCTTTTCCCAGCATGTCATTTGTCCTGAAAAATTATTTAAGACTGGATAAATACTTTCCACTGAAAATGCTTTGGTTATGGTTTCATTGGATGTTTGAATAACTACAAATAGCATCACAGAAAATACCTAACATGCCTTGAAAACAACCTTTTGTCTCTCTGAACAAAACCAGAATTTTCTTTTTAGTGGTTACTTGTTGAATTTTTCAGTTTGTATTGCCAAATCCTGAAAATACAAGATTTCAGTTTTTCAAAGTGGATTTTTGTTTTCTTCACAGGAAATTCCTCTTCCAACTGTCTTTAATTACAAAAAATTTAAGACATGAAGATAGTTTTTCTGTCATACTTGCTTTCTGGTAGTGCACTGGTAGTGCTTCATTTCTGTTGTTGAGATAATAGAAAAATAATGTTGTCAACAGGAGTTGTCAGCAATCTTCTCCTTAAAGATGTCATATCACTTTTAAGTTATACAAAACAACTTATTACCCTAGGGGCCTAGGGGGGATTTGCAGGAAAATTGAGCTCTGGTTTCCTTGTTGGTAGACATATTTCATTTCGTCATCTTCTACACACCAAAACGAGTTACAGGTACAAACCTGAACACTGTTTTCGTAACTGCCTAATCAATGACTGCATGACCATTTGCTCTTTAAATACTTGTCATACTATTCAATAAATGTTGGTTATACGTCAATCTCATTCAGCATGAAGTGTGCACAGACCTGATTGGTTCATTGAAATCTGTTGCTTTAAAGAAAAGGGTGCTATAAATAATGTATAATATATAGTGGTTAAATGAAGTAATTTGTCAATATTTTTAGATGTCTTTACCCCAGATGATTCTGTTTCTTTAGGGCTTTATGATTTACTGTGCATTTTTTCTCCCATTTGGAGGAGAGAAGAGGATACGGAACTGTTTGTGAGTGACTGGAGTAGCCACTGGAGACTATCAGCTCCTGGAGACCTTAACTCAGAACAATACGATGGCAACATCCCTCAGTTCCAATAGTGTAAAATTTGCTTCGGTGTATCTGCAAAAAGCTAGGGGGGGAAATTCCCATGAGGGAAGAAGGAGGGAGAAATGAGCAGGCACTAAAAATGCACAAAAGGAACGTATCTGGGAAGGGATCAAAGAGAGGAGTTGAATGTGTAGGTCCATTTCTAGAAAGGGCCCACACATCCATCAATATGCCAGAAAGGGCAGAGGTACTGTCCAAAACCTACTCATTTTCCAAGACTGATTACAAGTAACTGGACTTTTTTTTTTCCTGGGATGCAAACACAATACAGTAAGACTATACAAGATTGGCTTGGCCAAGCCCTTGACAGTGACAGATTGTAACATCATGAGATATGAACAACACTGAAGCTTTTTCTGGGTGGAAATGATCAATATAAAAAAACCCAAAAAACAAAACCAGCAACAACAACGCTGCAGAAGAAAATAAAATCGGTCTCTCATTTAATTCTAGTGACTATGCAATGAAATAAGTGTTCAGTAGTGCAATTGGAGAGTATCACTAACTGAAAGCACAAGACAGTTCCACTAACTTCAGTGGAGTTGTTAGCCAGCGTACTAAATCACTGCAGGACCACACATTTTGGGATCTCTTCCTCAGAATTTACAATGTTTGCCAGCAACTCTGCTGAAAGGTCTAGATATCCTCAGCTATTATGACTGTGAAGAAAACAGTGAGCCAAAGTTTTAATGACAATGGGCAAGTCTGAATGCACTAAGTCATTGATACCACCAAAACAGACTCTCTTGGCATCCCCAGACTTTAGAGAAATCTTAAGGCACTGAGCAGCTATCATACTATCTCCCATACTGCACCTCACCTTTGAGGAAAGTTCCTTGACAAAAATCCAAATAGCTACTGCCTCCTCAGCTTTCAAAGCCCTCCTCAAAACTCACCTCTGTCATCACTCTTCTGAACACAGTCTGTCAGCCAGCTGCCTCTGTGGCATTTGAAATCCCCGTTGAAAATCCCATCTTAAATCTGACTCTGAATACTAAATCATCTCAAAATAATTAGTAATGTGAAAGAATAAGCCTGGCAGTTCATTTGCTCTGATTTTGAAATAAAGTAACTCTAGGGGCTTTTATACATTTAACTACCATTGTGATCCACCCTTCTCCACTCATACAACTGGTTGATAGAAGATGGAAGATACTTGCCTTTTTAGTGGGCATTTTTATTTTAAGGAGTTCCGCTTCTCGACTAAGTACTTGCCAAGGTGCATGTATACGGACAAAACTCAATCCCTGGCTCTTATTCTGAAACATAAAATAGTGAAAACAATGCATTTCAATATTATTGAACAGAAAAGAGTAGTAAGGTTTCAAGATGTCAACTCCAACTAAATCATGCAACAGTAGGCAATCACAGTGAATAACCAACTTCTGTGACAACTGGGCTTACAAGTCACCTTTTCTTTAAAAGCTGAATCTTCTAATGCTCTAAAATACATTAATCTACTTCCCACAGTGTAGCTGTGTGTGCACCAAGAAGACAGAAGTCTACAGTTCCAGATTTTGGAACCATGTGAACCAGAAACCCCCAAGCTACAGCTTCCGTACTCAGGTATTTTGTAAGTCAACTGACCTCATTAGTAGGTTTTTGTGCCCATCTGAACCAAGAAAGAAAAGCACATTTCTTCTGCTGTGGGTGGGCTTTGCTTCAGGTTCCCATTTCAGTTTTGCCCAACTGTTTCCTGGACACTTCATCAGACTAGTAGATCCTTACAGGGGATCAGGCCCAACATTTACTGCCCTAAATGTCTGCAGTTGGGCTAGCAACCCTAAACTAAACATTCAAATTTAACTGCTGAACAGAGACATGAGCCTAATGTTTATATAAATAACTGGTTGTGCTGTGCAGAGGCAGAAGACCACATAAGAGGACCTCTGCGCAGCCAGGTTGCTGCGATCTGGGCTGTTGAGAGGGTGCTGTCCTGGTAGGACATCTGAGCCACGCAAAGGCACTCTGAGATCAGAAAGCAGCACCCCTGGCAAAAGCACGAAAGTGATGTTGATACAGAATTTTCCTCAATGCACACAAATAAATTATATCTGTAAATTATACAGATGAATGCATACTGCAGAAATGAAGGGAGTAAAAGTTGGGAGGGAGGTTAGAAAGAGGATATAAGGACATATTTTGGGAAGGACATGGAAGTGGACAGGGGGAGACTTTAAAGGCTGGATTAATGTTAAGATTAATGATCTTTGTGTAGCTGTGTACATGCTGGGGCTTTGGTGCTAGGGCATACTGTCACTTTGCATTTTCCCACCCGTATGTGTGTAAGGATTAGGACAGTCCCCTCCCTTACGGGGAGCATGAACCTCTCTTTGCACTCCCTTATATATCCTGAAATTTAGAAGTGAGAAAAGAAAACTGAAGCAGGGTGTTCAAACGTAACGAGAAACATAGCTGGGTTATGTGTTGGGCTTAAATGCAAAACTCAGGTGCTCCACCTGTGAGTAGCAGCCTGTTATATGTACATATGTACATGTTATATGTATATATGTACAAAGAGTTGTGTGTGTCTGGAGAAAGAATGTTAACGGATATAAGCTTAATGTCACTGCAATCAACAAGCAGCATAACTCTACAAAGCTGGGAGCATAGGCCATATCCACAGAAACTTAGCATCTTCTGATGGAAAGTGACTCCAAGAAAGTTCGCTTTCTCAAAAGCTTTGAGTTAAGAAAAGTTTTAAACAGAAATATGAGTCACAGTCTAAACATATGTTTAAATCTAAAAGACTGTTGTAGCACATTTACCTCAGAAAAGCCTCTCCTCTCAGCCACAGTGATTTTTTTTGTTTTGCATACAATTTCTATCAATATCCAAATAAAGTTGTATCACATCACATTGCCATTACTGTTTTACTACCAGTATTTAATCTTTTCAAACTGTATAAATGCTTACAACTTCATGTAAACACCAAACAAGCGTGTTTCATAATGCTCCCTGCTTTCGAAAAAAAGGGTGGAAATCCTACTATTCTTATTGCAATCATTTTGCTCTTACTTCCCTTATAGCTGCAACATGAACTACAAATCACTTTCAGCTAACATTTCTTCAGTGGACCGACGTTATTTGAAAGAGCAGAATGAGCTGCAGAATGTCTCTTTCATCAGTCCACTGGGGAAGTCAGCTTTAAGAGAAGGAAGTAAAAATTTACTGGGCATGAGCAGATGTTCTGGTAATCATTTGCTGAAAATATATTAATAACAGATGAGAGTTTAAATTTCAGTGCGTGAAGATCAGGAGGCTTCTTTTCAGCTTTTGGCTAAAATCAAGCGTGTGTCCTCTGTCTGGGGGACTATATTCCACATTGGCAAGAGGAGGGACAGTTTGGTCTAATTGGTTGTTTCCAGCTCAGGCTCATATGACTACACAGATTGCAAATAAAATCAGTCAGATAATTTGAGAGCAAAGAGCAGATGAAGAATAGACTTTTGTATATTTGAACAAAAATATGTTGGAAAGCTGTGCTGTTCACGAAGTGGTATCAGATGCTGAGAAATCAGAGCCTTAAAAATCTTTGAAAGCCTTAAAAATCACCCCTCAATAGGAAATTGAGATCAGTTTAAATAAAGACTAATGCAAAGTATATAAAGTAGGGAAAACAGAACCAGGTGATTCCTATGGTAAACAAAAAGTGCAGAACAATAGGCTGCTGAATATTTAGCTTGGAAGTAATAGAACCATGTTTCCCACATCTTCCTATATTTTCCTAACATTAAAATTAATCAAAGAAATTTAAAATAAATTTTAAATCATCAATCTCATATCATATCTCAAGGGATAAACCATCTACTTAGTTTTCTACTGAGCCACCAAAACAAAAGCCTATACTAGCTACTCCTCAGGTAAGGCTCCTTTCCCCACTTTTCAAGCCTACAACTGCAGTAGTTCCAGTTGTCTGTTTGCATGCCTTTTTTGTCATTATCGTTATGATGACTGGTGAAGATCCATTCAACTAACTTATTCCCAGAGTGCTTATTGTATTGCAAACATTAGCAACAGTTAGAACTTGTTTTTCTCATTGCCAGAGTGGATTTATAACTGTCTACTGGAGGCATCCACTAAATGGTGTCATTTGGTTAATCACCTGAAATGATCAAGGTACCTGCGTTCATGAATACAATTTAATAGTTGCTCTAATGAAATGCTGTTAGTCTTCTATTCTGGATACTCACAATCACCATTGCTTATTCATTGTACTCCTTATGTGTGACTAAAGCTAACGTGTTGTGCTGGCTAATGTTATTTTTGTTTGACCATTCACCTGTTATTTAATACAGCCATCCTTAATCAAGCCCTTTTTCACTTACAGCTGATGTCCCACAGGACTTTATTCTTGGCCCTGCATTATTCTATGTCTATATCATTGCACTCCCTGATTATATTACTCAAATGACTAAGTATTGCTATGCAGATGACAAACAGATTTGTTGCTCTCATGACCCTTTTTTCGTCAAATCTATATTCCATATTATAGAGTTCTTCCAATAAGTTCCAAGAATGGAAGTTTTTTAATAAGTTGGTTCTGAATTATTCAAGATACATTTCTATCTTGGCTTCTTTTCTGTTTTGTAAAGTTTAATTGCGCCTTCCCATTTCAATAGGAAAACTCAGCATTAAAGTCAAATGGAAGAAAATCTGGAAGGTCTGGTTTGCTTTTCAATCAGCACATGAAGAAAAATATGTCAGATATTTCTTTCAGTCTATCATGTATTCCTAGCAGTTTAAAGCAGGACTTTGACAGCAGCTTATATTGCATTTTTTTCTGTCTTATAGTAGAAATGTATAGGCTGAATAGAATTCAAATTTCTCCAAGGAGACTTTTTCTATCTTTCATGCCTTAACAGTAAAATACATTAGCACCTGCATCAACTGCAAGTCTGAGATTTCTTGCAAACTTATCATCATCAAGGACATAGCAGAAAAAAACGTATGATAACTATGAAAGCTCTCATATAGATGTATGTAAAGAATGTACTCCTATTGATTAAAATTTTACTAGTGGAAACTCAGAAAGTGATTATTCTTTTTAACTAAAAGCTGAATGTTCTGAAACATGGCTAGACAAGCATAATAGCTAGACTAAGATAGCCCGACTATAGTCTATCATAGCCCAAAAATTTAGATTGGTCATTGAACTCATGTTTCTACAAAAGTCAGATATCAAGTGAGAATTTTGTCATTCTAAAGTTAGTGGCATATCCATATTTCTCACGCATTTTGAAAGTTACAGTTCTCCAACCGTAACACGGAATATTTTTGAATCACTATAACACAATTACTATGCTTTTATTAATCTCTTCCAGTTCACAGTTTCTCAATTCCAGCCCTTGCAGGAACAGGCCACAGACTGAGGAGATGCACCCTGAAGCATCCCCTATTGCAACAGGAGTTTGTGGAGAAGTCCCGGTGCTCCATAAGAGCATGGCGTGTGAAAGGTGGAGTACTGCACGCCCAGCTCAAAGATTTCTTATAGTGCCATTATTTTGTCAGGCCAATTTGACTCCCACCTTACCCCATTCAGACAACCCATTTGTCATGTGTCACCCATGTCACCTCAAGATGAAGTGTTCTCAACAGTTAGTTTAGACACCTCTAATATGAGCTAAAGCATATGATGCTAAAGGCATCATATTTATCAGCCACGGTCAAGACAACAAAAAGGGCAAAACCAATAATTACACTCTAGGAGAGTCTCAGATTTTTTTGTGGTTAGCATACCGCTCCTAGCAACTCTGCAAATACAAAATTCATTGCTGAATGCTACATTTCAGTAAGTCTTTCTCATTATTTCCTCATCATGAAATCACTCATCACTCATCCTATATTAAAGGAATATAGTTATATATAACATATATATTAAAGGAAATAAGTTATTTTAAACTACTTGACCAAAGAAATAGATTTCTGCTGTGTCTTTTAATAGGAAGAAGAGAGAAACACTGAAGGGTAGAAAGAAGCTGAACAGAAGTGATTAACTACTGCCTAAGGGAGTCCAAGGATCTGCTAATCATTCTTATGATTTAAAAAAAAATATACAATAGGAAATGGAAAGGCATAAATTATAAAACCTAAAGCATGTAAACTTCCTTCTTAAAAAGACAAACTAGCTGGGCCTTAAACAGTTTATCCTTCTGTGATTATTAAATAGACAGAAAAATACCAGACACATACAGACAGCAGGTTTCTAATGGCTTCAGTTAATATAATCAGACATCTTTTGCTGAGATTGGTAATATCAGCCTCGCTAGGAAAGCAACAATGAGACAGTTTGTAGAGAGGAAAAAAAAAAGGCAGGTCCTAGTAACTCAGTAAAAGTAATCATCTTCCCGTTTATTCCGTCACCAAATGGATCAGTCATATCTGCAAATGCTATTGTTCAAAATTAACGTCTACTCTCCTGATACCAGCCCTGGAAATTGAGGCAAATAACAATGTGATGTGATAGTGCAAATAAAATGCAATTTCTTGTTACTGTCACAGAATTCTGGTCACATACGTTTTACAAAAGCTGAGCCAAATACTGAGCTGTTGGCCCCCTGCACGGGTAGCACGTGATGGAATGACACGGCATTGCCAGATTCAGACAGCGACTGTGAGAGTCTCTAAGGTTTGTGCCAAATGTATTGAATCTCTAGCTGTACAAGGATTGGTGTTTTGCTGATCTTAATGTTTTGTATCCAAGATACAAAATCAGTTTATCGCAAAGCATGTGTATCAAAGTATATGTCAGTTATATCGTAAAAAGGAAGGGCAGGGCACTAGTCTGGGTGACACGTCAAGACCCAGAATGTCTTGACATGGAGATGTCAGTCCAGAGCAATTCCTTAGTCGTGTTATCTATATAATTGTAGGCAAGTAATTGAATTCTTTCTGTCACTGATTAAATAAAGATGATGGAACTCCTCTCAATCAAAACACATTTGTGAAGATAAATACGTTACAGATTCAGAGACGCTCAAATAATACAGTAAACAAGTAAGAGTGTACGGCTACAGACAGTAGCCATACTACGCATCTCCTAATTTTCTCATTTTCCTTCCAAAACCGGAGTCCTTTTACCAAACTTCCCCTTTTCTATTTTTATTGTTTCTCTGGGGTACAGGTTTACCTTAATGTATGGCTGTATAGCGCCTAGCATAACGAGATCCTCATCAATGACTGCAGATTCTCTTGCAACAGTATTACAAATAATTAGCAGCAATCCCCGACAGCTCCAAGAAGCTGTCCCACTCCTGACAGACGACCAGTCACACATAGCGCAGGTGTAAAGATGCAAAGCACAGGCTTGTTCACTGATGGCAAAGGTAAACTCCATCTTGTTCACCGAGTTAGGTTTAGTTTTACCTGCTCAGCAATATACGAAGCAGACATGCTCAAATCCAAATTTCAGACCTTAAGCAAAGCTGCCATAATTTACACATTTTGACAGTTGGTCTTTCTCTGTCTTAATTTCTACCAACAGCGGTGGTGTTAATGTCCTGTTTATTTTACTCTCTTACTCCCACCTCTGACCATAAACAGTTAAAGAATATACTAGTGTGTATAAGGAAAGAACAGAACACCTTGGAATGAAAGATCTGGCCAAAACTCTTTAAAAGAAACTATAGAACCATAATTCCTTAGATAGAGCACTGTAGAATGAAACAGTTGACTTTGCACATCCTTTGCAATGTTTTTTCATGGCATTGCTACCTTTCCAACCAAAATCTTCCCACTCATCTATAGACAGAAAGTGTCTCTGAATGGAAGATGATACAGGAAGTCTAAAAACACAGGTGTGCTTCCCCTGAAGAAGATGGAAATATTTAATGGCACACAACAGAATGAAAATGAGCTGTTAGAAACTCAAGCACAAATGTAGAATAGATTGTTAAGCCTGCCAAATACAAAAAAGGTACAGACCTCTGCGTTACTGCAGTACTCAATGCAGAACCTCTGTGGAGGTGAGTAACAAATATGTCAGGATCGTCATTCATTTTTAATCCTTTCTGAACGCACATTTTGGATTTTAAAAATTAGTGCATTTTCCTGGCTATTTTCCAAATATTTATCTATGGCCACTAATTACTACAGCATGAAAGATGTGACATTCAAATGTAAAGCAAAATCTTCCCTATTTGTTTAGAACAACTTTATCAGCAAATTTCTCCTATGTCAGTGACACAACTTTCTTACTACAAAAGCATATCACAATTTCAGTACATCTTCTGAGACTGAAGAATACCAGAAATAATAACAAAAAGCAAAATTGTGAAAAACCCACCCAAATCAGACTTCCTCAAAGAGGAAGGGAGGAGTGTGTCTACTCTACCACCTCCTGTATTTTGGCAGTGTCAATGGAAAAACACGTAATCAGCTGGCCTGTCTACATTCAGTGCCAAATTAGCCAGCAAATAAGCCAATATTCTGCAAAATACATCATATCAAACTTGATTATCAATAATAAAATCAACAAACTTCTTGAGGCCGAAGAGTTAACATTAAAAAGGGCAAAATGTAATTCCTCTTGGGGGAATGAGACACACTGATCTGCACAGAGATGTATACCCTAAACAATTTTCCAGATGAAGCAGCAAGATCGTAGAAGTCAATCTTTAGACCAGATAACAGGCATGTTACCAGTAGGGAGATTAATGAAATCGAGACTGAACCCCTACTCTAGCAGACTCAATCTCAAGGAAAAAAACATTGGCGAGAAAAAAAAAAAAAGAGTGGCTAGGATACTGAACTGAAAACCAAAAGAATGGCACCTTAAAATATTTCGCCATCACTCAATACTTGATCTGGGGTATTAACAAACAAGCATATAAAGGGATGATTCAATTTTGTGTTGAAAGATTTTAAATTTCTATTCATTCTTAGGAAAAATATTTTGGAGGGTTTACTTTTCTTTAATTTAAAAGTGTTAACAGATGGTACAAATGTATTTCCTTACTAAGTATGTTCTCCTAATCATATGCTACAAACCTTTCCAGGATGGTGTCTCCCTTTAAGGTGTCTCATCAAAGATCAGAGCAGTAAAAGGAAGGTTGGCTCTATTTGCAGAGGCTTGACTGGGAGGGGATTAAGAGAAAGATAATCAGTGTTCTGGTTGGCTTGTTTGCTGGTAGGGAATTCAAAACCTCCCTGGACAGCTACAGCCTCAGTTTAAACAGGGAGAGAAGGGGAAGAAGAACTGGCAGTCGCACAGTAACATGATGTGACACATTTTGGATAAGGCAACAGGTCCTGGGGTGGATAAATAATTGGTTACCAGGAAACTGGGTAGGAGGAGATCCTGCACTGCTGAAAAAAAAGTCACCGAAGGGGTTTTGCAGACTCAGCACTGTACAGCATCATCATAAGTGGCCTGGAAAAAGAAATAAGCAGTGACAAGACAAACTGCACTAAGACAAACTGCACTGATGAATTTTTTCAGGGTAGCAAGGATAAGGGCAGACTGTGAAAAATTGTAGAAAAGCTTTATAAGAGTAAGAGCCTGAACAATGGCAAATTACTTTCAATGTAAATAAATATAAAGCAATATCCGTGGGTTAAATCCAGTTTCACGTACAAGATGCTGGGCTCTGAATTGACCTATACCAGTCAGTAATGACATCTTGGGGTTGCAACAGAAAGTTCCTTGAAAATATCAGCTCGGTATTTTGTAAGAAAAGAAGCAAAGCAAACCTTACCTTCCGTTAGGAAAGGAATAGAGACTAAGAAAAAAATATTATTCAGACATAGCAATTCATGCTGTATCCACATCTTTAACTCAACGTGCAGTCCCTGTCGCCTCACCTCCAAAGAGATAAATTAGACCACAAATGGGTTCAGAGGAGGGCAACAGCCACTATAAAAGCCTTGCTATGACAGCTATATAGGAATCACTGAGTAGACCGAGACCCTTTGTTCTGGAAAAGAGCAATCTTAAGGAAGACATTGTAGAAGTCTATAATGCATGATAAGGAGAGGGGGTGTGGATGGACTGCCTACTGTCTCTTTCAGGGCAAGGACTAAAGGGCCTCAGACAAAGCCAGACTAAGCTACTGGGAGCCAGACTCAAAATAAACGAAAGGACACGGATATTAATGCAGTGGGTAGTACCTCTGTCTTGCCAAAAGACTTTGTGGGTGCAAAAACTGTATGATCGTAGAATCACAGAATAGCAGACTTCGGAAGAGAGATCCACGGAAGGTTACTAGATAGACAAACTACATCAAGTGGGGGAAATTATGTGAACTAAAAGTAGCTGTCATCAGGAGATCATTAGAGTAAAAGTGCCATGGGGGTCACTTCCATGCTAGTTAAAAAAGGGGCTGGTTAACAGCTCTCTGTTCAGTGGTGGCACGGAACCTGACAGATGAAGGTGTCTTAGTAGGTGCTCACACCATGCCTGGGTTCTCTTCCATATCGCACTCTGCAACACCTCCAGTCTAGAGAGTAATGGGGACTCAAGAGCTGTCATAAGTTCATCATCTCACCACTGAGCAGTTCCTCTATCTTCAGGTTATGCTATAATCTGGTGATTAGTTGACAATAAATAATACAGATCATGATACAATTGCTTTCCTTCTGATGTTTTAATGAGACTATCAGGCTAGGCTGTCAGATGATGTAATTTGGCACAGCTATAGCAAGTCAACAGAGCTATTTAGATGGACATCATTAAAGGTTATGACCTGAAAATTGAGCACACTCGAGCCTGGACTCATGCAGATTTACCAGCAAGGGGAAAAGATCAAAGTTAATTTGGAATCTGCAAGCACTGACTGATGGAAGAACAAATCCAGACAAAACTTAACACAAGGAAAATAATTTAAATTTATTTTATTGTTGAGACTTAAGGGCCAGAAATACTTTCATCTTCACCAATTAACCAAAGGAAAGCTAATGATGCTGTTTTCTAATGTGCCCCAATGCTCTGGTTACTTGAGAAAAAAAACAGTTTTCTTCTTGCATAGTACAAGGGAAATTGTTCTGTTCTCGACAGCTGTCAACAGGAATAAGCAGAAGCGAGACCAAAGTACAGCATACTCCATGCCTGCATCGGAAAGTCATTTCTCTTCTGAACCAAAAGACCTCAGACCAGGTGAGTCAAGATACCTCGATGCTCAAAAACTGGTTTGAAGGCTACAAGGACTAGTGAGCTATTGTCTATTAGGTGGGATTTAACTTTAGATGGGGAAAGTGGGTGCTGGAAAAAGTCACTACCAGTATATCTCCCTTTCCTACATTTTGGCACTAAAAAAATCACAACACTGAGTATAAAAAACTAACCTTTCCTATCTTGACAATGTTACAATTTAAACTTCTTCAAAGCATGCGTTCTTTAAGGGAGTACATCCCATCTCCAGACCATAGTATTTGACTGCGGTTAGTTTCAATGATGAAACTATTTTGATTATTGTTAGGTTGTATTTACAATCCTGGTGCTATTTGTTTTAAGTCGTCCAGCCAGGTGTGGGGAAGAGCAAAGACAGATTGCAGAAGAGCACAATGGCATTTATTGTGCTTCTTCAGAAAAGAAGACAACTAAATTCAGGTAGGAATGTCTCTTTTTCTTCTGCTAAACACACATAATGCAAGGAACCAGACTGCATTTCCAATTGCCCAGCATCAGCATTGACTCTGGGACTAGTTCCTTGTATCCAAGGACTTCCTAGAGAAGCAGTTCCCAGCTAGTGAGGCAGAAGCATGCTTCAGATGAAGTGTGGAGGCCAAGCTGATAAGCTCTGCTGGATGCTTAGATGGTGCTTAGGCTCTGCAGATGGTTAGAAAGCAGCAACAGCAGCAGCCCTGCAATCTGAGCAAATCATCAAGCAAAGAAAAATAATTGCTTGAAAGATTGCAGCTGAGCCTAACATGAGAAGTTTGGCAAACAGGCTGGGAATCACTGTCCAAGAAATACCTCGTTCATCAATGGAAAGTGAAGTATTATGCTATTTCTGGAGCTCTAAGAGACCCAGCTCTCTCAGCTCATGTGGTATCTAGGCTGGAAAAAATATCTTCCCGCAGGGGCATCATGATCACTACTGAAATCAAGCAGTAAATGGACAATATTAGATTTTCAGAAATGTTAATCAGCCAGCACTTTCTAGTGATCTCTGTAGAACGTGCTGAATTATCAACAGTTTTGAAAATCAGCCCTCAATACACCACATCAGGTATCTCTCCCATCTATACTGCTAGTCTCAGCTCCCCAAAAATTATGGTCCAAAGGACAATCACTCAATAGATATCAGTAGAACACCTATTACAACACATACTGCATTCATCCATCCTACCAGTACTGCTTTGTACATGCCATAACCTGTGTTGGCCAGATTTAGCTCTCGTCTCCAACACCATAAATTTGGAGTCACTCTGTGGAAAAAAAGAAAAAGGCAGCCAGTCGGGATTTACAAGTGCCAGTTTGCTCCTTTGTAAACACAAAAATTAAAGAGGGATTAGCCATCAGCTATATTGCTTATTTGACCAGCCATCTGTCACGTTAAAAAAAAAAAAAAAAATCAGTTGCCAAATCATTGTAACTGAAATACGAGTTTCAATTTCTATTACAATACTAAGAATAAACTGTCAGGAAATGTTACTATAACAAAGTTTGGTAAAGCTTGACACATTATAAAGTTGTAGGTTTTCCAATACATTTCACAACAGCATTCTACAAAAACATGTTTTAGTAAGATTTTATTTTGGGGTTGACTTTGAAATATGAAGATTTATGTAGAAAGCTGAACAAATCACTTCTAGAGACGTAAGGGTCAGGTGGGCCATGAACTTCCAACTATGAAAAAGATACTTAGCAGATAGAATGTAGAATATGAATATTAAACTGATACAATGCTGAAGTTTTTTGTGGCTTGAGGGAAATGAATTAGCAAAGCAAAAATGCAAGATTTGTTATTCCAAACCTGGTGGTATCACACAAACTGAGATTTACAGGAAATTGCTACCAGATTTTTTGTAATAAATATGGTGCTATACACTGATAGCAGTAAGTACCTTCATCCACATCTTAAAATCTATTTTATGCCTCATTAGACGTACTCTTCATTTTGTCATTTTCATAAATCTTTTTGCCTGTTTTACATCAGCACACCCAAAGTCACATAGTACATCTGCCTAGACAGCCTTTTTAAAACATATGTATATATTGCATCACATTGAACATTTTTGTACCTTTGCTTCGGCATGTTTCTGCCGTATTTTTTCCTATACTTCTGCCATACTGAATAGTATTAGCAAGTGCTATTATTTTCTAATAAACATTAGATTTTCAGAAAAGGGAGGCTACGTAACAAAGCCACATACACACTATGCTAGGCTCTGACTGAATAATGGAAAGATATGTTCAGTGACAGAATACCCAAGTCTTGCATAGCAAAAGCCAGCTACTCTCAGGAGAATTCTGCAAGGTCTGCCTGTTGCTCAGAGGCTAATGATGCTCAAGCCAAATATTTCCTGTAGGTTACGCTCTGCAATCCTGAGACACATCCTGTAATGCATTTACTCTCCAATGTATTTCCTTCTATACATCATGATAGCTACTCATGAGTGCTAAGTCAAAGCTTTCTGAAATCAATGGGGAAAAAAATCTCTTTCTACTAGTGTTATTAAGGGCTGCAGAACCTAGCCATCATTTTTAAAGCCCTGATAGAGTCACACACTTAAGCTTGCACCTTAACTTTAAGAGCACTCACAAACCGAACATACAGGAAGTCATTCCTGCAGCAAAAACTCATCTTATGCTAAGTATTGAGTGCCTCAGTAGGGTGTGCTCCTAAGGACGTCAGTAACTGCTTGCTTGAGAAAGAACCTCAGGACACACTCTCATAACAGAAACTGCTACAGCATTCAGTGTCCTCACACGTCTGGCATCACTGGGTAGGTGTTAACATGCATGAACAGTTCAGAGGTGATCACACATCAAGTGATATCATTAACTCTAAGTTTATCAGAAAGGATATATCAGGGTGGAGATCAAAAGAAAAAAGTGGGGGTTTTTTGTTTTGCCTTCTTTTTTTAGTTGTTTTGGCAGTCTTCAGTAAACATATCTGTCTCAAGCAAAACTCCGGTCCCTTTGCAGGGGGCATTACTGAATCTATCTGTTTCATACTGATCACAAAATGTTTTTTCTTCTTGGCATGCAGTAGGGAGAGTATTCTGAGATGAGAGACTCAGAGTTATTCTGCAAAACTGGGAGCAAGAAAAACAAACAAGCAAAAAAAAATTAGCAGATTTAAGCAGTAATTGGCCAACAATAAGGAATGAGCAGATGAAGGCATGGCAATAAATCAACTGCATATTTTGGCTTACTAAAGAAACAGTACAGAAAATTGTGTCTTTGCCTTCCATTACTACATATCCTTACTGGCATTTATATTACACAAATATTCTTTTTGTGGTCAAGAATAATTGAAATGCATTGTAATATCTTTAACCATCTAGTTCTTTGGTCAGATCGAGATCTCATTTAGACAAGTTTGAGAGGATAGCACAGATTACTGATTCTTTGTACTCCCACTGCAATTTATCTTGGCTGCTCTGTTCTATTTCCTTACACTCAAATGATAATCTTGATAATACAGGATCCATCTTTTTCTTCTGTGTTTATTCAGAACACACTGGATTCTCATTCGTCATATGCCCCAATGGTAGTATAAATAGCAGTAACCACACAGATCCAGATCTGGTTATATAACTTTTGCACATGATGTTAAAACATTAAAAAATATAACTTGAAGTTTAGCATGCATTATTAAAAATATTGAGTGGGGTTTTTGCCAAAAAATTCACACATCAATCACAGATAACTGAACAGATGTTTTGACTGAAACAGGCTTTAAATGGAACATTCACACATACACAAAATGACCTCTTAATACTGGTAGAATATTATGATTTTAGAGCTTTCTTAAATTTCATTTCAACAAGGACCGTTAACTAAATATTTGCAACATGTGTTAGCTCTTTTCAAATATTTATAGAGATGGTTTACAAAAAAAAATACAACTAATTGCCATGCTTCCTTTTGACCAAAAGCACAAACACGCATACACAAGTTTATATAACTCTGAAAGTATAAGAAGTGCCTTAATTCCCCTTAAGTCCTCATGCTGGTATAGATATATATATACACATGCACAGTATACGTACACACAGAGTTATATATATACCCAAATTAGAAACCCCTGCTTCAACTTTGACCCTCCAGGGACACTGCCTTGGCGTTCAAACCTTCTGCCCCTGCCCCTACCAAAGGAAAAAGCAGCATTTGGGCTTCCCCCAGAGCAGCGTGCCAATACGGAGAGCAGCACCGAGCGCCACTCCTGAGCAGGAGCATCGCACTTTCTTATTCTCTAAGCCATCCTCTACTGGTCCCCTCTCTGTGATCCGCCTGAGGAGCTCATCTAGCCGGCCCACAACTCACACAGGCAACTGGAAGGTTGCATTTCACGTTAATTCAGGCTGGTGTGAGTTACAGAGGTTGTGGTCCCCAGATCCTCCCTGACCCTAGCCATGTGGCCACACACCCACCCCTCCACCCCCTTGAGCCAGCGGTCACATTTATGTAACTGGCTAGTGAGTTTCTTTAGCCAGAGCAGTTCCCTGAAAACTAATTCCTAGTTTTAAGGAGAATTCCATTTTCAACAGGATCCACGCTTTGAGTGATCAACTCTTGGCAGCACTGCAAGACAGAGGAATGTGCAAAAAGCATTGCTCAGGGCAGGAAGGAAGAAGGCAGATTCACCGAATCCCTAACTCGGATCAGCCTGCCCTGTGCCTTCAGGATGCTTGGAAAAATGAAAACAACAGCAAGAAGATAAACTTTTGTTTGACTTAAATTTAATGTCCATATTTTTTAAATGTTTTTGCTTTTGTCTTTTAATTTTTTAAATATCTGGTTTTGAATAACATTTAGGCAAATCTCCTCTTGAAACTGCATTTTGAAGCAGACCAGAAATGCAGTCTATAAAAAAGGATAAAGCAAACAGTGTGCTTTTCCAAAACTTTGCTGTTTTCTCCCTCAAATTAATCACTGAATTGGTATGAATCCCCAAATATTTTTGATCAGTCATAAATGTATTTTCCATTAAAATCTCACTGCACTACACTTTGCCTGCCTGTAGTCAACAGGCATACATCAATGTCTAATCATGATATATTTGCCAAACCCAGCTTTTTAGAGAAAAGTAATATTACATTTACAGAAGTAGTGCACCTTTTGCCATCAGCTGAACAATAAACAGATTGGTAAGCAACATTTAATAACTATAAAACTATAAGTAATTTAATCGGTATTTATTTTATGATTAATAACTGAAGTTTTATAATTTATAAAAAGCAGTGTGCTGGTCTTGGCTGGGGTAGAGTTAACTTTCTTCATAGCAGCTAGTATGGGGCTGTGTTTTGGATTTGTGCTGGAAACAGTGTTGATAAAGCAGGGATGTTTTAGTTACTGCTGAGCAGTGCTTACACAGAGTCAAGGCCTCTTCTGCTTCTCACCACCAGCGAGTAGGCTGGGGGTGCACAAGAAGTTGGGAGGGGACACAGCCGGGACAGCTGACCCCAACTGACCAAAGGGATATTCCATACCATATGACGTCATGCTCAGCATATAAAGCCGGGGGAGGAAGAAGGAAGGGGGGGACATTTGGAGTAATGGTGTTTGTCTTCCCAAGTAACCGTTACGCGTGATGGAGCCCTGCTTTCCTGGAGATGGCTGAACACCTGCCTGCCGACGGGAAGTGGTGAACGAATTCCTTGTTTTGCTTTGCTTGTGTGTGCGGCTTTTGCTTTGCCTATTAAACTGTCTTTATCTCAACCCACGAGTTTTCTCACTTTTACTCTTCCGATTCTCTCCCCCATCCCACCTGGGGGGAGTGAGCGAGCGGCTGTGTGGTGCTTGGTTGCCAGCTGGGCTTAAACCACGACAAGCAGTCTGTAATAAATACAGCTGTTATTGTTACAGGCAAGGGGCAGAATAAAGACACAAATTCCTTGAGAGGACCCATGAAAGCTTTTGGGTAGTTATCTTTTATTCCTGTCTCCATTCTCATCTATTTAACGACATGTCAGTAGTATTTACTTTAAGTTCCACTCCTAAAAGTCTGACATTTCACAGCAGTTTTGGCATTGACATGGAGAATGACACAGGTTGCCTTACCAGATTTTCAGCCTAGCAGTCTGTCTTCACAAGACAAGTGCTACTACTTTAGGGAACCAAAGCGGGGGAACCTGCAGGAGCAGTTCACATGCAGTAGGCAACTGCAGCTCCTTGAGCTCCCTCCATTCCTCTGAACGAGGTGATGGGGCTGGGCAGGCATCTGAGAGCTAGGATGAAGTTTGTTCTTCAAAGGTGCCTACCCCTTTATACTGATTACATGAGCACATACCCAAATACAGGCACTCTAGATATGGAGAGTATTAGGCAATATGAATTTACCCTGTCCTGTTTCTACTTGAAAGAGCACTTAGGTTTGCACTGAGGAAAGGGCCTTCTTGCTCTTGCATTTCTTCCACCTTCCCATCTGTTTTCAAAGGTCTGGGTAGCAGGAAGATGCACGCTGCCTCACTTCCTGCATTTGGCCTACAGCTTTTGATGAATAGTGTCTTGGCTACACTTATTATTGTGATTTTAATTACACTGGAGTGCTCTGTAATTATATGCCAATTATTTTCTTTGATAATTACCACTGAAACATACAAGTGAAGGAATACGTTTTAGAGATACAAGAAGCACAGTGCATTACTACTGAATAGCTAGACTGGTATCAGGAGGGTTACCAATCACTACATTATAAACTACACCTACTTTTTAATACTAAGATGAGCTGTCTTTAATAACATAATCCAGCAGATCTCCTGATATGTGGGTTTTGTCCTGCCAGGGAGTGAGTCTGATAATCACAGAATCACTACGGTTGGAAAAGACCTGTAAGATCATCAAGTCCAACCATCAACCCAACACCACCATGCCCATTAAACCATGTCCCACAATGCCACATCCACATGTTCCTTGAACACCTCCAGAGATGGTGACTCCACCACCTCCCTGGGCAGCCTGTTCCAATGCTTCACCACTCTCTCCATAAAGAAATTTTTCCTATATCCAGCCTAAACCTCCCCTGGCACAACTTGAGGCCATTTCCTCTCATTCTGTGGCTAGTCACTTGGGAGAAGAGACCAACACCCACCTCACCACATACCCCTTTTAGGTAATTGTGGAGAGCGAGAAGGTCTCCCCTCAGCCTCCTCTTCTCCAGACTGAATAACCCCAGTTCCCTCAGCCACTCCTCATAAGACTGGTGCTCCAGACCCCTCACCAGCTTCATCACCCTTCTCTGGACATGCTCCAGCACCTCAATGTCCTTCTTGTAGTGAGGGGCCCAAAACTGAACACAGGATTCGAGGTGGGTGTTTCCATCTGGTTACGAACCAGGGACCTTTCACGTGTCAGGCCAACGTGCTAATGCTAGTAGAGTATTTTGAAGATCTGGAAATTAACAACAATTTACAGCTGGATCTTGGAGCATTTAAAAACATTCTACGTGCTGACTTTTCTGTGAAGAGACTTGCCAGTTGGTGGCCAGATGTGACACAATGTCCCTAAACCAACGAATACTTTCCAGGAGAGTCACTTGTGAACCGTGGCTCACAGGTGAAAAACAAACTGGGATCCCTTGGGGTGCAAGCTGTGACTTATGTCGTTACCATGGTGCTCTCAAATGCCTCCTGCAACAGATCAGTTGAAAAGAAAAGCAAGCCCTCTAATGAGCAAACTTCAGTGCCTAAGTGAACCCGAGCTTTGCCAGCTTTGGGTGAGCGGTTTCTTAAGGATGGCATTACTTTAAAATGGGAGAGAATAAGGGAGAAATAAAACTTTGCATGGAAGTCTGAGAGAGATAAGCAGTCGTGAAGTATGAAGTCCTTGTGTACGTAGCAGTCCCCAGATTTTCACAGAGGAGCAGATGTCTTGCACATTACGACTTCACTGCGACTGATTGTAAATGATGGACAGCAGGGAAATGCGAAGGACTGACCTCACATAGACCAAAGAAAGATACACAGTCATACTGAGGAGTGGCAGGATTGCTACAGGTATAGGATATGAAGATGAAAGAACATCATGGACAGAAATGGAGAATCCTGGAAAGGGCAGTGGCCTGTGGTGGATAGGTGAGAAGTCCTGCAAAAGACTGGTGTGAAGGTACAGCGGTAAATACACAGAAGCCAGAGATAGCTGAGCAGCTCAGGCTCTGGTGAGGTGAAGCAGTTACCACGCATTGACCTGTGAAAGCTGAGCGGTGCCACTGGAGCTAGAGAGTAAACATCATCCAGCGAACTCGCAGAGACCTGTGACAAGCAAGTAGGCTTGTTAGAAGTACAGGGCACCGCAGCGTATTGACCTGTCCTGCAAAACCCTGAATGTACACCTACATAACAAAGAATATCGTATGAAATTTCCTAGGTCCCACTATCCAGAGTGTGGACAAGGAAAAGATGCAATAGCCTTCCAATGACCTTCCATGGGTACACGATCTTTAGGACGCTACTTTGTCTTTATTACCTAACAGGGTTTGGTGGCAGTTGAACATGTATAAATGTTAAGAGGCAAGCGAAGATTGATTATTCAAAGCCTGTAAAATGAAGTATGGAATATGAGAGTTGAAAAAAGAGCCAGAACATTAGAAGTTTTCAAGACAGGCATCAGGGGTTTACAACTTATAGATGAGTGAGGATAATGGGAGATGAGTAAGGCGAGAAAGGGATAGAAACAATTACACATAAATGCAGAAAACCTAAAGATGACCTATAGAACCTGCACTGGACTTGAAACTTTCTTTCAAAGCACAAGGAAAGATAAGTAATCCTTCAAATCCTGTGGCCAGTTTCAATGTGAGCAGAGTTAGGACTCTGAGTGACTTGGAGAAAAATCCTAAGCATAGGATGGGCAGGGATATCCTTCCCCATTTTGAAGGAATTAAGGAAAAATAACAGTAGTTTGAACTAGCACTTTGGAGGTGCCAGCTTGGAGTTCTGCTTAAGTATTTGCAAGACCTTGAATATATTCTCTATTTCTGAGTTGCTAAATTTTCTTTTTATTACTAAATTACTCCAGGTAAACCATGACTGAGTTTGGTGAACATGTAGACAAAGCCTGCAGACAAATACCGCATCTCCCAGCTGGTAAAGTGATGCCAGGACTAAGGGAAGTGCACTGTGCTCCTCTGGAAGAGAAAGACGTTGGTATTCTTCCAGTGTACTCAATGTTGGCACTAACCTACAGAAAGTAATGGCCACCTCTACATTTTCAAGAGAGTGCTTCTAAGCGTGTCTTTGTGTTCCCCCTAGAAAGTTTGCTGTTTTCAAAGATAAGAAGGAATATCAGTCTACATAGCTTCATTTCTTCTCCTACCAGTAGCTCGTTCTCTCTCAAATACATTTTGTTCATTTACTTTACCACTAGACATCTTATGAAATCCCAAGGTCATCTACCTAACTCTACCTGAAGAATTTTCTTAGAAGTATAATATATAGGTCTCAATCCTTTTAGTGAATTCAATAATGCTCTAAAATGATTACAGAGATCAAGGAATTGAAGGGAAAGCCAGCAGTGAAATGATGAATTAATTTCTAAATGATAGAGCTTGAGTATGGAGCTAAAGCAAACGTATCCACCATCTCCATTAAAAAAAAAAAAAAAGCAGCCCACAAAAACAACAAATAAAAATCCATACACCTGTTCAAAACAAATAATTTTGTCCAACTGCTTTCTTTCAGGTGATGAAATCATTGTTACGCTAATGCTAACCTGGAATAACTTCACAGAAATCAGTTTCTAGCTCTTACATGATTTTTTCTTTGGCCTATCAGCATGATCACATACCTGTACACATCAGGGAGACTTACTAATGTGCACACAGTTATCAGCCCTATGTATCAAGAAGAGAATTTACTCCGAAGGGTAAATTTTCCATGCTGTGCATGGGGATTTAGTCACCTAACTCCCATTAACATTGATGGGAATTGTGCAGCCTGATGCCACTCTGCCAAAATTTTTTTCTGCGTTGTTCTATTCAGACCAAAGTAATTGCTGATCTGGAAAAACAGAAACAAATGTGTGATACAGTTTTGAATTATTTGCATTGTCCTATGATTTCAAAAACCTTACAATGACTGGCAAAGATACTTCTAGCTGAAAACAATCTGATTACAACCTTCTATATGGCCCATGTATCACAGTTTCCTTTTTTTCAGGAGGTAGGCATTCGAAGAACTATGGTTTCTACAGAGAACCCATCTCAGTTTGACTAAGCTGTAGCTGAAGGTCTTTCCTCCTCCAGAAGTCTGAATCTGTGGTGTGTTAAATGCTTAACAAGCCAAGCCCCTTTGAGGGACAGCGCGCTACAGTACATAGTCCAGACCACACTGGAGAGAGGGAAGTGACCTTGGTTCTTGCAGAACCACAAGACCGCTGCCTTCATCTATGTAGACCTGGAGGTCATTGTGGAAGGGAGGGAAGAACTTCTGTGAGCAGGTGCCTGAACGCATCATAACATTGTAACAATGCAGATGCCATCATGGTGGCTATGAATTATGACAGTATATTGATTTTTTTCTATTTGTCTTAAAAATGGAAAACATAAATGCAACTTTTACCAGATTGAAAAGGCAGCTTCTTGAAACTATTTTTAGAAACATGAAGTGCTGCAGTGTTCCCAGGTACTATACATCCAACAGTTCCCACTGCTAAGAGCAACTAGATGCTGAACATTTTTGAAATAAGAAACAATATTCAGAAGCTGCCGTTCAGGAACCATCAAACATATTCACTCTTACATCGAAGTAAAATAAGTCAGGCCTTCAAAAACCTTGTGTGGGTTCAGATTTCTCCTGTTTCCTCTTGAATGACATTGTCATTCTGCAAATAAGTTCATTAAAATCGGATCATGCCGACCAACCCTCACTCCTTTTCACTGAAAAAATTAAGAAGTGAGATAGTATTTGTTTTCACAATGCTACCTCTGGTGATACAAATGGGTGAAGTTCTCAGGTAGCGTGGCGTTTGCACAGTAACTTTGTGCCATACTTGAAATGGACAGGAAAACTGGAGGAGTTGTATTGCTGCTGTTTCCAGTGGCCAAAACAGATCCTTTGACAACTGGAAAGTAACAGAGCATCCCCAAGCTACAGAAGCTATAGATGACCCCAGTCACCATCAGCACAGTCCAAATACAAGCAAAAACTGGACTCCTTGTCGGCTCCCATACAGACCCAGCACGTAGAGCAGTGAACCGCGCTCTTTGCTTCTCCCTCCACTTCTATGTTCAGATTCTTGTCATCTTGCAGTAAAAGTGGGACAGTTAACTAATACTTCCCTCTATGACAGCTTCCTCCCACTAAATCTGCGCTCATCCATACAAACTACTACTGAGTTGTTGGAGCTCAGCCTCTACCTAGAACTTAGGTCTACAAAGGATTTAAGAAACAGTTTGTTTTGAAGAGGACTTTCAGATTTCTAAGGGAAAAGTACTTTTTTTTTTTTCTTTGAAAGACCCTTCCACTATCCATGCTTAACAGCTTGAATATGAATCCAGATTTCATTCCAAAATGCCTCCTTCTCATATACAATATAACATTTTAAATTGTACACACCACAAAATGTCTAGTTGTGCATCTGGAAGGGAATAATTCCTTCCCTATAGCGGCTCTCTTCCTGGACAAATATGCTTGCCTGTCTAGTCATAATGTCACGAGCAACAGGCCTTTTAATAACTTAAATTTGGGCAGAATGACACACATAGTCATTAAAGTCATCAGTAAAGCAAGAAGACCTTAAAAGAGTCCAAAACATGTGAAAAGCATCCCAAGCCTGAGTCATTATTTATGTTACCTTTCCCTGGATCTGCTAAAGACAGCAAATTCCACCCCCTCACTCCACACATATGCGAACAGTTGTTTTTTTCCCATAAGACAGTCCTATCCTTCAAAGACTAATTTCCATAGTCAGATACCCCCCAGCCTTTTCTCTGCTGGAATCCGTTCCTGAATCTGAGATGGCAGAAGCTGGTGAATGTCACTTTGTGGCATTCCCTTGGCACAGGTGCCATGGTACCATTGGTTGGTTGATTGAGAGGATTTTTTCTTTCCTTTTCATGTTCTTGCAGGGGTTTTTTTATTATTCTTCTCTCTCTCTCTCTGTGACATTCCAGTTTTAATTTCTAACTCCTCCACTACCCTGGCCCCCAGCTAAGCCATTCAAGATTATTCACTGTCACTTCCATAAAAATGGTTTAGATTTCGCTCTTATTTGTGAGCTGAGAAAAAAATAACACTATGACAATCCAGAAGCTCTGGACTGTGACAGCTTTTCCACAGCCAGTTGCATCAGAGGCCAAAACAGAAGTAGCAGAGGTGGAAGATCCCTTTCTAAGAAACTGTTCACTGCTTTACTTGAAACTGGTTTTTTGCCCTGCAGTGAGAAGGCATGGCACCTCTGGTTTGCTCTCCCTGGCTCTGGAAGAGAACACTATCTCTGCTCACTGGAAGATGTGCCTCACTCTCATCTTCCATAGAGAAAGAAGTGACTCAAGAACAAATCCTATTCCCTCTTTTTTCCATCAACATAAGCAAAATCAATTTCTCTCTCATTGTAGTCCTTGTTTCTCTTTTTTTGTCTCTGAGACATAGGGTTTTCAGACAGAGAATGCCTTTTCATCTGCTTTCATACAGGCCAAAAAGCATGAGGCAACAAAAGAGAGGCACCATCCTAGCTCAGATCTTTCATAACAACATCATAAAACAGTACGTAAATGAATGTATATGTGTATAAAAGTAACATATTGAAAACAGTGAGCACTTATCTACAGCGTTGCATCCATTCCCAGGTAGAATTCTCAACGTCTCTCATTTACGCAAAGGAGTTGCAGGTAGATGTCCCTGCTTTCCTTTGCATGAGGTGCGAAATCATGACTACGAAACAATGCCTTCAAAAAATGACAAAATCATACAGCAACTATTCAATCAGCAGAAATGTGGAAGCAATCACTCCTTTGGTATCAGAGATACCTATGGGCCTATTTGCTGCTATAGACAAAGCGGGCAGCTGCCTGGGGACAGCAAAGAAAAGGAAGTCCCATTTCCCCTACAAAAGAAGAATCTCTGAAATTCAGGATTTCTTCTGCTGCCAAAGAATAGGTTGAGATGCATCGGGCAGCAGGTACTGCAGTTGGGGCAGTTCTCGTCCAGGACCTGTAGGAACTGATTCCTCACCCCAATCAACAGCAGCATGATTTCTGTCCTTTAAAAGGCCACAAAAGCAACAAATCCCAGGACCAAAATCCCCAAACTATCTCCTATTGTACTATCTGGAGTAGTGACTCCAAGTGTAGCAGTGACTCAAGTGTACTACTTGGTGACTTGGAGTCACCATCCCTGGAGGTGTTCAAGGAACGTGTGGATGTGGCACTGCGGGACATGGTTTAGTGGGCATGGTGATGTTGGGTTGATGGTTGGACTTGATGATCTTACAGGTCTTTTCCAATCTTAATGATTCTGTGACACTTTATTTTCATGAAACTACTATTCAAACTGCACTGGTTTAAACAGCTCGCAGAAATTATCACTACTTCAACCTCCAAGTCTCCTCTGCAGGCACTTTAGCTACTGCAGCGTCATCAGAGCAGCGTGGCATCCCTCAGGGCTTCCTGTATTGCTCTTCAAATTGTCTCCGTGGATTTAATTTGCAGATTAAAATTTCTGCTGCAAACAAGACCACTGATAATTAAAAAGTGTTTTCATGGATTCATCTGCAAACAAGCCAAGCAGCTGATTTTGTTACTTTACAACCCCTATCCTACAAGTGTCCAGTCCTCTCCCTGCTATGCCCTAGCAGAGATGTATAAGCCATTTCTGTGGGCTTCTCATCTATCTAGCAGTTTGTAGAAATGGAAGTAGCTCGTCCAGCAGGTGACAGAACTCAACATGGGACACAGTGAAATGGAGACACACATTCGGGAGGCTATTTGCCATTTTTACTGGGCAAGTCTGATAGAAATGACATTACATAAAAATCTATGTAAAAATAGGATACTTCTTGCCCAGCTCCCATTGTAAATATCACCAGAATGCACACCCCAAATCTACCACCATCTGAAACTCAAGATATTGATGCCTTCGTTTCCCAACCTGCAGACAATTGATGAGATTTATCATTGCTGGCACAAGAGCCCTATAAATGTTATCGATAGCATACAGGCCCATTTTTGTACATCTCTTCAATGTCTCTAAATCCCTCGGAAGCCATTTTGACTGACATATCTGATAGATGAGCATTAAGTGTCTGGATGTTAATTAAAATACACAGAGTCTGTCTGCCCATTCATCTACTCAAGTCACAACACAATCATTAAAAAACAGGATTCACAGTATGGACTTTTCAGCTTTGGCAGCACAAGCCATTCTACCTAGCCATCTGTTATCATGAATCATTATTTTAATACTGATTGAGCCACACCTAACTCCCAGGGGGCTGCTCCAAAATCCTCTCTAAAATGGAGACATAATTTCCTCTTAAATAGTTAATCAACTTGTCAATATTTTCATCATGTCCGCTTCACTATCACTGAAAACCTTGCCTTGCTTGTTCAGCTTTAATTTTATAAGAGCTCTGTATTACATTTCAGCCCCATATAAGTAACATACAGGAGCAGAACATGTTTTAGCTAATTAATGCTACTGTAACTAGAGTTGTTGAAAAATAATCATCAAATATTTATATAATAGATACACTAAGAGGCCCCTGAAGAAGTATTACCTTGTTCCGAGTGCTGTACTAAGAGACCATGCAATACAAAGTCCAAAGACCTACAGCACAAAAGACTCCAGTCTCCTTCCAATACTACATTACTCTGTATGCATTGTCATTGGCTTTAGCAGGTGTTCGTTAATACGGATAAAGGTCTTGGAGTCATATCAAATTTCCCTATCCTTCTAAAATTAATGTTAGCTACTATTAAGCTTTCCTCTTCACTTTAGATGAATGAACATTTTGAGACAACTGTAACATTCACGTTGAATACTTGCAAGATGTCTCACATGTACTAAGGACATGACATGGTTTTCTTGGAATTACCTGAAAATCACATTGATAAATCTTGGAAAAAGACATCATTTTATTTAGGCTCTTAATTACTACTAAATTAAGAAATATCCAGAACGTTTTAACTAAAATTTGAAACACTTTATACCTAAAAAAATGTTTTGTCAAGGAACAAAATATTCTATTCAAATAAATTAAATTCTTGGCCATTGGAATTCCACTTTCTCTCAATGAAATGTATTGACATTAAAATAAGCTACATATGACAACAATGGGATATTAGGGAACACAGCAGATCCAAGAAAACAACTCATATAGCTAGAATATTGATAGCACTGCTCAACAGAAGTGTCCTCAGCAAGAAGTGGAGATAGAGGAGACAGAGAAAGAAAAAGCCCCTATGCATTGAATAATGTACCATGATATTATTTCACCTACTCTTGCCCTTCACAGCTGGCAGAAGACAAAAGATAAAGCCTTCTGCCACTGGCAAATGGGGAGCACCTTATTGAGACAAAACAGTGCAATTCCATCCCATAGATAAAATCTAACTGTAGCACCCTAAGTTTTGCTTTGGTTCAGGTGCAGGGAGTTGGCTGGTTGGTTTGGGGAGGGGGGTGGTGCTTGGGATTTGGAGGGTTTTTTGGTTTTGTTTGCTTCCTTGTTTTGGGTTTTTTAGGCGTTTTTGTTTGGGTTTGGGGTTTTTGTTTGTTTGTTTGGTTCGGTTTTTTACACAAAAATTCAAAAACATGCTTTGGAATATCAAGCAGAAAAATCCAGTCATGACCACCATCATCAGAAGTGTTCTTATTGACAGTACTGCATAAGCTGACACACTGAGGACCTTAGAGGACTTCCTTGCCTTAAAGTGTAATGTAGCCAACAGAGTTTAATCAGACATCCTTAAAACTATGCTAGCTTGAAAATTCAAGGTAGATGAGCTTCTTGGAGAGTAATTTACACTCGGTTTTAAAATTGTCATCATCTTCCCGTTAAAAGGTATTTTCATCTCCTAAATGCTATTTAGCAAAGTACATTTCATTTCCCATGTGCTCGAAAATGACCCTACTTTGTCAGAATGCCAAGGTGCATCTCCAGTGTCTTCTTATTCTATTCCTATTATGCTTTGCCATACATAATACTAATTGAATACAGTACATGTTGCATTTGCAGTCATTAAAGAAGCAGTACAACTCAAATTCATGTGAACTACTGGTGCTCCACATTAGGTGAAACACAACAATCAGTTTCCCCAGGAACAAAAAAAAAAAAAAAAAAAAAGAAATTCACCCCCAAGAACTACCTGCAGTGTCAATGGTATTTATTGCCCTTCCTGGGAATCAAGGTGGAATATCTGAGGGTACTCTTAAGGTGGCCCTATCTCAGGAAATTATTTGTGTATCCAGTGCAAAATTTGACTTGTGCCACTAGTGTTAAATAGGATTTATTTGGAGATGACTGTTATGGCTCTGGCAGCTAGATCACAAGGGTAAATGTGACCTACTGGCATTCCTTCGCAGTTTACAAAGACATGCCAAAGAATCTGGGTTGTGGTATGGACATCTTGGAAAAAGAGTTTTACTGTACTTTTAACTGTGTTACTTTGAAGCACAGGATGCAAATCCTGCAAATGCTTACACTGTGCAGATTAGCATAAGTGTTTACAGGATCTGTATTAGTGGGGGCTGTATTAGTCACTATGTAATGTAAAATACAAGGTAGTTAATTCTACATACGCTTGCAAGAGTCAACAGCAGGCTTATTTTATCTAACTTCGTAGGCTGGTCAAACAGAGCAGTCACAGATGCAAACATTACTTTTACTCATATCAAACTATGCAAAACAGTAGTTCTGCGTTGCTATGCTGCTGTCATCAGATGTGAATAGAGAGTTTCCTCTTCTGTCTTATTCTTTCCATCAAATATCACTTCCACATAACCCTAAATTACACTAATTCAGTTGTTTTCATGAGCACCGGCTACAGTGGACCACCCAAATGTTTTGATTTCAAGAGAAGATAATCAGCCAAATAGCTCCTAAACCTGCTCTGCCACTTACGGTCTCTGGCACATGGAATATCAGGATTGAAAGCTGATGGTGGCAATATTTGCTATAACACATGAATACATGCTATGGATCAGGTATGACTTTACCAGGGAGTATGGTAAGAAGGTTGTCAAATCTCATTACATCACCCATCACGATGCGTACTCAATGTCCCATTAGAGAGGAAAAAGCTGTAACATTCACCTTCATGCCCATTGCCTTCATTGTGCACTTTGTCTCGGGCATGCAAAATAATATGTCAGTTTAAAAACAGAAAAACAAAAAAACCCGAAGTTGTATTAAGAGAGAACAAAGTTTCTCTGGAGGACAGCAATAACAAATCATAGAAAGTTATAAGGAAGTTGAAAACTAGTGAAAAATCACTTAATTGACTAATAATAACTGGGTGGATATCAAGACAGACCATAATCTTGCCTATTTTCCACATGCCTAAAAAGAGTAATACTCCCCTCTCCACATAAAAATTATATATCTTCATTTATTTTCTTGTCTCTATTCTTTTACATGATGAATTGGCAGTACAAATGAGAAAGCTGTTTGTCCCTAGTTATTCAGCTTATAACAACCGTATTAACATCATATGTTAACAAACACCACAGAAAATCCCGCTTTTTCAAAAAGATAGTTCTAGAAATAAAGATTTTTAAATTGTCATAAAGCTATCCTGTGTTCCTAGAGATGAACTTCCTGACATATAGTTTTAGCCTACAAAAGCAGCTTCTCGAGGAACTCCAATATCCTGTGAGGTTAGCAGACTGAGTAGCCCGATGCAAAAGATGCTGTGCTTAGTTGATTTAGGTTAATCAAGCTTACAGTCTTTACAAAGTAGGGTTAACCAAAATCATAGACTAAGCAACCTTCCAGCCATGAGAAGACAGACGCCCTCAGAAATCATCAAATGCTGAACGAGCTATGTTATTCAGTGAATATATCCTTCATGACTCCCACAATATCAGTAGAAAAAGGACAATGGCTTGTTCCCTTTTTTTTTGTTGTTTGGGTTTTTTTTTAGTTCAAGCAATGAGGTTGGCAAGAACCCGAACTACATAGGCCCTATCAAAGATAATTTTTTTAGCTGTATAGCTATTATAGGCCACTTAGAAAGGACAGCGCAGAGATGTTCATTGAAGACCACAGGCATAGCAGATACCCTTTTGCCCTCTTCCTCTCTATCGCTACTGCTTCAGGTAAAAACTGGTGCTGTTTCAGGAAAGAGATTGTGTTCAGGATCTCCTATTGTTCTTAAATGAAGATTTTTCTTTGCAAGACTGTATGCAGGTGACACAAGGTAGGGAAATCAAGGTCTGCTCTAACCCAAGGGTCCAAAAGTGGAATCCCTCATACAGGACCTGCAGCACAGAGGACTGTTTTGAGTTACGGTTGCAGCCAGCCCTCTGAACAGATCAGACTCATCGTAGGACTTGGTTCATAACATAGGGCAAGAGTGAGATATGTATTAGAGAATATGTCTCAACTTCCAACAATACTGTATGAAAAAGATCCACTTGTTATAGTAGCACTGAAACAAAAAAAACCCAAACTTGCATGTTTGGCATAAATCACTAGAAATGTACCAGTTGAAAGTCCACTGTGTTATAGACCAAAAATACAGCATGCTGTGATTAAGATTGTTCTGAGTTTAATGAACCTATAGACACATATTTTTTCTAGCATTAAAATCGGAAGTTGTTCTCATACCAGCTCAACACACAATTTTAATCAACATATAAAGCTGGCTGTACCCTTCACATGTGCCTGATCAGCATGTTCTATAAAATTCACAGCAAGATAACCAAGACAGCAGCTTCAGCATGTTTTAACAGGAGTTAACTAACTAACAGGAGGAAAAAACCCAGCCAAGTGAGAAAAAGAAAAGGAAGTAAAAGCCACATGTCTTGGGCAGGGAAGAAAAAGGATAATGCATAGTCCCTTCCAGTTTCTCAGGAGATTCTGGAGGGAAAAAAACTTTCCCCTTTTGATTAGATAGCTTTTTTGTTGGGGGTGATAACGACAGGAGTGACTACACACATACACATATACAGATAGAGAAGTGATGGGATTACATTTTTTGTCATTTTCCAAATCCATTAATTTTTCCCATAAAAGAACTGATCACCAAGTAATTTCCTCAGAACTTTCCAGTTCATTTACAACAAGCCTTTTCCCCTTCAGAAGGAAAACCGCGACAAAAAGTTTTTTCTTGATCAGCTCTCTATGACATCATTTATTTACTTTGCATATTATTTAAAAGTGCGCATCACCACTTGGAAGGGGTCCGAACCAGAATTTGAATCCATCTGGACTTATGGGAAGTAATGAGTTGAATAATCAAATCCAAATCTCCTGCTAGACTTTTCAGGTTCTGATGAAATTCAGAACTGAAAGAAGCCTCCAAAAACAGCTCTTCTCCTGGGGTTTATGCAATTTTGCTATAAAAAAAAATCACAGCAGTAAGATAGTCATGTGTTAGCAGCATTGAACCTTAACCCCAATGCTTAGCATAAAAGAATCAGGATCTGAGATTGCTTTTTTTCTGTTCAGTGCAAGGATGGCTCAGCCAGGCTGTGTGGTGAAATACAACCCATAGCCACCTGCAACTTGGCAAACTGAGCAACGAAAATGTTCGGAGTCAAAAGGCCTTTCTATTTCTTTCTATTCCTGCCAGTGACTTAACATGCATACGCTATGCCAAGTCAGCTAGACTGAAATTTTCAGATGCATCCTGCAACGTGGTCCACATTTTGGAAGTGTTGATTGGTTACACTGAAAGCAATACGAGCTGTAAGTTCTCAGCACCTCTGAAAAAAAGCCATCAGTTTCTTAAATTCGGTGTCAAAACCAATAGAGCACCTAAAACTAGAACCCAGCAGGGACTTCCCTTCAACGGATATAAATATCCGTGGCTTTCAAAGGGGCCCAAAGGGATAGCACAGCCCTCAGTGCATCAACGTAGTATTTGGAAGACCCATGCTCAACTGACCGACTGGCTGCAGTCAAGTAACCTAACCACAGCTCCCAGCTGATACAACCACAGCGCTTTCCAACATCACGCACATATGGCAAGAATAAATACATTAGAGCCTGGGAGGTTCTACTGTTGCAGCGTAGGAGCTGTTCATTTTGTAGGTGGAATGAGGAAAATGACACAAAGCTTATGTATGGCTGGGAAGAAAGCTAAGAGTCACACTGAAAATCACCGAGTTATTTAGTGAAACATTGGAACAGGCTGCCCAGGGAGGTGGTAGAGTCACCCTCCCTGGAGGTATTCAAGGAGCGTGTGGATGTGGCATTGTGGGATGTAGCTTGATGGACATGGTGCTGTGTGGAGTTGGGTCGGTTGTGGCTTGTTGTTGTTGTTGTGTGGCGTGGGTTTTGTGGTTTTTCTTTTTGTGGTTTTTTTGGGTTTTTTTTTTTTTTTTTTTTTTTTTTTTCAGGTTGGACTCGATGATCTTACAGGTCTTTTCCAACCGTACTGATTCTGTGATTCTGTGATTCTGAGGAAAGATGGAATGTCATAACAGCACTTTGTGTACCAACAAATCACTTCAGAGCTTTTCTCATTTAAACAATATTAAAATGTAAACACAATTTTTTGAAAGAAAAGTGTGTTCACCACAAGCCACAATGAGAACATTTAGATAAAGAAATAAGTTTTCTACTAAAGTAAGACTGAAATTGCTACTCAATACTGCATTAAACAACAGTAACAACCACGTATTTCCCAGGCAGCAAGAACCAAGCAATACCGAAACACCCCCGCCATCTTCTTCTTGGCTTCACGCCATATTTTAGGCATGTCTGAAAATAGGTTGTACAACATATTCCTTCAGATCCCTAACTGGGTGTTGCCACGACGGCAGCATTTGACCCAGGGATGCTCAGTACTGAACTACTGTTCAGCAGTAACAAGCTGTCTTCAGGATTAGCTCCTCAGGCTGGTCGTGAGACATACCTCCCGGACATCCTGCACTTGCTGCGGCTGCAGAAGCGACAGTGGGGGAGTCAGTAGGGCTGTGTTAGAAGGAAAGCAGCATATGTTCTTCAGAGTCAGCACGGGTGTGATTTGCCTCTCAGTTAACATTAATGCGGGGCAGGAATGAAGGCAGGCCGGGCCCTAACGCATGGCCATAGCCAGGCTCCTCACTACAAGGACATTGAGGTGCTGGAGCATGTCCAGAGAAGGGCAACGGAGCTGGTGAGGGGTCTGGAGCACAAGTCTTATGAGGAGTGGCTGAGGGAACTGGGGTTGTTTAGCCTGGAGAAGAGGAGGCTGAGGGGAGACCTCATCGCTCTCTACAATTACCTGAAAGGGGGTTGTGGGGAGGTGGGTGTTGGTCTCTTCTCCCAAGTGACTAGCCACAGAACGAGAGGAAATGGCCTCAAGTTGTGCCAGGGGAGGTTTAGGCTGGATATAGGAAAAATTTCTTTATGGAGAGAGTGGTGAAACGTTGGAACAGGCTGCCCAGGGAGGTGGTAGAGTCACCATCCCTGGAGGTGTTCAAGGAACATGTGGACGAGGCATTGTGGGACATGGTTTAGTGGGCGTGGTGGTGTTGGGTTGATGGTTGGACTTGATGATCTTACAGGTCTTTTCCAACCATAGTGATCCTGTGATTCTCTGATTCCTGGTCTCCCTGGCTCACCTCACTGGCAGGGAGAGCAAGCAGCCATGCTCTGGGCACCCAGTCACCACCGGGCTGCCCCGCCAGTACGGCCTGGCCATGGTTACATCCTGCATGTAGCCACCTCCGACACCGAAGCAGTTATTACCTGTCAGGGCACGCGGCGCCGCGTGTGAGGAGCAACTCTCCCCCTCTTACCTCAGGGTCTTTCTCTATCTCCAGCCCCGCTTCCACCAGGTTGCGTTCGTACTCCTCCCGCTGCAGCCGCTTCTCCTCCTCCAGGGTGTCCAGTGGGCCGAGCTCGATCGGCCGCTCCCCCGGCAGACCTGGCCGGGCATGCTGGCCACCATCCTGCTGCGGTGGCTCAGCACAGCCCTTCCCGGCCCCTCCGTTCGAAACCAGGGCCAAGGAGGCAGATCCGCGCATTGGCTCCGGTGATCCCACACCAGGCGGGTGCCGGGGGAGGTGTTTTCGGTAGTGGTAGGCTAACACATAGTCGACCTTTCTCTTGTTGTCCCTGAAATGCATGCCACTGAGAGACGCCTTGTCCACGGCCCCTCCTTGCGTCCCATCCAGGTAGTTGTTTATAATCTAGGAGAGAAACACATGAGTCTCACAGACAAGAAAGCCAAAAAGCCCAAGAAGCAGCCAGGCCCGGGGTCTGTCTCCACACAAGGACGTAAAGCTGCGCAGAGTCAAAACTGGAGGTCAGACGGGGGTAGGTATGACCTATAAACGGACACTCCGTAGACCAGATCAAGTCCCGTTGACCTCCTCCAACCGTAAACAAATGAGAGTGGCTAAAGATAGCGGTCTCATGCCCACACACGGGATACCTACCTGACGGGTGTGTACAGAGGCACACACCAATGCTGTCTCTCTGTCCTGCACATACACAGACCATACAGTAGAAGGCACTCACAGTTTTAAATGGGATTGAGGAGCGGGAATAAGGATCCCATTACAGATTGGGGTATAAGAAAGGGTGTACTGTGGAGGAAAGCCGGGCAAGGGAGTGAAGCAAAAACCTACGTGCGGGAAGTAGTCCTGTAGGCGACTGTACACGCAAAATCTTGACAGGTATCAGTTACAGATTTCTTTCTCTCTCTACTTCCCCTTCCTTTACACACACTGGTAGTCCTGAATGCAAAGCATTCATTGCCATACATATGCATTGCCATACAGCAAGCATGCTGTATGGCAGTTTTCTCTTTTGTTAACACAACACAAATTGTTGAAGGTATTACATAAATTTATATATACACATTTATATATTATATATAAATATATATGGGTTATATATATAAGCCAACATCTCTCAAGTTCTTCTTTTTCATTGCTTTACTTCACTTAGTTTCCCACAAAGTAGCTTCAGTCACCATATCACTAAATAAATCTTGGTTTTATATGCATACTACATCCTTCATTCTTTCACGGAATTATCACCAAATAATCTGTTCTGCGCATTTCACTTATCACAGACTTTATGTGTGAAGTGTATATATAGTCCCTTTAGGCATATCTAAACTTACAGTCAGCACTACATTCTGGCAGAGTAGAAAACTGCTTGGGAGATAGCATTTTATTGCAATTCCCCATTTCCTAGTTAGATACATTTTCATATAGTACTCACAGGCAGTCCATGCAAACCTCCTGGATCCATCTCTGCCACAGTGAAGTATAACCCGTTGCAGATTTCTAGTCTCCCTTCCAGAGAGTTTCACACTATACAGCGCAGAAGTAATGATGTCACCACCTCCAGGTCACTGGCACAACACAATGCATTAGCTGACTCTGGAGAAGATGAGCTCTAAGCATCCTCTCCTCCCTTACTGGCAAGTGTGGGCAGAAATGAGAAGCACAAACAAAACGTAGGAGAGGGAACAAGGAGGTTGGAGAAAATGAAAAGTCACTAAGAGGTTTTCCTGTTTATTACCTGTGCGTAGCCAGCTGCCACATCCCGGCCACCTGAGAGAGCACCATAGCAACATTTGATGTTGCTGGAGTTACACAGAATAAAAGGATGAGGAGATAAAACAATGCCTCACCCTCCCTCCCTCTCAGTTGACTCTTTGCCTCACTCTTGGCAGCAAAGTGGCATCCCCATTATTATGGGTATCTATTGCACAGAAAACAAATCAAAATTCCCACAGATTTCAGCAAGGACATTATCTGCCTCACCATGTGACATTCTGGCACAAGAAGACCTTATTAGGGAGGAACACAAATAAGTTGCAATTTGCAAAATGTCACTGAAGGAACTACCAAGATCTTTCTCTCCTCCTCTCTCACAACCATTGTAAAAGTCAGAATCAGTGATTTAAATTACCATCTTCAGTCCCAGATTCATTGCTTCTTGACATTTCCAAGACAAGTAGCCAGTGCACCAAGCAATAAGAAAACAGGAAGGTAAGATTGGCATTTCATGACAATTTTATTCTAGTCCTCTAATAGCCAATATATTGCTACATACATACCCCAAGAGGTCTCTCCTCTAACAACAGCTCTGCTCTGATGACCGCAATCACACTACGCTTCCACCTTCCAATCCAGCCCACACTAACACCTGGGCATGTGCTGGCCCAGGGTTTGCACAGGGATAGCCAATTTAGTCATCAACCTGCAGAGCTTTTCCTACACTAGGGCTAATAGCAACCACCCTATTCCTGCTCTGAAGGATTTTGGCTAAAGTAAATAATTAAGAAAAGCTTGGTGAGACTACTAGAGTAGCAATTAGTTCTTGGTGTATGCTAAGAGAGTCTACTGAACTGCCTAAGGCTGTAGTATCAGTTTACTTGCATAGTCACTTTTCTCAGTACAGCATGGATTTGCCTAACACATGGGAGGAGTGCACCATGCTCCACTCACCCTGCTTCAAGCCTCTTCCTTATCTCAAATGCATTAGAGCTAAGTAAGTCAATAAACATAAAATCCTACTTACAGAACTGCTGAAGGACTCCATACAGCTCGGTGCTTCAAAAGCTCCATTACTCCCGCTGCTGTGCAAGGAAGTCCAGTTTTGAGGATCTGTGAGGTATTTGCTGTTGTGTGCTGAAAAAGAGTCCCTTGCTGATTTTGCTGTCTTCTGTCTGTTCAGAGTTGGGTGTGAGGAGGCTAGAGGAAAGTCTGAGAATGACAGATAATTATTGTTACATGAAGCAGGTTTTGTGCAGATAGTTTCCTAAAGGAACGGGAAATGCTGTGGTTAATAGACACTATTCAACTTCAGATGCTGCACTTCAGTAAATGGAGAGGGGTGCATACGACTGCAGAGGAACAGCAGGCACCTTCATGTGTGAACTGCTGGGGAAGGGAGAACAACGGTACAACATTGCTTTTAGCTCAGCACTGCCCTGGTTGGTCAATAGCATTTGTGCTCCTGCACTTCAGTCACGAGGTTAGGAGCTGGAAAGTCTGTGGTTTGCAGCTAGCTAAGCTCCCCCCAGGACATGGGCACGCTCTGTGTCTTCAGTGACTGCACCGTGCGTGGTTCTCTGGGTGCAGCATTCATGCCAGATGGAAGCCAAATCACCACAAACGAACTGAGTCACGTTTGCTTATGGCTTACAACTAGGCCTGAAATGGACCATCTTTCAGTTCTAGTGGGGTGTGACCAAATCTATCTGGTACAGATAAAAACTTCTGGCTAACGGTCACTCTCCATTAAGATCTCTTAACTTTTAGACATCTAATGGTGTGAAATTCTCATAAAGTACATCTAAGTTTACGTCTACGTGTTTTGGCTTGAGGGACTAACGTCTTGAACCCTTTAGTTTTAGATGTGTTCCCCATCTCTTGCGTTGACAAATTACATGGTCACAATACAGAATAATAGAGGGGATGAGGGGGTGGGGAGTCACATGCCATCCCCTGTTCGCCGCCACCACCGCCATTGGTTAGCTATATACCTGCCGTAGCGCAGTGTACAGCAACAACAGAATAGGAGAAGAGTGCTTGGTCACAGGTAAGACATGCAGAAAGTCAATCCCATACAGGCAGTAGCACAGTGAAAAAGATGGTGATAAAAAGTAATGGGTACAGAAACGCTTTTGACATACAAATGTTTCATACTCTTCCCCCCTCTAGTGGTGCCATAACTGAAATGGGTTTGATTGATCTTTACCCATAGTTTCTTTGAGAAGCTTATTGGGGTTAAAAACTGTGGCTTGGTCCTTCAAGCATTAGTGTTTTCTACCAGAGGGAAGCCACAGGTGTAGCAGACCCATCTGCCTACATAGTTAGCCCCACTACCACTAAAGAGACAAAGCACCATGCCCTCCAGTCAGGACTTTTGTCTTCCCCAGGAAGAAGAAATAACTGGAACATTTACCAGCTCCCATATATCCAGGGAGACACTACATCCATAGTATCTCTTCTTACTTGGCAATCCTAGTAATGCTGCAGTTCTTTTCCCCCACCTTCATCTTCTGTCTAAGGAAACAAGACGCTTCAACAGCGTAGTATAGTTGCTTTCCAGTCTGGGAGATGCTGCTCTATGAGATTTGCTGCACTGTGTTTTGAGAAAGCAATTTCACCCTTCTCTGCCATAAGAAAACGCTGGAAAATTTGAGCAGTTTCCTCCATACCTTCCTCATGGTGATGAAGACAGGGGAAGAGGGAAGGCAGGAACAGCTGTGTCTCTTGCTTAGTGTTCATGTGACTGAAGACTGTTTCTCCCGCATTGCTGAAACAGCCAACTGGTGGCAGAAATACCTCGCATTGCATCTCAAAAGGCAGAGCATTGAAGGAGGTGGCTGTATGCAGGAAACCTAGAGTTGTGCAGTGGTCATCATCTTCAAATAATTCAAGGAAAATCTAAAAAGATCCATTCTTATACATGGTGATAGCAAAACTTTGCCTCTCTTTTTTTCTCTTTTTTTTTTTTTTTGGGTGGGGGGAGTGTATCGTTAAAATCTGGAAGTCATATTTGCCCCTTATTTAATTGAATCCCTTCTTTCTTTTTTTTTTTCCCCAAGAGTCCAAGGCAGACATTGCGTCCCACTGCTAATCTTCTATGCCCTCTACACAGGCTGAATCTACTTACCCACAATCATGTGCTAAGAGAGGAGCCAGTAAAACACTAAAGAAGGAAATGCACAAACCTTATTCCTAAATGTTATGATTATTCTTATATTTCCTATCAATAATAAATTAGGGTCCTGCAGCACTTGAACCAGTTTTCCTTTTCTGAGCTCTCAAGGAGACTCGCACTTGCTTTACTTTAATGAAGCACATAACGATGCCACAAGGGAAACTCCAAGGAAAATAATTAATAAGTGAAGGGTTCATTCCCAAAGGCTACGCACAGTGTTTCTCCAGTATTTTCAGACTAAGCCTGGGATATCTCACAAGACCTTTGCACAGTCAAAGACCTTTTTTCTTCCCAGTCCTTTTAACTGGGCCTAGGAAAAAAACCTGCAGTTCATTTATAATAAAATTATTTCATTTCCATTATGCTTCCCAACCTTCAGAAACCGTGTTACGAACCTGAGGTTAACACTGGTAAGCAGGTGAGGCACTCAGGGACTTCCAGTCAGAATAAGTTTTTCAATGGAAAGGCAATTTCCATGTCTGAATTTGGAAGACTCCTGTTCTCCCAAGAGCTTTTCATCTCCCCAAATCAAACGCACAACCCAAAACTTTTTGTTCTGAATGAGTTCCACATTTGACAGTGCTTGCCTGTGGTACTGCAGCGCCTCAGGGGCTTCTGCTTCAGATGCTGCCTGACCTCATTCTACCCTGTAAGCCTTTACGACATCTGGCCTCGCATGTTCTCATTCTGTAAATATTCTAGAGGAATTAGTATCAATAGAAACAAGCTGTGTGTGTGTGTATGTATGTGCATATATATATAAATTTTTATACATGCACACATGCATAGCTTTGGTACATATATATATATATCTCCAGAGAACAGCAGTAGAGTGAATCTTGAATCAACCTGGAAAGCAAATGTTCAAGAACTATATTCATTCCAGAAAAATAGCCTGGGAGCCATCCCTCCAGTCAAACTTCTTTAAGTTGTAAATGGCTTCCAAGGACAAGGTACCTCCAGGACAGACATCAGTGACCACCTCCAGCTCCAGCACCAATTCACAGCCTGTAAACATCTACTTGCTCACCCAGTCTCTCTGCACACCTTTGCTTCAGCTTTTTGTAAACTTAAGGGTTGGCTGCATGTGCACCAATTGACATCACCATTTGATCCAATTCCTTGTCTAAAGTGCAACGACAAAGAAGCTGCATATACTGCCGAAAGTGGAAGGACTGAGAGAGTGTATTAAAGGACCATACTCCTTGTGAAATATTCATTAAGGGAGTCCACCTAATTAGGAGCTCTGTATTAAATCCTGAGTAATAGCCAATTATTCGATATGAGTGGTCCAGATGGTCAGATTATCATAGGTACAACCACTTGCAGAATACATTGTAAATGGTTTGGCCACCCAGGGCACAGACACTGGCTTGCTTTCATTTATCTTCCTCTCTTTCCAGTTAAGTATCAGAAATGGGCTGCGTTTCTGAAAGCCACCACAGCCAGAAGTATACCTGTACTCGCACAGACTTCTCTGCGAGGCTGTTCAAAACATCTGCAATTTAGGAGCATTGTTTGGCAGACTTGTTATTCCTTCCACCCTCCAAGTAGGTATGAAAAAGAACTACTTGAATTTACTGTTTCTACGTAGCTTGACATATATATCTCCTTTAAAGGAGATATATATAAATAAAAAGTTGTACCCTGGTTATACATGTGTTCTTTAGGTTCCCACTGAGCTAATGACTTCTCACTTCTGAACATGCACATCTATAGTTGCTGATTTCAATACAGCCAGTCTCACCTGTATAAGTATGCAAGTATTTTCATCGCACTGCAGTTTTCTTTTTTAAGCTGCCACCCCTTGTCTCTTCAAAATACCGCTTATTATTTAATATTTCAATTAAAAGAGTTTCAGACACAAGGGAATGCATGTTAGTTAAATAAGCCTTGGTCAAGCTTAAAGGAAACAGGCCAACAGGGGAAATGTCTAGGAATAAATTTTTACGTAGGCAATCCGTTCGTTATTCAATATTACTTGAAGGAAAAGGTCCAGTAGGTTTCATTGAAGATAATTTAGATTAGTGCGGTGTTCTCAAACTCCTTATTTGAATACAGGAAGGATAGAGTTTGACCATTAGATTTCCAATATCTGGTATTTCTTTCTTCAGGATGGTTTAAGAACTATTTAGATGTTTAGTCCCCTACTACTTAACTGCGTCTACTGAAATCAGTCCCATAACTAAACTCAGCATTAGACGGTTCTCTCTATAAAGAGTGTTTCTTCTCTGATCATATTCAGGAGGCTGGGAAGGAGAGGGGAAACAGTGTTATGTATGGCCAAATGTAAAGGGACACAACTAATACACTGATTCCTACCCCAGAGATTCTCCTTGCTGAGTGTCCCGGAGGCTCAGGATGTGGCATTTCAAACTGATTGTTGGAACAGTGTCCAGACAGGCAGGTGCACCCAGACTGTGAAAGCCAGGACTTCTCATAGGTGGTTTTGCCCTTCCCATCTGCAGTCTGAGAGGTTCTGTATGAGCACTCAAACTGCAGGCTGCAAATTTGGATCTCATGTCTCTTGGTGGAAACTCAGCTGTTGGGGAACAGGTAGGAAGCGGCAAAGCTGAAAAATGATGTTTTCTGCTTCTAGCGCCACTTCTTTGCTCCTTTGGTTGCATCCCCAATTTCATTCCCCAGGAGGTCTGCTAGCCCAGGGCATATGGCTGGGACAATGTGATGAAGATGGATAGTAGACAGGGAATTGTGTGGGGCTGTGCTGCCTACCTTAAGCCTTAGCAGGACTTTTCCATCTCTGACCTTGTCTTAACCCTTGTTACTTCACAGAATCACAGAATCATTAAGGTTGGAAAAGATCTTCAAGTCCAACCATCAACCCAACACCACCGTACCCACTGAACCATGTCCTGCAGTGCCACATCTACACTTCCTCTAAGCCACACCTGTACTTCCATTTCCCAGAAGCTTCCTCTAATCTGAAATTTGCTTTAATTTGTACCATGCTGCATTAGAGAGCATTAGAGACAATCCCAAAAAGCCTTGTCTGTCTTTAATTCCTATGATTCTTAAAAGGCACTAATGGAAGTCTTGAAGACGTGGTGGAGGAAATCAAACTGCTGTAGCTGTGTTGAGTTTGGTGGAGCCGCGCACAAGAAGTAGCTCTGGCGCAAGGTGAGCTTCCTCCCATATCACCATGCGCTTTGAGGCTATAATGATTCAGGAAGCTGTTAATATATGTTCAACATTGCAACTTGTCCTTAACCCTCTGCCCTTTGTGTGAATGGATATTCACTGACTAGCACAAAGGATAATAACAATCCTCATACAGTCATTTTAGGGAAAAGGAGGCCTATGGTTGTCTGCTCCCTGCGGGAAGGCAAGCCTGGAGCAGAGCATGGTAGAGCAGAGCAGTGAGTGACCCCGTTGACATGGAGCCCAGATGCAGAGCAGCAAGTCCAGGTCAGGATCAGGGCTGGAGACAGTGCCCAGGATCGGACGCAGCTCGGTGATCCCCCGGCAAGACAACAGTGACAAGGTAGGTCTGAGGTCAAGCTGGGAAGCAGAGCCGCTGGGTCTGGGTCAGGGCCAAACCGGCGATGGTCCGAGACCTGGTGCAGATGTAGCTGCGGCTCAGCCGCGATGTCGTGCAGGCGGGGGCGAGCAGCAAAGCCTCAGCTTAAAAGCAGCTCCCAAAGGAAAGGAGGGCAGCTCACTTCCAGCTTTCTTCACAACAGCTCTGGTTGGTGAAGAAGCTGGCCTTGGACTCAGCCAGCTAAATTTTTTTAACGTGACCAACTAAACGCCTAGACGGGGCGATGTGCTCTGGGCCCTGACAGCCTGTACCTGAGCTGCTGCCAGAAACGACAGCATTGCAGCACCTCAAACAGACAAGGGCAGGCAAGGGGGAGCACGGCTTCTTGTTGGCTTTGGCTGGCCTGAATAGCTATGGTCACAGACATAAGTGTAAAACCTGGGGTTGTGCTCCTTTGGTAGCCCCTCATATGCAGGAGCCCTCACCTCCAGCGTTAGGAGCAGGAATCACAGAATCACAGAATCACTATGGTTGGAAAAGACCTGTAAGATCATCAAGTCCAACCGTCAACAAACACCACCATGCCCATTAAACCATGTCCCACAGTGCCATGTCCACACGTTCCTTGAACACCTCCAGTCATGGTGACTCCACCACTTCTCTGGGCAGCCTGTTCCAGCGCTTCACCGCTCTCTCAGGAAAGACATTTTTCCTAATATCCAGCCTGAACTTCCCCTGGCGCAACTTGAGGCCATTTCCTCTTGTCCTGTCGCTAGTCACTTGGGAGAAGAGACCAACACCCACCTCACCACAACCCCCTTTCAGGTAGTTGTAGAGAGCGATGAGGTCTCCCCTCAGCCTCCCCTTCTCCAGACTGAACAACCCCAGTTCCCTCAGCTGCTCCTCATCAGACTTGTGCTCCAGACCCCTCACCAGCTTCATTGTCCTTCTGTAGCTGAGTTAACAGAGATGCTCACTTGCCTCTGGCACAAACCATAAGCCAGTCTCTTAAAGGGTGGAAGACTATGAACCTGAATGGTCAAGAACGAAGAAAACGGAGTGGAGTTGTGGAGATAAGTGTGGGAACCACACAGTATAAAACAAAAACCGGAGCTGCCTTATGAATGGCTGCATTAACTGAAGACTTCATGAAGCTGTATCTATATAACACAACTGCGTGTATAACTTCACAGACTCCCCTCCTTTTTTTTTTTTTTTGTTTTTTAATCCTTCTCTAAACATAAAGATTACAGAAAGTACCTGATTTTTCTGACATAAAGCATATATCAGGACTAACTCCAACAGTGAAGGATCAAGGATAGCAAAAGGACACTGGAATAGCTCAACAAAGCTCAGCAGTAGGCATCAAATCTCATGGTTCTTTGCACACTGTGGTCTGCTACGCAAATAATTTTAGGAAGGGGACTGGATGGGAGAGCACAGCAATAGCAGGATTCAGTGAGCTGTGTGACAGTTCGGAGTTCACAGCAGAGCTACAGCCCTAGAAACAATGAGATAACGTGGCAACAACCACAGAGCTTTCAACTGTAGCAGTAAAGTAATAGTGACACGGTATTAGCACTGAACATTATTCTAAACTCATACACTGAGAACACAAACACAGAAGGTTTTATGCACTGAGCAGATTTGTTCCTTGCATAAGGGAGCTGAAAGCTCACCGCTGCACATTGTCTTCTGAAAAAGGATATTGCTCGCTCCCCCGAGTTGCGTTGCAATAAGGCAAATGCAGATGGAAACAGCAGAAGTCCAGCACAAGGCATTTGCCTAGCGATTGTCTCTTCCACATGGATCACAGCACTGACCCACAGCTGCACTCCTGAGGCTTCAGAAGAAATGAACTCTCTGTGTTTTATCTCCAGTCTGTCTGTATGTAACCTGGGCCACAGATTTTTTTTTTTATTATTTGTTTTTTTGAAAATGTCCTGAAAGAAGACACAGAAGTCCTTTCAAAGGGGTCCTTTCTCTGTTCCCCCCCCGCCTTTCCACCCATTCAACTTCATAGGCAGCAATTAACAATGAAGCAGAGAACAAACTTACCGGGCGTGTGTGTTTCCATGTTGCCTGAAGGTTTGGCTGGAAGTTGCATCAGTGCTAATAGGATGTGGCTACGCTGATCGTGTGTGCAATCTGCTTCTGCACTGGCTTAAGCAGTGAACAGCACTAGCAGCTATTTCCATCCCGGCTTGATCCTGCTTTAAGCAAACCACAAACTGAAGCTAATTAGCCAGACCTTCTGTTTTGGTGATTACCATCACGGAGGAAAGAGAGGGTAAAAGGCAAAACTCCCATGACCTGAGAGGCCACGGCAATTCTCTGCTGGAACTTCAGCATCTTGTCTTCATGCTCCACGATGCCTCAGCAAGCAACGTAACAAGAGGTGTATTTTGTCCCAACTCCCCAGAAGGCAGTGGAGAGGGAGTGAAGGAGAGGAAGAAAGAAAGCTAATGCAAAACCAGGGCTCTAAAACAGAGCCAGCTCTGTCTAAAAAAACGGTTATTCAAAGATTAGATTTATCTTGGAGGTGGTTTCTGTGGGGAAGAGTGTCTTTGTATCTGCAAAGCTTTACAGTGCTTCCAGGTAGGAGGTAAGTGCAGAAACCTTTTTATAAGGCTCTATCTCAACTACTCAAGTTACCTTACTGGCTGGATGCTGCACTGTCATTCCTGCATGAAATATTCAGGGGATTATCTTGTAATCAAGTGTCTAATCAGAACAGGTGATGGATCCTGCTTACCCTTCAACCTTACAATTTAAGCAATGTATTAGGAAGAAAAGTTACTGATGATTAATACCATCTGAGAAAGGTCTTTTATTTGCTAACGATAATTGGAGGGAAGTGTATTTATTTGGAGTACAAATCTTTTTCTTCTTTTAGCTTATTTATGACACTACGACACTTTCTCTTGTGTGAAAGGGGGAAATTGATTTATTCAATGACTGAATAAAATACAGTGTTTCTGCTAGCTTGTGAATTAGGATCACGCACTGTGTCATGACCGGCAAGAATGGCAGTTGTCTGTATCACAGAGATATGTACTGATGCACTGTGGCTAAGCTATCAAAGATACTGAGTTTATATAGGGAGCAGCGTGGATGTTGTGTCCCAAAACTTGGGCTGGGTGCTGTAAAACTCTCCCAGCAAGGCTGAGAAATAAACGCACTGGGTTAAACTCTGGACAAATTTTCACTGAGTGGTTGCCCTTTTAATGAAATAGCTATAGGCACACCGAAGAGAATGAGCTTAAATTAGATGGTGTTCATCTGTTTACTTTGCCTCAACTGAAGTGCCACATGAGGAATTTTATATGTAACCTATACTAATGTTATATGCCTGATTTTACTTGAAAGGGAGAGGGGTCAGCAGCCCTGACTCCATCTTGAACAGCTTTATACAAGTCGGTCAAACTTTTCTGCACTACGTTCTACCCCTGACAAAAGGGGAAGAGTAATAATAAGGACTTTCTTTGTGCATACAGAGAAGACGAGTACGTTACAGAATACTTTTTTAGCACTTGCTTTAGTATTCACACAGAATAATGCCTTCAGATTGGAAAAGTTGTATCACCCCACTCTTCTTAGTCCCTCTTTTGGAATGGCATTTCTTAATTTCTAAGTAATTTATCAATAGGTATCAAGTACTTGTCCTTCTTATCCGGCTAGTATCTTATGCTAATCTCAGAACGTCATTTAGAAACTGCCTTCAGTCACAAAACAGGGAACAACCTGGATGACACAGCTTCTGGACCGACTAATCTAAAAACTCTTAGATCGCAGAAATTAAAAAAAATAAAAAAATAAAAAAAAATGTTCTCAGTTGCTGTGTGTAAGCTCTCTAGCAGGGGGGATGCTACTTCGTACAGGCTTTCGTTTGCACACTAGCCCATGCATACAAGTTTTGAGGTGGTGTGCCTGTAATTTTCTTTGATTGCATAAGCACCCCATCCATTTGAGTGAACGAATTGCTCTCTGCTTGATCGCTTTGCTCCAATGTCCACAGCTGCACAGATCTCAATGTAGTTCATGCTTACTTGGCACAGGGCAATGGTGCAATCACATACAGCTCCTGGTAACTTTTTGCCAATAAAGTGGGATCAGAGAATACTCCAAGGGAAGCAACTGTTGAACTGCTTTTTGCCTTGATGTTTTATAACCAATTAATCTGTTCCCTGGATAGATAGCAAACCTCCTGCTTTGTATACACTTAGCTCCGGGAGAGGGGAATGAAAACTTGCTGAGAATTATGCTATTTTTATATCCACACTATATGCTGCAGAAATTAAATGCTAAAACAGAAAGGCATATCCACTAATTTCAGAATAGTATAGGAATGTAGAGCCAGGTCCTGCCAGGATCCCTGCGGACACAAAGCTCTGCCTGCAAGGGTTCAAATTACCAGCTCCTATAAGCTATAAGGATGGGTCCATTACAGGTAATACAGTTAGCTCAGGTAATAAATAATATACACAGGAGGCAATATGAGGAGGAAGCAATATCCAGCTGGTTAAAATGGAGTTGGGTCAGTAGTCTATTTTTAAGGACACTTTCCAATAGAGAAAATCATATCTGGGCAGCACTGTGTTTCCTGAGGTACCTGGGCATGGTATTAGTTGATAATGCAGAGCTGTGACAAACAATGCCAATACATCAGATTGTGTTTCACCTGCTGTAGAGGAGTGGTGCTTGGACGTCTGTAAAAGTTATCAGAGAGATTAGATGCTTTTAATAATTAAGAAGTTATATAAGACTCCTCCCCAAATCCATTTATTGTTCCTGTAAATCTATCCTGTAGCATGCTCAATGATCCAGCCGGTCTTCTGAAGGGGTGGGATGCATTTGGAATCATCCGTGGAAAGGCAAAGACTAAGGTAGCTCAAAACCATCAAGACTCACAAGCAGTATGTCCAAGTTGAAAAACAATGTTCCTCAAAGCCTGGATTCTGCCAGTGAACGTTAATGGAGCGGTCTGATGTATGGCACTGTCTGATGTGCTCTCTACTAAGCAAGTACCTGATTACGGACCTGATTTTGTTCTTCACTTCTGCCAGGAAAGAATGCTTCTGAAAAGAGCAGAGGTGTACTAAGTGAAACTGGGCTCTGTGAAAGGCAATCCGAGACCTGCAAGGAGGATGTCCAAGCCCATTGCCTTACTGGAACCACCAGAGCCTTAGATGAAAGACGGCTCTTTTGGGGCAGGCTGCCTGAAAAACCTTGATTCTCATACCAGTAGTCAAGGCCAAAAATGTATGTACCTTCTCAGTCTCTTAAGGGAAACGTTATAATATTCCCTTCCTCTTGCTCTTTCTATGACAGGATTTTCAAGGCAGAAGCTCCTTCTGGCCTTGAGCACAACATGGCCTTGTCTTTGCTTGGAATATATAGGTACTAGCCAGGCCTGAGTAATAACATATAGACCATAGAGAAGTCCACAGAACTCTCTTCTGTAAGAAAACCCAGTAAGTTCTCATGGTATTGTGCACCCACTGTAGTCCATATACTGGCATAGATGCCTGAAAGCAAAATTGCAACCAAGGAAGGTGAAGAAAAGCCAGGTAGTATGAGACACACTCTTGAACCGCTGTAAAGCCTTAATACAGTTTTGCTTATCCAATTACACTGGGCTACGCCTGCTATGAGTTTGATCCTATAACCAAGCAGTTTTCCAATAAATAATCTGTAGTTCCTTAGGAAAAATACTAATTGCTCTAGTCTGAAAGCCAATATCTTTATTTTGGTCTGTTTCTCTCTTGAGACACTTAGATCCACACAGGTTTTCTTGTTAATTGAGGTAGAAGTGATGAAAGCAGGAATGTTTGCCCCTCTTTTGGTCAGATCTGTCCATCCGCTTCATTGCTGGTGGAAAATACTAGCTGTGCATGTCTGCTTTTAAGAAGTTCAGAAAACTGTGGCTCCATCTCTGCCCTAGGGATGCTCCTATGCATCCTCCCCACACTGATAAGCTGGTGCCTGACTCATACAATTATCTGATTAGAAGAGCCGTCTGCAGCCACAAAGCTTTAGGCTGCAATCTTGTCAGCTTTCATGAGCTAAGAAAGGTCAGTCTGGGTGAGGGCACCGGTGGAAACAAAGGGGCAGTCCAGCCCTGGTAAGGGGAAGAGGAAGACATTGCTTTTTACCACCTATCCACTCCTTTTCTCTGGTCCTCTCTGAAGTTGCAGGCTGCTGTTCCAGGAGTTGCTTATTTGCAGCTTCAGGTGAGCTGCTGTGCACCTGATTACCTGGGTGACACAAATCCATCTGCCAGGAAGCTTAATATCCGGAGGCACCTACAACAAGGAGCCTAGTGCAAAGGTGGAGGAAAACTGGTGACAGAAACCTTCTGCAGTAAGTGGGGCTGGTGCCAATTAAAACTTGGTTTCTCTCCCTGGGGTTACTGTGGTCCCATAGCAGAAGAAACAGAGAGGCATAGAGGGGCTGTGCTTCTCCTAACACTGTCCAGCAATAGAGGATGTCTTGAATGAATAATAAGGGGAAAAAAGGGCCTACAATTCAGTATCTGTTGAATCCACAGCTGACTGGCGAAAGAGAAGAAGCAGGGATCTGCCTGGTTCCTCTCAAAGAGGAATACAACTTGCCTTTTTAGTTGAAAACACAGAGGGAGTTTTTGTTTGCTCCCAAAGGGAGCCATTCATGCAGACGGGGAGGTGTTTTGACCCGTTTCATCACGTGGCGTTGGCATTCATGTGAGGAGCATTAGCTCTTCATCTCAAAACTTTCCTCCCCGTGACGCAGGGGCAATGCTGACAGTGTCCTCTGAAATGCCTTCCATTTCTACAGATGCCAACCTAAAAACTGCACAATAGCAACCTGATTTCCTGACCTTTTCCGCTAGGCTTCCCAGGAGCCTAGCGGAAGCCCTCTTACCCTTCAGGAGTTGTGTATATGCTTTTCACTAGTTCAAGAACACTTAGAGCTGGAGAAATTATGATTTTTTTCACCCATAACCTATTCCCAAGCAAATGTGAAAAGTTTGGGGTTGCTTTTTTTATTCTGGGGTTGCTTTTTTATTCATTTTTAATACATCTCCTATATGTGAATTATAAATATTATTTAAATAGTTAATTCAACAAGAAGTTTAAATATTTCTTCTCTTTCAAAAATTCAAATGGAATGAACAGTTTTCCCCCTCTCATATTTTTTTGAGAAATTAGTACTTCCCAGTGAAACTGCTTGACTGGCACTAGATTCCACCACGACCAACAACCCCCTGGAAAATCTTTTGTCTTCCATGGCCTGACCAGACCAAGTGGAATTTAAATCTTGCTAAATTTATCCCTGGCAGCAGTAACTAAATTAAACCTGCCACTAACAATTCTACATTTGAAAGAACTCTAACTTTTGTAGCTGATGCAATAGATGAAGTTCTTGTACCTGGAAATGAGGGAGATCACTGCTAAGCTTTCTCTTCAAGTTGGTCTGTGGAAATACTGAAGTAAATAGGTAAGAGTTGTCCCTCAGCCTGTTCACAATACTGAGGACTTACAGAAGTTACACAACTTGTCCTCAGCACACAATCTCTTTGCATTCAGCTTCAGAAGGAACATGTATATGCATTACAGAAGATACTTGGTTGCCTGAGCCATAACCAGCATTGTTTGCTACCAAGAACATCACTCTCTTACTAATGAAGTCTTACTCCGTAATTTCTGTACTCCCTGACTGGAGGAGAAAAAAGCCCAAAAACCCTAAAAGCCCACAGAGTGTCAACTAAGGTCTGAAGTGGGGAATGCAAATGTAATATCTCTGAAGACAATGCTAAATGCTTTGGGATATGTTCTTTAAGTAGAAGTAACTGTTTCTGTTACCGTGTTGTGGGTTTGAATTTTTGGGGTTTTGTTTTTTGAGGTTTTTTTTTAGTAATGTGGATTACTTTCCATGGTGAAGACTAAGGAGAACAATACAATCTGCAATATCTTATCTATAAACAACCACAAGAATAACCAGAAAATGCTCCGTTGTGCTAGTAAGTTTTATTGTTTGCTATGTTGATATAGTTAGTCAGGATTCTACTGGATAAAATGGTCTACAGAGAGAAAGCGAGGCTTGCACTGTAAAGTTCCTTCATCATAAAACTCGTGATTACACAACTGGGCTTCTTGGAAATACTCAGTCTGTACACTTCCGAGAATAGCATTCACACTGAGAGGCAGAAGGGATGTAATGCTGCACCACCGTCCCATTGGCACAGCGGAGGGGGATCGTGACTATGGTTGTTTGCGTGGCTGTACAGCAGCTGCACACGTCTTCCCATTTCCCTGTCTGAACAGAGTATCTGGTATTGCTTCTGCACTTGCCCTAAATGGGAAAAAGAGATGCCAAGTTTGAACAGTGCCAGACCTCAGTGCAATCAGAATCCAGGTTCTTCCCTTCAAAACAGCCATGGACAACTTCACCTGGAGTTCAGTGCTCTGCTGTAAAACACGAACTCGGAAACAGGTATCTGATTCCAGAGTATGGGGTGCTGGTCAAAGAGTAATGTCTTATGAGCATAAGCATAGCAAAGGAGAGGTAAAGAAAGTGGTCACACAAAAAAAGCCTATAATTTAAAACATCACAGGTGATGTCCAGGGCTATTGTGCTGGCTTCTAAGCACATATGGTTATCGTCTCAGCTGTATGAGATCATGCATTCAGAAAGTGCTTTAGCCCAAATGTTGCAAGCCACACATCCATTGCTGTCCTGCTGGTTGCTATTTTTCCTTGTTCTACTTGTCTGGCCACTTTACTAATTTAGACCGAGCTGACAATGCCTGTGGCTATAAGCTTTCATAATGTAAAAACAAACGGCCCCACACCAAACTCTGTCAGAGTCCCTTTCTTTTTGTGGCTCTATGCTCATATTTCTGAGATTAATACAAAAAATTGCATACTATTATCAGGGAGGGCTTTAGAAAGACTGTACTCAATACCAACTATAGCAGGAGTATTTAGTCTACTCAATGTATGGTCAGATTCACAATATAAAATCTGTACTTTTTCAGGGGAAACTTCAATACATATGACTTTATGGCTAAGGACCTGATTATCATCGCCTTTGTGGACAGGACAAGAGGTTGAAAAAAAATTTTTTTTTTTTTCTCCATGAAAGGTAAGTGTTTTTGTTGTTGTTCTTAACGCTTCCACTCTTAATGAGACTTGTGTAGTAAATGAAGGCCCTTCGCCAGGTAGCTATCTGAAAAGCCTGGGCATGTATGCCCTTAATACTTCTCCTCTCTGTTCCCATTCTTTTCCCAGTGGTCATGGGAAAGAGAGAGACTCATTTTGCTTACTGCTTTAACTAAAAAGAATACTCCAGGGGCTGGGAGCAAGCCATTTCTTGACTGCCACTCTTGTATGCCATAGTTTGGATTGTATACAAGGGTTGTATAAATCCTTGTATGAAGCTTGGTTATCTCAGATTGAGCAGCTGTCCTGCTACAACCCGGTCTGGGAAGAGAATGCCATCTTTGGTTCCCAATCTCGGAGACATGGGAACATCCCGAAGGGAAGCCATGCTCCTGTTTCAGATGGAAGTTGCCCTATAAGGTGCAAGGAGTGATGGGCAGGAAATTAAACTTTTAATCTGATTATGGAAGAAATGCACAAGACGTGCAGAACACAAAACCCCAGTGCTCAGGCTAATAGAGGAGTCATAGAGCTTATAGAGCACAGAAGTCAAATCATAGCGCTCCAGTTTAAATGTCTTTTAAAGTATCATGCATCTAAACACCTATTTACACTCTCATAAATCAACTTCAGAGCCTGAAAAGGGATATGTTTGTTTAACTGTAGACTCACATCTGAAAAATCAGCTTCACTAATACGAAAATTCTTTTTTGTATATAGCAAGTCCTAACAAAGCCACTTCAGAGTCATTAATTTCTGATGGAAGCAAAGGAGAGTGGTACAAACAAAGCCTTTGTGTCTAACATATGTGCCTTTTTTCATGCTGGCTTGAATAGGGAAAATTCAGCATCCCCAAATTACTTTAAGAAGTAAGTGCCAATGAGGTTTACATTGAGTGAATCAATGAGAAGGACAGAAACTGATGCTCCACTTACTGAAGTGAAGCCCTAATAGAGGCAAAGGTTTCCCTTCTGGAAGAGAGAAAGGGGGCAAGGGCAGGTCTTGGGGCTGGGGGGCTGCTTTTGTTATTTACCTCACAATGAGAAATAGGCACTTCCTTTTCAGTCACACATCCGTTGATATTCCTATACTGCAGTCTGGTACTTACTGGTCGACATTCCACTTCCACACCTACAACATTAAATAAAAAAAAAAAGGAAAAAAGTGTTTGACAGTGCTGACAATTGCTTTTTTTAACTTTCTTCCCCTTATTACTGAAACTGCTGTTATTGAGAAGTCATTACTGGTAAGATCCCTAGCAAGAGAATAAGGTGTGTCTCCTTAGAGTGACGAACATAGAGCTGTGTGACTATATCACACTACAGCCCTAAAATTCCACCAGAGAGCAAGGTTTCCCTCATGTTTCTTTTCAAATGACTGCTTTCTTTTAAGGTCACCTTGCCACCTAACGTCTGCCTTTTACCTGTTGGCTTCTGTGTTAGATAACTCTCCTTTTAAAGATGGTTCAGTGGTACATTGGGCAAACAAGTGCACAGGAAAAAGATGACACACACGGGAACCCCAATAACCCAATCAGAGAAACAGAGCACCCTGGCCTGGCTATTCCTGGGGCTGTCACAGGAGACAGAACCCCCTTGTCTTGGGATGATGCCCTTCACGATGAGTCAGTGGGAGCAGCTCATCAGAACATCTTACAGACTGAGGTGCGTCCCTGCCTTCAGGACTGTGTGGGACTCTTTAGGCATGCTAGGGAAGAACATTCTGGGATTCTAGAAGACTTACTTATGATGGGATTTTTTAGGGGAGGAAGCAAAGGTGGGGGAAGAGAGGGATTAAGGTGGTTTGGTGAGGAACGAAAATGGGAAAACGGGTGGATAAAGGCATAAAGGGAGCTGGTTGCATGTTAAACAGCTGCTGTTCTATACTTTCGTCTGACCTTGCCCTATGTTTGATCACTGCAGTCTGTCCTGTCTACTTATTGAACTCCATTTCTAACTACTTGTCCTGGGTGATGGACTCTGCTCTGCATGGACGTGTGTGTATGGAAGCGTAAGTGCCAGCAGCTGGAATTGGACCACAGGACACAGGGCCCATGAGTCTAGGTTAGCGGGGATGTCAGACCAGTTACTGGACAGAGTGGGTGCCTAAGACCACTAAGGACCTTCATCCTGATCAGCCAGAGGGGAGATCAGGATGACAACATGGGTGCTGTTTGTGTTTGCCAGAGTACTGAGTGATTTTGTGTGTGTACGTAAAGAACTATGTGTGCGCATGTTGTATACATGTGTTTGCGTGCATGCCTATGGGGATACACGCTCAGCCTCACTGTTGCCTGGACCTGGGGACATGGAGCTGTGGCAGCCTTCCCTCTATCAGGCTCCTAGATTTGACAACTCCTAGCAGTTCTTTGCACGTGTGCTGGATTTTGCAGAAAATTAATATGGCAAAAAGAAACACTAGGGAAAGAAAGAAAGTTAGAAAACTAGTTCTGCGAAAATCTAACTTTGGGTCAATGGGAACTTGTCCACTGTCTTCAGTAAGTCATTAAATACTCTGATACTTGTTTTCCAAGACTTTCTGCTCTTAGTGCTAGGTAAATTCTCCCTGTTTTTTTCCCAACAAGAAATCCACATAAGAGGCAGTAGGTCTGGATTTCTTATGTGCGGAGGGTGCAAGTTCAAGGAATCTGCTGATGCCTCTTTGTGAAGCAAGGTTGGTTTGCTATGATCTGTTAACTGCGGTAGTTGACGGTGACTTTTGAAGGGAACTTTGCCATTGACATGCTCAAATACAGACTAATTGAGAATATTTTATTCTGAACACTCTTGTCTGTTTTGGTCCACATCTAAAGACTTGTAAGGGAGCTAATGCTTTTTTAAGTGGGTATTTTATGCACTGCAAACAGCAGTTCTTTGTAGTGTTAATATAGTGCTACACCTCTGCATAGAGACAGGCTCCTACTTCTACTCATCTCTAGCTAACCAGTGGAATTTCTGTATTTACCAGAATATTTACATACTACACAACAGCATTTCAGAGAGCTGAAGGAATTCAGCTGGCCAACTGCACAACTAAGTAGATATATAAATTGAAGAGGAAAGTATCCATCTTCCTAGCAGCAAACATAGCTTTCAATACCTTTTCCATGGGAATGTTAGTACCAAATTGGCTCTGTGCCTTGCTAAGGCTTTACATTTCATTAAAAAAAAGAAACAAGCTTGAAAAGTGTTTCTGGCTCCAGGGCTAGAACTGCCAGTTCACTTTCAATGATTTCATCACTTCGTTTGATAAAACTTGTCCACCTGGAAGGAATACACAGTTGTGTCCGCATAACTGAAAAGCCCAAACAAAATAATTGTCATCAGACTCAACGCAGCTTCATCACCTTTTTGATCCTGACTTATCAACTTGTTCTCAAGCTACTTTACTACATTCATTTACTTTTTTTGTAGACTGCCTTCTTTGCAAGGGCAAGTGCTTGTAACTTAACAAGGCATATGCAATTGAGATCAACACAGAAAAGAGGTAAGAAGCAGAGATGCGACTTCTTTGTTAAGTGGGAAAATAAGGAATACCCTTTGCAAATAACCAAGTCCTTTGCTAGTACCACAAAAATCTAACGAGAAAATAAGCCTGTTCACTTATGTGCTCCTACGTACTTAAAACCTGGAACAATGCCCTCAGGCACACTAATGAACTCCAATTGCCAAGGCATAACACAGAAAGGGAAAGTGGCTTCTTAAACAACCTTTGCTCAAAGCCACATAGGACTCTGCTAAGCCAAAGGCATCACCCTGAACTGTGCCTTGAACTTGAGAGAACAAGTTCTTTGCCCAATTCTTTATGGTACTGAGGTGTCTGAAAGACAAATTCTCTCAAGACCTGGGAAGGCAATGTAACCTACATCTAAGTCTCTGTGTCCCTGAGAAACTGATTATTCTCTTATCTGACTTTTAAGAATAATTAAATTACTCTGGGTTTTACAGTAGCTTTGCCAAGCCTTGGTGTTCCCTGGAGAGTATGTAACAGACTGCATGTTGCTACCAAGTGCCCTGGTGGAAAGATATAAATGCAGAGGAGAGAGAAGGAGAGTTTGGTATCTAGAAGTATCTGTTTGGTTCAAAGCTATGTGTCAATCACTGCCCTTCAGTTGATAACCCACGGTTAGATGCGTGGATGCAGTATGTTGGCTTTTTCCTTATGAAGGGCCCTGAATAGAGAAGTGAACAGGACTGCACTGTAACACGGGACATTTCAGTTTTGAGCTATATCGAAGCAAACGTCCATGGGAATAAGGATCTGAAGGCCCATACAATATGGGCATTTTTAGGCACATGATATTTCACTTAGATCAGTTAGCTTTTGCTGCTGCAAGGAGGTATCACTTTGAAATCACTATAACTGTTAAATAAATATACGTATTGAGCTGTGCTCATTTGGAACTGTGTTTCTCCTCTCCTCAACTGCAGTGAGAGGTATTCTCAATTAGTAGAGCCTGCCCACCACCCTGTCTTTTAAATCTTAAAATCTGTCTTTGCTAATAAATAATTTTCAGTATTCCTTACTTGAAGCCTGGTGGATTAATGGTCTCTTAACTAAATCACCCATTTGAGCCATTTGATGACAGTCTATCTCAATAGCTTTCCGACTTCTATTTCTCAAGCTGGAACTCAGTGATTGTACAGACAGGCAATGGCTACAAACTCTCTAGGAGTAAATATCCTTCATCACGGGTATTATTACAGCAGTTACCGTGCCAGTGTGGTGATGGGCTGCTATGTTGGCCATCTTTTATTTATTAACACATGCATAGAGGGAGAAAAAAAAAAAGATAACAGAACACAGGCAAGATGTTGATATTCTGACCTTAAAAGAGAATGTCAATCTTTTGTTACTTTTTTTTTATTATTTTAAATGAGCTACAGTATTATTAATTTTTTGCTTACAAAGGAGAAAACTGAGAGGTTGTCTGTTCACAAAAGTATCAGAGATTCATTTTAGAAATGAGAACCCAACCCTGCAATCCTTCCTCATGTAAGCAAACCCTTCCTACGCTCACAGCCTGACTGACGTTTGGATTATTATCTACACAATGATGCATGAAATTAAAGGTTGCAGGACTGACTCCTAACCTGCTGAATTTAAGATGCAGTCAGGCTGTTCAACAGGAATGCACCTTTGACAAGCACTTCCCCTACCATTTTTTGGTTATTACATTATCGAAAACCAATCAAAATTATGTTACTGCCCCCAGGGTTTTTTTGCTAAATTAATTTTAAGTTGATTGACTATTCATGAAGTGCTTGCCTCACACATTCAGTATCAGATTATGTGACTTGTCAACCTGTGTGTGCAATACTGTTCCTGTTCTCTTTAGATGAACAATAAAATAAAACATTCATAATTAACATCTGCATAAAATGTGGAGAGTATCTATTTCCTTCTAAGCACTTGTGAATACTGTCAAAACACGTGTTCTGGTGGACAAAACATGACAGCAGTATCTCAATCAGGGGGTGGACTTGTTCGATAGTTTATTTTAACCACATTGCTTAGCTCGGTTTCACTAAACTGCATCTTATGCAACACGTAGCTCCTTACCCAGTAGCTTACGCTCTGCATTTTCCATACAAGACTTCTGGCTTATTTACTTACATGTGTCACAGCAGGTATTGTCAATTTTTGCAATTCTGCCCTAAAACAATAAAAAAAGAAAAGTCCTATTTTGGCACAAGTAATACGCATGTGTTCTGCTGGAAGAATAAATACAAATGGATGTTTAAAAGAGAGTATTAGGCAAGAAAACTGTATTTCTGTATTGTACAAAAATATAAATCTAAATTAGTAATCATCTCTTTATCCATTTTGAGGTTTTGAACTTGTGACTGTATTTGTTGATAGCTGATTGGAAATAATTGACTATATTAGCAAGTTCAACACCTGAAAATGCTGCTTTCACCTTATATTAGGAGCTTTCTAAAGTAAAGACATTGAACACAAATAAGTTTCTGGGAACCAGAGTGATAAAACCAGTAACATTCAAGTCTTACGTTTAAGAAAGGAAGTTAAACAGTCCCTCTTGATTATTTTTTTTTAGCAATATAGGTGAAAGCATGCCTATTTTCACAACAGCTGAAAATACACATTAAATCATCATAAAATATCACATCTGTCAAATAAGTTTTAAGAGCCAAAAATTTTATTTTTCTTGTTTCATTACTACCATGTAGAAAATAATTCTCAGAAAAATACGTATGGTGGAAAATTACTGAAAACCCATAGTGAAAGGGAAAATGGAGAAATATTTATACTGCAGGGTGATGCCATTGTTGCACTAAATACCTGAACTTACATGCAAAAGTTTGGAGTCTTTTTTAATTAAAAAACCTAAACTTTCCATCCGTAACTAGATGAAAAACACTAATTTTATAGCTGAAGTATAGTTCAATTGTTTAGACGGGAGGAGAATAAATGCAGTTTGGAAAGTTCTGGTTAAAAAGTGAACTATTCTTCATTGATTTTCAATGAAGACTTTTAGAATATAATAAGTCCAAGCCTGTAACACAATCCAGCATTTTTCTAAATCTTTGTTTGCATAACAAAACTGTGTGTGCTATAGTGATGTCACAAAATGAGAAATGCACTGTATCACAGAATCACAGAATCATTAAGGTTGGAAAAGACTTGTAAGATCATCAAGTCCAACCATCAACCCAACCCCACCATGCCCATTAAACCATGTCCCGCAGTGCCACGTCCACACGTTCCTTGAACACCTCCAGGGATGGTGACTCCACCACCTCCCTGGGCAGCCTGTTCCAAGGCTTCACCACTCTCCCAGTAAAGAAAATTTTTCCTAATATCCAGCCTGAACCTCCCCTGGCACAACTTGAGGCCATTTCCTCTTGTCCTATCACTTGTCACCCAGGAGAAGAGACCAGCACCCACATCGCTACAACCCCCTTTCAGGTAATTGTAGAGAGCGATGAGGTCTCCCCTCAGCCTCCTCTTCTCCAGGCTAAACAACCCCAGCTCCCTCAGCCGCTCCTCATCAGACTTGTGCTCCAGACCCCTCACCAGCTCCGTCGCCCTTCTCCGGACATGCTCCAGCAAGAAGCTTTATTCTTCCTGCACGATACATATCAAACCCTCTATTTGCTTGATGTGTACGTAGAGAGGTTTGGGCACAAGCTTTGTTAAAGGTGCCGAAGAAAATGGGGACAGGTGGATATAAACACCTGCGTGACGCTCGATGAGCAAAAGCAGGACCCCAGGTGCTACACCCCAACCTGCACTCTGCTCCTTACTGTACGGCCAACCTCAAATCACAGGAAAGACGGGTGGACATGTTGAGCGGGGTTTTTATTACACCATTATACCAAACAACTGCAAACGTGAAAGTTTGAGCTCTTCCTACAGTGCTGTGAAAATTCTTTTCCCTAACCCTGTACCAGAGTAGAGAAAAAATCTCTTAGTATTTCATATGTATATTCATAGAAAAAAAAGGGGCTGATCTGACTGTTTTCTCAGTTTGCGTAATTATCCACGCAGTTTTGCTCTGGATACCAAACTGAAAACATTGTTAGAACAACTATTTTCTTATGTTTGCTGCTTCATATGGAACAGAATTACTGCAAGCTCAGCATCTCCCCTCCAGTATAGTCCCACATAAAACCAGCATATATTTTAAAATAAAGACATTTTTCTGAATTTCAAAGAAAGTTCAAATTCAGTTTAGCCAAGGTGCTGGGAGAGGTTTGGGGTTTCCCACCCTAATACACATAAGGTACCCATATACAGAACCGTAAACATGACAGAGTCTATTAGGAAACCTGGAAACAGGACCCATTTCACTACTTACTCCTTCAGCCAAACATCTTCTGGAATCAAATGGAGGACAGCCAGTGATTCTCCTTTCCCAGATAAATTCCCCTTTCTCGTTTACTTTACAGGAGTGACTATCACAGCCATCCTGAAGTGATTCATTTGGCTGTAAAGATTTAAGGGCTGTTAGCTTTACACAGAAACAACACGGGACAGTAAGTTTTCAGTATACTATACAACCTGACTATTGCTTCACCAATATTTCAGTTAAGGTACCATGGTGGTAAAGTTTATAAAACATGAAAATCTTTGCTAAACAGAATTGTTTCTCAACAAAGTCGTCATCTGTTATTTATTTCCATAGCCATATTGATGACAGCTGAGTCAAGACTGCCAAAACCTGACCTTTTTCAGCTCTTAACAGGGAAGAAATTTCCATTACCTTAAAAGAAAAACTTGTCTAAGTGAGAAACTCGGGAGTTTGGCCTACAAATTGTCTTTTAAAGAGACACATATATGAATATTTAACTTCTGGCTGAGTTGGGAGCTTCTTTAAAAAAAAAATAAATACAGAAAACTACACACCCACACCCACCCTCATCCCCACATAGAATCATAGAATCATTTAGGTTGGAAAAGACCTGTAAGATCATCAAGTCCAACCACCAACCCAACCCCACCATGCCCACTAAACCATGTCCCACAGTGCCATGTCCACATGTTCCTTGAACACCTCCAGGGATGGTGACTCCACCACCTCCCTGGGCAGCCTGTTCCAAGGCTTCACCACTCTCTCAGGAAAGAAATTTTTCCTAATATCCAGCCTAAACCTCCCCTGGCGCAACTTGAGGCCATTTCCTCTTGTCCTATCACTTGTCACTTGGGAGAAGAGACCAACACCCACCTCACCACAACCCCCTTTCAGGTAGCTGTAGAGAGCGATGAGGTCTCCCCTCAGCCTCCTCTTCTCCAGACTGAACAACCCCAGCTCCCTCAGCCGCTCCTCATACAACTTGTGCTCCAGACCCTTCACCAGTTTTGTTGCTCTTCCCATACTCTCCCCATCTAAAACTTAGCTCAGGAATGGAACAAAAGAAAACGCTATAAGCTGTTTCTTGTAACAAGCTGATGAGTTTTAGTCAAAAAATATCCACTGCTGTTTAACAACTTATCATGCTAGAGAAATCTTTCAAAATTCACATTTTCAACTTAAATTATTGATTTCTCATTTAAAATGAGGTTTTAAATTTCATCTAAGTAGTTGTTTGAGGTCATATTCATGCTTGCAGGTGCATCCAGAATGTCCCTCTAGAATTTTGCACTGTGGTATGAAGTCGCCTTTTTTCATTTACAACTAACAACAAAAAAAAGAACTTTCTTGAGAAACCATTCTGAGATATAAAAGAAAAGGCACTAGTAATACCATGCTGCCTAATCGAACAGGAGGAATGAAAAAAAAAATGCACTTTTCCTTGGTTTTACCAGAAGTCTCTGCTACATTTACATTTACTCATAAATAGAAGACAGAGTGCTTAAAACTTACCTGAAGGTATTGAATTCTTCCGTCTCTCAGCCTGATGCCACATGAAGTTGGCACGCATTTTCCACAGCAAGAGCCAGGGACTTCCTGCCTTCTGTAATTCTAGAAGGTAAAGGACATTTTTCTGGGTTTATTTTGTTTTAAGCACCTATTTGTAGAGGGTTTCTTTTAAAAAAAAATTCAGTGGACAAAGTGATAGCCAGCAAAATGCCTTTTTAAACAGTAGGACTAGACTAGCTTAATCTAGTTGCATAATTTTGGGTTTTGTTTTATAAAAGATGGCATTAATCCTTGTTCTGATTTATTATACAACAGGGAGAGAAGTTTATCTCCAAGTACAAAGCCTCCTGTGTCAACTAAATTCAATATTCTTTGACTCTAACAGTTGCAAGGTCAGGTCCACTAAACAACACATGACAGGAGAGAGTAAGAAACTTCTTAAAATGCTTTGAGTGACACATAGTTTGCATTTGTGGTGTGCAGGAGCTTCTCTGTAAAGCTAATGAATACTACACAGCACAACTTGGAAAAGTAGTTTGAAGTGCTTAAACTAGGAGAAAAGGGCAAAAAAACCAGTAAGCAGTGGGCAGGGAAAGGGGAGAATAAGGCTAAGGTGGAAAATTTGGACTATGGAAAGAAAAAGAAAATGGCCTGATAAAACAAGAAAGCAAAAAGAGCATCAGAGAGGGTGTAACATGAGGGAAGGAGGGAAGGAGGGAAGGAGGGAAGGAGGGAAGGAGGGAAGGAGGGAAGGAGGGAAGGAGGGAAGGAGGGAAGGAGGGAAGGAGGGAAGGAGGGAAGGAGGGAAGGAGGGAAGGAGGAATAATGGAGCCCCACAAATAGCACAGCAAGGAAAAAACAGTGGCAGGGAAAGGAGCATGGGAGAATGAGCAGCACTGGATGGAGAAGAAGAAAGGTATAGAATCGATAATGGAATGAAATAAAAACAACCCAACCCAACAGAAAGGAACAGAGTTAACACATGAAGTGCCCCACAGTAATGTCTCCAGCTGCTACACATAACAAACAGCTGCTTATGATGAGTTGAACATTTTTAAGACAACAAACAGTTTCTTGGTTGAGTGAAGGCATGCATGTTACCCATATGTTCTTTATAGGAAAAGAATTTGGGGAGGTTGGAGGGTTACTATTAAATCATTGGAAGAAAATATAGGTCATTGTTATTTAGGTGAACTTACTCTACTAGCAAAATGCAAGCACCTAAAGTAGGTCATAAAATGACCAAAAAAATGACCCTGAATGAGCAGAATATGCTGCAGTTGGCTGCACTTCAATTACCAGTGCTTTTACTTTCATAGCTTCAGCATTCAGTAGAAAGCAGGTGCTCCTGAGAGAGTATATACTCTTAACCCATGATTTTATCCATTATGAAGGAATTGCTTTTAACCTGGGTATACCATGAAACCAATGACTCTGAGACAGGAAAGATCCCAAGTATGTGTGTGAATCCCACTGGCCTTAGGGGATGAAGAAATTCTGTATCTTTTTTGGTATTTTTTTTCCCCCCTCAAGCTCCACAGATTCATTACAATGGCTATAAAGGGATACATACACCTAGACCTGCAACCTCCCTTGGGTAGCTGCACATCTCCTAAATACAAGTTCATAGTGCTTAATAAGTCCAACTGGAAATCGCCCTTTCTTCAGGGTTTTTTTTGTTTAGTCTGCACTTTTGGGTCAGGTAGGGGAAAGGAACTGTTTGGGAATTGTGTGGGTGGTGAAAGAAGTAGGAAAGGAATGTTCCCCCATATTTTTTTTTACCATGTATTTTATTGATTCCTCTACCTTTAATTTCTACAGCTGGCTTCTGGCATTGAAAAGCAAGAATTGATGTTTGTGTATTTTTGTGCGGGAACATACATAGGCATGCATATTTTGGGGCACAGATTCATTCTAGTGTATCTGGGTTTTTTTCATTGAACTACCCGGTTATATTTTGTGGAAGAGAGGAAGATGCTCAGCACTGAGGTTGGCCATTTATTTTCCTCTCAGAAGCCTGTGTCTATAGTCATACCTTACAGGAGGGGTGATATCAGGGTCCAGAACCAAAGTACTCCAGATTGTCCCTTTTGTCACCAGCTACATCCATGCCAGCAAATAAAGGGGGTCAAGGCCAGTTTTCTGGCTCTGGAGAGAAGTGGAACATGTTTGTATGTCTAAACTGCATTCTCCCCACACAACAGGCTGGCCTTGGGTTGTCCTAATCACTGACCTGTGTCCAGACATTATTTGGAAGTTTGCTAGTTAGAACAGGCCAGCTAGGACACTGCTGACAATTCTTCAAGATAAGTGGTTGCAGGACATAATTTGAGCCTGCAGCCTTCCTCTGTTTAGTTTATTAGTACAGATGAAACCACAGAAACTTGACTTACTACATTGTCCTTTCCAGTTCTGCTTAGGGATTGAAAACTGGACTCATCCAAAACTCTGCCCCTCTCTTTTGCAGGGACCCTATCAACGTATGCGTCTCCTGGATATCAGACAGGAATCCCATACGGTCAGGATAGAGATGTGGCTTTTTGGTGAAACAGCCACTGCTTGCACAGGCCCTGGGTGTGGTTGGGCCCACTGGGCTCGTCCATTACCCAGGGAAAGGCAGAAGAGGAAGGGGCATTTAAGCCTTTTTCTGTGAAAACTTAGCTGCTGGACTGTGCTTTTCAGACAGGGGGAGATGAAGCCAGCCTCTGCAACTTGCTTAGGTCTCCTTCTACTTGAAGTATTGGTGCTAAGACAGAAGACTACGTGATTGAGCAGAACTAGTCAGGCACTCCAGTCACACTGTTGGTCAGTGGAATAAAAATGGGAGCTATTTTTCTCTGGCTTTCCCAGCCAAACTCATTCCTTGCAGATGATGGCAGCAAAGGAGCAGCAAAGACTTCAAAAAGACCAGTGGAAGTGATGGGGACAATCACCTCAAATCACTTAAGGCAAGGCTGGGAACCAGACAGAAATATTCTTGAGCCCGGCTATTAGACAATTTGGAATAGTCATAGGAAAGCCCTGAAGCGTAGAAATCTGGCTGAGCTGCTAGTCCCTGGAGGGACAGATAATACTGTAGGAAAGGAGACACAGCAGTTCCTGTTGCAAATGATTTGCCAAACCTTATTTTGCCCTAAAGGTAAGTAGTCTAAAATACACAATAAAATGTGCCTGTGGACCTGAATACCATGAAAAGTTACCAAATGTGATCTAAATCCACAGTGTAGGAAAGGCATATTTCATCTAATTCAGGGGAATAAAGAACAGAGGGCCATGACTTCTTGGAAAAACTTGAAGAAAGGCAACAGGTCCCAGAGTTGTACAAAACAAACTGGTGTATACAATGAAGAACATGAGCTTCTCATCAGACACATCCTTAACCAGAACACCCAGACCACTCGCACTTACTATTGGGCACGGTTCACAGCTTAATTTTGTACATGTCAGAGTATATCTCCGAGAAGATGTTGACGGGAGGGAGCAGAGACATGTTGTGCATTGATCCACCATCAGGCGTCTCCATGGCTGAAACATTAGAACCAGTTTGTAAGTCAGTGACTGTCTCTTCAGTAAAACTGAAATAAATGAGCAATTTTATCTAGGTTAAATATCTTTCATTAAATCTTGCATTGCAATTCTTTGCAAGAGAAAACAGAAAAAAACGATGCCCCCCACTTTCCAGAGACCCAAATTTTTGCATCTGTAATTCCACGACAAGCATGAGGTTATTTTTCAAGTCGTCCCTTTAGAATTCCTTAATCTGCAAAATGGCATTGGCATTTCTAACTTCATTGCTTACAAAGGTAGCAAGCACGAAAGGAATCCTTGAAAGTGATGAGGAAGATTAATCATGAGCTATCCTGACTGTGTATTAGGTGGTTGCCACCAGTTCATTTTTCCTGAGTGTAGTGAACTGGTTTACCAACAAGTTTTTATTCTTGAGCCATTGCAACCCATAGATCATGGGCAGAGATTACTTGTTATTGTTCTTGTAATAAATGCTGCTTAGAATCTCTAGAGGTGTAGAAGCTTAAAACTGAGAAAAAAAGAAAAACCAAAACAGAACCAGAATTACTGAGTGAAGAACTTTCTTGTCCACAGTTACAAGCAAATCAGTGGCTGAGCTGGCACACAATTCAGATTCCCTGAGCTCTTCCCCAGCACCTTGTTTGCTGGATCCTATCACCTTTTCAAAGCAAGTAAAAACAGCATTTAAAATGCAGAGCAAAAAAGCCAAACTATTAAAAGGGAAACAAAAGAATGTGGAGTTAGTAATTGGATTCCTAGCACTGAAAGGAATTCTAAATACAAAGTCTTTCTGCCTCCCAAGTGCAGAGCCTTTCATTTCAACCCCAAAATAACAAACCACTACAGTTGAAGGGACAAAATGGGAGGAGTCTATTCAAGATTTTCACAAAGAACTTCTAAAACTTAATAAATAAGGTAAGCAGACACTGAATATGGCTAGATTATAAAAGCTTTGGGTTGTGCTTCAAAAGTCAATGGAATGTCACTGTTGACTTCATTTGGAACAGGAATTTCCCATGCTAAATACTATGCATAACCCCAGATTTCTTTTTTTCTTGTTCCACACTAGTAAACACTCACAGAACAAATGGAGCAAAACAAAGAAGTTGGCCAGAGTAACAGTGGAAAGATAACGCGTTTATGCGTAGTTCAGAGCCAACGTTCCGACATATACACTGAAAGACAAATGTTCCGATTAACGTATTTTAATTACATTCTTACTCTGCATCCCAGCACAACAGAGGTCCTCAGGCTTCAGTGGTTTTCTACAAAGCACCAGCAATAGCAATGACTTTTTTTTCTAGACCTCCACAAAACAAGAAAAGATCCTCCACATACAACACGATGGAGGTGGCAATACCAACAGGGAGATCCCCGTCTTTTAAGAACTCGGCTTGAGACCTCGACGTGGGACTCTTCAGCTTTCTTGGTTTAACATTGTATACTGAATATCGGGGTCATTAACCTGGAGGGTTAAAAGACCTCAGTGGATGCAGGCATGAGGACCCACTCATAACATTTTCCTATGGGAGAGGGATGGATAGCAAGTGTCATATGAAACTCCAGACTTCTTGTTTACTCTCAACATTGGAAAGCATTCAGACACCAAAGTGATAGTCTGTTCTAGTACAGACTACGTGGCCTCACAAGGGCATTCAATCCACTGACACTAGTATTGCTCTACTGCTTAGTAGCTCTACACACGCATGTGCACGAACACAAAAAAGCCTTGCAAATCTGGGAGATGTCCTCATCACGTTGACCTGTTTCACAATATGTTTGAGTTTGTTCTGTTTACTATCATAATCATACTTAATTCAGGCCCTCTAAAAGGCAATGCTTATCACAGAATGCCTCAGTAGCTCTAGGCTTTCACATCATGAAGAAAGGGTCTATAAAGCCATAGTTGATATTACAACTGATAACCTCATTGGATCTCCTAATACTTCTAACATTCCAATTAAATACAAAAAAGATAAATAAAGTTGAGTTTATACTAAGATCGCTGTTACAGGCAGGAACGTAGGGCTTACTAGAGACATGTTGAAACGAAATCCTCACACCCAAGTGCCTTGAACTTCTGTGGGAAGGTCTTACCTTGATCCAAAGTTTGCATCACAGCTTAGTTCTATGGTATTTGTTTAGTGTATTTAGGGATCGGCATGCAAATGGCTTTAACAATGGCTTTCTGTGAACAAACACAGCTTAGCATGACAGAACTGAATGAAATAATGGGTTGATACATCTTTTTCCCTTTATATAATACACCTATCATGTGTTTTCTTGGCTAACTTAGAATGAAATGTCAACATCTGCTAACCCACTGTTAGTGCAACCAAAATAACCTGCATAAAGCCCAGATCTACTCAGATGTCCTTCAAAAATGCCACTCAGTAAAAGCCTGGGAAAACAGATGAGTGATACAGATAATCCTTTTGGTAAATACAGCCACCTGCTTGGAAGTCTGCAGTTAAAGCCCACAGCATTGTTAAGAACAGCAGAGTGAATGCAATACCCCAAATTACTGGAATATAATATTGGTAACCAGATACAAGACAAAAATGTAAAGGGATTAAGGACACAGTCAGTGAACAGAACTGCAGTACAAGACTCAAGACTTGGAACTACTCAGCGAATGAGTTAATGGAGCAAAGTTTTCCCTTGATATAAAACGAAACTTGAAACCTATTCTTAAAGGACCCAGAATAAAGGTTTTGAAATCCAGGAAGTATAAACTTCTGTAGACACCACATCTTCCTTCCTGACCAGAACTCTGGAACAGTCATTGAAGTAGAGAATAGTGTAAGACAAAGCTGTAGTAACGCCAGCTGCTCCAAAGCTTTCAGACGTATAGCTAATTAGCTTACAATAAGTCATTAAATGAAGCTAGTTTAATTGAAAAGTTCATTGATTAAAGACAAGTTCTAATATAAGCTCTAATTTATTTTTTTTTTTTATCAAAATGGCCACTTTGTTTAGAAATCTTCCAAGATTATATCTCAACTCGAATTTCACACTCTCTGTCCTGAGAAAATATTTTGGTGGCTGCGTTGTTGAATGCTAACTTCAGTAATGCTCGATATTTGCGACAGCCAGAGCACAGAAGTAACGTAACAGCTGGGGCCTACCTACACCCTCCAAAACTTGCACAGGCAATGCTTGATAAAATGACCAATTGTCAGGAAGAACAATAACACGTTTGAAAAGCTGTATTAAAAGGAGGAAAAAAGAAAAACATTTTAGACATAGCGTTTATATCTAGTCAGATAGTAAATGAGTCAAATCGTAGTTTTGTGTCAGCTGAAACAATTTATGAATTCATCCCAAGTTGAGAAAATTTTATTAAGCTAGGATTTTTTTTTCAATATTGTAGAAGCTGAAATATTTTAAGTCTTCAAAATACAGATACTTCTCATTTTGCCTTCAACATGACATTTTGTTTCAAGATGTGCTTATGCTTCATTTTAAAGTATTTTAAAATCTTTTAGAACACTTGAAAATAGAATAAAGACTTTACTTGATGGATCAGGTAAACATTTGGTTGGAAGAGAAAAAAAATCAGTTGTTCATGAAAGAACAGCGTGCAACCGGAAAGACTGCTTTTTGCAACACAGAATATATATATATGCACACATATCCTATATAACAGAAGGTGGCAGGAGCTAGCAATTACTATACTGCATGACATTCTCTACAAGTATAGTCTTTATAAAATGCCACAACTAGTTTTGACAACATACTATGGAGGAGACAAAGAGAAATCAAAGAGAAAGCAGATTATTTCAGATTTTACCACTTCAAAACCCTTCTCCCAGTGTTCTGACAAGAAAGGCAGAGTTATTCCTTGGATTTAATTCTGCAGGGAAGTAATCCCCACACAGAATGATGGATGCTTGATGACAGGACTTTAGCTCTAACAAACTGATAAACTTATGCCTATCGACTAAGAAAAAAAAAAAAATCAAAACCAGAAGAAATAGATGGAGAAAGGTTCTTTCTGCCATACCTCAAAAGTCCAAAGAGATTTGGGTAAACTTACCTTTTAAATAAATGAAAAAGACAAACATACATTGACAATGCAGGAATACGTAGGTTAAAAGTTAGGTTAAATTACTAAAGAGGACCTGTTTCCCTGGGGGATGATGAGAATATTTAGAGCTCTTTGACACCAGAGGTGCTGCCAGAATATGGATTTAGGGAAACAATGGACAATTGACAGAGCTCTCCAAAGATAAATTCGGCATAAATGAGATCAGATGCTTAACTCCCATCATTCCCACTGTCATGGGCTGGGTTAAACATGTCTTAATCTACCCATTAAATATGCAGTTGAGAAAAAATTTCCTCTGAGGGCACATCAGCAGCGATCTTGAAAGGGGACAGAGGTCAAACAGTGAGGAAGCCCAGCTTTCCTGTTCCTGCTAATAGCCAAGGAGGGATACCCTTCCTTCCACACAGGTGGAGCAAGAGTCTCCATCCTTTTCTAATCTGCCTTATCCTCTAGGTAGAATACGGGAAGTTTTTGCTTCCCCGAAGTGGGCAAGGATCATTTTTGAGATTATCCCTCGCAGATAGTTTCCTGTGTGTTTGGTTGCCTGCAAGTCATTACACAACGCAGATTACCACGGTTTCTAAGCACTTTTCTCAAGCATCTTTTCAAGATAAAGAAACATTACTGTCCCCATTTTGCAGAGATACTCATTGCCACATACGAAGACTGGCAGAGTCATGAACTGGACATTACATGTGCTGAGCCCCTTGCCACTGCTTTTACCCCAAGGTCTCACTTGCAGAGATTCTGTCTGAACAAAGCTGCCCTGCATGCTTATGTGTATTCTGGCAAGTCTGTGTTCTTCAAAAGCTCATTCGTATATCTAAATGTTCCACCATCACAGCAAATAAAAGGAATCGTGTCTTACCCCAATAATAGTGCCATTCAAAGAACAACCATTCAGGGGTACTGAAAAAGAAGATAATATTCCATTTAGCATTACCATTATCAATACATTACCAAGATTTAATAAACCGCAGGTATGCTTTTTTGACTTATTAGAGTTCCAACTGAGGACATTTAGATCCGGTTTCACTGTAAAGAGGCATAATTGAGCCCTCTTACATTATACCTTGAAAAGCAGCAATTTGTCAGAGTTATCCTGAATTCTACCTCCAAGTATCTCTCGCTGAGCTGTTTTTTATGGCACAACATAAATTTTCCCCTCTAGTTCAAGCCTCACACGCTCAGAAGATGCACTCAGGTTCTCTGCAAGTTACAGTGTGTATTTCCCCTCCTCTTCCCACTGCTAGCTCCTCACCCTGTGGTTGCATATATACTTGTCAATTAAACGTGACTGGGAGTCTTCCCAGACTGAGGCCAATTAGCCAAATCTTCTGATTTGGACTTTTGACCCAAGTCTATGCTAGGAAATGGCCACAGCCACAATGCTCAGAGACACGCAGAAGACAGCACGGCTGCATGCAAAATCCCTGTTCATAGCAGGCACTGGGGAGAGCGTTGAACCCTCCTAAGCCAAAAGCATCTCAAGACCTCTTTTAAATGCTTAACAACGCAGGCTAGAGCTGTAGAAACGTAGCCTGGTATGTGTCTCTCAAGCAATACAAAATAGCTTCAACAGTAAGTAGCTCAAGAAGAGACAGTGAACATGCGTTGGAAAGAGAAAATAATAGTGGCAGGTGCTGCTGTACTCAATGTCTACATTATACAGGAGAGCTTCAAAGTAGTACTACGCTTGCATAACATGCACTTTTGAAATTGCTGTTGAGAAACAGGAGATGAACACATGAGATGATTCATTCTCTAGTCATTCCGTTCGTCATACGCAAAACCTTACCACATCTGCAGGAAGGACAGCAGTCTATTATTTGGTCACAACGCAGTTCAGTTCCCTCTGGACAGTCAGGCACATCCATTTGAGAGCAAGAAAGATTCTTTTGCTGCACAAAAACCTCATTGTTCACCCGGACACACTCATTGATAATGCAATGGTTGAAGGGGGATCGCCACTCTGTGCCAATCTGATGGGAAATTGTAAAAGGATTAAATACAGGCAGCAGTATCTGTGCCACTGGATAGAGCGAGGATACCACCACAGCCAACGCGCTGGTTTGCAAAAAGCACGTTTACTGCATCAGGAACAGTCTGTCACTCAACAGTTCTCCACAAATCCTTACCACGACAATCTGTTTATAGAACAGTCTGCTGCTTCGTTTGTACAGGAGTTACAGGAGTTAAGGTGAAAAATAAAGGGCCAGGTGAAATAACACGTGAAGAAGAAAAAACACTCTTAACTAGATTTAAATCTACACTCATTACGCGGTAGCTGGCTGCACTGCATTGCGCTGTAGCCGAGCTGGCCCTCTTTCTGCTGCAAATCAGCTCTGCTAAGCCCAAAGGAGGCTTTGGCGATAGGATCCAGACCTGAAAATACTTGCTAACATGGAAGAGACTGGATCCTGTTGACAGTCCTACTGATTATAATCACCCATGGGTCAGACAAGGCGGGAACTTCAAGTGCTGTTACGGGAAGAGATGTCACCACAGGCCAGAAAGAAGATGCTGTCACAGTTCAGCGCTGGCAGGAGCTGATCACTGCTTTGAAGCTGTATGCCTCCAACACTCTTTGAATACACTTCAAGAGCAGGGAGAGTGAAAAATCAGATTCCCAACTCCAGTAAATTCAAACATCTTAGCTCAGAAAGTTAGGGGACACTTTTCTCTCATGTGTTAAATACTTAGTTCTTTGTTAATGACAAAAGAGTTAAAAGAGGACCTAGCAAGAAAGAGACCGAGCAAGAGAGCCGAGTATAAGGATCTATTACTCCATTAGGACAACAGAAATCGGTAAGACACAGTAGGACATTAAAATAGGCCTCCTGAATGCTTGTTTTATGAAGCAGAGAAGAATATTGATCCACATTAAGTAATGCCCTTGGTAAAAATCAGGGAAGAGGCAGGCTGCAAAATGATACATTAACATTTTTTTAAAAGACAGTGGCAGACTGCCTTTGTAAAAGAAGCAATTAGAAAGTTAGTATGAAATATGTGAACGTGAGATGTAGATGAAAATCCAGACACATTATAAAGAACAACACTTAGGGAAGAAAAGATGGGGAGAAGGTCTATTATTTTAAACACATTTAACTTACTGTTCCTGCCTTTGTTGAATCCAAAGCTCTGCCTGGGATTAAGCAATTTAATGCTACTGGGACAGGCAAAGGCTTGCCAAGGGTGGTTAGATTAGGGACAGAACAAACTGAATAGCCTGAAGGAATTAAAAATGTAGGAAGAAAAGAAACAAATATCCACGTAGCTTTCCAGGGTGGTAGGGTATCTGCAGAGCATATTAAATGGCTGTTGCATGCACTCAACTTCCTGTTGGGCTCTTTGAATCCTAAGGGAAGCGGCACACTGCTGAAAATAAACTGTTATTTTGAGCAGAAAACAAGTCTGGCCTGGACCACTGTGGTCTGATCTCACACGCAGCAATCATCTTTAGCAACCAGAGAATAATTCATGTTTCTATCTTCATTTACTTCCTGATATTTCAGTGATAGGATATCCTATTTTATTAGGACTGTGAAATTCAAGCAATCCACTACCCCATCTGCCTGCTATCCTTAGAGTAATAGAAATTAATTGGGATAATTTAAACAAATAGCCTAGAGCCAGAGAAGCATCACATCCCATTAATGTTCCTTTGAGCTACCATTTGTGAAATTACTAATTTTACACAAAAATATTGCTTCCTTAGAGCCCGAAAAAGGTGGGGAGGTATTGCTTGTTAGAACCAAGTGAGCAAGCCACCCCAAAAAACACTGGTTTTCAGTGCTGCTTGATGTATAGAAGAAATAGCTCATATCTTCTTCGCCTCCTTCCGTGGAACACAAAATAATTCCAGGGCACTTCTGTTAGAAGAGGTAGCGTCCACGCCACGGCCACCTCACCTCATGCAAACGAGGATCTGCATCACCCCGAGACCAGAATATCTGTTCCTCACAGGCAGTCTTCTGGCATCTCCCACAACACTCCCCTTCTTGGACGATATACTTGTAACCCTGTAGGGGAAAAGAAAAGGACTGAGTGATCCAGGAAGAGGAGACAAATGAGAAGATTAATCCCAAAAGAAAATACTGGGATAAATGCTTAACGTTAGCGACTTTTTGTGGAAAGGGGAGTTTGAAAACAGAAGAGTAAGGCCACACGCTGCTATTACAAAACAAACAAGCGGTCCATCCACCTCAGCAACCTGTTAAATGGTTAACATTATCTGTCAGAAAAGAAAAATTAAAATGCACACAACATTAGGAGCAGAAATTCTTTTCTCATTAGTTCCTGCTTAATATATATTTTGAAGACATACTCACTTCAGCTACATGGACTAATTTTAGGTACTATCCTTGCTTAGGTCATGCCAATCAACTAATGGACCTTGTGAGGATATCAGCTTCTCTAGTGTGGTATGGAGCACCCCTTCCTGGAGTACAGAAAATGTTGGTTGTGCCTCACATCAGAAAAAAAAAAAAAAAACCCACATCTGAAATCACACAGAAACATCTTCCTTTTGCTAGGATCTGCTCAAACATGTAATAGCACAAAGATTTGCCGCAAGACAGAAAAGAACAATGACATCAACAGGCAGAAATGGAAAAGGAAGAGGTAAAAGAAAAATGCTTTCAGAGGACCCTGAGCTATTTCAACAGCATTAAGCAGCAGTCATTTCCACATGTTAGTTTATTGTATGGGAGCAGTTTCTTTTATGCATTAGCAAATTGTAAAGCGCAAGTCTTTCCAATAAAATAGCCCTACAGAGAAGTGCAAAAAGAAAAAGAAGTCAGTCAGTCCACTTCTGAGGGTGACTGTCAGAATTGCCATGCTATTTGGTAGACTTTGAGAGAAAATTATGTATCAATATTAAGAACCCAGTTTAAAAAAAAAATTAAAAAATCACTTCATTAAATCACCTCTGCTTGTACATATGAGTCATACATAATTATGAGAATTTTTATCTGGTATTTTAAAAAATCTTTTATATACATGTACTACTACTTTACAAAAGAAAACGAAGGCTAAAAATTGTTCTAGTGGCATCTCGGATGTTAATCAGCACTCACAAGTCCCCTTCTCACCCCTGAGAATTCAAGGTTAGGATTCAGTCTGAGCACATTCAAATATCTGACTGCCCTGTGCTGAAGCAGAGGGAAGGGGTTGGTCAGATATGCAATCCAGGGACCAGTTTTGACTGATCATTTCATCTTTTCATCTCCTGAAGCAACTGGTCAAATATTCAAACATCGGAGTAGCTAAGTGAAAGAAAGCAATGAGCTTTAATCTAATTAGAAATAATATATTCTCCATTTAATAGCTAGGCAGTCTCCAAGGGGCAAAATGTAACTCTGATTTCAATACAGAGTTGAAAGAAAGATGTTATGTCAAAGAAAATATTGTTCATGTGAAAAACACCAATGAAAATAAGCATCATTTTATTTTGTTCAACCTCTTTGAACTGAATTGCTGAAGTATTCCCAACTGTTCCCTCCATTCATGAACTGTCCTTGATTTGTAATATGAAGCACATTAGCAAACCTCGATAATCAGTGGACTATCATATGGAAGTGCATTGTGTATAATGTCATAAAATGTAATACCAGAGTTTGAGCTAGCTTTGTGGAAAAAGTTGTGCTGTTGAACATTTGGTTTTGTATGACTTTCATCTGCTAAATACATGTCTGAAGCATCTCAAGTATCAGATTTTTATTTGTGCGGCAAACTCGGAGAAGTAAAAATCCAAGAGCTGTTTGTGCCCAGAATAAAGCAAAATCCAGCTGCATGACCCAAATTTCACTAAGTTGGTTTAAACCCAGTGCAAACAAGAAGGTGCTACGCAGCAGAGTCCAGGGATGATTTGCACCCCTAAGGCACTGACAAAGATATTGGGTTTGGACAGTTCAACCTGCCTGAGTGGCCCTTTTGGTGCTCGGTGCATTCAAAATCTGGGGGCTCTGACTCCTAAGGGGAAAAAACACAGGAGATTGCAGCTCCCGACCTCCGCGCCTGCTGAGCTTCTAACACAGCCCATGACCCACCATAGACCACAAACCAGTCTGCGGACTGCTCCTCAAAAAGCAGAGCATCCACCGGCACTTGAGGAGTAAGGTGGACAGTGACTCCCCACAGCATGAGAAATATTTCACAAAAGGTCAAGTTTTCTGATGATACCTCACACCATGGAAATTTGGGCTCATAGGAATAGAGAGCGCCTTATTTTATGTTTAATTCGAAAGGTGATAATGTTTAAGGTTACATCTAAGAAAAGGAAAACGTATTGTGCATTTTGAGGTGTTTTTTTATTGTGGGATTGGGGGGCTTTTTTCCCCAGTTAGATGACTTATGTACAAAGAGTATATACTACCAGGATCATTCCTGAAGCGGCACAATCTATGAACATGAACATCTGACAAGTCTCAGGTACTGTGCTATTGATGGTTAATGTTAGACTGAACTAGGCAGAGTAAGCAGTATCCACCTCTTCCTTCATTATTTTTCATTTTCTAGCGTATAGATGCTAGCATACAGAGATGCCAGTGTTCGCCAGGGTTTGTTCAAGGATCCGCTTATAGTCAATATTCTGCTTGTCCCCTGCTTTTTCTGGACTGGATCCACTGCTTTATTCTTCCTCTGCATCTTGCCTTTTTTTTTCTTTTTTAAACACAGAGTTCAAACTTCAAACAGGGAAATAAAATTCAGAAGACGGCCTCGGTAAGTGTCTGCCCATCCGTCACACTGAGAAGCAGATCACAGTCTACAAGACTAAAAAAATCCCCATGCGCTGGGAGGTAAGGGATAGGGCAACACAAGGCACCCTTCGCATTTGAACAGCTGCACGTGGCTGACTTGGGAGTGATAATCAGCAGCTGCGATGGAGAACCTGGCAAATGCTCAGTTATGCTGCCAGATCAAGCTGTTTTAGCAAACAAAAATGCAGAGATAAAGCTGATCTCCCTGCGTGAAGGGTGAACACAGACGGATTAAGACATTCTACATGGGGAGGGAAATTTTGCGCGCTTTTGAACCGGGGCATGGCTTGCGACAAACAAAAAAGGCACGCAGATTAATTCTGTAGCATTCAGAGAACATGCATTTTGGTTTCATCGCCTACTCAAGGCTACCGGAGGGATCCGCACAGGCTATGGCTTGGCATATTTGTGCACTCCCTCTTTCATCCTAGTGTTCCTCAGGATACCTAGTTCATCTTTTCACGGGTGCTAAGGTTTTGGCCAGAAAACTCTGTCAGCTGCCTTTTGGCCAACAAAGCAGGAAAGAAAGAACAGAGATTATTCCTCAACGTAGTATTTTTAACAAGGCTCTGGTATTTGCCTTTTACATATTGAGATGATAGTACCTAGAGAGGCTTGGAGGAACCAAAGAGAATGAAAATGGCAACAGTACACTGAAAGAAACCCAGTAGGATGGATATAAACCAACTTGAAATGCTGAAAGCAAAATCTTCAGTGGCAATGAATCAGCACAATTCTAGAGATTTCCCTGGATCTGCACTCATTTACCCCAGGTGAGGACTTAATTCTCTGTTTGCAAGTCTCTATTACATTAAGGTATCATTTCTTAATTTTCATAATAAATTATGCTTTAAAATGCAAGCAGGATATTTGAAATTGCCTCCCAACAAGACTTTCACAGTTTTTAAATGAGATCCTGCACATCTAATATACAAACAACAGTCTTCCTTTTACATTAGGTTCTTTGACCTCCTTAATACAGACTATTAAGCCATTTACTACCATGCTTTATGTGCTACTTCAAAGGAAAATACCCGTTTGAAATACTGGAGATTAAAGCCATAGCTTTCGTACTCAGCATTTATTACAACCATCATAGGGTGCAAATGTTCTTTATTTTAATTTAATTAATCAAGAGGCTTGAAAATCTAACCTAATTAATTTACACACACTTAGCCAAATGGCTTTTTCTTAAACACTTATCCCAGAAAATTATGCTTCATCCTTCTCATAATCATCTAATACTTTAAATTATCCAATACTTTAAGCCACACTCTTTTATATCGCTTACAAAGTACCTAACTCCGAGAACACGGACAGAAATTAAGCAAAGCAAGTGCTCCCTTCACATTAGTATACCAGTGATTTTAAGGTGTTTTGAAAGCTGTTATCCATTTTATCACCATGATCCTCTGAGGGGATATAATCTGATGTACTCTCAGAAAAATTAGTTTCTGAAGAAGCTCCAGGAGGGAGACACCACTCCTCCTTGTGGCACATGCAATAACTGCAATAATTACCTGCTTTCTCAAAACTTTGGTAAGAGAAAGATAGAAGAGGACAGAAAAAGTGAGGGGACTATGGCATATAACGAAGCAAACCCACACCTGGTTTGCAAGCGAGAAGTCTGTATTTGCTGTTAACCTCCCCAGAGAACTGTGGGTTTGGTTCATTTAAATGAAACATCCACTCTTTTTCCATAGCGTTTCTTTAAATTCTAAAACTACAGATACAACTTGAGTTTGATTTTGTCATGCTCAGGAGAACAGTAGCACCGTTCATTCATCAGGGTGAAGGAGGTAGTACACGTGTTACATTTTCTTCTGTTTATGTGTAGCTAGATTAAAAAAAAACCTGTAAGCTGTTTTCACAGAAGTCAGACGACACAGTTGACAATGATACTGGGCAACTTTAAGACCTGGCAATGGAGTTACAACCATGAGCAGCAGAGAGTTTGAACATTGTCTTAGCGAAGATCCATGATTAAAGTATGTCTTCAACGTCAATGCAACTTTCAATGCCATCTAATCTGAACTGAAAAATAAGCTTTAAGGCCAATTCAAACTGGATTACAGTACTTCTGCGGTCCTTGTATATCCACTGAATCAGGAATAAGCAAAGGAAAAAAGAAAATCTGAGCTATCCGGGTTTTCCAACAGCTACGGTTTTGGTTGTACAACTTTGATAACCATTAAAGCAGCAGAAAAAATGGCAGATTCCCAAAAAGAACTGGCACGTTTTTCCACCGAGGCTTTTTGTTTCTTTTAAAAAAGCTTTTTGACACTGCAATGCTTAAGGCCGATTTGTCAGGAAACTGTAGTTCTGCATTAATGATACTTTATCAGAATAACAAATTATTGATAAAGTTATGGCTATGAGCCAAAACACAGCCAGACCTAATATTTGATAATTATTATGAAACTAGAAACAAGTCTTTTCTACAAATGGAATTCGAAGGGGTTCTCTTGCAACAGCTGAAAGCTCTCACATCTTTTCTCATGGTTTTCACTGCATTGGGCATCCTCAAACTTTCTCACCAAACTCTACACTTCAGAAAGAGCACTAGCTTGGTTTGTTGGGTTTTTTTAAAGGGTTGGTTTTTTGCTCTGGCCCTAGGGAATTACGCAGTTTTTAAGACACAGCAGAGGAAAATGTTATTCAAAAGAAGTGCACATACATATATGCTGTCCAGCCTTGTTCTGATACAAAAGCTGTAAGTTAAATTATATTGAAATATAGCACTATTAAGGCGTTTGAAATTCTTTGAAAACCAAGGCACAATTAGCTTAACAGAGCTCAGAACAAAGAATTGCTTTTCAGATATTGGTTTGCTTAACGGAAACGTTCATAGTCAAATTTCAATGCATGATTAACTCTTAAAACACATATTACTGTAAATTCAAATAAGAATTCAAAACAAGTCAGACAATGTTTCTACAGCAACGTTAACTCAGCCGTGAGGGGCTGCACATATATGCTGTACGCCCAAGGTCAGTCTTTGACTCCCAGACACGTTATTAATGACGTCTTTCCAAAAGCAAAAAGAACACCTCTAACTTCTCATAGCTGTATATACAAGGTTTGTTAAAAGAGCTTTCTTCCAAATGTAACTGCACAAAAGCAAGGAGGAAGAAGAGCTATCATGCGTTGATTTTTCTTAGCCTCTGTTCTGAATGCAACTGCATAAATAGGATTCATTCCAAAAAAAAAAAAAAAAAAAAAAAAAAGAGGCTTCTTAAAACTGGTTAAAAAGTTTAGGAAGAACGGTGGGAAACAGACTGCAAAGCTTTGGAGGCTTGGTGGACGAGAGGAATGTGCATGACGTGTTTGTTTGGAGATGGACTGTATTTCCAGCAAGAGGAGAAAAAACTACTCCTGGAGCAGAAAAAAGCAAGCGAATCTTGTCTCACATGCAGCACTAGAAAACCCCAAACATCCCAGTAGCATCGCAGTCAGCAGAGTGAATCAAACACAGAAGCAGCATTTGTCGCTCTTAGCTAAAGGGTTTTGCAGTTATTGCTGCAGTATGCCCTCTCCTTTGCATCTCCCACCGACAAATTCCAGCTGGTCCTTGTAACGACACCAGGGCAGTTTGCTGAATCACAGGCCAACATGCAGACTTTTATCAGCTACTGGACCACTGAAAGCATTGATGTTACAACACACGTTTGGAAACACCTGCTGCTTGGTCAACTGTTTGAATTTTGTGTGGGCTAATGTAATATATAGCCTAACAAAGATTTAAAACGCAACTTGGAGACTTGAATAACAATAACTAGCTCATCTTTCCTTCTGCACTGAGGAAAAAAACAAATTAGCTGCTTCTGGGCTTTGCTTCATGGCTCAGGGAAGAACAAACCCATGGGGAAAACCTTGGGTCAGCAAAAGACCTACAGAGAATATTCTGAATCCCAGACAGCCACATCTAGTTGCTCCACACAGACCCCGCACAGTCTGCTGAACTTGCAGGTTGTGAACACACCAGACCACGGACTAAGGAGGAGCTGCTTCCAGTCGGATGTGCCTTTTGCTGAATGGAATTGGCTAATACCATCAAGAACAATCTCAATTAACCCATGTATATACTGGAAGCCCTACAAAGAGTCAAAATGTATTTGTGGTAGCCTCTGATGTTTGCAGCACAACTTCTCTGGCCACACAGCAGTTGGTAAGGGGTGTGGGTTGTCAGCACTTGGCTGGGCAACCTCCTCCGCCATCTGCTTCTTCTGCAGACCCAAGCTGTGTATTTCTAATGTCCTCACTGACTGACCCATCCATGCTAATCTCATGAAGCGAGGACATGGGAATGCTGGGGGATTATGGGTACAAGGTGCCAGATACCAGAGCAAAAGGCAACTCTAGGGCATCACATTTAATTTTACAATGATTTTTTACTTCCTTATTCTTCACAGTCTGTTAAAGTGAGGAATGTTAGGGATGTAAATTGGGTAGTTTAAAGGAAATATAAAAAACATTTTGAACTCTTGTTTGCACAAATCATGTTATGGTCAAAGTCCTCTAATCTATGACACTGGCAAGTGCTGCTGACTTTTAACCAATTCCTCTGACCCTTCTAGTATTCTTCTACCAACTTTTTGTACCCAGTGTCTGTCTTCTCCTGCTTGACCAGCTATATCAATATAACAAAGCAGCTCATACTTCCTTGCGGGCTTCCAAAAGTAGACTACATAATTTTATAGCATGTAGCAGATGTCTGAGCATAATAAAGGCCACAGCATGTGGTGTTATTACTGCTATAATGGGCAGAGCTGAGCAATCGGGATCTGAAATGTTCCCTTCAGAAAATGAACTTCAGCTAGAACAGGCATTCGAAATTGAACTTTGGACATCACGAGGACTTATTGTGCAAGTGGTGTAAACGATAGACACTTCAGGATGCAGTTCTCCTTTTACTGAAATATAAAATAAACTTGTCACCGATTTCCTTGGCAGCATGACATGATCCTAAAACAATAACCTTAAAATAAAGTCAGTAATGCTCAGGCCCTCTTAGACTCTGTTCCCAAGATAATTCGTTGCTACAACACTTATTTTCTATTTTTCTCCGGTTTCTCTAAACACGCAGGTTTAAAAGTAATCATTTCACATCCCCATCAGGGCTCTGCTGGCTTATGCACTGGTTTAAATGTTACTCACCCGAGAGCAGAACGTGTTACATGCTTTGTCGTGACACTCCATCATCTGAAGTCCCGTGACATCATCCCTCGTGCTAGTGCAAGAGCATTCCCTGCAACCATCTTCCCAGGTTGTCCCAACAGGGTAGACTATGTCGTTGTGCACACACACCTATTGGAATGCAACAATTAATAGATGAAAGAGCACACTGCTGCTGTAAGGGCACACTACTGGCTCCGAAAGGCTCCTTTTTTAAGATGTGAAACCTACCATAAATTTTATGGAATATTCTGTACCCGTTAGAAATGCTAGAGGTCTTAAAACTGTGGCTACTCTGCTGAGGAAAGGAAAATAAGTGCAACCAAAGCTGCTGTTTTATAAAGATTAATTGGAGAATTTTATCTGCAGTTGATGGAATTGGCCAGGGTCTGACTCAGTTTCCCTGGAAGTATAATGTGACCCAATATTTAGAGATAGTAAACAGTGAGTCCTGTAGAAGGAGCTATGCACATAAAACTTCTTCCAGCTAAATCGGCTGATCTGAAAAGATCCTACTTTGGGCTACAAGCATTCATTCTCTTGTATCCTTAAGCCATCACAGCTACCACAAAAATAGTGCCATCTCTTATATTGCACTTTCTATTAGTAAAGTTTACAGCATGTTATTAAAGAGATGAACATCATTTCTTTTTACAGATATAGCAAGTAAGTCAGAGACATAAAATGACTTATGCAAGGTCACGAACTACTTAGCTGCAAGACAGCGTAACCCCACGTTAAGCTGTTGGGTAAGGTTGCTTCAATGAAAAGGATACATCGCCCTGCAACCTCTCCTTTAAGAAATCTTATCTTAAAGGTTAACGTAATATAACAACTTAATAAAAGGTTGTCAAAATGAGGAAAAATATATCCTGGTGACGCTTTAACAGAGCCAGAAATTCATTTGGCAAAAATTTAAAAGCAGCAATATAGTTCATATAAGATACAATGCCTCCTTCAGGCAGAGGCAAAGGTAATCAATGGGCACAAGGAATTTAGGTCTAAGGTATCCCAAATATTTCAATAAAGTTAGTCTAGGATTGAAAGAATATACAGTAACTATACTGATCCAAAAGCATGTATCTGTTATCCAGAAACAAATTAAAAATTTAAAAATTACCTCTGAAATTCCTACTGCTTGAATGACCTTGAAGTTTCAAATGTTTTAGGGTTGGGCTTTTTTATAAATATATATAATTTTATTTATTTTTATATATTAAAAAATCTGATTATCTCAAAGGCACAAAAAATGGGTCAGTTATGTCAGAATAAATGACTGTAACAGAACAAGCAACAGCATGATGCAACAGTCCATTTTTCTCAGACACAAGTAAATTAAAAATGCCCTGGCATCATTATCCAGTAGTCTTGTTGGGTGTCTGTTAATACCTAGCTACCTGCCTACTTTGCCGCTGTCACTCCATGTATAAAAGATACTCTCATCTGTGGAAATGACACTCCATTCCCCTTACCCTGCCCGGAACACAGGTGGTAGATACGCAGCCGCAGTCATTGCTGACAGATCTGGATAGGTATCCCAGAGGGCAGCTCACTGTTGAGTTCGTACACCTGCAGGTACACTCATATTCATCACAGCACTCAGTCTTCTTAACAGTCAGCTCTCGATGCGGTGGGCAGGAAGGTATTTGAACCAAGCTGCATGCTTCTCTGTTACACTCTACCAGAAAAAAGTAGGTACCATGTCAAGCACATGGCATTTCAGAGTGCTGCGAGTGAAGACGACAGTTCTCTAGCAACAAGGCACTAATTGCTACTGCAAACGGTTGTAAAACCTGGCCTGTATCAGAAACAGTGTGGGCAGCAGGAGCAGGGAGGTGATTGTGCCCCTGTACTCGGCGCTGGTGAGGCCGCACCTCGAATGCTGTGTTCAGTTTTGAGCCCCTCACTACAAGAAGGACATTGAGGTGCTGGAGCGTGTCCAGAGAAGGGCAACGAAGCTGGTGAGGGGTCTGGAACACAAGTCTGATGAGGAGCGGCTGAGGGAGCTGGGGTTGTTCAGTCTGGAGAAGAGGAGGCTGAGGGGAGACCTCATCGCTCTCTACAGCTACCTGAAAGGGGGTTGTGGTGAGGTGGGTGTTGGTCTCTTCTCCCAAGTGACAAGTGATAGGACAAGAGGAAACAGCCTCAAGTTGCGCCAGGGGAGGTTCAGGCTGGATATTAGGAAAAATTTCTTTCCTGAGAGAGTGGTGAAGCATTGGAACAGGCTGCTCAGGGAGGTGGTGGAGTCGCCATCACTGGAGGTGTTCAAGGAACATGTGGACAAGGCATCGTGGGACATGGTTTAATGGGCATGGTGGTGTTGGGGTGATGGTTGGACTTGATGATCTTACAGGTCTTTTCCAACCTTAATGATTCTGTGATTCTGTAAAATCTACTTAAAGACTAAGAAGTAATGCAGATATAAAAGACCGAGGTCAAAGATTGTGCTGCAGGTTCAGGAAACGTTCCTACCCTGCCAAAAAATTTGTTGCCTCATATACAATCAAAAAGATTTACAAAATAAGCATAAGTGTCAGAGCACACACGTTCAAGAGTAAAGTGTTTCTCTTTTCCTCAATTCAAAAGTGTACTCAGAAAGTGCCAACAATACCCTTCTTCCAACTCTGTGAAATCATTACATGTCCATTGGCTCCACAATTAAACCTTTCAGAGGGAAAAAATAATGTCTAAAGGAAGTTGTCAGTGTTGTTCAAATGCAATGTTCCAGAGTCACTCCCTGCTAAAAAAAAAAATATCTTACCACATGTGTAATTTGGTCTGCATTCTCCAGGGTTGGTGAGCGCAAGCTGCAGGCCAAACCCACAGACAGGGGCAGGAGGCAAATCACAGGAAACCAGATCACAGACTACAAAGAGAAATGGAGAGAGTGTTTAAGACCACGCCTGACTAATCAGTCCTCAAGAAGAGACACACACACACACACGTGTGCACGTCCCCATTAAACTATTCTCCCTAGACTCAATTGCTATCCTAAAATGTGAAGTAAGTTAGAGTTCAGCAGGTCAGAGTTTGTTTTCAAAATAGCTTGGGAACAGTTCAAGCTTGGGTTATGAGGTTTAAGGTTCTAATGTTATATTTAACGTGCAAATATAGACCATGCAGAAATAGTTACTTGAAAAAAGTCCATTCTAATGTCATTTAGACAAAAACAAATCACTCCATTCCCTTCTCTATCTCTTACAGAAAGAGGGACAAAGTCAAGTTGGAAGTGAATGGAGACTCACAGCCTCAGGAGTTGTTTATTTTTCCATACAGATCATTGTACTTCAGTCATTTAATTGTCATTCATTGGTTTCAGAAATGGAGCATTGCATTAAATAAAAAAAGGGATAGTATACCTTTGAAGCATCTGTTAAAAATACGGACCAAAAAGATTCCAACAGTTTAAGAACCTACCGCATTCGTACGTGGGGCAGCACTGGCCAGGGTCCCTGCGCAGACGAGGGACTTCACAGGGACCGCACTGAACAGCTGGAGTAAGAAGAAAACATCCATAAAACAAGTTTGGGTAAGAACTAGAAAACTAGGTAGCAAAAACATCAATTCAATTTCAATCATACTTAGGCTAAAACAATTTACGTTTGGCAGTAGGGCAAGGTCGGACCGTGCAGTTTACTTTCTTGTTATCGAGACACGTGCAGATCTTGCAAGGCTCATTGGTGGGAATCCACGTTTCCATGTGCTGCATGAAAAAAAAAAAAAACCAAAACAGATTGTTAGAAAGAAATCAAATATGCTGGTCACTAGTATGTTATCGACGGGAGCGGGTGAGGGTGAATAACATTAATTTGGAAAAACAGAAGACTCTATGCAGGATTGGTTGGTTGCTCTGTTAACAGTAAGAACCTAAGGAGACACATAATTCTGAAATGACTGTAGTGTACCAATTTAGCAAAAGATGTAAAGAATGCATGAATGGGATGAGGAATTAACTATTGTTTTAAACATGAAAAATGCTCAGATGTTCTAAATGCAATTGCAGGCTATTGTGAGTAACAGCGGACTTGTGCAACGACATACCATGATCGGATTTTCAGTGGTAATAAGGGAAACAACAATATTTTGGGAAATACGTAGAAGTGGCTGCTTTCCCAAATTAGTCATACTTAAACACAGAGAAATAAACAGTGCATATTTTTAATTAAGAATATGTGGGGTGTCATCACGTGATTTCCCAGTGAGCTGAAGACTGGAAAAGCACTATAGTAACCCCAAATCTGAAACCATCACTGTGGTGATTACCTGGAGATAATAAGCACATTCAGAAACTGCCAGTAAAGTGTATCATCATTCAATCACTGCTCCTTCTCATGAGAGAGAGGGAAACCATTGATGTAAAAGAGGTAGTTACCTATCAAGAACCATCCACATTTAACACCCATCCGAATAGGGAGGTAAGAGTGAAAAGATGCACTATGGGACAATAATGTTAATTTGCACAATCGCTCGAGGTTCTGGGGGAGAACATGTAGAGGGGGTTAGGATGCCATAAAGGGAAAAGGTGTCATCCAGAAAACTCTGGAGTGTCTGCTGAGACCTTTAGTAATAAGAAGAAAGAAAGGAAATATCTAAGCATACTGCCACCTGTACCCAGAGATATCTATGTATTTTAAGCCATCACAGGAGTCTGAAAAGACCGTTTAGTTTCAAAGGTTAGTAGCATGGCAAAGATAAGACAGCAGGCATGCTAGAACAAGCCAGCCAGAGGTTTAAACAAAGCTTAGGAACCAAATTGCATAGGGTTGGTTAATCCATAGGAAATATATTTGAGTCAAAGAAAGCAAGCATCAATGTATTGCTAGTAAAGAGCACTATCTCAGGGCTTGGAAAAACAACCCAGAGCCCTCTGCCAGAGCATTCAACGGCCTCAGGGTTAAAAAGTCCTGAGAACGCAGCTGATAGAGAATGCCTACATTTGCAGGTGGTCATGTGAAAAGCACGCGGACATTTCAAGACACAGAGAAAGAGAATCCCAACATTTGCTCTAACATTTTCAGCAGCCTTGATTTTTGCACAGGTTTTCTTCAGCATAAGTGGGACTCTCTTTCTAAAACCAGAAGAAATGACAAGAAAGAGCACGGTGTTAGTAGAGCTCTATATGGGCGTTGGTACTGAGAATCCCGGTAAGCCCAAGCACAATCTGGGGTAGAAAGGAACAGAGGAACGAACACCAGAGGGAAAGAAGGGGGTTAAGGAAATCACAACCCACCACGAGTTGCACTGCCTGTTGTATTGCTCACGCAGCTAATCCTGCAATGGTGGAGACGCAAAACGGCTGTGTGAGCTGATCCTCTCCTGCCCTCCACCTCCCCATCCACACAGCAGCTGCATCTAAGCCTTGCCATTGGGGTACAGACGGGAGGTTTTCAGAGTTAAAACCCCATTAAGGGGTGTGCGACAACTCATGAATTTCAGAACTTCTGCAGAAACAAGTAGATATCACTGCAGACATTATTCCCAAGATGTGTGCTGAGCTTTTCTCCACGAGGGCTTGAAATAATTATTTAAATGGAAAATGCACTGCATTGCCTGAGGATTCGGGGATTTAAGGCACACAGATCCTAGACTTTAATCTCCACTTGCAATAACCATTTCATATAGAATCGTAATACAATAACTAGAGTCGTCAGGGTCACCAAGAGTTGTGCACAACTGATCTGTGTTTAGGGCAGTGATTATATACATCGCAAGCTATTTTTTCCTTCAAGGGAAATAATAAGATTTTTTTCTATTCATTTTATTACAAAAATTACTGGGATTTTTTTTTCCTTCCATTTTACCAACTCTATAAGCTCTACACAAATCCAACGATACTGTATTTAAAACAAAGATCCAAAACAGAACACGAATGTAAAATTGCGGCCACATGCATAGTGATACTGTAACCTTAAAATAAAAGCTAGTACAAGACCCATGTGCTCAATCCTTCAGAAAACTCTAAACTTTTGTTTGCAAAAACACCATTTGGATAATGCAATTATGGAACTGAAGACAACACTTTCCCTATATCTTCCCTCTTGCTGCCAAAATCCATAGGGTATGTATGCCATAGGGTATGCACGCCTGAGGCTGTTAGGCTCCTGCACCAGCCCCTTGCCCAGCAGTAGGAAACCCTCCAAGTCCTGTTTAGCAAATATGTTTTCACTGTTCGGTGCTTCGGCAGTAGGCGGCACTAAGGCACAAGCCACGGCAAAGCGGGATCCTCGAAGCCGCCTGGACCCGTCCCGTGCAAGGGCAGGCTGCGCTGACACACGCGGGGCTCCCGCTGCGGACCCGCGATGGGTACGGCTCTTGCATTGGCCAAGCAGTGCTCGCAGCACTTGCTTCACTAAGTCAAGTGTATTGCTGGCTGGTACCCTATCACCTGAAGAAACTCTTAAGTTTGATGCTTTTGTCATTATGTTAATCCATGCAAACAGTATTTAAAAGAGAAGTTTCAGCCACAAATAGGCTTCGCCTCCTTTCAGTTTAACTGGAAGCGTTTATAAACACATTTCTTGCTGAACAAAAGGCGAGTCTAAATTTGTGTGTGTAAAATGAAGTTATTCTGAGCACATACATTCATTTACTTTTTAAAATGTACTTTTTGCTTAAAGAATAGACTATACACACACACAGAGACTTTTGTTGTTTACAGAAGACCTACATTATAAAAATTATTATGTCTTTGACAGCAGGTTTGGCGAGTACTATAGGACCATCCAGAAATCTCATTAAGAATCTAAAGTCTATAAAGTACTGAAATTAAAGCCCCTTCTTCTTGAAGTCCCATAACAAAACTGCAGATTTAAGAGGACTGGCGGACTTTTAGGTGAAAACTCCCAGAATCGAGTAGCTGGGGGTGAAGAGGAGCAACCCCTGCTACTTGGAACAGGGGACGTAGGGAGGAGCTTGCTGTGTGATGCTGAAAGGGAAAGCAACAGTCTCTTTCACAGCAGCCTGGCATCCAGCACCTGCAGCTCTTCCCAATATCGTTCTGACACAGAGAGGTCTGACTTAGCTGAGGAAAGTGGATTTTCAGTAAAACTAAAATTATGAATTTCATCAAAGGAATAATTCTCATCAAAAAAACAAAGGGAGGCTAATACAACTTGACATAAGGTCGTCTCGGTCTCACTGCTCCACACCAACCACTGAAAATATTTCAGTTAGCTTTGCGAAGACGACATGATACATTTTAAGCAAGGGTTCCAGATTTATGATTAAATTGTCATTACTGGTAAAAGTCTGCCGAATGGAGGTGTTTATCTTGGTAAACGTTGACTTATGCCATTCCTCCTCTCTTCCCTCCAGACCTCCCTCCACACCAATTTGTCATGCATTTCCAGGTCTGTACAGTCCCAGCTGTGAATTTTATATCCACCCCAGACCAATTTCACACTAGGGGGGCTAGATGGGGCTGACAGCCGGGCGGTTATGAGGAACTGAGCTAGAAAATAAAGCATCCAAAGGGGAAAATAGTTAGACTTCTACGACAGATTTACTTGCAAAAGTACCAACCCCAACCGCGTACAAAGGTAAGATGCTAAGTATATAGTTACCTGATGGCGCGTGCCATCTTCACTGATGCATTGTGTGCAGATTTCTTCATCAACACAGCTGTCATTAAAAATCACCTGCCCGTCTGGACAGAAGCAGCCTTCTGTGGGATAATCCTTGCAGACACTGAGTTTGGTACTATTCTCACAATGCTTTATGCAGGCTCTGTGGCAGTGATCATATGTCAAATATGCGGGACATTTCATTGCTGAGGAACACAGAAAAAAAAAGCTTTATCTAAAGAGATCTGAAATGCAGATAAACGTTTCCACTCACACTTGCTTTAGAATTCTCTTCAGGTTTTGGAACATATTTTGTCCTCTGCAGCCACTCACACCTTTGAAAATACACTTTTAAAACTAACAAAACCCACAGTGGAAAGAGATTGAAGGCATTTGCTTAAGTTACATCCCACACAGAAATCATCAAGCCACATTTTCAGGTCACACGAATTAGCAAAGTATGACTTACCCTAATAACGATACAATGGCTTACGTGAGCTGAACGTCTTGCCTAACTTTGCTTTCAACACTGGGCAAGAAACGTAAGAATTTGGAACCACCTTTACGTGTATTACAGAAGCACTGGTACCAGCACATGGTTAGGACATAGCCAGGACAGACTAAAGCGTTAAACAGAGGATTGGGGTTTATTTTTGACAACTTTATAGTGTTCCCAAGTAACTAAAGCAAGCTAACAAATGGAACATTTTGGTACTTTGAAACCGAACCTGCTGGATTTCTGCACCTTATTAACTGAATTGCCTTATTAGCAGAATTAACCGAATCAAGGAAGGCTGCATTCCCCCCTAAGCCAACACATGAAATTTTTACTGATGAGTCCACAACACTGAGGATATTGTCTCTAAAAGCAAACACAAATCTAAGGCTACAGCTATTCAAGAAACCCATGGACACAGCTTCCATACTGTGTACTCCCTTAAGTCTGCTTTATTTTTCTCTACAGCTCCAATTAGGAAAAGTGTTTCTTCTTTCCCAGTTTGTGACTGCTGTGAGATTTACAAAACTCTTCTTCAGTTCTCTGACAAAAAACACTGAAAGAAAATTACTGAATGAAGACCTGAGCTCCCAACCAAAGAAGTATTCATCAGCTGAACTGTCTACACACATCCTTCTTAGCCAAAGGAAACAGAAATGTCTTCAATCTTAACCCTTTTCTGTTTCAAGCCATGCTAAATCCAATTATATCCGGTGTGTTGGAGTCTATGGTTGTATGTGTGGATAACCACCACAGTTCAGCAGATGCAGAGGAACTTGAAAAGCCACGGGAACTTGGTGGGGAGTCCAATCCCACCATGAAATGCTTTGGCTGCATTCTGAAAACACAAAAAGGTCTATCCAAGTAAAATAGCAGAAATCGCCTGTTTATAAACCTATACTAGCAGCTACCTAGACTACCATACTTTCCAGAAAAAACTGTTTTCCAGAAACAGTTCTGTAAATAAGATGCCTAAAGTAAGCACCAGTGCTTATTGCCTGTGATGGTCTCACGTCAGATCTAATGAATTTGGGAAAATACCTCCACAGCACCTATTAAGGTAGTGTATCATTTACTTTTTTATTCCAGCATTAGTAAATATACTCAGCACACCGGCTTTCGTCTTGGTTACCTACCACTAGCCCCAAAGCAAATCTAGTAAACCTTCTCTGCACAAAATTAGATTAATTTATTTTAGAGTTTAATGCTGACACCCATCAGCATAGAACCTGGACAGCTCTCAAGCAGAATGAGTACCAATGTGAAAGCCTCTAATGTACTTTATGTAACACAGCCCCTTCCCCTTCCTCCTCTTTGGCTGGCATTAAGGAGCCAGGTGTGTGAAAAACGCAATGTAGAACTGTGCCCCCGACTCCAGATATGCTATCAAAGAGCCTGTGTGCCTGTGTAAAACAGCAATGATTTTTCAAGGAAGGTAGAAATGAGGTGGTTATGTTTTGCAAAAGAAATATAAATGAGTTCACATGACTGCCCTTGTTTTGAAGTCACCTCTGTCCCTTGGGGGCATGGGAATGAGATGTGCATAAGCAGGGTCAAGAGATAGGATAAACTCCATCAATGTCCCAAAAATCATCCTAACCATCCTCTCATCCTACTGGCACAATGACAACCAGGAGATTGTAGAAAGCCACCTCAGACACATTACTGCCCCTAAGCTCCAGAGATTTGGCCAGCCCCTACCTGACTTAGAGGTAACTCTGCTTTTTTTATGGAAATTTCTGCCAGAGGTATGGAATGTGAGGAGGCACGAAGGACTCCCCACAGGCAGCCTCAGAAACAAGTATTTCAACAAGCTACCCTCCTGGCTGGCTATGTCAGGGCTCACCTCAAATGCCTGTTGTTTCTGAAAGAAATGGAAAAGACTGTGGGTACCAGCAAAAGGGGAAAATAAGGCTGAAAACCAAATAATAGAAGAGTAATTCTTCTGCCAAATTAGTTTCAAAAGAAATCTACCTCAAACACTAGCCTGTATGATGCTACTATGATCATGTATTGATACTGTATTCTGTATTTTGGCTCTGTTAAAACACGACCTTTTCTTTCAAACAAGGAATAGTAAAAGAAAAGCTGGGGTGGGGGGGAACACAACAGTTTCCTGTAAATCTATGATTTCAAAGAGTCATCTGACACATTTAAGTATTGACATTTCTTCAGCTGCTTATTTTTCCTTTAAATTACAGTAGCTATTCCTAGTAGATACTGTTTGGGAGAAAATAACCTCTATGAGGATCTACAAAAGGTGCAAGTCCGTCAAAATAAAATAAACCACTTAAATTCAGAGTGAAAAATCTGGTGACAGTTTGCACTGGGATTCACTCTGACTTTGTGGCTCAAACACATAAGACAGAGCATCCTTGGTTAAAGTACTAAATGCATATTTAGGGGAGGGGTGTTTTTCAAGCCTGTGATACATGGAGGAAGGCACACGTCCTTTCAGGCGACAAATGCCACTCTTTTCTTATCAGTAGTACGATTTAGCACAAATTTAGCAGCTAGCTAGCTGGTGAGGTCACATACTGCTGGCTTGCCTTTTGCCTCACCATACCGTCACATGCAGCCCAAAGGACAGCTAAAACCCCAGTGCTGACAAAGCTGGAGTGAATACTGCACCAGGGCCAACAGCTCATCAGCTGCCAGTCAACCTCCCCGCACTGCTCAGGCACAGTTTTCTTAAACCTCCCTTAACGGGTCTTCTTTATCCAAAGGAGTATGTTTAGAAGGGTTTTTCCAATCTTCTTGGGAGTGGCTTCAAGGCCACATGAAACCAACTTAGATCAGTGCTGCCATCAAAAGGGGCAGTCCCCCCTTAATCTCCTCACCTCAGCTGCTCTTCCCTGCTGGTACTTTATTCCCTTTGACAGCTAGTTTTCAGAGCTCACCACGCAGAATGTGAGCACAGCAAAAGGAGTGGGAATGCACGGCTGGAGATGGAAGAGGAAGAGAAAAACTGTCCCAGATCAGCTGAAGGCAGCCGTAAAGCCACCCCCATACTGTTGATTTCCAAGTCGTGGTTTAAATCCTTCAGCTGTTACGGTCCTCACCAGCATGCCTTGCTTACACAGCGAACGAATGGCAGCGGATAATCTCAGTGTAGCTCCACTACACAAATCCTTCACTAGCAGAGGTGGTTTAAAGGTTTCTTGTATTCCATGGCTTCTCTCTCCTCCTCCTGACCCTCGTTCTTGCTTCTCTGCCAGATGTCACTGCCCCTCATTTGAGCAGGCACAGCCTGTTACGCTTTTGCTTTCTAACCTGGGCCTGCAAAACAACCCAATGAAAGACAAAACACAAAGCCCTCCAACAACCAGAATGGCTCATGAAAAATGTTGTTTCCAAGCAAAATATTTTTCCAGGAATGCCTGCAGCTGCCAAGTGCCACCAGCATCCCCCTCAGAGAACCACAGCTTTACTGAGCAGTACTAACTGGCGGTTTCTTGCATACACCATGAAAGCATCAACTACCTAAATTTAATTCATCTGCAAGCAAGTATTGGCAAGTACCTAGAGGGCATGTCCACACTGCACATAAACGAGCTTAAAGAGCTGCTGAGAAGCCCTCATGGAAACATCAGTATATGAAGATTAACAACTGCTACTGCTGTCATTGATCTTCGGAGTATTTCTGCTTTCTGAGCAAGATTTGCTAACTGCTACTGTTACTTGAGCTACATCGTTCAAAGCTGACTTGGTCACCTTCACATGAGCTGCCATTCCTTTTGTAACTGCAGAATGAATATCTCTCGGTCCATTCATTAATCACTATATAAACAATCCTATTTCCAGGTGAATAAAGCTTCCTCTCCACGCAAAGCTGAGTCCCAACACGTGTCGATATTAGCAATGCAGTGATTTGTTAGAAATCCCTATGATCTTCACCTTAAAATAAAGCCCGTACTGCCATTGAAGTGGAAACCCTATCCAGCAGGCATTCACCATGAGGGTGAGCCTGCTCAAGGGGTGCATATTCTACGCCTCAGGGCTACACGACTATCAGCGGAAACCACAAGCTGCTGCAGCGCAAGTCTACTATGCATGGGGTCTAGAAAAAACATAAAATTAAAAAAATATGTCTTTCTCACTATGCACTCTCACCTTGGAGTAAAGTTCCCTTCCATCCGTTGACACAAAGCTGGAAGTCTACCAGATAGCACTCAGCACATCCACCCTCCCAAAAAGGAGCAAGGAAAGCTCAGGCAGCGAGACTGAAGGAGCACAGGATGGAGAACAGGCTCTGTCTTTATCAGATATTCCAGCGAGTACGTTTACCCATCCAGGCAGAACAGTCAGGAAGGACTTGTACTGCTTGAAACGTCCCCATATGGCATGACAAAAACCCAGATCAAACCCTAAAAATATGACGGGGATTCACTGGAGTGGGGGGAGAGAAGCAAGGTACTCCAGAACCATGCCACTGTTACTAAACACGCTGTGGTAGAGTGATTAAGCTGCACTGTCTATCTAGTCATTAACGTCACCTGTGTAATGTCCCTGTAATTGGCAAATTTATTTTTGGCAGTTGCACACATGCACCTGCTTGAAGGAAGACGACAATGCTATTGTTAGGACACCAACGACTGTTTTATGCAACTAGCATTAAAATGGGCAACTCTTTGGCTATCCTTGTGCATGCCATGTAACAAGATGGGAATTTGAAAACTGCAGAGATTTATTAAGGTATTCCACTGTCATTCAGCCTTGGACATACAGTTTGCAAAGTCTGACTGAAGCACTAAATTTGAAAAATGGTGGGCAGCATTCTCCCTCTGTTTTCTAGGACTATATTCCAAACAAACTGTGTTGTTTCTTAAAAGATTCAGTCTGCAACAGCAACATGTTCTTCAATAACACATCCTGGAAAGATATTTAAGACACTAACTGGAGGCTCAGGCCAAATTCAAATTCACACTCTTGACTCCCTATCCCATCATTCCCTCAGTCTAAGTTGAAAACATGAACAAAAAACCAAAACATGTACTGAGTTCTTGCTGTATTGTGCCTTTAGGATGCTGGGTCTCCAATTCTGAAATGAAAAGTATCTGGGCAGCAAGGGGGAAAGAAAGCAAGGCGACAAGAACTGACTAAACTAGAGAGGCAGGAGATCTGAAAAACAACCGGGATATCAAGACACTACATGAGGTGCTAGCTGGGAAAGAAAATGCCTACATACATACACACGCATCTCAGACACCTGACTAAACCAGAAACACTGTGAGTGAATATCTGAACGTCTATAACCATCACTGCAGACAAACAGCAGAAGGTGTAGAATAAGCCACCTCAAGAGTTACTTATATGTACTTAACTATATGTTGCATTTTTAGCAGATCTTTAGGTATGCCTCAGAATAGGGCTGTCAGGAAGGAAAAAAGAAAAGAAGAAAATAAAAAAAGAAAAGGAAGATAGGGCAGAACTTCTCATGTCTATAAGAATTTAGGAGAGTAGGTAAACAAAACGACAACCATCTGAACTTAGCACTACCGTCCTTGTCCTGCTTCTTTTGGGCTCTGGGCAATTTGCAAGGCTCACATCGTGCTGTACTGCTTTCTCAGAGCACAAACTCTTCACCTCGAAAACACAAGCAAAACACAGCCAGAAGGAGAACCAGAACTGCAAAGTAAATTACAGCTGGTTTGATCAGTGTAGCTGGCATGCGCTGGCAAGAAAATACACCACAGATAGTGGCTATTTCCCCATTTTTCACTGCAGTAGAAACTTAAAATCACACTGGCTCTTCCATCACAGTCTGAAAGGTTTAGGCTTTGGTTGGAATGTGGGGGATTTGCAGAAACTCTTACAGAGAATCCAGAAAAGTCTTATTTTGCGCCATTGGCAGTTAGGTATGACAGTGACAGGCAGGGGAGCAGTTCCACTAGTCTAAATTACAAGTTTCCCTGTCTGCCTTGTACAGGTTCCTCCAGTGTCTGTACCAAAGCAGTATCTGTAGCTAAAACTGCCTAGCAGAATCAGAGCAGACTCTCAGTTCAAACCTGGCCCCACGATGGTTCATTGGCTGCAGAGTCAGGCACTGTCACATAGCTGTTTGCCTGCGCACAGCTTTCACAGGATTTTTATTTCACAGGTTATCCCTCCAGCCTTGCGTAACTACCTTGCATTTTACTAGTTAGCAGTTTACCAAGCAACGCTTTTGTCATAATATGCAACTTAGTGGATGACAAACCGGTTATCAGATCTGCAATACCACTTACAGGGGAAACTTGATTTGGAACTTCTGCACCATTACGTGATATTCAAAAACTAATATTACACTGACAAGATGGTCATTGTCACCACCCATCACCAAGTTAGACAGTTTCTATATCAGCTTTAATGTATCGTAAAACCCCTTACGACAAAACTCGGGTGTTCTCCAGTCTATGCAGACGCCGTTTTCCCTGCAGATGTGAGTGTAGGAAGTTATCATCTCGCAGGCTTCGTCCTCATAGCAGCTGCTTTCTGTGCAGGCCTCGTAGAACATGTTTGGGGAGATGACCCTGTGGCACTCTGCAAACCGATCGGAGAGCAGAAGGCGGCAGTGGCTCGTTGCATGCTCAGAGCATCCATCTTCTCTCCGGATTTCACAGATCTTCCCTGGCTCTTCCACCGTCCAGTCTTGGATAAAGACGCTGCTTTCAGGAGTGACAGAGCCATCATGTAAAGTGAAGTCATTGATGTGGTTCTGGTCACACACCCCTACAAGGGTGAGTGAAAGGAAAAGAAAGAGTCTGAATACAGTCAGCAATAAAACAAACCTAGAGAAGACAGGCACGGGACAGACAGAGCTGGTTGGGGCCACTTGGTGAGCTCCAAGGGGAAGAGGAATGAATGATATTCCTTATAGCTATTATCAATGGAGGCATAAAAACCCTGGGTCTTGTTTCCTGTTTTCCTTATTACAGGAGGTACAGGTTATGCCACAGAGGATACCATAGAGTTAATTCTCCGTGATAGTAGTACCCATCAAAAACCTTTCACCATCACTGCAAGCGTAGGACACGTCTCTCACATAAATGTATATGTAAGATCCTAAAGGTAAAGCCTCACCAAAAAAAAAGAAAAAATAATCTCCTTGAAAAGATAATGATGTAATGTGAAATAAGTAAAACATGAGAGATGTCTAGCCTTGGTCTTTCTAAGGTATTACTGGGAGTCAAGGAGCTGTTAATGCTGATGGCCATAGTAGAAAAACCTACACAGATCAGCAATGTGCCAACAACGGGGGATCAGTTCAGCCAAAGAATTTACAGGTTTGGGACCACACAAATTCCAACAACATAAATTGCAGTTCTAGCCCAAGTAGGAAGCTGTTAAAATTACTAGCTTTCAAACTTACCACAAAGACCTTTTGTTCCTGAAGAAAAGCTCTTTGAATTAAGTTTAAGAATAAATTCATTGTTTCTTGGAGTAAATGTGAGATTATGTCCAAGATGGGAGAACTTGATTTCATGCATTATTGCTCCATAGACAGTGACTTCAAACAAACTGCTAGAGTAGGGAATATGAACCCTTTCACCGTTAACAGCCACCTGTTTTCAAAAAGTCAAGATCATCAAATCAGTTCTAGCAAGCAGTTAAAAATCAACCCGATTTCAGAGTTGAAACATGTTTTGACTTCACAGGTACTTGAAGATGCAACTGAATCTGGACATAAGAATCAATTTTGCAAGCTGAAACTTTCTATTCAGTTCTAAAAACGCACAGAACTAATTGACCTTCATTCTGTGTATTATATGAACAACTTTTTCAACATTTTTCCCATATGAGCGCATTCCTTCAGCATCACATGTAAACAGACTAGCAATCTAATGCCATGAAGTTAAAATGCCACCTACAGACCCTGATCATCAATAAACCTCAGTGAAAGTCAAGGCTGTCCATCACCATGCAGAACTGGGTGCGGGAGTTTTGGTCCATCCTATTTTCCTACACACGAGTCAGAAGAGATCACCTTTGCAGGCCAGCTGACTCCTCTATGTCTGAGGAACCCAGAGACTGAAAATGTGTCATATTGAATTTGAATGCTTCTCTGCCTATAAAATAAATGTAACACACACTAAGCTGGCCTTTCTTCTAACACTGAGGTCCATCTGCACACAAGGTGAGAACCAACTCACTAGCTCTTCAACCAGCCAGTCATGCATAGGTTTGTGAAGAACAGACCGCTCTCCCATGCACTAAATAATAACACTGTGTAAAGGACCTCTGCCGATAGAGGAGAGTATGCCCTGTCTATAATCCCTGCCTTTCTAGCAGAAGTGTCAGGGAGACACTGCCAAATCGCACGTTCTTGACATTATCATAGTCACAAAATGGGGAGAACAAGAAGAGAAACGTGTCTGGCCTGTTATGTAAATGTAGATTGTATCATGAATTTGAAATGAGGCATTTACTCAGAAGCCTAAGAATAGGCTGCAAGGGGAACAGAAACTGGATAAAGGGAAGAAATTCGTCCCCATAACCTGAAATTCTAGAGCATGAGCAGACAATTCACAGACCACTTCATTGTGTTTAGCTTACTGCCATGTCACTGAAGAGCTGAACAGATACACCACGATGTTGCACTTCAATGGAGTCCATACAGTTCATCTTCGGTGTTGCTCTGCACGGTCCTTCATGGAGGAGAACTTCAACATCATTTTGCATGTCTTGAAACAAGGTGTAGGAGCAATTGCCGGTCAGCTTAAAATTTAGCCCATCAAAAGTGACAATATGTCGAGATGAACTTCCTATACAGACACCTGCAAATCAATGAAGAAAAAGAAAAGCCACGTAGGCATTTACTTTTGTTCAAATTACACTATTTCTTCACAAGTGTTACAGGCACGGGGAACCGATTAATCGAGAATGCTAAGAAGGTAATGAATTGCAAATGCTTGCAGCAAATCATTGACAAGAAACTTTGGTAAATACCTCATCACATGGTTTTTTTGAAGTATCTTTGTCTGGAGTATCTTTGTAATTAGTATTGCAAAACATTTGGATAAACTCAGAGAAAATCCCTTAGCATGAAGTTTACTCACATTGAATATGATTTATTAATAGATTTTATTTGAAAAATAACAGCAAGGAAAATGTATCCCTTCTCTCTTTGTAGAAAGACTGTAACATACTTACTTTTTTAATTTTTGCATTGCATTTTTATTATGGTATTGCATTTTATTCTGTACAGTACTACATTTGAAACAAAATAATGCTATTTCATTCTTATCAAACACATGTCACAAGTCAGTATCAGGGGACTTTTTTTTTTCCTTCTTTTTCAGATGGAAAAGAGGAGAAGGGCAGAGAAGTAATGTGCAGAGGATAAACCAATGGTCAACTGACAGCTCAGTGTCCTGGTCATTTAGGTTATAAACACTTCCTTGTCTTCACAAACTGAAAAATAAGGAGGATTATAATCTCACAAGTACCAAAACAAAACCTGAGCAAAAGGATGCTTCCAACTCACACATTTTCAAATCTTTTGCTTAAAGATAATAAGGACAATAAAAGCAATGTCAGCTGAACTTGTAGGAAGAAAATTCTCATTGCTAATAATTCAGCTACTTGGCTTCTATTTGAGACTTGAGAATAATCTGTTTCCCGTTCATTGACGTTCAAACTTAATTTCCCAGGAAAAACAGCAAAGAGCAACTTTTGCTTCAAAAAAAAAAAGAAAAAGAAATAAAGCCTATTCTGTGTACTGTCAAGGCACTGAATTGTCAACAGGTACATCCCTTTGGAGCAGCGGAGCATCTTCTAGTGTACCTTCTTATAAAGTTCATGTATAAACAGCCATGAAATAAGTTAGCAATAAGACAATGTTTCTCAACCTTTTTTTATTCATGGACTTGTGAAAAGATGTTAAGGATAAAGGGAATCCTTTTAAATTTATCACAGGTATTCTGTAGCACAAAACATGTTAATGCAATCCCTTTAAATCCATTTAATAATAATCCAATAGCCCACAAACACCCAAGAGCCATGAATCACATGTTGCAAATCACATTGCTATAAAATTTATAACTAGTTCAGCAAGCAAACACCTTCATGGCGTGACTCCTGATCTATTCTACGAATTCAGTTATACAACTTAAGAAGAACACTTTTTCAAGTACTTCCTCTTTGCAAAAGCATTTGTCATATCATCCGCACTGTCAAGCAATCATTTGAAAGGGCTCTAGTTCCCTAAATAATTGAACACTGCTGAATCATGAGTAAATTAAGCGTGTACCGCCACCCTCCTGCAGCACAGGTTGCCTCCATCCATAACAACAAAGAGATGCTGAAGCACACTGACCTCCTACTAAGCACGTGCTTTGCTATGCCCATCTGAAAAGTTTACTGATTGCCATGAATTTCAGCTCTGACTTCAGCACATATGGCATCAGAATCAGCCTTCCTGCCTGCCACGGACGTTGCTTTAGTTGACACAGCATCAGTTGGGTTTTGCTAAGTAGTGACTGAAACAAGGGTACTTTACCCATGGGGTTTTGATCAACTGGGTGGGGTTGGGGGTTTTTTCCTCCTCTTACAACAAATGAAAAACTTACCACTTTTCATCACAGGCTGTATCACCTTGGGGGAAAAAAAAAGTTAAATTTTGCATGTCATGGCTCACTGAATTCATAAATAGCTAAACAAATGTTATCTCATGTTAAACAGCAGCAATCTCAGGTCAACTGTAGGTCTTTTCATGATAATCAACTAATGGTACAAATGGTAATTTTCATTTCATCCTTTCAGAAAATCTTTATGAAGACATTTTTTGCTAAATGTATGCCAAAACGTATGCCAAAAGTAATGCCTTCATGCTGCTATCAATGTATTTAGGATCGAGAAAATTATTACAGATGCACTTTTTATGGGTAGATATCACTAACAGCACCTTTTAAACATTATAAAATATTTATGATGATTCAACTAAAATCCTTCTACCTTTTTGAAATATTTATATCAAAAAAGAAATGTTAGCTTTAAAGTGTTTAGGTAATCAAATGTGCTTACAGAAAATGCTAAAAGTTGGGGTGTTAAAATTTTGGTTGTCTAACAATTCAAGGATCAAAATCTAGCTACCCAGCTTAGACATTTCAAGCAGTGCCTTGAAGAAATTGTTCTTAAAACAGCCAGTGCTGCAGAGGACATTTTAAACTGAGATTATACCTTATAAAGAGAAGGCATATATAGGGTCCTGATTCACTTTAAAAAGTAATCATATGACTTTAGATGTAAGCCCAGTTTTCAGAATTATGTTGGGGAGTACAGTCCTCTAAGCTTCATCAAAGCCAAAGAGATTCATCAAGCGAGAGATTTTCAAGCTCTGAACAGGATCCAAACCCTGTTGAAAATAACACCTACAGGTTCCTGGTTCTGAGATTTCTGCAAATTTTAGCTGCGACAGCACGCATGATTGGGCTGTAGAAGTGCATTCTTTTGTATAGATACAGCCTTTAAGAGTTACTGGAGCTGATCTTTTGAACATTTAATTCAAAAAAACCATCTTGACTAATTTTTTATGGAAATCAAGCATATGACTGCAGTGTGTTTGGCATGGAGAGGAGGTGAAGCTCCGTCCCCAAACCCAGGCTGAGGTGTACCAAAAGACCCAGTGGCTGACCCTACCCCCTCGTTCCACCGTGAAGTGCTCTTCCCTGTTACGGCTGTAGAGGGATGCTCTGTGCCACGCTGCGTGCAGCCAGGCATCCCTGCCTCCTTTATCCCAAATTGCCACCATTTCACTGTTCTCAGAGCATCTGTCCAAGCACTGAGGCAATCTGGAGGCTCCATTTTTTTGCTCGAAATCATCATTTTCTTCTTATCTTCCTCCCTCACGTCTTCCCTTCACATAGGTGGGATTTTCCTAAAGAACCTGTCGTCTTAATAAATGGATCACCAGCCTCAGGGCTGAATCCCTCCACCCTGTAAATGTGAGTGGGTGCACTTAATTTCTGTTCCTGTCAGCTCAGCCAAGGCACTAATCACACAGTGTTCTCCGTTTCTGCTCAAATACTCAGTGTGAGGTTTTCTGGAGGCAGAGAGCATTTTTTTGTTGTTTTTTCTTTAATACATGTGCTTGATTGAGGTCAGGCCAAGCCCTCAAGCCTAGAGGTGGACCAAGAATACATGACTTGCTTACAGCTTGCTGAGATAAATTTCTGTTTTCTTCCATACGTCCTCCTTCCCAGTTCATACAGCTTTGGAAGTAAAAGTGTCAAATTGTCTGATAAAACACTGTAGCTATGCTAACGTAAAAAACAAGCTCGCAGTGGCCCTGAACTTGAAAATAGCATCACACATTCCAGGCATCAGCAAGACTCCCATGCTCCTAGCTGTTCAACCGGTGTACAGCGTTAATTCCTCCCACCTCGGTCACCTTTGATGCGTACAACAACTGAGCAGCTCCATTCAGCGTTACATTTGTGATTATCATTTCAAGCGCTGGGGAGGGAGAGGCATACATGCAAAGATAGATACTCACACGGACACATCCATCGGCAGCCACAAGTTTCTTCAATCTTAACAGCAGGAAGATTGCTGTGACATACCGGTTTTGGCATCCTCTCACAGTTAATTTGGTGACTCTCCAGAACTGTGTAATCTCCTGGAAAGCATGTCACAGTGTGGCATTGGTCCGGTAATGTCCATTTGTCACCAGGCTAGGTAGGGAGACATAGATATTTAACAATTGAAAAGAGCATGGGCGGAGGGGAGGAAAATGAAAACTTGGTTGCTGCCACGCTCCTACAGCTAGCAAGTAAAGTGACACTGACAGCAGTGCTACTCAAATTGGCCTTGGATAATTAAATAATAGAATGCAGCGTATTAAGGACTCCATGAGGATGAGAAAGTTTAAATTAGCAACACTGTCAGAAATAGACTCTGAAATTCCAAGCAAAAGATAATAGTCTAGAATAGGAGATGTTTTCTTACAGCAGAATGAAGTATCTGGTACTCCATCTATTGTTAGCTTAGCCATCCTACAGCATGCATGGATAGCATAGACAATAAAGAATTCCCCTCAGCTTTTCTTTAAATGTCAAAGCCTTTAGTTTTTATAAGCCATAAAATTATTTTAGAAAGAGCTCTGAGCACAGATGGTCATGGCACAGCAGGAATTAACAATATTTGTTCCAAGCTAGAAAGGCGTGGAGTACTCTAGTTATTTTATCCACAACTTTAAAACTTTAAAACAGTTCCTCCCTTCCCGAAGGGAAATTGTTCCTTTACCACACTAATGTTATTAGATATACGTAGTGGTTTTGTAAAATTAAAAATAAAATATGAAATATCTTCTCACCTTCTAAAGGACAGTCTAAATTTTAAGGCACCAGGATTGCATACTACTAAATGACAGAGAAATAGATGTGGTCACTATCTGGAATATCTCAAGATTCATATCTGCAAAAAGCTGAGCTCTCTGGCCCCAGTACCGCAGAGCTCTAAAGTCCATAAATAGGCTCAATGAATTTCAAAACTGAGGGTTCATCCCCGAGGCCTGCATACCCAAGAATATCCCGAAATGTGGGAAACAGCCCTTTCCAGACCTATCTCTACAGAGGTGACTCCAGAAGCAATAGTAACAACTGAGACAGCCGTTCTATGAACTGGATAACATTTCTTGACGTTCACAAGCAGAAATACATGGGGAAGAAAAGATGATTGCTATTGGGCAGGGTCATCTCCCATCCTCTCCTTTTTGGCTTACCCATCATTCCCACAAAAGAGAAGAGCAAAGCGGCAAAATATTTAGGTAACCACAGCATAATTCACAGACTAGTCTTGGCACTAATGTGCAAACCAAGAAGAGTGATGTGAAAGTGTTGCTCTATATCTCTGAGCTGTGTGATACTGTCAAGGCTAAAAAAGAACTGCCAGATTTGCAGCCATAAAAATTTACATATTAAATACAAGTTAATTTACTGGACGTGCTTTGTATGTTTTAGGACATTGAGAAGGCATCTTGTCCTGAAAGTGGCTTAACACTTTTCAGGCTTGTGAGCCTAGAGGAAGCTGTGAAAAAGTAGCATGAGGAGCTTTAAGTATGGAAAAACTATTTAGATAGGAAGCAATGGAATGGTTTTTAATTATTGTTGTCTCGCCTACAACTCACTGAAAGTGGAGCACCTGGAAGGGTACAAATACAGCTGTGCAAGTATTGCAAAGGACCCTCTGGCTTCCATACATATTTAATTGTTTTTATTTTACTCCTTAACAGGACATGTATTGGAAAACATCTAAGAGCTGGACAAGAAAAGGAAAGCACAGCACATTAAAACAAAAATACCAGTTGAAGCATCCAGAAAAGCCAAGAATCCTGGTGCAGAGGAAAACGCAGGGACCCTGAAGACAAAGAAAGCCTAAATCCCAATTGATATGAAATCGTAGGAGTGAAAATGGGACAGAAAGGAAAGCAAAAGCAGAGGTGAAGGATAAGGATATCCTGAAGGATATCGTGGAGGATAAGTCTGCCGAAACCGATGAGCCTGCCAGCACACCGGAGGAAGCCTCAGACTTCCTCTCCGAGGGAGCTCTGAACCTACAGACCTGAACTTGCACACTCTTTCTCTTACTGTGAATCTGTAGGAGAGAGAGCCACGTACCTCGACCGGCTTCATCAGCTGGCATCTTTTAATTTAGTCAGGTTTTTGTCTGCTTGTTTGTTCTTCTCTAAACCAAGTGAAGAATACTAGAGAAGTCACGTTACAGAAATTGCTAGTTTAGGAATGTGGGTTTTACCACCCCGTGTAGACTACAAATGCAGAAGATCGCTAAACAGATCACTTCATGGTGAAGTGCTACCGTTATAAGACAAGTACCCACACTTCCATTATCACCTTTATGCCTGCTTAAAAGCATCAAAACAAGACTACTGATGAAAATTAACTACATGAAAAAAACCTTGATCTATCATAATCATTCACATATTCTGTCAGCTGGCAAATTCAAATATTAAAACAGCGGTTCTTTACACAGCCTGTATTTAGCACTATTCGAACTCCTTGCCACTGGATATGATGAGTACTAAAAACTTACATGGATTCAAAGAATGACTGAAAAGATTCATGGAGAAGAAAACTATCAAGGACTATGAAATACAAAAAGGTGCCACTCGCAGCTCAGGGTGTCCCCGAGTCACAAATTGTTCAAGGATAGGACAGTTCAGGGAATTTCCTTACATACTTACTTACATTCTTCCCCGAGTTCTATTTTTGGCCACATAATACAGGGGGTTGGATGGATTTTTGGCCTGACCTAGCACATTTGATCTGCCATCCTTCTGTTACTAACAGTGACCTTAGCCATGAGTCTTCCTTTGACAGTCATTTCCAGGGTAGAGGTAATAACAAGCAAAAGAAAAAAAAAGTAACAAATCATATCACTTGCGATACTGATAGGATTTAGGCTGAGATTTTCCATCCCGAGAACTCCGATTTCCTTGCAAACTGCAAGAGGTCAGTTCCCACAGTCTCCAGGTGCATGACAGACATCCCGCTTGGGGAACTGAGCCTCCTGCAGTAACTCTCTGAGTAACGCCTGAAATATTATGGATCCGATGTAAGAGCCTGTGTTTTCTGAATTAGGCAAGAGCCTTGATTCTTCATCCCTGTGGATCCGTGGACTATGCTGGAAGAGGGTTACCAGTCAACGATGGCACGTTACTGCCCATGAAGCAGCAGAGGAGTTCAGAGCGTGGCCACCGAACGCCAGCAACAGAGCATTTCCATGCTGTCCTGTAGGCACCACGGGATGCTCAACAGCCTGCTCCGTAAGGCAATGGCTACCATGTTGGCAGTGTCTTCCAAAACCCATTATTTCTGGCTGACAGAAGAGGTAACACAAAATCCCCCTAAACGCTCCCATTTGCAAGCGTGGTTCATTTTTATACAGAGTGGAGCCTGGCCTCTTTTCTTCCAAAAGCATTTTAGCCAGAACGAAAATTGCGCTTTAAGTTTATCACCCAAAAAAATGAAACCTGACATGTCTGAAATTTAAGTTTAGCCTTCCCAGCACTCATCTACATGTAAGTGTGTCTGCTTCTAGGAGCCCAGAGTCCTGGACACATGCAAGACAAATGAATAAACAACAAGAATCTGATTATTTTTTAATTAAGAAAGTTTTTCAAGTTTAGTTTTTGTTTGTTGGGTTTTTTTCTTAATTAAGTTGTCAACCTCAAAGCCACCAGGTTATACTTAGGGTCTGGTCTAGCTAAAGCCTTTCTGTGATCTGACCAGCTGATCGAGGTCAACCGCATAAGGCAGCTTTGATATAAGTATATTTCCTGTGTCTAGACAATTCATAAGCATTTCTTTATTAGCCATATCCTTCCTTACAGTCATGACTTCACAAGGGAAAAATCAAAAGGAATATTTTTAATGTACTAGAAATTCAAGATAAATCCTAGAGTAGAACTCATAACTGACCCCAGCTAGAAATCACGTAACAAGCTTATGCTAATATTTTTACATGCATGAAGTATCATATACACTCAAAAACCTTCGCATTTCATCTGAGATGAAGGAACTGAACCATTTATAACATCTACATCATCCCTTTCTTAGAGCAGATCACTTTTGAGAGATCAGATGGATTTACTAACATTTCTGAGCATTTTCTCAGGATTAATAAAAGCTTTTCTGCAAACGAACACTAAGAACTTTGATTTCATTACATAAGAGATGGTTTTCCCTAGAGAGATGACTACCACACAATAATTATCTTCCTACAAAATTTTTGTAGGAACAAGATATTTGTATTTTAGCAGAAGGACAGGGTCTGGACAATGCCATTGCCTCGCCCTGTACATGCACCTTTATTTTGGCCATGTCTAGCTTTCTCAGAAGTTCTTTCACCAGGAGATAGAAACACATTTTTCTCTCTCAGGGAAGACACACACTGTCACAAGTTTTGGCTCTGCACTGCCTTCAATAGTTCTCAACACACTGCAAGATCAGGTGTCGTTAGAGAAAGTCTCCTTTGTGTGCAAAATTATCCCATCGGTTCAAAAGCCAACGTTTTCCTCCTCTGAAATAATTCTTAATATTGTCCAACACTTTTTGTTTCAGATTATCTATGAAGGTATTTGTGAGCCTGCATGAACTTTGTAACTTGAAAGCCAGATGGATGACCCAGGCAATACACTTACTTTCTTTTTGTTTCCATCCTCATCTATACATTCTCTGACAGGGTCTGAAAGAGAAAGAGACATCCTTTTAGCCATCTCACTCCCTTATCCAGCCTTTTAAGCGGTGGTCACCAAAATACAGATTGCTTACTTAAAAATGTAACTTAGGCTGTAAGAAGGGGGGGGTTTTGTGTTAGAATGTGAGAATCCCTACCTGAAGACTGCGGGCATGTGTCGAAAGTGTACAAGAGCAAGTCAAAGAAAGCATAGACTTTGTTACTGCTAGCATCACCTAACTTCTGCAATGACGTTGGTCCCAAAATACCCTGTGAGCAGTAGGTAGGCTGTAATTCTACAGCACTCCTTGTACTGACATACCGCTCTGCCCAGATGGTACGTAAGATCATTGCTTGAGCTCTGAGGCAGGGTCCACCTTACTTCTGAATCTCATGATGAATTGAGAATATTTCTGGTAATTAGCAGGTAATGAGAATTTACACACCCATGCATTAAATGCAGAAAGATAAATACAGCGAGTAACCCCAAGATAAGATTTGTGAGCAGCTAGCATGAGAATGAAAATGGATGCAATAAGAATACTCAAATTCCGTTTCATTACATTCAGGCATTGCTGTGATGGGCAGGTTTTTTTATATAATCAGTTAGACAATCATAAGGCACCCAGTGAACTGTAGTTTCTATGTTTATGTGCTCTCATAACACAGCTAAAGATATATGAAAAGTAATTTCATATAATTACTATGGTATGACAATGCGATAAGCACGTGTCTAGGAAATTAAAACACTGACTAGCAAACTCTTTATATAATACTATACTATGCTAGCATATATAGGCTATATGCTCTGTCTTTTCCAGCACAAGTAATGTATTTTGAAAGCATTTAGGAAATCTTTTAAACCTTTTTAATAGTATTATTTTTGGTACACTTCCATATATAAAGTAAGACTCCCTCCATACCAGAAATCCAACTGTATGAGTCTGGAGGGGAAAATTATACTTTACAGATTGTAAAAAACTTAAATAAAACAAAACAACAACAAAAAAAAAACCAACAAAAAAAATAAGATAGTTTCCTACCCCATAGCAAAAGGGAGAGCTAAATTTTTCAGGTTTATGCATCTACTATAAGATACTTTTCATTCAAGGTTTTGAGCATACCCTTTGTGCTGTTGGAATAGCTGGATATACATTTCATAAAAATACAAAGCTTTTACCTCTAGTAGCGATAGGTTATAGCACAGATTGCAATAAGAAAATAGTTACTGGTTTCAAACTCCTGCTCCCCATCCTATATCTTGGATCAATGTAATTTAGGGCAAGAAAATCACATGTTTTATAGTGTGAGGAGAGGAAATAGATCTTTAAAAGCTTATTTTAAAAGAAAAGAAAGAAAATGGCAGCTGTTTAAATCTAGAAAATGGCAGCTGTTTGATGCTCTGGAGAGATTTTAAAATGCCAGAAGTGATCCCAGTGGAGACTGATCGGATATCTCTAAGCTGGACTGTGCACACTCTGCAACTTCCTCATCCTTAGTGGTACTTGGCTCTGCAAAAAAGTCGACTTATTTTAATGGAGACGTAACTAAGCCCTAGTAAAGCTGGTAAAAACCTGTGCAATGACTAACACAATGAGTCAGTGGTTTGCGGAGGGGACACGTAGATGCTATTGTTATAGAAGTAACAACAACAATACGGGTAATAAATATCTATACACACGGAGACCAAGGCAAAAGAAGTAAAATACTGGCCAGAGTTGGAGCAATTTTCCTTAGATGGGGGGATTGCTATCTACAAATAAATGAATGTTTGTTTAAAATATTTTACACTTTTTTTTTTTCCCCAGTATTTGTTTTCCTGGAAAAGTTTCCAGGAAAATTCTGGAATTGCTTTCCAGGTTTCAGAAAGAAATAATTCTTCATTATTTTTTCTTACACTTTGGCTAAATTCTTTGCAGACATACACATAACAACGCTTAGGTCTGTGCAGAAAAACATGTAATTTGAAATCTTTACTCACAACTAACTTGTAACATTTCTGAAGCGTGCCCGCATTCATTCATGACAGCCTGAGCTTTCCTGGTGTCCTTCAGTTAATGACCAGCCCTGACTATTAATAAGATAATAGCTTGAAAGTTCAGGTCTAAGCAGTTTTAAAAATCTTGCTGAAAGTTGGTTGATTAGAATAGCAGTTGCCTACATGCTGAAAGGGCTCAAATTTTGTTTTATACCTAAGTGATGGTCTAGGTTAGCATTTGTGATAATTGTCAGTGAAACACTAATCAAGGAGCATTGGGCTGACTTCTCACATCAAGAAAAATCATTCTGGTTTTGGCATTTCAGTTTTTGTGGTTTGCTCCAGTTATGAGGCTACAACTATATTGGACTTACCCATGCACAGTTTTTTGATAAATTCACTGTTCAATGTGATCATAGTGGATAAGTCTTCAAAATTCTGAAGCTTCATGATTCTGTTAGCAGCTGACGGCCCAGTCAAAGTCCTTAGTTGCTCTTCATCATATGTGTTCCCAACTCCAATTGGAAACAGGGATACCCCTAGGAAAAGAGAAGAAAAGGTCTTTAATGGGCAATGCGCACGAGCAGGAGGTCTTTGCTGTTGTATTTTTTTTTTTGTTTACTTCTTCAAAAAAAGAACTGGGAAAAGGTTTTTTCCAACAGTTACTTTTCATGTATTCTTTGCATCACTCCCTCCGCATAGGCTAAAGGCCATTAAGGGCAGAAATGGTGATGCTCTAATCACAGTGTTAGCTAAGATGAGGTCTATTATTCCCAAGCACAATAAGATCATGCATGGTCAACAAAATACAGCTGCAGACTTAATTACAACATCTTCACTTTTTTCAAATGTAAAAAAAAAATCTCAATATGTTGTTTTCTTTCTTCAGTTATGTGGCAATTGGATTATTTTCAAGCCATTTAATTAAAAAAATGTTAGTTGTTATTTAGTCCACGCCTTATTCAATAGCTCCCAAAGCAATCTAAAAAGGAGGTCACTGTTCCTCAGTTGAACACCTGAGAAAGCTGAGGTACAGAGACTACAGCCAGAAAGCTTGAAAAAACCTCATGCAGCACATATTGATACTATAAGCATATTCCTGTGTAAGTCAGTGCAAATCCTTTCTCTATTATTATTGCAGTGAACCTTTCAAGATTCACTGTACTGCAACAGTATTGAATTTATAATATTCGATCACATTTCTGTCATTCCTGTCTATCCACAGGAACTGGGAAAATGAAATGCCACTAATTTGTGAAGCCTATGGAAGCTGCTCAGCTTAAATTGCAGATTGGTCCTGAGTTTACCAGTAATTCAAAGGCATCTTCATCAGGCAGGGTTTGTTCAGGCCTGTTTCTTACCAGCACATTATGCACAGTAAGTCCATCTCAGTGAACTTATATGAACATACCAGTGCCTTCATTTTTCATCCTTTGTTCTAGTTAGTGCATTACTCAAAAAGCAACAACTCTGCTTAAAAACAGTGACAGTGAAACGAGATTTACTGTTCATTCTTGCAGAAAGTGCAGCAGCCTCCACAGCGTCTTCTGATCTCCCCGACACGATGACTATCGCGACCTTTGACGCGCTGGGTCTCCCTCCGTGGGATTCTGACATTGCATTCTGAACGACAAAATCAATGGCTTTTCCTAGGAAGAAATGAAGAGATAAATGAGAGATATGATAGAAAACTCGTAGGAGGCTATAAAACTGAATCTTACCTTGTATTAGTATGTTATACAGTACTGGAAAATGCTTATTCTTAAAGGACTTTTAACATCTGCGTTATTGCTGCTACATGAAAGATCTCAGCTATAAAGAACCTACCAGTACTATTAATACATCCCAACACAGGAGAACCATCCTTAGCTCCCCAGCCTCTGAAGTAATGGGAATTTTACTACCTTTCCTTAGCTGCAATGATAAAGTTATGCTCCTCACTTTAGTAGTTACCTTTTCCAGAGGTATTACCATTGCATTACACAAAAGGAAAGAAGATACTGTAGAAGAACATGTATTTATTTCCCAATTGCAGAACAACAGTGACATCCAGTGGCTATCTGACCTACAACTTCACACCATCCTGAATTGTAGACTCAAGTTGCTCAGCTCCCAGAAAAGATCTAGTCCTTCCCTAATGTGGTCAACTTTTTCTACTGGTGTGAAAAGCATACCTTGCTTCCCTCCTACCAGCAACCTCTCGGAAATCTAGACTTAGACTAACCCATAATATAACTGGGCGATCCATACTAAAAAAAAAGAACAAAACAACGAACAAAACCCACCAAACCCCACAAAACACATGAAGAAATTCTACGTTAGCTACCAAATCGCAAACTGGCTTAAATGGGTAGCTGCTGCCCTTTCATTTAACATCTGTGAACACTCACGCAAATTTTGGTTCAAAACCATGACCTCAGCAAGAAAGCACGTTGCTAGTACTTGTGTTTAGATATGTATTTGCACAAATATTTATTCTGGGAATCACGATATGCAGCTTTCTTAAAAGCTCCTTTGGGCTTGGAAGTTATCGGGTCAGGAAGTCGAAATGATACCGTGTGACTGTTGTGACATTCAGGGCAAACGGTGAATGGTGAATAATAAATACTTGAAAGACTAGTTCCTCCAAGTAATCTGCAATAACTGTGGAGCACAAATATGTTTGCCTGAGGAGTTCACTGAATAATTTTAAATAACAAACGCGTTTGCAAAACACTGGAAGTCAGATGATAGATAAATCACTGGCACACCCCCAGAACACCTCAGCACACCTCAACACTTTGCACGTCATGTCTTCTTTCATCACGTCACCCACCCCTTTTCACTGCTAGAAGTGAAGATCCTTTTCCCAAGCTGCTGCAAGCATGGACATCCTCTAGGAAACTCACTCAGAGCATTGACTATCGATAACGTGGCAACAGCAGTTGGATATTCTACAAGGCTTTAATTAGGGTTTCAGGAAGAATTTACCCCTTGGAAGAATCTAGCCTAGAATAAGGTATCTGGAAAAAGCCTGAATGTTTCCTGAATGTATTCCTGTACTGGTTTGAAGGCGACATTCCCTTCTCAAATACTGCTGCTTTCCCCATCCTTTCCTGGTGTCTCATACACCTTACAGTCCCTGACCAACTGCCTCGTATCCTCTTCCCACCTTATCCAGCCACCTCTTCTTCCCCATTAGCCCATTATCACTACTTCCTCCCCGGAGCCTTATCCTCATCTTCACATGTCATCTCTCCACACAAATGCCCACAACGAAAGAGAAGAGCTGGGACCCACCAGGAGCTGCTGGAAGGCCCTGTCAGACCTACCACAGATACAGGATCCACATCAATCTCTCCTCCTACAAGCTTCCATCTACCATGCACCATTACCTCCACTAGCAATCTCCTGTCTAGAGAGGGTCACATTTTTTCCCAAGCACTAGTTCTCAAACAGAAAGATGCATGTTTGTTTAAATCAAAATGCTTTTTGGAGATGTCAATTATGATCAGAAGGAAAAAAAAAAGAGGGGGGAGAAAAATCAACAGAAAGCTTTCAACATTTTTAAGAATAAAATGGGATGTTTGTCTTCTGTTTCTTGCTATGCAATGATTATCTTTTATTTAGTTCTTCCAACTGTGTAAATTAATTTCATTCCTATAATTTGATTTGCATTCCCACTATAATTCTGAATTGTATTTTCTATATGAAATGAAAACACTTTAAAGCTTCTGTTCAGTGAAAATCTCAAAATTTTGAATGTTTTTCGACTTGCAACAAAATGTATTTTAAAACATCATTATTAGTTGGGTGATGGCAATTCCATTTCACAAACTACTATTACTGGGCAGAAAAAATAACTAATCCCAGGTATTAACTCATGCCCTATACAGCTGTCTCACAATCATTGCTACAAATGGTTTTGTCTTCCAGTAGTAACTCTATATGTCTGTAGAGGTAGATGTTAGATGCAGAATGGCATGTTAGCTATAACTAACTAAGGGATAAAACAAAATACAGAAAATAATATGACTATATGCCAGTACCTGAGATTGCTCCCGGATGGTCACTGTGCCAGAAAATTGACTTATTTCCCTTTTGACCTATAAATAATTACTAAAAAATTATTTCAGGTTTTAACTTTCAAATATTTTAAGTTAAACGTTTGCATGGTAAGAATCACAAACGATTTTTCATTCATTTGTGAAAAATACTTAGAATTTCTGTGTTTGTCTTTTTTAATGACCCTTGGACATTTGTGTGGTTGGTGTGGTCACCAGCTGCTCCAGCTCCATTTTTTTCTCCCATTAATTCTGAAAATTTTCAGAAACTTCCATACATAGATGTAAACTGGAAAATCCATTATTTTTATAATTTCTAATAAAGAAATAAAGTTTCATTGTAATAGAACGAGGCACTATTTCAAAGTCCCCAAAAATCAATTACTCAATTTAATGCATGGAAATTTTGTTTTAGCGTACTAAGAACTCTCTGGACTTCTCCCCGTATTTTGAAGCCAGCTGTAGAGAAAAGAGCCAGGTGTCTGAAGACATGATCAAATGAACACTTTTGTCCTGCTAGAGGGATTCAGAAAGTCACCATCCCAAGCTGGAAGCTGTTGCTTCTCAACTGTTTGTCTCTACATCTCACCAGGGAGGGTAATAACAAACTCCTCAGAGGCCATAATAAAAATATAGACTGCTAACAAGCCAACCAACTTGAACGTTTTCTTACTAGACTGCAACATAACAGTAATCTGCCATTTTCATACCAATAAAGGAAATTTTAAATGTTTATGCTGAAAACAATCTCACCAAGCACAAGGCTGTGTTAAGACTGGAAGGAGAGTGCGCAGCATCTTGGCCATAACTAGCTTTAAAATGACCAGGTCTGAACCATGCAGGCTTCAGCCTTTATGAGACCACCTTGAGTCTTGTACACCCCTTCTGCAGCTGACATCTGGGCCACCGCTGCTGCCAGCACCGCTACAGCTTACTCTGATGTCCCTACGTACATTGCAAATGCATCTCCGTCTACGTTAGTGCCGTAGCAAGCTGTCGGCAGATGGAAGGGTCCGCTGCTCCCGGCACATCAGCTGGGCATGCCCTCCCGCTCCCCCCGTGGTCAACACTGCTGCCCGCCTGGCCACACAGCTTGCTGCCTCGGCCAACTCACCATGGCTGAAAAATAACCGTTCTAAAAAAATAAATAAATAAAAATAAATGCATTGTTCTCAGCCATTTTGGCCCTTCTCTCAGCTGACTGAAGACCCAACATACATCCCTTCCCACCAAAGGCAAGCAGTGCAAGCGTGCAGCAGCGAGGTGTCAAGGGGCTGGGGACAGATCTTTCTGCAGCAGCTAGCTCTTAAGTCTGTTTAGCTGTATGGCACCACACCATCAGCTAGTTATTTCAGTGATGGACCCCAGAGACAACCCAAATGCTAGTAGAAAAATACCCTGAATCCTGCTTCATAAAACAACAAAACAATTTTTTTTGTCTTTAAAAGAAAATCTGACAGCGGCCAAAACATCATTTGCTAGTATTGACAAGGGGTATTGTATAAGCCCCAGTGAAGTGAATGGAAGGTCTGCTACGGGCTTTAAGGGTTACACGTTTTTAAGGATTTTTCTCTGTGTGCACGTGACCCTAAGCCCGGCTTAGCAGCCAACATGTTCCCACATACTGAACATCGGAATAAATTATGTTAGTCTCATGTATTATTGTTACAAATGGTTTCTGTTTCTCACATATACAGTGTGCTATTAAAAAAAAAAGGCAACAAATGGGCTTTGGAAGGAGAATGGCTTCTATACTCACATGTATTTTAGGCATTAGACATACAACCCATGAGAAATCAAGATGGAAGTCTCAAAGCCAACAGTCTTCATCACATATGGGAGAATAACAGAGCCGAGAGCAGCGTGACACGCAGTAAAATCTGTTCCCAATGGCAGTGGAGGTGATGGGAACGCGTGTCTGGTCATCTGTCCCCGACCTCCCGCCTGCTAACATGGTACACTTACGCTGATCCTGGCAGGCATAATGGCCGCAATTAATTTCACACATGCACACACACACCTCCTCCTTCCCAAATTTGACCATCTGAACATTTATCTGGGTAACTGAGCAAAAAGGCGTAGCTCGCAGGAGCACTGAGCCCCCCACAGCCTTTCAGCTCAGTAAGTAGGGCATGGTCGTTAGTCATTGGGCACGTCCATGGCAAAAATACAAATAAATAAAAAGAAAAAACAGAAAAACATTGATCGATACAGGCCACTTTAGAAAGGGCAGGTCAGTCATCCCAAAGGCTGCCACCACACCACAGCACCTTCTTCCCATCTTTCAGCACTGATACACTCCTGACTACACTGTAGATTACAAAACAAAAGTCATGTTTGGAATAATCATTAAAGCAAAACCAACAGAAGATATCCTACAAAGATGGGGGGGGGGGGTGTGTGTGAAATACAGCATCACTGCACAGTATTCTCCTCTCAGCTAAGACTATGAACACTTGATGCCGAACTTCTGACAGTCAGAAAAGGCTTTGTAAGAACCTTTTTCTGGCTGCCTTGAACAAGACTATTCAATAAGGGCTAATTAGCTGAATAACTTATATTTTTTTTTAATTCATGTGATGCCCATTCAAGCCAGACTCATATCGCGGACTAATAATTCAGAATGTTTCATGTAGAGATTCCTGCAAGGACTGAAAGCTGATTAAATGGACATAAACAAGCTTTAAGGACAAAAGACAATCTGTTGAGTAGGGTTGGAGGTGTTTACTGGGAGTCTACAGGGAATTACTCTAGATTCTGCCTTACTGAATAATTTCATTAATGATTTGGATAAAGGAGGAAAAACGTCTAAAAAGGCATGCTAATCTGAATCACAGATATTAGATTGGGAGCAATTATGAACATCATGGAATGAACTGAAAGAGCACAAGGTGCCCTAGAAACATTTGAAATACATCCAAGAAATAAAAAACCAAGATTCATCCCAGAATAAACCAACCCGGAGGAAAATAAACCAACGCACAGACATTTAATGGTTTAGCAGGGTGCCTCAGGGAAAGCAGAAACTGCTTAAAAGCAACCTTTGCAATTATTTTCTTTAATTTTGTCTGAAATGAGGAATAAAACGTAAAGGCCTCATGAGGGTCTGTGGAGTTGTGACAGACGGGGGATTCCAGCAAGGCGGAGGTTCCTGCCGGGAACTTGTGAATCTGTGCCTTAAGTGGCCTCAGTGGTTTCACTAACACTTCTGCAACATCTCGACCAAAAAAAGAAAAAGTACGACAAGAGGTCTTAATCACCTACAAGTACTGAAAGCTGCCTGGGAAAGAAGCAAAAAAGAAATGGCTCCTCAGCCACCTGAAGAGGTAGAGAAAAAGCCGCGGGCTAGGAAGCCTGGGGATAGTCCAGACTGCATCTATTTAACCAAGGATTTCTCTAACCAGGAACAACCCTCCTTGACAATAATCCTGAAACTGGTATTTATAATAATTTAGGATCTTGACTAGGCATTGAATTAGTTTTTTGGGTTTTTTTTTTACCTGAAAATAGCAGATTATTTCAATTTTGAAACAAAATAGCTATTGCAAACCTATCCCACAGATCAATGCTTTAAATAGTCCATTCTCGGCACATTGATATTCTGGAATTAATGTGTGCCAATTAACAGAATGGCAGGACTCTTCATGAACAGCATAGATTTGTGAGCCCAACAGCCCACCAGCACTGAAGGGAGGAGGCTATGAGGCCCCGAACCTCCTGCATTTCTCTTTGCACCAAGGGGTTGTGACAACCCTGGACTCCACCAGCACCATATTCAACTCACAAACCTTTGAAGAAATGAACTAAAAAAAAAAAAAAAAAAAAAGAAGCAAAAACCACAAAAAACACCCTGCTAGGACAATGAATTAAAACAGCTCAGCGAAGAGACCAGTGGGTAGCCAAAGCTGGCTTGAGAAAGGGGCTGACACCACCAATTCAGAAATAGTAGTGGGGAAGCAAGTGAGGAAGACCTCTGTCTTTCAGCAGATGGGAGCCCTTAGATCAGGGCAGCTACTGGCGAAACCACAGCCTTAGGCAGGTGATGGGGACTGGGTTTTGAAAATTCTGCACAGACCGCATCACTCAGGGCAGAGATCTGAATCAAGGAAAGTGCTATGGTGAGCTTCCACTTCCTAAACCACAGGGGAATTTTATACCATTTATACCATCGTAATCATGATAGGCAAAGCTCAATGCTGCTATTCAAATATGGTAATAACTACAGAAAGTCTCAGTTAAAATATTTAAGATTTTTTTTCCCTAAACTGGGCGGGCAGGGGGACAACCCACATGTATTTCCTTAACAATACTTTTAATAGACGAGCCACGTAGATCATACTTTCTCCAAATTTTGAGTCTGAGGCAGGCAGCGGGCATGGAAAACATCAGCCTAAATGGGCTACTTTTAGTAAAGGTGTAAGCAATCAAAATCATGGTTTTATAAAGAGCTAAGTGATAATTACCCCAGGGACTGCTCACTGTGCTCCCTACAACGCCGCTAAATACCCATGAATGCCGAACAGAGGTATGTTTATGTAATTCTCAGTTCTCTTGCATAGATCGCTTTTAGCTGAACAAAGGCTTATACAGTTAGCTCTTGCTTGCAAGCAGTTTTCTTTTTTTCAATTATTTCTTAGGTGAAGTCGTACACAATTTCATTATGTCTCAATACCCCCAGAGCTTCTTCTCAATGGGTTACTCGAGCCAAAATTTACGTGATGTTATCTTATTGCATACGCATGGGAAAGCTTTGTGGTATAGGCTGCTCTTTTTTGGTTCTGCCTATGCCCTCAAATACTCAGTAGTTTTTCATTATTTCTAATACTAATAAAACTTATCTCTCTCCTGGAGTTTGCTTATAGTTAAATGAAAGAGAAAAGGGAATGCTTTCTGCAGTAAGACTTCTGCAGTGATGGCAACAGAGCCTACAGTTGCTCTCCACACGTATACCTTTTTTGACCAAAATAGGATGATTTGGATCAGTGAAGATCAAATAAGGATTACACGGGATCGTGTTTCTACCATAGGGAAGCCAGCGCAAATGAGAAGAAAAAGCACTGGTCCGATAGTAACGATAGATTTGATAGGTAAATCCTGATCAAGCCTTCTATAGGTTAGGAAAGATTTCCAAAGCTGCCTGGGGAACTGCAACATCCAGGCTGAGCCACCCACACTTTGTGAGCAGCCTCTGCCCAAGCACAGAGAAAACGACAAGAATGACCATGCGTTTCCCATGGATGCCGAGTCTCCTACGCAGTCAGCCGAATTCACACACATTACAAGGTGCAGGACAGGACCACAGTGACTTATTATCATTACTTCATTTGGGAGGAACTGCTTCTACTCTATTCCATTTTGGTTCATTATACCACATCCCTCATCGTGGTCTCTGAGCATTTTCCAATGAGACATAAACAAATCACTAACGAGTATGTCATGTGGCTGCCTCTCCCCTTTCTTTTCCCAAAGGCGATGTTTTCCCTGTTTATCCTGCAGTTCAGTGTGGCTTCCTACACACATTAGATGGAAGGCTTCATGAAACTTATCTATTTGTATGTAACAACTTATCCCACAACGAGCCTATAGAAGTCTCATCAGCCATCTGGTATTTTTATTTCTCCAGGCTGAGAAAGCAATCATGGCTAATCCTCCTGCGAACTATGGAAGTCAGGTTTTATTTCTCACTTTTCTGTACCAATAACTCTTTACAGCCTGAAGTAGGCCAAAGACCCTAAAAATCTGTGTACTCCTCAACTCTTATAGGACCCTAATGCTAGGCAGCTGCCAGAGCAAATGTGGTTCCAGTCCAGAAGAACAAAATTCTCAGGGTATCTGGTGCAACATCAGATACGCTGCAGGAGCATCATTTTTTTGCTGAACCCTACGACTGATACATGTGTGTGTACTGAATTTCCACAGACCCAGTGGGAAATCTGTGTTATGTTTCAGCACATGAAAACTGAAGTGGACGTGTTTTTCAGGATGCAGATTTCTGAAACAGAAGACGACGTTTCACAAGTAACTCTTCAGCTAAGGTGCCTCCTTAGGCGATCCTTGCTCCCTGGCACCATCCCCAGCCTTGTGCCAGCCCAAGTCCTTGTGGGACCAGGACGGCAACTTAGGTGAGGGAACTGAACCACCCAGAATATAACCACTGTTTTGCTAAGTTATTTTTCAACCAGATGGGTTACACTGGCTCAGCGCAGAGTATCAAACATCTGGTGGGGGCAGCTATTGGAAGTCAGCATAAGCAGTTGTGCTGCTAAACATCTGACCCACTAGCTGATGCTGAAAGGTTAATGATCAAAGTCTTTACTTCTTAATTATGTTCTGCTTGCTTGAAAGATAATGAATGCAAATCCTGAGAATTACTTCAAGGCTAAAATGAAACCGGTCATCTTCTTTCCAAAACACATTAAGATAAACCCTAATTCGAGTAACCTACGGATATGTTTTAATAGAGAAAATTGAACCTTTATCAAGAAATGTACCTATAGTAAAGATATGAGTGAACTAAAAAAACTGAGAGTCCTACTGCAGAACACTACCACAACAGCACTGACATAAATTGGTGATTGGGGCCAGGCTACATTTAGCATTTCTGGGGGTTTTTTTCCCCACCCCTCTCGTTTAAACATCAACATCCACATAATCACTCACCTAGTCTGGTAGGACCTTGCTCCCTTTGTTGGATTGAGCGCACCATCTCTACAAGGTTTTCAGTCTCTTGAGGCATGTTCCATGAAATTTCTAGATTATTTTCCCTAGCATACTGGAGAACTGACACATGAATTGAAGAATTGCCTGAAGCAGAAAATAAACATTTTAAGCAGTGCATACAAATGTCTTAAAATAAATCTAAAGGATACATTATGTTTGTATTTTACATTAAGCACAACTAGACAGCCATTTTCCATCAGAGTGTGAAAGCTGCATTTTCAATCAAAAGATCAAAACTGAACTATTCCCAGGTGAAAAAATACGCAAGTACTGCTGGAAACACTTGCTTCTCTGTCAGGAATCAGCATGCAGTATTTCACCTCAGATCAATTTGACCATGATTGGAGAATTTCACTTTATCGATCTCCAAATATTATTCCTTTTCCATTTTAAAATTCTCTAAACATTGCTGCTTTTTTTTTTCTTTACGTGCACATTGTTCTGCAAGAGCAATTGATGCCCCATTTGTCTGATGGGCCAGGCTCCCCGGATGACTACATTTCGTGCATATTTCCCTCTGTCATACATCACTTGAGTGACATGCATCAAGCTGCAGCATGGGACATAGTGCACCCAGGGAGCACGACCTGCAAAGGGGAATGAAGAGAAATTCCAAGTTCTGCTATTCTCTGACATCCCGCTTCTGTTTCGCATTATGTAAGAAGCATGAATAAAACTATAGATAGTTAATAAATATCAGACTTGTAGAATTGAACTGGGCAATACACTGTTTATAATAATCAGCTGTATCTCTCTTCACGGTTTTAGAAGGACTTCTATTGTATACTGAAAATACTTACATATATAGCATATTATTCTTTATCAATGCTTTGTAAAACATTTATGAATGCAGTTAATAATAATTGTGATTTCATGTACCCAAATGTTTCAGCCCTATATTGATCTGAATATTGTCTACTCACTACACTTCACAATTATTCCACAGTCATCTTAAAGATTTTAAAATCAAGGCCATAGTGAGGAGTCATTTCATAGCTACGTTATTATTGTCCTGTTGTTAATGATGTAACATTTGCTATTACAGGATTCAAAGATAAGGAAAACAGCTAGGCTAAAAGAAATTGTGTGTTCTTTTATTGTTTAGTTTATGTTCATTTCATTTCATTTGGCTTGCTTCTCTATATCTTGCATGTATACAATTTTCAGAAACAGAGTGTCTTCAAAAAATCTAAGTTATTCTAGACATACAGAAATGCTATACTTTTCCTCTAAGAGCTCTTTAATTAGCACAAGCTTCCTCTTTTGGAAGCACAGGTATAATTCAAACATGTCAATGCCCAGTGGCAAAACACCAGCAGCAGCAGTTGCTCCGTGGAAATGGTTGAATGCTGAATTGAAAAATTACAATTCTGATCAAAAATCCAGGTTTGTTAAAACAAGTGCTATGGGAAAACGCAGGATCCTGTGCAGCCCCTGCCATGTGGATGGACTTGGCACAAGGGCACACAATGTCCTGATCTACGACGTGTGCCACATGGTCCCTTCGTGTGTATGCAGGATATGCGGCGTTCTGCCAGGGTGGCTGCACTGATAATATCCGTGCTGAATGACCTAACTGGAGGTGTACCTCCCATCAGTACATACTCTGCAAGCTCAGCGAGTCTAGCACACCCAAAAAGTGTCTGTCATCCAACACGGGTCAAGAAATACATCTTTACAAGTCAGTACCAGCACCCTAGGTTAGCCAAAAAGGGCTGGTGAGAACCAGAAATGCCCGTTCCAAAGACCGAAACCTGGCAGTTGGACCAAACCTCAACCAAAAACCCTTCAAATTATCCATTCTTACTTGAACCAGAACTGAACTTGAACTATTATTTTCAAGTCTGTTGAACCTAATCCAGAACTGAACCAAAACACAGACGTGTATTTTTGCTTTTCTGCCACAGAACAACACTTCAGCTAAATCTCCATCCTGTGACAGGGACCTCTTTGCCTGTTTGGCACATACATTTCTTATATCCAGTACAGTATAAAGGGAAGCACTCAGAGATGCTGTCCTAGATACTCCTCGTCACACAGTTCCCTGAACTGGATGTCAAACCTTTATTCATCTGACCCAGAACAGCTTGGTTTGGGAGGAAGCTGAACTGCATCTGAACCAAAAGCTTTACTAGCCCGATTTCCCCAATAGAAACTTAAATTTTTTTGAGGGATTGGAAAGAGTCATTTAAAAATAAAAATTAAAAAAAAATATACTGAGAAGCTGTTCTGTCCTGTGTAAGCAAAAGAATAGAAAATGTCTTGATGTGTTTGAGTTAAAAGACAGATACATACTGATCTCAGCACTCTCAATAAACGCCCGTACAAAGTTTTTCATTTCCTCAAACTCTAACGCGCCAATATTGGAACTTCCATCCAGAAGAAACATGACATCCATTGGTTTGTTGCACAACTCTGAGGAGGGGGGGAAAAAAAAAAAAGGTTATTTATACATGATAACCAGATGTAGCATCTGTTAATCTATTGGTAGGAGCAGAAAGGGCAGAGATACCTGCATTTTGGGAAAACAAAGCAGGATAATGACCAGCTGAAACAATAAGTGATGCCCCTTTAATGAAAACCTTGAGATTTATAGACAGTGGGATACATGGGTATTTCCATTCCTGCTTTTCTACTAATGCTATTTTACTCTCAGGGGACTAAAACAAAAACAAGAGCAAAAAAAAAAAAAAAACCAACAACAACAGCAAACAAACCAACCCCACAAAATAACACCACCACCACCACCACCCCCCAAAAAAAAACCACCACAAAAAACAGTGATGTCTCTTGAAGAAAGAAGAAGTATAATTTTAACTTGCTTGAGGCAGGCAGATGAGAATAACTTTTTTCTTCTGCCACCCTCCACCCTATCTAAAAGCTACTGTACTTTACTGCCAAATGGAGCCAAGGACTTCAGAGCCTACAGAAGGCTGGCTGCAGGTCTGGGCTCGGTGCTGCTGAACTGGGGCAGCACCCTTAGGCTCCAGTGAAGATAAATGGTCCTTCCTTGGCATTTAGACAACAAGATTGTTGATGAGATTATGGGAACACTCTTCAAATTTCAGTGACGTGAGGGAGAAATGGAGGAGACAGGAGAGAGGAAAGAGGAAATTATACAGAAAATACGTCCAACTTTACCTGGAATTTCTGTCCAAAGTTTACGAGAACAGCACGACTGCAGCACTAATTCAAGTGCTTCTTCAATAAGTGTGCTATAACTATGCAAGATTATTGGGTTATTAGGCTGACTGATCTTTCTGAGCTCTTGGATATTTGCATTGGGGGTTATGCCTATGGGAATAACATTTATGCTCCCGGGAGGTCGTGTGATTACATCAGTGGAAGGGCTGGATGACACCATATATACCAAGTGAGGAACATCTTGCCTGCCCCCATTCACTGACGTAAATGTGTGTTTGGAAATATAATCGAGGGCATTCCCAGTGTTGGTAGCCTTCCCTCCTTGGTAGGGTATGCTCCTCACCTTCTCAATAATACTTTCCTTTGACTGTATTTCCCTAAAGGAATACTCCAGAGTGACAGTCTCTGCATACTGCATGACCGTAACATGAATATCTTCCTGTCCTATATTCATTTCTGTGACCACCCTCTCTAGGAACTTCTTGACGATATTGAAATTTTCCTCCCCTACATTGTCAGATCCTTCCACAATAAAAGCAATGTCCAGCCTTTTGTGGGTGGGCTTCTCTGAAAAGTGTGGTGGTGGTGGTGTGAGACTCCAAGGGGGAAATAAGACACTGGATATTGTTGGAGTGGACGTAGCTTGTAACACAGAACTTTCTTCAGGTCCAAGATCACACAGATGATCAATGAGGAGATCCCTATTATCCATTAGCTCTAACACGTTGTTCATTAGGAAGGCTCTATTATCTGGTGACTGCTTTTCAATGAACCTGATTTGCTCCACACTGACATATGGTCCAATCCCCACAGGTATTACTGTGATTTTTTTATTCTTCAAAGCTGTGAGGATACTGCGGAGTTTTCCTGGAGACTTGCTTGCTATAAATAGCACTGCAATTCTGGCAGCATTGGTCCTTTCTGCTTTTCCAAATACGTGAAACACAGTGTATTTAAGGACTTCAGCGGCAGATGCTACTTCATCACCTGTGTATTTTATGTTTTGGACAATTTTTCTCATCTGGGACTGTGTTTTGATATCTTTAAGGCCAAGATAGATTGTGGGCCCAGCCCTATACACCAGAATTGACACTCGGATTTTCTTCTGGGAGATGTGGAGTTTCTTCATCATGCCGGTTATGAAAGTCTTCAGCTGTTGAAAGTCCTCCTCTGACAGTTTATTGGAGCCATCCATTAGGAAGGCCAAGTCCATCATCTTGCTGCATGAGTATTCACTGGGTGGTAGTTCAATGTCCTCCTCTGGAGCAGGCGTTGTTGGCGTTAGGGTCTCCTCCACCGGTTCACACACTACGCAGGTTAAGTTCTTCCCTTCGCACACGCTACAAAAATCACCAAAATTTAACCATAAAAAAATAACGCTTATAACAACACATCACCCGCATATAATAAAAGAATGTCCATATAGAAACAGTTAAATATCTCAAAAACAAAACACGATGTGAGTGATATTTTCTTCTCCCCATTTCCCCACAAGGTATCATACAGCTAAATCCTATATGTTCAATGCCTGGTTGTTTAGATCCAGGAAACGTATGAAACTATGATGTTTTTGTCAGAGGAAACTCTCCTTATAACAGCCTTTGGCAGAATGTGTAAAATCTGTGCCTGGAAACTGTCTAGAAACCCACTGAGCTTCAGCAATACAGCTACCTACAAGCCACTGGTGGACTGAACTGGCAGATCTGGTTTGCTTCATAAGGAAATAAAACATGAGGCAAACTGGAGGCAGCTAACACAAAGTAAAATCCCAGCATAGGAAAGATGCTTTTAGCTCTGGTACACTTAGCAGACTCTGTGAGGAGGCTAGGTTTACCTAGGTTTTAACCTCAGTGAAAACAACAGCCTTTTTTCTGCCTCTAAAGCACATTACTTTTCTATTTCCTGACTTCATTTTGTTTTGATTACAGCTTTGGCACATGTTTGTCCTCCATTTTTTTTTTTTTTATGCCTCCTTTGTTATCTTTATCTTATTTACCATGTTCTCCACTTCAGTCCCTTTTCTCATATCAAATGATGTATTTCACCTATACCTGTATTTTCTCTTTTCAGTCCTATTTGTCTTCCCTTGACATTTTCGCTCAACTGCACTAGTGCATTTTTCTCTTCCCCTTTCCATCTCAGTCCCGTTTTTCTTTTTCCCCCATCTCTGCCTTTTCCACTATACATCCTTCCATGCTCCCAGGAGATTCTTCACCTCTGTCACCCTCCGCCTTTTAGGAATTTGTTTATAATTCATCTCCTGTCTCTAGCAAAGCTTCAACACTTCTGCCCTACTAATTCCTGGTTGTATGATGCTCTTGACTTTATTTATCAGAGCAAAGAACATGACTGTACTCACGCACAGGGTGGTACAGGCTCAGCCAATATATTTTCCTTGTCTTACCGGACAGTCCAAGAAACAGAATAGGAAAAGTTTATGAAAGAGGAAGGACCAAAAAATGCTTGTTTTCACTGCCAGAGAAAACCCAGGATGTACAAACTAAACAAGTCAATACTGGAAGAGGGTGCCATTTTTCAGGAAAAGACTTCACTTTACACGTGGCACCTTAGTTTAAGTTCTCCCAGCGCTACGTTCTTTTCAAGCTGCTTTTAGTGTCTTCCTAATTGAAGAATGCACAGCTACTTTTGGCATTAACATATAGCAACAGAAGATTTATTATTTTAATCCTAATATGAACGAGCCTCTTCTAGTTTCCAATTTCCTTTGGATATTTGCTATAAAATTCATTTTTGTGCAGTATTTTCTATTGTTTGTACAGATGGTGTAGGCATCTAAATTAGGTGACAGCTATGCAAAAGGATGTTTCCCTAGTGAGGTAAGTTTTCCTAATGTTCTGAAATCTTTCGTGAGCAGCGGCAAGTGTATCAACGTTTAAGATAAATTATTATTAAGGATTACAAAAATTAGGGAACAGAGACTCGTTTATGAAGACTCTTTTTTGACCTTTTGATGGAATTCAAGGCTCTTCATGTATACTGTTAAAAAAATATATATTTAATTGATCGGCTTAACAGTTTCATGCCTTGGGTTTATAGCACAGATATACGCTAGCCCCGGCAAGAGGCCAGGAATTCAAACTTCATACCCATTCAGAGCTTCTGTGAGGTTCAGAGCATTTGGAGCTAAGGTGTTAATCTGGGCTAATAGCTGCTGCAGTTTTACAACTCAGTTTCTATCAAATATGATCAAATTACAAGACGGAAAACTCTCTTTTATTCACAGTGTTATAAGTGACTAGTGAAGTATCCATCAAGGGTCTAGACATCCAGACAATGCCAAACTTTCAGATACTACAGGCCATGGCGTAATATGCCACTGGGCAGTATACAGAATGAAAATCACTCTCTGCTGCATTGCAACTGAAGGCCCTAATCGTGCATGGTGCACAGCACTGTGTACCCTTCCATTAATTTCATCATCTATGTTGAATCACACCTTACACAAAAAGAAGGGGAACATCTGAAGCCAGCGTGGCCACCTACACACGGGAAAAGGACTTTTTTGAAAGGAATTTATTAATTTCACTTGTTTAAATTCAACTGACATCCTATAATCCCAACCATCACTGAAAAACTTCAGTTTCACATTGTATGTGAAGGGATAGTGACACAAAAGATAGTTTCCAAGCTTCACCTTCAGTGGCATATTTAAAAGTTAAGTCCAAAAACTTATTCATGCAGATGTGCTTCATCTCTCTCCCTTCATCCTACTCAACGGGCATGCTATTTCACTGCATAAATCCATCATACCAAGATTGACAGTGCTGTGGATCATCTCTGTTCAAAACTATTCTCCTTCCATGTGAGACCTTCACATCTCCAACTGCACACATGGGACAGTCTTCTGGACTGACACAATCCAGGGAGAGTTCATCAAGTATTTTCCCTGTTTCAAAATAGCACAGTAGTATAAAGATGTCAGTTTTCATGAATTGCAATACTAATCATTGCATTTACCCTGCTACAAAAAAAAAAAAAAAAAAAAAAAAAGAGACAAGGCTTCTGAACTGAGCTCAGAAACTTCTGAATACTCTGCCTGTGTTATGGTCACTGCCAGTTTGACACTGAGAAGTATTTCCTTCCTTCATAACCACTTTTATTTAGATATTGGAAGTGCTTAGCCCAACGTATAACATGCAACAGCCAGTATCATACAGAAGGTGAATATATCTTTAGAACAAAACACTGAAGATGACAGGAGAAAACGGCATTTTCCTTTTTACATGTATATTATTGATATCTCCCAGTATCCCCTACCTCATTCTGATCAGAAATATCAGGACCCAGAATAGCTATTTTTCATCTTAAAATACCTACTTTCTTTGCGTTCATGTCTTCTTGCTCTGCTCTTAGGAGCTATTTATTCAAATGAGTCTTCACTCTCCTTTTGGGTCTTCCTCATCTTTCACACCTTCCCTTTCTGTCTTTGTTCTCCCCTCCCCATATTTCCCATATTTCATCCTTTCCCCTTTCTAAGAGATAGCTGATGGGAACAGTTGAGCCGAAAACTCAGGCTCACAGGGGAATGCCTGCTGGGCACTCTCAGGAGCACCAGAGCCTTGGAGGTAGGAAGCAGGTCAAGGCAATGGGTTTCCCCCACTGCAGCAGTTGCTCTGAAGGAGAGCATTTTATGAGTGTCCTGCACAAATTCATACCCTACTTTACCCAGATAGTTAACAACCTCTGTTGCTACACAGCCCCTAATCCTCCTGTCTTCCTTTCTTATCACCCCGTTCCCATCCTCTCTCGTCCTCGCTGGCAGTATTTCACTCTCCTCTTCTAGGCACCACTTCACGCCCTCCACACACTCTGCTCATTTCACAAACTCAAACCAGGATGCCTAACCACCTTCCTCCTTATGCAGGAAGAAATTGTGGTGAAAACACATCAGTAAGCCCGTGAAGAAATTAACTGCTGCATCTAAGTCTTTTGCAATATCCAGCCTTACCAATCTGCGATTTTTTCTGGACTATAAGACCTCTTTTCATGCAGTAGGAACACTTAGGGGAGGAAAAGACAACTCTGCAGCAATACCTACAAGTACCAGGAGCAGAACAGAAAAAGGTAAGTAACCTGCTTAAAGCGAAAGATGGAATTACCTGCAGGACAGTGTACATGGCATCCTTCCACACACTGCAAAGGGCACTCCAAAGGCTGTGGGTGCTGGCACGTTACAGGACACGCAGGTCCACAGCTATTATATCGCCATTCACATTGATAATCTAATTCTTGTTTATTCAGGTCCTCACAGCTTTGTGCTACAGAAGGAAAGAATTGGAGGCAACAAAATCAAACCAGAGTGTATTCACCGTGCCTCTCAGAACTATGACACCAAACTTGGTACAAAGTGGACCACATAGGCATAAAAAAAGAAATATTTACATCTTTAAATATTGGGGTTTTTACCACATCCAAGGCAGGCCAGTTCTTTGTGCTGAATTTATTTTTTTTCACATAATGAAATACTTGCTCTAGATCAGAGATATTTGGTTTTGAGAAAAACAATTGCAAAAAATTATCTTTAAACTTTAATTAAAAAAGGACAATGTACAGAAACCATCTCTTTCCCTACATTTGTTGTACCGTGGACTATTATATCCCCTTATTGAGGGAATGGTTTTTCCAGGTATGGCTCCGAACATAAATAGAAAAGGGAAAGGAAATGTCACCGTGAGCTGCTAGCCCAGTCCCATTAAAGTGAACTTCTCCGGACATCAGTGGGAACAGAGCTGTATAAGAACAGTCCACCTGAACCAACAGCTCACTGATTAAAAGCTTGAACCTTTTCACCCAATTCTTCCTCATCTACCCTATACTTACGGCACAGAGCTGGTGATCTCCAGTGGACAGCAACACCTTTTTGTGCACAGACATGTGCATAGGCTGCTATAGCATCACAGAAGCAAGCACAGTCCCCGATAGATTCACAAGCACAAGTGTCATACATGCATATGTCTATGTAGGGCTCAGGATTCACCTACAAAAGAAAAATACAGGGTACAGTCCCTGATTCCCCTCATCTCCTTCTTCTAGACACATTTAACCTTCAGATGGTTTGCCTGCTCCATTCACCAAGAGTTGAGATGCCACATAAATTAGTCAGATCTTCAAGCAGAAGTTATTCTATAGCTTTTACTAGGGGTATCCTGCATTTTCCCATGAAGCATCAGCTACAGGACAGGGTCAGAGGTGAGAATGCCCGTTAGTCAGCCTCCTCCAAGTCCTGTGTGCTATCAGCACAACCATACTTTTCCCCTCAGCTGTAATCAGCGTCCGCACAGATCATGCAGAAGTGAAGAATGTAAAACACACAACACAATACTCACAAGTTTTTTGCATTCTTCAAAGAGATCCCCAGACAAAATGCTGCATGACGTTTCTACCATCACCTGCTTCACTACGTTTCCATTACAAAGTGGGGACATCAAGGTCTGTTCCTGGTTGGGCTTAATATTGTAAGAGACAAGCACACATTGCATTAGCCTTGCCTTCAGGACCTCAGGACTCTTCAGATTGAAGTACGAGACTCACTAGCACTAGCCATTTTTTATTTATTATTTTATTTATTATGAAATTGTCAGGACAAATCCTGCCATGACAGAACGCAGAGAAGAGCAGGTCACCTCCTACATTTTCTCCAGCTCTTACTTGCACACTGCAGTTTTAACATAGATATTTTGATGACAGAAAGTCAAGCTGTACCAAACACCCACCCTGAAGAACGATCACTCGCAGCTCTACAGAAGGCCCACAAGACTCGCAAATATGATCAGTCTTCAGCGGGCAATACCCATGGCCACTGCTCAGTAGTCTCCCCCGTTCCCATTTCATTTACCTAAGAACAAGGAGCACTACTATTGACACGACATTTATCACGGAGACTATCTGCAGGCTCCGTCCTGTGCCTATTACACTGAAGCTGCTCCTTCTTAGTGATACCCTGTGGTCTCACTCCTCGTTATTGCAACTTCTTCGGTGCTCCAATCAAGTCATCTCTAAAAAGTGACATTCAGCAAGGTAATACTGTGGCTATGTCACACTTGCACATAATTTATCAAACTAACCCAAAAGATTTCGTGTGATCAAAAATAAATGCTTCATTTTGTTTTCTGATTGTTTAAATCTTAAGGAAAGATCTAAAAAATGCCTTTTTTCCCCTTCTCTCTCTGAAAATTTAGACAAATTTTCAAGGGAAAGTTTTCAGCCTTAAAAGCATCATCAGAATGAAGTGCTTCATTTTACAAATGTCAAAACAAGTTGTCTTCAAGTTGTTTCCTCTCACTTTTTGATTTGGAAATACTTTTGGCCATAATTATTTGTCAGGTCGAGACAAATTTATTATTCAATTTCATTCTTTCAAAACTCTGTATTTGGAAAAGAGGAAGTATACTCTTACGTGTAGCATAACTAGAACCCCATGAAATCACCTAATCTCCGGCACCAGGACATAGATAACACTTTCAGATAGCAGGTAACGTTCTCAATATTCAGAAGCAGTGATAGCATGGCAATAAGGTCTTACATCCCCTCCTGTATCTTGCTTTTTCTGTTCAAGCCTCTCCAATCTAAAAATAATAACTGAATGCTCTTTAAAAAAGATCGAGAAACATATAGAAAGAAATTAATCTCTGCATTCAGTTGTTCATAAATGGACAGACTAAGATTTGGGAGATAGAAGTTTGAACAGGGAAATACAAAATTTTTAACTGAACTCCCCCCTGTCTGAAAATTACAGCTGTTTTTTTTTAGATTAAACTTTAAAATGAGATTTCCAGTTATACCTGCATTTCAAGCATCTGGGCTGGCAAACTCTATGAACAGCCTCTACCTTACAGATCAGCTATTTTAACATTCATCTAAAGCCAGGCAGCGCAGAGGCCTTAAATAAGTTAATTGATCTTTTATCAGATTTCAAGAAATAACATTATTTGGCAAAGATATGGAGGAAGGAGTTAATTTCTATTTATTTTTATTCTTTCAAACCTCTTTGCCTGCTCTTGAGTGATACTGTAACCCCTATTAATTACTTTTCACAGTTCATTCGCAATCACCTTTTCAACATCAGCACAGTATGGATTAACTTTCCAGGAATTCCCAAAGTCAACTGGATCTACTTCAAGATGTTCATTGCTGCTGGTCAAATCATTGTTTTGGATTCCATCAAAATTTCCACACAGACCACACACTTGATCCTTGCAGGGAAAGAAACACAAAATACATAAATTTTACATCTGTAGACTGGCTTAGGGTTTTGTTAAGAAGTCTTGTTAGCCTAGTGCTTTAACGGCACGAGGCTTAAAAACTGAATTATCCCTGGCCTTGCCAAGTTCACTAAAACAGACATAGTCTCTCACAGAGAAAGTTTAGCTCCTATTCCCATTCTGCTTTGCTGAAAGGAGGACCAGTCTGTCTCCAAGGACTCCAGGAAGCAGGATGACAACTCTGATCAGTGGTTCCTGTTGGCTCTATTTGCAGTATATCCCTACAATCCCATTTTACTTCTGGAGATGGCTGTCCTATTGCCATCACTAGTAAATCTGGCTCCTTATATTGCTCTTCTTGGACACAGAAGAAATCAGTCAAGGCTTAGTTATTCCGAGGCACCACAGCACTCATCCTTTCTGTCATAGCTCATCTTCCAACAACCCAGAATTTACCCCTTACGGTTGAACTACCGAGAAAGCAAGCAACCCTTAAGGCATTATAAAAAAAAAATATCCCTTCATTTTCAAGCACGTGCCTAATACTCCATGGAAATCTATCAGCATGTCTGCATAAAAAAAATGCCATTCCCCAGAGACAGGGTAAATGCATTCTTTAGTAAGAATAAGTAGTAAAGCAAAAAAAACTTACTTTGAAATTGCCTTTTAAGATAACTGAGACTCCCATGGCCAGATCCCAGGTCACACTGATGTTTTTGCCCAGTAAAATGATGTAATAACGGCCCGACTTCATGACTTCTAAATCATTGTCATCCTTAGGAGGTACCTTGATGTTTACCTGAACAAAAAAAGCATGTTGTGCTATCAACCATGTCTCTAATTACTATTTCACATAGGTCACTTTCCCAGTGGGACACGTGCTCATAGATTAACAGCATTTTTCAAACATGCTGTTCTCCAGTGAACAGATAGTTCCCATACACTATACAGACGCTCTGGAGCACTTGCAAAACTGTAAGCAAGGTACAGGTAAGGGACTGATTACAGGCTTGTCTCTACACTGAAAAAGTACTGGGGATAAATTACTGCCTTAGAAACAACGCTTCTGAACAGCAAATTGGGATACAAGTACAGTATTTCAATCACTTTCCTATAATTTTGAATGAGGCAATGTCCCATATGCTCCCGGGATATAACGTACACTCACCACGAACGCTGACACATGAAGCAATGACTGCTACACAGAAGCAGGGCTGATAAAGAGGACAGGGTATTCACAATTAATGATCAGTTAAGTAGTCAGTTAATGGCTCACTGAATAATTACGTTTTATTTTTATTTCATCTTTTTAGGAAACTAACAATTCTGTGCTCCTGAGGCAGGTAGCAACAAAAGGACAAGCTAGGTTTAAGTGTAATGTGAATTGGGAGAACCACACGCATTGGTGGCCTCTGAAGCACCCGAGCCCGATTCTGAAGTCGGGAAGGACTTTCTTCCCAACCAGCTACAACAAACAGGAAAAATCCTGAGAGATCCCTTTCTGTGTCTCTTCATTTTTTCCATCACTTTCACTTCCCCTGTGTGCCTCTTTTTCGTTCCATATGGCTGTAAATTCACCGCCTCCAGCTACTAAGAACTTCAGAGATTAATTTAAAATGCCTTCTTTCACACCGTAATCCCCTTTCAATGGGAACGCTAATAAGATTATTAACCACATTTGGAGAGAAAGGTCTGGCATGGCTGTTACTTTAAGCACCACTAATGCATTAACTGAAAACTGCTTAATTGTGAAAGAGGCAGATGAAAACTTTCAATCCGTACAAATAGCGATTAAAGCAAGAGAGAAAGAGGAGCCCACAAATCATTCATCCGCTCCGTAGTTTGAGGGCAAAATACTTCTTTATCCCACTATTCCTTCTTGCTCAATTCAGTAAAAGCTCAGCACTGTAATTCAATTCTCTTCATCTCTGGGGTATTACCAGAAACTTTATCCCCAGAGAATACATCCTCCAAGGACCTCTTAAAGAGGACTTTCAACGTCTTTAGGGGAAGAATACGTTAAAAGATAGACTATTTTGGGAACTGGAAGCTTTTTCGTCGTCTTCTATACCCAATATATTACTATACAGTCTAGTCACACTTGGTCACTTATCTTCTAAATATCTACAGTAGTCTCTGTAGTTCCAAACTAAGGCAAAAAACAGAGGAGGACAAAATTGAGCTGAGAGGTTGACCTAAATTACAGAATTTCTATGTTTATGGAGGCTTTTTGCCCAAGCATGAAGTCATAAACTTTTGACCTTGCAAACTGGCAGATTTAATTGTTTCAGAAGAGCAAAAATTATTTCACAATTTATTTTTTTTTTTAATGTGAGCCAGAACTGTAACATGCAGACACTGCAATTAAGCCCATGTTTACTTAAAACTAGAAGCTGCTCTCAAAACAATACCATCTCAAAACAATGCTGCCAGGAAACATTTTAACAGTAAAAAAGCCTTGAGTCTCCTGCTTGCTTCTAAGGATTGTTGTAGAAAAAGAGTATAGGAAGTTATCACTGGGTGAGAATTCACCCAAGAGTCTTCATATCAGTTGTTTTTCCTTAATCCCTCCTTTGGTTGCTGTTATTTCTAACAAAACCTTCTCTAGATATTACACTGAGCCTTGAACTCAGTAGAAAGACAGCTAAAAATTCAGCCAAGGTCATGCAGACAGTCTTGTGATACAGACCTAGTCCCTGCAAGGGCACACTCTCTCAGGAACCAAACACCCGCTATTGCTGTAGTTGCTGGATGCTTCATCACCTCCTGTCTTTTCTGGCTCTTATTTAGGTGTCCAAACAGAATCACAGCTCTTCTGAAAACCTGTCTCCCAAACCAGCTTTCAGCCAAAGCCTGGCTCTACGGGCTGATCCCAGCACTACTATTCACCCTCGCCCAGGTAGGGGATGGGGATTCTTCAGCGGTAGAAATAAAGAATTGGTTGGGCAACCAATATGTCCTATGTTCATTCCTCCAGCAACCAAAAGCCTACACAGATCGTATGCTGTCAAGATGCACTGCACGGACACTATTAATAATGGCCATGTTTTACGTGTTCCTGTCGAACATCAGGAGCGTGCAGCAACTTGCAGGCAATTTGCAGGCTGTGCAAAACCTGGTTCAGCTTTTGTCTGTTAACCCAAAACAAGGCAAATGTAGAGTGGTTTCATGTTTCACTGGGAACATTTTTGCAAATCTCTGGTCCAGATGCCAGTTCAGAGCACAGTACTTCTGAAAAAACTGACCAACTGAAATGCTATAACCCACTGTAGCTCTGTAATCTTTGAGCAGACAGACGGTCTTAATTGTCCCAGTGCCCACGGGAAAAGCTGAACTCTGCCCTTTGGAAAGCTTGTTTTCTGCCGTGGAGGGACATGGGAGGTGGAAGTGATTCTTGGTCAATTCTTCAGTGTTTGTTGGTAGGAAAGGGGTGAAAAAAAGAAGAAGAAGAATCCAGTCATCTGGATTTTTCTTCTGACAATTTAACAGGGGAAAGGGTAGTGATATTTGCCTCTGCAGTATTCAACTTGTTTCAGCCATGACTTCTTTTTTTCCTGTGTGCTCAGTCCTTCAGATGGCTCAATTAGGTCTGAAGTCTTACTAGTCATGGGACAGTCACTTCTTAGCTCTTCCTTGCACTTAACCTTGCTTGAAATAGACTTAGACCTCCCATGTTTAGAAAACCTATTCCTCTTACAAGCTTGCATTGAACAGCATTCTTATCTGAGATTAATTTATTGGCATCAAGCAGAAATACCAAGATGGCATTATACCTCTGGGAGCAAAATGGATAACTATAATCCTGTTAATCTGTTCATTTTATGATCTAATTTTCAAGAACCACTGAGCATGAGGTCAATTCATGCCTCATCTTCCTAAACAACCTGAAATTCTTTTCCCCAAAAAAGGCAACGGAATAGAACAGAAGCATACGTACGTTTCCATTAAACAACTCTATTTCCCCACTTTCGTACAGAATGATAACCCTTTTGGTGCACTTTTCTCCAGTGAAGCCACAACCTTCATTTGAAATTAGTATCCGGAATGTCCCAGAGTCATCCTTGCAGAAATCCTATCAGATGAAAATAAATGAATGAGTCATTAATGTAGAGCATTTGAAAAACACATACAGATCTATGGAGAAAAAGTAAGCCTCAGATAATACCCTGTGTACTCTGTGGCCAGTAAGATATATGTTGGCATGCTAACTGTTCCTATATTAATTTATTTTGTGTTTCATATTGATATTCATGTCGTCCACCCCTTAAAGAATGAGGGTCATTCTGCCAGTGACATGCACACGTGCATATTTTGCAGGGAGGATCCATGCTATTACGGTATCTGTGTTATTTTAAAGATGTACAACAGTCACAGTGTACACCTTAATACACATATATTAATTGATTTAACAGTGAAAACAGGACTCTGCAGCTTTAACGATAAATAAAAATATAAACCTAGAAGGTTAGGTTATAAAGAAGGGCTAGAAAGAAACTTGCTGCACAGTTTTGAGCCATGTTTTCCCACCCATACATGAATAATAATTACAATAACATCAACCTATTTCTTGGGAAGCAATTAAGTCATTTAATGTAATTTTAAGTCAAGTATTTCTGAGATATGTGGAGACTTAGTACTACATTTATATGACGACTCATTGCTATCAGGCTTTTTAGGGTTTTTTGGTTTTTTTCAGTATACACCTTTTAAGAAAAAGACCCTGTCTATAGTTCGCTGTGTTTGTCATCTGAGGAAAACTGATCTCATTTTCATTTTAAGAAGTTTTGTAGTACTGTATGCTATTACTGCCCATACAACATTTACACAGAGCTCTCACTAGTGTCAGAGCAACTGTTCTTCTAAGGTAATCTAGCTGGCATCAAGGTGGGAGCTTATTTCAAAGACCTAGCTAGAGACAGGTTGATCACACTTTCCTGCCCAGGGAGAACTGCAAGGAGGAATGTGCCTCATGAAAAGGGTCTGAGGGGAAAAAACACGACGCTTTGTAACTGCAGAAGACTGTTGTTATCAATTAGAAGTGGATCCATCTAGCTTAGACTGAATTTTCAAAGAAATCCTTCTTCTTTTGCACACACGTTTTCAAATACACAACGATTTGCATCTGTAGATGCGCCTTAATCTTCACAGAATCCCAGAATCACAATCTGAAATTAAATCTTATTTAACTCCTTAAATTTCTGGCTGCTCCCACAAATCGTAGGGTGATGTTAGCGTGCCATGCCTTTATGTACCTCTCCTCTTTGCAGTGAAGAAAATGAGTATTGTCAATGTACTCCAAATAGGTCAGTGCATGGAACAGAACAGTGACTTTGCCGAAGTGAACGGGCAGAGTCTGCATATGGACATGTTTAGAGAAGGTTCACTGAGCACTTCTTGCCTTAGTCAGTCAGACAGTAAGCCATCGCTACAGGATAAAAAGGCTAGTGGGGAATGAGGAAAGATTGATTCATGGGTATCTACAATTCCTTATAAGAGATGAGATTCAGACAACTCCTCTCCATACCATGCTGCTGACATGTTTTATGACTGCCAGCTAGACGGATGACAACCTAACTCATTTCTATAGCACACAATGCAATCTTCAGAGTTCTCAAGACGTCTTTGAAATCATTAATAAGCTCTGCTCTCCTCTACCATACATCTGGCTTAGTAATTAAGAATACTTTACTGTGATTTATCCAAACGTTTGACTTCGCTCCTGGTGTAAAACACCTTATATATTATCAGACAGCTTCAGCATGTTCTTACCTGAACTAATACATATTGACAGTTTCCTGGAAACTTGTATTTCAATCCATCAAATGTCAAATAATGAGCTGTACCAATAACAGTGCAGGTGCCATCACACGTATTTTTGGTGCATTCCCACTTTCGACCACGGCACACACTGTAACAGAGAAAACAAGTCAGTGACAGTTACCGTGATTTCCATTGTATATAATAAGCAAGAGAATGCAAGGTCCTTTAGGCAAAATGAAAGAGCAAAAGTTTCTGCCTCCAGGAGATTATGTTCCAAGAACTCTCCAGAAGACACACAAGTGGTGATAAGCTGCTGTTTTGCCTTGTTCTGCTCTTTTTCCTGGGCTTAGGTCAGGGAGCAACCTACTGCAGACCAAACAGGAGCATTGTTCCCCTGCATGTCTCAATCCAGGCATCAACGACAGCTCTGTGAGGAGCCTCTGCAGTTTTCCGTGCTGCTGTCCATCCCCAGCAGATCACCTCTGTGTTTGGCCCTGAGAAGGTACTCTCAGAGCGCTCCATGCCTGGGCTGCTGGAAATCCTTCTCCAGATAGAATTCCGTAACTATGTTACGCTACCGTGGCACCAGAGGACAATCTCACTCATTAACATAAATTAGCATATGTTAGCATTGGGTGCATAAATCCAAATAGATCATTAACATGTTAAGTGAATAAGGAACGTGTTGCCCTTTTTCTTACAAGCTGCATGTAGGAGTATGTGCTTTTTGAACTTCCTTATAAAAAGAGGCCTGGACAGAGCCTGCTAGAATATTTCCTAATACTATTAGTATTTTATTTTGGATATCCTGCTCTGCTCTGAGTAACCTTTTAGAAAAACAGTTTGATTACCCTCTAAGGACCATTAGGTGTTCAAGGAACGTGTGGACGAGGCATTGTTGGACGTGGTTTAATGGGCATGGTGGTGTTAGTTGATTGTTGGACTTGATGATCTTACAGGTCTTTTCCAACCTTAGTGATTCTGTGATTACAGGTTAAATATGAAGTATAGTATCAGCAACCCTGGTTTTATTTTCAGCACCATCCCTCATTGAAAGCCAAGATAGTAGTAAATCTCATATCCAACTGATGCCCAAAGGACATGCGTTTACTCTAGTGATCAAATTCTGGGACCAAGTAACCAGGACTGTAATTCAGTTTGCCCAGTGGCTTTTGTTCAGATTATATACTTGAGAATAATACCACCCTTCTCCAAAGAGGTGTCTCTTTTCTTAAATTAAATTCATTATTCATGATAGTTTATCTGACCTAGCAATTGGAGACATTACCTCACAGTCTGACAAGGACACGCTATGGATAGAAATACTTCTTTTCCTGCACATAGGTACATATATACATACACCCTCTGAGGAATGTCCTATGCTGTGATACTGTCCCCTGTGGTCTCCTGTGGTGGTCGAACCAGAACGTCTACCCTACGGGAGAATTCAGGTTTGGCGACATACAGATAGGACTCCAAGCTAAATCTCAGCTTCTGCGACAGGAGATGTGACAGGACTCCTGATCGTGAAAGGAGATACACCAGTGGTTCCCTGCCTGTATAGCTTGCAAGCGATGTTGTTGAGGACACCTCCTAGACTTCCCCACAAGCACAGAATACACAAGAAAAAGAAGTGGACATCCTGACATGCAGAGCAAAGCAAGATGTTGCCTCGTTTTTTCAGGCGGAGAGGAATTCTGAAGAGCAATCAGACACAGGGTTAAGATCTTGATATCATTATACCCACGTTGCTGCAGTCCCTGTACTGCACTGTCATTATCATACAAAACCAGCGATGCCCTGACAAAAGGGACAGTGGTTTTTTTGTTTCACTCCTCCTTTTGCACTCTTTTTGCCCTTTGATTTTTTTGTTGTTTTGGGTTTTGGTTTGTTTTAAAAAACAAAACAGAACTTAAACAAAAAAAAAAAAACACGTGGTGCCCATCTTGTGAGTGGATATTCAAAATGCAAAGAAAGCCAATTCTCTTATCTTGGTGTAACTCAACTGGTTTCCGTGTAATTATACCAGTGTGACAGACAGAAGAAAAAAATAGTAGGGCTTCTAGTCTTCATGATGACACCAAACTAGCCATATTCAACACCAATCATTATTAAATTTATGAGAGTTTCCAAGAACATTTGTATGCTTTCATTGCTGTGATATATAATAGTCTAAATCTTACATGGTACCCTGATAAATAAGGCTCATACAGGTAAATACCATTACCCTCGTGTTAAAATGAGGGAAAGAGGAAAACAGAGAAATAAAAATAAGAAGAGACTTCGGAGCATCCACCCAGTCCTCTTGCCCTTTTCCAGAGGTATCCTGGAGAACCACAAGCCTTGCTACAGAAGCTGCAGGTATGAAAGGGGATCTTTCCCTTGGCATCCACAGGCTTTTGATCAGCGAAATAAATTGATTTGCTAACTAGCAAGAGACTGAGCAAACCAAACAAAAAACCAAGGTCAATGAAGCATAAGATCTGCTCACTCTGTTGTTTGTTATTAATTTTGGGGAGTTACAATAGCATCTGACACCTAATCTAATAATAATAATAATTTAATAAGCTAATAAGCAATAGCTTCCTTGAGCTTGAAGAAACATTCATCTACTAAATGCTATATGAACGCAGATGGACACCATCACTGCCCCAGGGATTTTCTAATCAAGATCTATAAGGGCAGGGAAAGGGGAATTCTATCCCTGCTTTACAGATGTAAAAACTCAGGGATAAAAAACCTGAAGTATTTCCCAAGATCAAATTGCTAACCAAAGAAAAATCGGGTAGTGAACTGAGATCTCTAGTAATGCCTTAACCCTAGCGTAAGCATTGTTTAATCTTGATAACACTTCACAGCATAAATATTGTGCAATACATTTGCTTCAAAGTATTACATTTCTGCAACATGAAACCTATCGCACCCTGTGCTATTAAATCTCTGCTAATAGGTAGAGCAAGACCACGATTTTGTGTATTTGTGCACAGACAGATTATAAAGCATGTGGTGTAGCAAAATTCAGATTAGCGAATTTCTGCTGTGTACTGCTTCATAAATGCTATTCCAAAATTTTCACTGAGCTCTACAATGAATTCCCAATACATAGCATAACAAAAGTTTTGCCACTGGCTTAGGCTTGAAGACATTCCGTTGTTCATGAATTAGGGTCTCCCATATGTCAAGTTGAACGTAAACGCCAAATCTGACACCTCTGGCTCATATATTGCGTTTGCAGGTGTTCACATCTGGCTAAGAACAAGTGAGAATGAGAACTCCTGCAACAGCAGTACAAAAAGCAAAAACAAAAGAAAAGGAAGATCTGACCTCCAAAATGCAGACTCTCAATTCTTATTAATTCTCAAAGCAATAGTAATTTCCTATATCACTTTCTAAATGACATTCGACTTGGTATTTCCTGAGAACTATCATGAAGCTTTTCAAAGTCACATAGTTCAAAAAAGCTCTAGTGACATATTTGAATGAACCTTATTTCCAATTTTACTTCCACATTCAAGAAGAAGACCTAAAATGAGAGGAAGAACTTTTTATCAATGAGAAAAAGCATGATTTCTAACACTTTCTTCACCCTGATATTGAAGAAAATTCTATGTATTAGAGGAAATGCCACTTACAATGGCATTGCCAGAAACAAAAGGGCAGTTACAAGAATGAAGCAACATGGTTATGACTATTTTAAGATTGAAGATTATAAGAATGACTGAAAATAAAAAGACTGTGCACAGTTATTGTGAAGAATCTTGCAAATTTCACAATGCCTAGGAGTTTTACACCTTACTATTCTTGTTTAAATAAAATTTTCATTGTGTCTGTTTTTCAGCTGAGTCACTTTTATCTAGATGCAATGTAAGCAGGTTATAGTAGATGTATCTATATAGAAATATCAGCTTCTCCTCCATCTTCCTCCCTTCAAACCTCGTTTTCCCCAGGTCTAATTATAGTACGTGATTCACAATGTAATATGTAGCCGCAAAGGGAAAAAATGAAACAAAACACTGGAAGGTCAGTATTTCCATATAAAACCATAAAACATTACATCCAAGTCTAACTTACGCTAGTTAGGAGCAGTCCCACTAGTTTAAAATTACAACACTTGAAATTACTGTTGCTCAAAGATCAATGCACAAAACAAAAATCAAACCATATGATGCTGATTCTCCGATCCAACTCCACCCGGTCATACAGAGAACAACAGAAACACTGCTCCTGGGCGTGCCACAGAGCCAGGCAAGGACATTTTGGGTCAAACGTACGAGAGATCTTGAAGTCTAAGTTCAAAGAGAACAGTTTCCATGCTGCTGGTGGCTGGATGTCCTACACCTTGGACTCTTGGAGCTCTGCAGGAACGGGCCACCACCCGCTCCACAAGCACGCATGGAGAGCAAAGCATCTCTCCAAAGCGTGCTGTGCAGGCAGAAGCCAAAAATTGTCCAGCAGGCAAATACCCTTATACCTTACCCAAGGTTGTGCCGAAGGCTTCCCTCTATGCAAATCTCACAGCTCAGCACTTCCTTTTGAACCTACAAATTCTTTTTCAAGAACCAAACAGGGTAAATAGGGATGTGGGTGAAAGACATGGAGCACTTACTCTTTTCTTTTAAGAAGATATCACCAACTCCCTTTTTTTCTCTTTTTTTTTTTCGTTAAAAGCTATCAATGGACTGAGCACTCATTAGAGATATAAGAGGTCAACTCTGTTTCTGCCTGATTCTTTAACGTTTTCCTGAAGAGCTCCTGTCATATTATAGCTGGCATATCACACCCCTTCTGCTGATGCATGCTTCTGGCTGAAAAGGACTGAATTGAAGGACCCCAGACGGCAAAAAAAGGGAAGCATGACAGCAGAGCTTAGCGAAATAGTGCAAGCTCCATTCCTCCCACCCCAGAGGATCTCTTATATTGTTATCTTGTGTTGCAAGATCAAGGAGCAAATCCACTAGTTAGGGGCTACAGAAGACCTGCACAGACAAATAGACCACCTATTTGTAAGGTACCAGGTGCAGTTTGCTAGATATTGCGCTGGTCTTTATGCAACATATGAAGGGAAAATGCTGGTCTGTGCAATATGTGCACTACTACACTGCAAAACCTGACTTTATTATATAAAGTCGATCTGTTAAGCAAACAATATTCAATTTTATTAGAAACATGTTAGGTGCCCTAGAGAAAAACATAAAAATGCATTTCAGTGGCTCACCAGGTGTTGCAGTCGTTAATCACAGTCTCTCCCTTGGCATATTCTCTTCCGTTGTGAAAACACGGGCATCTCTCAGGAGCAACACACTTGTTTTCATGCCGCACCTAAGCAAAACACAGAGTTTGTCAGCGTGTGGGCCTGCTGGTATGTGCCAGTACACATAGGAGTAAGCACAAGGACATGTAGATAAAGAATAAAGGAAAGGATAGAGAAAATGGTTTAAGGCTATCTAAAGTAAGAAAGGTACAGCATTGCTAATATTTTTTCCCACTAACTTAAACAGAACTATGGGTACATAAATCACAGCCTTCTTTCAGGGCTGAACAGCATCTTAAACTGCTGGGAGAATAAATTAGATTATAGAAGAATGTTATGATGAGAAAGTCCAATTTGACCAAAACCAGGGTGCCGTGAAGATAAAACAAGCTAACCTGAATATGGAGAGCAGGTGAATAGCACACGCTTCTCACACACAACAAACCGAAGGATGGCCTGCCAGCAAAGCAGCCCGATGCAGGGCTCAGCTGGGCTGAAAACTGAAAGACGACCACTGGGAGGAGACGAGGAGCCACAATACCAGAAGAACTCAAGTACAAATGAAAGATTCAGTTGTCACAGACAACACCCCGCAAAAAAATCCCACTCCCCTGTCAGGTCGCCTCTGAAAATTGCAGTAGTCACTCATTTTCTTTCAATTGCCTACTTATTCCCTATAAGGCAGGATAAATATCAGTCCACTTGAGACATTAGGTGTTCAAGGAACATGTGGATGTGGCACTGTGGGACATGGTTTAGTGGGCATGGTGGGGTTGGGTTGATGGTTGGACTTGATGATCTTACAGGTCTTTTCCAACCTTAGTGATTCTGTGATTTTTTCCACTCTCACAGGCTCTGTTGCTAGGGAACAGGGCATTATGTTCTGTCTACAATTTTTTCTTTTTCGGTTCCCTATTTTTTTTTCTTTTTCAGATCCCCACCGATCTTAGTTTCTCTTTGTATAACAACAAACCATTTGTCCCGCTTAAAAAAAAGCGAAACAAAAAACAACAAACAAAACCAAGTAATGCCTTTAGATGAAATATTCAGGTTTTTCCTTCCTTTTCTCTTTTTTTTTTTGTCTGTGATTACTCCCTTTCCATTTTCAAGACAGTCAGGTTTAGGGAATCAAACAAAACCAAGGCTAGCTATGCTGCTTTTCAGTTGGACGTGGTTCTGCAAAGCCAGGGGTAGCTTTGGCTCTTGCTTCATGGAATACCGAAATGGAGAGCACTTCCCCTCCCTCTCGTTCAAAAGTCACAAAATATCACCTTCCCACTTTAAAAATCTTTCTGTAAAATCATTAAAATAGCTTCTTTTTTACCATTAAATATGGGCCAATGAGATCAATGTAGTCTGAACGCCAGGTTAATAAAGTAGAACAGCTCTGCCTTTTCCTGTGGGGACCTAGAACTGCCACAGGGAACTACTAATAAAAAGGATTTCACAGCCTGGAGACCCTTCATTCGTATGCGGCTCCACATGCTCTGTGGCTTACGGAGAGCTATATTACGCCAAATAAACTCACACCACTAGAAGCAAGATGGAAACAAAGAAATGCCTTTCTAGATGATAGAGCTGGGGCTCTGCCTCAGACTTAATCTCCACAAAGGACAGGGAGAAAACAGGCCAGAGAAGACCATATGTTTCCAAGGGTGTTTAATTCCTTCCTTCCTTCCTGGTGGCATTCAGGAAAAAAGCAATATATGACTTCACTGTCATGGCTCTGAATTTTTCCACAGTGTTCAGCAACACGGGTCACAACAGACTTGAGGGCTAGCCTCTGGATACGCTACTTGGGATTAGGTGTGTGGTTTGTAAAAGGAGGATTAGGACCTCCTCTGCTTGCTCCCCTCATGCATTGACGTGAAGCTAGTCACAGCCTATCCCCAACTCTAAAAACTTAATAGACTGGTGTTAGTATTTCCATCACAAACATACGGCCACAGTGAAGCTACAGTGCAGCAACTGTTAATCACAGAATCATTAAGGTTGGAAGAGACCTTTAAGATCATCAAGTCCAACCATCAAGAGGGAAGACTACCTTGTCTGAACACTGCAGAGTGGATGGGTGGGATTTAGCAAGCTGGACATAAATACTCAAAGTGGACTTTGACCAGAAGACTAATTATTTTTGCTGCAAAACTCAACAGATTACGATTTTGTTAACAGTAACACACAATCTACTGGTCATGTTGACATCACGCCCAAAAGCTGGTATATCTAGCAGCCCGATGCCATGCTGCATTACAAGTCTGCTGAGCACAGTACCATGAGGTACTAGCAGACCAGTGGCATTATTCACTAACAGCTGGATTTCCTGCAGAAGTCTCTCAATCCATCAATAGATAACATTTAATACAGGAGATCTAACAGTCCTGAGCGCCTGAGGTGACGGCAGGCATGAGCGTTGGGGAGGCAACCACAAGCAAAGACACAGGTTTGTAATGAGAACACCTGCTCTTCACACTATTTCGCACCCTTATGATGATGCTCCTGCAAGCGCATCCATGAGATTGTAAGTGATTGACTAGCTCATGGTCCCCCCTTATTTGGGGATATGAAAAAAATGTCCATCATTTCCTTGCTCTCTTATTAATTGTTAAGCCTTGACAAACCTTGCAAAAGAAAGGATGATATTACAGATTTCAGAACCTTCAAGATCCTTCTTCCCTAAACTCTGCCGTGACGAGGCTGAATTTTACTCTTTTGGTCAACACAGTTTTGATGAGTATCTCACTGTCAAGGGAAGCTCTGATTTTCACTCTGTTCCTCCTGACACACCTGAGGGCTTCAGCAGTAAGTCAGCCAAAGGTATAAAAGGAGTAAGGGGATTAAGTAAAGGAAGTGGGTCAGATTAGAACCCAATAGCTGATAGGTTTTAACTAAAACGGCCTGTCACCATTTCTGGGCAAAGACAAGTCAGAAACATGTTAGGACACACCACTCAACATGTGCGATTTTACACCTGACTTTTCTTTCTTGTGCTAGCTGTATGCTTCTTATGTTTGTTTTGTGAAGCATTATCCTTGGGTAGATGCACATACCAAAAAGCTGGTACCCACCTCCTCGTGAAGACTCTGTCATGGTGTTATAGAGGATAAGCCTACACTGAAGAATGTACAACAGAGCTAGCAGGAAAAACAAAATAGCACTCAAGTTTCTGTTGAAAACAGTTTGGAAGAAAAAAACCGTTCAAATTTTTCTGATTAAAATGTTTAGGGTTTGGGTTTTTTTTTTTTTCCTTTTTCTATTAACATATGACAGTTTTATAAATAGTTTTATTTCAGCGGCCAGAATACAGTAAAATGTTTCATTTGATTTTAAACCTTAATTTTGCTTCAGTTGTTGGAAATTGAAAGAAATTAATTTTCTAGTTTTGGAGTGTCTGGATTTTGTGCTTTCCGATTGTTCTGCTCCTCTTTTTCCCCAGAAAGGTGGTTAACACGACATTTGTATATTTATTAATATTTTCCAATGGGAAAAACCTGGAGTGCAGTAAACTAATCTGAGAAAGCATATTTTTCCCCACACTTCTGCACATATGTTATGATTTATCTTTTCTGCTCTGCAAAAAGGTGACAAGTATGGAGAATTTCCCACCCACCAGATGATCAAAGACAGAAAAAGAATTACTTTTCATGACATATTGAACATTTTTATTTTCAAGAAATCAAAGCAATGTAAAATATTAAGTCGAGATGAACCGGAAAACTTATTTTTCAGTTGAAATAAATTAGCTTTCACCTGCATTTTCTGATTGGGGAAATAATCAACTGATTGATTGGCAATTTCCCACCCCAGCAAATTTTCCAATTCAAATCTAGCCAACTGCAGCATCGTGTTCATGAACAATCCTTGATTTTTTTAAAAATTATTTTTCAGATGTGTAATTCAAAATTGGCAGGCAATTTGTGCATACAGATTTCAGACTATTCATTGCTCTGTTTAAGACTGGTAACTCAGCTAACTGATCTGTAACCATCTCTTTATATACATAGGGATAGTATTGCACTTAATTCCATATTAAGTGTATATACTTGCAAATCGTACCGGAGAGTTGTTTATGTAAACCACAGATCTTTGGCTGTTTTTCCTGATGGCATGAACCATTTTAGAGAAGCAGGAAGATTAATTTCTTTTTTTGCTAATAAGTTATCCATGACAGTTCATAATTTTTCTATGCTACTGTACTGCAAAAGAAAAAAATCATCAGTAAAATGGCACAAGTTCTTCCAGAGTGATGATACATGCAAATATTTATTTCCCATAAATGCTCGGCGATCTGTTACTTCCCACAGACATTCCTACAAACAGTAGCTTACCTCCGTGAGTGCTTCTAAATTAAACAGGATTACAGAACGCCAACAAGGGAGACAGACCGGTAAAAGAAATAGTAATACCTTCTTCCGGTCCCTTTATTGCTCAGCTCTGGTGGTACAAGTCTGGAAAACACAGACTTCGTGACTTTGCAGCGCTTTCCCTCAGCGTGCCCAGAGCCTTTAAGGTAGAGAGAGGCAGGATGGAAAGAAGAACCTGGTCACCACCCCAAATCCTTCCGTCTTTTGCAAATAATACCGGGAGCACAAAGGCTCATCGCCGAAATAAGGAAAAAGCCAGAAATAAAGGAAAAAGCCTCCCCCAAACCATCCTGGTTAGGTACCTATTGGAGACGAGGAGGAAACTGCTCTTTGGCAACAAGCTGGCAGGTCATGTCGAGCCACACACCAGAAGTCTAATGCATGGCCAAGGGCAGCCACATAATGAAAGCACCGAGCTTGATCCTGCCTTTGCACGGCCATGGTTACAACAAAATCATCTATACACTGGTTTCTCCCATACCGGCTTGAGAAACGCGAATCTCGCCATTTTTATTCCCTGCCAGATGGGAAGCCAACAAGAGAACAAGCAATTATAGACTGAGTTTACTGGAAAATTGAGCCATACTGTCATCTAGTGGACAAAGAGCTTATTTTACTAGTTTTTTTTAAAAAAAAAAAACCACACACCACCAAAAAACAGGCCCAATTCTTCTATCCAAACCCTGACAAACCATCTTGTTGAATTCAATGGCACGTTTCACATAGCTGCAGAGTCAACTGGAGTTTCCAATTCCAGAATGCCAAGGACTGTTTCCCCTGGCAAGGATTTTATGAAACAGTTGTTTGAATGATAGTTCCAACCTGCTGAAAAGGAATATAAAATTCTAGACTAAATGTGAAGGTTAAGTTGATTGGGGGGGTTGGGGTTCCCCCCCCCCTTTTTTTTTTTCCCCTGTTGAGTAATTATCATAATTTGTTTTCCATGATTATCTCTAAAGTGTACTATAACCATATAAACCAATCTTAAGCCCCTTCACCAAATCAAAGAGGTCTGATTGTTAAGTACAGAGAAAGACCTATTCATACGTGAGCTCTTGGAACTTTACAACTACACAAACTTTTTTAAGTTTACTTATCACACCTCTGTTTAGAAATATTCCTCTCTAAAAGGAAAGATATTTAAAAAACTGAAATGTGAAAAGAAGCAACACTTGTTTTAAAATAGTGATGAAAATTTGCTCAATGTTGATATGAATGCCTCCAAATTACGTTCTCTGTTTTTCACTTTGGACCTAGAAGATACTTCACAAGTCTGAGATTTTGTCTACAGCTGGCATTTTATTCTGCAGTATCATCTATTTACATAAATGTGTGTTCATCAGCAAAATATGGTAGCAAAGTTAAAAAAAAATACATGAATATTAATGCCAGAAATTATTGTGTTATGACAATTCTTTTTTTGTTTGTTTCTAGTAAGATAATGGAAAGAATTTTGAGGGAGAAAACACCTGTATTCATATAGAAGCAGAAAAAACAACACATCCTTATAAAAATACACATTTCCAGGGAAATTCAATTGCTTTTTTAAGTGGAATTTAAACGAGTGGATGAAGTCAATTCATTAGAGCTGAAGCCTAAACATGAACACGCATCTCAACCCTACAAGTAACAACCCACACCTTCATTTGCTAACAGTCGATGTCCAGTGCATATTAATCTGAGCCTGAACCTTGAGTAGGTATAAAAGAGTAAAAAAATAAAAGTTATCTTTTGCATCTCTAGAATTCCTGGGTTGCAGCATTTAAAAACATCTTGCTTTACCATATGCCCCTCTGAGTCGGAAAACTGCACCAGCATGTCTCTTAAGTACCACAGGTATCAAATGAAGTCTCACCACAACTGTGGAGTATTTTAGTCCTCAAACAAAACAAAGACACAGCCTCAACTCTCTTTTTCCAGCATCTATCAGGTATTTTCATCTGCATTTCATGCATTGAACTTAAACTTCTTAATCCCAGCAGTTTTCCAGGACAGAGAACTCAAAAGTGCTATTTACTTAACTTCGTGCAGAGCGTACCATGTGCTCCACCTCCATCCTATTCACGCGATGCCTGGGGCTACGCCCCCAGCGAGATCCTGCGCACAACTCTTCACCTGCCCAGCAAGTGTTCCACAGCACTGAACACCGATGCTTTTTTTTCACTTGCTCAGAGAACAGCAGCAGCAATCTGCTGTCTACTCTACTCCATCTGCTTTTTATCAGGGCTATAAACTGATATTGAGTTCACAGTCACTAGCTTAGCGTATAACTATTTTCTATTTACTCTATTTAAAAATGACTAAACTAATGATTAAATTTGAGGGTTGCAGGGGAACATAGCCCTGGACTCCAGAAAGCATTTTACCAGTGAAAAAAGCACGCTCAGCACACCATCTGCAACTCCAGGACACCCTCTGGCATCATCTTAGCAAGTGTCATGTTCCACGTTCCTTCTCATGGGGAGCTCTCAGTTTGCTACAACACAGAGGAAGGCAGCAGCAGAGATGGAGACTTGACAAGGAGTCAGCTAGTATCAGCGGGAGGGTTTGGCGGGATGTGGGGTGGGTATTTGGGGTATGGGTGCCTGCGTACTTCTGTCTCTCTGACTCGGGAAGTTCAGCAAGACTGAGGAGGAGTTTGGGAGGAGAGTTGAAGGAAGACATAAACTGGTCTTAAAAAAAGTGGAGTTTGGCTTTTCGATTATCAATTATTATTACAAGCTAAACTTCATCTTCTATGCAGATATACTAATATACATATTTAAAACCAGCCACAATTTGGCAGAGTCAATACTTCACAACTGTGTATTTCTAAGATGCAAGAAGACTGCTGGTAGGAAAAAGTGAAAGCAAGAAAATAAGATGAGCCTGCTTACCATCCCTCTTGGACAAAGGCATCCAGATATACAGCCATGGCTGATGCACTCCAAGTCATAATTCTGGCAAGTCTTGGCACACTCCAACCCCTCAGCTCTTGGGTTGTTTGCAGGACAGACAAATCTTTCCATGGGGTATCTGCATGCCAAGCTCCTTTTTACTTTAAAAAACAAATTTACAAAAATTGCAATTAGAACTCAAGAATCGTTAGCACAGTAATTTTCTAAAGGCTGGATCAACATTTTTATTAGAAAACTAATTTAGGATATAGAAGGGAGCAACGCCACTACACCACTATGCATGACATTGTAAAGGTACCAGTCCCCACTTCCCAATGAAGCGACCTCAGTTAGGCTGTTGTAAAAGTGAGTATTCTAATACAGAAGCAAAAGGAGCTGCACAAGGGTTCAATTCCAGATTGCACTAGGGCTACGAGCACACTTTAGTGTAAACTATATTACCACCTGTAGGCAGTGTACACTACCAATGTTAGCACAAAATCCATGTTCTGAGAAGCAACAGCACCATATAGGATTGTATTTAGACTCACTTCCAACACAGAGTATCACTACATGGGTGACTGTTAATAACAATGCCCTTAGCTTAAATACAAACTTTTCAAACTCTTTGAGAACTCAGGTTCTGAAAGAAGACCAGAATTTCCCAAGAAACTCCAGGTTGTTATTTCAAGCAGTGCTAGAAATATGCCTCCCTGAGGTTTTTTTAAGTTTTAACACACTAATAACAGGAAAATTATGTCTTAATAACATTACAGCAAGAGTTTGGTGAGATAAACACCTAGAAGGCTTCACCTGAAGGACAGCGGGGGCCAACCAGTGACACTGTTACTGGTGGTCTACCAAGACCACCTCTCCCATCACAATCCCATAAGCTCCATCCATATATCAGCGGGGAACCTCAAAAATATCCCAGAACACTAATGTCCTGTTCTCCAGTGCAGTGCCCAGCTCTGCAAGGCAGTTGTCAGTCTCCAGGAGGGTTTTATGGCAAGATGCCCGGTGGCTGGAGGGCACACTCGGTGCCTGGCAGCACTCTAAACTTCAAGCCACAAAAACCTTCGTCTGCACCAGAAAGGAGAGCTTGCAACCTGCTAGTCAGAAGCGGGAGGTATAAAGCTGACTAGTTACTGATGTTGTGCGATCCTCAAACAGCAACTGAGGGCCTCAGATCGCTGCCAAGGGACCCTTTAACCTCTTCAACTGAAGCGAGACTGCAGGGGCTAACTATCATTTTGAGAGGTGGGACACAATGAACCCTGCACCCTCCCACGCAAACATTTTGTTTCTATCCTGTAACAAAACAAAGGTTAGAAAAAGACTCACAACATCACCAGCCACTGCAACCTCTGCTACTTCTTCCCTACTCTAGATTACCAAGAGACTGAACAGGGGAAAAAGAAAAAAAAATAAGAAAAAAATATTAATTTTTTAACGCATACTAACTTCTGGCAGATGGCCTCTCATCAGCGAAAACATCTGGCAGGAAGGCACCAGGAACTCTGTTTGTACTGCAGTGCATGAAACCATTTTCACAATAGCTAAGAAAAACAAACAGAGCTTATATTTAACAAAGTGACATTTAGCTTTCACTCGCGCTGTTGTTTTCAGACAGGCCCGCAGGGAACTTGTGAGTACCAAAATTACACCTCTTGTTGGGGCTGATCTGTTGCTCTCCATTCACTCTGCTTATCAACCTTAAAGGTAAAACTTCCTCAAGACAGTTGCAGTGATATATACCAGGAAGGTAAACCAGCTGCATGCTAGCCCCGTCCCGCTGAATCCAATGCATCTGCACAGGCATAAAGCTGGGCAAGATAATAGCCAGGTCTGCTGTGGAGAGAGGTAAGGGACCACTTAGTGCCTGCAACTTACAACTTCCGTGGCAGAGGAGAGGAGAAGACACTGTTCCCAAAATTGGGCTTGCCAGGAGCCGCCCAGCAATTACATTCCTCCTCTCAGTGTACCGCTACTCAACAATTAGAAATGTTTTTTAATATTTGTGTCTGTGATAGAGGTAATTAGGTTTTAATTTTTAAGAAATGTAACGCACTACATTAAAGTGACATTTTAAAAGCCTTCGAAGTAGCTGTTGTCAGTAATTAAACTCCATTTCAAACTGGCAGGAACTGTTCACGGAACAGGGCTTGGTCCTTTTCTCTAAGATGGCATTTGAAATTATATGGATAGAGGTGCAACAGCAAAACTCACCATTTGGTTTGTTGGAGGCAAAATCTTGCCCTCTTTTAAACTAGTTTCAGTGGAGGTAAAGGAACTGAGGAACGGAACGAGTTCACCACTCGGGCTATCCAAAAATTTCTGAGTCACAGCATGTAGGGATGAGTTACGAACACAGCACTTACCACATGGTGTAATGATCCGAAAAGATGTCCTCTGGCTGGAAGATCTCACCATCATAGTAACAAGAGCAGTGGGACTTCGGCACGCACTCCTCGCGCTCGTCCAGATAGTGCCCGGGGGGACAGTAGCATCCTTCCACACAGAGTTCACCACAGTCCTCATCCGGGTAGGACAGAGATCTGCAGGTCTGGTTGCACGGCGTCCCACACTGCCGGTACACTTGGCCTTCAGGACAGGTCATTGCTGTTGAACGATGTGCACATCAGGGAGACCGGCATTTGATCCAAAGCCAACTAAAAGAAAAGCTGCCTAAAGAGGACTGGGAATCTGGGAATTAAAATGGATTTACTGGATTTACTCATCGATGGGGGCCTGTATTACACTGTCTCTTAACGCTGCAGCACCAGTGAAACCTAGGGCACTGCTTGTATATACACAAGCAAAACCTTACTACCTGCAGTTCCCAATAAATGTCAGGATTGGATTGCAACCTCTGCAATGGAAATCCATCCACAAAATTTCATCCAGAACAAAAAAAACAGGCCGTGTCCAACCTCTGTTATTACTTGGATCTACAAGTTAGGAGCGTTACAAGCGTCATGTACACATTCACACTTCTTTTCCTTTGCAACACGGTTAGGGTCAATTTGGTCAAAATAAATAGAAATGTAGGTTTCTGCCTTGATAAGCAGGTGCTGCAACAGTTTAAAGCCTCACGTCCCAGAAGCTCTCAGTGATTTCTGTGGAAGCATGTGCAAATAATGAAGTCATTTAATGATCGTGGAGCCAACCTTGGGTACTAATGACTTTCGGTGATGAATTCCTTTTTATGGAGACCTAATTATGGCCTTTGGAGCCACTTTGCTTTCTTTGTTTATAAAGCTACCACTTCGTTCTACAGTGCTGATTTTGAGGCAGCCTCCTCGGCACACATCAGCATCGGCACTAGGTGGCAGCTATGACAAGACATTTCAGAAGACAAGAAAACAAGTCAGTATTATCAAGGGCTTTTAACAGGCCTCCTGATAACCAGGATTTACAAAACCCGGTCGTTCGTAGCAACCTTCCAAAGCAAACGGCCAGAGTCATAAGGTGATGAGGTAGGATGTTCAGTGGCGTGAGGGAAGCAGCTGCAAATAAAAGTTGGTCCATTTGTACCATGCTAAAACCAAGATCAAGGGGTTACAAAGAAAGCTCTTCCTCTTCTCATCCCTGCAGAATGATCCAATAATCCCTACCATCTCCTCTGTGAGCGCACACCCCTGGGAACTGTAGTAGCAATGACAGTAAAATAAAACCTATAATAAGGCTACAGCCCTGCAGCCTCACCCAGCTGCTAGCAGGGCTGAACTAACACTGAGGCTACCAAAGCAAGTCCTACACGCTAACCAACGTCTAATGCTTACCCTCACAAAGTTCTTCTGAAATGAAGAATTCCTTCTACTTACTGAAGAGAGGCACAGTTGCACCAACATCTCCCCAACTTCTGTTGAGACACCTGAAGTCCCATACAAGGGAGCGTAAGCCCCTAACTTGACGATCCAGCCCAGAGGCATCTAAGGTGACTTGAAGCCTTCTTCAGAGCAAAAATCTCCCAAGTTTGGGACTTGTACCCAAACTATTTAACGTACCTTTCACAACACAGCCCAAGAAATTTATGTGCGGTCATCAATACAGTAGGCAGAGTAAATACCTCATAACTCAGAAAAAGACAATAGATTCATTCACAGTTACAGGAGTCTTTGGCAACTATTCACAGAACAGTGCTTCTAATTTACATACACACGATCTTTGCAGTAAATCAAATACTGAACAGGCACAGCCCAGGGCTGAGGACCATTTTAAAAGTAACTTTCATCACTAAAGGCATGTGCAAGCAGGACAACCATGAAGCCTCAGCCAAAACTATGATTTGCTATACAGGAACCTCTGGAAACAAAGAACTGGTTTGGCAGATTTCAAGAGGGTACACCAGTTTACTAGAGTTTCAAGATTCAGAAAGGATAGGATAACTAACCCCAACACCCTGCCCTACTTTCTAGTCGGTGGTAGCACTCCCTGCCCATAGGGACAACTTTGCAGCTGATCCCTTTCTTAGCTACAGCTTTGTAACTCATCTTACCTGCCCAAGCACTTCCTAAGATTTTAGAAACATCCCCTGTTTTTCCAGTTCTGCTACCCAACGCCACGTTCACACTCCAAGTCCCAATACACCGCCCCATCACCTTCCAGCAACATCTGTTTTTAACAGCAAAAAGGCAAGACAACTGACCTGGGAGGGGACTGTTGTCTGTACGCTTTGTAATAGACTGTCGCTAAAAGAAAAAACATCCCATTATTGCCAGGAAAATGAAAGGAAAAGGCGAGGTGCATCTAGTCTCTACGGATGCCTGTTATAAAACCAAAACACTCAATGCTGTGCTCTGAAGCTCAGCCTGTCCCAGGGACAAGATGGGAAGTAGTGGGAAAGCATTGGAAAAATGTGTATCCATCAGATAGTTCATCCAGCTTCTTGTGGGTGGGTTTTCAACCCAGAGTGAAAGAGGCCTAAATCCCAACAGGTTTCTCAGGTAGCGCAAGGTGAAAACGCAATCACAGCTAGGTCAGAGGCTCTGGGTGAAGATGCACCCCGTCAGAACTAGATTTAACACAGCTGCTCCACCAGCACCAGCCAGCATGCTGAGCCCCACCATGCAATGTAGCCATTCTCAAATGCTGCTCAGAGCCTGCCCTTAATTCCCTACTCCCCACTTCAGCGCTCTTGGATTTATCCCATACAAATCCTCTCATAGAAGCCAGGCAAAGACAATAAACTACCCCAGCACCACCACTTTGAGGAAAATAGTGGGCTTATCAACTGGTCTTAAAACCTGAAGGAAGATCTAAGAACCTGTTGACTGATTCCCCTTTGCCACAAAAAAATACATATAAACATATATACACAACACAAGACATAGAATCGTTTAGGTTGAAAAAGACCCTTAAGATCATCAAGTCCAACTGTTAAACTAACACTGCCAAGTCCACCACTAAGCCATGTCCCTAAGCGCCTCATCCACACGTCTTTTAAATACCTCCAGGGATGGTGACTCTACCACCTCCCTGGGCAGCCTGTTCCAGTGTCTGACAACCCTTTCAGTGAAGAATTTTTTCCTAATATCCAATCTAAACCTTCCCTGGTGCAACTTGAGGCCGTTTCCTCTCATCCTATCACTTGTTACTTGGGAAAAGAGACCGACACCTCCTTTCAGGTGGTTATAGAGATCGATAAGGTCTCCCCCCTCAGCCTCCTCTTCTCCAGACTGAACAACCCCAGCTCCCTCAGCTGCTCCTCATAGGATTCATTCTCTACACCCCTCACCAGCTTCCTTGCTCTTCTTTGGACACACTCCAGCACTTCAATGTCTTTCCAGTGAGGGGCCCAAAACTGAACACAAGATTCGAGGTGCGGCCTCACCAGTGCCGAGTACAGGGGCACGATCACCTCCCTGCTCCTGCTGGCCACACTGTTTCTGATACAGGCCAGGATGCCGTTGGCCTTCTTGGCCACCTGGGCACACTGCTGGCTCATATTCAGCCGGCTGTCAACCAGCACCCCCAGGTCCTTTTCTGCGGGGGAGCTTTCCAGCCACGTCCCCAAGCCTGTAGCGTTGCACGGGGTTGTTGTGACCCAAGTGCAGGACCCGGCACTTGGCCTTGCTGAACCTCATACAATTGGCCTGGGCCCATCGATCCAGCCTGTCCAGATCCCTCTGCAGAGCCTTCCTACCCTCCAGCAGATCAACACTCACGCCCAACTTGATGTCATCTGCAAACTTACTGAGGGTGCACTTGATGCCCTCGTCCAGATCATTGATAAAGATACTAAACAGAACCGGCCCCAATATTAAGCCCTGGAGAACACCACTTGTGACCGGCTGCTAACTAGATTTAACTCTATTCACAACTCCTCTTTGGGCCCAGCCATCCAACCAGTGAGAAAGACAGCCCTTCACAGTATGGCCTGTCTGCTCCTTCCATGCAGCATGAAGGGATTGGCTCTGCTGCTTATTCATGGTAGGCTGCAAGGGTACGAGTCAGCTCTTAAACAATCAAACTGCAACTAAAATAATTTCAAAGACGTGGGAAATGAATGCACTTGTTAGCTTGACAGGCAGCAGAAATGCTGTGCTACACTAATGACTTACCTCCCTGCCACTTATCCACTTCAGATCAAGCAAACCGGTTCTGTCAAGTCATTTCCCAAGAAACTGAATCTCCGTTGACCGAGGCAGGAGCGGAGCACGTGTTCATTGCACTGGGCCATCAGCACAAATTATGCAACCTGCACATTCACATCTCAAGCCCATTAAAAGAGAGATTGTTCTCCTTCATGTGACAGGAGATGTCTGGGGCATCAGGATTATTTAATGGGGGCTGATGGATCTGCAATCAGGGAAATCGTCACTTTATGAGAGCATAAAGTGCTCTGTAATGCACAGAAAGGAGGAAGCAGCTCTGCACTATTAAAGATTAATTGTGAAAATTGACTTGTTCAATTACAGAAAGAACGATGGTGCATTATCGCTGCTCTTTCTTTCAGCCTCCAGACCTGCACATTTTTAAAAGGATTTTTATTACATTACTGTTCCACTATCTGAACATTTACATAAATTAGGTAAAATATTATGAAACCATGCAGCAGTTTAACATAAACTGGTTTTGTTCTCATTCGCAGTAAATACTCTCCAGCCTGCAGAAGCTGTAGTCAGTGACCTTATAGGTACAGACCCTACCAGGTGGGAGGCCAGTGACCTCTCTCTCTCTTCCAGTTTCTACACACTCAGTTTATAAATGTTTTTCCCACCCCCTGTTTGGGAAGAAGTAGCAGAACAGATCTGGAGGGCTGCCAAGCGTACATGCTTTTCCCCAAAATTTTCAATTGTCTTCTTTCCTTAATAGCAAGGTTGCTCAGGAAAATGGAAAAACATCCATTTCACAAATATTTATGGGGAAAAGCGTGTCCATGTTCCATCAAAATTCCATTGCAATGGATTTTTTTCCTACCACATTGACCTAACAGAAAAAGAAAAGAAATAAAAGATGTTGGCTTCTTCTGCTCCAGCTTCTTAGTAGTTTGGCTATTAATCTTGCTCTGGACTGATCTATGCAAAAACATCCTATTCTTTCTGTTACCCCACCTCTGTAACTCAAACCTGCAGTCTGAATTTTCGTCCTATCCTCTTGCAACATCTCATCTTTTAGACTGCAAACTTTTGAACCAGGGGTGCCATTTATTACAGGTGGCATCCTGCAAGCCATCCTCAGGAGAATTCAAAACTCAACTCTTGCTGACTCTCATAGGAGTTAAACGTGTACACAAAACGCCGCAAAGCTCGTGTTTGCCTAGCTCAGTGGTGCCACCCACAGCCTGTTGATCAAGGTTCAGGATCTCATCTTGAACCAGCTGCCACATTGTACTAGAATTTACGAGAAGAAGGAAAGGAGCTCATATGTGGTTAGAAAAATGATGTTCACCCACTAGGTGAATGGTGTACACGAAATGAGATCTGACATAGGTCTCGGACCTCTGCATTGACAGGATGATAATCAAACTGCTAAGAGAGATAGAAGCCAGAGTGGTTGTGGGTTCTCCATCCTTGGAGATATTCAAAACTTGTCTGGACAAGACCCCAGGCAATCTGCTGTAAGCTAGCCCTGCCATGAGCAGGGGTTGTAGCAGAAGACTGCCAGAGGTCCCTTCTGATGTAAGTTTGTCTATACTTGTACAATTCTGTTCTACGATACCACTTGACCGAGTACCTGCCTTTGTGCTTCCTCCACACCCTCAACTTCAACTAGAGTCAGGAGTCACTGACAAGGTCAGGAGCTGGGAAGCTTGGGCCTCAAAAGAAGGAGGCGCCAAAAAAGCAATTCATACATTACTACAAATCACTTGGGGATTCCGACCCTGGGATATTCAGAAAGTATCCAGGTGAGTAGCTGAAACTTAAATACAGCTGAAAATGGAAATCCAGTTGAAAGCTCTGCTGAGGTATGTCAGATGACTGCTTCTCTCCCCCAGTGCTCAGCAGTCTCTGTGAACAGTTTTTGCATCCTCGCTAGAGGGGAGGAAAGATATACACCCTCATCATTTGCCATAAGAAATATTTGGCACCTTGCAAAAATCATCTCATTCTAGACTTCTCATCTGACATTGCCAAAAAACTCCTTTGAGACAAGGAAAATAAGCAGGTTTGAGAAGCATTTCACTTACGGCAGAAGTCAGGCTCTCTCCACTGGACCAGGACGCTCTTCCTAGCACAGGCTGCTGCGTAATTAGCAACAGCAGAGCACAGACAATTCTTGCCATTGGAGCAGGAGCAAACATCAAAGCGGCAGTTCTTCACATAGGGAATGGGACTGACTTCATGGTGACAGGGTGCAAATGCAGAAGACATCAGAATTGAGCAGGAGTCCTCAGCATATTTAGCTGAAAAGAGAAAAATTACATGCTTGCACTGAATCAATCAGTGGCTTTCAAGAAAATCTAGAAGAGCCACAGTAAGCATTTTCTTTTGTAAAAAAAACCAAAACACATTGAAGAATAGAATAGGATCAAGTAGGCATAGATAGCACCGTAGGTCATGAGCTCCATTAAAAGAATAATGTTTCACTAACAAAAGAAATCAAGGAAAAGCAATGCTTTTATATTCTGTCACCACTATTTCTGGTGCTGTACTTCCTTTTACAGGGCCTCTACTTTCTGCTGCTTTTTGTATTTGCAAAATTAAACTTTCTAGGCTGCACTACACTCACGAATCTACAGTGCCTGCTCTGATCTATGGACGTAGAATTTTCTGTGTACTTGCTCCTCCCAGAAATCAGAGCTTGCTGTAACACCTGGGACAAGAAAATTGCTCTGAGAATTCCTCCCCGTGTCCAACCAGGACAGCCAAGCAGTATGGAGGGAAAGAGGTAGGCTGTCTGTTGGGACGCACTAAAAGAAAGGAGACAAGGGATCAGGAAAAGTGTATAAGCTGTAAGGACAGAGGGGTGAAGAATACAGCTGTTTTGTCCACCCAGAGGATAAACATAGTATTGCTACCACTTGTAAGAGTAGTTTCGGTGGCACAAGTTTGTGCTGTGGCTGTGATGGTCTAACTAACTCTGACCATGGTCCAAACTGAAGAGCATGATCCCACATTACTAATTTTTGTTTTCAACTTTCACAAAACATTACATTTTCCTTAAGAAGTCTGCATCAATCAGTGTCTCTCTGTCTGTTTGGTTTTTTGTTTGTTTTTTGTTTGTTTGTTTTTAAAAACAGAGATTACAGCCACTCCCCGGTAACGTAAGCAACACTAGCTTCTTCTCTTTGTCTTTCTTTTTCTTTCATTTATTTTTAATTTTTATTCTTATGTAAAATGGAAGATGACAGTTTGCTGCACATGTTAATTTTGGATGGAGTTCAGTACCTAAACGAGGATTGAGACTGCAGGGGTCACTGTCTTGTTTTGACAAGTCTTGGCAGTCTGCGTTGAGCTTCCAAGAGTTCCCAAAATCTTCCAGAAGAGCTTCCACCATGCCAGAAGGTGTAAGAAAATCGTCCCCTTGGTTACCGTTGTAATTTCCACAAAGCCCGCATGTCTTTTCGGAATAGACTGGAGACAGCTAAGGAACACAACATTAGCGTGGTCATCCTTCAGAATAGGTCACCACTGTATAGCAAGAGTTTCTAAAGAATGAACCATACACAATTTAACAATCAAGGAAAGTCTCAAATACACATTAAAATACTATAGACACAATTTCATTGTGCTCCATTTTCAAGCTTCTAACAAAAATGTTATTATTAGCAGCAGCAGGACAATTTTTGCACGGTACAGTGATAATTTCAGATGGTAACTGCAGGTGACTAGAAGAAAAATGGCTTAGTTTTGTGCCTTCATCAGCACTCCCATTCAGTCCTTCCCTATTTTTCTCCTTCATTCATATAAATGAACAGGGCAACAGTGGGAACTGCATTTTTTTAATATAGTGAGATGATTATATTTCCAATGGTAATTTGGGAAAAGATATGGCACCCGAAACCATTTCACATTTTAAAAGAAAATTTGAAGATTAAGAAAATGTAAACAGATTGTTTTGTCACAAAACAGAGACGATGTTGAAGGAGTGTTTCCGTCAACATTAAGGATCATTAACAAAATAAGGGAGAGACTACTACCCCTAAAGCTACATTACCTCACGTTAGAGCTTCCTCCTGCCTAGAGAAATTTATGACGCGCTAAAAGCAGCGTTGCAAACAACCCACAGAGCAGATGTACTTTTCACCCTGCCTTATTCTTACTGCAAATCAAGAGACATCTGAAAGGGGACCCTAAACTTAGAGGTAAACAGGGGGAAATCTCCTAAGCAACATCTGCAACACAAAGGTGCCAATATCTTTTATTCTAGCAGGAGCTGTCAGTTTCTATTAGAAGTAAAGATCTGGTACATCACAAGTACTACCAACTGTCCTCGGGAGCTGACTCAGTACTTTAATGCTACAGCTGCTCTCTGTACGCATTTACTAGAGTGCTACTTCAGTCAGGTTGGCAGGAGTAACCGGTGAAACAGAACCAAAAAAGCTAAAAAAATACATTTTTGAAGAAAATTGGTTTTCTGCATAATTAAAAAAAAATATTATCCAAAATATAACTCAAGACTACCTTCCCTTTGAACACAGTGGTCCAAGAGTAAATATGGAGCATCAAAAGGAACAACCATGAATCATTAGAGGATACGTATCCTTTTTACTCCAAAGGCCAGGGAAGCTACTTTTTAAACGTACTCTGCAGACAGACAATGACTCATACAAATCCAAATTCTGATGCATTTTCAAGTGGAAGCTCAAATCACAAATATCAAGTGGTCACAGAAAGGGGAGCCTTCTTGAGGAACATAGAAAGAATTTTTACCAGAAGTCTGGCCAAGGTAATGGAAGTGTATCACTTCCCCCAATTGTCAGAAATACTTGGCAACAGGTCAGTCTACAAATCCAGCATAAATTAACTCTCCAAAAGCAATTAAAAAGATGCTTTAGATACCCAGAGAGGGAAGGACCTTGGAGCAGAACTGAATAAATGCAGACGATTGGAGAAACTTCCACCGCTTTTATGGGTAGAGGATCTGGAGCAGAAAATTAGATTTGTTTTAACTGTAAGAAAGAATTTGCTAGGCTCTACGGGTCTCTGACCAGGCAGAAAAATACTCTGAATACTGAGGTAAGCCAAAACTTCTGAGATGTGCCAAGGGACTGAATTGAATTATTCTCAGCCCAAAACCAACTTCCAGGACCCTTGGAGCACAGAGATACAGGCTAGATCGAAACAACAACAACAACAAAACAGTGGATGCTTTCCAAAACTGTTCTGGACCTTTCTTCTCTGTTGTCCTTTCAACTCCTGTACTCCTGAACTAGCTTTCATAAACCCTTACACTGTGCCAGACGTGACATTTAAGACAGATTTTGGGGCAGGCAAGGAGAGCGCAAAAGCAACGCCATGGTTCAGAGACGGCGGCGCTCGCTGCCTGGTAGAAACAGTAACCCCAGGAAAATCAGCTCTCTTGGCAAAGCTCTTCTCGGTGAACAAACCCACCCCACACGGGGCCCAGCTGCAGAGCCCCTATTACAAGTGGGGCTCAAAGGCAGCAGGGCTGTCGTTAAGCACCCGTCCACGCAAAGACTGCAGGTCCACAGCTGCCCCGCATCACGCAGGAGCACATCGCCCTGAGTTAGCGCCCGTAGCCTGCAGGTCATCACACCAGGAAGCGATGCTACAGGCAGACTCACGCCCCTGAGGGAGTGAGTACACCCTCGGGGACAACACTCACAGCCCCTGAGACCTACCGATCGAATGAGAACAGCCTCTTGTATGAGCAAAGAGGGCAATAGATGGCTTAGCTGGAGAAGCTGTGATGGTTTATCAGCTATCAGGAGACTATTCCACAGCAAATAATCTTCTCCCGTTCCCTCAGGCTTTGCTGTGCTACAACTCATTCTGCAGCTTACAACGCACACACACAAAAAAAGTGGTTTATGTAAAGCTTTCTGTTGTTGCAGCTAGACTGTTTTCCCTACGGCTCACTTCTTTTAAACCTGGTTTGGGTATTTCTACACTCCGCTGCGGTTTGCAGCGCAGACAAACCCTAACTGGTAATCAAGGGTTAATCAAGGGAATGTTAAACATTCCTCATAGTAGAAGGAGCGTGCAACATATCTTGTATGAGTTAATTGATTTTTTCCTGGAAATTATGAGTAACCGTGTCCCTGAAGCCACATTCTTCCCTTATTTTAAGTTGTACGAACCTATTGCTAGAGACAGGACAGTCAAAGCAAATGAAAGCAAAAATCCAGTTTGAAGGGTATCTGCTGAACAAAACACAAAACTATTCATGGTTAATAAAGACTGTCATTGCACAAAAAAGAGAAGAAAAAATAAAGCTACCAAGCTGCTGTAGGATGAAAATATTTGTTTCTGGAATACAAAAGAACCTGTATATTGCTCCGGGGGTAGCGAAAGAGAATGGAATTTCTAACATGCAACACAAAGCAATTTCTCACTTCAGACAAGAAAACTCTTTGTACACATTTGGGTGGGATGAGGGAGGGAGCAAAAAGGCAGAAATAAAAGAGATAGAAAGTAAGTGTACCTTCACTAGGAGTTCACCATGACCGTCCCAGTCAATCTGCAAGTCTTCCCCATAGGTAAGGCGAACTGAAGTCCTCACCGTGCGCTGGATACGGAGGGCACCTTAAGACAACCACACAGTGTCAGTCAGTCAAGCCAGGATGCGGGTTTCATTGCCCGGCACTGCTGTGTCGCACTGAACCGGCCAACAGAGTGGGTGCCACAGAGCAGGGGGCAGGTAGGTCTGCCAAAGAAAGGGGTGCCAGCGATGCCCACTCCACACTTCCCAAGCTTTGTGCCTGCTCAGCAGTTTATAGCTGCATGAACTTGTCCACAGGCTCTTGCTTTAAGGCACTCAGGAGCCCTAGAAGAAGATATATGTGCATTCTGCAAAACCTCAGGCATTGACTGTGACATTTTGCAAGATAACTGCAGGTATTTCAAGCTTCTGGATTAAAAAAAAGAAAAAAATAATAATTTTAAAAAGCATAGACCAACAGTGGTTTCCAAGATCACATCTCTCAAATCCAGACCAGATTAATTCTCCTGATTTTAGAGAAGCTGAGCCAAGATGTGTCAGCTGCATGGAGAGAAGCTGGAATGACAGAGCTTCTAGAAGAAGCTGCAAGTGAGAATTTGGTCTTGAAAACACTTTTTGATTGAATTGGGCTAAGGCGTGCCGGAAAACACTAGTAAGTAGGATCCCTTCAGTGGCTGGCCAGAGTTAGACCATGCAAACACACCTTGTAGCAAAGGGATCTGTATGTCTTGTCCATTCAGTGAAATTCCTCCTCCATGCTTCATTTTAATGAGGCTGTTGTCCATATCCCGGATCCGGACTGAAGCTGAGCGAGTGCACACGGCATCGGGATCATCTGCACACTACAGAAAAGGGAAAATGTGCCTCGAACCTCAAGCTTTCACTTTACTGGTGACTTAGCCACAGGCCCCTGAAAGGCATTTCGGCATCTAATTCGGGAGGCGTTAAGTGTCTCAATGGTTTTACGGATCTAGTTTCTGCCTCCCACAAACACCAGGCTCGCAGCCTTTCTTCCACTATCCTGTTAATCAGGCACCAGGGAGCTATCTGCAGCTCCTCATCTCAGAGCCTGGAAAGCAATCCGCGGGCATTACACCGGACCCCCAGGAGCGGACTGCACCGTGACCGGCCCCTCCGGCTGTGGCAGGGGCAGGAAGGGCACGCCGCCCCGCACAGCCCGTCAGGCTGCGAAACCGCTGCGCGCTTCCCACTGCCCAAGACTCTTGCACTACTTATTTTCCCCGGCTGTGGGTTACGCAGATGAGGAACAGGGATTGCAGGCCCCCGGGTCTCCTCCCCGGTTTCGAAAGGGAAGTTTCAGTGGGAACCTGTTCTGCAAGTTCCCAAGCACAGATGACCTCAGAGCTGCATTATCAGAGTTTTCTAATGCAGGCTATAGACGTCGATGGTGCGTATGACCATCACACCATTTCTCCAAAGCCTGTGACTTCTCTGTTGCTCATGTCCTGCAAGGCAGGCTGATACTCCCCTTCACTCCCGTAACTCTCCCGGCTCCATTGTCCCTCTCCCTACCTTCAGCTCCTCCAGTCCCATCCCTTTCTTCCCCTCTGCTTGATTCAGTACCCTTTATCAGTCTCCAGGTTAGTTCACCTATTCCCACGCACAACTGGTCAATTCATTTCACGACCGGGTTAACCTCCCTGTGACACCCCCTCCAGGGTCTCCTTCCCTCCCCGCGCTGGCCTGGCTCCCATTCCTGCCTCTCTCCAGCCGTCTCCGCTCACTGACCTCCAGCCGCCTCTCTCACATCCGTCAGGGAAGACAGCAAAGATGGTCAGGAGCTGCTGGCCGGCTAGTGAGCAACAGAAATCACCAGCCAATATGACTTCATGGAAAGCAACCCAAGCTACTAGTCTGCCCGCGCACCCTACTCGGTGTTTGAGGAAATGTCTTTTCCCCAGGGAATTAGCAAGGCACCAGCCTTCAGGGTGCTGTGCAAGGGCCGCACCCTCATCTGCATTTGTTTGCTCAGCTGGCAAAGAGGCGGTGAGGGCTCCTGCTCCAAATCTCATTACGAATCTCAATCTCCAGGTAGGCTCCTGGGAATGGCAGCGAGGAGACGCGAAACACGTCTTAACTAAGGAGAAAGACTGCATCTGGTATTTAAACTAATTATTTCATAGGAAAATTACTTCTGCTGGCCTGAGCATCTGCAATTCATATCATACTCCTATAGCCCTGCCCGCTCTCCCAAGAGCGTGCGCAGAGGTGCACAGGCACCAGCCAAGGCTGCTGTTACCTGCACGGTCTCGATGATCACAGAAAAGGAATTTTCCACGCAGTCCTTGGCAAATAAGTACTGGCAAATCCCGCTGAAGGTGAAATACTTGTTGTCAAAGCTTTTGAAATGGGACTGGCCGGTGACAGAGCATTCTCCTGAAAAATGCAAAGAGCCATTAATCACCCCAGTGCCAGTTGCGGGCAAAATCCTGCCCGTCCCCGTCCCCCCCCGCAAGCCACTGAGGGCGAAGAGCAGCTCAGTGGAGCAGGTTGCACAAGGCCCAAGTTCCCTGCAGACCAGAAAGAACCGGCGAGATGGTTATCTCACTGTTTATTCCTGTAAGTCATTACCAGTAGTAACAGAGGCGCCGACAAAAGCTGGGGAATATGGTATAAATCGCACTCAAGAGCTGAAATACATGCCTACGGAAAAGCCTATATAATGTTTCAAACAGAGGGTCATGAGGACGTCAGAGAACGGCTCAGCTCTCTGCACTGAAGTGGATTTGATTCTTCTGATTCAGCACAGTCACCCAAGCTCTCCGCAGGCTAGGTCACACCTAGTACCTAAGTGATGGGTGCTGGTAGCACTAACCAATTTTAAACAGCAACCCACGCTCTCTTTTATGTAGGAACTAAGTTTGCCTCTTCATACAATGGGGAAACTGAGGCACGGAGAGTAGAAGTACTAATGCTTAAGACCAGCAGATCTGGGAAAGACAATCAGGATTACCCAGCATTAGTCACACACTCCATACACCGGGACATCTTTACACAACACACTTTAAATCCACTTTTACTTAGCCCAGTGGGGCACATCTGCATCCATGGAGCTGGCTGCAGAATGCAGGCATTTTTACAGAGTTGAAAATCCAAATCTGCAAGAAGACTTGTTGGACTCTCACTGCTGCTCTGCTCTTCTTCTGTAAAGATGCCTCATTCTCAGTCTGTGTTTCACAGTTGTGTCTTGGCACATTTTAAGCCCCCCCTCGTTGTCTCTCTACTGGTGTTTTTAGAGCATTGCAATATGGTTTTATGAAGGCAAGAGTATCTGAAAGCCTTCTTCACAATGGCCTCCTTGAACACAGCCCCCAAAAAGTGTTGATCCCTTTGTTGGGCTGCCTGGAATACCAATAAGTTATTCTAACATTAAAGTAAAAATACCTTATCAGAATGAAGAGCTGGAAAATAATCACTGTTGGAGTTCTTCCAAGGGCACAGTTTCTGCTGGACTTTACTCTGAACCATTATCTTAATTAACTAGCATAAAGTTAAAAATAATTCTATAGCTACAATAGCTACATCTAAAGTCCTTCCAGAGTAATGTGGAAGTCTGGCTTGCCCACCCTTCTACTAAAAAAGAGGCTATTTAAACTTATTTCAGGACAAGAGGAAATGGCCTCAAGTTACACCAGGGGAAGTTTAGGCTGGATATTAGGAAAAATGTCTTTACTGAGAGAGGGGTGAAACACTGGAACAGGCTGCCCAGGGAGGTGGGGAGTCACCATCACTGGAGGTGTTCAAGGAACGTGTGGACGTGGCACTGCGGGACATGGTTTAGTGGGCATGGTGGTGTTGGGGTGATGGTTGGACTTGATGATCTTACAGGTCTTTTCCAACCTTAGTGATTCTGTATCAACATCTTAAAATGTTTTGGTAAGTTGTGGCTTTTCATTTCCAGGAAGGCAGTATTCAGATGCCACAACTGGGATTTAGTACCCTCTTATGCTAGGGTCTCAGCAAACACATAGGGAGGCTCCAACTCCAGAGCTTGCAAAGAAATTCTTTCACATGAGAAGACTATCACAGTTACAGATGGTCCCACGGCAAACAAGGTGGGCAGAGACCTCCTTGTCCAGAACAAAATTCAGGTGCTGGGTCTACACTGGCCATCCGCTGACAAAGGATGGAGAAAGGTTAAATGTTACAAGCTGGCATGCAACCCCCATGAGTTATTCTCTCGTCACTGCCTTTGATTCCCAGATCTGCCTAACGAACACCAAGTAGAAATTTCCCTCTTCAACACATTATTCAGTGTTCAGTATTATTCAGTGTTACCCATCTTAAAACCAGCCTGTGCTAAAGCACAGCCTCACACATCCTGAGGGTTCTCAGCCTTGAACAGTTCTGATTTGCCCTAAGAAAAGTCCAGAACCCGCTGGATGTTTGTCATCCCCTGGAGAGTAAGGCGGCTTAGTATTTACTAGCTCACCCTGGAAATCCTACTTTCTGTTCAATTAAACTTGGACAAAGCTAAAACAAGTGTTATTCTACTCAACTTCAGAGCCAATTAACTGGCTATCAGATGCGGAGAAGAGGTTTAGAGAAAACTAGGCATAACCCACCACGTTATGCGTAGTTTGATTTCCAAGGCATTCTCTGCAACCAGGAACCCAGAGGACAGGTTTGCAGCATGGAGAGCTAGGGACTGCTACCCAAGACAAGTCCCAGCCCTTTGGCATTGCTCCTGGAAGGGAAATTTCTTTCCTGTGGCAAAGTCTCTTCTTATGGGTCCCTCTATCTACTCCATTTGGTGTAATGCATCCCATGAGATTTCCAGAAACCTACTGCCTTCATAATTAATTTAATTATTATATCAGCTTGAGAGCTTCTTGCTACTGCTAGCCAGCTATTGCTAGTTGGCTGACAAAGTGCTGCCTTCTGAAGCACTACCTCCAGCTTGGTGCCCAGCTTTAATCACCAAACTTAGAGCAAGGCATTTCATTCCCACAATAGAAAAGAAACCTTTCCTGACAAACAGGTTGGTAAAAAATTAATGGAACTACCTTGAGCTTATGTTAGTCTAAGTACATAAGTGTTCTGTGACACTATTTTAGAAGTAATCGTTGCAAAAATGACCAATCAACAATAAAAATATCCTGCAATATTGCTTCAAATAGAGACAGAACAGGTAACAATATAAACTTGGCTACTGTTCCTATCAAGGACTGCTACTTTGGGAGGCTTTGCTGCCCTCCCATACTGTCTCAGTACAGTTTGTAGATGTTATGGTATATGTACAACAGCTGCACTTACTCAACCTTCAATCTTGCACAAGCCTAGCTGAAAAGTGACTTGGATATATTGGCGGAAGGTACAAAAATAAGCTGGCTTTCTGTTTGACTTCTGCTCATTCAGCACAGCTTTCCAACTCAGAAAGAGGCAGCAATGCTCTATTCACTCTTGCACAAAGCTGTATATCAATATCTGTTTGCAAGCCTCAACACCAGGCTTAGCTTCATTTCTATAATCACTATAAAGAAAATATAGCTGGAGTTGAGAATAAAAATTTAGCCCACATAGTAGCCCGGAAAGCAAGGACATTAAGAGCTATAACCTCAGTAAAAACTGACATTAGGAAAAGACCTATTTCTTGTTCGTAAACATGTTGCTGCCCATTAGCTAAAAGACACAACAAATCAGCTGGGGCTGTGTCCTTGATTCTGCATTTTAGACAGCGAAATTCCCTGTACTCGGAGAGATCTCTAGTGAATGCCTCAAGCACAGGGCTTCTCACCGCCCTGCTTGGCGTAGAAATGACCTTTTCAGTGAGCTATTTCGAACATTTACATAGCCCCCCCCCCTTTTTCTTTTTTTTTTTTTTTACTGCTGACACTTTGAGGCAAGTGCTCTTTCAGTCCAAAGCAGGAGGAAATGGAGCATTGATGGGTCAGGCAAGCTTAATGTGAATAGACAGGCTTTTTGATAGCCATTTTGAGACTGTTGTAATTCTCCTAATTTGTGAGGAGTGCACAGTCTCATTTCAAACAAAACGAAACAAAACCACCAAACGCAAAAAACCTGCCCATTCCTCTTCTGTCCTGCCATAACCCCAGTCTCCTTCTTACCCCTTCCACTCTCACTTCCCAAAAGCGAGGAGAACAAACAAGATAAAGCACCATGCTGTCTCCCTGCAGACTTCTACACACAACGCAAGCAGAGTCAAATGTGTTTCAGGTTAAGCAGGCCTTTCCACGGCTGAACATAGTGCAGGAACTGAGACAGGGGATGGGCCACAGAACTAGCAGGAGGAAATAAGGAAGGCGGCACTTTGCTGGCCAATGCACAGCATGAAAAGTCATGTTCCCCATGTAGGCAAAAGACTGGGACAGCAGCCACCAGTACCGGTGAGTTTGGGAGGTACAGTAGGTAGAAAGGGAGCAAGAACATCTGCAGAGCTTCCTCTCCAGTCTGCCACCACCCATGGAAGGCAGGGCAGCCACCTTCTCCCTGGGGCTGGAGCTCCTTCACCTGTAACGTGAGGGTTAGGACCCAAACCCATGGGGTATTAAGAGTGTTCCAATCTACTCCCACTACTTCAAATTGTCCCATCAACAAAAGCATGCTGATTCAGACAGTCAAATAGGGAATGATACCTGGTCAAAGAAACCCAGCAGTGTTCCTTTACCTGAAAGCCAATCCTCTGAACATACAGACCCTTATATCTTGGTAAACTAAGCAATCAAAAGAGGAACAGTTTTTCTCGCCAAACAGGATTTTTCATTGCTACACATAAAGCTTATAGCACAATGTCTGGCTTGTCTCATGAGAAGAACTTAGAAGCATGATCCCATCTGGACTGCACTGGAGCAAGCAAGTAAGAACAAAGACGGGTTCAGTTTTTCCGTGGAAAAAAAATGTAAGTGCGATGTAAGCGGGAAGGATGTAAGCAAGGCTTACTTGTCCAAACCCAAAAAGAGTAGAGCCAACATACCTGGGCATTCCCCATTGCTGCAGATCCACGTGCCACGTCGACAAATGCTAGGAAACATATCATGACAAGTTAGGCAAGAGCACCTGAATTCAAACTTTCTGTTGCAACTTTTTCCCAAATAATTGAAACATGGGCACCTGTTTCAGGGAAATTAGACCAGTCCCCCAACATCGTTTCAATCTCCCATAACCTCATTTCTTAATATATCCATCCCTTCTTACCATTGTTCGACAGCAACTGCTGGTAATATGAGCTGGAATGGTTACAAAACTCAAGAACTTCTGTTTTTCCCTGCCAAAGTTCTGTGTTTAATAGAGTTTTCAACTACATTCCACTGATGTGGAGTGAGTTTTAAATGCAGTTCTCAAGGTATGTCTATTAATATGACAGAATCATAGGAAAAAAGGTTTGAAGGGACCTCCAGAAAAATTATATACTACAACCCCCAAGTCAAAGAAGAGAACTTCAAAGCTAGATCAGTGGCTGAGGACCTTGTCCATTTCAGTTTAGACATCTCTGGGATGAGGTCCCACAGCATCTCTAGGCAGCCGTCCCAGTGCTTGGGGGAATTTTTTCTTCTGGCTAAACTGAATTTCTCCTGCTGCAACTTGTGTCCATTGCTTCATGCTCTTTCGCTATTTGCCTCTGAGAAGAGTTTGGCCCTGTCTTCTTTACAACCCCCCTTTAGGCAGTGAAAGTTCCCCCATTAGCCTTTAAACAAATCTATTTCCCTTTGCTTCTCCTCAAGTCATAAATGCCCCTACTGTGATCGTCTCCAGTGTCCTCCACAAGACTCTCTCCAGTCCATAATCCTCTCTCTTGCAGCAGGGGCCCAGCACTGGCCACAATACTCCAGACACAGTCTCACGAGTTCGTCACAGGAGAGCAATAACTCTTTTCCATCACTGGCCAGCTAGACTTCTGCTACAGCAGACCTTCATTGCTCTGACAGCACACTGCCAACTCAAGCTCCTCTTACTTAGTTTCCCTTTCTGCGCATATTGCAAGGAGGTGGATTGTCTCTGCTTTAATGTCTTCGGGTGGTGGATTTAGTGCCATCCCCCATAGGCACTACTAGTAACCAGTAACACGCACTGACTGTGATTGAGATGGCTGTCACTCTTGGGTCTGTGGGATACCATGCCAGCCAATCCTAGAATATCCAAAATCAACTAAGTTTCAAGAGGTGCTAGATTCTTCTTATTCTTTAATCATCCCAGCCCTTGAAAACCGTTTGTGGGGAGTCAGTTTATTGAGGATGGTAAACGCAGAGCCGATGGAATGACGTTCTCCACAGCAGTATCAAATTTGAATAACAGACTGGATTGTTAGAAAATGCCTCCTATCAGGCAGCACTGATCTCCCCAGAGCACTAAGGTTGAACAATGTGGCCAAGCTCAAAGCTACAGACAGCTCCAGGGAAAAAGACAAAATGCTAATGTCATGGTTATGGTTCGTATACTGTGACACATGGTGCAGGTAATGAAAAACTTCTGATTAACAGTGATGATGCAAAGAGTGTCTTCCTCCTGCATATGGTGGCCTTCCCTGAGTCCTTCTTCCGTACTCTGATTGGAAACATCTGGGCATAGAGTTGTCTGAACTCCTTCCACAAATATGTTCACACTTACACACAAAATCAGATCAGGAATACATTACTCATTCCCCTTCCTTTCTTTATTAGACAGCTAGCCTTCCCCTTCAGGCTGGCATTCGTGAGCGAAAGAAAAGTCATGAGCCATGCAGCTGGGAAGATTCATTAGCTTTGCAAGAAGTTCCAAGGACGTGCCTGAGCTAACTCCTCTTGGAAAGAAATGGGGTTTAGAGGTTAAATAAATGTAGGAAGTCAAAACAAAGACACCAGTGCTGACACTAACCAGACATGGGAACCTGCCGGTCTGTCTTATCCACAGGAAACAGGTAGTTCTCTACTGTTTCTCTACTCTAAAGGAGTATGACCCTCACATTGTTCTATCAGATCAAATATCCCTGTAAAGCAGAGCTGATTTTGTCTTTGTGAACAGCTCACTTCTTGGAAGGGGCTGGCGTTTCCAAGAAGAGAGCAGGTCCTTTGCCAATGAAAGGAAATTTAAAAAAAAAGTAGAGAGAGGTATTTCTTGAAAGATCATCTAAACCAGTCACTAATTGGTGTGCAGTACTTATCTAGAGCAACAGCAACCACACCAGAGCAACACTGAGTTTACCATGAGTTGCAGTCCTGGGAGATGGTGAAGCCAGGAGGATAATGTTTTCCAGAGTGGATGCAGGAGCAGTCGGAGCTTTCAATGCAATGTTCACCATCAAGGAGCTTCCCCTCTGGATAGATCAGGTAGCAGCAGATACACATGCCACACACACACAGGGACACAAACATAAATACGATTAGATTTTCTAGCTCTTCATGTACTTTGGCAAGACTTCATATGTATTATTATCCATAGTTAGTCACAGACAGCAATAAAAAAGGATGAGGCTTGCCAAAAAGCCTCACGGGGGCTGGTGTCTGCTTTCCTTCTAGTGCTGCCTCTCCCTCAGATGTGCTGAACGGAGCATTTCTAGTGCTCCCAGAAGAGCTCTTTGCTTAGCAAGTCCCCAAGTCCAAAACACACATATTGGAACATACATGAGTCAAACACTGGGAGCACGATCAAGGTTGATCAGAGCTGGTCTAGAAACCTGACTGTTGGAAAAATACATGCACTTCACTGCCTGCAGTAAAGGGTGTCCACACAGGTTTTGTATTTGGAGGACAGAAGAGGAGACAAAGTAGGGAATGAGGAGACAAAGTTGGACACCATAAAAGTCTAGCAGACAGGGTCTGAGAGAGAGAAACATCATCATGTGGAGCCTGTATTTTCTCCTCTCAACTTCTGCAGAAGCAAAAAGTGAAAAGGCCAACTTCTAACTTGGATCCAACTGCTGAGGTTTCCATATTACACAACTGTAATTACCTATTCTATATATAGAGTATTTTAACTCACAAAGATAAATGGAGGCACAGGAGGGTTACAAGACTTGTCTGAGATTGCACTATAAGTTAGCAATAGAAGAAAGGACAAGTTTCTTTCTTTGAGATCCCCATTGTTGAGATGTAGTTGATATCCCTCTGTTTTTAAAAGAGCTGCTGTAGCAATACGTTTTGTTTGCTGAAAACCCCTCTCCCTCCTCTTTGGGGGACTCCTTCCAATTGCCTGCAGAGATTTTGGCCCTTTTCCCCGGCAGCAGCAGTCACCACTGACAATGAGACACAGGTAAGTCCCCTTTCTCCCATTCTTCCCACAGAGCTGCCTGGAAAGATCTTTGCTGTTGAGAAAATCCTTCCAGTGGGAGATATTCAAAACAAGATCTGAGCATTTAAGATGGTATGGCTCTCCAAAGAGCACCAGAAAACAGAATGTCTGCCTTTTTTCCTGGCAATAGTAATTCCATTTACAGCAATTGAAGTAACTGTGTGGCACATTTAAGGAAAAAAAAAAAAAAGACACATTCATTGAACAGATCCTTTTTAACTCTTGGAGCACTGGAGCAAAGCTAAGAGAAGGTATAATCCTCATCCCAAATCCCTCTATTCATCTGTCAGATCCTCCTGGTTATCTGTGAAACTCAAAGTTCTTCCCTGTTGACTGTGCACCAAATAACAGTAAAAGTTTTGAACTACTTTCATGCACTTCCTTCTACCCATCTACTTGTTCCTCATGCAGTACCCTTTCTGTCAAGGTCCTGTTTCTCTGCTCTTCTCTTTCTCTTGTCCCCTTGGACCTTTCCTGTGCTGAACTGACCACTGCAGCTACCAAAAGAAGACTATAGCGAGAGTCCTTGCGCAGCCAGTGGATTCATCTCCTTCAGCTTTTCCCAACACCCCCAGGACTGCACAAATATAACAGCTAGATCCTTCAGAACAAAATAAGCTCCTGCGTCTAGTTACATCAGTTGTCACCCTCCGTGTGCACCTTTCCCGGTGCTGCCGCACAGTGACAGCTTTGAACCTCCCTTAAGTAAGAGGCTGGCAGCTAAATGGGAAACTACTAAGCTCTGAACGCAATAACGACTCCTCAAACAAGGCTGATATCATCACTGCCTTGTTTTGGAAACCGAATGATGTTCTCAGTAAACATCCATCACGCTTGGTATCTCGTACAGGGGGACAGTAGATACATCTGTGCATTTGCACAAAGTCCAGATCTGAAGGGTGAAAGGCAGAGATAGTCCTATTAAAAGCAAACAAACAAAACAAAAAACCCAACAAAAACCAGCTAGAAATGGGAGCATATGGAGCTTTGCAGCCAGAAATAAAACTCTCCTCCTTCAGTTGTCTTAAGTACGATAGACAGAGGAGGAAGACTGTGGTGGTTGGGCTGCCCCCTTTAAGCCAGTCAAATCTCCTGTAAGAACAATTTAATAATAAGTTAAATCGTTCATCCAAAATCATGAAGATCTTTGGAATTATAGTGCGAGCTCTACACATACTGTTTTTCTGTAAGAAACTCCTTCAGTATATTCTCTGTTCTTTCTTCCTCTAACCAAAAGCAATTCAGAAGGAATCTAGATACGTCAACGGTAACCAGTCCCTCACCAAGAAAGAGGAGCAATCCTAGAGTATTACACGGTGCTGATTTTCACAGAAACATTTACTTTTTAGCTGGGTCTGAAAAATGGCCCTTTCATGGAGTGAGCAGACAGGCATTACAGAAACTGGTTTATTCTAGGGCATGGTCCCAGCAAAAAGAAGTGTTTCTGATTTCAGCAAAATTGAAGGGAAAACATAGCTTTCCTTCTTCTAATAAAATAGGTAGCATCACTGCCAAATGTTTCTCTGTAAATAACCCAGTAAATAAATTACCAGGGCAGCTGCAGCCATCAACACATTGTCCGTGACACACTTCATTGATATTCAGGCTCTGGCAGGTTTTGGCACAAGGGGATACACACTCCTTATACTCCATGCCAACTGGACATCTTGGCCCTGAAACAATTAAAAGAAATTAGAAATGCAAATTCCTCAATAACTCTTAAATAGATAAATCCCTTAATTATCAAAGGCTGAACCACAGAGACACCAAAAAGGTCATACCCTCGCCAATCAATGATTTCTTTTTCAGAAGCAGAACATTCAAGAAACACTTGATTTTCAGTTTGCTGCAATATCATCATCTGTCAGGTTGTGTAATAAATACTTAGAGGTTAAAGCCAATTTCTTTTCGAATAAATTGAGTCTTGATAATTAAAATCAAGCGCGTTAAGAACAACCAAACATGGGGAAAAGTTTTGCAACAATATCTAAGTAATTTGGATAGCCAAGCATGTTCTGCACCTTTAAGCTATGCAGTTACTCCACTCATTTGCGAAATTATACTGTCCCGTGTTTCCAGAGAGAACCGGGAGACAGTTAAGGCTCTGAAATCCCATCCTCCTCCTTCCAGAGAACTGCCAGCACAGGATAACACCCATGCTGTGGCATCTTCACTGCTGTCGTTATCTAGGCTAGGCCATTATGCAAGCACCCACTATAGCCGTTCCTTCATTTTGACGCATAGACATACCCCACAAGATTGCGTGGGCATGGAGTGGGAAGAAAAGATTAGAGCCTGCCCTTTCCCAGCAAATCCTCTGCTGAAGGAGGTGGGAGGGTAACGAAGGAGCGGTCTTGCTCTCTGTGGCTCCAGGGCTTGAGCACCAGCTTGCACCAGTACAGGGTGCCCAGCACTAGAGCCGTTCCAACGCAGCAGAGCGTTTTGTGCCTCCAAGGCAACTATCATCATCATCATCATCATCTCCTGAGAAAGCATCCGGCATAGATGAAGGGTGATGGAAAATTAAGCTCCTGATGTGGCAGCAAGCCACCTCTCTTCTTCCTGACTCAGAAAAAACGTGGTTTGTGAAGTCGAGGGTTAGAAATGAGCTCTAAAACTCCTGGGAACAGAGAGGGGTTCATTTCACTTGTGGCTTTAGTTAGCCTTACAGACAGCCCTAGCAAAAATTGGTTCTCTGGCTTGCAGCCGGAGCAAGGAGACAAGTTTTCATCAGATCCCTTTTATATCCCAATGGAAGGGTAACAAATTACTGCTAGAAATAAGACTCTCCTCTGGTGTACGATCCCTTGAACGAGTGGTTGGCAGTATCTTCCTGCCCTAACCATAATCTAAAGGCACAGTTTTCTTCAGTGGTGGCTAACAGCAGAATAGCTTTACCAGAGAAGAAAGTGTTGTCTGTACAAATCAGTCAGTTACCCCATGAAATCAATTTACATAAACAACCTGAGAAAATCATCCTTCCTGTGCAATGTAAAAACATGAGAAAAATCATTGAGAACATGATATCAGACAATTAATTATTTTTTTTAATTATTATTCATGTGCTTATGTATTTAACCAGGGTTCTCCAGTGGAGGTATATGTGTATATCAATGGTGGGTGCAAACGTGACTTTTCCTCTATAAACGCAATCCATCCCAGTCAACCTATGCACTTGCTTGTTGCAAAACCTTAGCAGAGATGCAATCAGGACCTCTGACCTCAGCAAAATTAGGCTAATAAAGGCAGCATTTCAAGATGCAATCAGGATCTCTAACCTAGACAAAATTTGGCCTAAAAAAGGCAACATCTCAGTTTCAACATAATTGATTCAAGCAAATAAAGGATGAAACAATTGTCTTTACAAAAAAATGCTAAGGAGAGCCTTTCACGAGGATGTTGACTTACAAGTACAGGCTGGATAATGCAACACATCTGAACAATATGTGAAATAGCTCCTAAATATCCCAGTCTATACCTTTGCGTATCAAATAAGTCTTCACTGACTTTGTATACCATGGTGGAATCTGTAAAAGCTCAGGATCTTCTTCATATATGGTTCAAACAACCCTGCCTTAGGGACAACAACTTCTAGAAAAAGGTGGGCAATGGAGAGCTGAAAGGGGGAGCGAGCAAAGGCACTTCAGATAAATGGAAGTGACAGGCACTTCAGATTTTAACCTGCCATGCCTGAATCAACCTCAGTCAACATCCTAAAAAAGCACCAGTTGCTTTTAGCTGCAGCACATAAATCTGCAAGACAGGCGTGATCTCATTTGGGATAAGGAGCCTAGGAATAATCCTGTCAGCTTACTGCATGAGCTCTCTTCAGGCCACCCATCCAAAACCACTCCTTCCTGAGCGCAGCTTCTTGCATAGTCAAGGAACGCCGAGCAGTGACAGTCCATGCCGTGGGTACAGGCACAGATGTCTCTTTCACAGAGGTTGATGTATGGCTCCGGATCAACTCGATGGTGGCACCGGGAGAAGGTCAAAGATGTTCTTAGCAGCTGGCAGGTTTCCATGACACCCTGCATGACAAGAGAGGAGCAAAGGTAGAAAGGGAGAGAGAAAAAGGGACAAAATGAGTTACTATAGTCTTGGGAAGAAGGGAGAAAAGCCAACTTTCCCAAACACACTGTCACCACTATTGGTAAATAACATCACGGTTATTATTTAACACCACCATGTAATTAAATAACATCATAGTCAAGAGCTAGTAGTGAGCTACATCCATTTATTCACCACATCCATATATACACAGAGGTACATTAATATATGGATTAGTACAAAAATAGAGTGTCATATAAGGGGTGTTTCAAGCAGAAACATGTCAGTCAATCAGTCAGCAAACAGAGGGAAGCAAAGAACTGCTTCCTATCATCCAGCAAAGAACCAGATGGTATCTGGAATACCGGGAAGACGTGTACAGCAAGGGAGAGGAACTTGCAACCAAGGTACTTAGGAAGAAAGAGGACCAGACCTTCTTTTGGATAATGAGGCAACAGAGTAAGTTTCAGAGTGAAAGATCAAGTCTGACCGGAATCCCAGGAATCAAATTTGTTCCCCACTTCTGGCCACATGTTTCTGCCACTTCTGCTGGCTTGTCCAATGCACGACAGGTCAATTTAACTCAGATAAACGGCAGAAAATTAACCCAGGGGAGAAAAGCAGTTCATCCTGCTCTTCTCGTGAGTTAAATCAGCATGGTGACAGCTAGCGCAAGGAGAGGACTGCACAGTGAGCTGGGGGGGGAGGATGCCAAGACTTTTCACACAGCAGCAAGCTAAGGTGAAACTCAGCTGTACGTGAAACAAAACCTAAGGAAAACTTAGTTTATGGCTAAGTTCTCCAAGGGAGGCTCCCAAATAGACTTTCTCTTATGCATGCATTATGTCACACTTCATTAAGTCTGAGGTCCTCAATGCAACTTTCTGTAAGGATGACACTGAGTTTAGATAAGTGGAAAAATGATTTTCTGATACAACCCTAGCACAAACAGTTGAAGCATAAAACTTTCTTCTACTTATTTGTCAGTGGTTTATATAAGCAGATGTAACCATGCTGTATATTTCAGGTGTTACACGTGGGGGGGACACATTCTTCAGAGTATTTCACAGTAATGATGCATTACTCCCGAATACCTTAACAGGTACTTGAGGTGATAGCACATACAAGTTGCTGTGCTAAAAATAAAAAATAAGAGAGAGAGAGTGAGAGAGTGTGTCAGTCTAGTTTTCATTTTTGGGAGATGAAAAATGGGGAGCAAAAAACCCCACAGAGTTCAGCAGACATCTAGATGTCTTCTCTGAATGGCAGATGGTACACCTGCATAGGAAAACTGCTGAGTAGAAGAGACTTTTTTGCTAAAGGGTGTTTTGTCTAGGTGATCAGCTAAAGCTAGTACATGTCTGAACCAAGAGAGAACTTCTTGCTTATGAAAACAAACCAACCAGAGATGTCTGGCCCATTGGGAATACATTCAGAGTTTAGCAAAGTGCTCACTGAACAACCGCATACACGAAGAGGTTTTGAGCTTTCTGAGAAAGGCCTCAGGGAACTTAAAGCAATGCTAACTGAGCACCATTAGAGAGCTGAACATGATTGTCCTCCAGAAAAATCAACTCCAGCCTGGAATAATTCTGATGCCCAGATAGCAACCACCATGCTGAACCAGCTGGAAAAAAAGACCAGAAGGAAGGGAGCAGGAACTGCATAAATGGTCGTTGGTGCTGCTCTAAGACTACACAGAAGTACGAGAAAGCTGAAAAAGTGCCCTAAGGGTGGAAGTAATAACAGAAGCAGCCAAAAAAGCTATTAAAGCAGTGCTGCAAGATGAAACTGATAGAACCGAAAGTGAGCTCAGAGCCGTTCAGAGGATGAGCAGTGCAGCAACTCCTGGATCAAAGCCCTGATCCAGATACTATCAAATGCAACAGAAAACCAGTATATGCAATAAGCCCATTTAGGGGCTGTGTTAATAAGTTTTCTTAATAAGGTAATAGCCTTATTAAAAAGGTAATAAAACTCAATTGTTATGTCGCAATACAACTCAGACTGTATATTCCACTAAACAATAAAACTAGTAGAAGCAATCTTTTATGACCATGTTTATTACATACCAGTAAATGTTAGATGTGAAAGTGAATTTAAAAATAAAGGTGATTCCACACGCAAAAAAAATAAAATTAAACATCCCCCCCCTTTTTTTCCTGTAGTGTTCTTTGGTCTTGCTCGATAACAACATACCTAATGACTGATCTCTAGCTGATTATCAAGAAACCAAGTGATATATGTTAGAAAGCAACAGTTCATTTTCTCTATGTAAAGGTTTTCTTGCCATTCAAATTGCTTCAGATTTTCCAGCGACTTTACACAAAAAATTATAGCTGAGATGTTCCCACATTTTAGATATATCTCAACTATTGCGATGAATTAACAGACATAAGCTGAAATATGGGTAAATCCATATAGATAGAAAACCAAAAAAGAAAATTTCACCGTGAGGGTGAAAGACTTATTCCAGTTTTCAGAGAGGCTGTGGAACCACTACCCTTTGGAGATACTCGAAATGTGAGTGGACAAGGACCTGAGCAACCTGACCTACGATGACCCTGTTGCGAGTAGGGGGTTGGACTAGATGGCCTCCAACGGTCTCTTCCAACTTAAAACATTCTGAAAATTATTTTTTTATTTTTTCTCCTTTCTTTATCTAAAACTCAGTGGTCAGGCTGAACTAAGAGAGATCCTTGTTTTTTAGTTTAGGGGACAACACACATACACGCTAAGCACCAGATATTGGCAGTCTCACCCACTGCCGTAGCGTCCCTGCTCATGGAGCAACAGTCCTGGAAGCAGCTCCACACAAAAACCTCTAAAACCAACAGACCAGGGAGTGAAGCTTCAGGCTGAAACACTGCTTAGAGCACAGGTGGCTGTGAGATTAAAACTCACAGAACTGAGTTTTACCGAAATACAGGTGAAGGTCTTGAAACTTCTCCCTTGACTTCTGCATGAGTTCTATTTTAAGTGTTTCTTTAAATGGGTTGGCGGTGTCCTGGCACTGACAACCCTTAGCGACCGCAAACTTGCTGACCTCCTTTCTGCCCCAGTCCCACCACACAGAGCTGTAGGTGGAATTTTGTACATTCTTCCAATTTCTGTGGCATTGCCTTCTGCTGCTGCCTGAACTGCATTTGTCTACTGCTTAACAATTGCCATTAAAGAGGTAAAACTAAAAAGTAACAGAAGAAAGCAGAGACACCCTCTCATTCCTTTGAATTTAAACCCTATGGTATACAGATACACAGAAGGGTTTCTCTAGATCATTCAGGAAGGGTGTATTTTGGTGCCATAATTGGGTATAGTTTTTCAGAATACATCATCTTTTTATTCACTTGAAGAGACAATGATTTAGCCTCCCATCTTTCCAAGTAAAAAGCATCCAAAGCCAATATGTTTAGTACACCAAATGCTGGCGCTACGTTTGAGCGAACGTAGTAACAACTGACTGAAGTCACCTCACTTGAATGCTGATTCAGCTAACCTGTATATTTCAGGAGCAGAAAAATGAGATTTTTAGATACAGTGGGCCTCATTTTCACCCCTAAAATCTATTACAGTACTGTATGCCCATGTCTTTGCTGGACCTGCTTGTGACCTCTACCATTGCAAATTACGGTCCAAAAGTTGAAAACCTCTCCCACTTGCTTTCAGATCTGGGGATAAATGTTATTTCTTTATTGCACGCGGAAGTAATCCATGGGATATGGGTGCGAGTATTTCTTACCAATCACAGCAAAAGCTGAATTTCAGAAAAAGCAGAAATTGGTTGAATTCTAATTTCAGTCATTTTCACATCTAACACGCTATAGGTAGAGTTTCCTAACAAGAAAGAAAAAAAAGGGAATAATACAGTGAACTGTGGTCCCCATACACCATTTCTATTAGAGGTGAAATCAAGAAAATAAAGGTAACATCTAAGAACACAGGAATCAATCCTAATACTTTAAAACTTACATATATTTGTTTTCAAGGCTGCCTCATTACCACACTTATCCACGTCACTCCATTTTATACTTCAAGATCCGTGTTACCCATGCTGTTAGTCATCTGAGAGGCTATTAGATTGCAGTACTTCATTGAACAGGTAGCCTAAATCATCACATCCAAGTGGTGAAAAAAATGGATCAGATACCAAAAAGAAAGAGATTCTCTGTGTTAACTATTTAAACAGTGGCCAGAGAGGGCAGGGCATGGTGGGGAGGCGGTAGCTCTCTCCCTCCAACACCACCCAGTCTCCAGATGACAAGACAAGGGAGCCAACAGGCAGCTCCACCGTGCAGATGCCAAGCTGCCTCCAGCCATAGGAGGGGAATACACGTACCTGACAAGCAACCGTATCTGCAGGCAGAGCAGTAGTCAAACATGTGTAAGTGTGTATGTGTTTTGGAGGTGGAAGGCAGGGAGAGACCCGGAGCAGCAGTAGGGTAAAGAGTATGAGCTGGGTCAAGACCTTCAGCTGATACACGGAGCCATTAATGAAGACGAGAGCTCTTCCTTATTGAAGGACACAAAATTGCCCGTGTTTTCTATGATTTGAAGATAAAAGAGCAACAGGGCCTTCTGGCTTTGCTGCATCTTGCAGAGAAGTCAGAAGCCACCCAACGATGCTGTTGTGGTGAGGGGAACGGGACAGAAGGGGCAGAGAAAACCACACATCTACCCTGAGTGGGGTGACAGGGGCGGGAGGAGCGCACTGAACCAAGTCTGTTGTTTTCCTCACCTAGCAGCTGACCGCCTGGCAGGGAGGGAGGCTAAGAGATGGGGGAGATTTACATTCCTGAAGCTGAAGCAAGCAAACAAAGCACGCTATTAAAAAGCCCTACATTCTTCAGCAGGCACTCATTTGGCTGGACTTCTATTAATAGCGCTGTGTTTATTCTTGCAGAGTGAATAAATTACGCCAACGTTAAATGCTGTGAGCTCATGAACTCACACGAGAGAGAAGATAATTTCATCCAGTTTGCGGGAGTGCAAACTTTATCCAACAAAGCATTAATATTTAACGTGATCTATATAAAACTCACATTAGTTGCTGTCTACCCACCAGGCAAGATTTCACCCTGCGTGCCACTCCCTGGCCTCCGTTGCAATGTTGACATTTTCTAAACGTTAAACTTGCCTGAATAGATAAAAGTCCAGTGGCCACAACCAGTCGCGAGAACTCGCCCTGCTCTAGGGCTGTAACCAGGTTTAAAATGCAGTCCTGTCCCTCAGGAGGCATCTCGGCCAGGTTGAAACCCCTCATGCTTTGCTCATGTCCTTGGCACCACGCACCATGAGGTGTTCCATCAGTCCCAACCCCGACAGAAACGCCCTGCGCACACTGGCTCAGCTCAAGCGAGAAGCACAGGCTGGAGATTTCCAACTTGAAATCACTGCTGTATTTCCTCAGCCAAGTTTGCAGGCTGCGAGGCTAAAGCTGTAGTGCTAAGAGGCACAAGCACGCTTCTCTGAATTTCAGAACGTATCCAATACAAGCGTCCCCACCCAAAAGCTTAGTGGAAGTATAAATGGTCAGAAGTCTGCAAGCCTGTCCAAGTCCTAGTAAGATTTTTCCAGGTAACTAGGGAACCAGCACTCGAAGTAGCTGCAGAGCAGATATATTCCAGGAAGTGCTACTTATCTTGAGAAATTATTTGAGCCTAATTTAACAAGTATCGGTCTACACAACTTGTATAGCAAGAAACTGAGGGCTAAGTTTTGGCCTCAGTTACTCTGGTATGAATCTAAACTGGGCACCCACCAGATTATTCCGATTTACAACACAGTATGTGAGAGCAGATGCAAATCCTCAGTGGATGAGGGTTCAGTTTACCATAGCAGTCATAACCTGTTATACCACATGCAATCAGTGTATATTCAAAGCTACTTTCTGCCCTGAGCTGGTGACCATCTGCGTGTGTCCGCCCCGTGTCTAAGGGTAACAAGGAGCATGTTTATGCTTACAAAAGAGGAGAGGAAAAAGGTTGATGCAGCAAAGGGGGTCACAGAGTTAACTGAGACAAGCAGTTCTGTGTTTCTTTAACAAAAGAGAGCTACCATCTATATGCATAGCTGAAGGAACCTCCTCCTGGCAAGGGAAATAGCCTGGTGGCACAGAGCCTTTGCAACACCTACAGAGAACATCTCCTCTGTCAAGAAGAGCCTGGCTGAAGCATGTCCCTGCTCTGGTGACTCCCAGGTATATGAACTGCAACACATCCACAAATCGTATTTGCAGTGGTGGTGCCCACAGAGGGTTCGTAACTGATGCTTCCCTGTGGGCAGAGAGAGGGAATCAACTACCTCATTCTATAGGCACCACTTAAACACACCTTTCCCAAGTAATACCAAAGTTTCTTTGGCAGCAACTCACACTTCAGGCTCAAATGAGCTGTTGGTTTCTTTGTTTATCTGTTTGATGTTTGTGTGTTGGGTTTGGGGGTTTTTGGGGGGAGAGGAAGGGGGGGTACTACAGGTACTACAGTTTTAGAAATTACTAGTACAGTACTATAGGCACTACAGTTTTAGAAAGAACAGCGATAGCAAGGGTGTAGGAGGAGAGAAAAAATTCATTCACTAACTAGCGAGTAAACTGTTCCATTCTTAAGAGCACAGTAAATAAGACATCAGTCATAACATGCAACCTCCAAGGTCACATCTCTACAGCACCGGGCAGCCCAGCACAGAAATCCTCCTGCTAGCGCCAGCCAGCATCTGCAGAGAGGGCACATAGTTATCAGCTCAGGCACCGCAAACACACAGCTGCGTCCTGCATCCAGCCCCACGCTGGCTCACCGAGAGGCTGGGAGCACCCACAGACAGCACAGGCATGCCCTATGGATGTGTCACTTCCACCTCCTGCCTGCTCCTGACCCTGCTGCCCCACAGCAGGGACCTACATATGGCCACCACCAGCCCCATGGTTAACTCCCACCAGGCTGGACAAGGAGCCGCACACCTTGTTCCAGTCCGGCAGCAACAGCAGTGCCCAGTATAGCTATTTCAGACCACACTGCACTTCAGGAACCCAAAACGGGTGTATCCTCCTGCACCTCGCGTCCTCACCGCTTGCCGAGGGAGAACCACGTTAGGTGCAGATGTGGATTCAAGGAAGCATTTGTGTTCTTCTGCCAAAGGGCAGACAAGCTGCCTTCAGGTAGGGAAGGACCGAAACCAGAACGGTATCTTGCGGCACCAACCTTCTCTGCAATGTCAGATGAAATGTTGCAGGTGTTGCTTGGAGTCTGCACTCTCTTGCACTGCTTGTTTTCGCTGTGCAAAGCCCAGGAGTTTGCAAAATCGTAACTGTTCCCCACAAGGGTCCCTGCGAATGAAGAAGAGGAGAAGCACACGGCTGTTCAGGGGTTTCAGCAACAAGTGGTCATCATTGGCTACTATCTATGTGATAGTCTGCTGAAAGCTGTTTTTAAAAGTAAAAACTGTCATATTACATGAATTTCTATTCCAAATAGATTGACCGTAGAAAAATGACTTCCAGTGATCTGACTCCCACAGAGGACTTCTCTGAGCTCAAGGACAGACTAAAGCCTGCAGAAGGCAGCTCCCAGCACTTCTCACACCTGTATGAACATGGTAGGAGTTATTTGCTGGTCAGCTATAATCTGCAGAAGCCTAAGCATGCCTACACATTTTCCTACTATTTAGAAGTTGTCAACAAAACACAAGACATTGAAGAGGCAAACAAAATGAAGCTGTTCTCCCTAACCAATGGAAGTATTAGCGTTCCTGATCCCAACTAGCCTTGATTTTCTCCTTCTGTCTGAAAGTAAATCTTGTTTGGCAAAAAAAACTTAACGTACATCATAACTGCTTGGGCCCATGATCTAACTGTGTAACCTGTCCTGAAACGTGCTGCTCTGTCCTATTACAAGCGGCTCCTGACCCAGTCTTGGCAAGATTTGCGTTCAAATTTGCATAAAAGCAAAACTGAAGGAGTTAATCTGCATGGCTGCCGCTTCCTGGGAGATGCAAGCGGAGTCTCTGCCTCTGTTGCTCCATCCTTCTGAGAAGGGGGATCCTCCCAGAAAGGGAATGTTCCCTCCTCCCCCTCTGCCTCCCATGGCCTGGCTGATTCGAGGACTACCTCTGCTTCCTTCTGTGGGCGCCTGCTACAAAAGAGTTAATTTTATGACTCTCTCTTACTTCTGTAACTTTGCTTTTTAAAACCCTACTGTATTGCATACGAGAATATCAATTGCCACTATTAACTCATTCCCAAGAATGGAAATACGACCCTGACTGTCACTGGAAAACAAAAGAAATGCTTCCTAAATAGACTTGTAAAATACTCTTATATTTTAAATACATTTTATATTTTATAACCTATTTTATATATACTTAGATATAAACAAAATGTCATTGAGCTACCTGTTGTACCTTAAGTACAAGCACACAGAATATACTGAACACTAAAACTGTTCCTAAACTAGAGTAGTCGTGAAAACTACACTGAGAATGTTAACGTGGACGTAACAAAGCCAGTAGCCTTTAGCAGACTTTTTTTGCAAATCAGAAGTTAGGGGCTTATAAATGTAGCGTACATTAGGCCCATAGAAGATGTCAAAGGAGGAAGAGTCCGAGGGAAGGATGACAAGGAAAGGCCGTAAAAGGCATGAATTTTTCATCTCTGCAGCCAGACCTGAGCACAAGAAAAACAAAAACAGCAAACAAGAGGAACGCAGCCCTTTAGCTTACCACAGATTGTAAAGGTTAGAGTAACGATGGAATCTAGTCTGACAAGAAGCAAGGTGCCAAATTAAATACACCCCCTTCTATTTGCAGTAATGCAGTCTTACACTAACTGTTATAAAATAAAAGATGGGCTCCGCTCTGAAGCGGTGTTCCTCTAGCTCGGAATGTGTGTCCATGTTGAGTTTCCCACTGGGAGGTACCACCAGGTCCTCATTTACCCACAAGTTAAGATTTGAATGTTGGGACAACTGTTGGCTCTGAAATGCTGGTCACCCGTTTTTTTCTTTTCTCCCCCTCCATTAGAGTTTTTTTCTTCTGTGATGCTTGTAAATTTGTACCTCGTATGTAGGGTTTTTTTCTACAACAGTTGTATTATACTATATTAACTCTTCTACTTAATACTTTTCAAGTAAATTTTTTTCACAATAAATAATTTTAAAACTTTTGTGGGTTTGTGTTTGTTTTTTGTTTTTTTTTTAACCTGTCTTCTTGTTGACAGTGCCTGTCTGTATATTAGCAGACTATTCCACCAGCACGAGAGATTTGCCAACAACTTGCTAGAGCAGTTCTTCCTCCTTGCAAAGTCCTGGGGCTCTTAAATTAAGCTACAAGCTGTTTAGAACAGGCAATACTTGATCGATTTGGGTTTGCTCAATAGCTCAAGGTCCTGCCCCAGGTAAGCCTCCTCAACACATACCAGTAAGAATCTAGGATAATAATGAATTAAGAGAGATCAGCTGACAGTGTATTTTTCCTGTGATTTGTCCAGTGTAGCCTTAAGTGACCTACAGCATCAGATAAAGGGCTGGAGAGGCACTATGATTTTAAAACGAGAGTGCTGCAAAACTTTGCATGCACGTTTGCCAGCCTGCTTTTCCCCAGAAACTTTGTCCTCAACACTAAACAATGCAGTCACTAAAGACGCACAGTATTTCACTAAACATCATTAGTTATTAGTTTCCATAATCCAGATTCAGGGGAACCTGTGTTTTCAGATTACTTGTATTTTCCTTTACAAATACACAGTAAGATGCACTCCATACTCCTGGAAAGGTGAAAAGCACTGACCATCAGAAGAGCTCTAACATGAAACTATAAAGTGACTCTGGGGCCACTGAGCTGCTTAACAAATTTAGGTCACGGGGATAAATTATTTCTGCAGAGGGTTACTTTGGAGAAGACTCTTCAACCCATACTCTGCACTACACGTCCTATCGAGCAGCGTGGCAATTCTCAAATACTTCATCTATTTGATGAGGCTTCAGGAAGAGCAGCGGTGAGGAAGAATTCTCCCCGGCACGTCTGACTGCTCCGGGTGGAGGGAAGGGTGCCTGCCACCACTGCTGCCCAACACCTTCATTTCTTTCTGCTGAAGGACACAAGAGGGTAGGAAAGAAGGTGGCGGTGGAAGGGACAACCCAACAAAAACAGCCTAAAAAAATGGGGTTTCTTATGCGTGCGGGTGATACTATTAACAGAGCAGCTGCCTACTCCAGCACTGCACACCCACCACACAGTGTGACTGCCCTCCTCTCCTACACAACAGAGCTTTGTTTTCCTTCTGCTTCTTCCATGTGCGGTTTTTCTTCTTTCTCTAAGCAGCCAAGTTTTTTGGAGAAACAATTCCTAGCCAGGGCTTATCAGAGCCCTACACCCAGAAACCCTCTGTACAGCCCGGGTGGGATTTTTGCTAAAGCACTTGTTTTGTCTAAGTCTTGCAGGAAGCGCATTGAAAATAGATGCTGTCACAAAACGTAATGAAAACAAAGCATTTGGATACAAGTGCCTGAAGAACCGGTGCCTGATGTGGACCGCAGTACAGACTGATACCGGTGTGCAAACTGACTGCTCAACAGCCGCGACCCCGGGGCAGCTAGTTAACGTGCGGTCTTCTTTCAGGATACAAGATGGGTCAGGAGGTAGCTGTTAAAGCACAACCCAAATCTCACCTTCTCCCTACGTCCCAGAAACATCCCACCACTTCGACAACCCTGCTAAGGTCCCCCAGGAGAGGACCACGCACCAACCACCTGAGCAACAGGTAGGGCCACCAGGGATGTTCTGTTGGACTATGGCTTTAGTGCTCTAATTGCTGCCCTCATGTCTCTGTCTTTTTGGAGAGAAAAAAAAACAACCAACAAAAACAAACAAACCAAAACCACACTGACATGTTCTGGCCAAGACTTCCCCCCTTTTTTTTTTTTTTGAAGGGGCCAGAACAGTTGCTTTCATTTATCTGATTTTCAGATAGACCATGTTCATTCTTGACAGAAGAGGAAAAAAAAAATTATCAGTGTTCACTATGATATCTGGGTCTCAAAATCACCAGTTCCTTTTGAAATCTGAAACTGGTATGCTGCTTGTTTACTTTGAAACTGATGGTCAGGCAAAGCAAAGCGTTAGCAATAACCACCAAGGCACGCAAGCAGGAGGCAGGAACCCTGAACTCCCTCCCTGGACATCCTGCAGATTTTTTTGTACGGCCGTAGGCCCATCAGGCCAACTCTCCTAGGCTCTGTTAACTCATCTGTAAAAAAATATGCAAGAATTTATGCAAGACGCTACAATACTATGAGTAGAGGTGTGTTAACTTTCCCACGTTAATTATTTACCAAGGAATGGGGGTTTTTTGTTTGTTAGGGGGTTTTGTGGGTTTTTTTCCTCCACACAGTTTTACATGGTTTAGTACATGGTTCCAAACAAGCAAAACTATGGGCAAGGCTGACCAAAAAATTGATCCATAGCTTGGACCAAATTAATGATATGAAATATTGAAATCATGGGCTATAAAGTCTTTCCTGCCCACTCTGGTTCAATGAATATAAAATTAATTATATTAAACACAAGAGAGGGAAAGAGCCACCTCCAAAACACTGCAGCCCAGTGATGAAGGCACACTCCTCACAATAAAAATGTCTAACTTTGATTCCAAATTCTGAATAAAACAGAGTGGGTTATGAATGCAGGTTTCTGGCATCTCAGATGAATGCCATATAATGAAGACGGGTACAACACAAGTCATCTTCATCTGTATGGTTTGTAAGTGACAGCTAAATTCCCTTGTGAATCTATCCCCTTTGCATTCAAATTAAAATGCAAGACAAAAAATGAGATTATTTACTTAGACCAAACAAAAACTCTAAACTTACCTAAAATCAAATTACTGATATCCTAAAAAAATAAAATATCTGTACTACCATCACTATGAGTTTGGAGCATGCTTTAAAAGCTTCTGATAACAGGTACCACACACGGGGAAGTTGCATATTCAGTCATATGCATTTATACTACTTCTGGAACAAAAACATTACCCGAAACATCAGATTTTTTCCTTGCAGATACCGTCTGCTTCTACCTGTTGAACCTATCTTCAGTGGCACCATATATTCTGTATTTCAGCAGCTTAAAAGGCTGGAATATGCTGCTGACAGCTGGAGCAGGCTCAGGATATCAAGCCTTTATCCAAAATTAGCCATGGGTATTGTTTTATCATTAATGTCTTTGTAATTTAGAGACAGATTCCCAGAAACACACTTTCTGCCACTGCCAAGAAAAGCATAATGGGACGCTGGATTAATTTGGGTTGGTTTCTTTGCTTCCATAATGCTGAGAGCATGTAACACGCAGAAATAACAAAATGATGGATTAATATCCCAATGTTGGACTTGAATGAGCTCTTTTGCACAAACAAACTTTAATGATGACCTAGACATCCAAGCACCTATTGCAGCAGCATCACTGTGAGACAGCTCAACGGTAAGAGTACTAGGCAAAGACTGAGGCTACGGGCGCACAAATAAGCTTGCACTGCAGCCTCTCTCACTGGGGAGAAATTACCTTACGCTTTCTGCAAGGTAAGAGCATGCCCTTCGACCACTAACATGCTGCAAGGCTACGGGGTTTTGGCCACTTGCTCACGCCTTGAGAAGATTTTAGGATCAAGTTGCCCGTGTTACGTCAGATTTCCTCCATAGTATTAGGTAAGTCATCTCTTTTGGCCTGTGCTTTGGATCCCCAGTTGTAAAATGCTCATGACAATGATCATGAGACACTCAAATGCAATGGGCTGAAGGCTGCCAAATAGATATCAGAAAGGACTCAACTTCACGTTTCTGATACAAGCAAAGACTGGCAACCAGTTAGACATGTATGATCATGTCAGAAAGCAGAGCCTGTTCAGTTCCCAAGTCTTGGAAGCATTCACAGGATGGCTATAAAGGACCAGAGCCTAGCTGGCAGGAAGACAGCAGAGGAGAAATTAACTCCTTCATTAGGATCTAGGGGAAAAACAAACAAAACAAACAAAAAAAAAACCCACCTGGAAAGCTTTTGAGAACTTTCTATTTTAGTTATGCTGAAAGTGTGAGAACAAACTCTCACGGGTCAGCTGGCTTGTTTTTACTGCCACATCCAATAAACAAGCAACCACGTACAATATAATCAATCTTGTTTGTAAGTCTTGACAGAACACGAGCACTTCTCTGCAGGATGAACTAATTTAGTCAATGTCCAACACTGACATAGTTGGTTACTATGTCAAGCATTGGAACAGGCTGCCCAGGGAGGTGGTGGAGTCGCCATCCCTGGAGGTATTCAAGGAACATGTGGACGTGGCACTGCGGGACATGGTTTAGTGGGCATGGTGGTGGTGGGTTGATGGTTGGACCTGATGATCTTACAGGTCTTTTCCAACCTTAACAATTCTATGTGTGGTTCCGTGTAATGAGAGTGACTCAGCGCCCCATCCTCTGTCTGAATGACAGCATGTCTCTGCAACTCCGAAACCTAATGGGGAGAGTTTGGGGGGGTTTTGAGGTTCGAGAGCTACTGCCTAAGGCCACTACCTTCAAAGCTGTGTCCTACCAAGGTTGATTTGCTAGAGTATCATAGCTTCAGTCGCATCATTTAGACCTCCAGGAGCTTAGTAAGTAAGCCTCAAAAGTGTATACAGAAATGATGTGCATTATCCTCTAATTGGACCATCAGTTCTCAGTTTCCATACCGAAATACAGCGAGGAGTCATAAGAGTGCCGTGACAATAGAACATGATTGAATAGATTATTAAATATGAGTATTAATATCTCAAAAGAAAAAACAAGTACAAACTGTTCACTAAGTTTAAACACCCTTTCCTTCATGCCTCCTTTATTTACTCGCCAAAAGTGGTAATGTCTAATAATACAGCAGGTGCTTTGCCTCTTATTTGACGATCACCCCAAAACAACCTAAATATAATTAATGAAGTTCTATATCATAATCCACTTTCTCAGGAGCAAACTGTGGCAAACCAAACCAACCCTCTATGTTATTAAACCATGATTATTTTTTTCTGTCTAAAATGCAGAAAAATCTTGTTTTCAACATAAACATTGCCGTTTTGTTGAAACCATGACAAAATGTGTGATGCTACATGAAAGACAGTGTTTATGGGCTAGATTCTATCCATGACAACTCTGACTTCTGCGCAAATTTGGGATCTGGTCCTCTGGTGCCACAAAGAAGCCCTAGAAATGGTCATCAAATCACGTGAGTTTCCTCTTATGCCAGCAGATACAAAGATGATACAAAACTACTGCATTAGCTTTTAAACCGCGTGAGCTACAGGCTGCGAGAGACAGAAACAACCATTTCAACTGCGGACCTCTTTCCATCACAGTGGTTCTTCTAGGCTCCACTCCTAGCAGGCAAGGACTATCAGCAACCAGACAGGTTACCATTTCAGTGTAAATCAAAGCAGTTCAAAGGCTAGTACATCTTGAGGTGCCTGCCCAGCCTTTAAAAAGCCTGGAGAAAGGTTTAACGCATCTCAGCTATCTGACAAGCTCGTTGGCTATAGCACAATACCTGATGCATAACCTCTAGCATCACCTCTCTTCCTTTGCTTCTGACATTCAGATCTGCATAGTGCTCCCCAGGATTTTCTGGATGAGAGCCCGTAATCCTGGCAACATTAGACCGCTGTCCTTTTCCTTTGCGCACTGTGTTTCCATTGCATATTATCCTGAAGCTCAAAGATCTTGTTGTATTTAATATCAGTACTAATCCAGCCCAGAATGGGGATTAGAATTGAGGGTCCAAGCTGATAAATCAAAATATGCCCAGATTTTAACAGGAAGCAATGGACACATCAACAGGAGAGTTCAGTCTGCCGGCAACCTTAAGGCAACCCTTCAGTGCCCTCAGATCGCTAAGTCATGACACCCAGCTCACCTCCTGGGTTGGGCTGACCTTTACAAGATCTAATCAGGCTAAAAGGAGAGCAAATAAAAACTGCAGTGGAAAGAAAAGGGTAAACTGCTTCATAGCCTACCAATAGGCTGCCTAGATCTTTTGTTCAAAGAATATTACCTCTCCCAGCTGCTTGTGTTGCCCCTCACCTGGAAGTTAGCTTCAACAGTTAAAAAAAAAAAGCTCTGAATTAATCAAAAGCTGTTTTTACTTGGAGCAAGTTAAGAAACACTCACACGAACCACCCTGCCAGCAGAGCTGCCAAGGACACAAACAACGTGTGGGCATAGTGATGTCCCTCACTGACACAAATTCAAACATAATTAATTTTAATGCCTTCAAAACTAGTTTAAATGAAAAGTCTGCTGTATGAGAGTAAAAAACTGGCAAAATTGTGAGATACGATTCTATTCTTCAAGCTAAAAATCACAGCTCTGTATGTCCACACGAGTTACAGAAGTCACGGCCTTCCTCATACAGTAAGAGCTACACATGTTCTCTGTCACCTTCTCTATTAGTTTTCAGCTCTTCCAAGCAGTGACCCTGTCATGTACTTCATTACATTCAGAAATCTGTGGTTGTGAAAGCACTGCTTTTTTTTTTTTTTAAAGAGGGAAGATAGAGTCTCCAGTGTGTTCAACAAATACAGCATGAAACACATTTAAACATGAGCAGCAGAAGGGAATCTTCTACATTTGAACAGTCCAAGGCAATACAGTCTCCTTTTCTGCTCCTACTTTTTATAATAGCCTAACTCCTATTTATTATCTCAAGAAAAAGATGTAAACTTCAGATCTCAACACATTCAGACATGAAGGTATCCGAGCCCTGGCAAGCAATTCTGTGAGCTGGGTTTCTTTCTTATTATTTACATTGCTGAAGGACTGAGCAATCATTTTAACATACTATGAAATCAGGTTTTTTCTGTACGTTGAAGCTATCCTTATGTATCCCAAGTGTCAGTAAGACATCTCTGGAGCATTGCCAGGCTCTTCTCCAAGTTGCTTTGTCTCCTTTTTTGTTTTCTGTATCATTTATTTTTTAATACATATTTTACATTATCAGTTTAACATGTGAATATATTAACTAACTTGACTCTAAACCTTTCCTCTTCAGGTAAGTGCTAAGAATTAAAAGACACCCTGAAATACCACAAATCAAGATCGGTCCTTCTAAGTCATATTTGGGGCTTTTCCAAAACTCAAGTCTTCACCCATGCTGGCAGACTTTGCATAAACGTGTATAGAGCAGCAAAAGCAGCGTTGTCTCTCCCACTCATTAGGAATTGGTGTGACATAAGGTGCACGTCCAATCCAACAGCCCATATAGACAGGAAACATCATTAAAAGGGAACCACTTTATAGAACAGCATCCCACGCCAAATCCAAGTACAAACCTGCCAGTAGCAACCCCCAGGATTTAATATTCTGCTGTTGCAATGCTATCTATTCTTACTCCCACTTCTCCCGCACATGAAAAAGTAGAAGTTGAATCAATGAGTATTCCTCACATATTTTCGGCTGGGTCTTCTCCTAGTCGGTCTCCCCACACACTATATTGTACATTGCTTAGCCCATAGCTTTATCTTTGTATTTTAAGATTCAAGGTTTCTAAAAGCGTTAAATTCAGACTTCTGGGCTTTGCTCAGGAATGAGATGTGACAGCAATTTCCTTTCAGGAGAAAGGAAGATGAAAGAACTTAGACAGCTTTTCAGCGCATCAAGATGAGGTACCTGACAGGTTTTGTAAAACATTTTGCTGGATATGCAGAATCTTTGTTGAATCACCCATCAGCAAAAGGGCGCAGAGCATACATTAAAATACAGTTGGTTAGTCGCAGTCTTACCTTCCTGAGTTCTGAAGTCATCTTCAGCAAATTGATTAAAGTTGCCACACAACCCACAGGTCTTATTATAGTGCTTTTCTTGAAAGAGTATCTGAATATTCCCACTGATATCAATCTTCACCACAAAGCCATGCTCATCACAGGATATTTTATAATAACCTGCCTCCTTCTCTATAAATATGCCATTGGAGGCAAAAGGTATGGAAACCCTGTGAAGAAAAATAGGATTTTCTCAGAATATGACATGCAAAAACTATCATTTTTTTTCTGCTGGAATACTTGTTCGCACAGGTACCTTTTGTCTTCCTGCATCACACCTCCATCTAAAGAGAAGCGAAGACTGAAATATTCTCCGAGATACACAGAGAAACCAATTTTCTCCCCATCCTGGTAGTCACCTGAAGAGATGAGACATAAACAAATATTGTTAATTCTAGGACCCAGGAGGGCAACTTGTAAGTACACATTGCAGGGTTGGAAGCGTATCATCTAACATTTTCAAGAGCCATCCATCTATTTCATCCCGTAGTTGTTTAATGTGAAATGGACAGATGGTCCCGGGATGAGGGCTGGCACCAGCCCCTGGCAGGGGCATGGCCTGGCACTGGCTGTGGACTCACACTCTCCCCATTACCGTCTCTAGCCAGGGAATTCTCCATCCTACCATGCACAGTGGAGGAGTTTCCACAGGAGATAAGCCCAACGATCCACCTTTCTCTTTCCCTTCCTAGATTCCTCCCAAGAACAACCCATAGCTCAGTGGTTAGAGAAGGGGGTTGAATCCATTGAACTGAAGGAAGAACTGAACCTGGATATCTCTGTTCTTGATAAGCCCTCTAACCATCTCAACTGGTCTTTAAGGGAGGGATGCCAATATTGGCTATCCAACCAGGGGGGCAACTCACTCTGAATTTTTCAAAAGGAGCGGCATATAGAGATGGACACAACTTAGGCTCTGAGAGAGAAAAGGGTGGGGGGTTCAGACATAGTACTTTCTCTGCTTTTGCCTGTTGTCTAGCTTTGACTTTACAGCGGCACGTTGTGCAATGTGCCGCCCATTCTGGACCTCCTTCTCCGAGGTAGCCAGTTCTGCCCAGACCTAGACATTTTACTCAGCAATGCAGATTGCACTTCACAGTCCAGTTTCCAAAACAAACCCACACACGCATACTAAAATAGGAACCAAAAATAGATTATGCCATGCTTATGTACCAAATATAAACAAAGTGTCTGCTCATGGGTGTTTGGTTTTTGTTTGGTTGTTTTTTTATTAAGATTCAATTTATCACATAAAATACTGCAATCAGTTCATACTTTGCATAAGCTGGTGTGTTCTTCTACATACAAAAAAAATTGTACCAAGTTGATGAAGAAAATTATTCAAATTGGTAGATGGTTCCTTTTCAGAATGATAGGATCAGTTTACTTCAATTTACTTGTAGTCAGTAAAAAGTCATCTTAAACTATAAGTAACATAGAACCATTATTAGGGAATATAAGAGTATCTACCAGAAGAGTTTGGTATGAAAGTAATATACAATTTTGGTTGTCATATCATCTGTTGCCCATCCTCAGGAGTAATGCTGCAGAGGCTCATGCTAATTCAAAGGCCTTTTGTCCTGCAGGAGGGGATTTTTCTTAGCGGGAGTTATAGCATACAGGTAAAATTAGTTCTACAGGGTCATGTAGTTTGTATTTCTGGACTCAGCTTTAACATCCACATTCCCCTAGCAAATTCAAAATTAAAAAAAGGCCTCACTTTCCCTCTTTAGACGAGCTAGTAAGAAAGTCTCCCTTCCTTGGTAGCTTAGTTATGCGTGAGCCATATTACCAAGAGATAACAGAAGTCAAAGGGACAGAATTTCCTCAGAAGTAATCCTACTTTCAAAAAAACAAACAAAAAAAACCCCCAAACAAAACAAAAAACCCACACCCACAAGACCCTTTTATGCAGTGATCCATCCTATCTGACAAAGGGCAACTATTTGTCTTTTCTTCGCAATGACGGAACCCGGCACAAGCGCAATGCCACATTCCTACAACATTTTGCATTTGTTACTTCTTGGTATCTTGCTCAGACTCACCTAAGAGTGTGAAGGAGCGCTTCTGACAGTCCCCAGCAAGGAGGTAACTGCAGTCCCCAGCAAAATTGTAGAAAGAACCATCAAAAGTTTTGATGTGATCATTCCCAAAAAGGCTGCAACGGGAAACTGATGGCCTCTGAAACAAAGAACCTGACGATCCTGCATATCAAAACACAACATAACTTGCAATGTAAAACAATCATTTTGTACTTCACAAATTTATCTGCTGGAATTTATCACCATTGATCATTGCACATCCTAGACCTTTTGGTCTAGCTTCTAGGCAGGCTGTATGCCTGGCATGACAGTCCATAGGATCTAACACAGGGTTTGGTTGGGGTGGGGTTTTTTTTGGTTTTTTGTTTTGTTTTGTTTTTTTGGGGTTTTTGTTTTTTGTTTTTGGGGTTTTTTTGGGTTTGTGTTTTTTTTTTTTTTTTTTTAATATGTGAAATGGCTTTTTTGCTTCATTTCTAGTGGCCCAAACCTTGCATAGGTCATTTCAGTCCTGATCCTTTGAAGAATACCATGCATTCATTCGTTTGTGCCTGCCTGCAATCCCATTAAAATCAACAGCACAGTAGCAAAGCCCCATAGTTTGTTCAGCCAAACATCACTGACTTCAGGGAGTCTTTGTGACTCAACACAATGCTCGTTGCAAGGTAGAGAGCCAAAAGGAGTAACTTTATTGATGTCTCCAGCGTAATGAGAATATTGCCTGAGCCAGGATTGCAGGATTAGATGGGCAAAAAGAAAGGGGGTGGGGGGGTGGAATCATCTCACAGAAGAAACAGTGAAAATGTATTATAGCTCCTAGACATCAGAAAATAAACATTTTCCTACCCGATATTACAGTGGCCAGCAGTAGGTTTGTTAGCAGCACTGCCAAGAGGAGCATCTGTCAAAAATCAAAGAGAGAGATATTAGAATATTCTTAGTTTGGGGTGTTTAGTCTGGTTCACAAAAACTCACTATTTTCTAGCATTCCTTTATAAAGTCATTTTTGAAGTTCTACATTTCAGAAAGCCATAATCCATGCAGACTTTCACAGTTATTCAGTTGCCCACCCGTGCTTCTTCAAATAGGTAATCTAGGAGAATAACTATTCTTTGTTCCCGTTTTCACTTCTCATTGCAGGGAAATATGGGCTACCTCCACAGGAAATGCAACCCAATACACACACATATTCCAATTTACCCGAGTTAATACATTGCACACACAAAGCCCTTCAATATGCAGCATTATTTATCGGACAACCTGACATGAAGAAGCACAGCAGACTGATCAGCCAGCCTGGCTCCAGTAGAAGTCACCTCTGCTGCAGAAAATTTGCATCCTGCCCAAACATCCATGAAGGGAAAGAATATATAGGTTTTGCACCAGCCAACAGGTCTGGCTGGCAGACCATTATAACCACAAGCTTATAATCCCCTGATTTCAGGGCGATAATATGCTTGAGATAAGGGACAAGAAGTAAAGGGAGGAAATTGTGCAGAGATTAGAGACCCAGGGTGAAAACTTCCATTCACCAAAATCAGTTTTAGCATTGCCTCCCGCTTTCTACAACCAAAACATCAGCCTTCGTTCTCCATATGTCTACGAACTACCTCCTGTACTGCCAGGCCTTTAAAAATAATAATAGGATATGAATGTCATGCAGACAGTGAACTACAGATGCGTTCTGTGGCAAGACATTAGCAGTTAATGGATGAAAGCTGAAGGGAGCTCCAGCTAAGGGAGTTAATTTCAGTGATTATATAAGTAACTAGAGAGGCTTAAATATGCCATACTCAATATATTAATGCCAGGAGACCAGACACGCCTTTCCCTAAAAGAACCCTGCGATTAAAGACTAGAACACGTTTTGCAAAGACAAATTCTGATTTCAGTTTACAGACGCACACTTCTTATTGATGTCAGTTATGTAGGTCCAATTCACAGCCACATAAACAAACACTGAGTTTGCCTTATTTACAGAAGACGGGAGAAGAAAGATCCATTATAAAACTCAGTCTAATGAACGCTGCAAATGCCAATCTGACATCGGGCTGTAACTGCTGCAAGACAGCTAAGAAGTGGCAACTGCATGGGAATGCGACTACAAAGTAATGGTAAAGAAAACAATAGGCATTATTCTCAGATTACACACTTGCTAGTGTATTTTTAGTGCATGCACTGTGTTACTGTGACCGAATCAGATATTGCTTTTCTTTGTTAACCCTTCAGTTTTACAAAGCAGGCGAAGAAGAGACAGGGTATAAAACCCTTCTCTTCAGCCCCCTTCCACCTCCCAGTCTGTTCTAAGCTGCAGAATTGACATTTCCCCCAATTCTAATGGAGCAGGTGCCCCTAACAAATCAGAACACAATCAAGATCTGTCGGTATATAACCCTCTATAATTTTATCACTGGCTTAATTAGAAATGAATGTACCTTCTTCTGTGCGAAATTCCTCTTGCACATGAACAAGAAGCTCCTCCAGTTGCCACCTATAGCCTACACCACCATTCTTCCCGTGTTCCTTCAGAAGAGAGGACTGGAATGGCTTTGGTCTGAAATTTCTTGTTTTTCTACAAGCCAGGAACTCTTGTTCATTTAAAAGGAAAGATAAAGACCGAACGTCACATCCGTCTGATTGTCAAGACAATAGATTAAATTGCTATCGTGTAAATCAGTAGCCTTAATTGCCAGAAAATTACAATGGGGGGAAATAGTTTTTAAAACTTACATGACAGATAAGTCTTTGAAATATATTTTGCATGTGTGTGTGTGACAAATATCACTGGCTGAGCCAATACGCAGCGTATTTATTTGCAAGACTATTGTTAAAGAGGAATACTAGGATGGTCCATACCTCAAAGACCACAGAGCCATGTAGTATTTTTTTCTGCAAACTGCTTTAAAAGGAGGAAAAAATTCAGAGCTAGTAATGACCTGTTTTTGTTCTCCAGGTACCAACGTATTTGAATTTTCTCACATTCTATTAGATCAATGCATTCGGTCCTTCAATTTGCAGACGTTTATAGAGGTATGCTCTGGAACACACATGATAACCAGTTTAATCATGTGCATACTTGTTTGCGGAGATGGCCACAAGCTTTCTGGGCATATGTACAGAACAGAGCAAAAAAAATACAGAGCAGATGACATCTTACTTTACTTTCAGTGTCCCATGCTTCATATTTTCAATAGCTGCTAGTAAAAAGGGGTTAGGAGGCAACACGTTTTCTCGTAAACCATATTTTGCCACTAGTTCACAGAATCGGGTCCTTAAACTAAGAAAAACAATGCAAAGCAATAAAAATATGCCTCCTGAGAATCCCCAGCAGGCACGTCTGTTTTGTGCACAAGCAATTCTGAGAATGAAGTGAACATAATCCCTGCACACAGTTCTTCGAAAACAAAAAAGAAAAAAAACATTAAAAAAACCCACACATTGTAATATCATCGTTTCTTCCTGCAGACAATTTCCCTTAGGATTTCTACAGATGACTAGGCTGATAATTGCAGAATGGCGATGGATTATTTTTGAGACAATTTAGGTGATGAGCCTGCTTAAGTTGAGGAGTTACAAATAATACAAATAAATTGTTAGCCGTACCTACTTTGTCTTGCATGAACTCTTCATGACATCTGAACATTAAAATGCTATAGAGCTGCGCTACAGCTGCTGAGTGACAGAAAGAAAGAAGCACAGACCAAACTGTTTCTTTCCACACGAAAAGCCAGAGAACAAGACTTTAAAACAAACACTTTCCGTCAGGATCTTCTCAGCCAGATGCTCCTGCCTTTTCTCCAGCAGCAGTGAGGTTTGCCCGGCTCATATTGATGGCAATGCAAGGCCCAAAGTGCTCCTCTGCATTTGCAAAGGAGTAACATCTATGGGAAAAACTACGCAAGTCAAACCTTTAAAAACTGTTTCTTTGGCATTCTTGCATTGGAGGGTGCAACAGCAAAAGCTGGGAACCTCTAGATAGAGGAGCCAGCGAGGACGGAGGCTCTGACCCTGCTGAAATCTGCAGGCCAGGGCTTTAGCCAGTCTAAACCTGACATGACTCTAAAGAGAAGGGCTAAAAACCTTTCAAGTTAAACTGCCTTCAAGGCTGAAGTTACAGCTCAACAACAAGGAGAAACGGGGCAACAGCAGAGACAGCAGGCAAGATGCCTCTTGTTTTTCTCTTTGTCTCACACCTGCTTCTGGTTTTGTATGAAGACAGAGGAACAGCATTGACTGGGAATCATTCTCTCCTCTTGGGTCCAGCTCCCAATTCTCAGCGTACCTCCGAGAGCCTGGGTGTTAGCAATCACTGAGAGATGTCCTCAAAACCTTTCATTACAGGAATCCCAGTATTATTCATGATAAGGGGGTAAGATCTCCTATCACCACGGTCTTCTGTCTTCTCAGTCTTAATCCTTCCACTGCCTGAGCCCCAAATCAGTCCCTTCATTTGGTAACTACTTCTTGCAAATCTAAATCTAACACACTTGATTCATGCTTTTTTTGTTAGGCACATACAGAAAACAGCATGAGAGTCCCTTAAAATAAGTCTTAAAAATAGAAACATTGCTGGTTTTATTCCGTAGTGATTTCTTTATCGTTATTACAAGAAGGGGCCAGTTCTTCAACAATACAGGATTGTTTAGTCTGTAACCATGATGGATGGCTGAGGTCTTCCTTTATTAGCTTTTGTGCTGCTGCCTTCACACCCTGACGAGCTTCATCTGGAGCACCAGCGAGGGAGAGAGCAAAGCACACAGAAGTCTGAGCCCATCGAAAGGTGCTTTGGAGAGGAGCAGGCTGCAGATGGGCAGGTTACCAAACTTGGACAGAGCCTCTGAAGCCCACACGCACTCTTCTGCATGATCAGAGCCTTGGTCTACACCGGGGGACATTTTGTGACTCACACTGCTGACGTTTAATAGATGGTTCAGATAAGCCAGACATCACGACACCTCTTAAGCGTCTTAGGGACCTTGGGGGACATAACAAAGAAAATTAATTGAGATAGACACCCAGAGAACAAACTTCCTTTTTCCCTCCTGGCTCCATTTTCTCCCAACAAAAAAGGAAACGGTAATTAAAGAGCGCATTTATTGGTTGATATTGTACGTTGTTCCAATACAAAGCTTAGTGATGCTTGGGTAGATCTGACATGCGATTTTCCAAATAATACACCCGAGGCAGAGGAAGAAATATATAAAGGACTATGCACTGTTGCTGGAAAGCCCCCTATAGCCGGTTCCTGGAACAGAATAGGAAGGACTTCTGAGAAAAATGATCCATAATACTGCTTTTTTTGCTTTGTTCAAATACTAGGTCACGTACAACAAGTCCAATGTTTCCTATACAGTTATATGATAATACATACTGAGGCATTAGAGAGCATGCCACGCTTGTCATCGAGTTTGCAAACATATTTGTCTCTGTAACAAAGTGCCCATATTACAAAACCTGCAATGCCGAGTGCAGAAACAGTCATGAAACATATAGGGCCTGAACAACAAAAAAAGAGCCAAAACATCTTGATGTAGGTAAACTGGAAACTAATACTGAATTCCGATTCGGTGCTTAGGAACTGGCAAATTAAATTAGGCTATGAAAGCAACGTGGGATGTCACTTTAAGACTATTTGAAAGATGCAGGCATCTGCTGTAAGAGAAATTCATCTTATTTAAGGCAAATATGTAAGTAATTACAATGAGGTACAGTAACAAAATTTTCTTTAAAATTGTGTTTTAGGAGGGAAAACAAGCCAATCTAGGATGTCATCACATAGATCTTAATAGAGTGAACTAATCTGAAGATTTCAGCCTGATTCTGGCCCTGTTGCAAGCATGTTGAGCTGAAGTAATCTATTCTAGCAGAGTTGTTGTTTTCCATAAGCATCACTAATTTCTGCAGGCAAAGGCATTGATTGATTTTCTGAGGTCTAAAAAGTGTTCTTAGCATCCTGAGTAAACTGAAATCCCAAATGCCACATCCTCAGATGCCACACAAAAACCATGTAAAGGACGGTGTACTTTGAAATGTAATAGCTGGAACAGAAGACGTGCCTGGTGAATTAACAGGAAGTTCTTAAGCAAAGACTCATGGGGAAGAAAGCCATGCTGCTTCATCACTCAGAAGTAGTCAAAAAAGTGAAAGAATTACAGGAAATGGGTAATGAAAAAAAACACCAAACATCATTATGCCATCATAAATACAAAGTACACTTTAATCTTGAATGTTGTCTGTGCTCCCGGCCTGTCTATCTCAAAAACGGTGAAATTCTTAAGGATACAAAAAGAAGAGATAAAACGGTGATTAGAGGTAGGGAGCAACTTCTCTGCAAGGGAAGGAAGTTTCCAATCTTAGAAAAAATCAGGGAAAGAAAGTATGAGGAGCATCCACTGTATCACAAATGGCACAGAGAAAGCAAATAAGAAATAAGCATTCATCATTTCTCCCAGTGTAAATGCTGGGAGCAGGCAATGACATTCTCAGGGAGGTGCTTTTAAAGCACATAACTGGAAGATCTCAGCACACGTCACTGCGTCAAAAAGGAGTCAGGCAAATTAATGAAGGGCTGGTCCATCACAGGGATGGATCAAATCACAGTGATCAAATGATGAATCAGACAGAGCTTGTGGCTTAGAAAGTCTCTACCCTGTTGAGTGCTAGAAGCAGAAATTCCATCCTTTAATGTTCACTTCATTTCCTACAACTCTTTTCCTAAGCAATAGCTGTTAGCCACTAGAACTCTACTTTTTGGTCCAAAAAAAAAAAAAAACAAACCCCAAACTAAACAAACAAATAAACCCAAACATCAAGGCAGCTTTCCTTATCCCAGTCTGTGGGAAGGTATGTCTCAGTGGTTTTTCACAACCGAGATTCATATTAACTTTTCCATTAATGACCCAACAGTGAAACTCAGCATAAATGACAATGAATAAGCTAAAATAAGAATCATTGAAAATAGTTCTGAAAATAAGAGCATCCCGTGACAGTTCCTGAAAGCCCAGAGCAGCAGGCCAGAAATAATACAGGGCACAGGCTTAGCAAAGTTACTTCTGCATCCCCTCCTACCTTCCCCATGCCCAAGAGAAAAAACAAAATAAAAACCAAAAAAAACACATAACCCTGCATTTGAACCCTTCCCTTTGGAATATTTAGGCTACTGTACTCCTTCAAGGGAAAAGCCAAAGTAGATGAACAAAGTATGCTAGTACTAAAATGGAGTACTGACCTTCCCCGTGCAGAAACGCCTTGAATGAGGTTTATATGCATAATTATTCATTGACACATTTTAAGGGCATAAGAGTAGGGAAAATGAGTCATTTACAGATATTCGAGAGAAAGGAGGACATGCGGACAGCTGTAGCGGCTGAAACGGCAAACTAGACATGCACTAGCAGAGCAGCACAGTACCAGAAGTAAGGGATACTCATCGGGGCTGCCCAGAAGGCTGTCCCATGTCCCCAAGCAGGGCAATAGCAGTGCCTGCTTGCCCTTGGAGCTGCACATTGCCTCTCCGACACTTCTCTGCCACGCAGGGACTCCTTGGCAAGGCAAGACGGATGGCTAAACTGCAATGCAACAAAAGAGCCGGAGCCACGATCTGTCCCTGTGGCAGCTGCCCAAACAGGACTATATTTGTTGCACACTGCATCATAAAATGAATTTCAGCAAGAAGTAGCAGAATACATTTCTGTGAAACACACAGAAAGCCTATTTAGTAAACTAAACAGTGCCATCGGCTCTAGTCCGGTACAAGTTGCAGGGGCTTCGGTGCATTTTTGGGGTCATCAGCACTCAATTCCTTCTCCTGGCACGGTTAGTGATATGTGGTTTAATGAAAGACGCTCCTCGGAGAGGACAGGAGGCACCAACCACCCATATTTTGTATTTGTAACCCTTCAGCCTCCAGACATCCTTCCACATTCTGGGAAGTTCACAAGGCAAAATAAAGACTTGGGCGCTCTCCCTCCTAACTACGCAACCCATCAGAGAAGGGCAGTATTCAAAATAATCCTTCTTACTACCAGTCAAATTCCTTCCCTGGTGGCAAGTTCTTGGGATTTCCAATTTCACAGCCTTCCCCGGGGTTATCTTTTGAGTCATCTGAAGGACCTCAAGCTGTACCAAGTGAAGGAAGGCTCTTTGGTGCTGCCCCGTATATAGCTCTTCAGCATAGCTGCCAGACCTCCAGGCTACAAACCTGGCACGCAGCAGTCCGATACAGAGGCTTACGAGCCAAGGTGCATCCTGTAAGCCCAGTGATCTGCAGCACAGCGTCAGACCGAAATATTCCCCCCTCCCGTACAATGACCCTATAATGCCTCTAGGAAGTAAGAATACTATAGCTGAAGGACGCTATCTTCAGCTGGTGCCAGCTGGTACCGCTCTGCTGAATTCAGTGGCACTACTCTAGTTTGTGCTAGCTGAAGAGCCAAAAGCCTCATAAATTTACTTATGTTACAAAGAGTTACCAGAAGCTGAATGAAAGGGCAGGGGAGAGATTATTTTTCTCCTGGTCGTTGGACAATTTCTCCCTTACATAAGTCAGGTATCACCTTGAGGATATACGCTTGATTGTACTTCTCCGACACTAACACAAGTTTTGGCATTCCCAGGAAGGGGATGCTCCTACGGCAGAGCAGCACAGCCTGGGAGGGGATCGTTCGTTTTCAGTTTCCTCCTGTAAGGGTTTGGAAGCAGTTGCTCACTCCTCTTCCTCCTTCGCTTGTTAATGTCTTAAGCCTCCACCCCTGGGTTGAAATTCCCTGCATACAAGGAGTCAGCCAAGGCCAACCCAACAATTTCCCCCCCTCTCCTCCTCTAGAATTGTGGTTTTCATAGTGCTATTTTTTCTCCAACTAGTCAAAACTCTAGCCTTATTGGTTTATATGGTGTATTTACACACACAAGATTTTCTAAGCGGGGTATTCAATGCATACATGCTATTCACCTTACCAACTCCACAATGACCCCATGGGATGCTTTCTATTCATCTAGCCCATTCCAGATAGAGCAAACATTTAAGCATCTTGTCATACCTGAACATCAGCAATGACAGAGACTAACCGGTCAATCACCAAAATATCACCATTAGGCTGCTGAAGAGGGAAAAAAAAAAAAAATACATACAACACGAGGGAATTTTTCCATTAAGATAATAAGAGAAAGTGAGAGTCTGAATTCTGCATGACATCATGGCAGTTTTCAAAAGCCATGCTTTAAAAGCAGTTAATCCTTTCCTCTGGGATTAAATCTGTCCAAATGCCTGGCTGCTAAAACGCCTTTAAATGAAACCATGAAAAATATGACTAGCTAACACTTCTGGGCTGTGAGCCTATAAAACAGTTGCAGTAACAATTCACCTTGTAACACCCTATATACAGTAGAGCAATTCACTACTAAATGAGCCAAAGTCATCCTCAGATACACACCAAGATCTCCAAATCTCGTATGTCCTCAAAATAGCCCCACCCCTGTGCTCCCCATTTGGGCAGGACAGGGGAGAATCAAAGGCTGTTAACCCCAAAGTGATTAAGCACCATGAATGCACGCATGTACAAACATACACCAATATATACGCACCCGCTTGCACATATCCACCAATTATACCTGTTCTGACAGGAAAATGTACTGACCAAGGAGCAGAAGTAAACAGGAGTGGCCAAAAGATGGGAAATACCCTCTTAGGCTAGGTAGACATTTGCAAACACAGCTCGTGCAGCACCAGGGAAGAAGGCAGCAAAAGTACCTTGGAATTTCTTTTTTTTTTTTTTCCCCCATTGAAAACACTATTGCCAGCCCGGTGCAGGAGGGCAGCTGATCCCTTCCGACATGCAGATCTGTTGAGGAAAGATCTGCACCTTTCCTATGCTGCTGGTAGGGAGTGGCGAGCACAAGGCACAGGGCAGCACTGGGAAAGCCACCGGGTCAAACTGCATTAAAGTAAAATAAACCATTCTGAAGCAAATACAAAAGCTCAATATTTACAGCCTTAAATAGCGTAAACGGTTCTTTTTGCAGAGTGAAGCCTTTCCTTTACAGAAGGGAGCAAACATAGACAGCATGCTGCTGCTTTACGGTTTGAGAAGCGGTTTTATCCTTCTCCCCTTCTGTAATAAAACAGAAGCAATACTTTCTGTATTTGCATCACACGCGTAAGCAAAGACAAATTAATTAGTGTCTTTTACTCAGCACACAGGGCTGGTCTAAGATCCTAGGAGGTTTACTAATAATAGAGTTTACTAAGGGCAGACTTCCCAAAACGCTCCTGCAAGAGCGCAAGTTTCCATTCAGGGTCGCAGCCGTTAAATGTCTTTCCGCTGCCCAACTGAGACAGCATCCAGCGCCAGCTGGAGAGTCTGTGTTCAAGGCTGACCCCTGTAGGATTGTCCCAAATTAGCTCATTTTCGAACTAGAACACCACCAGGGTTCATTTAACATTTCAACCCCATACAACTGTTAGTAAATTGTTCCAACCATTAATGCCACACCAGGTTAAACACGCACGCTGTAACTCGGGTTTCAGCTAGCCCAGATGCAGTCTTCAGACAGTGGATTATATGAAAAGTCAAGAAACATCTATTACCACCTTTTCTCCACATACCTGCCCAGACGGTGAGTTCAAGCCAGTTCTCCACCATCCACTTATTAAGTTAAATCAACCGAGCTCCCAGATTGTCTCCCTAAAGCACATTTCTCCCCCGTCTTAAATTGTTTTCATGGCTCATCTCTAACTCCCTCCATGTAGAGTCCAGAACTGGAGCCAGGTTTAAATATTTAACACTGGCGCTATCCCTACAAATACAACATTGCCTTTCTGGTCCATATCCCTCCCTCCCCTCACCAGCATCCTCTACCAGCTCACTGATGGGTAATGTTAAATAGCGTAAGACAAAGACAGATGCTATCAAGACTCTACCAGGAAAAAAACCTTCTCAGAAGGATGATTATTATTTGGCCACATATGACCAATGTGATGAGCATTCAGTTGTTGGGGTTGGGTTTTTTGCATCATTCCAGGTTTTTCTAGTCACCCAAACGATGTTACAGCAAATCTTAAAAGGTGCCTAAATAGGTTATATTAATACTCTCTGTCAAAGTTGTGATATCACTAACGATTTATAAGGTTTTGTTAGAAATTATCTGTTTTTTTTAAACCACCACAATTCATAAAAAGCTCAAGTAGCATAACGTAACTACTAAGCTATCCAGATCCTTCCACACTTTTAAGTACAAATTATTTAGCCTCATTGGTTTAAAGTGTCTAACTTGAATTTACAATGACATTTAGCAAGAGAATGCTAGATGTTGGCTGCCCTTGTAAGTAATGAAAAAAGAAAAATCAGATTATAATTTCCTAATGAGAACTCTTCATATTCAGAACAAGTTATTTTGACAGAAAAACAGGTTGTATTAGTGGTGTCAAAGTACAGGTGACCAGAAATACCAATCAGCAAGGGGGATCTTATCCATGAAAGTATTTTTTTTCCCCATTGATTTCAACTTTGGTGGGACTTCAACTTTCATATCTCTACCAGAGATTCAATCACTATATTCATATTGGCCTTCACTTAATAAAAATATTTATACATGGTATCAGGCTTATTGCCTTAATTCTCTTTTGGATATCGGCTACAAAAAGGAAATTTCTCTGACTACATGCTCCTATAGCCTTTCCAGTGTCAGGAAACCTCTGCATACACACAAAACCATTGTAAAAGATTGGGAAGAGTGCTACAAATTAAACCAAATTGCATAGAGATGCCAGTTCCCATTGAAGAAGAGGGAGTTTCTGAAGCTCTCCACTGGGAAGAGTAGTCCCCAAGATTGAAGTCTTGGCCCATGGAGGTTCATTACACTGCGCCAAGGGGAGCCAGGATTTTACCTTCAACGTTTATTCCATTTTCTTAATCACTTTTGAAAAAGAAAAGTTGTGTATGGATATGACTTCTATTTAGCTCATTTTTCTAATGCCGAGCAAGAAACAACTCTAATAACAAGCAGATGGTTAAGACAAAGTCACGTGTTTCTCTTTCTGAAACGCCGATTTACCCCAGTACAAGACAGAGCATGTTACTCATTGTGGAGGACAATTAAGTCGCAGAAACATTCACTGCTCACTGGGAACAATTGGCACCATTATGTGAGCAACAAATCTATGTCTATGCGCATTCCCCACCACCACCCTTTTTTTTCCTGCAGTCATCTAATATAAGCATGGGGGATGGGGAAAAAAAAAAAAGCTCAGATTGGGAAATTTGCCTCTAGTTCCTGTTTTTTCCTCACATATTGAGATACAACATATATCCTGAAATCATAAGACTAATACAAGAACTGTAACATTCTAGAATAATAGTTGGTCCTTTCTCATGTCTTTTGTTTGTTTTTTTTTTTTTCCTAACATCCAAGCTTAGCATTTACAAGATTTTCTTCAAAAACATGAAGGCTAGAGATTTACTTCAAGATGAAAAACAAAGCTGAGATATTCACAGAAACGCTCAATCCCCATACTTGGCATTCAAATAAAAGATAAAACCCTCCAAACGCGATAAGATTCCAAAATAACATTAGGCAAGTTGACAATGCAAATGCATGGATTGGGTGATGGGGAGGGCTTTCTCCTACTAAACTATTCCAAGAATTATTCAATTTTATATAAATTGCATTATAAATGAAAAATACCCTTCTAAGTTTAACTTGAGCACTGTTTTAACAAAAAGACTGGGTCAAGCAGTCCAATTTTTTTCCATTTGGAGTGAGACAAGAACTGTGCAAAAATTGCAGTCTAATAAAAGTTTAGGTTTTTTTGAACAGCCTCAACGTTGAGAGCTACCTTGGGCTCACTGTTTTGCAAGCCCATTTCCAAAAGATTTTATCTTTAGATTAACAACAATAAAAATTAGACTGTATCTTGCTTATCTATGTTTGATTGCTTGACATAATACTGGCCATAAATTGTTCTGAAAACAAGAAACAGTTAAAAATTATGCTTACTTTCTGTATCAAACAAAAGGAATCAGAATATATCCTTTTTTTCCCCTCCCTTGCTTCGCAGAAAAATGTATGGCATTTAGAAGGAACAGTGCCTGAGGATTTATGCAAGCATGGATATATCTGTATTTTTTAATTGAGTTGCTTTTCACTTTTGTACACATCCTTCTTCCGTTTCACTTTTCCCAGCACAGGCTCAGCACACTCCTTGCTGGTTTTGAAGATACGCATAGAAACCTCTGGAAATACTCAAGTCCCAACACACATCCAAAGCTGAGCTACTGATCCCAGCAGCCTGACGTGCTTTCTGGAAGGTGAGATTCAAGCATGGATATACAGAGATCTCAGGAAGGTTAGGGCAGATTTTATGGTATATATGAAATAGGCAAAAGTCAAGTTTAATTTGAACCTAGCGGGCTGAGAGAAGAGCACACCCACCTTTCAGTCTTGGCATTCAGGTTAATTACCGTGGTGCTTGCAACGTCTTTCTCACTCTTTCCCATTTCAGCTTTCAACACAGGGCGCAAAATCATCTTCCCTCAAATTTCAGTTGGAAAATGAACGCCAAAGGTTTCCAAAAGTTAACGCACCTTCAGCCATTTTACTTTAATACAGACTATTTAATTAACACGCTGTGACATACATTCTTTTACATACCTTCATCGTTCCATGTACTACTCCATTTAACTTTTCTCTCCTTCTCCCCCCCAGTTTGAGAATCACACCCAGGTCACATCATCACTCTCAGGAAGACAGGAAGGCAGAGCTGCACAGTAGGTATTGTTATAACAAGTGTCACTACTAATTGCATAAAGATAATTTTATAGCAATTACAGTGACGGCAGAAGCGGATAACACTGCCAAAACTGATTCCAGGGTGCTTTTTTCCTCGTTTATAAGTAGTAAACATCCACTACTTTAATAAACATCGTAAGTTAAATAAATTAATTGCTTCTTTAATGTGTAGAACCATCAATTACTCTATACAGGATAGCAGCAAAAATGGAATAACTCCTCTGTAAGTTAAAAAACATTGAAAACATTTTCTGTCTGTTATAAAATTATTATAGTATAGGCATTTCTTGGGGGAAACAAGAAAAAAAAAGAAAAAATACCTTTAAATTATCTAAACCACTGCATTTTAAATGAGGAGCACAGCCACATCTTTAATAAAAGACAACATGAAACTTAGTTCTTATAAGCACATACTGATTTTCTTCCAGACTCAAAAGCATGGAGCCAATTACATATAACTAGAAGTGGAAACACATCCCGCAGCAAGAGTTTTATTTATAAAGGAGGAAGAAAAAGACTTCCATTATAGACCCCCTAGGAATACCTACGAGACCACTCACAGACCAACGTCCCATTACGTTAAGCGCTGTACAAACACAGGACAAAAAACTGTTCCAAACCCAAAGCATTAGTAGGAAGACAACAGGAAAAACGCTTAAGCGAGGTAGTTATGCTGAAAAAAATTTACGGATCATTGAGCAGACCTTAGCGTGGGTTGGGAATTTACTAGCTTGACAGGTAAATTAAGCTTTAAATATTTTAACACTACTTTTAGCTATTTGTAGCTTCACAGTCTAAAATTTGTAACTCAAGTTAGAGCAAAAAGGCCTGTTTAGAGAAGACGAAACAGCGTTCCTCAAAGAAAAGCTTGATGCCTGAATTTCCAATAACTAGAACTAGTGAGAATCAGACCAGCATCAGTAACTACAAAATTACAAACACGGGCTAAAACTCAGATTTAGTCCCCCCAGAGACTTAAAATTAAAAACATTTGGCTGCCCTATTTGTCAAGCAACAGAAAGCAACTTGTATGCCATGGTTGTACATACGATGCTCTGCATTAGCATTAAATTACAGAAAGGCTCTGTCCTGAAGCGGTGGTTCCCAGGCACTGAGGTTCATTCTGCCCATGGGACCAGGCTCTCCCAAATCTCTCTGCTCCTTGTTGATGGCTGGGGATTAACAGCACTGGAAACTAAAATTCAAAATTTCCTAAGGGGATGTACTTTAAGCCTGGTTTAAACTTCACTTATATACGTATTTTTATATATATTTAATTCTTTGGCCAATTTTAACCAAACGATGTCCTTACGTGTTTAACGAGCATCAGCAACCTCATGTGGAAGGGGGAAATATTATCCCCAGCAAAGGAAAAACTGAAGCACCCGCTCAGCAGTTATCATTGCCTCAACTACAACTTCCCTGATAGTAGTACGTATACACAGGAGGGAGCGGGAAGGCTCTGCTCTGTGGGGCGACTTAGGTGACAGCAGGAGAGGCAAAATGTGGAGGTCAGAGAGGAGAAAAAAGGGGAAGAGAAGCTGTGGTTATTACCTCGGGAACGAGAGGCAAGGGCAGAGGGTACAAATCTGCAGGAAATTTAACTCCGCTACTCCTACTGTTCACAAAACTATATACGTACAGATGTGGGGTTTTTTAATGTTCTGTTCGGAAAAATCTGAGATGGGATTTGCAAAGTTCCTGTCCTGTCTCCTCATCCAAAGGAGGACACAGAAGCTCAAAGCCTGGAAATTCCTGTTAGACCTGTAAAACTCCACACTCCGGTGATAACTGAGCTAACCGGGAAACAACATTTTTGCCATTTGGAAAATTCTTTATTTCCTCCAGTTTGGGAGGCTTCTTAGATGCCTTAGATTCCCTCCACTCCACAATCCTAACTGAGCACAAAAACAAGGGAACTGGGCAAGGGGACAGGCTGATTCCTAAGCCAAAGGTACCACAGGCACAACATATCTTCCGATGAACTAGAATTTTCCAATGTCAATGCTGGAAAGCTTCTGACCAGCTGTACTGAGAACTCAGGGACCACAGCTCCCATCAAACAGTACCACAGTGCTCCTCCTCACCATCAATTAATTTGCCTAGCGGGTAATGCACCAGGAGAACAAGGAGGCTGTTTGAAGGACTCTCGGTGGGGACAAAGGAAGGCTTGTGAACCTACCCAGAAATGTCAGTCAGCCATGCAGGATGATACATCTGACAAGGATGTTCTGGTCAGAATAATGTTCAAAACAGTCGGCAGTCTGGTTTTATCTGGTCGTTGCTGAACAGTAGAGGAGCTGAGCAGTTCAGAGGCATAAAAGAACGTACTCGCATCGTTTATCCTGATAAAGAGTGAAAAGCGTGACGGCAGGCTGATCTGCTACAGACCACCACCTTATCAGTGTGCCCATAAGGAGCAGAACAGGACCTTGACAGGGGCTTGGCTGCAGGACCGCCAAGGACATGGCCAAGGATGCTGCCCCATATTGGTTCATTATTTTCTGTGCTCCTCCTGTCTATAGGTAACTTTGGTCTCGTCTTTTACATACATTGTAAACTATTTGGAGCTGGCACCTTATTGCTATTCTCAATTTGTACAGCACTTAGCAAAGTAGGGACCAGGTCCCCCACTCTGCACTACAAATAGCATCAGCACCACACCAGAAAAAAAAAAAAAAAAAACACCACAAACCAAACCAAAAACTGAGCTCTACCACATGCACAGAACTTGTTGAGTTTAATCCCATGGAATGGAGGGAAGGTAAAGCCTTTGCAAGTGATGAAAGACACATTCATATCTACGCTGGAGTTTACAGCCATCGAGGAGTTAATCACACGACTGACATAAATCCCAGTCCAGACAATGCTTTGTACACTGAAAGGGTTAAAAATGCAGTGCAATAGCAAGGAAAACAGCTTTGCACCCTTCTATAATGGAGGTTGAGATCCTTTCAGCTAAGGTTAGAGAAGATTTTAAGCACCCGAGATTCATGCTGACTTCCACTATCTTAACATTTTACTGTGTCTTTTAAGCACACAGCCTACGTTCATAACCCCTCAGTTATGGATTTACCAAAAATCACCAGTTATTTACACAGGTCATTTTGCATATTTGGGTCCCAACTGACGCAAGCATTTATATTAGCTACTGCAGAACAGTGAGAACATGATGGTCCTCAGCCCTGTTTTCTAGAAGTCCATCATAACCTCATGCACCAGGTCAGCCAGTCCCTTGATTCTTGCTCCTTCCAACCATTTTAACCAATCCGTGATGCCTCGTATGGAAAATAACAGAAAACGGTGTTGCACTAAGGGAGAAGAGGGAGAGTAGGAGATTAAGAGACAGGGAAAGAACGAGCATGCAGCCAAGGCACTGCGTGCCCCACGCAGTCACTGCCAAGAAGCCAGAGACTCCAAAATCTTCAGCCAGGGTTAAACGAGCATCCTGAAAAATTACTTTAAAAAAGCGCACACCTCTGTACAAAATAGCAATTTAAAACAAAACAAAAAAACCCACATTATTCACCGAAAGGTAAGGATGTGTAGTGGCAATTCGTTCTCAGTGCTAAGCCAGGTTAAAGAAATCTCCCAAAACCAGGGGCTGATGAGATAAGGCAGTATAAATACAAACTGCTGAGAAGCGAGAAATGCAGAGTTAAGACTGCTTTGTGAGGAGGTGGATACCTTAAATCCATCCTGCTCGAGGCAAGGCAGGAATAAATCTAAACTTCTATTGCTGTTGTTACAGGGGCTGCCTAGTAATTATTTCTGGCCTTCAGAACAGACCATTTCCACCACAATAATTCGGGAGGACGGAGCAGGCGGCAGCACGGTCAGCACCGCGGTGAGTCCAGCCCCCAGCTCCCCAGCCAGCTGGCTCCAGCTGTATTCACCGGCAGAGGGAATAACAAGGGATGTGTATATTCCAAAAAGCAACCGCGCTGTGTTTCAGTGGGCAGTTGCGCTCTGAGGCCTTTCATCCGTCAGGTGCCATCACTTTTCTCCCTGCCTCCCCGGCTTTCCTGCTCCCCGGCGTTTGCGTATCATTCTTCTGCAACGCCTGCTGCCATAGAACCAGTCTTCCTTGTGGTAAGTATCTTGGCAGATCTTCAGATACAAGGAAAACATCCTTTCTGGCAGGCACAAGCCCCTGCAACATCATGAGATCAAGTACAGCAAGGGCCAGCTTATATCCGAGGTTTATTCATACCGATTTTGGGCAAAGCCTCTACCCAATATACCATACAACTTTTCCACCTCAAACTGTGTCAGGGTGGGGTTGCTCCAAAGCTCAACTCTATTTGCTATAATCCCAGATCAGATGCAGGTGTACTAAAATAAACATGTCTTTGAACTTTTAAATTTATTTCCCTAGATCTATTTTCAGTACTGATTCAACACTGATACTAGTACCGCTGTGATAAGAGAAGGCAAGTTACGTTATTCTAATGGTGCAAATACAATTCAATCTCTTTGTCTCTAGGAAATGTTTTCCATGCACTTTTAAGTACGGACACTCGAACTGAGAAGGCCACACCTGGATTTGCATCCAGTGGGAAAGTACCTACTGGGCTGCCGCTATCTACGCTGAGAAGCCCTTGAAATGAAAACAAACCAACTGCAAATCACACTAATGGGAAGGCTGTCGCTTCTGGATTCAACCATAGAAATGAAATATAATAGGGGAAAAGAAATATTGGCTTTATTCCCAGACACAAAAAGTAAATCATCTGCAGAGAGAATGACGTTCCCCTCCTCCCCTTCATCCCAAACTGGATATCAGATCTATGGAAGTCAGCACACAAACACTTTCCCACCTTTTGACAATCCAACTTCAAAAAGGAAAGAAAAAAAGAAAACAGAACAGCTTTGGAGACTATACATAGCTATTAAATACATAATAAAATTATCTACAAAATTTAACAGCTTCCTGAAGTTAAACAACAAAATATGTAATCTCAGCAATACCAGGAATCTAAATTCAGCCCTAAGTTTGGAGAAACTGGGCGGGGGGGGGGGGGGGGGGGGCACATAGAAGGTACTTCATGAAATTATATATACATGTATAATATATATACACATACAAGTTTGAGGACGGAAATATTATTGAGTTTCCTGACCTGGTGTCTCAGGCTGGACACCTAAAAAAAATATTAAGACTCATTACCCATTCAGTCTCCCACCCTGGTCTCAGCGGCTCCTCGGGAAGCACAGTCCCTCCCTCCATCCCCTCCACTGACCCAGGGTGCAGCAGCCAAGGCAAGGCAAAGAGTTGCCCCCTCTCAGATCTGTGATCAAAGGCTTTTAAAGGACTAGAACATACTAAACGGCAAATAAACTAGTAATAATATCCATCACAAATATCACATAATTGGGGGCGGGTTAGCTTTGTTTTTATGTCATCTAATCCCAGGCTTGAGCCCATGTTCTGTGAAGCTTAGGTAGAATTGAACAACACAGATTCACAAGCGTCAGTTCCTATTTAGACAATGACCTCAAATTAGAAGCGGAGAAATATGCATTTCTAATTTTGAAATATGCATTTCTAATCCAGGTACTCAAATGGGATGTGGGACTTTCCTAAAAGCTTTGCTACCAAGTGGCAGCCAAGCAGTGGAAAACCCGGCTTTCACACGTCCGTTACCTCTGTGGTCAGAGAAGAATAGTTGTGTACTCAGCTCTCACAGCCTTCTGAAGAATATATTCCAGTCCTCCAGAGCTCTGGTATCTGGCAAATGTTCAGTATCGCATACTTGCCGACTATCCTAGTGTGCTCCAGGATAATACCAAATTATGAACCCAGCCCTCTGCACAAAGTGTTCTTGTATTCTTTTCAAAATATTTCCCTCCTCCACCCAGAAAGTTAAAGAAGCGATTCAAGCCCTGCTGTGGAAAGAGCAAGTTTGTATTTTAGGTAAGAGGAGTGCAAAGCAAGGAGAAAAGAGGCTTATCGAGAGAAGGGACAGGCCAGCAGCCCTGATGAGAAGTTAGGACAGGGAGGGTGCTGAGGCCACATGGAAAGAAGCTGTGCCTCTCCTCCTTTCCTTCCCTTTCTTTTCCCTGTAAAGAATTGAGAGCAGGAATGACAGTGCTCAGGTCTGAGGTGAGCAAGAAAAGCATGAGTCTGGATGAAGAAAAACAACTTGAGGTAAGCAAGTACGCAACAACCAGGTTAAAAAAAATAAGATGGACATTTACTGCAGTGCTGCCTCTAACAGGCTGAGTGATACTTGCTATGCCCTAAATCAAAATCCGAAGCCACTAACAGCTTGGGATGAACACGGGATTTTTTTTTTTTTTAAATCTCAAAAGATACCTGGTAGCCACCCGCTAGCTGGGCTGGCCCATTCTTCTCTGGCATCTCTGCGCAGAAGAGAACCACCCATCGCATCCTTGAAATTAAGTCAAGAGCGTCAGCAAGAAAAGGTTTTCCTAAGGAAATTATCCAGCTAGAAGGGAGAGGGGGGGCAGCTCTCCGTGAGCACCCCCAGCCCTCGCAGGCCAGCCGGCACAAGGCACCGCACAGAGCCGGCCTCAGATGCCTACTGCCGGCGCGGAGCGGTGGCTTGCACGGCATCAGGCTATTCACGCAGGATAAAAGGGTGCCATTCTGCAGGGTAAATATATAGGTGGTCTCTTCAGTTCAAGGGTGAGCCACGGTAATTCTGCTGTTACTGCTCATGCCATGCTTGATAGATCAGAAACCAATTTCCATTCCTGTCTGCTAGAATCTTTTATGATTATTGAAGGCACAAAGTTAATTTTAAAGAAAATCAAACGTCCCTTTCTGATTATTTTCCACAACTTGCTTTGGAATAAAGATACTTGGCAAAATCTTCAAGCTTAGCGATTTAAGTCAAGCACTTAATTCCAAGTTTAGAGACTTAAATACAGATATCCACACACCTGACTCGCTGCTGAGCATTTACAAGAGAGCCTTATTTTTAATGAGAACAAAGCCCTGGGAGTTGAGGACACTGAGAACATCTGAGAATTACAGCTTAAGTCAATAGGAGACTCCGAGAATGAACAAAAAAAAAAAAATAATCAACCCCTTCTTGCTTTATACATAGCTGAGTGGTTAGTAATTCCAGCCAAACATTTTCTCAAGTTTCCATCATGAGTCACACCAAACATTGGTTAGCTTCATGGCAACAAGTTTGTTGCAAGTAATAGAAGGTAAAAATAAAATAATTTAAAAAATGCAAATCTGCAGTATTTATGTAAGATCTGTATCTGCCCTTATTATTAACTAGACATGGCAGATTTTATACCACATGAAAAAGCATACCTAGACAAGCAGAACCAAGGTTTATTTCATGTATAGTTGCATTCAGGTTCAGATACATGATAGGTTATTAGCAATTTTTAGGAACAAGTTGACTTACTATAAATCAAACTCTAATATCAATGCAGCTAGCAAGGAAGCATGTAAAGCACATATACAAGCAAGACCATGGTATTCTATTAGGAAGGTGATTTATTGCTTGGCATTTCTTGAAGTTTTGGGGCCATCAGTAGACTAGAGTCACATGCCAGTTTTGAGACAGACCTCACAGTCTGCCTCTGCCTACTGGCATTTGAAGACTGGTTGTTAAAGTTAAAAACTCTAATTCTCTTTTCCCCCCGAGACACTCCAAAAGGTCTACTGCTTCTTTTTTTTTTTTTTTCTAGCTATATATTATCCAGGTTTGGGTCTACTTTACTTCAATCCCCTATCCTCCACGTAGTCCGGAAAGACTACCCCTCCTTCCTCCAGAAGGAGTCTTCACAGGCTTTACTAATCAACTATAATCTTTTGGGAAAATAAGAATACATAGTCTAGTCCTGAGAAAGCATGCCTCAAAAGACTTCTGAAGAGTGCATAATTCCCCCCTAGTTTAATTATGCTGATTATTAACATTTTTCCTCTTCAGTCTGGAGTCAAAATCCATTGCCTTCAAAAAGACTTCTCCAGAGTCAGATCTTCCTTATACACTTCAGCTTTAGAGCACTCAACTTGAAACTCCTAAAAGAGGTTACAACTTTTTTGGAAATACTCACTGCTTACTCTAAGAACCAGCTCCCTTACAGTAATTTGGAGACAAAACTCAGTCATTCCTTCACACCTCCATGCCACAAGATTCATTCTTAAAAAAAAACAAAGAAGTGTTTTAAAGCCTGAAAGCCACAAGGCTGTGATCATCTGCAAAACTGAAGTCACCCGTTATCCTGACCTAAGGCAGTGAGTTACTCACCCAGGAGAAAAATTGGTATTACTTACTGTCTCAAAAGGGTCAACCAAAGCTATAGATCCAACACATCTTTTGAGCAGAAATATCTGATATTATGGCTCTGCAGAGTACAAATATAATTTCAAATTTAGCAGTGAGCTGAGTAAGATAACATCTTAAATCAAAACCAAAGGATTTTAATTATATCAGTGCAAAAAGAATCAAAATAATATGATGATGCTTATTTACCACCTCTTTAACTTCTCAGGTGGAGATTTATTTCAGAAAATATTACATAAACAGGACTTGAAATTTAGAGACTCTAACTCTACCCCCTTAAGTATGCAGAATATCCAAAAATGCACATACCAAGCCCCATTTCTAAGGAGGCTTTCAATCCTTATTTCATGACTTGATAGGTATGGAAGAGATAATTTTCAGTTAAGCTCCATCCTGATCCTTGGTTTTGTTCACCAGTTTCATCTGAGGTTTCATTAAAGGAGGTTGTGGCACTGGCTAGGAGAAGCTACAGTTGTTAGTGGCCAGCAAAGTTAAGTTCACCTATGGGCTGATCAAGCAATCATAAGACCTGTGGTTTTCCTCTATTATGAGAAAGTTTCACAAGTTATGTCAACATAAGTAGAGTAACAGCTATGCCTTTAAAGAAAAATTTTCTGTTTAATGTAACACAAGCTGAAGTTGAGATAGGAAGAAATACGATACCATGGTTTTAAAAACTTACCTTACTCTCTGAAAAACTAACCTTCTCCTGGAAACAAGCCTTCCTGAGTGACACCACAGAGCATCTGCTGGCCCAGATTGCTTCAGGAGGGTTTAATTAATCATCATTTAATTAATAATGATGAGGGGCAGCTGGAGAAATGTGTGCCCATCATTTCACAGCAGTGTGATTCATAGGAAGAAACGCGGGAGAAAAGGTGTAAGATATAAAAAAATAGAGCTCCTTTACCCAACCCACCACGTCTTGACTTTGATGGCAGGACATTCCCTACTAACAATATCTTATGGAAAAGGGAAAGCGTGTTCAGCAATCTGTTCAAACTGAAAATTTTGCTTTGCTTCTGGATTTAATGTAAATACAGCCCTGTTTGGGCACTCACTGAAAGAAGACTAGGCAAGAAGCTCAAGTTTGGTGTGATGTCCCTCTTCTAAATTGAGTAACAATATCCAGAGTTTCCCCACCTTGGCTTTTGACTCTCTTTTACCTATTTTAAAGAGCAGGCCCCAGTACATGACGTATACCTTTCCCAGGCTACTTCTTAAACTCTATTTTTCTTTTAAAGGAAGAAGGGAGTTGTTGTTTCCATTTTACAATGCTTGATACGCAGCAGATTGTAGCAGCCCGATTTCTTAGTCCTTCTCTTGAAGATACAGATTGGTTTGCCTCAAGCAGGTCTTGTTGATGTATGCGTCTCTGTTTCCATCACTGAAATAAATAAATAAATGTCCAAGTAAGCCCAGGCACCAAAATAATCCAAGCAGATAAATTTCCACTCCCAAGAACACATGTATCACCTGCACAAAGTCTCCTGCAACAGCTTCCCAGCTGATTCACATTTGACTACAGGAATTGAGAGTGGTCAAATGCTCTGAAGTGCTGAGGACGGTGAGGGCATCTGTTGGGTCATGCTTTTCAGTAGCAGCTGTAGCAAAATTAATTACATAAGGTGTTGCACATGCGAGCTGGAACACCTGCCCACAATACTTTGCCCTCCACTCTCACAACATTAAAAAAATAAAATAAAATGGCAGCACTGCATGACATGGGCATTATTTTCCAAAGCCTGAGAAGATATTTGAGTACCTCCTGGTTGATTTCAGAGACAAATGCTCATCTGCACTTTAAAAGATGGGTCCACTAGAAGCACGTTTCAGGTCCTTGTCAGCTGATTTTCAGGTGCAACATCATATAAAGTAGGTGACAGGGTTAGGTGCCTTCCTTATGTAAAAAGATAAGCTGCAACCCAACACCACATTGGCAACTAAAGTCCTATTAAGAGTTTTCCTACGAATGATAATGATACGCCTCCCACTACACCAAGCGGGATGACCTATACGCTGTGGTATAAAGCAGCAGTTCCCACCTGAGGACCTCGAACATTGTTTCAGGTCTGCAGGAAAGATTTTGCGAAGTTAAACAAGAGATGCTGATGGAAAGTGGAAGTGATTTTTCACAGGCTTTCCAAGCTATGAAGCAATCTGTGGCGTGATCAGTAGGAAATGACCACAGACCTCATGATGACACTAAGTCTGTAACCAGAAATATCTGAGAAACCCTGTTCTTGCTTATTTGATCTTCTCACAGAAACTATTGAAGTCAATGACTTCACTAAAATGGAAAAAATAAACAGTTCATTTTGAAACACGGTTCCGTAACACTTTTTCTCAGACACCTCAGATGACTTCTTCAGAGCTGACAGTTCAAAGGAGCAATATTCACCACTCCTGCAACTTCTCCTATTCAACACTCTTTCCTCCTCCGTTCTTAAGACAGAGTTAGAAGAAACTGAAGGGAGAAAAGGAAAAAAATCAAGAAAATATAAGAAGAATTTGAGAACTGAATTGGAGTGGGGAGGAGAGGATAAGGAATAAGAAAGAGAAAAGAAATTAATAGAATAAAACATAAATCTCAATCCTATACACAGCTTTTTTTGATCCACACACTCAAAGCTACGCGTAGTTTTTTTAATTACCAAAGAGTGGTTTGCAAGCTTAAACTCAAATCCATGTGTTTGCAAAATAAAGAAGTGAGATCAGTACTGGAAAACCGAGTCAGCCTTATCTAGTCCACCATTAATGAAACCTCTGCTGGAATATCTATTTAGATCAGTTCCCTCAGACAAGTGCTATTTCAGAATTCAAAAAGAAGATTTAACTTTACCTGTAAGTGCTGTGCGGTTACCCAGAAAGAAAACCCTCTCCCTTTCAGATGGAGTGCTTAGGTAGGAGGTTGCCCTGCAATAGCTAATCTAGGATAGCCACTGGGAAAGGAAGTCATGCTCATTTTCAGTGAGGATAGAGCTTATGGAGCCTTTTTGTGTACCGTAACAGTTCCTAATACTAAACCTCTACCGCTAAAAATGAAAGGCACCTTCTGATATTTTTTATTATTTTCATGTACCACTTTTTCTGTTGTTTTGGATATAACTTTTTTGTTCCCGGCACTTGCATAAAGAAAGCTTATTTTCTTTCTGAGGAGGCAGTGGTAAGAAACTCCTGGAACACTACTGCATAACTGAACAATCGGGGCACAATATCCCCACTTTCTCTATTGTTAAACATTACTCTTCCTGCTTTCTTAAATTGAATGAAAGCTAAAACCCCAGCATTTTAAAGCTCAGTCACATAACTCTAATGTTCCTAGTTGGGTGTGAAAAATATTTGTACTTATACATACAAAAGGACTTATAAACATGGTTAATTGGGATTCTGACGGAGCGTTCAGACTGCTTTGCATCAGAAATTTAAATTGTAAAATTCTTAATGTAATCATGAACCTCAAAATTAAAAATAATGTCTTGACAGTTTTCCAATCTGCCACCCAGCAACACCAAGAAGAAAAGCCCGAGTATCTCCCCAACCCGTGCTGCGTGGCTCTCCGGGAGATGGATCATGTGCGAGAGGGACACTGGGACTGCCAGGGGGAATTTGGGGAAAACACCTGGAAATCCACCTCCGGCTGCCCCAGCAGAGCGTCCCGGCAGCCCTCCCAGGGAGCAGGCACAGGGGAAACCCGGATGAATTTGCACCGCTGGGTGCGAGGTGCCAACACGCAGGAAAGGGGCAGAAAGGAAGAACAGAGAGAAAGGAGGGAGCAGAGGGAGCGCGGGGACCGGCAGACCCCACAACAGCGTTGGGGGCCCTAGGTGACAAAATGTGAACCAAACACCTTCTCCCCAGTGCCTCCGCTGCATCCCAATCCACATCCCCTTGACTTGGTCACATAGATGTAGCCAACGTGTGCGGCCCAAGCCGAGCAGACACTGTGAACATTGACTGCCAGGAAGAGACCCATGAAAGATTATGGAGCTCCTCAGGGGAACAGAATAAAGACCAGAAATATTTTCAGAACTGGGACCATAGCTAGTAATCATGTTTAAGAGGCATTTGGACAATGCCTGTAATAATACACTTTAACTTTTGGTCAGCCCTTAAGTGCTCAGGCAGTTGGACTAGATGACTTGTAGGTCCCTTCCAACTGAAATATCCTTTTCTATTCTATTCTGTTCTATTCCATTCCATTCCAATCACCTTATTCTGAAAGGGGGGTGGAAAAAAAGCCTCCAGAAAGACTATTAAATACAAGCAACTGTTAGCTCTTGGTAAAGCACTAGTTTGAGTACCCATGCTGTCGGGGCTGGACATCACTGAGTAAACCACTTTCTGGTCCATTCTGTTGATAGTCTGTGTTTGATTATCTAGTGTTCACATTTTAACTGAAACACTATTAAATGTATGCAGGTGGTTCTTCATCACTCCAGCAGCATAAAAGTGCTAGAGACTAGCCCCAAAGCAGCAGCACTTGGAAGAAATCCCGGATGGTTTAAAAGCTACAGGTATATGACTTATTTCTTCCGCCGGACATACAGATGAAAACCAGGGATAGCTTAGCGTGAAGTACAGAATAAAAATGCAAGAGAGTGAATATCCCCAGTTTATGCCAGCCACTCACACCAGGGGAAGCTCTTCTGTTTCGAGCAAGGATTTAATTTATTCTAAATGGCACCTTGTCCGACTTGAGGCCAAGGGGTACAATTTAGAGTCAGTTGCCTTTGGTGGACATTGGCACCTGCCCATCAGAATAATGAGAAAACACACTGTGGCCTCTGTTTTCTTGGCTGTGAGACCTCGAGATCTCGAGCCATTTCACTCTTTTTGGATGCTACCTGTTTTTCTCTCTCGTGCAATTGCAAAGCCAGGATTTTTTTCCCAGCTCGTTCCACAAAAGTCCTAGATGACCTTCGGTGGCCTGATTTTTAATCTGCCAGCTAGAAGGGTTTGCCCTAGGTCACCACACACACTACAGTGCTGTACTATAGCAAGGGAGATGTGGCACATCGTGGGTCCCTCAAGAACCCACCTAACTGCATGCACCTTGACAGCAGCCGCAGCCCATGGCCCCACATCTGTCCTCTGCTCTTGAAATAACCTCACCTACACCAAGAGGTCTGACACGTACAGACATCGAAATAGCCATGGTTAGATGAATCACACTTGCAGCTGCATATGTGTTACACTCATGATTTCCAAAAAGGCATTTTGCAACCCTTCATAGTCACAGCATTTGTCACTACCAACAGCCTACTGCTTATTAAAGCTTTGGGCTCCCATCCTACAGAGACACAAGTCTGCTCACATATACATATACATACATATATACATATACATACATATATACCTATACATATAAGCCAGATACAAGTACTGCTATCTGCAGGATGAGGGTATTAAACTGTAATTTCACTTGGAAAGGAGTTAAACTGTAGGCTATATAGTCAATGGCGTCAAACTGCTTCTATGAAAACTCAAGGGGCATTAAGACTATTTTTTGTATTCCATGACAGTTAAGAAAGCAGGTGTGTTTTCCTTTCCCTAAGTAAAACTATGACATTTTCCACATCCTTCCTTCCTGAAATGACCTACTTTCATCATTGGTAGTAGTAAGAGTCTGACTTATTTGGAACTGATGCTTACACTTTGACGAAAAGTTTAAATCTAAACAACTGAGAAGAAAATATTTTTTCTTTTTATCCCACGCATTTTATCTCAGAGTTTGAAAATGATAACTGATTATGAAACAATTTTGTAAGAGTTCCTAAGTTCACATTGAGATTTTCCAGTTGATCTCCTGACATTATCACTACTAATGTGTCATACACAAAGGTCTTATGCCAAATATTTGCAAGGATGTGCCTAAATCTCTTAGAATCTTCTTCAAACCTCGGTTCAAAAAAGTGAATTGAAACCACAGAAAATGAAGAGGTCTGGCTTCAGGTCTTTACTTCCAGCTACACATCCAGTTCTAGAGGAAGATCTAATTTCCAGTGACATCCCACGGGGCTTTGTGCCTCCTTCAAAGCCTTTTTCGCGCAGCAGAAAGCAGACAAACTTCCAGGATGCACGGATTTACTCACAGCACGAGGTCTTCCAGAATTTATCTGTTATGGATACTAAACACCAAACACGCTTCCTCCAGCAGTGGAAAAAGGCCAGTGCCTTTGACACAGTGCTATCAGCATGACTGATCCTATGAGTCATTTTTGCAACGGAATGAAAATCTCGACTCTCCAGCTCCAAGACCAGCCTCTCCCTCGCAGCCCCAGATGCGGAAGCCAGCAGGAACCACTTACATATATCACGACTCTCTCCCGTATATCGCGCCATGCCAAATTAGTGCTGCATTTAAAAGAAACGAAGTAAGAACCTGTAAAAATTGCTTGAAAAGGTTAGGCCGGAAGAAGTAAGGCACTTATCCTGAAGTTTCACGGATGAACGCAGGGATGGATTTTGGAGAGGTAAGAGGAAATAGGAAGCCACAGACCCTACGCCAGTGGCATCTGGGTCATCCTAAACTCTCACCTCCCTGACAGCGGAGGAGCGATGTGGTCATCCAGCCCCCTCCCTCACCGGACGGCCGCATCCAGCCCGGCACATACCGTACCAGAGTCACCACTTACACAGCAAAAAAATGTCACTGAGGCTAAAAAGCAAGCAAAACAACCTTTTGGGTTTTCTCTTTTGTGACCGGCTTGTGCAGTCAGAGATGTTACTTCTCTACAAAGAAGAAAACTGTTATTATTTTTCTCCTCTAATCCACGCTTCTCAAGAAACTCTGTTAATCCCTGTCCTTCACTGGGGAGAGCTTTGTACTTTATCTCTCTGCGGTTCGAATCGTTTCTGCCCGGCTGTTTAAGGGAGCCGAAAGAAACATTTTAAAAGACCTGAAATTGTTTATGCAAAGAGCATAAAGGCATAAGCAAAAAGCTAAAGGCATCAAGCGAGTTGACACTAGTCCTTCCGTATCTCCATAAAGGGAGAGATACGGGGAAACGGGCCAAGGAGGCTGTGAACCTGAGTATTTCTGCAGTACTTCAGTGGTTCCCACCATCCTTTAATACAGTTAGGAGAGAAACGCCCTCTCTCCTTTGCCTTGCTGTATTAATCAAAGGCTCAAGGTCCTTTGGACAGCGCAGTCTGCGGGGAAAACCCTTCCCGGTGAGCAGCAAACACTTCTCTTCTTCACTATTGGCCCAAACAAGCCATTTAGATTCACATTAAAATAGGAGAAAATAATTCAGCTTATCTGTATGGGAAAACTAAGTCAGTGTCGTGTCTAGATGATTAGAAAGGGAATTTTAAGAAGCTTCTGGTAAACTCAAATTTCTTCTTATCAGCAATATCCGAACTTTGCTCTTCCCTGTTGCAGTAGGACAAAATAACACTTTAACCATCCAGTACAATATTAAGTGCAGATAATAAATATTTCATGCAAAATATTTTGGCCTATTATCCCACGTAAATACAAGGTTTTAAAATCATAAATCATTCTGAAGTACTTCTACAAGGGTCATGAATTTCCATTAGTGATTTCTATTATGCAGAAATTCAGTTGATTACTATCTCGTTCCAACAGTCAGAGAAGTTCAGGTGTGTTTAGAGGGATGCATCTAACGGATCATCAGACACTCCAAGACTGAAACCTGAATGTTGGCTCCGGACCCTTCATAGGGAATGAAAAAAAGCCACCTAAGCACAAATTCTAACTATTTTCATTACATATTCTTGAGAATACTAAAAATGCACAAATAGGTTTCACTTCTTCCTAAATTAATTCGCCGGATGAATGGGGAGAGTTTAGTTTTAGGTAAGTACAAACTCACAGGAGGTTTTGATCCAACAGGTCCATTTTTTGCCTCCGATCAAAAGGCTACCGCCCATAAATTTTAATGGGAGATGCTTTAAGACAGTATAAGCATGAAAAGCTTAATAGTATCATGGGGGGGTGGTTTCTTTAACCCAAAGTTTTTCTTTGATCCTTAACTTTAGAAAGTTACAGAAAGCCATATTACTGAGATTAACTAACAGGCACAAATTGTTAATGGCAAAGTTCCAAAACAAACCCCCAAAAGCCATCGAGAAAATCAGCCCCAGCTCTAGTGGGATGCAGGACTTTCACTTGCTCAGTTTACAGTCACCACAAGAGTTTTAGTCACGCGCATTTAACTATTTTCAGCCGTGCTGCATCTATATTGTTGTGGCCAGCCTCCACCCCCCCGGTTCCCGTTACTGACTTCCCTAACAAACCAAAATGCTTCAGGTAGAGTTTGCTTCGAGTTAAGCGCCGTTCGCCCTCCTCTCTGGAGTCAAGCTCACCTCCTACCAGCCCGTTTCGAGACCAGCAGCAGAAAACTTGCCGCGGCACCATTTAACGCGCCACTCTTCTGCTCTCGGACGCTCCAACCATCTGGCCACTTGGATGCTCGGCTACAGCCAGGCACGATTCACAATCAGCGATGCGGCAGCCGGCCACCTTTCCCAAACTCTCCTGGTCCCTTTCTACCCCTGGTGCAGCAGCAGCAGAGGCCTCTCGGTTCGGCTACGCTTGTGCATTCACAATCACCTTTGAATTTTTCCGAGCTCTTTATTTTTCTGCCTTGCTTTCTAATGGAAATGTATTAATGTTTTGCAACCTGCTCTGGGACACAGCTGACCGATTCAACGTCTCCTCCATGGTTTTAGCTCTGGAATGTGCTCTATCTTATCATTTATTTTGGCAACAATAACGCCAACATGTTTTTATTTGCATTTCAGTCAGTCTTTCCTGCTCTTTCTGTTCTGCTCAGGGGTTTTATGACTCTCAGTAACTGCTGAATTTCTAGTCACACCGTATTAAATCGAGGTACAAGCCCTCCGTTTTCATTCCCGAGCTGACAGACTCAGAAGTTGAGCGCTGAACTTCCCATTAAAATAAAAGGGAACTTCTTCACTGAAATACGATGTGTTTTGTCTCACAACGGGGGTGACCTAAGGGCACGTACGGTGGATCAGTTGGCAGGCCGAAGCTTATCCCACCTGATTTTTCTAAATTGCGTGCTTGTAACTTTGCACAGACATATTTGAGAGATTAAAGCAGTTAAACTTTGCCGGCAGTTTATCTTGTATGGGAAAACACCCTTTTAAGCTAGACCGATGCGTCTCAGTTAAACTAAATCCATGCAAGAGCAGGCAAAGCGCTGGCCCGCGCACCGCTGCGCTCCGTCCGGTTTTTCGCACGTTACACTGTTTTATCATTGAGTTATTTCCCCCGGGCGCGGGGACGCAGCAACCCCGCACCGGGACGCGCGGGGCCTCGGCTGGCAAAGCCCCCCGGGCCACCCCAGGGCCCTCCCCGGCCTCCCCCGGGCCCTCCCCGGCCTCCTCCGGGCTGCCCCGCGTAGGCCCCGGCGCGGGGGTCGAGGCCTCTCCCGGGGCGGGGCGGCGGCAGGTGCGGGGCGGCGGCGGGCGCAGGTCATTGGGCGGCCGGGCCGGGGCGCGGTCCGGGGGCGGTCCGGGGGCCGGGCAGCGGCGGGGCGGAGGGAGCCCGGCGGAGACCCGAGGGGGAGGCGGATTTAAGGAGTGGCGCCGGGCGGAGGTGTCCTCGCTGCCGCCGTCCCCGCCGCACGCCCGCTGCCGCCGCCATGCCCGTCAAAGGAGGCACCAAGTGCATCAAGTACCTGCTCTTCGGCTTCAACTTCATCTTCTGGGTGAGGGACCCGCGCCCGGCCCCGGGGGAGCCCCCGCTGCGGAGCCCGGGGCGCGGCGGGGCTGTGCCCGCTCGCTCCCCGAGGCGGCTGCCCGGGAGGGAGCCCAGGGGAAGGGGCAGGAGGGGGGCAGAGTGCCGCGGGCGGGGGTTGTGTTTGGTTTTCCCTTGTTTGTTTCTGGTTTTGCCTTTTTTTCGTACTTTTTTCCCCGCCCTCCCGCCGCCCGGGGGGAGAGGGGGGGGGTGCCCGGCCCTGCTCCCCCCACCCTCCCTCAGGCTGCGGGGCCGCTCCCGGCGGCGGCCGCAGTACCTCAGCCCGGGCGGGGCAGCAGCGGCGGCGGCGGCGTCTCCGCACCGCTCTCCCCGCGGCCGGGCGGGGCTCCCCGGTGCTGGCGGCCCCGGGCGGGCGACTCTTCCCCCGCGGGGCCCGGAGCCGCCTCGGCGGGGCGGGCGTGTCCCCGGCCGGTGGCTGAGGGGGAGCGGGCGCGGGTACCTGTTGCGGCGCTGAATGTGCTGCGCGCCATGTACTGGGCAGGCGGGGACTGCATAAGATACGTACCCGCCTCGCTATTTTATTTTCTTTTGGTAGCACCGTGGTGAGCATAAGGCAGGCTGGGTGTGCTGCCTGCTAGCTAGGTGTGAAGGCAGCTCCCCCCAGCAGTGCGTGCAGCGCTCACCCCAAAACTCTCTTTGTGGGTTGTACTTCTCAGTAGCTTTTCCCAGCGCAAAGGCTGTAACGGGGGACAGTGAGCCCATTCCTCGTGAGTTAGCGCTTGTGCTCGCGGTCGTCGCGTAGGTGAACTCATCGCGGTGGGAGGCTTGGGTGAAGCTGTGGCTTCTGCCTCAGATCTGGGCAGCGTCCTGTAAAGAAAATCTTAAAGTAGTTTAATCGGTAGGAGCACACCGCCGTAAGTGCTAATCGTATCTCCAGTGTGGTTTCTGACATATCTCTTCTTTGCCAGGCAGTGTCAGAAAGCGTGGCTTAACTGAGAAGGTACGGCTGCTTCTCCAGCGTTTGGGGTGCGGACATCTGAATTTAGCATCGTTTCCCTTATGGAAAAGTATGCAGGGAATGCAGTACCTGTGTACCTAATGCATAGGTGTGAGGCTAAAAAAAAAAATAATTTTCTCTTGGCTGTCTGCTACAGTGGAAAAATGCGTGTGTGATTCCTTTCCACCCTCTGACGCGGAGCGATTAAGTTGGAGCGGCGTAAAGAAACCGCTCTGGAGTCGGTTACAGCATTGCGCATGGGATGACGGGGAGACGCAACGCTAGCGGATAAAGTACTTGTGATCTCCCAACTTAAAAATGGGGTTTGGCAAAGTATGAAAATGGAACTGGGCTGCGATTGAGGGAACTTGCGCAGAGGGACTCTGGGAGGGCACTGGAAAGCGCTTATTGCCACTGCAGAGGGTGAGGAGGGGGGTCATATTTGGAGGGTTATAGCTGGTAAGAGGAAAAAGCCTAACAAAAACCTGGCTGAAACCTCTGGGTCAGTGAGGTGCTAAACCTTTGGTTGAAGCAGGAGGAGATAGTCGTGGTTTTCTTCAGGATGATTTTTTTAGAGCCATAGACTTTCTACAAACTATTTTATAGCGCAAGAATGCTTGTTGTGGCAAAGGCATTGCCTCAAAGACACTCTTAACGGGAGTGTCGCCATTTTGCTCTCTCGGGCCCAGGGCTGAGAATAGGGAGCGTCTTTTCATTTAGCTCAGGAGGCCTCTGTTGCTTGGGGGTTTCATGGTAATAAAGCTCAGAAGCTTTACCTTGCACCTTTGGGTGCTCAGTAAGTGTGGGTGCGGGCTCGACCTGTTAAGGGGGTGGAGGGGAGGAGGAGCGGTGGTGGGGAGGAGGGCTGTACCACATATAGGCTGGTGCTGCTGCTCAGGGGAGCCATGAGGATATAGCTCTTCGAGCAGCCTTCCCAGGGGGTGGCCGTGCTCGTTTAAACCCAGCTCGGATGTGGGGAAGAGGAAGAGTGAGAAAGAAGAGTTAAAGGGAGATGAATGCTCCTTCCTCTTGGGGTGTCCTGACGAGAGGCTGGAAGCAGTGGGAGGCTGGGGTTAGCCAGGGGTAAGTGTTTGTAGACCAGCTGGAGTAGTCCTGAGCTCTCAGGGCTTACTATGTGTGTCCATGCCCTACCAAAACTCAAAGGGGGGTTTCAAGTACGGTGTCAGTGAACCTCATGTCCTCTGGAGGAATAAAGTAGCTATCTCCTGGGTTATTTTAGGCTGTTAGGCCTCAATCAACAGCGTGAAGAGAAGGTGGCTTGGGGCTGGCAGCACTAGAGAAGAACAACCCTAATAAAAGGCTTTAGTGTTTCTTATGGCATCAGAGATGTGAAAAGTCCATTAAGTAATGGAAGTAAATTGAACAAAAACGTTGTGCCTGAGTGCAATTCTGATCCTAAACTTGAAGGCACAATCAGTGACTGGCTCTTGGCCTTGGGACCCCCCCCAAGAAGAGGAACGAGCCTTTTCTTGCTTCTGAGTAGTCCATGGGTGTGGGGTACTATTGCCTGAGTGCTACTTGGCAGTGGTGATGATGGTGTAGTTAGATTTAGTGTACCTTCTGGAGCAAGAAAAGCTAAAAGGTCCTGTGGAGCTGTGATCAAGCTTACACAGTACCCATGTTTTTAAAATAAGTTCCCTCAGAAGGATGAGTGAGGAATTCAAATGGTCTGCAGCAAACCTGCAGGTATTTACAGATTGCATGTTAGGTGGCATGTATTTGCCTCTGTCAGAGAATTGAGTGAGGGCAAGAAGAAGCACAGAGAGCAAAACAGCTGGGTGTAGGAAGCTATTAAAAATGGGGAAACTCTCAAAAAGTTGCAGCTGTGTCCAAAGGAAGGAGATAAAGGTTCATAAATGCTGGTGGGTCAAATATAATAAGGCAAGCCAAAAGAAAGCTTTAGGTATAATTTGCAAAAGCAAACCCACTTACTGTATCCCTTTTCAGACACATTAGGACCAGGGAGCTTCCCAGGGAATCCTTACAGACAGTAATCTGTCCAGCTGTAAAAGCATGTTAGGAGTGATGTTCTGTGGGACCTTCTCTTACTGGGTGTGCTTGGGGAAGATCTTGGGGAAGTTCTCTGCTGTAACCTGTCTTTTGACTCTGAATCCCTCACAGGTTTGAGTTGACCTCTCAATGAAAAGGTGGTGAAACAACAACAGCAAATGCTGTTTGATGGCTTGCCAGGGTCACACACAGTTACTTCAGAACTACAGATGTGTTGTGCGATTAGGTAAAACCTCCTGCTCACCACCTCCCTCAGTGCCAGAGGGCTGGAATGCAGTGAATTTGAGGCTGGGTTTTTGCTTTATGTTATTCTAGGTTATGTAGCGAGTGGCACGTGTGGTGCCTCTGGAATAGGCAAAAGAGAAGATTCTTTTAAAATAGTAAGTTGGTGTACACATGGAGATGTGGCATTGGGGAAGAAAGAATGGCTACTGTAAGGGGAAGTCAGACTTCATGAAGCTGTTAACTTTGAAGCCGTCAGAAGCCTGGATCTTGGAGAGAGGGAGAGTGCTGGTTAGTGTTATTCACTTGTTCAATGCCTCCTGGAAATCTCAAGGCTCTAAGGGAAACTAAACTGTCCTGGAGTGAGATCCTGGCAGGGATGAAATCACTGACTGAGCGGAGGCAAGGCTGAGACGAGGTGGAGCTCTCCTTGCGGTGGAGAGAACCAGCAGAGCTGGCATGCAGGAGCAGGCTGCATGGTGGTCAATACAGTCCCACCTAATCTGGAAAAGCCTATGAGGTAACGCTTTGGTGCTTGAGTAGCATCCATTATTCAGAGTGCTGAAGATAACAGGCTATGTGACAAAGCAGAGGCAGGCATCAAGTAACGTGTGGGAGGATGGAGCAGAAAGCAGCCTGGAGTTACGTTGACTCAGGGGCATCTGCTGCCAGACAAGTGAAATCTTGGGAGAAAAGGGTCTATGGTAGCTTCATGAAAGCATCAGGTGGGTGCTCAGCAGCAGCAGATGAAAAAAGGCTTCAGAAGTGAAGGACCTAGAGAAGCAGAAAGATGGTGCCACTGCATAAATCCATGGTGTGCTGGTGCCTTGCAATGCTGTGAGCTGCTCTGGTCTCCTGCCTACCGTGAGAGGAATGTAATGGAGCTTTGTAATGTTTGGGAAAGGAAGAGGAGGTTTTCTGCTGTCGGGAGCCATTGAGTGAATTGGGATCCTTCAGCTTGGAAGCAGATGACGGAAACATGCTAGAGGTCTGTAGGATCACGATTGGCCAGGTAGTAGGTAGGACTTGACTGTATTGAAAGAGTCAGTGAGCAAGAACCGAGGGGTATTAAGTCTGTGAAGAGGAAGTTTTGGAAAAGGTTGTGGCTATGTGTGTGCAGTGGTGGTGCTTTCTTCCTGGCAGGTATTGTGGAGTGTGCAGATCAAGGGGTACCTAATGAACACAGTGTGTGGTAGCCCTTGGTTAACTTTTCTCCAAAGTACTGTCTGTGTCTTTGCACAACCTGTAAGTGCTCAACAGGTAAAGTGGGAGGTGAATCCTGGGAAATGCTACTGTCTGCCCTGTTCTGATACCCTTCCTGAGGGTATCAGTATCCTATCCCTTGTAGGATACTGTGCTAGATTATGAGGGTAACTGGTCTGATGGCTTTGCTCCAGTCGGTAAGGGCAGATGAGGCATATATCTCACTAGCATGATATCCTCCAAAACTTTTGGGACTCTCGGAGCTTTGGTTAAAACATGCTTGTGGCCTGAATGGTGGGTATGGGGACTCATGGATGGTTGCTAGAAATGTTTGTCATGCCTTCAAAGTCTGTTTTTTAAGCATTGCACACAACTGTTTAACTTGTAGGGAATGGTTTTTACTGTTGTGCTGAAGTAGATGAGTAAATTAGATGATCCAGTCCCCTGTTAGAGGGGTGGCTGTGTCTTGCCTTCAGTTCAAGCATTGCTGCGAACACCAGGTTCCTCACTGTTGTGTTTCTTTGGTAGGGCTGGTGTACTCCCACCTGGGTTTGCCTACAGCTCGTCTGTCTCAGGGTTACTGGCATCTTTGGTGTGGTCTGTAATGAAAGCTGTACCAGTTTAGGTCTTTGCAATTTTGGGGTTTGATTTGGGGTTGGTGAGGGGGGTGTTGAGGCTGATACAGAAGTAGTATAAAGATTTTTCTACCAAGCCAACTTGAGCTTGGCAAGAGGTCAATGGAAACATCACATTATGCGCCTTACACCTAAGCAATCTTGCCAAAGCTGGTTCTGAACAACCTTGGTGTGAGCACATGCTTGATTACCTTGAGTTGTGTGATGAATGACTACCTCTAGCTGAGCTCACTTAAATTGCTGGGTCTGCTTGGGCTTGTTGGCCCTGGTGACAAAGTCTTTTCCTAGTGAAACTGTCAGCTCCTTTGAGCAGCTTGGTGCATGTCAGTTGAGTGCCTGGCATGGCCCCGCATACGGAGCATTTCCCTGTGTGTTCTCCCACTGGTTTTCTGCTGCTGAACAAAAGCAAGGGCTTGCATCATTAAACTTAAATGCCTGTTTTTCCCTTGCGAATTTTGTGGTATACAAAGGCATCTGCTGCTAATATTTGTAATTGAATGTATTATAGGCAAAGAAGTGCTGTAGCATACAGTCAGAGTTCACGTTGAGTCTTTGAGCAGTTATTTTCTTGGGCCTTTACACTGTAAGGCAACTGTCTTGTCTGGGCTCTCCGCTCTTCAGTGTGTTTTGTGTTGTATAAACAAATGCACTTGTCTATGGGAGTGCCTGCTAAAAATTAGTAAGATGAGGCCTGCAGGGCTCTTTACTTTCTGTAACTTGAAGATACTTGCGACTTTGTTCTGAGCCATAATCTGATCTGCTCGTGCTGCACCAGGAACAGCCGGTAGCAGTTCAGTGCTCTGACTTCCACAGAGGGTCTTCCCTGCTCAAGTGGAGAAGACGACTTGCTGGCTGGGCAGAGAAATGTGTGTGTATATATGCACACACATACAAAAGGAAAATAAATCAGTTGCTTTAGCTTTCTGTAATCAACTGGTTTAGTTGCTGACTGCAGCGTATGAATCAAAATGCTGCTTGGGCTCAGCTTAGTGTATTTTAACTCTGGCAAGTGCTGTAGAATCAGGAGTTGGAGGATATTGCCTTGAGAAACCTGATGTGAAGCTACTTGTACTTAGGAGGTAGGACTGCTAGAACTCTATTTGCAATTTAAATGGCAAACCTAGTGGACTGACTTCTGAATAGGAACTTGTATGAAATGGGCACTATTCTTGGCGGAGGTTCAGGAATTCTGTAATGCTGCTGCTACTGTACTGGAGCACCATTTTATTGCAATAAATGCTGTGACATTAACTTAGCCCACAACATTCTTGAAACTAGCTTAAGCAGAAAGAAAATACTTCCTTTCCAATCTACCTTTTTTTCCAAAGGAGTTTGGAAATAGCTGCAGTTTCTTATATAACTGCTAGCACTCATTGCACATGTGTTAGGAAAGCTTTTTTTCAGAAGTTTGAAGACCTGTGCTGTTGTGGATAACACTAATCCTGTAATTAAGGGTTTAGAGTGATGTTGAGCCTCATCTGTACTTGCTGTTTCTGGGTTTTTATTTATAGAGTACCAACAAGTAACAGGACAGAAACACAGTTCACTACTGCTTGTAATATTCTCAATTTCTTTGCCTATGTGCTTTGCAACATTATATAGCTGGTCCTGGCTTCATTAATCCGCTGTCTTCCACAGAGAAGAAAAAGTTAGTTGCCTGTCTTAGGTGGAGGAAGAAACGAGTCAGCTTTTAGTGAAAAGTTTTTACCTGTTTGAGATGAAGGGTAGATAGTGGCTTTTTCAGTGTACTCTTGGCACACCCTGGGTAAAACCTACATAAGGAACAGTCATGTAGAGCCTGACATACCTTCTTTCTTCAAGAAAAAAATTAATAAGAGTACTCTCTTAGATGCAATGCTGAGCTGACAAACCTGAAAGTAGTACTTATTTTTGACCCACTCTACTGTATTTCCACATATTGACTTACCTTCTGCCAGAGGTAATGCCACGAATTTGATAGAAGTTGCATATAAGCTTGGCCTGAATGTGCTAAAGTAGCAGAACCCATAGTTTCCTGTACAAAGGCTTGTTTTACGGGCTTTGATCATATATCAGGAGTTCTTGCAGTGTCTTATTTCTTCCCTATCCCTGCCTCCATGTTGTGGAAGTGGAGGAAGCACTGGTAGCAATCTGGTGGATGCTGGTGGGGTGACCCCCTCCCAAAGCTTTATCTGCTAGCTCTGAGGACTTGATGACTGCTTGGACCTTGAGTCCCTTGAGAGGTAGTTCTGTCTGTGGAAAGCTAAGATGCTGTAAGGTGTCTGCAGCAAGTGGGGGGGGGGGGGGGGTTGCCTTTTCTTGAGATGTATCAAGGTGACAAGGTCTGAAGGGACTGAACCAAATGGTCCTTGCCAAAATAGTGGTTAAACCTAAAACAAGCTTTCTAGCTTCCCAAAGTAGTGTCATGCATTGCTGTATCATGGGATATGTTAACAAAAATTGGAATGTCTAGTTTGAATAGCTCAAGCTTTTTTAATGTGTTTACACCAGTATCATTAAATCTAACGATTCCCTGTGCAAGCCTTCTGCTGGGAGACTGTATCTGTGAAACCTCAGGTGTTAAAGGAAAAAAATGCAGTGGAAATGGCTTGATAGCATGCCTCAGCACTGAATGCTCCAAGTTCATGCTGAAGTTAGGCGAGTATGGTGAGGGGAGGAAGGCAGAGTGCTCTGTACAGCTTCTGCCTCCTTGGGATAGGTGGTTTGTTTTTAATCTCAAGTATACAGTGACTGTCCTCTGCAGTGGTACAGATCCTTTGTCAGTCAGCTCTTGTCACGTGGAAGGCTAAAAGAAAGCAGGATGTCAAAGATAAATAGGGGGACGCACCCTTAGATATGCTCAGTGGCAAAAACATGTAGTTTGCAAGGGGGAGACCAGAACAATGGAAAGGGCTGACTTTGGAGAAGGCACTTTGTCAGAATATGGGGGTGGGTGGGAGGAGGGAAGCCCTGCACAGGAGGCTCATAGAGAAAGTGCAGGGCTGGGTAAGGGAGGCGGACACACCAAAAAAAGCCGGTTTTGCCTGTTGCAACAGGCAGAAAGATGCATGCAGGATTAGAGCCTTTGAGGCAGTGGGGGTGTGTTCGCATCAGATGCGAACGAACTGACAAGAAGCCTCTGTAGGATTAGAGGGGGAATGACCAGGGATTTTCATCCTTGCTTAGTGTATGTCCACTGCAGCTATAGGATAGAGGTAAGTCAAGCAGAAGTGAGCTGGGAGCTGTAAGATTCTTAATAGTGGTTAGGGAAAACACAAGGAAGCCTAGCGAGCTTGAGCAGGGAAGTTGGAAGCATACTTGTGCCAGGACATGCTGTTACTGGAGAATTGCTGCCACAAACTTTTCCAATACAGTGAGTGAGTAGTACCCCTTTAATGTCACATTTTGGCCAGATTGGTAAAAAAAAAACTGGTCTTCTGAGTTCCCTTTGCTGTACTTGTTACTACAAAAACATGCTACTTAAATGTTTCATAAGCACACAAACCTGCTCTCTCCTCAATTCTGTAGGTTTTTGCACACACAAACCTCTCCTTCCTCAGTTTTGTAGGTTTTTGCACACTGAAAGTGAGCAGCTCCAGGAAAACAGACAGTTTTGTTCTTTTCCTGTTAAATTTCTCTTTCAGCACAGGATAGACCTACTTAAAATATGCTGTATTACTCAACTCCTATGACAAAACCAGGTCTGTTAGCTTGGGAAAACACTTGGATTAAAAACCCAACAACCAGCTCTTCAGGGGATCTGCTTCCACACAGCCCGGGCTTGCACCCCTTTCCTGGGGAGGAAAAACACAGCTACCAAAACCACCCCAACACGGCAGCCAAAACCTACTGGCGTAGCATCGGTGCGCAGCCGCTGGTGTGCCGAATTGGTCTGAGCCGCTGCCAAGTGCAGCGGGCGCCTGTGGGGCTGTGCTTGCCTCTTCCTCCCAGGCCAGTGTTGGTGCCCTAGTCTGTCCTTGTTTTGATGAAAACTTGACGTTTCAAATTACTTTCTTGCCTTCTGCTTTAAAACTGCCTTTTTTTTAGTTCAGTGGTCATTGTGGGTAGGAAGAGCACAAACTGAGAACACAAGTTTGCTTTTCTTAAGAAACCGAGACAAGTAATTTTTTGCTTGTAAGAAGGAGCTGCATTTTTTTCTAGTCCACCATGGAGAGAATTACTACTTTATTTAATCCTCCAGTTTTTTAGCGATATGGAGCAGTTCACTGACATCGAGTATTATCACTATCCTGTCATCCCATAAGTCTCTTGCCTCCCTGTGATCATAACTTTTTTCACAGGATGACTGCTCTCCCAAGGAGAAAACATGACACTTAACCCTTCCTGCCCCCCCCCCCCCCCCCCCCCCAGTTAAGTTTGTTTTTTAAAAGGAGCCATCTTTAGTACATCAGCTCTCCCTAATGTTAACCAACCAGTTTGTTTCTTGAAAAGATCTTTAACTGAGTCTTCTGCTTTGCCTGGACTTGTAAGATTATCTACATGGTTGTAATATGGCTTAGAGTTTCTTCACAATTTAAATACTCTGGCCTTAAAGGTCTGCTGGAGGTTCAGCTCTGGGTTTTAGTTTTACAGACTTTTGCTGTGCCCTGCTCTGTTTGCAGTGCTGCTCCGAGCACTGTACTCAAATGCTGAGGCTTGTCAAACCACAAACCTGGTAGGTGTAGATAGCTGGGTGTGCTCAGGCTTGTAGCTTCGGAATTGATGAGTTCCTAGCAGAACAAGCAGAAGCTGTAGGTTTCTTCCTCTAATGCTCCAGATCTGGATGCCTATAAAAGCTGAAGGCTGTTTGACCCAGGAAAGTGAGTCTCAAACAGAGTATTATTAAATATTGGGTGACTTAAGTGTAGGCTAGAAGCAGGGTGTGAGGTTTCTCCATCACTAAGCCTTTCTGGTTTTTGAACTGAGGCGCTGAAGTGAGATTGCAAAGGTTTTTTAAGTCATGCTGTAGCAGTGAGCGCAGGCAGAGCAGCAGCCCTTCTCTCTGCCAGTCCCCCTGTTGCACCTCTCCCTTCCCCTGGGGTGCTGCTGTGGCACAGTAAATTGGAAATAATAATGCTGTTGTGACATACTGTGTACTACCAAGGTTCTTTGGCATAACTTAAAATTATTTTGTCAGCATAGCCCTAACAAGGAACGTGGTAGGTATGCACGGGCTTTGTTCTTGCTGCGGGCTTTGTGAGTAAGGCTGCACCTACGCACCAACCAAGTGCCTTTTGCATAGGTCTGGAAACCTCTGTTTGGGTTTGGCTCTTATGCATTATGTATCACTTCATCTTTTTCCCAGTTAAAACCCTGCAGCTTCTCTTTGAGGCAGGCTTGGGAGTCAGGTGCCTGCTATACAAGAAATGCCGGTTTTTCTGGCATGCCTCTCGCTTTTCTTCACTGATACCTGAGCCCTTTAGCACTTCAGTTGGGATGCTTTCTGCTAAGAACCTACAAGGGATATACCATCCCTTAAACCCTTGCTTAGCTCCATCCTCTTCGTCCTGCATGAATCTTCAAAGATTTCCTTATTTTTTTTGGAGGAACGAGCCTAGGAGTCATGGCTCGCAAAGCTGTGCCTGCCTTCAGTGAGCTCAAGCACTCCTGTAGCATGGAGAAAGGGTGCTGGGCTCCCTGTGGGGAGAGTGTGGGGCCAGGGGAGTTGGGCTTGGTGTGGAGGGAGTATACCCATGGGAGCTGTCTGTGGGAATGCCTTCCATGTTCTTACTGAAAATTAGCATTTTAAAGTAAACACTTCCCAGTTTCTTTGAGGCAAATAAAGAATGTTCCCTTCTAGAAGGAACTTTTTTCCCAAAGATAAGGCTTTGTTTCTCCTTTTCATACATGCTTAGCCTAACCAAAGCTCCAGACTTTCTAAGCTTGTTGCTCTTAGGTGTAAATTTAAAATGTCTGTTGCAATGTGTGGTATTTGTGTCCTCATCTTACTTTTGTAGAGTTTTTGATAGTTAAACGGTCTTCAAAGGAGAGAAGGAAGAGCTGAGAAGCACACTCTCCAGCTTTCTAGTTTGTCCTGGTTTCTTTTTCGCATGCAACCCAACCCCAGCTTTTTTCTTGTTAAAGCTGGGAGGATTCAGTCGGTTCAAAGCAAACTGTTAGGGTTTGCCTTACCAGAGTGCAATTCCCTCTTTCTTGCAACACTTCTCTGATACCTTCTCCCAGATGTTTCATACAGAAGCTAATTTATACACACAAAGACCTGCTGCAAACACAGGCGCCAATGTTAAGAGGAACCTGGAGGCACTCAGGTGGAGATGATAATAAGAGAACTAAATATTATCTAAAATTTGATTGCGTTGTTCCAGGTCGGCACATGGCAATGTTGCTATTTCAGCAGCCTGTATTTTCCTCTTCCTGTCCATGTGGTAACTTACTGGATTGGTTTTAACCTATTTTGCAAGAAAGAGCACTCTTTCTAAACTTGATACTGCAGCACACTGAACTCTTACCAGTCTGTTTAAGCTAGATCTTTTAGCTGACCTTACAGGCTGTTCTTTCTCACAGTACACTTGTCCTTCACTGTGAAGATTTAAGATCACTAAGCCATAGAACGTCATTAGTCACCCAGAATAAAACAATGGGTGGAGGGGTCAGTGGAAATACTGACACTTGGCACTTCAGTAAACCTCGGGTATTTTCAGTAAAGAACAAGAATGGCATTGTTCTCGTGTGGCATTGTAGCTTAATACGTAAACGCATCTGTCAAGGAGATGCCTCATGTCAGGAACTAAGTTTGTTCTTGTTTTGGTATCCCCATCCTTTTATGCTGGTTCTTTGTCACCACCTCTTTGAGCTGTATCCTGTGTTTACTTCTGATGTTGTTACTAATGCAGGGGTAAACGTATTAATTGGTATTATTTAACAAGACTTACTTGTTCTTACAGCTTGCAGGGACAGCAGTTCTTGCAATTGGACTATGGCTTCGGTTTGATTCGCAGACCAAAAGCATCTTTGAACTGGAATCCAACAACACAACGTTTTACACGGGTAAGCTAGGAGATGGCTCAGGGTGATAGATCACACTTCTGTGCCCCGATTTCCTGACTGCTTAAAACCTTTGTTTTAAGGCTAAAGATAAAACAGCCCCGATAGGGCAGGGAGCAGCTTCCTCTGGCTGGTACAGGGGCCAGCCTCTGTCATGAGCTCTGTGCAGACAGCAGCAGTGTCACACTAGCAGTTTCTTGGCTCTTTATGCATTGTATGTCACTTCATCTTCTTCCCAGCTCAAAGCCTGTGGTTCCTCTTTGAGTGCTGTTGGGTAAGCATTTTGTAATCCCAGGGACTCCTGGTAGACACAGATGATGTCTCTTCCTGATGCTTCTGACAATGAGTCAGCTAAGTTTCACTCTAAATGAGTACTCACAGATGACATCAATAACTGATTTTTTTCCCCCCCAAAGTGACCAACCTAAGCTACCCAAAACTACAACTCTGTCACCTCGTCTCTCAGAGCATATGTACTGTTGTCTAACTCTTACAGCCCTATGTATGCTAATTTATACTGAACATAATGGAAAGGATGCGCAAATAGCTTGGTCTATATAAGCAACTATTACAGGCATCCTAGATCAATGCAGCTTTAGTTAGGCCAGGTGGAAGTTATTCATCAATTTTTTTCTGGTCTTACAGGTTCCTAGTCTAGGCTTTCCACAAGCAAAGCAAAGCCTGGGACAGCTTGATTACCAATTAGAGGATAAACACACATGGGTTTGGTTTGATATTATAATGTCTTAGGAGTGCCTAACAGAATCAGATTTTATCCTAGCAGTAAGATTTCAATCTCTACAGCCACTTTTAGGCTTGGGCAGAGGACCACGTGCTTTTTTGGTTGTCATCTGTAGGCGCTCAAACCCTTTTGGAAACCACATAGCTGAGTTTGAAGATGTCTAACAACTGGGAACAAAGCAAATTCAAATATGTACCTTTCTTACATATGTGTCTGTCACCTTTGATTTGGACAATCCTCATACATACATATTTCACATTGCTACAAAACCTACATCTGCCATATCCTGTATGGCATCACTGCTTAACCATCCAAAGTGTGGTTAAGTTGGTCTTTCTCTTGCCAAGGAAAGTGGCTCTTCTGCTGAGCTACTCGATCTGTCACAACATCCAAACTGGTGTCTAAAGGGTGAGTACAGACCATGTAAGGCATACTGGTAGGTGCAACTGAAGTTGCAGCCTTATAGTACCAGGGTAGCCTGTGCTTACAGGGAGTACTGTTAGGAATGATGAGTTAGACTTGTTAGAGACCATAGTTGGGAATACTGAAATATTTGTGTGACTTTATGAAGATGCTACAGGCATGGAGACAGCTTATCTGTGAGAAAAGCTTGTATTTCACCCTTGATATGCTGATGTGGTGGCAAACTGGGTGGTTCTTGCTGCTGCCACGAAGATTTCCAGATGCTTTTAACTGGACCTTGGAAAGGCAACAGAAATCTAAACTTAGCCTTTGAGCTGAATATTTAACAAGTGTTATTTTGGGTAGTTGAAAACAACTCACCTCCTAAAACATAAAACTTCTATGTTTTGTTACTTAAGCTTCTGGCTGAATGCAGCAAAACAGTGAAACAAACCTATTTGAAATTTCTGTAGGTTAAACTGACTTTTAAAAAAGTTTAATAGGAATTAATGTTTTGACATATCTTTCTGGGAGTAGTTACTGACTGCAATTTTTAATAAGAAGTTGAAAGAATCTGTCAATTTGCACCTAGCAACAAAGGGAGTTACCTCAAAAGCTTTCTATACTACTGAAAAACTGAAATAAGAGTTTCTGATGAACCCTTTTTCAAAATGGAAGAAGTTTAAGCTGGGATACAAAAAAATAGGTGCTGGAATTTCCTGCTGATAAGAAATGTCAGGCTTAATCACTTATGCTTAATCAAGTAGATGTTTATTTTGGCAGCTAATCTTATCGGTTTGCATCTAGAAAATATCATTTGCACATGCTTACGTATGGCTTTCTTGAAATAGTATTGATTGGGTTTCTGAAGGCCAGAACTGTATTTTTATCTCTATTGATAGAAATGTCATACTAATTCTACACGCTTTGTGCTGATTCTTTGTCTCATGTTTCACCAGCCCAATAATACTTTCTTGCCATCCTTTGGGAGTTGTTTTGCTCGTTACATCTTGCTGCTCTCACCAGCTTGCAGTGATAATGCCTAAGCTGGCAGTTCCCAAGCTTTGGAGGAGAGTATTGGGCATAAATGGAATCTTTTAGCCCGAACTGTTTGCCCTCTATGCTCCAACGCACTCGCTACCTAAATTCTGGGCAGAATGGTCTACAGGCTCAGCCACTCGATACAGTTTGAAGCAGTATCTGCTTTTGCAAGAGCAGAAAATGCTGAGTTTCCTGTAGTTAGAGAGGCTCTCACGTTAGGCAGGTGAAGTGTAGACTTGTACCACCATGACTGGTGGAATAATTCAGTGTTTGCTGATGGAAAAGCAGCGTAGGAAAGCATTTAAGCCTTTTGACAGATGATTATGATGCCTTTTAATACCCATTCTCCTAGAGCTAGCATGCTTCAAGAATTCTCAGGGGTTGATAAATCACTAGTTTCAGCTATCTCTGACTGCAACACACTCTTCATCTGAAGATAAGTTGATAACTGGCATTGAGCCAGTTTTAAAATGTGTCTTACAGTTTGACTCAGATGACTTATCTTGTTTTCTAAAACTTGTGAAACTGCAGTAGTGGTACACATTAATTGTTATAAGTTGAAGCTTTTATTTATCAATAAATTTCCCCACAAGTTTTGAGGTGTGTTTGCTTTGAAAACTAAGCACAGCCCTTTTTTGCTTGGAATGCCTCAGTAAAGAAACTTAAACCTTGGTAAAAGCCACAAATGCTATTTATGGAGCAACTAATTTTATACCTTGCTGCTGAGGTCTGAACTAGCCTGTATACATGTCTCTCTGTTTTTTTCCTCCCTAGGAGTTTACATCCTAATTGGAGCTGGTGCACTTATGATGCTGGTTGGTTTCTTGGGATGCTGTGGTGCATTGCAGGAATCTCAATGTATGCTTGGCCTGGTAAGTGTTCAGAGCAGTGTTTAAAATCTTAGCGGTGTGATGAGAAAGGAAGGAAAATATTACTGCACAGTTAAAGGGCAGCAGATGCTGATTGTTTTGGCTCCATGATGTTTAAACTCATGTTTGCCTACATAATGCTAAAATGTTAAATAATGACATACAGTTTCCATTTCTGGCCCTAAATCCGAATGTCCACGTTGTATTTGAATACAGGGTGACTTCAGGAGTTAGTGACATTCAGACATTGAGGCAACAAGACTGGGAGTATGTGTAAATGCAGAACTATACTCTTATCAAGAGTTATGCTATTTATTAAGCAGTTTGTCCTGAACTCCAAAGGCTGTGCAATCTTTAATCTTTGAGACCAGAACTGTGGTATTTGATCCTTGAAACAACAAGCCTCTACTGTTCATAATCACAGGATGAGCTCTTCTAGTTGACAACTGCTTAGCAAGCCAATTATTGGAGAGCAACCTCATTGTTTTCAGACTGGAGGGGCCAGTGGAGCTTACTGGGTTCATACACATCTGTACACTTGTAGAACTACTCATCCAAATAACCAGAAGACTTAGTTAATAAAAGACTACTACTGTAGCCAGTGAAAGAACAATTCCCCTTCTGTGTCATGAAAGAAGTTAATTTCGTATATTTCTTGCAAAATGATGCCTCTAGCCCTTTGTTGTAATTCTGAACCTCTCTCTTTAAAGTGCCTTTGAATGGTAGTGGTGTTTTGGACCTGGTAGTCAATTAAACACAGATGATACTTCTGTTTTCTTTGTGTATCCCACAAGTGACCAACAGCTCCCTGGGAGCAGGTGGCAAGCTAGTATTAAGTAATGACTCCTAAAGCAATAGGGGTGACAAACCAGAGAAAAGAATTGATGTCAGCTGTTGTGATGTGTCTGAGTGACCTGGGCAACTTCAAAGTCTGAGTTAACAGATGATTGGTTTTAATTAACACTGATCAAAAAGGAGGACTTCTGCTTGGAAAACACTGCCAGGCTTTCTGACACTCCTGGGAAGAAGTGCTGACCCAGTGCAGTGTGTGTCCTCTTTCCTAGTCTTGTTAGCATTGCAGACCTCCAGCTGGAAACTGGTTAAGTGACAGTTCCCCCAGTGCTGAACCTGGGGACTGGTCAGGCTTATACTATATGTGGCCAGTGCTGGTTTGTGGTGCTGTGGTCTTAATGATGTGGTCTTTCTTTTCCAGTTCTTCCTCTTCCTTTTCGTGATTTTTGCCCTCGAAATTGCTGCTGCGATCTGGGGATTTGCAAATAAAGAAAAGGTAGGCTGCTCTTAAAAGTTGGCAGGGTGGTGGGTTGCTGGAAGAGCTTGCCCAGAGAAGTTGTGGATCTCCCTTCCCTGGAAGTGTTCAAGGTCAGGTTGGACGGGGCTTTAAGCAACCTGATCTAGTGGAAGATGTCCCTTCCTGTGCCAGGGGGGTTGGACTAGGTGGTCTTTGAAGGTCTCTTTCAACCCAAACCATTCAGTGATTCTATGACTGTGTGCCCACAGAAAGTTAGCAGTCTACTGAAAAGTATAGCAGTACTAGTCAAATCCTGATTACCTAGGGAATTTGGGGGAGAGGAAGAAGACACATTCTAGCAAAACAATACAAGAAATTAAACTCTAATATTTAAAAATGAGACTGTAGTAGAGTAGTCAGAATCCAAGATGCTGTTGTATGTTAGAGATGCCCTCCAGGCAGTACCTGGGTGAGCTGTAAAGCAAAGCAGGCCATCAGTGAAGCTTTAACATCTCTAGATGTGAGCTAGGTCAGCTGTGGGCTGAATGTTTCTGCATCTAAAACATGACTTACCTGGGCTGACCCTCACAAGCAGTCAAGATTCTGTCTTGTTTCAAAATAAGGTGCTTGGTGATCAGGGTTGCTTTTCTGCTTGTATTATGCAACAGAGGAATATAGCAACTTCTGGGGTACAGAAATGAATAGGGAATACTTTTGTGTAACCAGTATGCAAAGACTTAGTTCTCTCACTCCACCTAAAAGATCACAGCTTTGGAAGGGAAACTCAATCTTATCTGTTTAGGTGTGGCTTTTAAGGTGAGTGTACCAGTTAGGCTTGCCTCTTCTGGGTGAGAAATGCTGTCCACCCTCTGTTTCCACCCTCTATTTCTACATGTCAAAAGGATGGGTATTGTAGGTTGCAGAATTTTTAATGGCTGCCTTACTTGAAACAAGTTTTCCATAATTAATATTAAAGTAAGACAGTAATACACCACAACTCTTTGCTATCTTGTAGGTTATTGAGGAGTTAAAGGACTTCTACATGGAAACCTATGGAAAGAGATCGCAAGCAGCTGCCAGAGAGACCCTGAAAGCATTTCAGTTAGCTGTAAGTACATGGTTATACTTAACACTAGACAGTAATGCAGCTTGTTAACACCGTTCTCTGTGTTGTCCAGTCCCCTGTACAACTCTAGTACCTTACTAACTAGAAGAAACCAAGGCATTATTAGTAACAAATTGCAGAGAAGATATTTTTGTATAGTATTAGTGACTTCAGTATGCTTTTTGTCCCTTTGAACCTCTGAAATGTGTAGAACTAGTTTTTGGTTTCCTAAAACTCAGAAGCAAGCTGGGAAACTCAATCTGTGGCATTGATATAGAGGCACCCATAGTATGCATACCCGCATGTCTAGAGGCACCATAGTATGCATACCTGCATGTCTATGAGGAGCTCACCTTTGTGTCTGTACAAGCTGTCACCAAAATTAATGTGTATATACTTAATGAGATCTAGCTCCTTCCTTTCAGAATCTTGTCCTTTAATGCAATAAAGGCTTTTTAAAACTAGGTTTGTAGCAGTCACATTGGCAGGACTTCTGAACAAATTTTTGTAATGTCTGTAATAAAACCTAATGTAATATATTTATTATTTTTGCTCTGTACTTGGTAAAAGTAAGGATTGTTTAACCTGGTTCTCTTTTCCTATTTTCTCTTGTAGCTGGACTGCTGTGGTCTTACAGGAGCTCTTGAGCAGCAGTTCATGGACACCTGTCCAAAGAAGACCATGGTCGAGTCACTGTCTACACCGGTAAAGCATGACTTAATTCACCAACAGCTCTGCCCCCTGAGTAGAATGAGAAACATGTTTCTAAATAAACCCTTCCAGTCCATGGGAAATTCCCATGTCCCACTTACTTAGCAACCTATCTCTATAATCAGTCTGGTTGTGGAAAATCAACGTACTGTTACTGTGGAAAGAACAAGCAGGGTCGGCAGGAAACCTGAACTTTCACAGGAAATGTGCAGTCTGTGTGTCACTAAACTCGCTGGCATGCTGGACAGCCTAGGGCCAAAACTTCACCTAAAAAAACAAGCTAGAGAGCTCTGTTCTCCTGGCTGCTCCTAGCACCAAAGCACCTTCCTGCTGCTACATGGGAGCTGTTGCCTTCCCTTTCGGTTAGGGAAAAGTAGAGTGTGGGTGTGGGAGCAGGTCTGAAGTTTCAGCAAGGGAAAGGAGAGGGGGTAATGCATTGGTGGCCTGTTCAGGTGAGTATGTTGCTGCAAAGCCAATTCTCTGAATCAAATTCCCCTGTTGAAATACTGCTGTGAAGGTACCTGTATGCCACAGATACAGGAGAGGCATCTTGTGTAGTTCTTAATTACCCCTTTTCCTGTTTTTCTTAAAACTGTCTTGTGCTCTTGCTTCATACTCCAAGAGAGCCTTTATGGGTTTTCCCATAGAAAATAAGGTTCTCATGATTCTCAGGAATTCAGTTGATTTTTCGCACATTACTTGTGTTCTTCCTTTCACTATGGATGATTTTGTGCCTTCAAATATCTGACCACATGAGACACTTCAGTCTATATTTTGCCTATATCATTAGTGTCTGTACAACCTGCTATGAGGCTATATGGGAGTAGCTGAGGTGGCATGCAGGTTTTATTGCTTGCTTTTGTTTTGCTAAATGTGTTTTAACTTCATCTGTTGACTTAATCTTGTGATGTGTTTGTGGTGTAGTCCCAGCTGTAGGAAAAAAGTAGATAGACTGCAAAATTAAAGGGATGTAATGGTGTGGCTGATCTGTGTGCCTCTAAGTAGTACTGTATTGATATTCTGATTTAACTGGTTAATTCTTGCCAGTATATCCCTTTAATCCTTGATTCAGTCTTTCCTTCTGGACTGGATAAAGAACAATTAAAGAAAAGAGTTGTTTTCAGCAGCTCACTGGTTTGCTGCTGGAATAAGAAGGGCAGGAGTTGGGATGAGACTTTGACCAGCTACCAGGCTCTGAAAGATTTATACCTCCATAAAGTTCCTTGTCCTTTTTCTTGGCTACCATGTGTCTTTGCTGGGGAAAGGACTGTACTTCAATTTTTCTTTAGTTGGAATGGTAATTCATTGTTCTGGGAGCTTCAGATTGGCACCTCTATGAATCTACCCATAGCCTAGCACGTATGCATGCAGCTCAAGAACTCCTGCCATTCCCATGCACCATGTGTTCATAAGGTGTCTGCAAAATTACGATAGCACTTGGAAATATCGCAGTGCCTTCAAATCTATTTTGAGGAGGACTGAGCAATACAGCAACTTAAATGCTGACAGCCATTAGTAACAAGCTAAGTCTGGTACAACTGCTGTTGGTCCTCATCTACCTGATCAGCTGCGGGTGGCTGAGAAGGGAATCCTGCTGTAGCCAAGGCGCAGTTAAGAGGTTTAGATAATTGAAGAGTAGATTTAAACTTCTCCACCAACTTTGTGTTGGAACATCCCTGGCTCCCTTCAAAGGTGTGAAAATAAAGGCCAGTTCAAAGCAGCTTTCAAACAATGAGTCCTCATCTCTAATGCAAGCAGACTTGGTCAAAGGTGTAGCATCAATCAGCAGACGAGCTCAAACAGCAAGCAGAAACAAACCTTTCATGTGTATGAAACACTAATGAGCAGTCTTATCTCTTTTCAGTCGTGCCCTGCTGCCATTGATGATGTCTTCAATTCGAAATTGAATGTGATTGGAGCAGTTGGCCTTGGCATTGCTGTAATAATGGTGAGTTTCCAGATTATTTAGAGGGTAGCTGTATGGCCAAAGGGTACTTCTACCATAAGTCTGTTGAACAGTGCTTGGCACTGTAGTCTACAAGCCCATTCCACTCAGACAAGTACCAGCAGGATGAGGGCGTGTGCTGCGGGTACCTTAGGGCCCCAAGGCAGTGCAGAGGGTGGGGTGTCTTGGACCTCCCTGCTTCTGCTTTGCATTAGGATCTGCCTCCTTGCAGTTCTGGCAGTGGCAAGGTTATATCGGTAGTGTGTGTATATACAGGGCGAAGATGTATTAGTCATGTTACCAGCCTGCTGCTTAATCGTAGTTATTTCTCAGGGATACTTGTTTTTCTTTCCTTTATAACAAAGACTCTGCTAGAGAACTGAAATAGCAGTGCTAGTAAGGAAATTCGTCCTTGTTAGTTTGACTTTGTTAGTTGCGCAGGGGGAGGTTCAGGCTGGATATTAGGGAAAATGTCCTTACTGAGAGAGTGGTGAAGCATTGGAACAGGCTGCCCAGGGAGGTGGTGGAGTCACCATCACTGGAGGTGTTCAAGGAACGTGTGGACGTGGCACTGTGGGACATGGTTTAGTGTGCATGGTGGTGTTGGGGTGATGGTTGGAGTTCATCTCACATGTCTTTTCCAACCTTAGTGATTTTGTGACTTCTCTGGAGGAAAGTATGACATGGATGCCAATATGCTGGGATGATCAAAAGATTTCTTAGGAGATATGGCAGTGGTTTATAGCTGATCTATTTTGAAGTATTGAGGGTGAAGGGGATTGGTGAGAAGGGACCGAAATTTGGGGGTGGAGGGGCAGGGACACACTGCAGAATAGTGATAATGTGGCATCTGGGCCAGGAACAGCAACTACACTTGTTCTCATGTTGATAGAAATCAGGGGACAAAGCACATTTTTCTAATGTGTTTGCTTTCTTTACAGATTTTCGGCATGATATTCAGTATGGTTCTCTGCTGTGCTATCCGCAGAAACAGAGAAATGGTCTAAGAGCTCAAAACCCAAGACTGCTGCACTATAAAATCCTTGTCATTAACTTTAGCGTTCTGAAAGCATTTCTAAAAAGTTATATATTTGTTACCTTTTTAATGCTTTACTTGGTACTGATTTGCTTTTTATGTTATAGGTTAAAATGATAAAGGTATATCTGACTCACGACAAATATTGTACATAAAATATCTGACTTTCTTGAAACTTATGTAATTTGGATGTAATTTATGTTGGAGACAATTTGATACTTAATAAAGAGTAAGATGTATTGTATGTGGGGGAGAGGAGATTTTACTATGCTTATTAATCATACTGTTTGATGCGTAGCACGGAGTTGAACTTCGATAACATGTTAAGTGTTAAATCACTAGGGCTTCAGTATAAAGCAGGAAATAACTCCTATGCCAATGCCATATTGGAAGGGAATTCCAAGGTAGGGAAAAGATGACTGTCGGAGCACATCAGGGAAGGTATCATCATTCCTCCTTTCCTTGGTGTGTGTGGACAAAAGCAGTTGTTAATTATATTCCTAAAATGTTACTGCTGCAACACTTTTACTGTCATCTTCATACAGGGCAGCAAAGGATGACTGTCATACGGGTGATATGCGAGCAGTGGTACTTTGATCCAAACAGGCTGGGCTTTCTTATAGCATCCTGGCTGCTGATATAACTGTCCCCTGGCATCTGACATGGCATTGGTAACCTTGACAAGGCAGATTCCCACTGTGTATGCTCAGGTTTTTTCTCAGTGGCTGGCTTTGTGCTTTGTTTCTCCAAAGCCAGCGAAGTACAATCTCAAGGGCTTGCAGCATGTGTGCCAAATCTCAGGTTTCCCAGTGGAAAAAAGAAAAGTTGCTGTACAGCTCTGCAGTTGCTGTTCACAGCAGCTAGAGCTGTGGCTATCTTGTTTCAGTTTAAAAATGGGTGTGGGAGGGAGGAGAGATACTAGTGTGGAACCCTTAGTCTAAAGACTTAACAATTTGTCCTGTACTTGTACTCTAAATGGCTTTTTAAGTGTGTTTTTCTCTAAAATACCTTCTGGTAGGGGCTGCCTTGGATCCTTACCAGCAAGTTACATCTGTATGTGGTGTTCCCCTTCTGTAGTACCTCAGCTGTGTTCCTAGGAGCTTCTGGTCTTCCTCCTCTAGGTACTATAAATGCCTCTTAGTAGTCCTTGCTTGTTCCCACCTTTCCCTTGTAAGAAGGCTGGTATTTATTATGAGAAATACCGGAATTGAGGGTCGGGCTCTGGCTGTAATTCTGGACTAATGCACGAATGTATTGCCCACCTTTTGTGTTACATGTCACTTGTCAAAGGGGTTATGCAAACCATACAGCTCTCCTCTGTAATGCACTGCACTGTTCTATATGTTAATGGGGCCTTCTTAAAAAAAAAATTGGGATTTCAAAAAGTCAAATGGTGATCATGCTTTTGTGCGTCTTAGAGACTGGAATGAATCCAGAAAGGAGTTGATCTAATTTTCTTTGGATGTGTGAGAGAGCCTGAAGGGGAAAAAATCTAATCTCATATGGGAATTTGAGACCTACTGTGTCCCCAAGCTCTTGCAGAAGATGTAGCATTTGTCAGCTGTGTAAACCTGGGCATGAGCCTGAACCTGGCACCTGAAAGAGCTGGGGTGGATTGCTGTCAACTGTAATGAAGGCTTCCTGCTGACTTCCACTGCTCTGTGGTGCGTGCGTTCAGGTTGCCAACCTTTGGCTGTAGTCGAAAGCTAGCAGTGTCTGGCAACATCCAAGAAAATGCAGTGGGTTGTAACTAAGGTGATGAGAAGTAAGCGGTAGGCTCAGCACCTTGGCATATGAGATGGGTTTGGGTGGCAGCCGTGGAGGAAGCTCTCAACCTGGCATCCAAGTCAACTGACTATCCAGAAGACTTAAGTTTATACCTTCTACAGAAGCTGGGTGGGGGCTTCCTGGGAGTTAGCTTTTGCCTTGCAATGCTGCTGCCTTAACCACAGTCTTTACTGCAATGTTTCATGCCTCTCTGATGCCTGCCCCTTTCCCCTCCTATTTTAAGTCCTACAGCCCAATCTTTGGCCCTTTTTGACCGTTCTGTGTGTGAGGGTTGCTGTTCTCTGACTAATCAACAGATGGGTAAATCATCTTTATCAGGCAAGAGCCAGCTACTGTTTATTACTAGGATATTACTTTCCTTTTAGCAGGAATGTGAACTACAGCCGCACAACCAAGTTGTGGTCATCTGCAGATCTGCAAGGTAACCTGGAATGAACACTTTTCACTAATGAACACTGAGCTGAATGACGAGAAGTTTTACAAGTGTAGCAGTTGTGACCAAATTTCCTGAAGACCTCTGTTCTAAGAGATGGCAGCCCTGAAAATCAGTGTTTGTAGCACTGACTGCCCAAGCAGGGAGTGAGTTCCCATCTTCAAGTCAGGTCAGGATTGTCTCGAGGAAGGTGGAGCAGAATGTGACTTGAAGTAATATGTAGAGGCTCAGGTAAACAAAAGGGATAAGAGATTTTTCTGGGAAGCAGGAGTAGGGTAATTTCAACACTGAAGGGGAAACACTGTTTGGGACAATGTCAGATTTTTTTTCTACGTGGGTGCTGTGGCTGAAATGACTAATGCTGGCGTAATGCTTGTGAAGGGGGGGAGAGCAGAGTGAGTCAGGACATGGCCAACATCCCTGTTAGGAAGAGGTCTGTCCCGGTTCAGTGAGTCAGCAGAGAAGTGTACTGATGCTTGGAAAAAATTAGGAGTAGGAAAAACTTATCCCAGGGGTGGGATGTCATGTTTATTGGGAGGAATAGATAGGGTGAAGGAAAACGTACAAAAGTAAAATACTTTTTGTCTTTTCTATGCCCCCCATAGCTTCCCCATCAGTAAACAGAAAGGTGTAGCTATGTTAAGACCTTAAAGCCTGCCTGGAATGTGAGAAACCACTCCAGAAAGGAAAAGGGTTTAAGCAGCTTTACTTCCACACACAAGCAGATTTCTTCATTAAACACAGGTGCTGTTAATCCTTTCCACTAAATTTGCTTAACACAGATAGGTTTTGTGGCCAATTGTGATATAATATACCATAGGTCTCTGGGAATTGCTTGTGGATAGCAAAGAGCTGTAGGATCAGAGCAGTCCTGGTCTAGACATTTGCTTGGGCTGGGATAGAAGATGATAACTGGGCATGGGAATAAGTCCTGTGTTAGGCACTAACATAAAACGTTGCTTGTAACACTGTGAAATGGGTAACATTATGCAAAGTTTGCAGGAGCTGTTGATGTGTGTGTGTGTGGCAAAGTGGCAGCATGCGGGTTGCTGCTGGGTTTTGGCCGGTGGGGATGGGGAAGCATGGGTGGGCTCTGCGCCGTATTGCTCCGAGACTGCTCTTGGCTCTGCCCCTTGTCTGCTGCTGCGATGAAAACAAGGGATGATAAAGCCAAATTGCTAAAGGATGTGGCTATTTATATGTTGTAAGCTAGCCAAGGACAGTGGGGAAGAATAATAGAGCGCATGCAGAATATGGGAATTCGCACCAGGAAACAGTACAGCTGCTGTTGCGAGCTTAAAAAAATGAATGTTTGACTAAGGGGCAAGGACTTTATATGGTCCTCAGGAAGGCTGGATTTGGTAATCTGCGAGGGGATTATGCCAGCAGAAAGATTAGCAAACCAGAGCTAGCCTGCCTCAGGAATGGGGAGAGGCTTAAGCTAGCTGCATGGTCAGCGATGTCGGAAGAAGGTGCACCAAGGCAAGGAGAGCCTTGTTTTCCATAGGCATAGGGTTTATTGCTGGAAAATAGCTTCCTCCTTTTCAGCGGAGCTGGGAAAGTCTTCCCTGGTACAGCCCGTTGTTATTTTACCGGCATCCTAGCACCCCAGAACCATAACTGAGTACAAGGAAAAAATGACAGCAGGTCCATGAAATGTGGAAGTGGTGTGGGATGTGGGAAGAAGCTGGCAATAATGGAAAAAAAGGTGTGAGCTTAACACATTTGGGGTGGGAATAAATCCGAGCCTCTCAGTGCATTAAAAATTCAAATCTGTCATACCACCTTCTGATTACGTTTCGGCAACTTAATAGGCTTACTCGTAAAGGGTGTAGAGAAGATGTATTTGCAGAAGGGGAGGATGTCATTACCTGCAGGGTGATTTCAAAAAGAGCTCATAAAGGAATTGCTCCCGTAGATAGAAAAGCCTGGATTTATTTTGACAGGCTATCCTGGTCAGGACTATACTTCACACCCTCTCAGGAGAAAAGAGTATGAAGCATTTGCAGCCAGTTTTTAGGAACCGCCTGTACATCTCCACTACTCTTGTTTTTTCAGATGAAGCCACGACTCCAAGCAAACTGCAGGAGATGGGCTCGGAGCAATTGCTCTGGGGGAGCAGGGGGAAAAAAAAAACTAAGCAGTGGGGACTAAACTCCCAGTGATAAATGTGGGTCTGATGCCGTTTCCATGGGCGGTGTGCTGTGAAGTTCAAGCTGAGCCTTGCCCTGTTTTTGTAAAAGCTCTGAGCACAGGCACTTGCACGCCTTTGCAGAGCCAGCTGCTTAGTGAGCCTCTGGCTGTAGGCAATGATAAAAGCAAGGTGGGGGCTCAGCACTGTTTTTCATCCTGTTTTCTCTTTTTTTTTTCTTTTCACTGCTGGCAGGAGGCTGATAAGGGAGGACACGGCTGTGCTGCGTAGCCCTGGAAGCTCTGCAAGGAGCCAAGCGCTTTGCAGCGGAGCGAACAAGTGGCTGTGGCTGCCCGGAGGGACCCCCGCGGGGTGGGGGGAGAGTCCCTGGGTGAGAGGTGCTGCTCCAACTAAGCAGCGCACACACAAGCACTACCTTAGTCCAGCCCAAGCTGGGTTTTGTTGGGTTTCTATGTTTGGAAGGTGGTTTATGCCTATGGCCACTGTATAATTATGATGATTACAAAATAGCCACCTCTTCAGTTTCTGCCTGTTGGCAGCTCCGAGGAAATGACCTAATTTGAACTGCCAGCAGCGAGGACCTTGAACCCTATCAAAAGTCACTTTTAAATGAACCTAGAACATCTAGACACTTGCCAGACTTCACTGGCAATGATAAAAATAGGTTAGTGAGACTTTTTTTTCCACTGCTGGATGCAGGCTTCCACATGCGTGGCTCCCACAAAATGAATCCACAAGGCAACCATTCATGGCACGTTGAATGCTTCTCTTCTCTAGCTGCCTGTTTCGCGTTCAATAGACATTCAGGCTGCGGCTGAGAAGTGACCTTTTATGCCTTGTTCTTAACGCTGCCGTTTAGTCCCCAACGTGCCACACGATGGACTACTGTGCTTCTGCTCTGTCCCACCCCTGAAATCGCTCCCTTGGGAACACTAACATGGCAGGTCCTGCTGAATAAAAGGAGTTTGTGGCTCAAGGTGCCGCTCCGTGGCCATGTACGAGGAAGGAATAGGGTGGAGGAGAGAGGGAAGTCGCACCGCAGGACAGGTTTTTCGGCTTTGCGCTGGTGCAGCCTGATGCAAGCTGCACCTTCAGCTTACGCCGGCACTGCCTCTGCGCGGGGAAAGATGGGGAGGGTGCTCGGCAGCCCTTTCCAAACCCCCAGTCTCACCTCAGCTTGAGGTTTATAATTAAAAGAAGAGCTTTAAGTATCCTTGATGCTCCTCTGTTGCTGGGATTCCTTGGTCCCTCTCCTTGCCTCAGTACCTGAGCGCGTGGTTATCCTTCCAGCGGAGACGCAGGGCAGAGCGAGTTCCCAGGAGGGAGGTGGATATCTCAGTATTTCAGGTTACATCCCACCATCAGACAACGCAGCAGGGGCAGAGGAGAGACAGGGCCAGTGTTCAGCAAGTCATGATTCACAACTTGGGCTGCTTGCAGGCTATTCAGGGCTCAGTGAACGTGCAGACAGATGTTAAAAGTGGCAGTGGGTCTTCAATAAAGTTACTGTTTTGCCTCTTCGTGTATGGGACTAGCCACTCCTTTGCAGTTCTTGGTGACCTTATTCTGCGTGAGAGTGAAGACAGAAAAATCTTTATCGTTCAGGGAGGCCGGTGGTGTCTGTCCCTGTTTTGGGATGGAGTCCAGCCCCATAAAGCCACCCAGCCGTGCTGCCTTATGGGGCAGGTCGGTTGCTCCACAGCACTGGGGCTGCCTTTGCCAGGCGTAGGGGGAGAGAAGGGGCAAAGTCCGTGTTGTGGTTTTACTTCTATTTTCCTTCTTTTTAAATTTTTCCCCTCTCTCTCGCAGTCTGTGGCTGCAGCCTTTGCCCTCCACACCGAGCTGAAGGTTTTTGCACGGTATGCACATCAAAAATGCTCTTGAAAAGAAACCAGGAGGGCAAATATGGTGTAAATAGATGGAAGAGGGAAGACAGGCAAGTCCCATCCTCTTGATCATGCAAATCATGCTTTAATGGCAAGTGTGTGAGGTGAATGAGTGAGGCCTTTCCCCATAGAAGCAGAAAGGATGAGATGCTGCATGCTCTAATTTTTACACCAGAGGCTGTAAAAATCTCCAGGATATGAGGACAGTAAAGCTTAAAGAGAATTAGGATCACAGGATCGCAGAATAGTTCAATTTGGAAGGGACCTCAGGAGGTCCAACCTCCTGTTCAAAGCAGGGTCAGCCATGAGGTCAGACCAGGTTACTCGGGGCTTCACCTAACCTCGTCTTGAAAACCTCCAAGGATGGAAACTGAGGGCAACCCGCTCCGCTGCTTGGCCGGTGTCCTGGTGAGAAAGTTTTCCCTTCCGAGTTTGAACTTCTCTTGTTTCAAACTATGCCTGTTGTCTCGCCACGCATCACGGTGAAGAGCCTAGCTGTGTCTTTTTGGTCTGGAAGGCTGCCGTTAGCCCCCCACCAAAGTCTTCTCTTCTCCAGGTCAAACAAGCCCTGTAACCCCAGCATCTTCTCACAGGGCACATGCTCCATCCAGCATGCTGACCACCTTGGTCGTCCTCCACCGAGCTTGCTCCGGTTTGTCAATGCCCTTCTGAAATTGAGGGGGGGGATAACAAAACTGGACACGATGTTTTGGATGCAGTCTAATGAGTGCTGAGAAGCTGGAGGTAATCACTTCCCTTGATCCACTGATTATGCTTTTGTTAATGCAGCCCAGGATGCTGTTGGCCTTCATCATTGCCGGGGTGCACTCCCAGCTCATGTTCAGCTTGCTGTCTACACAGCCCCCACCCCAACTCGCCCCCCAGGGTCTTCTCCAGCAGAGCTGCTCCCCAGCCTGGCAGTCCCCAACCGGTATTGTTGCTATGGGGTTATTTCTTCCCAGATGCAGGACTTTGCAATAATCTGTGCTGAATTTCGGAAGGTCTCTGTTGGTCCATTCCTGCAGCGCCCCACTTATTATTGGCCTCCTTCTTTAAAACGAATGTCTCTTTTTGCACACCTGGAAATAATATTGTCCCGGTTGTGGGCTGCCCAAAGGTCCATTTCTGACAGAAGCAAGTACACTAAATGTAGGGAAAAGACCTCACCACCGTTCTGGGAAAAATCTTTAAGACTTCTCTTCCACGTAGAGCAGTTGGCTGAAAAAAGTCATCACAGCCATGGCGCTTGTTCTGCTGCCCTCTGGGAAGGGTCTGTGCCCTTTGGCTCTCCCTTGGGACACTCCAGCCCATTAGTAGCCAAGGTCGGAAGAACTGTACTGATGAAAAACAATAAGCAGTTTCTTTGGTACTTTATGGGTTGGTGAAGCATAGGGTGGCCATGCTCAAGGACTTTACCATGGAAAAAGGAATAAAACTAAAGGTGGAAACAGGCAGAAAGCTGATCAGCCAGTAAACGTGCCACTTGGCAAGTCGTTCTCATCAAGGACCGCTAGTCCCACATGCCAAGGTCCACTAGAAAGAGTAAGCTTCTCCTCTTTGCGAGGGCCAGCTTGGCTCCACCCTTGACTTGGCACTGCAATTAGTAAAAGCTGATTTTTGCTGCCATCAATTCCCCTTCCCGAGCCTGTTGGCGTATCTCGCTAGCAGATTCCTCTGCTTTTCCAGCCACCTGGACGCAAGCGACCGCATCCCTTCCCAGAACAGCGAGCCCCTCGCTTACTGCTGATGGCATCTTCTTACACGGTGAGAGGAGCTCTCCTCCCTCTGGCTTGCTGGCAAAGGTCCCATCTTACTCCTGGGGAAGGTTTCTATTAAAAAGTTTAGCTTTCCCTTCTATAAGCATTTTGCTTTACGATGCGTGTCACATTTATCTGTAAAATTAGCCCTGCAGCTGGTACTAGCTCTTCCTCCATGCTTTTTATGATCGGACCCTGTTATCAGCACCTTATAGTCGCCAGAGTTCAAGTGTCCGGGCTAAAACTTTCTGTGCCGCCTGCCTCAAGTTGAATGGGGTTTTTTGTATGTACTGAAATATCAGCAAACGGAGTTCAGTTGTTGCCAACAATGAGCTTAGAGGAAAAAATGTTGTTTTGCCAATGTTTTGTTTTAAAAAAAATATCTAGCAACCATTTAACTGAAGTACAGCCTCTGTTTTGGAGGCAGCGCCTGAGAGTTGTGGATGGTTTCTGCTTTTTGTTAGAGATGTGCCTATGGCTTTTTAGAAAAGCAAAGAGCACCGAGGTGTAAGCTTCTGGGAGACACCTTCATCGGTATCGTCCTGCTAGACCGGGAGGTGAAGCCACCAAAATACCTGGGCACCTAAGCCTGTCCCTGGGACTAACAATGCAAAGCTCGAAAGCTTCGCCTACACTTAGCCCCGTACGCACCTAAAATCACCTAAAATCTCGTCACCGGGCTTTGCCTGGGAACCAGAGCTGTGCCGTAATGCAAACCAAATTTTCTCAGCCTGGTCAGAGCTGAGTTGGGTGGCTCTTGCCTCGGGCTGCGCCCAGGAGGAGATGGCCTCACCTGCCTCCCTGGGAAGGTCTCTCCTGTGTGGGAAGGTCTTTCCTAGATGGTTGCGGACACCTGTGATGCACCTGGAGGATGGGACGTGGTGTAAATACGCCAGAGGCAGATTTTCTCAAGGACACGGCAGGAGGAAGGGCCTTTTGATACAACAGACTCCCCCAGGAGCCTCTTCTCTGCCCAGAAAATGCAACCACCGTCCTCCACGCCCATCTCTCAAGGTGAGTGCCCAAATTACTTCTCCGTGGGCTATCAGTTGTGCGCTGGGTGCCGGAGACCAGAGCTTTCTCAGGCCTCTTGAGGCTCTGGTTCACCCAGGCCCACGGCACACCTCTGCCGTCAGCTTCATGCATGGGGGGACACAAACTCTTCTGGATGGAAACCATGATGAGCTAAAACCTGAAAGCATCAGCCTTGGCACAGCCCAACCGTAGGCTGCCACGAAGCACCCAAGCTACTGAAACGTGTCCTGAGGTACCAGCCTTTCAGGCACGCCTGCAAATAGCCCCCTGCTCCGTTTTGCTGCCTCTGGTAGGACAACACCCCGCAAATTGGCTGCTTTCATTCAGATTCACCTGGTCTTCCCCCTGTCACCCCCAGGCTTCGCAATGAAACACAAACAGAATGTTTCGAGCAAGACTTAAGGCAGGTTTGTCCTTAGGGGGAGTGTGGGAACACAAGGTGGCAAGTGAAGAAAACTGAAAAGGCAACCCTGGTCGGTGGTTCACCTGCCTTAACCGCCCCGGTGCTCCCGGGAGTCACCCAGTGCCCAGGCACTGGTTGCCCTAACCCAGGGTGCCTCGCTCTGGGGTCTTTCGGAGCTAGGGCCATGGAGGGAGACAAGCTTTCTGCATCCTTACTGGTATCCCAAGTGCCCAGCTATTCGTCTCAGGAGGTGTAGCTGCTGCGTAAAACCTCTTGACCTGGTGTTGGGTGCCCTGGTAGGCGGCCTTGAAGTTTTATCTCTAGTCAGCCCTCCTGGTTAACTGGTTCAGGTTAATTCTCTCAGCTTGATGCTAAATACTCCACGGCAGACTTCACGGGACCGTGTTGTAAAACTCGTCGTCTTGGGTGCGTTGCCAAATTCCTGTAGAAACTGACCGTGACACAACAGCGCAACGTGCCAGACGATGCAGAAACGTCCTGTGGTGCTGCAGCTACGAGAGCGGGTTTCCTCATGCCCATGCCTTCACTGCCGTCCGGCGATGCGGTATGGAGGACAGCTCGGTGCTCGGCACAATGCGTGACTTTGCAGCTCAGTGGTTGTGGCACTTCTTGGAGCTGGGAGAAGAGAGACAGCAGTTCCAAGAGCATTTGTGTATTTTACACAATGACAGCTTTTATAACGAAATACTTTTAGCACAGCTAAGCCCTGGCATCCCCAGGATGGTAGAGAGAGGGTTATACTCCTCTCCCTTTGGGACCTTTTTGATTTTCCTTGTTTTGCTTCAACAGAAAAAGGAAAAATCCCAGAGTAGCCAGTGACCTCTTTCTTTGTGCCAGTCCTCAAAGCTACCGGGCAGCAACGGAGCTGGAGGCACTTCTCCAAAACCCTGGGAGAGGGCCCTAGCCACTCTAACCCTATGTGGATGAGTAGGGGCTGAGGACACCACATTCTCCTTCCAACCCCACTCCCCTTTCTGGCTTCATTTTAAAATAAAGCAAGAAGCCATTCCCCGTGCTTGCTGGAAGCGGCACAGCAAGCTTCCCCCAGGTGTCCTGTGCCGTGACCTGGAGCAGGATGATGGCAGCGCAGAGAACAAGGTGAGGCTTGCATCAGGGGAAACGAAGCTGAAGAGAGGGGCTGGGAAAGTAAGGGAAGGGAGGAAAAGTAGGGTGGGAGGGAAGGGTCAGCGCTAGAGAGAGTGGGAAAGGCAAATGCAGAGCGTAGGTGTAAGGATAAAGATGAGCGAGAACAAGAAGTTGTGGGGAATGACGGGAACAGGTAATACCTGGGAGAAAATGTAATGGCCGGGGTGTACAGGAGCTCAGACTAAAAGACATAAAGGGCTCTTCTCGCTTGAAACACCGGCACTACAAAAGGGTCTATCAGCTGGTGCTTTAGCTCAAATGATGAAGCTGAAGAGTCCAACCTTCTGATGATCCATGTGTGGCAGCACGACCCCGCACCATGAACTGTAGCTTTTGCCGTTTATTTAACAAAAAATCAACAAAAAGACCAACCAAGAGCAGAGAATAAATGACATTAAGACTGCAATCTCGGGTGACACTAGTATGAAGAGCATGGAGGAAACCTCTAATTCATGTGCACACGCATTGCACTACAGATCTGCAAGATCGGCGCGTTCCTTTTGGCAGGAGCTTGGAGGCTCTAATGAACAAATCGAGGAGCTCAAGGAAGAGGAAGAATGGCCTCGTGAGGACGATACATTGATGTTGCCCTGCTTCAGGCCCGAAGTGATGTGGGGCAAGTCACACAGTTGGGCTCTTTCTGCATTCCTCATTTTCTGAGTTTACGAGGCAAAGTAGTTTCAGTTTTGTTGGGGTGCTGTGCCCGCCGGGCAACAGCCGAAGTCTGTAAGAGCCAGGGACTACAAAACATTGCTCCTCCTGAAGAATTATGCCTCCGTTGTCTCAGTCCGTTGCCAGTACCTCTTTCTGAGCGTAAAAATTTTGTGCCCGAGCTCCCAAGCTGTAAAGGCGGGATGCAGAAGAGGATTATAATAATTCCTCCTGTCCCTGCAGGGGGTTATGTGAATACTTTCATGTTTGTGGGCCACTGACAAACGATACTGATGAGCATCATCACAATGCCACGTGGAAATTATGAACTACTCAGTGAGGAATTAAGATTACGTGAAGTAAATACAGCCCCAGCCACACACTGGCTGAAAAGACTTAAAAAAATCCAAATTACTACCTGCCTACTCATTGGCTGAGACAGGTTCTGAGCTAAAAATAGTCTTTAATAACAAGATCACGTATGCATAGGCACAGAAGAGGCTGAATAAAAGTTGCACTTTCATAGCAGCATCTCCTAATTTTTGAATGCTCAGCTCTATTAATGGAAATAATTTTCTGCATTTTTTTTGAGGTGAAACATTTATGGTTGGACTTGATGATCTTCCAGGTCTTTTCCAACCTTAGTGATTCTGTGATTCTGTGATTTAAGCTCTTTAAGGTGCTGTTCTACCCTCTAAGTGAAGTGCAAGGCCCTCCTACTGCTGCCTGCCACCGGCTGCACATCGGCTACACTCCGCGTGAAGTCTCTACGCTGGGTTTTGGTTTCTGCCTGCCAGCTCTGTTTCAAGCAGGATATTTTCCATTTTGTACGCAATTGCCAATAATAAAAAAAAAAAAAGTCCTAGAGAATTCCCCGCGTGCCTCTGCCCCCTCTCCAGATAGCAGCTCCTTTTTACGTTAGTGAAACTATGTCGTGGCTAATTTTGTGCAAATACCTTTGAGGGCAAAAGGTGCTCATGAACCAGGGACTGAATCCAGCGGACGAGGCTGGGGCTCGTTGGCGCCTCGCTCGTTCTCCCCTGGCTCGGTTGGGGTTTGCAAATCCAGTAAGTTAAACAGAAACAATTCTTATTTTAGTGTTTTATTCGGCGGCATTGCATTTCTACAGACACTTTTCAGAGCAGAATGGGGAGTTCCCTCTCCTCCTCCTGGTTTTTTTTTTTAATTTTAAATTTTTTCTGTGCTTACAGTCCCTCCGCCTGGGCGGGAGGGAGGGCGGGCGTTGGTTTAGACCATGTCCAGCACTTATTTACCAACAGCTTTGCCCGCGGGAGGAGTCTTGCCCACCAGACTGGAACCTGCTCAGGCTCCAGAGCAAACGCTCCTAAAACCAGCTTTCACTAAAGCCAAGGCGGCTGAATAGGCCACCGCCAAAATCAGCAGAAGGATGCTTTAAATCCCCCGTAGAAGTTGGCGACCTTCCTCCCAGCTGGAGGGAAGCACCTCTCTCCTCCTGGTTTTCGCAGATGCGATCACCTTCCTCTGGAAATGCCAGCGATGCAGCCGGAGACCCTCTACTTTAAACCAGCTGAGCATCCTCTAGCAGAGGAACGACGTTGCTGTATCATCTCCGGCGGAGTCTGCACCCACACCTCCAGGCTGCCTGCCCCGTCCACCCAACTAGACTGGCTCAGGCTTGGGGTAGAAGCTGTTCCATGTCACAATGAATTAAGTCAGAGAGGAATTAAGCCCGTTTCTCATCCCGCTCCTGATTTCTAGCCAACTTGACCAGACAGGTCCTGCCACGGGTCGCTGCCCACCCGTGTCTCCTCTGTGGCTCTTCCCACTTCACCCTCTCTTTTCCACCTTTATTCAGCCGCTTTGTAGCCGCAGTAGAGAGAGATGCATATTCCCGCAAGCATTACTCCCTCTCCCCACTGCGCAGAGGCTCTCCCGTGGGAGCAGCCGGCACCCCAGGGCAAGCCTTCCCTATAGGGAGGCAGGGAGACGGGGATTCCCTTTCCCTTTCCTCCCTTTGTGCAGGCAAAGTTCAAAACAGCATTTTAAATCAGTGGAGTGACTCAGTGAAGCACCTCTGGCAGGGTGGGGAGCCTAGCTTGGAAAAAGAAAAAAAAAAAAAGAAGAAAAAAAAGGCAATGACTTCTACTTTACGAGACACTGGCTGCTATTCAGTCATCTGTATACAAAGGGCTTTTCTTCCTGAGCCATTAACTAAGTGGATCAGCAGAGAGCATGCCTCCAGATGCGTCGGGCAGCGTTTCTCCGGCGTCACATCTCGCCTGTCCTCCGCGGGCTGGGACATTGCCACTGCAGGAGCATGACACAAACAGGAAGGTGCTTTTCAAAATGGAAGATTGCTGTAAAAATAAACCATGACGCTTCTGCAGAGAACAGCAAACAGAAGTTACGGGAAATATATTATGGGAGAAAGCCTTTGTTGTCGCCAACGGAGCGAGCGTAAACAACCCAGCCGGCGAAACAGGCTGCCACCGTGCGTGGGACGGCGGGTAGCAGCAGCCGGAGGCTTCCCCGCATGCCGGAGGCTTCCCCGCATGCCGGCTCCCACCCGTGCAGCCCCAAAGCCGCGGCAGCGGCTGTGCGAGCTGTCGGCTTTCACGGAGTATTTGTGCTGCAGCGACGAGAGGACGTCGGCCCTGGCAGGCGGAGCTGGTGGGCATTGGGGCGCAGCTACTGGCAACAGCCTCGTGAGCTCCCCAGAGAGGTGCTCCAGCCACCCCATCACCTCCAGGCTGGAGCACGGAGCCTGGACTTGGGGTGGGGACCCCCCTCTCACGAACTGTCTCAGAGTCACCTCTATTTTGGTTCCTTTTTCCCCGACAGCGGCTGGAATTAAACCGGTGCCCAGAAGCCCTTACAAGAAGGGCTGCCGGGGCATCGGTAGGGTTTCAGGTAGAGGCGAAGATGAGCTCGGAGGACGGGTGTGCAATACCCCGGCATGCCCATCCCAGCGTGAAAATCCAAAAGAGAGATTAAAAGCAGTGGCTGGACGCCTCCTGCCCCCCACTCGCCCTTCTGTCAGCACAGGCTGCCGTGGGGCTGCCGGGTAGCCCGAAGCCGGCTCATGGAATGGGCAGAGCGGGAGGAGATTCCAGGCAGCAGCGGGGATATTGCACGGACACAAGCACATTTATAACGAAGTGGAGGTGTCCACAGGCTCAGGATTCCCATCACCGCCTGAACAGGGTCACGCAACGTGCCTCTTGACATCTGTTTCTCCTCCCCTTCTTTCTTACTAGTCTCTCCCTTTGGTGCTCTCTTTTTTCTCCGACCTTCTCCCACCAGCGGTTCCGCGCTCCTCAGAGATGACAGCAGCTCAAAAGCAGAGGCTCTCGCCACCCCCCCAATCACCACGTGTCACGGCCTTTTGATTTTACATGTTCTGGAGCCGTGCGTGGCACAAGGAAGAGCTTAGGCACAGATGGAGGGGGCAGAGCCTTTGCCGAGCCCCCAGGCAGGCAGGAGGGACCCCCCGCGTGAACACGCAGGGCTGCCCTGAGACAGGATCACAGAATCGCTACGGTTGGAAAAGACCTGTAAGATCACCCAGTCCAACCATCAACCCAACCCCACCATGACCATTAAACTACGTCCCGCGGTGCCACATCCACACGTTCCTTGAACACCTGAGACGTGTCAGGGCACAAGCTGCAGCGGCTTCTCCGATGCGCCTCTTGCTGTGGCGTGGCCAGAGGAAGGTGGGGGAAAAGAAAAAAAAAGAGAGAAAAATTAAATAAAAAATAAAACTAAAAATAAATCGAAGAAAATAAAAAATAAAACCCCAACTTCCCCAAGAGGCTGGATTGAGGAGAAGTGGCCATTTGATTTCCCTGTTAAAGGTAAGGAGGAAACCACCTTCCCATAGAAGAAAGGGATATCAGTTCCCCTCCCCAAAAACTACACGGAGGCTTCTGCCTCAGCCCCTCCCTTGCAGCACCAGAGGAGCTGGGGTCCCTCTCCGTCCCAGGGCCAGAAGGCGAGGTGGACCCAAGACGTACGCTGTGCAGGTAAAACGGGCTGCAGCTTTCTCTCTCTTGTTCACAGTTTGCTCGAAATTCCTGAAAAGAAACCAAAGGAGGAACTTCACCCCCTTGTTCTAGGTGTTGGAAAAGACATATAGTAAGCACAGAGGGCACAAGAAGTGGCATATATGCCGGTATATAACTGGAACCTTTAAGCTCCTGGCTATTTACAGCATCCTTGCCGTAAAATCAAACGCTTTTCCGCAGTTCATTCCTCCAGCAACAACCCTTAGTGGGCTGCTATCACCAACCCTGGTCTCTGTGAAGCCGTTGGCTTAACGTTCCAAGATGTACCAACCGCTGTCTGATAGGATCACACAGATTTGGGCATGTGGGACACACAAGAGTAAGCAACGCGTCCCGGAGTCCCTCAGTCTTGGTTTTGACGACTTAACGCTGTGCCTCTTATGCTGTGCAGTCTCATCTGGCAGATTTATTATTGGTTCTGAAGGTACGATTATCATTAAGCTAAATTAAGTATTACAGTCGTTTCCATGCTTGTCAGCATTTAGCTATGAAGATGCACGACTGTCAGATAATGGATTTGGTTTTGGTTGTTTGGGTTTTTTTTAATGTATTGTTCTCGTGCTTAGCACAGCAACATGAAGAAAAAAAAAAAAAATCAATATTTACCACTCAGCAATAGATAATTTTCTCATGCTATTTGTAGCAAAGCAAAAAACACCTTGGGAATTTCAACTGCTAAACCGAATAAATGTTGATACTTCCTAATCTAGCCCGCTTTACAGAAACTAAGAAGCCTGTAGAAAAGATTTCTCTTTTTGACTAAAACAGAAGAGTTAGTTCATGAGGTTTTATGTGCTCTCACCACAGAAAACAGGACTTGTTTGTAGAAAAGAATGTCTACTTGCTGGCTAAGGCACATAGGAAAAGGTTAATATCTCAAGTTTACCTGCTTATACATCAGCTATTGAGAAGTAGCAGAAGGTTAACAATTTCATTATGTTAAAATATGCAATACAGAGGCTCGATACACGTATGCGAGTGCATGCCTGTGTGCACTGATCAGCTGCACAGCCATGCGTTGGGTAACCGGACAAAACCTTACCGCCGCTTTCCTTCTGTGGAAACGACTTGCGACAATATCCTCGCTGTCGTTGCCAGTCTTACAATGGTACTGAATTAGCCCAACACAAATACACACATCCACAATTTGGCTTTCCACCTTGTAAAACCTCTTCATTAATTAGGGAAAAACCGCAGTAATACTTGATTACACACCCAGCTATATCTATTTGCACCAAGTCTGACTCGCTTCAAAATTCTGACTACTTGGCTTGGCGCTTCCAGTTAAAATTACGATCCAGAGGCAAAACAATTCTTCATTTCGAAAGAGGAGATGCCACAGTCAGAAAGCCATGGTGTTTTGAATTGTGATCCTGCCGCCCTAACAAAGTGAGCCTTCTCGAGCCTTAACACGCAAAGGAAATCCCTAATAAAAGCACACAGGGGCCTAAACCCAAAGCGTCTGCGCAACATGTACCTATTGCCACTAAAAGTAAGTTGCGGCAGGGAAAATAGCGCAAGGAGACTAAGGAGTGATGAGATTCCACGATATTGGTGCAGCGTGTATTGCAGGTATAACGGACAGGCTGACAGAAATAACTAAGACTCTTCACCTCGGTGGGCGGCCTGGCACATGGTCAAGGGCTGACGCTGCTTCTGCCAGCGGCAGCACCGGGGAAATAAAAAAACGCCAAAACTTCTGCGTACCTGTGGAGCAGATTAAGCTTGGTTTAGCTGCAGCGAAGTCACTGGAACCACAGAAGGGATGACTCCGTCTGTCTGTGTACTCTCAAGTACCCATCCTTTCCTCCAGCTGTTAACAGTGACATGAAAGAAATCTCAATTCAAAACTTCCAAGCCCAATTGAACCTGGCAGATTTAAGGTACAAGCATGGAAATGAATCAAACTATTCCCCTCGAAGCATTCCTGGAGAATTTTATGCCAAAGCTTGAACACAAAAGATTTTCCATTTCAAAAACTTGACTGTGCTCATTCAATCCCCAAACTTTTTGGGATTGGATCACGTAGTACTTAGTGATCCTGAATGTCCAAATGACATTTCTACGGGAAATGTCATGGGCAGAACATGCAAGCTGGCTGCACGACTGTGTCACCGAACAACATCCAAAAGGCAAATTTCTGAAAATAAAAGTGTCTCAAAAAACACCCTGCATTCTTTTTTTTTCCTTTCCGTAACAGAAGGCGTGGGTAGGGGTGGACAAGCTGCTCTTCTGTTGGTTCTGTCCTCTTCAGCTCCTGGAAGGGTTGTTTCTGGATCCAGGCAAGATACGTAGCCAGTCCGAGCTATGAAGAATTCTGCCGTCGTCACCATTACCAGTTTTCAGAGCGCACTTGTAATTGCGATGACAACTCCTATTCACACCTCTTGGAAATATTGGTTTAGGCTGTTCAGCTGTGGGTGAGTGAAGCAAGTGTGTGCTAATGCACATTCCCCACCAGTTCTCAGCTTGTTACAGACAATAATAAACTTTTGCTCTAGGAAATGAAAATTCCAGAATCCCTATACAAATCTGTAGATTTGGGATATAAATCTGTCCCTGACTATACTGCTTAGTCTTCAACTACTGCCAGACATAAAACAGCATTTTACAAGACACAGGAGAAAGAAAAAGGAGAGGAGCAGCAGCATTCAACTCCAGCCAGACACTCTTTATGTGGAGAAATGGAAACAAAAGACCTGATAACAATTTCACGAGGTACAAGAGGAGCACCCAGATCACTGTAAATATAAAAATTACTCAGGCCTTGCCTGTGTTCAAAAGGCAGTGGAAAGACTCGGGGTTAAACACAGAAGGTATGAAAGGAAATGCACCTCCAGCTTCCTACAACATGATGGTCTTGCCTCATAAGGACACAGCGAGAGCCTGACATACGTTTTAGCCACTTGCATTATACATCCTGTACATTCAGGTGTTTAAAGCTCATTTGGGAACCACGGTTCCTAGGGACTGCAGCCATTTGCTGTGTACCAGAGTAAACAATCTCTTCACTCGAGTCCTCTGCTGCTGATGACTGATTTCAGAGCTGTATTTTATCTATTTCCCAGGCTGACAGTCCCAGGCAAAGCAGAAGCCGAGACTATCAAGCCAAGATCGTTTGCTCTACTGAACTACTCCCGTTAACACTGCAGTGTGATATTCCTGCAGTACTATTTGAGGAATGACAGAGAAAAGCCACAGTTATGAAACATCCTAACAGATTAAACTGCAACACAACCTAACAGGATGCAGCTGTAAATGCAAGGCATACCCGTGTAAACCGTCTGCAATTCCTGTTCACCGAAAGACAGTAGAGAGCTTAACCCCTTTTGAAAGAACCAAGCCACCCCAGCAAAGAATCGTTGGGTCAGTCCCAGAGATGATGAGCAAGTATCTCAAGAGAGTGGTACCCATCAAGTATTTAAGTTATCAACTCATCAGTAAAACATTTTGAACGATACAATCCTCAGACATTCAAACCCATCTACAATTCAAACAGGATGCTAAACCAATTAATAACTGATAGACATGTGGTTACACTGCTGGCATTTATAGTTACAGTTTTGCTGCCATTTATTGTTACAGTTTTATCTTGAAAACTCAAAAAAAAAAAGTAATTCAAGCCTAGCAAACACCACGGACTTCCCATGACACTTCTTGCACTATCTGGAGTCCCTAAAATTAGGTGTAGTTGCTGGAGTTCCTCTGCCTGTTTTGCATACACCTTATTCTTCCCGGGCTCTCTTCCCACGTATTCCAGGATACCAGCCATACCTTCTGACTCCTGCATGATCTGGAATTCCCACCTAGCCATGGGGCTCCGGTGCCTGTATCTGCGCTTTCCTGTCTGTGAGCTCCTCAAGATTAGAATTCATTAAGAAGAATAAAGTCAGGAGATTTGCAAAAAACACAGACCAGAAGCTTTTATTGATTGAGATTTCCCTGCTTCTTTCCTCAGCAGGAAAATAATCATGGCAACACGAAAAAAAATACAACCCAAAAAAAGAAACAAAAAAGTGCTTCTGTTGCAAATATTACTATTCTCGTCTCTCTTTTTGTCTCCTTATTTTGCAGAGTTTAAAATGGTAATGTTTCCTCTTCCTTTGTTTTTTTTCCTCAGAGTGCAGCATCAGCCATTAGTTTCTTCTTTAATATCTGAAGGGGAAAAAAAAAAGATTCACAAGAAAATGGGATCTCGCATGACACAGAACTTGAATTTTTTCAAATTTTTTCTATTTCAAAATTAGACACACAGCCCCAAACAATATTTAAGGCATAGGACACCTTTCAACAAATCTAGAGTAAGGTAATTTTGTTTCCAAAATAAAAGTCTGAAAATGGAAATCCAAACAGAAAGCTCTCCCTTCCTCTCTTGCTAAAGTTCTGCCTTGAAGAGGTGTATATGCCTCTGGAAATCTTAGAAATAATCAGTCCTGTGTAGCCATTCAGCTCACAACAGGCGATGTCTGACAGAGGACAGAACTTTGCCATCTATTTTACTGACCTGTAAGTCCCCATTTCTAAAAACAGATGAATCTAAGAACTAGATACAGGATAATAGGACCCATCTTGGACAGCAATCCAGAAAAAAAAGAAGTTCTATTGCCATTCATGCCACAGTTTTGATCCTGCATTCAGAGGAGCTACTGCGGTCTTGGAACTCTTTCCTTATCCCCCCTTTCTCAAAAAAACATCAGCTGGCCTTTCAGTTACCAACAATAGTCTCTCCTTTCTTGCTGCTACTCTCTACTTCCTCTCTTTCAGTAAGCGATGTCAACTCTGGCTCTGTTTGCTGGTTCTGGTATGAACTCTGGTCTGGTGGTGTGACTCCCTTTTGTTTTCCAGCATGTGGCATGGATCCCAGTGTTGTTCCATTGGACACTTGAAGAAAATACGGAGAGGAGGGCTGGCAAGGCGGCTGAGTGTAGGAAATCTGCTCTGTGAAGTACTGTCCTCCTGCTGTGCTAGAAAATGGCATTCGTGAGCGCAACTGATTCGAGAATGGAGCTCCCTGCATGCAGAAGTCATTCCAGGGGACAGCTTGATAGGCAGTGATGCCTGCTGAGGAAAAAGCAAGAAAGAAGGGACAGAATAATGAAAATAAGGGAAGAAGGATTAAAACCACATATAGGTAAAAATGTGCACGTTGTGCTTAAGAGAGCACGCTCAGTGCAAATACAGTACTACAGTTATGCCTTAATGGTTACTGCAATAGAGCAGACACCACACACATACGAAGGTTAACTTTGTTGTTTACATTGCAATGTATTTATCCAGAACATAGTTATTAGGAGGAAAAACTTAAGAAGTTCATAGCATTGTTATAATCTAAAAAAGATGATGTCACTTCAGCACTGATCCTGAGAGGATGTAATGATATTGGAGGCATACAGCCCCCCCAATTTTTTTATCCTCCACTCCTGTCTTCCAAGTTAGCTCTGCAAAGCATAAGCTGGATGCTTAATCTTCACTTTCATTTATTAAAGCTGCAATCCAGGAAGCAGGAATGTTTTTAATTAATATCTATAATTCAACTAAACTGCTCACTTGCTTACACGCTGAAGTAAGAATTATGGGTGCATCTACACTGACAGTTTGGATCCCTCCCCATTGCGATTCTGGAAGCCCGAGCCCTGGTCTTCCACACTGCGTGACAACCATAGGATCCCTTCCTTGAACAGAAGCATGCAGTAAGAGACCATCCACTCGGCCTCTGTTCCTTCAACAACCCTCCAACTTGATCAGTCCTAACAAGGCTTGCACCTTTACACATCCCTCTATGCTCACACGACATGTCCCAAGGCATGCAACACACACTTCTAGCATCACACTATAAAAACGTTAATTTGCTGCACTGGGACACAGCCCTCTCATTACTTCCGGCACTTCAAACTGAAAACCCACAGAAAATAATAATTATGCCTTACAACCGGAGCGGAGAACCAGGCCAAGTGTGCTAGATAGCATGGGTGCTGCCAACCTGTCCTGGAAAAGGTGAGCCATGAACAGCGTGAACATGAGCCAGCTTGCACCCATCAGCCTGTGAGTCAGACTTCTCTCCCTGACAAGGTCCACAAAATCGGTACAAAAACAGGAGCAGCATCTGTGATCTGAAAACTTTATTCTCTTATGTGACAAGAACAGAAATGTATTTTTTTAGACTGTGAGCTTAATTCAACAAACCTGAAAGTCCAAAGAAATAAACTGCAATAGTTTCTCTTTTGGTTGTACATGGGCTTGAACAACTTCAAAATACACATCCCTGACACAAAACAAGGAGACAGACAATGCCATTTTTACCCAGTTACTGTTTAGAAAATTATGCTCAAGTTCTTTAATCTAAGTGGTGTCGCAAATTCACGTCAGAGGAAGAAAAAGAAAGAAGCTATATCCATACTCTGTTGGCCCCTGTCTCTAACTCTCTTCTTTTGCACAACCCTAAGATACGTAACGAACTTTCAAAACGGTTTCTGCAGAAGCCCAGCAGAGTAAGAGGCCCATTTTTCTTGCTGTCTCCAACTATTCCATTTGCTGTGGCACCTTTCTCACTTTGCAGCCTTGACCCCCACCCACGTACACCATACTGTTTGCACAAGAGTATACTCCTGACAAAGAAAAGTTAGCTCTCCATTCCAGACAAGATCGTTGCACTGCCTGACACATTCACATGGTAACGCCCTCTCTGACATGCAGCCTACGTAGTAACTTTTCATTCAAATTAATGGGTCACTCAGCACTTTAAAAAAAGGCATACAAGGAAATTAAAAAAAAAAAAATGGGCAGCATATATATATTTGTGCATGTATATGCACATTCCTTTTTTCTGTCACGTTACTAGTAAAACCACTGCCCATCCTAAATGTTTCAGGGTATTGTTTAGTTATTCCAGAAGAGCGGGATGCCAAAAGATTTCAGAAATGTACCCGAGTTTCCACTTGGCTGCTGTAACAAGAGCTGTCCCCCGACGTGGTTTTGTACGTAGCCTTGTGTGGCTCCTGCTGCCCCGTAGGTTACAACTCCACCGTTACCAGGTAAGGTGAGGAAAGCTGTATGGGAGTCGGTGGGTGGTGTAGGAGTGAGGTGAACACTGGAGAGCACATTGCTGGCCAGGTGACCTGGCAGATGGTGGAACTGGGAGAGCTGGTGCTGCTGGGGATATTGGGGCAGCTGGTAAATTCCACGCTGGCTGCCGTACTGACAGTACGTGGTCTCCAGGTTGCCTGCCGAGTCCAGCTGCTCAGAGTAATTGCAGGAAGCTGGTGAACTCAAACTGCAGAGAGCAAGGAGAGAGGCAATTCAGAGATTAAAGTAGGGTCAACAGCTACACAACCTGTAAAATAAACAATTGTTACATCTTCCCCTGGACAGCCGCTACAACCCCGATCTGACTCTGACCCTTCCTCCCAAATGCCAGGCACAGGACAAGAGCAACAGAAACCACCTGAGGCAAGTGCTTTCACAGCAGGTTTCTTTAACAATGCGCAGTGGTGGGGATTACCTTTACTTTAGTTCTTCCCACTCTCCAAAGCACACCCCAAAGCACACCCACCCTCTCTCAAGGATTTCTTTTCACTGTGCTTCTGTACCTCACTTTCACTTGACAGGCATGCAATTCTGAAAGGACTCTGATTAAAGGTATCGCTTTTCTGATAGCAGGTGCCCTGTCCTACTACGCACATTATACACTTTTTCATCCTCCATTTAAAGGACATACTCACTCCCCCGTCTAACTTCTCATTTATGCTCCCACCTACTTCTTTGTCCCATGTCCCACCTTCACCATCCCAAGGCTTTTCCCAGGGTTCATTTTTTTCATCTCCCTCAAAGACAATCTCATCTGTTCCTACCCTTGATTCTGGATGCTGTAAGTGAAGGCCTCCCTGGAGCCATTTTCCTGACTGGACAAGCCACATTCACTGTTGGGAGTGTCCAGCATCAAGGGAACAATATGACTCTGGGGGTTGAAGGACAGACTGAGAGGTAGGCTGGCCCTGCGGATGGGTGGAGGGCTGGGAAGACTAGGGAAGCACTCCGTTCTGCTGGAACTGAAGTTGAGCTGTGATAACGCCTTTGTCTGAACTGCTTCACAAGATGCCACCATTCCTGCCACTGAAGAGACTGTGAATAAAAAAAAAAAAGAGGTTGTCATAGCACGCTGTCATACTGAAAATTAGAAGGAGCAAGCAGAGGGAATGACAAGAGTGGCAGAACAAAAAAAGCAAGATGCCAGTGAAAGAGTGGAGGTTAAATGATGGGAATAAAAGTAAACAAGTACCAGCATGGCTGCTGGGAAGCAAAAGCAAGTAGTAATAAGCTCTCTGCAACAGAGGACGATGTTAATTGGTTAAATAAAATTACCTTCATGATTTCAGGCTCTGCATACTGGATTTATTCAGCTCTCAAGAAGGCAGCCAAATGAAGCAAAGTACTTCCTGGAAAAAAGCCAGGAACAATCCCCCAGCCATCTTCCATCACTACTGTCCTCTGGGAAGAGCGTGCTGCACAGATTACCCTTTTGAAAAATTTAACTGTGGTTTGAAAGAAACAAAAACGTTCCTTTAGAGGTCCACTGTCTAGGCCTTTTTTTAACCAAATTTTCACTCCTGGTTTGGCCTCTGATGAGTCATGACCCCAAAAAAAAAAAAAAAATGCAGAGATGTCAGCTGAAGGGCCTTGGGAAAAAGAAGCTGGGAGATGGAAGAGGAAACCAACACCATATGGTTGCTAGAATCTTGTTTGGTGACCTGTCTCCTCAGTCACTGCTGGAAAAGGAGAGAGGAACGGTTTCCTACAGAACAGCCTCTGTGGAAAGAGGACAATATAGGAAATGAAAAGGTCAGAATCATGTATGCTGGTGATCCAGAGTAACAAGTATACACAGAAGTTCAAGAAGCTTGCACATGGTGCAAGAGAACAAGATTCTCTTTTATTATGCCAAATAGCAAATGAGCTCTCTCTTGAGAAGTGTAACCACCAGGTGTGCATGACACCATTTGAAATGATTTTTCAAGCCTAGCTAGGCTGAACCAGCACAAGGATGAGGCAGATACAAGAACATATCACTGACTGTGCAAGTTGGTCTACTCCCACACATTGCAAAGCATTCAGGGAAAGCTAGTGGATAGCTTACAGCTGTACTTCACCCTTGCAGGCATACAGAGTAACATCAAATGCACTCCACCAGGTGTGAATCAAAGGCCTTAAACATAAAACCTAAACATAAAGCTGCCGCAGCAAGCATGAGCTACCTTTAGAGAATTTTGGTATGCATGCCCGGAGAGCTGATAAAGAGATTCCATTCCAACACCTTGCAGCACCATTTCTCAGACTCCCCAGTGTGCGGTGCAATCGTGCCTATCTTATTGCATCTTCCCACATTCATTTTTTTTCAACCTCTGCAACTATGGAAAGAGGGAGTCCTGACTTTTCAATGAAAACTCGAATAGCCCTGATTTTGTGCTCATTTAGAAAACTAGAGCAAAACCTAGGATGGCATCTCTAAAGCATTCACATGCCCAGGCAATTCTCAGTGATTTATTTTTTCTATTTAAACATACTACTTCTACATGTCAGGCAGCACCTGTGATGTACCTGTCACATTCCTGGTTTTTGACACAGCACAGATCCAGTGCCACACAACAAAGCACTAGTCAAACAACATTTAGTTTCCTCGCAAGTCAAAATGGCTTAGCCAGAAATGAAGCTGAAGATCTCTTCTGATTTTTTAGAACCTTCATTTGCACTGGTTCTCCTAACCATTCTGTCCCAGAATGATGCATTCACACAAACATTATGAAACAGCAGCTGTGTGGGGCACAACTTACCTGAAAAACAGTCTACATCCTGATAAAGCTTCAGTTCAAGAATGACATTCTGTGGATGGCCTTAGTCTTGCTCAGGATGAATACAAGCAGTGTTAACAACATAGCCCAGGAAATCACTTCTAGACCCACTTTCACACCTACCAAGAATTAAGTTCTGTTTTTTGAAATATTTGCAACAGTTAGTGCAAATAATCTTTGTGGATCATGGCAACAGGACCCACAGGCAATGAGATCGTGAAGCCAGCACACTCGGCCTCTGAAGAGGTGGTTCAGCCTTTTCTAAAGTTTCCTCTACTTCTCAGTCCTTTCAAAGACAGACACTGAATTTGTATCTTCTGAATAAAGCCACAAATGCAGTAAGAATAAACAATTCCCAAAGAAGTAGTACCTGCTAAATCTGATACTATGTTTACAGAAGATTCCAGCATCTTGTTCAATAATGAATTCTGATCACTGGCTTGAGATAATACTTACATTTTACAAGTCCGTTGCTCTTCCTGACATTGATGTAGAGAGAGATACCCTCAGAAGGCTACCCAGTGAACATGGGAATGTAACAGTAGGATTTTTTGTTTATCACTTCCACTATTTCTGGGTTTTCAATCCATGAGACAACCTTGGCAATTTTTGGAGAGCAATTTAATAATTTGCAGCTTCAGATCTCTGAACTAGCCCTGGCGCTACACTTGTCAACTCAAGAATGGCTATTCTAAGTCTTCAGCTACACAGCTGTCTTTCCCCTACTATAGCTGCCTCCTCAACATCCTAGCAGAGTTAAAAGACCCATTCTTTAATGCCAATAGCTTCCAATGAATGGGACAGAGTCTTAAATGAACAAAAATGGATATGTATATTTCTGTCGGGATGACTGTGATTTCAGTCTTTCACCAGTCTTGAAGGAGACTGAGGCCTATTCTAGAGAGGTGTCCATGAACTTACAACAGGGCATGGTTTCAGCTGTCAAAACATGGTTTTCAAATGTTCGAGGAAGCTGCTTTCACTGCTGTTAACAGACCAGATCACGTGCACAGGATTTGCTACCTGAGTGACACCTATCTGCATTGGAGCCCTTCCTCTTGACATCAGCCATACATCACTTTCTTAGTCAAACACTTATTATGTTGATGCCAAAAGGCCTTGGCATGAGATGCCTGCAATGATTCAGGCAATTAACTATGCAGCTGCTTGCAGACTGTTTGGGAGGCCAGAGACCATGACTGTAATTGTTTAACAAGCCCAGTGCTGGGCACCATGCAGCTGCTATCGTTTACAGGCTGAGCAACCAGTCTAACCTCAGATGGTCTGCTTGCTAGGGCTGCTTTCTCAAGCATCAAATCAAGAGTGCAGCAAAAGGCTCTATTACTACGAGTCTCTACGTCATACAGTATCCAATCCAGTTTCTTTTAATGAAACATGCCTGTGTAATTGCAGCCTTTACTGGAACATTAAAGGCCATCACAAAGCTTTTCATAGATACATCCTCTTCTTGAAATTATGACGAAACACATTTCTGTTGTAAATGTCATCTTGAAGGTAGACAAAATATTAATCAAATTTAGGCATTCTTTATGTAACGGACTGAAGATCAGTAAACCAACTTCAGTCTCTAACTGCACTGCTTTGAGAAGCATTTCAGTCTGATCCTCTTCTGGATTTTCAGTGGGCCAGAACCTACCACTTGTGTAAAAGGTATGACTCTTGCTTGCTGCGTCAGCTACACATCATCAGCTTTAAAGTAATTTGTTCAAAAGCTGGAATCCTATAAGTGAAATCATTAGAGCTTGTCGTTTATTTACCATTCTTTGACAGATCATATCCAACTTCATCCAATGGCTCCCAAGACTTCCATTAGAATCCCATCTCTGCCACTGAATAATCACATTGCTATTAGCATAAGAGCTACCAGCATAGGCAGGGCTCCTGACGTGTGTCCTCAGCAAGATAGCCATATGAAACAAAATATTTCCTGCAGAAGCACCAGCAGGGCAGAAAAATCTCCTCCCACAAACCAGAGGCATAGAAAGTAAGTTTTCTTTTTAAAGGGTCAACTCTAAAGAAAACAGAAGCCAATGTTTTAAGTCAATGAATCACAGACACATATCCGTAAGAAATCTCAGAAAAACAAGAAAAACTTCAAGTAACTACAAATGTCAAAAAACCCTCCATTAATTTAAAGCAAGCTATCTGTCTAGCAACAGTAGTAAAAAACCAATTCTAAGATCAAAACAAGGTCACAATTAAACTTCTGAAGCACAAAAGGCTCTTATGGCAAGCAGTGTGGCTAAAATAAAAATTAGAAGCCGTAACTGCCAGCAAGGTAGAATACATCTCAAATATAACTCGCTGGCATTTTTAATCAGCTTGTTTGGAGAACTGTACAACAGTGGGACATAAAAAAAAAAAAAAGAATCCACAGTCAGAACTACTGGCTAGAGCAGGGAAAAACAACAGCAAAGGCACAAAGAACACTCTCCAAAGGTGTCAGGTAACATCGTCCTGTTCTCATGCACTTAAGCCATTTGCTGGTCCTGCTGAAGGTGGTTAAACACACTGCTGCCAAGGACAGTGCCCGACTAGCCACTCCATTAGGCCGCAATCTCTGGGTACAACTGCACCATTACGCACCAGTCACAAATTATTTTGCTGAAACCTGCCATGAGCTGTTTCCACAAGGGCCACTCCTCCTAAGCAATTGGTTTTGCCTTGTAAATTGATGACCTTTTTTATTCATTTGTTCCCTCTTTTCTTTTGCTTTTGTTACTTTGGATTTTATCCTATCCAGGTTTTATCTCCTTCATTTCCTGAGATATTCTAATAAAGAAAACAGGTGGATGGACTCTGGATGGCCCTATTCATTGGCAAGCTTTTTTTCTGAACAAGGAGGCTGAATGAATTCGAAAGTCGCATTGTCTTTCATTTTTCTTCCGTTTCATTTTCTGCTTTCATTCTTAAAGAGAAAACTCTGCCTACGCAATGCTAGATAATACAAAACAGCAAGTTTCATTCCCCGTGGCTGTGTTATCCTGCATCTAGTAAGGCAAAACTGCGACTGAAGCTTTTCGTGTGATTGTGCCATGCAGATCTCTTCTATGAGGACTCTCTACACCTAGTAACAGTCTTTGCCCTCAGAGGGAGCACTAACTTAGGTCTCTACTCTGCCCAGGCACTAATTCTCCCATGACTTGTAGGAACATAATTTTTAAGACTTCCACCTTCTGTCAAATTTGGAGTTAAACAAATTTGGAGGGCAGGGTGGGTTTCGTAAACAAAGAGAGCGTGTGGCTTATTACATACACCATATTCCTCCCTTCCCTCAGGAAACCAGGTTAAAAACAAATCACCGAACCTCACAGTTTGTGTGCATTAGCAAAGCATGCCTCTCTTCTGAAAAGCGATTTAGAAAAGGTACTTTAGGAACCAGGAGAGTTCTGAATACAAGTGTGGAAATAAATATAAGGATATTTGGTTTGTTTCCTTTAAATGAATTATTTTCCAAATCTTGGTCTTCATCATTCTGGAAAGCTGTGAATTTTTCAAACACTTTGACCATTATTTACTCTGCTGCAAGAAGAAGTGAAAAAACTGGAACTAACTGAATTACAGTCATAGTGGTTAAACAGCTCATCGGATTGACTAAAGTAGTCCTTGCCTTGAGACTATGACAGGCAAATTAAATGACAGAAGTGCTAAATTACAGCATCAAGAAAGTATCTCAATTAAGTACTTTTAGCATACATATCTATTTATTAGTATTCTAAGCTTACTGATTCAATCTTATAGTTGCTTTCTACAGTGCCAAAATGCTTTTAAGGTATCACCTTAAAATACATTCAAGTCTTTGAGTCATTATTAGAAAATTACTTGCACAGAACTGCCCTTAATACTGATAACCCTGTATATTTAGAATACAACGAGGGGGCAGATATGATGGGATGAAATTCAAAAGAATGAATTACACTGGGAAGCAGGAAAATACACACAACAGTACCACATGTCAGCACATCTGTTGCTTGGGATATTCGTCCCTAAGGAAGTGGTGAAGTCCTCATCGTCTTGGAAATATTTTCAAGTTGTGCCAACTTGGAAACGTAAACAGATATAGGAAATGCCTTAGGGAACAGTCCTAACTCTAGGGAATACTCTGATACTCCACACACGAATACACAATTGAACAAATCCTCTCTTTGTTTGCCATCAGTCTTTAAAGTCTAAATGCAGCTCAGGTAGAATACTGGTCAAATAGCACACCCCACTGACTTTCAACAACACTGCAACAGCAATTAAATTAAGCTGGATGCTTAAGTACTCTACTAGTCTCACTCCCTCAAGGACTTGCACAAAATGGAGAATTGCACTGGCTGGAGAAGTCAAGGAACCTCCTTTGGAGATTTAAAGGTATGAAGTACCTGAGGGAAGCTCTACAACCCCAACAGTTTATACAATGCACCTTCCTCACACACCTCACTTGACTACAGGTTGCAGCCAGAACATTACAGTCTAAACCAGAACATGGGATGTGTGTATCTGCCATGAAGAGCACAATAACCAGAATACTACTTTCATCACCATTCAGAGAAGCAGTACCTGTGTCAAACAGCTATTATGGAAGAATGCCCCCATCACGTATCCTTATGAAGTCTTATTCAGAATTCCTTGCTGGCTTGTGCTAGAACATGGATAAGGACTGCAAATTTGGCTCTAGCGTTAGCACGGAGGCACCACCATGCTGGTACATAACTGGCAGATACTCGATTAGCAGAGAGCTGTTAAACCTGGTGCCGCTTTTTGGACTGATGGCCTAGGGCTCTCACATGACCTTCCCTAAAGTGTTTGGGAACCTACCAGCACCACCAGCTAACGCTGCGGCTACGCAAAATACTTGTGCTGATAGGGTTCTCACCTGAGGAGGAGGCAAGTGGTGCAGGATGTCCACTGAGCAGGCTGGAGTAGTTCCCAGCTGTAGTGTCTACACCCAGCGTGGCAGACTGGTCATGAGCAATGTCAGGCAATGGAGGCATGGGCAGAAGAGGTGCCCTGGAGGTATACATAAAGGGTATGAGCATGGACCAGAGGACAAGACAAGACGTTGCAACAAAGTATACACTCTTCTAACTATCCTGCAATGGGCAAATCCTAGATCACTAGCAGGTGGAAAGGGAAAGTGCTGGCTGACTTACAAGCACAAGGAGAAACACTGCAAGGGATGCTGTATCAACAGTATTTGGGGCAGCAGCCCCAGGGCACTAGTGTGGAAAGGACAGGAAGCAGGGACAGGGCAATAAAATCAATCTTTCACTTAATTTTTCTCTATTCATTCCGTTTTCTTCACAGGAAGACTCTTGCTCCAGATTGCCGTAAATACCTCCCTGTGAAGACTAATTTCTTCCCTCCCTCCCTCCCCCTTGAAAGACCATCTATCCTCTCACATACCCCCTTCCCCTGCCCCCCCCCCCTTAATGTCCCCTGCTTATCTATGAAAGGTGCTCGCTTGTATTTCTTCAGAGAAGCCCATGACTTTGTAAGACTGATCTAAGCAAGCAGCATTTCCATTGCCAAGTGAAAATCCATGGAAATGGAAAGCGATGGTGGGATAAAAGAATTCCCAAGTGCACACAAAGCGCCTGGCCAACGCATTCACAAAAACTAAAAATGAAGGGGTGATTCCACAGACCTTTCTATCTCATCCCTTGCTCTCTACATGACTTCAGCCAGAGCTATTTCAACAGTTTTATTTCATAACAATGCTACAGGTTAATCAAAAGCGCTTTTAAGAGAGTCCACTACAATTTGCCCAGAAATCTGACAGGCTACCGAGGTCCAACTCAGTGGTCAGCTCTCCATAGCTTAAATGTCAAGGGGAAAGGGCAAAGGAAAATATTTTAATTCTTGAGGTATCTATTGTGGAGAAATGAGAAAACAGAGTAAGTCCCTCACCCATAACCATCTGACCCAAAGGGAACTGACAGAGCTGATGATGTTGGATATTTTTTGTTGCCTTTCACACTCAACTTCTCCGATTTCCGCCACTTTGCCCTGCGATTCTGAAACCAGACCTGATAAATGGAAAGAAAGGGTGCATTCAGAGAGGAACCATCTACACATGGGTACACAGGCAACAGATCAGCAATGACTGCCTGCACACATCACTAGGTGAGGCCAGAAACCCTTCTTCTAGAGGAAGGAACCTCCAGAAACCTTTCTTTCAGAGAATCTGCAAGATTCATTGCAAACAAAGAGAGGAATAACAGCAGAAAGATACCCCCAAACACCAGTTTCTTCTGTTGCCCGTAATCTTCAAGATAAAAGAGGTTAACTCCAATCTCCTTAGCCTCTTTTACCTACCCATTATGTGTCTCATCTTAGGAAATGGGAAGAGATGGAGCACACAACCGCAGACTCCACTGCCATTTTGGGTGGGACAGTTGGTTGTGCAGCGTCCATCCCCGTGAGCTCTCTTCCTTCTCTTGTCACCAGTGGCCGGTGCAGTCTCTATCCCGTTACCCATGAGCTCCTCTCTCCTTCCTACTCAAGCTCCTTTTCCCTGCCCCAGTGCCTCTCCAACAGTTCTCTGCACAGAACCCACAGTCAGCACTGTTACCCACACAGGTGTTACCATGATACGCTGCGGCGTTACACCAACTACAGCCGCGATCTCCCTCCTCTTCTCATTGTCGGGGTAGTGGTCTTCCTGGAACATCCTTTCCAACTCTTCTAGCTGCTCTAGAAATGATGCATTGTTCAAAGAGAGAGAGATGGGGAGTATGTGATGCAAAAACAAAACAAAAACCAAAAGAAAAGACAGGGGAAAAACAGAACAACATATTTTACTATACTTAGAAATACATGAACAACATACAACATTTTTTTTTTAAAGTAAACCACAAAAAACCCCAAAAAATCATCTTCCACAGTAAAACAAAGAGCATCGCTAGCGATGCTTCAAACATAAGGCACTCACCAACCTTTATTTGAAGAAGCCTTCACACATCTCATAGCACAGAATGCATTGCGATACCCCTTAGAGCAGTTCAGCAGCTCCATGCTGTGCCTTCAGTATGGTGAAGGAAACATCAGCGCCACTGGCACTACAAGTGACACTGTCTGCCAGTGGGTTGCCCAGTATCTACCTGCACTATAGAAGGTGCGTGACTTCTTCCTGACCGGTGGTAGAATTTCTGGATTCTCAAGTAACTCTTTTTTTCCCTTGGTCCCATCGTGGCTACTTCTGGATTCCAGAACTGAAGACACCTTGTAGAATTGCTGAGCTGCAGTGTTGGCTGAAGCGCATTTGGATAATCGGCGAGTAGCTGGGCCACACACATCCTGCCTGCAGAGGTCTCCAGGGATTCCACTAGATGCCTTCTCAGCACACATTCCACTTCCATCGTTGCTTTTTTTCTTCTTTGCCTCTTTTTCAATCCCATCAGAGTAATAGCTCTCACACTGTTCATATGACCCTGACTGACCTGTGGGCTCCTGTGCAAATTCAACCACAGAGAGTGGGGGCACAGCCTTCACGTCACTGAGGAAATTTGACAGCCGCCCACACACGGAGGCAAGGTCAAGCTGGCCCCCAAGGGCCGCCGAGTCTTGGGAAGTTGCCTGCAGGGTGCAGTATCTTCCATCTTCCTCCACCTTCTTTACAGGGCTGATCCTATCTTCTGTTCCCAAGGTATCCTCAACTTCTTCCTTTGTAGCTGTGCTTTGGAACGCAGATAGCACCCTGCTCCCTGCACCATGCCGACCGACAGCATCTACTACATAGTGCTCAGTATTCAGCGATGCATCTTCCTTCTCGTCCTTGTACTCTACAAGGAAAAAATGAAAAACAACCCCCCCCCCCCGCCAACCCCACATGCTCATTGTCTAAGGCAGATGTGCCAGGATGGCATGAGAAAAAGGGTGTGCCTGGATAGGAAGTTTCAGCTACGGGAGCGTAGAAACACTACACAATGAAACCCAACAGCGAAAAGAACTAGGGAGTTCAAATAAAGACTGTCACCAGGACAGAGTGCTGCTAGGAAAGCAACAGCAAAGAATGTGATATGGTCAATACGGAGATATTCAAACATCTGATATGAGAAAAGCCTCACTTTGAGAGTGAAGATGCCTGCAAAAATAACCAACTGTAAGCTACAGGAAGAATTCATTCCAGACACAGATAATAAAGGGAAGGTTGCGTATTACAGTAGTGGGAAAACAGCACTGGGGATAACAAAGGTCTTTGGAATAAGGAACAGAACAAAAATCAATGACTTATCAAGACACTAAGTGTCACCTTATTAAAATGAGCAAAAGAAAAATACAAGCAAAATTCTGGTCTGCTGTGTCAGCAGTGATTATCTGACAAATGACATCACTTTCTGATTTACAGAGGTTTCTGTTTCTACCATACTCAAGCTGACCAAGCAAAGAAACAACTAGCTGTACAAACTTCTAATAACCACCTTAAATTAGTTTTCTGCAGCTTCAGCCACACCACTTAAGAATAACAGACTTACAAGATAGGTAATGAAATAGCTGGCTGAGGACAAAAATAGGTGACAAAGTCTGACCAAGTTTAACAAAAAGCACAAACTGCATTACAACAAGAGAGACTGAATAGCAGAAGACAGGCCAGAAAGAACACAGCAAGAGAAGTAATTAAAATAGGCAACAGAATAATAAAGAAGCATTATACTTTCCCAGCTGGCAAGTACGTTTCCAAAAGAAGAAAACTCACTGATTGTCTCTGAATGTGTGAGTCTGTGTAATTTCTGCTACTTTAAAAAAAAAAAAAAAGTATTTCTTCAGAACAGAAAGTAGAAAAATAAAACCAAAACCATGTATCTGCCTCTGTTTGGAAAGAGGAAAGTTTGAGCAGACTGTTGGCAGCATTTCAGTTGCATGTGCCTACAGAGAAATGTGGTTGTTTAATTAGGGGGGAAAAACATCTAAAATAATTTCATTTCACTCTGTGCTACTTTTGATATATATTAGCACAATGCCAAAATAAAGGACTTGCTTTCTGCCTCAGTGTTTCTTTCTTAAACAATTGTTAATCAAGAAGGAACCCCACAACATCAGTCAGACAGGAGAATGTTCATGGAAGCATGAGGGGACGCCAGGCTGCTTCCAAGACCTTCTAATTTGCTTTTTACAGGATTAAGAGAACCGAATTAGTTGCAGGGGAAAGAGACAGAAGCAGGAAACTGTACAACTATAATAATTTGATCTTGTTAAGCAGCAACAGTTTCCACTGCTGTTAAATGAGATGAAATATCCTGATGAGGAGGGTCAAGAACTGAGCGAGGCAGAAGCTATGTTCTATATAATTCCTTTTCCCACCATCCTCCTCACTGCCTCTGAGCTTGCCTCACTCACTACATGAAAAAGCTAATATTTTCATGCATCATCCATTCTGTCACTCACCCTCTGCCTCAAATCAGGAATAGCATTTTCACCTTAGTGCTTTGATTTGAGAAGGCTTTTTACTTATTTTTATGCGAACACCAGTATGTGTTTACATTGGAAGATACATTTCAAAGTCTTGTGTATGTACCTGTATCTGCAGAAGAGAAAGAGACTGGGACCTGGGAGTTTTATATCATCTACAGGCATATTCCTCCAACAGAAAGTAAACTGCTGTCTCTAGTTCTAAAACATATAGCAAAGGCCTGACAACAACTTGGGATTGCCAAAGAAAAGACCCGACATGAAAATAAAGTTTGGAGAGAAAGATAGGCCTTTGTGGTAACAAGTTGGGAGTTATCAAACTACTCCTTTCTCCCATCATTCATATGACAAGAGACCAAACTGAACATCACTTTGTCCCGCTTTTAGATAGACATAACCTTAAGTAGAAGGGATTTTAACTGAGTAGGAACATCATACATATAGAGTCTGGAACACCTGAGCTGCTGAAGGTGCATGAGCAGGAAGCAAAGTCCTCTTTTTCTTCTCACAACCACCTCTTTAGATGTTTCTTGGAACACGGTAACAACTTGCACAGTGGCAGCAAGATTTTTAAGGTTGTTTGGAGCAAACCTGAAAAGCAACCTGAACACACGCACAAGGAGAAACACCAGCTCCACAGGTCCACCCACAGAAGCTCAGACAAGGAGGAGGAAAACTGGGCAGCGGGTGAAGGTGGTGAAGTGCCAGCAGCCTAGAAACCCAGAGGCAGCGGGAACCCCTCAGTGCGGTACGAAGGGAAGACCGCCGACCCCCAGCCCTCACACCACCTTGCCAGGCGCTTTTACAAGCCGGGTGACACGAGGGCCGCGCAGGCACCGGGCCGAGCCAGCAGCCCATTGCCCCAAATCCCCCCCCAGGCACTCCGGGCAAAATGGCGGCTTCCCCCCAGGCCCAGGGCAACGCGGGGCCGCCTGCCCACGGGGACGAGGCGAGGCAGGGGCTAACGGCTGCCGGCCCTCGCCGCCACAGCCCGCCGCACAGATAACAGCCTGGAGGAGGCGACAGGGTCGTTATCCTCCACCGGGGCTGCTCATTAGGCTCATTTGCCGGGTGCCTCCCCCCCCCCCGGTCATTAATGAGAGCCAGCGCCCCAGCCCCGCGGCCCGGCCCTTACCCGGCCCTTTGGGCGCCCGCTCCTCCTCCGCGCCCGCCCCGTCCATGCCGACTCGGCGAAGGCGCGTCCGGCCCGGTTAATGCCCCGCCCGGCGGCGAGCCCCGCGCGGACTGCGGCCGTTGGCCCCGGCCGGCTCATCAAAGCCACCTGGGCTGCCAGCGACCCTCGGTGGGGGGAGAGCGGGGCCGAGGCTACCCGACCCACCTACCTCAGCCGCCCGGGCAGGCGGGGAGCGGCACAGGCGGGCTCCCTCAGCAGCAGGAGCGGGGCCGCAGCCCCGGGAGCCCCCACCGGCGCGGCGGAGGCGGGCCGGCGGCTGAGGCGGGACCCCGCTCGGCGCCCGTTGCGGCGGCTGGGGGCTCGCGCCGTCCGCCTTCCTCCTGCCCCCTCAGGCGTCCCCGCCGGGGGGAGCCATCTTCCTCCGTCCGCCGCGCGGGAAGGCGCCTGTCCTCCCTCGCAGCGCGGGTGTGGGGGGCCGGAGAGCCGGTCTCTGAGGGGGGAGAGCCCTGGCCCCCGCGCGTAGGGCACGGAAATGTTTCTAGCACAGCTGAAAGAGCGTGCTTCGTGAGCTCCAGTGAGGAGCGGGGTTAAATATTGCTAACAGCACGCCCTGGAAACCCAGATGCTGCAAAATTGGATCAGGTAGTATGAACGAGGTGGACCTCATTATCTTCCCGTGTGGGCCGGCAGGAAGACAAATTCGTTTGTTCATGTGGTCTGGCTGCAGTTGTTCAGCAGTGCTTCTGATTCACCGTAAACTAGTGGCTGCAAGAATAAATGGCACTTCTTGACTTTTAGGTGCTGTAATTTTGCATCCTTTCACTACTTCGCAATTCTTTGAAAATACGAGGCTCCTAAGAGCGGTACCAGACAGTTAGTGATCTCACACTACTACAAGTGGTGTCATCTGCTCAGGTAACACTTAAAACTGCTTTGCTGTGCTTGCAGGTGACTACGCGAGATGAAGGGCAGGAGCAAACCGAGCCTGGCTTAGCTGATTTCTTTCTGACCACATGCAGTTGATGGAGAGACCTATGCTGTAACTCGCTTCAGTCGCGACGGTTCCAGAAATCAAGCCCTGTGCTCTTGGCGTCCTCCATGTACAGACAGCTTTCCTCACCGCTGAGTGAAGCGCAGCCAGCTCCGAACACAACTTGTCTGTCTGCAAACAGCAGAAACAGTGTGTGCTTGAAGAATGGGGTTTGCTTAATTGCATTCTGCTCCACCAAGACAGAACATCCTTATCTTGGTTATTGGCTCAGTATCTCATTGCTGGCAAGAGCATCATTCTCCTGCTGTGCATTTCCCCATATGCCCTGTCTTTTGTTTCAAGGTTCACTCTAATATCAAAGGTCCTGCTTCTGCAGGTGCTTTCACCTGAGAGTAGTTTCATTGTGTTAAATGAGTGTAACCTGAAACATGTGTGCCAGCATTTTGGAGACAGTATAATTAGCATGACAATGCACCTGGTTCAGTCACCAAATGCAAGACCTGCTGGCTGGAACTTATTGCTGCTGTAATGGCATTTAATTTTTTAGCAGCATTCAGCTGACAAAACACAACTCTGATCTTAGAGGGGATGGGACCTCTTCAGTATCAAAGTGCAAAGGTAAAAATCACTAGCTGCTTTAGATGTTCCTGTTCCTGAGCAAGGTTGTGTTTCTTTACTGAACTCTGGTCCTATTGTCAGCTTTTTCTAGTATTGTGAAAAGGGAGTAAGAACCATGGTGAATGCTTTCATTTATTTTCCTTTAAGAGGGACCAACATAGGTCTCCAGGGCTGTGAGTTTTGTTTTTAGAGCCACATATGTGTGTATATATATATTTTATACTTTATGTGAAAAAATGACTGAAGTCATAGCATTTTATTTTCAGACATAAACCAGTAATTTTGCAATTCTCAACAAAACTTTTTAAATGTAGTTCATGCTTGTATGTCATTGCTGTTCTTACCACAAAAAGAAATGCCCTCTAAAGGTTGTCTTTAATTTTTTTCAGTACAGAAATACTGAATTGCTTTTGTCCAGATACACTATGATGCATCAGTCTCCACAGGTTCCTGTGGAAGATGATGGTTTCTTCATGCTTCAATTTACAGTTGGCTGTTTAAGATACACTGGCATCTCTCATACAATGTTCCTATTCTGTGGACCTTCTTTGGAGATCTTGCTAGAAAAGTATAGGGACATGGCTGACAAACTCTATGCTTCTATTTCATACTGTTTTTCTGGAAAATCAGGTTATCCACATTAGATAATGGAGGGAGAGATCCTGACTAATAATTAAGACTGTAATGCAGTGGATACTCTTGTCAACTTGGTTTCTGCCTCCTGAATGTGCAGTTGTGACAACTGCATTAGTTTGATTAAGTTTGTACAAACCACGGAGATGTTAATCAGTTTCAAAAAGTATGAAGCAATTCAGTGCAGATTTGTTTATGGATTTTGGTGGCAGGATAGTGCTGGGGCTAAAAATTTAACTGAATAGTGAGAAGTTGAGGCCTATCTGAAATATGAGAAATCAAAGTAAAACAGGGAATAAGCACTCACTCTTGTAAGCTGACCTTCAAATGTTCCTAAACATATACAAACCTGACAACAGGAAATTAAGGCTGTACCTGTGACAGGGAAAAGTTAACTTTTGATCCAACTAGTTAAACAGTGTAGAAGCGCTGTCAGTCACAACAGTGGCCTTGAAGTTCCCTATCTCAAGAATTTTGACAAGGACATACAGAATTTAACATAGAAACCACCTTGGGAGACTAACGAACAATATGCCTGCTTGGTTTTGAGTGCAGAAGTTGAAAGAGTAAAGAATTCTTGACTTGTAAAATCTTTAACAAGGTGACTTCTGATTTGGAACAACAGTATCTGTGGCCTGCCTCCTCATGATCCAAGTAGGAAAGGTGAAGCTGACACGGATAGGGGATGCCTCAGGCTGCCTGCTTAAGACAACAACCTCACGTGGGCATGTACCAAATTGATCCCATGGCAATGTTCTGTATCACAGTTGAGACACTGGTGATCCTGATGACTTATATATTGCATAAATTCATGACAGCCTGGGACAAGCAGGTATTTTGGATCTCTGAACATTCATGGGTCTTGTTGAGGGTTACAACTCTTCTTAGGTCACTTATTTTAGTTTGAGGTAGGGCTTTGCTTTTGTTCTTAGCTAGGGCCCAGCTTCAGCTCTTCTAGGGGAAAAAAAAGGGTAGGCACATTGTCGATTAAAAGACAATCGAATAATTGCATCCTGTCTTACTGGTATAGTGGACTGGACTCCCACCTTCTGTGGGTCATCCCCTTAGCTTACCTTGATATACCAGTGCTTACCACCACTATGGAACCTGCAGCAGCAGTCACTTCAGAGCTGGTGATAATGCTCTGAAGAATCTTAGGGTATGGCTGGTAAAGCAAGCTTTCTTCACTGCCTCTGCTAAGTATAGCTATTTGTACTTAATATTCACTTAGAAAGGAGAGTTATATGGAAAAAATAATGAAAATACTGAATATATATCTAGTAAATACTGAATTACTTCTATTTGAGATGAAAACCTAAGTAACAAGGAAAGCAGAAAGTTGTTCATTTTAACTGGAGAAGTGCATGAGTTTATTAGGACTAAAAGCAACTTTTTTTTAATCCAGCTAAAATTATTGATATAAATAGGCTGTAATAAGCTATACTAGATACAACGTAAATGGGAAATAAAGACAGAATGTTACAGAGACAGAAAGCTGGAGAGAGGAAGATAACTAATTCTTCAAATATATTAAATGCAAGAAGGCTACACGTTGCTTTCTTTGGTGTATTGATTCTTATACTTGATCTTGCATTGACCGAACTGAACGCAAACATTTTAACACAGAAACAGTATTTTACAGTTGAAGGCATGTCCTCAAATAGACAGGTTCTGCACAAAAGCAGGACTGCATGTAAACTGGACTTACAACCAGAGAGTTCTAAAAAAGAACAAAGTCCCTGGTACATATTTTGACTTTATCTACAGTGGCTAAATATCTCAGTGTTTCTATAAGTGTGCAAAATGGTGCATGCAATACCACATCAGCTATCAGATTAAGAGCAGCAGGAAAGTGCCACTTCATTGCATATGCCTAGTCATGGTTATTTTGTACAGGGCATGTACCAACACGTAATAAAAATCTTTGTCAAAAGTCACTGTTCTACTTTGGGTGGGAGGCAGAGTAAAAAAGGGCCATTTCAGATGGCTTACTGGGACACTTGTTCAGGAGAGAGGTGACCTCTGTGAAACAGATTCTTCACCTTGATACCTCTTAAGGTGGGGGAAATCATCACAGTGGCTTCTGAAAACTTTGCTTAACTCAAGTGGATTTTTCTAATGCTGTCAAGAACTCTTAACAGTATACAGAGACTGAGTTAAATTTAGGTACAATGAAATATTTGCCTATCTAAAAAACAGTAGACTTGCACGATCAAATAGATAAATTGTTCTAAATGGAAGTTACACTATCAAGATCAATACCATCAAGACATCAAGAGGATATTCAAATGGAAAAATCCCCTCAACTATATTGTGCTTTGCACTTAGCACCTTCCTTCTCAGGAACTCAAAGCTCTTAGTATGCTAATACTAGTGAATTTAGCCTCACAACATCCAGTGAGGTAGGTAAGTTTACCCCCATTTCACAGATGGGAAAACCAAGGCAGAATTCTGAAGTGACTTGCCCAAAGTCCTGCAACTTGTCAGTGGCAAAACCAGGAATATATTTTCAGAAGTCCAGATCCCAGACCTCTGTCCGATTAAAGTCCCTCCCTACTACCACAAAGCAAGCAATACATGCAACTTTTTTTCCTCCTACTGCTGCCGTAGTCCTGGTGACACAGAGGAAGTGAATTATTTTTCCTGATTGAATTCCCGCTTTCTTTGGCAAAAAGCACCTGCTTCTGTCAAAGTGCTGTATTATGCTCTTTGCAGAGGCGTTTCTTCTGAGGCACAATAGAAAAGAGATGGTTTCCCCATGGCAGGGAGACGGTACAGGTCCAAACAAAGTAGAGTCTTATTTCTTGCAGAAGACCTGCTGCTTGGCGTTCTTCACACGTTGTTCCTCCTTCAGGTTCTTCTGCCGTGCGTGTTTGCTGGAGATGAGTTCCACATGTTCTGAGGGGAACCAGCCTCTCTCCCGGTCTGAAAGTTTTACTCCTTCCATCCATCCTGGTGTGGGGAAAAGCACAACATGAGGCAAAACAGTCAAACATTTTTTTCATTCTTCCCAAAAAGCCCCCTCCAACAAGGCCCTAAGATCAAAGATCCCCTTTCAGCTTCCAAATAAAGTGTCTTAATGAAGATGAAGAGTCCCTTCATCCTCTCAATCCAACAATCAGGAATGAGAGGCTCCTCCTGAAGTCCGATTGTGGTGTTAAAGCTTTACACTACCAGAGTAACTTCCTACCCGTAATTTAAGATAGCCATCGTTCATTCTGCTCACCGTCATTGCTGTACTGCATAACCATGACGATATCGGCTTTCTCCAAAGCCAGCTCATCATTTTCCCGAGCCTTGTAAGTCTTTATGCATTGAACCTGTGGTGCATCTAAAGGGGAGGAAAGATCATAATGGTATACCAGAAAGCAACAATAAACCTGCGAGCATCCAGCCCAGAGGAGGTCGGAGATACGGGACTGCCCAAACACTAAAAAGCAGAGAACTGGAAGGGAGACTACAGGTCTTCTACCTAATATGAGGAGTGAAAATAGGTAAAATAACTGGCAGAACCTGGCACTGAGGGAAAGCCCATGAGTATCTTCCTTATTTACAAAAAGGCAAGTATTCTGCCTTGGAGTCATTTCTGGGATGTTCCACCTCACAGTGACTCCAACTCCTCTGAGCCAGACCACCCCCATTGCTGTAGCAGCAGAGCAGTCTCACCAGGGCATTCCAGGAGGTCCAGTTCTCCTCGCGGAGGAGCCAAAGCAGAGATCCACCTCAGTTTCTCGCTGCTGGAAGACATCACCAGATAGGTGTCAGGATTCGGTGTGAGGGACAGCAGTCTGATGACGGGAATGGGGGGGGGGTGTGGGGGGGGTGGGTGTACAGGTGTGCTCACAGGAGGGGTCCGAGAGGAGCTACTTAGGGGAAGCAGAGAAAGGGGATGGGAAAAGGCAAAACCTCCCATTTTTGGAGGCTGATGGTATGACATAACGTGGCAGTATTGTATGAGCAGCTATGCTGAGAGAAGATAAAGGCTGGTTGTTAGGGGCTTGTTATGGCAAGAGGATGTTTTTCCAGTCCCTACTCAGTAGCTGCATTTGATATTTCAGCATTTGGGTAGCTGAGAGACAACCATCAGGCTCCTGGGAAGTGTCTGGCTACGGTAAGGGGACATACTGAGGGTAACCTTGAGTTCTTACTGTGTCTCTGTACGAAACAAAAACTCCACTCTCTTTCCCTGGTAATTCTGAAGCAGAAAGAGACGGAAAACATTTTTGTTTGTTCCATGTAGTTTCATCTCGCACTTCTCCCCACGCACATCTGAGAAAGCGGCATGATCAAACACAACAAAACGTCCACCCCTGCAGGTAAAGAGGAGGAACAAAACAAGTTGTGAGTTTTAAGGTGATGAGGGTTACAAAGTGAGTCCATGTCATTTTCTGATGTCAGGAAAGCAAAAAGCTTTTACTGAGTCTTCATCTGCTTCAGGCACCTTAAGCTTTGCTCCTGCTAGAAGTCTCAGAAGGCCAGAGAAGAGAGAGAGGACTTAATGAAAAGGGTAGAAATACTAAGCTCTAAGCTCTGTCCTGTCAGAATTTCATTTCATAGCTTACAGCTCCAAAACAAAAACACGCACCCCCTCCCAAAACCCCAACACAACCAACCAACAGCACTCTTAGGTTTCTTGACAAACCAGTGATTTGCACATTCACTAATCTTCATACTGTCCTTTAGGAAGAAATTCTTTACCAAGTAAAACTAGAATAAATGTTTATTATTAAAGTGTTTCACATTATACAGACGGAAAGGCAGAACAGAAGTGTTGCACTAGGGACCAGACGATATCTTGCTATATTATCACATGTTGTAGTTAAGAGTTGGGACTATCAGGTTACACATACTTGCATGATACTCACATAATAGAGGGTTAGGAGAGTGACTTGACAAATGCTGCCACTTGCTGGCAGGCAGAGGGAAAGGACTCTCTCACCAAAGCACAGACCCAGAAAGAGAGAGGTATTTTAGAAGGGGCAGCAAGAATTGTGTTGAAGCACTCACTCCTTTGGCCGAGACAGGAGCAGACAGTCATTGAAAAGATGTAGGTAGATGGGACGGGTGGTGACTTTCCATTTTGGACTCAGAGTGTTGAAGTCCAGTGCTGTCAACTCACCACACTTCACAAGTCGCCTCGACTGTGAGATGAGTGGGAATATCTGCAAGACAGAAATGAATGTTTATGTCATGTGTACAAGGAAATCAGTATCGGTGAGTACTGGATTTCCATTTTTGCCTTTCTCTAGAGGAAGTGTGCTTTCATCTCTCCAGCTGGACAGGAGTAAGTCATGGTAGGCACCATCAGCTGAAGGCTGACACAAACGATTGGACAAGGGAAGCACTGATAAAGAGCTGACCTATGTATGATATTCTGGTTCAACAGTTCTGTGTGTATTGGAGAGGAAAACAAAAAGTAAGCGCAAGTGACTTTGTGAGGAAAGAGAGAAAATACATTAGGCTAGAGCAAGGCCCAGGCAATGGACGAGCTCACCTTGCACTCAAATTCAATCTTCTGGCTGAGGTAGATCAGCTCTTCAGTGCTCTTCATGCGCTGGACATTTTCATTGCAATCCTTGATGAGCTGCAGAGAAAAACAGATGATCAATGAGGTGGGAGCAGAGCTGCCTGGTGGAATCAGTACTACTCCCAGGGGCTCTGTGAGAGTCAGTGTAAGTGACAATTCCTTAGGCATCCTCCTGCAAAAAAAGTGTTTTTCCAGGCGAGCATACTAAATTTCTCCATACCTACAGTGATCATCCTTCTTATGGAAGTTTTTCTCTAGATGAAGTCTCTGTAGTAAGTATTGTTTTAACTTTGGGATACTGGGGGGAGATACTAGAGACACCTCTCCCCTTTCAGGTGACAGAGGTTGAACTGATGGTCTTTTGTAAGTAGCTCTTACTAGATGCTCCACTGTAAACACAGGAGGCTGATTAAATAAACATCAACCCCAATTTTACAACAACCCAGAGCTTGTGGCTAGTAACTGTGAGGACAGGACACAATGAAACAGAAATACTTCAGCCTGTAAGCTGCCTGCATAGCTGCCTGAGGTGATACAGGGCAGCTGGATAAGTGTCACAGAGATAATGCCGGCTTGAACACAGCTGGAGTCAAGGATTTCAGTGTATGACATCTTGCCCACCCACCTCAGCCTGTGGTGCTTTGGGAGCTGTGCAGCAGGCAGGTGCCATCCTAATAGTTTTAAGGTGGTATGCATCGTGTTGAACTGGTCTTTAGGTAGAGAATAGGGGAGGGATTGTAAGAGAGAGAGTGACACTCCAAGAAGGTGAAATGATCACTACACAGAGCAGGAGCTAGCTAGGAACTAGTCTAGCTTATGCTGCTGTGCAAATTCCAGATAACAAGTTCTCCCAGAAGACTTTAAATCTTGCCTCTGTAATAAATAGGATAGAGGAAGGGATGCAATAGGGTAATGTCTTGCCAATATTTTTAGCAATATTTTCTTGTGGGGGCTGGAGTAGTAGTTGATCGTTAATTAGAGACAAAGGTAAGGAACACAAAGGGGAAACGGTGGTTAGGAGACCGGAAAGAGCAAGTCCTGAAAAGAGTAGTTCGATATCATTAGTGCAGGTTTAGTCGCATCCAGAAGGCTCCTGCTTCAGTGCTTTCTGCTCACAGCTACCACTGCACATGCAGGGCAGTCACATGAACACAGTAATTTGTTACTGGTGAGGATCAATGACAAGGGGCTTCAACAAGGGTGAGGATCGATAAAAAGGACAGGGCCACTTAGGTGCCCTGCAGCTGTGTGATGCAGCATGACTGTGGAGAATCACAGAATATCCCAAGTTGGAAGGGACCCATGAGGATCGAGTCCAACTCCTGAGTCCACACAGGGCAACATTAAAGTTAAACAATATAGCTAAGAGTGTTGTCCAAGCACTTCTTGACCACCATTGGTCTTGGGGCCGTGGCCACTTTCTTAGGGAGCTCGCTCCAGTGCTTGACCACCCTCTCAATGAAGAACCTTTTCCTAATACACAACCTGAACTCCCCCGACGCAGCTTTAAACCATTCCCTCACATCCTATCACCGGACACCAGAGAGAAGAGCACTACCCTCTCCGCTTCCCCTCGTGAGGAAGTTGTAGGCAGCAATGAGGTCACCCCTCAGTCTCCTCTAAGACGAGCAAACCTAGTATCCGTAGCCACTCCTTATAAATCACACCCTCTAGTCCTTCACCACCTTTGTTGCCATCCTTTGGACACATTCTCATATTTTTTCATACTTCTTATACTGTGGAGCCCAAAACTGCACACAGTACTCGAGGTGAGGCCACACCAACGCTGAGTATAGTGGAACAATCGCTTCTTTCAATTGGTTAGCTATGCTGTGCTTAATGCACCCCAGGATACAGTTGTCCCTTTTGGCTGCCAGGGCACATTGCTGACTCATATTGAGCTTACCATCAACCAAAACCCCCAGACCCCTTTCTGCAGGGCTGCAGAACGGGCTGACAGCCTTACCTTTTCAAGTGCGTCGTAGGCCTGTGTTGCTTGCACTTCCTCCTCAGACCCTGGCCGAGTTCTCTTCAGGATATTCTGCATGAGAGAAGATGTTTTTCGTAATGCAGACAGGGAAAGCTGGACATATGTATCTGGGAGGAGTAGGAGAAACAAGGAGACACCGAGATGCCAGCCTCAAGGGACACTAAAGCAGTAATAGGTGATGAGATGTGGAGATAACAAGGACAGAAATTTAAGATGCAGAATGTTGCTGATAAGCTGCACTGAACAGGGCATCCCTGAAAATCTAATTGTATTAACTATCATGTACAAGTTACATGGCATAGGAAGCAACCATTAATCCAAGCACAAACAGCCTTAAGTACAGAATTGTTCTTTGCCTGATACTCTTTTTCTCCTCTTCAAAAATGGCTCAAATAACCAAAAAGAAGAATTTCATAAAAAGAGCTTAAAATTAATTCATTAGGGACTTGCTGGTCCCTGTCTGGAAGGCTCCTATTGGTCAACGTTGCAGGCAAAGAGTAGAGACAGGCTGCCTTCCAGACGGCAGCCAAGGAACCCGTGCTTTGTTTTCCTAGCATGAAGCCAAAAAAGTTCCATAAAATATAAATCAACGTGTTCTGATAAGACTCCAATAAATAATTTATTGGAGTACAACTGAAGTGGTCTTGCAACAAAGTCCTAACCAGTATAGAAACTGCACTGCCTCACAGAGGCTATCATATCCAATTCACGGTGCTGGTCTAATGCACAGCAGGCATTTGTACGATGACAAATGGGTTTGTTTTTTGCAAAGGCGTATTCACAATATACACAACAGAGGCTTTAGAGCATCTTGCCAAACTTGTCACAGATGCAACACAAAAGGCTGTATGCAGTCCTTCCACCCAGTGCTTGGAGCTGGCTCAGATTTATATGACTTTCAGACTTGAAGAAGGGTCAGCTTGAGAGAAAATGTAGAAAAGCAGAGAATCAACACAGTTACCTGTAGGAGGAGTTTGAGTCGAGTGATGCGCTGGAAAGGGAGGATGAGGAAGGATTTAAGTGAGAGGCGCTGGCATACTGGATCACTTTCCAGTCTCTCCAGGACTTGCTGGAACCCTGCATTTCCATTTCTGTGGGAGTGGTAAAGAAAGAAGACATCCAGGCATCAGAGCAGATAAATAGTCTTCCTAATATCAGATTTCAGTGAGTGTTGGAGTACTTCCAATAGTTGGGTTTTGTCCCTGGGGTAAGAGATGTCAACAAACTGTGCCACTGCTGAGGAAGAGCAAGTATGGGTTTCTAACAGCTATAGAAGGACAGCAGTAAAACTGTTATTATATCTTTCCCCCTTCTGCCACAGCCCTCTGGAATAAAAGCCAGAAGTAACATCTACACTTTGATTCCCCCTTATCAATAGGACACCTTTCACAGAGACAGTGGTGGTTTGTATTCTTGCCTTAACGCTGCATGGTCCCGCTCCAGGGGCTGTGTCCAGGGTCTGGAAACAGCTGCCTCCCCTCTCTTGCTACTCCTGAGAGGAGCTGCCTTCCCCCACTAATGTCTCTGTCACTCTCTTAGACACAGCCACTGCCATCCAGTTTTCCACGTCGGGCAGTAGCGGATAAAAGGCTAATGGTATGACAGTAGCACCGGCCACCAGAATAGCCAATCCCATATCCTTGAAGAGATGAGGAAGAAGGTTGTAGGCCCAGCAGATGTTGCCCTAGACAATATTCTGAAGGTCCTTTCTGTGTGGAACTGAGCCTTCCCTGAAGGGAATCAATTGCAAGACTAGATCTCTCCCCATGAGCAGCACCCAGAGACAGTGCCTGAATAGGCTGTTGGGAACAATGTCTTCTCCTGGAATCACTGTAGCTTCACTGGAATTGGGTTGTTACAAAGGGAAGCAGTGCGGAAGTGGCAAGGAAACCTTGTTCAGGACTGGGTCAGTGACTAAGCAATGCTTGGTTGTGCAACTGGGTACAGAAAAGGAGGGCAAGAGATGTTCCACTCCACCACCCAGAGCAAGAGACCGACGGTGCTCTCTGGCCCCAGGATTTTCAATCCATTTTAAAGACTCCTGGATAGCCAGTTTAAGCTTACTGACAGCAGCCGTATTGTTCTTAATTACAGAATCACAGAGTGGTTGAGGTTGGAAGTTTCACTTGAAATTATCGCTTTCCAGTTCTTCGTAGTCTGAAAACCACTATCCAGGACAGTCATTTTTGCTCTCTTCACTAGAGAGCAGACAGAGAGAATAGCCCGCAATAGAATTAGATATTAGTTATTCTTTCCCTTTCCAATGCTATGGGAGAGGAGCCTGCAGTCGCTCTGTCCTGCTGTCCCAAATGCCACTGAACTGAAGAAGGTTCTGGGGGTGTAGTGTGAGCGCTGGCCAAAAGCCTGTACCTGCTGCATTCCCCATCATTTGAAAGAGTGAATATTTGAGGTGCAGCAAGGAAGTAAAGGGAGAGAAGGGTGCAACAAATGAAAGAAAAAAACCAAACAACTTACAGTAACCGCTGGAAGGTTTGTTCCTGATATGTCTGGTTTGTTACATATGGTAGATACACCCTGCGGAACTCGGGGGCATGTTTCAGAGCCACATCACACACGTGGAAGGTGAATATGTCCTCCTCAAATTTCTCCTCCAAGTCAAAGAGGAAACTGCAGCACATGGTTGCGGTGCCATAAAAGGAGAGGGAAATACCAGTGTCATTTAGTAAAGCAGGAACATCCTCAGTCCTCTAAAATCCTGACAGACCACATATAAGCACAAGACAGCTCTTTACTTCTAGAAAGAGCATAATGCCTGTACAATAACAATTTAGGGCTAGGTATCAGCAAGGAAGAAGCAGAAGCAACAGAACTCTGTTCTTAAAAGGGCATACTTCTAAACTCATAGTCAGGAAACAACTGAAAATTAAGACATCACCAGAATAATCACACTAGTAGAAATGGAAAAGGTAGCAAGTGATACACATAGCCAAGCCTTGCAGGAGAAAAGCAGAACAGAATCCTACAACATACAGGATTCCTTGCATGTGGGGTCATGTCTACATTTTATGACTTATGCTCAATTGATTCACATTAGGTTCTGTCAAGTGATGGCTGTAGCTTACTTTCCACCCCCCCCTCTTTTTTCTTTTTTTTTTTTTGGTCAGACCTTGTGCAGCTGCTTCTTTTATCTTGTATTTGGCAGGAGCTGCATTTGGTTTGGGCCGAGGTCTAGTTAGTCAAGTTTAGTTGTAGCTGAAGCCAACAGGGTATGGCTACAGTAGCATTTTGAACATTTTCATCTCCTGCAATGACTTCTGTGCACAATTGCGCCATAATATCTGGGACTTAACACCAAGATTTACATTGCCCTGTCACTTAAAAAGATGGATGTTCCTTTCAGGGCAGCGTTGGTATGCAATCACAAAGTGCTATGTGTGTGTATCTACCTTGAAGGTCAGGGAACACACAGAACAGGAGTGAGAGATGTTATTGATGGAAACGATGGGCTGTGTCTGTGCTTCATAGGAGGGCGTTAGTCCTGGAAGTAAAGGGCCATATCTCACCTGGCACTGACATCGCGTACATCATGAAGGCGGGAGAAGAGCCACTGACGCTCTTGATTGGTGAGCATTGCCTGGAGCTCTGCCGATCGCTGGAAGTGATCCACTGCCACATTTAAACTGCGCAGGTATGAAGCCTCAGACATTATCAACTCAAACTTGGCCTTGAGAGATGAAAGAAGGAAACACAGCATCAGTAGACTACGCAAGTCAGTGCGGAATCTTACAGAGAGGAGATGGGGCAAAGCAAGAAATCCTCCCAGTGCATGATGGAAGTAGCATGTAATTACTGAAGAGAGGCCTTAGGAATGAAGGGCAAGCATGCCATTATATAGAGTCTTTCTTTCTTTAAAAGACAGACTTGTGGTATGACTTAAAAGAAAAATAGCTACCTGATGTCATTTAACTTTTATTCCCCCTCAACTCCACTTTCGCTAGGTTCCCTGTTTTATATGCTCCCATAAATTTTGCAGCATCCGCATCGCCCACATTTTTCTCCTTCATCATGTTTCCCATGCTGTTGTTTTCTCCTCTTCCTCTGGGTCCTCCCATCCGCTTTTCAGTTCCTCTCATTTTCCTTACCCAGTTTCTCTATGTACCATTTTGCTGAACCCATACGTCTTCCCGTTTCCTCTCAGCCCTGCAGCTCACACAGGTCAATTTGGTAAACTCATGCTCTACACCACAGGAACTGCGATTCACTGTGGTTTTATTAGCATCTCTCATAAGCTTATCTGTGGGAGAATGCTGGAAGTCTTCTACTTTAGTATTCTCTTTTGCATTGAACATGCTCAAAATTCCTTGTTTTATCTTGTTCCAATTTCCCCATGTCTGTTTTCATGGAGTTACTGGTATGGTCCAGAATCTGTCCTTCAGTGCTCCTTTTCTCTACGATTCTGAATTTCAGCACTGTACTACTTCACAAGCACTGGTACCGCATCGCCATGCTGCTTACACAGGTAGAGGTGACCTTTGCATTCAACCACCTGCATTCCCACATCTGAATTTTTGCCCTCCACTTTAACCACCCTTTGGGGACTGTTTCTTGACTACAGACCACCCATCTACCTTGCTACATCTGTCCATTACCTCTTGCAGCTTCTGCTCATCACGGGACATATTGAGTAGCATTCTGCTGCCCCGTATCATGGGGATGTCCTGCCAGAGGGACGCATTAGATGAGACTGATAGACGTTGCAAATATGAGTCCTGGGGAGACAGCACTTTCCTCCGCAGCCTTGGGGAGCTTGGGAAACTTGACTCTATATCCTCTGCGAAGGAATCCACTCTCTTCTGGCTTTGAATGGCCTTGTTCAGAACCACATCACTGTACTCCTGATACAGCAATCTTGCTGTGAAGAGAGGCATATACGTTTATACTTTCTATAGCAGCTACTCGCCCTCTGCTTCAATCCGGAGGAAACGCTGTTACTGTCTCAGATTAGGGTAACTGAATACATTAGACCACACGCACCTGCTATAAGCAAAGCTCACCAGCTGCCCAAGTCTACTGCAGGACTCTGGTTTCACTGTCTCCACTGAACACTGCTCTCTAACGTTCCCTCCTTGCTACCAGGTGGCAGGAGCCCCTCTCCATTCTGCTCACTGCAAGGGTGAGAGATGATGGAGGAGAGGCGTCTGCCACAGCACTTCAGGCAGAAGGTACTTACAGGAGTTGATCAGTTTGGAGTGCCGGCGTTTGAAGTTCTCCATTGCATCTGCAGGTTTCTTCTCTCTGTCAGAGAATAAGGATTTGGAAATAAAGAGTGAATGAAGAGCACAGCACCAGAAATAGCTTATCCAAATCTTAGTAACAGATCTATCCAGCAAGGACCTCTCTTTCCAACAAGCTCAAGCTCCACATGCTTTACTTAATAAAGTTTGGCTTAATGGAAACACTGTCCTAAAGGGACAGAAATACTTCTGTTGCAACAGGATCCTCTCCCAGAGGGCACAGACTGATACACAGGCCTAAGTCATTTTATTATAGTTTTCTACTCCCTATTATAATCTTTGTTCCCTCAGGAACAATGGAGAGCATCAAGTGTCTGTGCTACACAGGAATGAGGGTAAATTCTAAGGGGCCTTTGAGAGACTTACCGCAATATAACTGTTTCTGAACTGACTGGTGGTTCCCTGTGTGCCTTGTGAGCTTCTTCCTCTGAAGGAACAGAAGGAATTCCTACATATAAGACAATTAGAAAGTAAATGCCCAAATCTGTTTTTAGAGTCAAGCTACAATCCAAATGATACACAGATACATATACCCCACCTAAGTGGTGGTCTTGGGTTGGAGTACAGGTTACTGTGTCAGAAACATTCTGGTTTTAATAATCCTTGACATTACTTACACTTGACATCTGTTACTTAGCCAAATTTGCTTTTCATACAAAGAAAAAGGCTGGCACTTTCAGCAATGACAGTAACTCTAAAAGCTTCCCTCTCCAGTTGCCCAAGCGAAGACACTGCCTGTGGACCCTATTTGGTGCTGCCTTTCCCCTTTCAGCAACTTGGGCCAGGCATCGGAGGATCAATGGACCCAAAGTCACTAGTCATGTCTGAAAGTCTTAGACTTTCTTTTGTGGATGTTGAGCCCCAAAAAACTCTCAGTGACTCCTGGGGCAGAAATGCTGGACATACAACAAAGTCACTCCTGTGAAGAGTCTTAGAAGGGATGAGGCCTGAGAATTTATGTGAGCATTTACAAACTGCTGCTTGAGTCATCTTCTCTTTATGTGAAATGGGGAGAGTGTGGATTTTTCTTTTGTTTTGTGAGGGATTTAATTAAAAAAGGTGTGAAGAAATTCTATATAAAATTCACTGGAAGCAGGAGGAGGAAGAAAGCCCAAAGACTGAGTTGCAAGTATGGGACAGGGGAAAGACAGTACTGTTGCCTTGAAAGTTTTAAAATTTGGAACCAAGAATTTACAGGTCAAAGACACGAACAAATCTTGAGTCAAGTGCTGCCAAACCTTTTACACCCCTCCACGCTCCCCTCCTTTTCCTCTGTGCCAAAACCCCAGCATATTGTGGACCATGGAAAATAAACTAAACAGCAAGTTATGTTTAAAGATCATGTAAGATATAATAAAGAACAGACGTGCATCTTGACAGTAACTACTGTCTGAATTAGCTGCATTACAGAAGATTAATGTCTTCCACTTGTGACATCAGTGATTTGGCTTCTATGCAAGTTGGGACCTTGGATTTGACAAATTTGCATTCTTATCTGTAATCTTAAATCCTACGTTCTCAGGAATATCATCTCTTTCAGAAGGTCAAATTGGAACCTAAAGGCATCACTTGCAAAATAAAGGGAGGTAGCAAATAAACAAGGGACTAAAACATGCCGTAACGGATACGGGCTACTGAGGGTGTGTGCATGCGTTTTCCTTACTGCTTGGAAATGCGCTGCTACAAGTGCAGCAAAATGCAATGGCCATGTGATGGCAGCAGAGATGACGAGCAGAAGCTCTGAACTGAGCCCCACCAAGAAACTCATTCCTGCAGGTAGGACAAAATAGCCCGTGTTGCTGAGTAAGGGTGACAGATCATTAAACATGGAGAAAGGCCAAGAAGAGAAACTGGATGCGAAGTCAAGGGGTAAGGAATCTGTGAAGTGAGATGAGCTCTCTGTTGCAGGTGTTAGTGTGAAACGAGGGGACTGAGCCCCAGAGCGCAGCCCTCCTCCAGAGAACAAGCAGGATACATTGGGTACAGGGCAGCAGAGAGGATCTAGGAGAGCTGGGAGTGGGGAGCTTGGGACAGGACAGCAAGGGGACTACAGGGCTGGAGTGAGGAATATTACCAGAAAGGCACAAGAGCAGTGCCGAGCTCTCAGCTCTCATGCCTCTCAATCACATTGCCTATTTAATTTAATCCTACGTTTCTGGTATCTGCAATAAGTTTGGGGGGGAGGGTAATGGAGGAGAGGACTCACCCTGCAAGATGTCTGGTGGTACTGATGTCCTCTTCAGGCCCTGACGGTGCCAGTCCTTGCTTTTCACTCGGCGCTTAATTGTGTTTTCTTGATTGGCTGCTGGCTCCTGTGCAACTACCCTGATCGTTTTTTTGTCTGGCCAACTTGATGATTTTTCCAAGGGTGAATGTCTGGGCATTTCCTCCTTTCGCTGAGCTACTAAGTGGTGTTCTCCTCCTTCTCCTTCCAGCCTTTGCTTGACCCTCCTCTCACCTTCTGTTTTCTCTGTGATTGCCGATGGCGCTTGGATGTTCTTTGTGTCCACGCCAAAGATGCCTGCCTGTTGCTCCCATCGCAGCTCCCCTGAGACCTCCTCCTCTTGGCAGGTCTTTCTGGTGGTTGGCGGTGATGGAGGGCTGAGCTGGAGGAAGTGGATTGGATTGGTGAATGCTAGCATTGGAAGTGGCTGTGCAGAGTCTCTGCTCTTGGAGTCTGTGGATGTTATCAGGCCTGCCAGCGAGGGCCAAGAAGGGTGGTCAGGTGAGGATTTTCCACACTGTATATCCATGTGCTGGTCCGCTGCTTCAGGGCTGGTGTCAGAGCAGCCAGCCAATGCTTCATTTCCAACAGCAGAAAAGCTTTTGCCCAGCAAACTGACCCCCGAGTCGTCAGAAGTCTCTGTATCATGGGTACCTGAGTCACCGAGATCCCACTCTCTAGTTACTGGAACAAGGTCATCTTTCTCTGCCACACCTTCTCCATAAGAAGCAGAGGCCAAAGTGTTAGAATCAGACACAGAGGCAGCAGTCCGGAGAGGATGGCTTATAGTAGGGTGAATGGCTAGTAACTTCTTGTTGTCCATGCCACAGTTGAGATGTGGCCTGGAGTAGGGTACAGGAGCCAGCTGGAGGGGTTCAAGGGCTGGAGGTTGAGCAAGGTGATTTGCATTAAGTGCAGGGGCCTGAGCTTGACTGGGGCTTTGGACATGGGAAGGAGGATGAGGAAGCTGTTTGGCATCACGCTCAGACACCAGAGGTAGGCTTGAGTGGGACGCAGGGGAGAGAGGTTGTTCTTGCTGGTTCACGGCAAGGATCATATCTTCTTCAGAGGGCCAAGTTAGGGTGCTCAGGACACTGGAGATTCTGGATCCAGGCTCTTTTTGGTTTAAACTGCAGTCAGACTGATCAAGTAGAGGCGTTTGTTGTGCATCATGATCCACATTTGCTCCCATTTCTTTTCCTCGGATAATGGCACTTTTTTCTGGGGGCTTTTGCTGAATTGTCTCTGGGTGGTTCAGGGGAGTGGAAGTCCTGCCTGGTGTTTGGGGTGGCTCCAGAGGCCCTCCAATGATAGCCACAGTCCTCCTACCCTCAGGAAGACTCCCCTCTAGTGGAAGACAGCTTGTGTATATTACAGAGCAAGAAGATGGGCCTCTAAGGTCTTCATGAAAGCCTTCTTCAGAAGTAAGGAGTTCATGGGAAGCGTTGGCCTCCCCTGGATCAGTACTTGCGATAGCAGTTTCCCCTGACGTTGGGTCCCGCACTCGTACAGAAGCAGCTTGGTCGGCTGGTTTCTCTACAGAGTCTAGCAGTTTGTTCAGGCTGGCGCCAGGACAGTCCTCAGTGGTCACAGAGGCTGTTCCACTAGCACCCTCTTGCTGTGGGCCAGCTGTTGAAGCCACAGAGGGGAGCTCTGAGGGTAAAGCTGGAATGATGTCCTGAAGCTCAGCTTTTCCCAAATTTTCTGTTATGGGATGAGGATCTGTGGGATCAGGTGGCTCCAAGTTCTTGGTAGCAGAGGAAGGGTGTGCTGGAACAGAAGCCTGTGGGTTCTCTGCGCTAGAAGGTGCGGCCACTCCTCCATGGAGTGATCCATCTCTTTTATCAGACCTCTGGACAGCATTTTCATGCCCATCACTGTGCTCATCCTCCCTGCCCAGTCTTGTCCTGTCATCCCAGTCAGCTTCTCCAATATCCTGACCACCGATGGAAAAGCGGCCAGAGTCTTCTAGGTCTTCTGCCGGGTCAGAGATATGGCATGTGTGTGGAGGCACCACTGGAGTTTCACCCACTGGGTTTGGGTTATTTGAGCACAGAGGGCTGACAGCGGGTGGCTGACATCCAAAACCTGCTTCTGTGATGTGAGCTTTCAGCAGTACGTCCTCAGCAGGATGCTGCTCCACAGAGACAGGTTCCCCAAGAAGAAATGCTGATCCTGTTTGCTCAGCCAAAAAACCATTCTCCAAACCACACAAGTCCACGTTATGCCTGGGAACAGAAGATATCTCTGACCCGAAAGCTGATGCTGGAGCCTCCAGTTTAAGCTCTTCCCTTTGCAGTTGTTGTTCCTGCTCATTTCGTTCCTTGTTTTTCTGATCTTTGGGCTCCAAAGGTTTTCCTTCTTCTGGCAGATTCTGCTCTTTGCACTCTTTCTTCTCTTCTTCCTGCTGAAGTTCAGACGCTGCCTCCTCCTGTGCTGGCTCCTTACGCTGTGAAGTATTCACTTCAATGTTTTTAGCAGTATCCTTTACTTGGAAGGTAGTCTCTGCTGGAGAGGCAGGTCTGCCCTCTGTTTTTCTGTGATCGTCTTCAAGATGAAGGCATTTGGAAGCGGATGAGTTTTCTTTAGGAACCACTACTGTTGCCTGGTCTTTGACCATGCTGCTATTCCTTGCTTCACCAGCTGAGATGTTTCCTTCTGCTTGTAGTGAACTTATTTGGCTGTCATCGGTTAATGTGGAAGACAATTGATGGGAAGAGGAAGACTCTGTATTCTCTTCCAAACCCTGGAGTGCTCTTACACTTTCCTTAGCGTCTTCAGAAGTGTAAGGTTTAGCTGTGTCCTCTACTGCTTCCTCCGAGGTAGGCTGCTTATCAGTTGCTGGTGCCACTTTTTTGCTGCTTTGCTTCTGCTCTGCACCAGTATCAACCTCCTGCAAAGAATCCGTGGAGATCTTATCCAGAAACGGCTCAGCCTTATAATGCCCCTCTGAAACAGTTTTATATACCAAGAAGCATTTAGGTGTCTCTCTCTGAGAGGAAATGGCTGATGCCAAAGGAGATTTCGGATGCTGGGCCTGAGGGTCTGAGCCATAAAAAGCCAGTTCTGCCTGGCACTGAGGAAACTCAGTGCTGAGATCCACAGCCTGCAGGATGGCGTTGCCAGGGCCTGGCCCATCCTGGACTGTGCTGAGAGAGGAAGAGTCCTGGTTGCTTTCCAGGTCAACCAGCTCTACTTGCTTAAGTTTCAGAGAACAGTCCAGTCCACCCTCTTCTAAAAGCATTTCTCCTTCCAATTCTGAGAGTCCCCTCTGAGGCTCTGCATCACCTTGCTCTTGTTCCAGTCCTGCTGGCACTTTTTGCACAGGGTTAGAAGGTCTGCCCAGCATCTCTGCTGCTTTCCCTGGAGCAGAAATGCAGTCCTCCGGAGTGCTGAGCTCTGCTTCCTTTGCAGAGTCAGACGGGCTGGTGCTCATTTCAGCTGATGTGCGAGGGGCATGATGCTCTCTTTCGATGGCTGTAGAATCCCAAGCTTCCCCAGTGGCACTGCTGGCTTCTGGGGAAGTGGTACCTCCCTCACCGGTTTCTTCAGACTCCATCAGTGACGCATCCTGCTAAAGAAAAATGCATTTTTCTGTTACTGCTACAGAATGATAAGGTGGATCTAATTGGCTTAAGAGACTTTTAAAAACAGGTACTAATGCAGCTGAGAGAAAAAACAAAAATACATACTTAGTGGGTGATAAGAATTGGGAAATAAATACCAAGACTGAGAGTAGGCAAACACCCGATGTAGGCTTGCAGTAGGAGACTAACACTAAAATAAAACTACTAGTGTCTTTTTAGTTTTAGATGCAAATCCAGAAAGCGACTTTGGTTGAAGAGCGGAGATGCTGATCTCTCTGTAACGGCTGCAGTGCAACTTATGGAAAGTGTTGGCTGTGGCTATCTATCTCAAACCCAAAAGGGGATCCCAGAGGGCATTCAGAGAACAAGAAAATCATCAAAATCTCCATTAATTTTTGTGGGACATGGTGGACAAATACTCATGACCTCTTCTAGTGGCTAGCTGAGTCTTAAAGATCTCTGATTTCAACAGGGAAAGGCCTGTACTTTGGAGCTGATGGCTCTCTTTACAGATCTCTGTGTATGTATGTGCAACACAGGGCCTTACTGCAGCTGATGGCAGGAATTGATTAACAAGACATAGGAATGTAAGAATTTGATTACCAGATAACTAGGCCATGACACAAGACACGAGATATTTGAAGGCTGTAAACCACACGGGTTGAGAGGAGTACCTCTGGTGTGTGTGGACATATCTACAGACTACAAAGAGAAACTATATCATCATTTAGTCTACTCTTTGGGGGCGGGGGGGGAGGGAAGTCATCTCAGGATTGTTGGACAGTTTCCCAAAGGATATAGTGGAATTTCCCATCCATTATTGCATTTGAAGTTCAGACATGACAAAGCACTAGGGAATGTACATTTGGGAAATGTCTGTGAAAAGGATGGTAGAATCTGATTCACTGCTTTTATCTTTCTGGCTGCTACCTATCCCATGACCCACAATCCCTACCTTAAAAGACATGAGAAAGAGACAAACCTTAGTGGCTCCCCTCCCTTTTCTTCTGCCTTTGGGACGCTTTCTCTAGCGTTCCAGCCTGTCTTCTCTATTCCCTATCCCCTGCTTAGCAGAAATGGCTTATAAAATGCTGCTTTGGGCTGCTTCACATGCACTGGGTACCCTTGCAGTCATACCAGAGCTTGTAATTTAGCCCTGAAGGATCTGCTGCAATGTGCAGCCACAGTCAAGACTTCCCCCTGAATAAAGCTTCAGCATTCTCCTCCTCCATCCCAGCTTACAGATGTCAACGTTTCCAGACATGAATGCGTAGTCCTGCATCTTTAGGTCAGAGAAACCATTCCACAATTCTTCAGGTAAAAGCCCACTAGCTGTTTAGCAGCAAAAAAAAAGCCCCAAGGCCTGGCTCTGGACCGTTTGCAAAGCTCATGCAACAAAAATTCCTTTTCTTGCTCAAAAAGGATAACCAAATCTATATGCTTTTTCTTTCTCTGGCATTCCTAATTTCCCAACAATTTTAAGAATAGCATTTTTTCCAGAGTTACAACTGCTGTTGGGGGATATGTGTGACAATTTCAACTTGGGAGACTCACATACAGAGAAAGGAAAGTCTGTGCATGGAAAGAGAAATCTTTGAGATCAACGGTGATTTCCTTGTGTTGGAGTGGCTCTAAAGTCACAAGTAACTTTTTCTGATCCCACACAGAAAGTAAAACCAATAAGGGCATGATTACATCCAGACTAATTGGCCCAGTTAACTCCATGGCCAGGGCATGCCTGTCCTGAAAGCTGCTTTAGCTTATATTTTCCCTTACGTCAAGTGAAACAGAACACCAGCTCTGAAAGCGATGAGCCCATGCTCTGGAGTTTGAACTGAAGCGTTATATACACCTTAATCATGGGGACTGTCATCATCTCGTAGCTTTTTAAAAAAAGGGGAAAAAAATTGTGTTAACTGAGTTAAATCATCAGTTAATTTTGTTCCTGCGTTTTTTTTCCTCATGTAATCTTTGATTTTTGTTTACATTGAAAAGATAATCTTTCTTACAAAACCAGGCCAAAACTGGGATTATTCAGCAATTTGGACACCCCCCCCCCTCAAGTAGCAAGTAGTTGTAAATAGTTACAATTTCAACAAACAGCATGTTTCAAAGAGGTATGTCCATTTAGAAAGTTCCCACAGGGCTTCTGCCAGGTCTCACTGCTGTCAGCCAACAGTAAACTACTTTGGTGCTGCTAAACCTTTTTTTGAAACTGTTGCACGTGGGAAGGAACCGGACTGGGAGGGAGAAGCTCCAGCACAAAACCAAGGGAGCTTGGCAGAGCACAGAAAGCAGCACAGTTAGTTTTCAAAAGCAGGCTCCCCAGGAGCACAGAGATTCTTTAGGGAGACGGGCGGTCTTGGACACAAGCTGATGGCTAAGGAAGGTTTACTACTGATAAAGACAGGATGGCCTATAAAGGTTTGAACAGCAAGATCCTCAAACTCAAGCCCACGCTCTATGGGGGGGAAGAACTCTTCCTTGCTGTGCTGTTATAGATGTACACAACACTGAATTTCCTCTTATTAAGCTCAAAGACACAGTTTCCACTTCCCTGGCTCTGTTGCAAGGGATTTGGACAGGTGAAAGGACAAGTTTAAAGCTGTATTTGGAGCAGTTCCACGGTGATACTGGGAGACAGGGTAGAGGGAGGCGCACAGCAGATCAACACTGGAAGCTGCCAAGTGAGATTTATCTCATCGTATTAATGCCAGGTGTTTTGCACACCTCGGGGAGAGCAAGAGAGAAGCTTTGGGAAGTGAGGCAGTAGAAGGGACAGGCAAACTTTTTGCAGAGACAGTGGGGGAGAACTTACGCATCTAGTCGGGGAAACAGTTAAGCTCCTGCTTGACAGCTGGTTCACTGTAGTGAAAGACGCAGATGTCTCTGCAATAAGGATTTAATGGAGATGGGAGGGAAAATAATGAAACAAGACTGACTACACCTGCAGCCTTCGCATACGGAGGAGCCTCATACAAAAGCCTAGTAGCTGCTGGAAGAGATTGCCTGCGGAGCACTGCTGCGTTACGCTCCCACTACAAGTCAGCTTGGCCCTGCACCAGAGGAGGGCCCCGGAGACCCCCAGGAGCTGGGCGAGCCAAAGCAAACTTTCAATTAGCATTTGCAGTCGGGCCAATAACGTGACAGACAAGCGTACAGGAACCCATCTGGCAACAGCCTACTTCTAGCAGGCTACACAAACTCTCCCAGATACCTCACCGTTACTGCTGTTGGGGCTTACTGGTCTTCCACGTCTCTCTGGATCAGACGTTGAGCGTGCCATCTCTCCCTCTGCTCTAACAGTACTTCTCAAGTGAGGTGGTCTGATGGCTCCTGTTTAGATAAAGCCAGCCATACTCTTCTCCTGAGGGGGCCTGGAAATCCAGGACTTCAGCTCACGTACGCACAGCGGTGCGAAGCAGCTACCACCTAACTCATGGGTGATTCTGGGTGCACAGACTCACTGCAAGCTGGAACTGCGAGAGGGTGCAGCTGGCCGCAGGTCAGTATGAAAACAAAGGGGCAATGCTTGGTTGTACTGCAGTAGGGAGCACAAAATTTGAGAGAGGAAGGGTGAGGAAGGTGGCCAGCTAAGCAAAATGGGACAGCAGTGAAAGTACTAGTGGACAAAGCAGTTCCTGCGATGATGCACGCATCCATCTACAGCTTTCCCAGATTACAAAAGACAATGTGAATGTCATACTTCCTTCCAGTGTGGGTTAATTCACCTGGATAGAGATGACAAACACTTCTGGTTTTAAATAGAAAGTACCTCACCTTCCCTCCCTGCCTCCTCCAACAAACAAGAAAGGAGAAATAACAAGTGCTATCAAGCACAGACAAGCCCTTCAGCTAGCCAGGAAACAAGGCAACACAGAATTAAGTGGAGCCCCGAGATCCTCCTCCTCCAAAATCAGAGAGAAACCTAGCTTTTCGGTGTGCCCCCTTCACCCTCCCCATGCGGCACTGGCCTCGGCCCCCACAGCAGGGCGGGCCGTGCTCCCCATCCCGCTCCCCCGGCCATGGGTGCCAGGGCGGCCCACATGCCCAGGCTGCCACAAACACACTCCCGGCAGAGAAAGCCCTGCCCTGCAACGATGGGCTGGGCTCAGCCGCCCCGCCGGAGCTGCACCGGCAGCCAGAGACACTCCGCGGCCTGCCAGGCTGCGGGACGGTGCATCAGGGGCTCCTCTCCCCACCGACACAGCAGCAAGAGCTTCTGGCCATGAGAGGAGAAAGCCATTCACAACAACCTTTGAGAGGCACGGACAAGGACACCGATTTTCTTATTAAAACAAAGGCTTTCCCAAGCAATCCATCGCTCGGGCACATCCTTGGAGTAGAAATGCCAAAGCCAGCTTGAAGTGCTGCAGCTCAGGCAGGAGAGAGCTCCGTATAGGCTGTAACACCCACCCGAGGGGCAACAAGGCTGCCCCAAGCCCCCTTCTGCTCTTTCACCTCGGCTTAATCATCTCCGTCATACAGTTCAGATACACTTTAAAAAGAGTCGAGTCGGTGGGGGCTAGCTCAGAGCCTGCCTTTCTCCATACAAAATCCAGAGCTCACCGGGCAGGAGAATTGCCACCCGACTTCCCACCTCTCCCGGGAGGCCACGCTTTCTTTCAGTTCGGTGAGACGCTCAGGAAAGGCGTCGGTGCAACTGCTCTAACACAAAGCCTGCCTTACCACAAGTCTCCATTTTTATTTTGATACAGCTACTCATGCCATCCTTAGGTCTGCTTTCTCAGCTGGATGCCCCCTCCATGAGAGAGATGTCTACTGCATATATTCCTCTGCAAAGAAACAGTTACCGGTCTTCGTGCAGCACGCCTGGGCTGCTCTATCACTGTACAGCCCATCGAGAGAGCTGAAGGAGTGAGGTCAAAAAACTCTTGAGCTCAGGAAGAGATTACACAGGGCACTAGAGATAAGAATGAAGGAGGAAAATAACATTATGTGGACACAGCTCTGAGTGTACGGAGAGCAGACGGAGCTTGCTGAAGGAAAGAACATGTAGAATAAGAAAAGCAATCTAAAAAGGTATGTACCAAAATAACAGAGTCTACTGCTGTGCTGAAGAGTCTACGTGTTGTTAATATTCTGGGAACTAGGAGTCGCCTCAAGTGTTTTGGGCAAGGGGAAAAAAAACCTAAACCTGACAGATACCTGATCTCCTGGAAATTGCATCTGAGCTGCTACTGAAGCTCAGGAAAAGTGAATGAGACCTCCCGGTCACACCAGTGCAGTTTGCTTGAGTTTTAACACTCCCAGTAGCCTCTCACTAGCTTTCACTTACGGTAGTCACACTCAGGATACACTGAACCTGTTAATTATCTAATGATTCAATAACTGAGAAAAAAAAAATAAGGATACCTATCCTACATTTGTTTCCATTTAAGTGGATTATAATACTTAATACTAACTTGAAAAGAAAAAAAAGAAAAAAGCCAAAGAAACACTTTGGGTAGAACAAAATTTCACCTTGGAAGTTGCTACCGAACACTTGCTAAACAGCAAATGTAGAAGACCATGGCTTGGATTGCACTTCCCAGAGATGCAATAAAAATCATTCAGTCTTAAGATAAAATGGGGCCACCTGTATATCAAAAAAACCTGGTTCACTTTAAGCAGAGCTTAAGTTTTATATTCATAAAAGCACTGGATAAGCCTTGATGTTCTGCAGCCTTCTGGTATGGGAACAAACAAGAATGTGTAGTTCTCACTGCTGTAGCTTAGTAGAAAGACCATTGACACTACTGGGCAGACAGAGGAAGAATTCCCTCTGTGAAAGCAATGTACAGGGTCACTGCAAGCGGCTCTATGGAGGTGTCTCCACAAACTCTGGGGGTGGAGAGATGACCGACAGAAACATCGGGGCCACAAAAGGAGGCAAAGACTTCTGAGACGTAAGCTATGACGTGCAATCTTGGCTGCTAGCGGCATGCTATATACATTCCTAGACAGCAGGTTTGCTATAAACCAGAGGAGTTCCCAGTTTCTCTTTAAACAGAGTGATTCAGGACTTAGATGGGAGAGATTCTCCAGTCAGCAGCAGAAATTTCATAGGCTCTTACGACGCTACAGAAGCATGAGCCAGAATCCCACGCTGGTTTTGAGTCTCAGATTAAAGAATGCTAATGTTTGCACCAAACCATTTTGACAGATGCAAATGCCATTAAAACATCAAAGGGCTTGGAAACACACTTGTAAGTTTGGCCTTGCCCAGACTGCACAGTGGAACCATCGCTCAGCGCAGTTGTCATGTTACCTGTACCAGTCCTGAGCACAGTTAAGCTACAGACAGATAAGGATGAACAATATTCACCAAACTGAACTAGGACAAATTGTCCTTCCCTGCAGAAAGAGACTCCGAAGTTATCCTGTCTGATGTTCTCGGCAAACACGTAATATAACCTCTTTCACAGCCGGATCAAGTTGCACCTTGTAAAGTGCAAGATTTCTTGCTGCCGTTACTGATAGCTGTCAGAGCCCTACACGACAGAAGGTACGGAGTTGGAACATTGTCACAGTATGGGATGACTGATAAGCTATACAGCAAAATATACCCAGCCATAAATATACTGGCAAAATGCCGCTTTTGTATCAATAGGTAAAGCATATCCTGTGCAACCAAGGCAATTCCTAAAATATCAACAAAACTGCACTTGTATGTCATACCATGCTAATGACTTCTACCAGCACAACTTCATCAGCCGTAACAGCTATATCTACAGCAGAAACCTGTGCCATGCATCTGGCTTCAATATTGTTAGTACCATCAACTGGAGATAACAATAAAAAATTGTTGGTATCAAGATACCATGAGATAGCAACAACAACCAAAAAAAAAAAGTCTTGAATGCGTTTGTCCTCATTTTGTGCTTCTTGAATGCATGTTTTCAGCCTTAGCTCCCCATAGCATTTTTAATTACCTTATGACTCCAGTAATGAGATTTATTAAAAATGTGAAAAAAAAACGTTATGAGACTTGTATCATAATCAAAAATACCTGGTGATACTGTAACAGCGATGCAGCTTTGTACTGAAAACTGCAGCTAAAGGGGGGAAAAAAAAAAAAGTCCGTCCAAAAGGGATGTAGGGATGTGTGTGGGGAAAGCAGATTTTGGCACACCCCTCCCCTAACCCAGCTTTTCAGGGAATAAACCATTCTTTCTTGGAAATTTAATTGGTGTACTTAGATTGAAGAAGCTAACAAGCACAATGAGACATGTTTGCTATTGGGAGCAAAAAGGATTTGACATAAATAAAATGTTATAAGAAATGTAAATGTGGGAAAGCACCAGCGAGGACCCCTTCCCTCTCCCCGTGGAAAAATAGCTTCACACACCCAAAGCCACAGGAATTGTGTGGGTGCTGAATAGGAAGGCGCTAATGCAAACACATGGAAAACTTGTTCCTCACGGTGTAATGCCTGCATGGCCAACTGGCGTAGGTTTACTGTGCGCATCACAGTATTTTCTGTTTTTCATATAGTCCCACTTCCTAGAATCATGTGGTTACGTGAGAATTTTGGCTTACAATTAAGAAAAATGCATGTCTGGCCTTTAATGGGTGTGGAAAAGGTCTGAAAAACAAAGTATGGCTCAAAAATTAGAACTTGCTGTCTGGGTTTATCTGAATTTTTTTTTAAGCCAAAATGTTAAGCCTTAACTTGTGACTAACGAGAATAAGGGCAACTCCACCTTCCCCCTCTACCCAGTTACTGGTTTTCAGCAGTTGGGACCGATGACACTGAACTTGTTTGCAGCATCTTTAGACCTGATCCAGTGAGCTACATGAGCTCCCAGAAACTAAAAGACTGTCAGAGAAATATGCTGTGGTATAATTGGGTTAACAAAGATGAATAATCAAATTCGTCAGGTCCAATTCAGGTATTTTCAGATATTCTGCAAAGTTCATCTGTTTATGGTCCAGTACTAAGAAGGTATAGAGCTCCCTCAATTCCTTCTGCCGCTGTTGACTGTACGAGCCATCCAACACCACCAGGAATCAGGTCCTAATAAATTTCGATTAAGACTTGACGCGGCGCCCTGAAATCCAGAACAGATTACGGCAATACACGTCCAGGTTGCTGCCATCTTCTCCCATGTGCCAGAGCGCACGTGACCATACGTGAGCCAGCTCAGGGAGTTATCTAGCCAAAAAAACAACCCAGAAGCAGAGTGGTGTGGGCAACCATAAAGGTATGCCACAGGAGGAAAAAAAAACAACCCAAACAAACAATAAATAAAGGTAAATATGACAACTCCCTGCAGTAGCTGTATGTGCAGAGGTACAAGCCGTAGCAGCAACTGCAAGGAGTGGACAGGAACAGGAGGCTGGGCGACGGGCCAGCGAGCGGAAAAGCAGAAACCTGGACTTAGACCTAAGTTATGGTGAAACCACACCCAGGATCTACAAGCAAGTCCCTGACGTTCCGGCGTAGGTGTCTTGCTGTGTGTGACTGCCAAGCGCTTCAAACGCAGGAAGAGGTGCACCCTCGCCAGCCCACACGGAACCGACGCAGCAGGGCAAGGAAATCTTACATTTTCAGTACTGACCCGCTGCTAGTAAAATGTTTGCTACCCTTCTAGGTTAGGAGCAGGCACTACGGGAAGCAGCATATTCTAATCGGATTTACAACCATTCCCGAAGGAGACGTTATTTTAGAGTTTAACGTTTCCTTGTCTCTTTATTGCCACCGACTCTACTGCTCCCGCGAACCCAAACGCAGCTTTCTCTCTTCAGCAAAGGACTGGGTCTAAGAGGACGTTACATGGCAGCCAGATGAACTCGAAGGAGCCAGCCCCCTGCGAGCAACTCTGAAAACAAGTAACAACAAGAAGGAGATGCTAGGGAAAGCCCTGGGAACCTCCTCAAACCCTCTGCGAAGTCTAGCATGGAAATACTCCAAATGGAAGGGGAGGGGAAGGTATTTTTGTGACCTTGTCTTTCAGAACGAGCGGTGAAAAGTTGTATAAATCAGGGTTTTAAATGGTGTAACTGATATACATCAATCTTATGACATGCTTTTTATAACTAGCTTCACCAATTACCACTACCTTATTTCAGTTTATAGTAGTAATTACAGCTCATAGATGTTGTAGTTAAGATTTAGTGTTAGTTCCTAATACTGTAATTAACACAGCATATTATAAAAATAATAAAAAAAAAAATAGAGCCCTACAGGTACAACCTTAAAAAAATTAAGAAATTGCACAGTCAGATCAACAATACTGATATTCTCTGTTTCAGCAATATTTCCCCTTATTTGTCAATGGGCAAAAATTATGCCCCCATACTTTCACGTGCAGTACAGCTCCAAGTCTGTATTAAATTAAGGCATAGACTTTATACCAGCTTAGAAATATCACTAGCATTTCTATGACGTACTAATTACAATATTTTTCCCATTTTAATAATTAAATGTGTTTCAATGAATAATGAACAATTACAGATGTTTTAATCCTTCCTCCCTCCATTTTAATTTCTCTGCATATGAATGAGGGGGCAGAGTCTGCTTCCCACCACCACCCTTCAAGATTTCTTAAAATAGTACTCCTTAATGGCTCCATGGCTCTTCAGATACTAGCTGAGAAATTAAAATCCTGAGATTGCCCTTTGGCAGTCTTTGAAGACATCAGCTCTGACTCTTGACTGGCGTACGGCTTCCTTTTCCTCAACCCTGTATGTAAAACGACCTCTCTCTCTCTCCCCTCCCAGGTCCCACCCTACCAGATGAAGATGCAGAGGAGTAAAATCAAGTCTGTGTACCTTAAATTCACCCCAAGCTCATGACTCCAGTGTGCTAGTGAGAAATTAGAACATGAGGCAATTTAACTCCTAACAGTCACCGTGACCAACAGCGTAATACAGACCCGACACAATTTCCTTTACCTCTTTTATGACACTATCACAAAATAATGCCAGCTCCGGCTGAGGAATGCAAAGTCCTCGGTACGCTCGCATCCACCAACCTACACAAGCGTGCATGCTATATTCTAAATGAAGTTGTGCATACTTTAGCATGAATGAGGAACTTCCCCTGGGAAGCTATAGGCACCAGTTAAATGAAATCTAAGACTCGGCTCGCCGTCTTTCCCATTACCTGCAACACACTTTGATCAGTGGGGCATAAATAAACACATAAACATCCCATCTCTCCCAAGTTCAATGAGATACAGCAGAGTTCCTCCAGTTCAGCCTCACAGGCGGCTCTCAGTCCTAACTTCTGACACTGCCCATCAAACTCATCTAAATATGTTTACTGGACTTGGCACACGGCAAACTGCTTCGCTGCGCTTACAAAAAAGTCCCTACAGGCAACAGCAAAGAGTACAGTCTGGTATGATCGTTGTAGTTCGGGCAAGCTAAGAGCAACAGAGGTGCTCGGAGGGAGAAGGATTGGGAGGGTACCAGGAAAGGGGGCAGGGGTGTCAGCGGACCGTGCCCAGGAGGAGGGAGGGAAGAATTAGAGCTCTCCTTCTTAGAGTCTTCTTCCCAAATGGGTCTTCAGTGTTAGCTCTGCCAGACCGATGCGCTTGGGGAACCTGGCTTTAAGCACAAAGGTTTGCTGCCCTTTACTGAGCCCAGCACCTCGCCTCTGCCATGTGTGACAGCAAGCTGGTCAGCACATTAGCGGACAGGCAGGGAGGGCACAAAGCGAGCCACTTTTGCAAATCCCCAACTCAACAGGAGAGAAGAACTGCAAGTGAGGCAGAGAGCCGAGGACAAGACGAGAAGACAAGCGAGGTCCCACCCTCGCAGCAGGCTGAGGCAGCAGTCCTTGCCTAGGAGGAGCAGCAAAGCAGGAGGGTTTAACAACCTGAGTCCAGCTACTGTTGTAGGAGCAACCTTTGCTTGGTGGCAGATCCTGCAGCGCTGACAGTTGTATCTGGCTACGATTCACTGCCACGAGGCTGTTGAAGCGAAGAAGAGTGACACACGTCTTGATGTGACAAATCTAGTCTGTCACGCTTGGCAGTGCTTTACACAGGAGGTATGACACAGATCATGGTAGATTGGCTCCCAAGAAGCAATCGCATTAAAGAAGGTGCGATTACAGCTATACCCACAGCAGGAGACATCAGCATTACTGCTTTGGTCACATACATGGGAAACACCCTGCACGCTGAACTTTTGAATACTCCTGCTCTACTAGTGTTTACCCTAACAGAAGGCGATAAAGATGAACCCACAGGACTGCTGTTTCAAGTCTTGGCTCTACTAACAGCGACAGCTTACGAAGAGTTGAACACAGCTGTGGTCACCTAGACATTTCAAGCTAGTGGGTCCACAAAAGACGACTATGATCACGAGTAACATAATACAGGCTGAAACAGGAACATGCACGTTGGGATAGCAGGAGCTCTCCCTCCTTGCAATTCCCCCCTACAGTCATTCATTAAAGGAAGGATCTATAAAAAGCATAGATTATAAGCAGGGTTTTTTTCCCCAAGGCAACCAAGAACAGCACCTTCATCCCCAGACCTCATCTGGCAGAACTGTCAGTTCCTAATTCCAGCAGTTTCCAGCAGTTTCTGCCCATCTGAGGGTCATCTGTGCAACCGAGCTAATACTAACCCCTCCTACCTCACAGACATACTCTGAGGATTAGTCAGGGAGTGGCTGCTCAGTGCACTGAATATGCAAAGCCCTGTTATAAACCCTGTATCTGATTGCAACCATAAGCAACGTCTTATTTAAGCAATCCCTTCACCAACCACTGCTCATTCTGTTCTTTCCTTCTGTGTCTTTTGCCTCCAAGCTCTTTGATACAAAACATGTTACTATGTTCTTTTTGTGCTGCGGAGTTGCTTAGTACACATGACAGACATTTTTCACACAAAGTAGCATCCATAATTAGTGCCTTCAGCTCATGCTGGAACAGTGTTACTCCGGTACCATACTGGTACCGTAAAGATTTCACTGTCCAGTCAATGAAAGCCCCTGCCCATAACCTCACATACGTCAGATATTCACAGTTGTCTGTTTCTCACTCTGTCCACGTTCAGGTGAGACCCTTTCTGCAATTCCATCAATTTTATGAGCTTAGGACATACAGCATCAGATATTTCTTGCTACCTCAAAGTACAAAACTATCTCTCTCTACCAAACCATTCTTTAAAACCAAGTTGGTGGTTTTGCACATGCTTAGCTCAACACTCCTGCACGTTCATACACTTTTTTTTTAAAAAAAAAATGCACTTTGTTCACTCTTTTCCATTGTCACAATCAAGCTTTGTACAATGCCATCTTTTAAATTAACTTTTCAAAGGAAACATGCTAGTAAAACATAATACATTTCAGGGGAGATTTGCTTTCATATTGCATTGCTGAACTTGAGATTTCTGTTCATGCCAGTTTTCATGGCGCATACAATCCAGCACATCTCATCTTTTCTTGTTCTGTTCTTTTTTAAAGTCATTTTGCTATGACCATCAAAGTCGGAGTTTATCCATTTTTCCCCTTTTACACCCGGATGCCTCTTTTCATGCCTTTGACATCACTATTATTACACACTCAGCAGCTGAATAGGTAAAAAAGATGCTGCCTACAGAATGAAGGAAAAATGGCTCTGGTATTTCTGATAACACCCACTGGGCAACTCAGCTGTCACAATTCTATACACGCAGCCACAATTTTAGGCTGCTTTTTATGGCTCTGACCCTCCCTTGTGACTGGTCAGAGCACACACTACTGGCATGCCTGGCCTTGCTCTTCCAGGGTAAGGCACATTTCATTGCTCCCGCATACGTCCAAATTGCTCATCTTTCTTTCTCTGCACCTCTCTGAAATGAAACAGCTCAGTTTACTCATTGTGCAGGGGCAGGAAGATAAGGTGGGCACTACGAGCAATGTCAGAGGAAGACTGCCTTCCCAGATGGCACAGGACTTGGACCGACATGAGCAGTGTTGACCCTGTGCCTACAGCAACACCTTATAGCTTCCCTTCCAGTCCCCCCATGTGCACTAAGAGAACATCCCCTCTTCCCAGTGGTGCCCAGGGATGAGGAAGAGAGCGACAGTGCAGTAATGTATTTCCCATCCTTCAACACGGCACCAGATGTTGTTAAGAAATTACTGGGCTACTTGAGGGGTACACCCATCTCTCTCAATCAGTTGTGCACATTTAGGAAAACACACCACGACCCGTAATTTGCTCTAAAAATAGGGATACTCCCACTTCTCTTTACCTGTCTCCCCACAGCATCCTCTCTCTGCCCCGAGGTTTGTCACAGCAGAGGGGTTGTGTGCTCTGCCCCAAGGTTTGTCTTGACGGGGTTGTGTGCTCTGCCCTGAGGTTTGTCTTGACGGGGTTGTGTGCTGTAGAGCAGCCTTCTCAGCACTACCCTCGCTGATCATCCTCAGCCTCTTCTTGCCTATACCTGAAACATGCCTTTCCAAGAGAAAACACCTTTCCTGGGGAGGGGTAGAGAAGGGAGAGAGAAGCGCATCATTCTAAAAACCACCCGTAAGATCCATCAGCTATACTATACTCAGACTCAAGCCTGAAATATCTCTTATGTGCAAAGTGAGTTACAGAAAGAGAGAGATGCAGAGAAGCAACAACGGGAAGAGTTATTTGAGCCATCTGCAATACCAACAATCAGGACCAAATCCTCACCGTTCTAAATACTGCGCAGTGAGACACTGTCCCTGTCTTGCAGGGCTGGCAGTATACACCGAACATCTCTTCTCCTATAGATCCAGCAACAGAGGGGAAAGAGATACACACACCTTCTCAACTTCACTGCTGTGCACTCTGACAGTCCTCACCTTTAAAAACAGATAGTGATCTCAGAGTACTTCAGAAAGGAGATGGACTCAAATGTTGCAGCTAGATTACATGTCATATGTCTAGAGTTACACTCGGACACCTGCAATATGGAATACGTACGGTAAAATTTCTGCGTCTAAACAGAAGCTCAGGCTTAACCCATGCCAAGAGGATTTTGCCTAGAGACCAGACCCACTGCAGACACACCTACAGCATCAGAGCTTTTCTAGGCACCAGTATGGCTGCGGCATCCTTCCTTCTCCTACGAAATGAAGTATACCAGCAAAGCAATACTCTTACTGGTGTACTCTTACAAAATTTCCACTGGCATCCCCTCACAGGACAGGAATCTAATAAAGATATAAGGGCCCGGTTAAGATTTATCCTATTCAAAGAACATGTGCAGGCATTATGGATCGTTACACCTGTAAATTTTTGCGAGTATAAAGTGTGCATACCATAAAGCTTATTATACATGCTTATTTTTTGTAGCTGCCCAGCAACGCTGTGGGCAAAGCATCTTCTTACCACTGTCCTCCCACCAGCGATGTATGTGTTAGTTCAACACTGATCTGGATGTATCTTTCTGTTATTAAGTGAATATGCAGGTGCAGCCATTGCAGTCACCTTGTGTCAGCTGCGAACAACAACCACGTCCAACGTCTTGTAACCCAGACTCGGGCCCTTGCGCCACACGTCCCCTGATTATCTCAGGACTTCTGCGATCTGAACAAACCGTGCCCTGACATGACCAGGATCCTAATCCCCTCCCCTCTAGAGGGGTGTATTTTGGATCCATAAACTCTACTGTTGGATTCATCGATGAAGCGGCAGCCGTTCCTCACCTCTCCTCCTCCAGTGACGCCCTCCGCAAGGCTGGGTCTGCTCACCAGCCCGTGACTCCGCTTTGCCCACGGGTGGCACACGCAGGGGACCACCAAGCTTGTGCATCCCACTGGGCACCACCTCAGCCTGAGCCAGGTAAGAATTGGGGAAGTTTTGTGTACAATCAGCAGCAGGAACTCCCATGCCAAATGCACTCGGAGCACCAGCAAGGCCAGGGGCAGCGGACCTCACACACTGAGCACCTGCGTGCAGCTAGACGTTCAATTTGAGACTACAAAGAGGTAGTTTGACGTCTGAGTGTCACACGCTTCTACGTGACTTACTGCAAATAGGACACGTTCACAGGAAGCTAATTTATGGCCAGCTCTGCTTTAATGCAGTATTCTCTGAGCAGCAGGTTCACGCGCTTCCTCCCACTTCAGTTCACTTCTTGTATACTATCCAATTACAGTTCCTATAGCCACTCCTCCCCAACCTCTTCAAGCATCAGAACACCCTCTATTTTGTATACGTTTACATATGTGTGTCTATTTACATATGTACATTTGTACGCGTCATGGTAATCACCTTCCCCCCTTCTAAATTTTTCCCACTATCAAAACCAATAGCCCTGCCCCCGACCTGGCACTGATCTTCTACTAATGTCACGGGAATTTCTTCTTTGACTTCATCTAGCTGCAATCCAGCCCCCAGACCGTGAGCTCAAAACTAGTCTGCACCACAGGCTCAGTTCCACATCTCCTGAAGCGTTCAGCATTGCACTTGAAGGAACGGCGTTTAAAACAATAGATAGGGAATGGGTTTTGCGCCAGCAAACTAATTCCCCTAGAAGAGCAAGAAAGCTGGAATCGCTTGTTAACGGAGGAGACAAGATTAACGAAGCTCTCCCAAAAGGGTTCCCCAGCTGGCTCAGGCGCTGAAAACCACCGAGAATCTCACATCAAGAACAGGTAAATACATTAGCCTGCAACTTTTCTGCACTGATGAACCTTTCACAGGTATCAATACGTCAGCACCAAGGCACAGACCTTCTTCTTTGTACATGAAATGCTCTTTCCCACACAAAGTCTAACTCCAATGCACACTTTTTGAGCAAAGACATAAACGCAGCTGACCTAAGCCCGGTCTTGGCTAAACCCAGTTCTCCCAAGTCATACAACGGAGTTAACCTAGGCTGCTGAGCGAATCAGGGCAGCTATTCTCACACACTTGCTGCAAAGGGAAGGTGAAAAAATACATTGGCTTCCATTAAGATTTAAGGTAAGGTGTGCTTGTGACAATTCCTGTATCTTAAGCCTTAGCTTCACAAGCTCTTCAGCTTGCCAAAAGGAGTCCCATCCTCTGCCCTCCTTGTTCCCACCCGCACACTGCCCTTTCTCTTTGGGCGGTATAGGCACGCGTGTGGTCTCACAACAAACCGGAGCAGGGAAGCAACGTGGATGACAACAGGTAGGCATGACGGCTTCTTCCAACGGCAGTGCCAGCTGAGAGGAGTTGTGCAACCACAGCCTGTTTATCCGAGCGCAGAAAGGTAGGAACTGAATGTACGACTCCCTCTTGCACCTAATCCGGCACAGGCATGGGGCTGCTATTGAAAGAGGTAGTCCCTCTCCACGTTTCTCATGCCCAGTGGCACGCTACCCTTCTGCATCAGACCTAGCACCATCCGGCCACAGAGCAGGCTGATCCAACTTCCAGATCCAAAAGTCGTATTTTTTGTTTAGGAAAGGGGGTTAATTTTCAGTTGGAGCTGTGATTGAACTGATTTGAAGCCACTTGGTCACTAGATCTGATCCAAGGGAAGCAGCAGGAGCTTGCAGTCAGGACTGGATGAGAACTGGATCGTTCCTTCAGCAGCAGCCTGTAGCTACGCTGGATTAACCATCACGTGAAGCCGTACTCCAAGCAACACAAGTTATTCAATTACATTTCTCTGGAAGCCCTGTCCGTGCACAGACACCGCAGCCAGCCGCGCTTCACCGCTGCTCTAAATCACACCAGTCACCCTGTGACTACAGCTCCACAATTGCCTCTTCCCAGAAGCAAGAGGTTAGCACAGCTGTAAGCTTGCGGTACAATAGGCCATCTTTTTTGCTGGAATGTGTCATCCTGGCAGCATCAGGGTCTGTAATCTGGCAGGAAAATTTGTAGCAAGACTTTGTGGTTAGGAACCAGGCTGGACAGATTGAGATAAGAAATTAGGGAGGGTAATCAGTCGTTGGAGCAATTTACCTGGGGAACCAGTGCAGTCTATCACTTGCTATCTTGAAATCAAAACTGGGTACTTTTCTGCTAGAATTTTGGATTCGATGCAGTGCTCACCAGCTGGGAATGTAAATACCTGCTGGAGGTCAGAATAAGGCATCTGTCCCCAAATGGCTGATACTACGCACATCATCTGCGCGATCACCTCACAGAAGAGGGAAACAATTTCTCTCTGTGCAGCCCAAGTGCCGAAACAATAGAGCACAACTACGCTTGCACCGAAGGCACTTCGAAGTACTTCATTAAAAGATACAACAGGAGTTCACTGACGAGCTGCAAAGCTGAAAGGAATTATAAAACTTACCAGGCACTGACTACGGAAATAAGCTAGTTACTGTTTAGCTAAATTATACATAGCTAAGGAGCCAACATCAAACTGGAAAGATACCAGGTGACAGAAAGCATAGTAACTCTCAGAATCAAACATTCTTGGAAAAAAATGTGATTCCAATTATGAATTTCAAATCCCTTACAGGCTGTTTCTTAAATTTTGCCTGGAATAACCATGGAAAGTGAACATAATTTACATGAATACAAACTAATTAAATAAAACAGCCCACTTTAAACAGAGTCCAAAATAGAGTACATTTAAAAAAAAAAAAACCTATAGCAAAATTTGGCTCTTTACCTCTAGAAAGCACTTGAAACAAGTGAATCATAAGAAAGGATAAGACTCAACAGAACAAGAGCAAGAACATCCTACTAAAGTTAACAGGATGAAATTAAAAAAAAAAAAAAAGAGAGTCCCAGGGAACAGACTCTTACCGGCAAAATCTATCAGGATGCACAAGAGGTTCCCAGAGGAAGTACTCATGTCCCACTATTTCAAACAGCAGTAAGAGGGGGTTTCAGCAAGAGCCCCAACCTCAAGCCTAGTCGCCTGTTGTCGCTAGTGATTAAATCGCATAACCCCACTCACAGATTTATCAAAATTGCTAAGCTGCCATACAGACAGTACAGTACGAATGCTACCTTCAATCACGAGTTGGCAAAATGAAGTTCTACATGGAAGCCTGCTGAGCTGTTCCAAATATTAACAATAATTAAGAAGAGTTCAGATTTGGTACAACTTCCAAGTCTGATTTACGGATGCCTCCTCCTCACCCAATTCAGTCGCAGTTCTGAAATCTGGGTCACCCATACATTATTCCTCCAAACCAAGCCACCTCCCTCCCCTGCAACCCTTAAAAAGGACTCTGCCCTTATCCAAGCCATCTCCAACGAGCCATTTAGCTTACGAGAAACTCCAAAACACCAGAGAATCAGGTCACAAAACTTCAACAAGCTGTTACGGTTGTGGCTTGGTTAGAGAGGAAGAGGCACGCAGCTCAAGAAGCCAACGGCATCCACATCCAGCAGCTCCTTGGCAAAGTCTGCAACAAGTCAACACAGACGAGTTGAGCTCAGGTCTCCTTCCCTGACCCTGTACTCCCTACCAGGTTTGATCCAGGTCTTATCCAACCTCCGGGAATAACGAAGCATCAAGCGCTAGGATAACATGGGTGCTGGGGTGAAGGCCAGAGCCGTGGGACCTCAAACCCCCCTGGCAGGTTGTTTGGGATGCTGAGGTTGCCATCAGAGCTGCTGCAGCAGCTGGGGCTCCGAAGCGGCTGCGGGAAGGAGTCGGGAAGCGGGTGGCAGGCAGGTATTTCGCCTTTCGTTCCTCTGCCTTCCCTCCGTGACAGGCCATAAAAGTCACGAGGCGCCAGCCAGCAGAGCAAGGAGGAAAACAACAAGGTGTCCAGAGTTCAAGCACAGCCCCGAGACTGCCGGGCCTCGGCCCCGGGCGGCCCGGCTGGAGCTGAAACCCCAGCGAACACCGTGGGATCTCGCTCCCGCGTGGGAGGCACCATTTCTGCGGGAAGAGGCTCCGGCTGCTGGCAGCTGAGCCTGGGACCGGGCCTGTGCTCCGGGCCCTACCTGCTGCCGGCAGCAGGAGGAGGAGCGCGGGGGGGGGGGGGGGACGGCGGTGGACGGGCGCTGCTGGCGGGGCGCGGAGCCGCGCCGTCCCGCGGAGGCCGCCGCGGAGGGCTGCGGCCCCCCCGGGGCCTGGCCCGGCGGAGAGGAGCCCCCTTCGCTGCCCCCGCCGGAGGCAGCGGCCCGCCGGGGCTCCCGCAGCGCTGCCGCGGCGGGCGCGGCTCCCCGGGGCTCCGGGCCCCGACGGCGGCCCTCCCCGCGCTCCCACACCTGTGCGCCGCGGGCCCGGCCCCGCGGAGGAGCGCAGCAGGCCCGCCGTCCCGCCTCGGGAGGGGCGAGCGCTCCCTTCCCCGGAGATCCCTCCTCCCCGGCCCCCTCGGGTCCTAAAATGGTGGAGCCCTCCCTCCCTTCTCCCGCCGCTCCCCGAGCCTGCCCGCCGCCTCGGCCCCGCGGGCAGCCGCCCCTCCGGCCCGGGCTCCGCGGGGATCCGGCGCCAGGCCCGAGCCTCACCCCGCCTCTCCCGGGAACACGGCAACCCCGCTCGGGCCGCGCCGCGCCGCCCCCCCCTTCCCCTTACCTGCGCCGGCCTCACATCGCCGGGCCGGGGCCAGCGCTGCCCGCCCCGGCGCCGCCGCGGCCCCCCGCCCTCGGCAGCCGGCCGCCGTCTCCCCGCCGCCCGCGGGGCCGCAGGTATGTCATGAGTGCCGCGGCTCCCAGGTGAGCCGGGCACACCTACAGGAAGGCAGGCGGGCCGCCCTGATTGGCGTGCGGGGCGCAGCCCGGCCGGCAGCGGGCCGCGCTCCGACGGCGCGGGGCAGGGCGCAGCCGCCGCCGAAGGGCCAGTGCTGGAGGCGGCGGCGGCGGCTCCGGCCCCAGCCCCAGCCCGGCCCCGGCCGGTCCCGGCCCCGGCTCCCGGCCCCGGCCGAGCGCACCCCCCGTCCGTCCGAGCGTAAGGTATTTTGCCCTTTTTTTTTTTCCCTTTTAAACTGCAACGGGGGCACTAAGTGCGTCTCCCCCGGGTTTGGGGGGGGGGGTGAAAGGCGCTTAGCTGCTTTGCCTCCAGAGCAAAAGCAGAGCGGGTACACCTGATCCCCGGACTGGCTCAAGAAACAGAGGAGCTTTTTATTTATTTTCATTTTTCTTCATTACCTGAGTCTCTTGTTTTCCCACTCCCTAAGGTCACTCCTTAACTTTGCCGGCGTGAACCCTCCTGCTTTGTATTTCCTCCCAACAGGCAGCCGGGATTTTTAAGGAAAAGCAGCGGGTGTCGGGAGAGTCGTCCTCGCTACGCATGGAGGGGCTTTGCCTCTGCAGCAGCAAGACCTCAGAGAGCTCCAGATTCCATCCCAGATCGCCAAAGAAACGTAAATTAATTAAACACCTGGATTCAGAAGAAACTGAGCGGGATGTGCGTAGAAAAATTCTGTAAGTCCTATTAAAAATCTGAATCCACAGCTGCCGTTCTCAGGCATCCTGTCTCTCCTAGGTACACAGGTAAATATCCCGGGGAGCCCTACCTGCATCAAAGCTTTCTCTGGTTGCTGTGCTCAACTGCGGGCTGAAAGGGGCCAGCGCATCCGTTCCCGGGACAGGAAATTCTGTCCCTCTCTGCCAGCTTGACCGTAGCGATAGGGGCAGCCAGGCTGTGGGGAGACTTCCCCCACGTAGGAGAGTGGAATAGGGCTTGGCAGAGAAAAGGCATAAATAAAGGGAAAGAAGAAAAGGGGAGGATGTCTAGATACAAGACAACATGTTTGGGAGTAGCAGGGCAAAGGGAAACCCTGACACAGCTGATTGTTGTGATCATAAAAGAAGGGGCAAGTTCAGGAATTTTGGGGGTTTCATTCAATGGCAAAATAAACAGAGGAGGTTGCTTGGTTCTTCACTGCCCCAGTTTATTATTTGCGGCATAGATGCCTGGATTTGCTTAAAGAAGTACAGGATTTATGTGAGAATGCACTTTACCGCAGTATAGATCTTTGCTCACAAAGAATGCAAGGTGAGCAAAGAATTATGCTGGACAGGTGACTGAGGACGGAATTACCTGTATTATATCTTCTGTCTCCTCAAATTGATACCAGTGCCATCTCTTTGCTGAGTCTTTTTATCCTAATCATCTCATGAGGCTTGCAGGTGTGTATCCTGCAGGATGTGCTCCGAAGAGTTGGGCAAAAGAGGAGGGGGAGCTTGTCCCAACCACTGGAGAAATCCTGTGCCCCGCACCCAGGCAATCCTCAACCCTCCCTTCCCTGCATGACCCGTGCTGGGTATCCCAGGTGGGAAAACTCCCCCCAGAAGCTGCACGCTGAAAGCTCTACCCCACCAGTGAAATCGTACTCATGCTTGCTACTGCTTTCTGATTCAATTAATACTTTCATTCATTTGTGTGGACGAATTATTTCACTGTAGAGGGTCAGCTTCTGCAGTTGAGATTCCTATTCCACATCTCTGCGTTTACAGTCAACGGAGAGGGGCGGGATGCTTCAAATTCCCACGAGCCAAGAGACTGGGGAAATCAACTCTGGATCGTGTCTCTCTTGGGTTGGTGCTCAAACCTCTCGGATGTTACATAAATAGGCGATGCCTCTTCCTACTGTGTTTTCTAAGTTCCTAGCAGCTGGCAGTGGGCTGGGATTGGACATCCTGACTGGAATGGCACCTCTGTTATCCAGACAAGGACAACTTACTGTCTAAGGAGGGCTTAACCTTCGCCCCTCTCCTTGGCACCACCAGCAGCTGCAGAGGCAGTTTTCTATTTGCTTTTGTGAATCATATCCTGTGGTAACCTTGCTTTACCTGCCCATAGCACAGAGAGTTTGAGTGCCTAACTTTTCTTCATGGATTACATAGGGTGAAGAAGTGCCTGAAGCCATAACGTGCAGCTCTCAGTATCACAGTATCCATATCCTTCTGTGGGCCAAGCTCTCCTTCCCTAACTCCGTGGGAAATGGACTCCTAACTTCTGTGTGGACCCGTGCAAAATAACTGCGCTGCCATTAAGGTACTTCTTCTGCCAGTGGCAGGGAGGGAAGGTCCATGAAGAATAGATGTGCTATAGAATCGCTGAGGCTGGCCGGCACTTTTGGAGCTCATCTAGCCCACCCCCTGGCTCAGAGCAGGGTCAGCTGGAGCAGGCTGCCCAGGACCGTGTCCAGTCAGGTTTTTACTATCATCTCCACGGATGGAGACTCCACAATCTCTCTGGGCTACCTGGGCCACTTTAACCACCCTCACAGTAAAAGAAAGGGTTTTCTTATATTTAGGACATCTGCACGTGTAGAGCGCTGCACAGCGTGAGCAGGAGAGGTCCTGTCCCATGCCAGGAGTCACAGAATCACAGAATCTTTAAGGTTGGAAAAGACCTGTAAGATCATCAAGTCCAACCATCAACCCAACCCCACCATGCCCACTAAACCATGCCCCGCAGTGCCACGTCCACACGTTCCTTGAACACCTCCAGTGATGGTGACTCCACCACCTCCCTGGGCAGCCTGTTCCAATGCTTCACCACTCTCAGTAAAGAAATCTTTCCTAATATTCAGATTTTTCCTAATACCCAAGGAGTACTTCCCCTTCTCCTTTAGGAAGGTGAGCTACAGGGAGTCAATATTTTTTGGCCAGTAGATCCCACAGCGCGGGAGTCCTCTCCCAGCAGGATGAAAGTTGAGCGCCAGCATTAGTGGGAAGCAGGACAGAGAGCAGCATAGAGGTGTCCCAGGTGGATTGGGCTGCATCGTCTCCTGTGTCAACCCACCAAACGCTGGGCTGCACCAACTGAGTACCTGGGGTGTCCCCTTCCCCTTCCAAGGAAACACACTCCAAAGAGGCCCAGCAGCACCAAGGGCAGGGTCCTCCCGTACCCTGACGCGCTCCTGCTTCCTGCAGCGCCCTGTACTATCTGAGCACGCTGCGACCTCGGAGGCAGTTCGGACACTAGCCTCCCACTCACGCTTTCTTTTCCTGTGTGGGCATCCTCCTCGTGAACATCCCGTCCAGCTTGTGTCCTCTGTTGTCCTCATCTCTCCATAACAGATGTTCTTCTGAGTTTAACTATATGCAAAGCACTCGGTTGTAAATGTAACAAGCCAGGTAGGCAGCAGGACAGAAACTGGCAGTTGTAGTAACTCTAACTTAGGCTGCTGACACGTCAGAAGTACCACGGGGGTCTAAGGGTCTTCTTAAATTTAACTAAAATCATTTGGTGAGCCCTCACTCCTTGGAAAACCAAATAACTTCGCTGGGTGTGTTTAGCACCTATACCTTCCTCCAAGCAGATGCAAAACTGTATATGGCAAGAAAAACCCTCATAAGAAGGGAAGGAAAGGGAACACTGAGCTTGGAAACTGAACTGAAGTAATTTTATACAAGCAGCGAGTAAAACACCCATCCCCAGTGAGTCAGGTCCTGGCTGTTCCCTTCATTTCCTCCAAGGCTTGCTGTGAACATCTAGCAGTAACGGTCCTTCTGAAATTCAGTCATCTCTTTTCCTGCCCCTTATTTATAGCTTGCTATCAGCAGTTAGCAGAGTCCCAGCATCACTGTGGATGAAAAGCTGGACATGAGCAGGCAATGGGCGCTCGCAGCCCAGAAAGCCAACCATACCCTGGGCTGCATCAGAAGAAGCGTGACCAGCAGGTTGAGGGGGGTGATTCTCCCCCTCTACTCCAGTCTCGTGAAATCACCCCTGGAGTACTGCGTCCAGCTCTGGGGTCCCCAACATGAGAAGGACGTGGACCTGTTGGAGCTGGTCCAGAGAAAAAAATGATCAGAGGGCTGGAACGCCTCTCCTATGAGGAAAGGCTGAGAGGGTTGGGGTTGTTCAGCCTCGAGAAGAGAAGGCTTCGGGGAGACCTTATTGCAGCCTTTCAATACTATAAGGGGGCTGATAAGAAAGATGGGGACAGACTTTTTACCAGGGCCTGTTGCGATAGGACAAGGGGTAATGGTTTTAAACTAAAGAAGGGTAGATTTAGACTGGATATAAGGAAGAAATTTTTTACGCTGCGGATGGTGAAACACTGGAACAGGCTGCCCAAAGAGGTTGTAGATGCTCCATCCCTGGAAACATTCAAGGTCGGGTTGGACGGGGCTCTGGGCCCCTCACTCCAAGAAGGACACTGAGGTGCTGGAGCGTGTCCAGAGAAGGGCGACGAAGCTGGTGAGGGGTCTGGAGCACAAGTCTTATGAGGAGCGGCTGAGGGAGCTGGGGTTGTTCAGTCTGGAGAAGAGGAGGCTGAGACCTCATCGCTCTCTACAATTACCTGAAAGGGGGTTGCAGAGAGGTGGGTGTTGGTCTCTTCTCCCAAGTGACTAGCGACAGGACAAGAGGAAATGGCCTCAAGTTGTGCCAGGGGAGGTTCAGGCTGGATATTAGGAAAAATTTCTTTACTGAGAGAGTGGTGAAGCACTGGAAGAGGCTGCCCAGGGAGGTGGTGGAGTCACCATCACTGGAGGTGTTCAAGGAACGTGTGGACGTGGCACTGTAGGACATGGTTTAGTGGGCATGGTGGGGTTGGGTTGATGGTTGGACTTGATGATCTTACAGGTCTTTTCCAACCTTAATGATTCTGTGATCTAATTGAAGACATCCCTGCTCATTGCAGGGGGTTGGACTAGGTGACCTTTAAAGGTCCCTTCCAACTCAAACCATCCCATGATTCTATGATCCAGCACCGCATTTCCACAGGCCCCTCTCCAGCACACCAAGAGAAGTGCAAACTCTCCCAGACCTCAGCTCAGCTTTGGTACCACAGATCCCGTGCTCTTGTTGGATTTGTAGGTGCTAGCACCTTGTTGAGCCACAGCGGATGCTGGAGTAAAAGAGGAAAAAATGTCAGATTTGCACAGTTCACTCACTTTTTTGGTTTTATCTTGTATACAGCCTTATTATTGACAGGAGTTTGGGCCCGTCTTCATCTGAGAATGGGCTTCAGTGACAGTCGTGGATGCAGTTGTAGTGGTGAACTCCTACTGTTGTCTGGCAGAGCCGTCACTTACCCCAGGAGTTCAAGAGACTATGGACTTCACATAAACAAGTACTGATTTCTGGAATCTTTTCTGAAATGTACTCCAGCATATGTCCAGGAATAGGTGGCCGTGCCAGAAAGGATTAGGAAAATACAGAACTGGGAAAGTCCTTCGGGTGATATGGCTAGAGATGCTTTCATATGCGAAACTAGTTATAAAACCACATTGCTGACATGATCCGAGTTAATAACAAAAGCCCTGAGACAATAACCCGTATTGTCAAAGAGCGTGTACACCCTGAGAAGAGCAGTCACAGACTGAAATGGGCTTCCCCCATTTCATTCTCACGTGCTTTTTCTCCTGGGATTCCCAACTAGCCTGCGGCCAACAAGTGAGCTAGACACAACGTTGTGTTTGCTCTCACAGAATAAAACCAGAAGCAAAATAATCTGCTTAAATGATATATTTTTATAATCCTTATTCAACCTCATCCTTTTTCTTCATACAAAAAGCAGTAAGGACTCTTTGTCCAAATGGATACCTACATATGTGCCATGGAGTTTTATGTCACGATGAACTATGTACCAGTTGCTACGAAGGTCTGCGCTGGCGGGATGGATTAAGAATGAACGGTCCATTTAGTGTGTTGTACAAATTTCTTCCAAAATAATAGCAGTGGTCTTGTCTGATGTGCAAACTGGGCCACTGTCCTAAATAGGTTGCTTGCTAAACCCCACTTTCTTACAGGTGCTGCCAGGAAAATTTAAACAAATGGACAAGACTTCAGACTGACAGCGACCAAGGCTGCTGTTCGAGGCACGAGGGTAAGGGCTTGTCTGGAGAGTCCCTGCTTGTCAGCCACATAAGGTGGCAAAAGCCTATTTTTATTTGCATACACCCATTTAGCCTGACGTTGCCCAACAATTCACTTGGTTATAAGCTACTGCCCGTAGGAAATGGAAAAAAAAAAAAGGAAAAAACAAGGAAAATGACCGCGCATGCCAGATCTTCAGAAAGGTGTGGGCTTCACACGTGCAAATGCTGGTTTTCTTGACCTTTCCTGATTTTGGTTGAATTGGAGCTAGGAACGGCCACTTGCCAATAGCAAAAGCAGGCAAAATAGCCTCAGATGTTATTTTTTTCGCTGAGGGTGCAAATACTGTCAACTGGGCAGAAGGCAAGACAAACTACTGTGAACAGCTCATAGCGTTAGGTACGAACCAAAGAAGAAGACGACAAAAAATCCCCACAACATTTCTCCTACACGGGATTTCATATGATTAGCTACTGCAAAACACAACCCCAAACTTCACATCTGTTACCTTATATACTCTTTTAAAAGACAGAAGGGAATAGCTTAAAGCTCAGTCCAATTCAATTAAACATTCTTTTATTCAAAATTAATATGGACTTCTTGCACAAGCAAAAAGCTCCTTTGAATAAATATTGAGGAAAAAAAGGAGCTATAACTAAATGGGGTATATTCTCTGAAGCAGTTACCCAACCTTTAACGATACACACTGTGGTCAAAGCGACCTCTTTCCTGCTCACCAGTAGTATTTGGCAACTCAGTGTCTGCATTTTCAGTGAAATAGCAGTAAGCTTTTACATTTTTAGGAAGATTTTCCTCAGCCAAAATTGCAAAAATGACATTTGATATACCTAATGCAATATGACATCATGCTCCTTCCTGTTGAATATATGGCTTTTCAAGCCCTATCCCCACCTGATTAATATATGGACATCTATATAGAAGTGTCTCTGCAGCTAAATAACATAAGCTTGAGATGATACACTTTTTTTTCCAAAATGTAAAGCTTGAACTAGTGTGGCAAAAGATGGTTTATGACCAAGAACAGCAATGAGGGCATTTCTTGCTACTTCACACTGAAGGCCGGTATAGGTGTCTTTCACCTATAGTAAGTATATTCACCTATAATGTATATAGTAAGTATATTCACCTCTAGTAAGTATAGTAATAGTAAGACTATTGCAGTCATTTCCAGCCTGTTGTCCACACGCATCAGGAGGTCCATGGGCTACCTGAAGAGGATCCACAAAAGGTAACTAAGAAATACAAGGCAAAATCTGTAAATGAGGATCCTAAAACCAAAAACAGGTTAAAAACTGGTGCTACATGTTATTAAGATGCCTCCAAAAGGACAAAAACACATTATGGAGAAAAAACATTTGTATTGGGGAATGAGCAGTCAGACAAGGAGAAAGATAGGAAAGCTTTTAATGGGCTTTACCTCTACTCTATCATCAAAAGTGTTAATTCCCGGTAATCGAGAATATGCAATGTTGGTCTTACTATCCAGAAATACCACAAATAAATTTTGAAAAATCTTAATGAAAGCTGGTTATGGAAACATTTCCGAACGGCTGTTCTTTTACACCAATTGACACAGGCAATTTCGAGCTCAGTCACGATTTTAAGGAGATCTTTGGGCTTACGCTTTCTCCCCACTGAGATGCTACATGCAAAGGACACTCCAGTTATTGCTTGTTCCTAGCAGGTGCCTCTCACAGACCGAAATCCTCCGTGGCAGCTCTCGGTTTCCTGCAGCGCTCTCAATTTCTGTGTTTGTGATTCTGAACGCTGCAAGAGGAATGCCAAAAGCTATTTTTTCCCCCCGAATCCTTTGGTGGTCTCAGACACACGTGGCCTTCAAAGACCTGCGAGAAGAGCTGAGAACATTGTGGGCAGCAGCGCAGGGGAGCAGCAGCTTCCTGAGCATATCGCAAAGCCTGGTCCAGGCAGCGAGGCTGCCGCGATGCCTCCGCAGCTGTCTGACTGGCACCCAGTTCTTAAGAGCCCCGTCTTGAGTATTGCTTCCCCTGAATAGGAGACTAATTTGTTAACGGTTTTGCTCTCATGTGCTCGTTTTCTTCTGGGGCTCCATCCAGAGCTCAGGCTACGTGGCTGTAATTCTAAAGGTGTCGTTTCCTCTCTTTACTCCTGCAGTACTCTTGCTCCTACGGACGTTTAAGAATCAAATTCTCCCTGCAGACTGGCGGGGTGGATGGCCTGTGAACTCGGTGTGGAGGAAGTCAGTGGAGATCGGCATCAGCAAACGGGAATTTGCCAGAGTCCCGTCCAGCCGTCCTTCCTGCACGGCGGCAGCAGAGGGGCAGGGAGGGCAGCTGCGCAGAAGATAACCGCTTGAATCGGACGCAGCTAAATCCTTGTGCAAACCCCAATCAGAGTCCTAACGCTATGTCTTGGTGCGGTAAATTGTTTCCCAAGCTCACTTCGTACACGCATCTCTCTCTTTCACATACACATGCAGATAATTGCTGGATTGGAGTCTCCGACAGCCTTACCCTTTACCTGGACCTCACACACTGATGTTTCCCCTCCTTCCTTAGGACTGAGAAAGGGCCTAAACAGAGAGGATCAGTGACAATGGCTGTTTTCTCCTTTTCACTTCCGCCAGTGTCCTTTGAGGAGCCCAGGAGAAGGCTACTGGGACTCTTGAAATACTTCCACTCCATTTGCCACGGCAAGAACTTAAGCAGAGTCTTCCTCTGTACTTTTCTCATACATAAGGGTGTTTGTGGCAATAACTTTAGTTAGGGGTGTGTGTATGACACTCAAAGCCCTCTGTAGAAAGGATGCTGACAACAAATAAATCAATTAGCTACTGGAACAACTAGGAAACTTCATTCCTCCTTTCTGGTCTCTTCAGATTCAGGTAGGCCAGTTATCCTGTAGCCATTTCTTCAGGCTTTCTGCTCAACTGTGAGCTCTAGAAATAAATTACTGTAAGGGAAGGGTGGAATACGGACAAAGTCACACCACAGCAGGCAATCTTATTCTAGTCCAGAACTGCTCAAACAGTGAACTGTAGTTAGGACCTCAGCAAAATTGAGCATGGAGAGCAAAAATGAAAGGAGAAGCATGCTGCCTTCGAGGGTCCTGCCAAATAGTCCTCTGGTTCAGCCTGAAAGGGAGGATCTTGCTGTGTAGGAGCTGGATACGGAAAGCACTGCAGCTGGTGAGGGGTCTGGAGCACAAACCTGATGAGGAGCGGCTGAGGGAGCTGGGGTTGTTCAGTCTGGAGAAGAGGAGGCTGAGGGGAGACCTCATCGCTCTCTACAGCTACCTGAAAGGAGGTTGCAGAGAGGTGGGTGTTGGTCTCTTCTCCCAAGTGACTAGCGACAGGACAAGAGGAAATGGCCTCAAGTTGTGCCAGGGGAGGTTTAGACTGGATATTAGGAAAAATTTCTTTACTGAGAGAGTGGTGAGACACTGGAATAAGCTGCCCAGGGAGGTGGTGGAGTCACCATCCCTGGAGGTGTTCAAGGAACGTGTGGACGTGGCACTGTGGGACACGGTTTAGTGGGCATGGTGGTGGGGTTGGGTTGATGGTTGGACTTGATGATCTTACAGGTCTTTTCCAACCTTAATGATTCTGTGATTCTGTGATTCTGCACGGGCAGCTGCAGCACCTCAGCGTGTGCAGTGCAGGTGGGAGGGTGACATTCAGAATCCTTTCCCCGTGCTCGAAACAGCAGCGCTGCCTCCCCCCCAGCCCCAGCCCCATCCTGCCCATCCCTGCTCACTTGGAAACCACTCTGCTGGGAAGCTACTTCTTCCTAGCTGAGATCCTCATACGATAATCTCCATCCAAGTGTTGTTGCTTGTGGTAAAGATCAGTAGCAACGACTCAGACCAGCCCTTCACTTTCCTTCCTCTTGTTGGCTAGACACAAAATCCAGCCCACAAACAAATTAATCTGTCCCATGCACAAAAAAAGATGATTCCCTGTTAATTGAGAAATTGCACATAAAAGTCCCTGGCTTGTATTAAGAGACTCTCGAATGGCTGTGAAATCAAGCACTTGCAAGTTCAGAAATTCAGAATTCTCTCTGTGACCTGGATGTAGGATTTGGGGGTTTTGTTTTGGCTTTTTTGGTGGCTATAATTACGCACAACGGTGTAACTTTTAATGAGATAAACATAGTAATTTTCCATCAGCTTAGTTTTTGCAGGGGAGGACAAAGCAAGCTGAAATGTGCTTTCCTCCACATTCAGTGTCTTTGCATGAGACGAGCCCTTGAGGTGGAGATCTCCAAGCCTCTATATGTAATTAGGTAGTACCCCCTCTTGGGAAGCTGTTCCTGACGCTGTCTCCTGGCTGCGTCCAGGCGAGATAACATTAACACAAATACTGTACTGTTATACATGCTCCTGTACATTGGCGAAATCTGTACGGCGTCACACCAGCAGGTTTAAAAATCAGCTTACCTTTTCCTCCCTCAGATATTTTTTATTAGGCTCAGGCAAGCAGTTGCACTGGATTACTATTAAGGCTTTCTGTGAGAGCGTTCCAGAAAGATCTGCTGATTTATTATAGTTTCAACTTTTTAAAAATAAAATCTCTGTGATTTTAGACGCAGAAGGAAACGAGAGCCCCTCGTTCAGCTCAAGGCACATGAGTCAAGCTGGCTCGCATCAGCAGGGAGATGTGTGGAGCTGCAGACTGGCTGCTTACTCTGTCTGTGGATGATGGAGATCAGCTTTAGCCCAAAGAAACAGCCCCTAGTCTTTGCCCGGACAGAGGGGGGTTGTCAGGTGCAGGAAGCAAATCCTACTGCCTGGGATACCCTCTCCTGTACCACAACAGTTATTTCTCCCATTCCTGACAGCAACAGGAGAAACCCCTCTCCTCTGGGCTTTTCCTGAGCCCTCTTCCTCCTCTACCCTGCAGAAGCAGGGCTGAGGTTGACCCTTTATCTCATTCCATCCTGCCATCCTCAACATCCAATGCTAACCATACAGCAAAGAACCCTCAGCCTACTCCAAAAATTGCGATGTGATTAATGCTATGGTTCTCCAAAACACCTGCCTTGTGTTGGCCCAGGATAACGTAACTTGGCAGGGTCTACCTGGAGAGCACAGCCCTGGTCACAGACATCTTCTGATGATCTTTAAGGTCTTTTCCAACCTTAATGATTCTGTGATTCTGTGTGATTCTGTGTGATTCTGTGGGACCAAACCCTGCTGTAACCCAACTCTCACCTAGTTTCTGATCCTTGATATAGTGACCTTGTTAGGCCTTGAAAATGCATGTTCTCTTCTGGCCCATGGCAGCACAAGACCAAAACCCAGCTAGGCCACCCATGGTGGCTTTCCTGAAGTCCCTAAACTTCACATGAATCCTATAATGGCCCACAAATTTAATAATAGAAAAGTGAGAACATGTTCCTGAAATCACCTCTGCAATGTCGGCCCGTTTTATACCAGGAGAGGATTCCCCATGCCCCTCACTCCCCTCAGTTATGGAAAAGGAAACCTTTCCCATATGACGGGTTGTAAAGATGGATGTGAGCTTGCGGAGAAATACGACCATCCACACAGGGGTGGGGAAGTATTGTTTGTCTGGAGCTATGATGCTGTTGTTGGAAGGGCAGACTGAAGCAGGATTGTTTCGTATGAGCAAAGGCACATTTTTCATGAAGTAAGCTTTTGTCCTTAACACACAAAAAGGGCCTTTTTTGTGATTCACATTGTGTGATATTTTTAGTTTTCTTTGCATTTAATTAAGAACGGCACGAGAATAATACTGCAAGTAAAACATAAAAGCTGAATGACCATATAAAAAGAATGGCTTTTCCACCTTAGAAAAAACCTTGCTACATTACATTGGAGGCTGAGATTGTAAACTGGCTGAGGTTGGGACCCCATCCTTGTCCCGTGCTCGCGGTGCATTTATCACAGTGAGAGTCTTTTCTGTCTCTTCTGAAATTTTCACATCTCCTGAGACAGGTGAGTTGCAGTCCCCAAAGCCTCTGAAAGAATAAAGAAACAAAGTCCAAAATGTTGTTTAAAGGTTAGCTTGTCACAGCTGTAAGTCGGTGGATATGAGATCTAGACGTTTGACTTGTGTCAAGGGACAGAAGGTGAGGGAAACAATCCCTGTAAGGCCTTGCGTAGTTTAGGGTCTGAAATACTTACAGGCTAAAGCTAACAGTTACTAATGAAGTGCAAATAATGATTCATAATAACTCTAGAATACGTTGTACTATGCTTTCTCAGAACAGAACAAGCATAAAGTTACCTTCTTTCTGTTTTGGGCAGGTGCCCAAAATCCAGCCAACCCAGCACCCAGACAGCTCGCTTAACACCCCAAAGACACTGTTTGCTGTCCTGCTGACTCCACTCACCCTGCTCCCTTTTTTTACCTCTTCGCTTCCTCTCTCAGCACTTCAAGGTTCCCCCTTCATAGAATCATTCAGGTTGGAAAAGACCTTTAAGATCATCAAGTCCAACCGTTAACCTAACCCTGCTAAGTGCACCACTAAACCATGTCCCTAAGCACCTCATCCACATGTCTTTTAAATACCTCCAGGGATGGTGACTCCACCACCTCCCTGGGCAGCCTGTTCCAGTGTCTGACAACCCTTTCAGTGAAGAAGTTTTTCCTAACATCCAGTCTAAACCTCCCCTGCTGCAACTTGTGGCCATTTCCTCTTGTCCTATCACTTGTCCCTGGACCTCCTCCTCCCTCATTAGTGATTCTCACAAAAACAACATGACCTCCCAAGGCCCGTCATCTTAGTAGGGTACTCACATCCAACCACTGTTACCCCACCACACTGGAGCATTGTCAGAGCGTCCTCTGTAGTGTTTGGGGTTGTGCCTCATATTCCCTGCAAGACTCCCAACAGTGGCTTGGATATCTTTGCCTTTATCCCATCTCTGGTGCAGGAGTGAAAGCCTGCCCTGCAGGACTCACAGCGACCGTGCTCCATTCAGGTGTTGATTTCTTGCTGAGGTGGGTTCATTGGTGCTGCATAAGGGATGAATCCTGGCTCCATCTCTTCCCACAAGAAGCACACAGGTCGGGCTTCTCTCCAGCGTGAACCAGCTGATGCTGAGCCAGGTCAGAATTCCCATCAAAACCCTTTCCACAGTCACAGCACCCAAGGGGTTTCTCTCCCATCTGGGCTCTCTGTTCGTGAATGTAAAGTTCAAAGCATGTTCATTTTATATTAATTTTTAGATGATGGGTCTCCTTAATTTTCAGCTGGGGCAACGTCATCATTAGCTGGAATAAAGGGGGAAAAAACCTCATCAGATATGATTATACTCCCAAAACACTACATGAAGAACGGCATTTATGAGAGTGAAAGCCATGAACTGATTCTTCAGATGAAGGGTCCTCGGGTCGAGAGCTTGCAGCCTGGAATTCATGGGTTCTCATCTTCCATCTGCCACCAGTTCTCTTATAGCCTTCATAATTATATCTCTGTTTTATATAGTGCCTCTCACCAACAGGTGCATGCCACAGTTATACAAGTGGAGAGAACCAAGACGGGGAAGACAGTGGTGGGTGATGGGTGAAGAGACTTGCACAAAGCAGCCCATGAGGCCAGAAGCAGACGTAAGAACTGGACACAGACCTCCAGAGTCCTTGACTTCCAGAGTGCTTGCCTCTTTCCAGGATGCTACGTTCATCATAGAACAATGATAAATCTTACTCCCCAGTCTATTTTGCAAAGGCGTGATGTCCTCAGTAGGTAATATCTGTACATGGCTTCGAACGCTCAAAATTCTCTTTCAGTGCTAATGAAATGAGCTACCTCTAATGTGTCTAGGTAGCTTATCCAGTTTGTGGATATGCTATCCCTGAAGTTCAGAGGTACCAGAGCTGACTCTGAGAAGGTCCATCTTATCCTCATAGGGTTTATGAGGAGGAATATGCCTAGATTGTTTCAGAGTCAGCTTGGGTCTGGAAGCACATGGTGAAGAGCCCAAGCTAATGTGCTCTGATGGAGCCAGAAGTTTTGGGGACCAACTGCAGAGGCACCTGAATGTCTCCCCACAGAGTCAGATCAGACCCAGCAAGGCTGGGCTCAGTGTCATCACTGCTGACCCTGTGCTGGTCCTGAGGGTAGAGCCTTGCAGTACAACCTGCACCACGCTCCCCAAAATTTCCATCTCCCGGAGGACCTTTTATCCCATGTACCCAACAGATGTGGGCTACCTGTGTTTTCATGTAGCACTGTGCCTGAGCTCACAAGCTGTGTGGATGGCAAAGCACTGATGAGACAAGTGTCTCCCCAAATCACCCAAATCACCGTGAGCCACGGTCACTAAGCTCTACCAAGCCGGTTTAGTCATTCCAGTGCTACTGCAGCATATTGCCCAGCAGAGGAAATGGTTTGGCAGTGTCAGGGTAGTTTACATTTCTCTGCATGGGATGGACTGAGGAACACCTCCCAGTATTGTCCAGGGACTACCAGCAAGCTGCCCAGTCAGCACATAGCCCTAACCAGCTGCGCCATTAGCATTAGCTGGTTGGCTGGCCGAGCTTATGGAAGTTATTGGCAGTGGGACTATTTGGTGGTGAAAGGCTGGACTGAACTCAGCATCTGATTAGATGATTAACGTTAGACACCCGTGCAGCATCTCAAGAAAACCTCCCTAACTCTGTGTCCTTCAGGTAATGGAGTTAAGATGTCCTGATGGACTTAATATCCCCTGATGGACTGGGAAGCTTTGCATGCCTCAGTATACTTTATACATTGGGAGTATTCTGCTCTGTGGTGGGTCCCAAAAGAACCATACGATCTGTTTTTTTTCCAATGCCTGAGGTATCCTGTGGCCCCATAACCTCAGATGATGGAACGATGTTCTTGCTGTGAGATTGGCCCAACCCGCAAGCAATTCAATAGGAATAAAAGTGACCTGAAGAACACAGAAGTGGCCAGCGCTTTTTTGCAGGACACAACCCTGAAGGTCGCTACGTGGGAGCAGGAGATAACAGAGGAGAAAGGTTGGTAGCAGGAAGGAGGTGCGATGAGGTAACTTGTCTGACAGAAATAGTGCTAAAAATCTTGCCAGCATTTCACAGAATCACAGAATCACTACGGTTGGAAGACCTGTAGGATCATCAAGTCCAACCACCAACCCAACCCGCCCATGCCCACTAAACCATGTCCCGCAGTGCCATGTCCACATGTTCCTCGAACACCTCCAGTGATGGTGACTCCACCACCTCCCTGGGCAGCCTCTTCCAATGCTTCACCACTCTCTCCATAAAGAAATTTTTCCTAATATCCAGCCTGAACCTCCCCTGGCGCAACTTGAGGCCATTTCCTCTTGTCCTGTCACTAGTTACATGGGAGAAGAGACCAACACCCACCTCTTTGCAACCCCCTTTCAGGTAATTGCAGAGAGCATTTACCTGCTCAAGATCTGCAAGGCAATTTTCTTTGAGAGGAAAGATCAAAGTTTGCTACCCAAATGGTATTTTGAATTTAAATGCTTGCATTTGTAGTAGTAAAATTAGGATTTGTAAAACTATAGTAGATTTTTTTATCACCCGTACATTTAATGACCCATATGATATGTATGGATTTGTTTTATTTTATTTTTGAAAAGGATAGATGGACTTTTACTTTCCAAAGGCTGAGAAATAGCAAGGCAGTCCATCCTCTACCGAGAGAGCACGGTGACGTTTGGTTAACTTCTTACAGCTTCCGGGGAAGTGGGTTTCACAACCTCCCGAGGTGATCTGTTCCAGCACTGCCTTACTCAGAGAAAGTTTTTGCAACATCTAGCCTTTTTCTTTTTTCCTTTCTTCTTTTCTTTCCTGAAAATAAAGCCGATTAGATCTTATCTTTGTCCTTCCAGCAATGTAATCGCTGCCTCTCTTAATAACAACCTCTCATGCACTGCAACTGCTCTATCATGTCCTGCCCTACTTCCAGCCTTCTCTAGACTCAACAAACCCAGTTCCCCCGCTTCTCCCCAGAGACTGTTTTCCAAACCTCTTATCGCTGCAGATGTGCTCCCGTGCCCGTGCTCCCTGCCCAGCCCAGCCGGGCTCCTTGCTGTTCCCCTGCGTAGTTTCAGCGGTGGCTTCTCGCTTCTCTCCGGCCGCGTGTTGCCGCCCCGCAGCCCCCAGCCCGGGCACCCCCTTCCCCAGCCCCGGCGGCTCGCCCGTGGTGGGGGTTGGCTGGGATGCTTGCCGGGGCCGAGCGAGGGTGCGGCGTGGGCACGGGGGGCCCTGCCGGGCCAGGTGCTGGGAGTACGGGTGCCAGGCCCCCGGGCCCTGCCGAGCGCAGGAACCGGCATGTGCAGTTCGCTCCTCTTACCTCCCAGCCCTGCCAGGAAACCGGCGTCCTTGCTTTCTGGGGTTTGTCCTGAATTCCCAGGTTCAGGAGAATCACTGACTCACTCCTCAGGCGCTCTCAGCTCATAGAATCACAGAACGGTTTGGGTCCGACGGGACCTTCAGAGATCACCTAGTCCACCTCCCTGCCATGGGCAGGGACATCTTCCACTAGATCAGGTTGCCCAAAGCCCCGTCCAACCTGACCTTGAACATTTCCAATGATGGGGCATCCACAGCTTCTCCGGGCAACCTCTTCCAGTGTCTCACCACCTTCATCGTAAAAAATTTATTCCTTATATCCAATCTAAACCTACTCTCTTTCCATTTAAAACTGTTGCCCTTTGTCCTGGCGCTACAGGCCCTGGCAAAAAGTCTCTCTCCGTCTTTGATCTAAGCCCCCTTTAAGTATTGAAAGGCCTCAATAAGGTCTCCCCGCAGCCTTCTCTTCTCCAGGCTGAACAACCCCAATTCTCTCAGCCTTTCTTCATAGGAGAAGTTAATTAATTTCTGATTAATTTCTGGTAATCTGCTTTGGAAATTCCCTTAGGAGGCAGAGGTCTCCACGTTCTGCGGGACACGAGCATTTCAGGAACTCCTAGAGAGGAAAGGCTACCAAAAAACAGGTGTAAGTCCTCTCCATCATTTTAGGAGCACCAGCTTCCAGGCTCAGCTGGAGTTATCTAGCCCCACATTTGACTCTTGACAGTCCTTGTATCAGCTACTTCAGTGGACAGCGGTGGAAATCCTGATCATGTCTAGTGTTACAGAACCAAATCATTTCAGTCTAATAGACCCCAAACAGTATATAGTTAGCTCATTATTACCAATATTCCCATTAATACTTTATTACAAAAGTGGCACATTCTGCTGTTGGTTCTTTTAGCCCGAAGAAAAGAGGCTTATTAGTGCTCCCTCTTCCCAGCAGCCCTTTCTCCCTAAATCATCGTTATGTCCCTCCCATGTTCCCAACAGATTCAGTGGCCCTAAACCAAATATTTTGACCTGCTGCCTGGACAAGATATCACATAAACTGCCAAACAGCATGGATAAGGGCCAGTGTCTCCCTGCTGAGCCTCCCATGGGGGTGCTGGTAAGAGCTCTCTGCTGTACCCAGCCGCTGATCTATGGCTATAGGAGCATGCTCATCTTGGATTCCTCTATGTGCATGTTAAATTCGATCAAAATGCACCAGTCGGTTCCTAAGTGACTAATGGGGGACTGACAGTGCAATAAAAAAGCCTTACTTCCTCAGAAACTACAGAAAAAAACTTCACGAGCCTGTCAAAAATATGTTATGAAATTGATCCCCAAATCTGAAAATACGCATTTTAATAAAGATCAAATGGAGCTTTTGAACTGCCTTCTGATTTTGAAAGTTCTGCCTCTTTCTGAATATATCTAAGCGGAAAGAAAATTTCGGATGAGCAGACCGACCCTGTATTCACAGGGAAGAGGGGGTAGGAAACCGCTTTTTAATTCGCTTTTCCCACTTTCTCCAAAACCTCTCATTGAATGCTTTTCTTGAGAAAGCTGGGAAAGGGCAGGCAAGGAACCAAAGGCACCGGGCAGAGCTTTTGCTCCCCTTCCGTCAAGGGCCCGCTTCTGCGGGGTAGTCGCTGCGGAAACTGGGGTGCGTTTGAGGCAGGCGGGCTGGGTGAAGGCTGGGGCTGCTCTTCGTCTGCCCCCATCTCAATAGCCACAATATGGGTTCCTCCACCTGAGTTATGGTCCGGGCTCCCTTCACGGTGACGGGCGAGAAATGGACACTGTTAGGCGGTGATTCATCTGACCTATTTGAGATGTCCACCTTAGGAGCAGGTGAATCATGCCCTAGAAATGCTTCTTTGATATTTGAATAAGGGGCTTTTCTTGTTTTGTTCGATGACTTATTCTCGGTTTGTTATATGCAAGATTTCTTTCAAGCAATTTTTTTTTCATTCTTTTCATTTTTAATGCAGAGTTAATCTTTGCTCAAGTTGAGGATGTGCTGATAAGACATCTTTCTCTGAGAGCTGGGGTTTCAAAAAAATCAGCACTTTCACTCCTGTGATTTTGTAGTTTGTCTTCTGGAAGTGTGGAATAGAAACGATGAAGTATTAAGACCAAAGAAGACAGAAGCCCAGAGGGGAAAAAGATGAGCAAGTCAGAAGCTGAAACAACATAGTCAGGGAACACAGATGATGTGGTTTCTGTAAAAAGCTTGTTTGTTCAGTTAGAGGGGAAGGGAATTTGTGTATGCATAGCTGCCGTTTAATTAACTGTAGGAATCACTCTGTATATACAAAAAGGTGGATTAATTTATTGGATTGACTATCCAATATCATATTATTATATCGGATATTATAGGATATAGGGATATACTATTATAGATTTGAGGGAGGGGGGCGGTGTACTGTTGTAGACTCCAAATCCATGTGCATAAGGCGGCGGAGGAGCTTGACAGTGAAGGGACTGTATATGGAAAGTGGAAAGTGCCAGAATAAATCATTTTTTTTATTCCATCCAATGACCCAGCTAGGTCTGCGGCTTTTAAAGTTGCATTTCTAACCCTTCTGTCTAGCTAAGAAACACTTGAAGATGGGACATCACTTCAGAAATGGTCCCCTAATGTAAAGATATCTGTCTGTAGAAGTCAAGGATGATTTTTTTTTAGTTGTCTAAATTTTCCCTCTGGATGCTTTCTGTAGCGGGGCAGCATGTGCAACAGGAGATCTGCAGCTGCTGTATTTTGAAATAAGTACGTAGGGATGCTGTGCTATTGCTCCTGCCCCTTCAAAGGTGTCAAGAGTTTGGTGTCGCTTTCTCTGCCTTCTTGCTTTTTCTTCCTTCTCACTTATTCAATCAGCATAGGATCATGCAAGGAGCGATGTGGGAAGAGGTTTCACTCGGTGGGACATAGACCTGAGCTCTAATTCGTGTTCCTACGTAAACGTGGTTTTCTCGCAGCTGTAGGCCAGGTTTAAAGTTCTTTATCACAGACGTTTTATTCTCTCTATTGTATTTGCTTTCCCTCCCGTTGAGCCCTTGTCAAGAGCTACCGATGAGCTTCATTCATTATTCTTTTTTATACATGTCTGTATGAAAGCTGTATTTTAAAGTAGATGTCTGTATAAAACGTGTTTATAAACTTTACTTAGGAAAAGGGCTATAGACTGAGGTATAAAAGAGATTTAGTTGGGCAGAAGACAGAATTTCATTTACAATGGATAAATGCATTGCTGTTACTCAAACTGAGCAGCATGCAAGCTATTCATGGAATGGCATTCATCTTTAATAAATATTTTACATAATACATGCAAGTTATTCATGGAATGGCATTCATTTCTAATAAATGGGACTCTCAGGAACTAAAGATTTGGTAACAGCATGGTCTCTCATCTTCTTTTCCTCGCTTTTGATCTCAGTGCTAGAAAAGTGGTTGTAAGGTTTTTTTCTCAGTTCCAGACCCCCTGAACATTTCCACTGTATTGGTAGACTGCTGTATAGTACATGCAAGTCTATTAAAAGACCTTTGCTTTTCTTTGTGACCTTTCATAGATTCCTCAGTACTAGCTTTCACTGCCCCCCAAAAGCCAAAGGTTTGCACATCGACAATTTGCGCTGTATTTGTGATGACTTCTATTTTGGGAGGTATGGGATGCTATTTTAAAACATAGTATAATTGGGGGTGCTTTCTTTGTTGCAGTTACTGATGGCAAATCATCCTGGTCCCTTCACTAGTTCAAGCATTAATCTTTGGGAAAAGTGAGCGTCAGAAGCCTGGGTATGAAGCCGTGGGGCCATTTATCGGCTGCGCTGGCACTTACCCTTTGCTGGAGGTAGGTGTGAGGCATAGCAAGCTTTGGCCAGGAGGAGCAGAAGATGGTTTCCATACTGAGTCATGGTGTTAAAATGTGCTTTTTATAATTATTAACAGTGAAATTCATTGTAAGAATGAATCAACTCATTGGTATGTAATCTGAACTAGAGTTGGGAAACTTTGAGTGACTATGCAGGAGATATAGGTTGCTGTTATGACGTGTATCATCCAGGGCTGTGTAGCTCTTCTAGGGAAAACATGTCCTTGTGGTTACGCCTTTTTGTGTATTTCTTCTTGCTTATGTAGAAAACCTGTATGTGTAATAATTTGAAAAATTTAAAGGCTTTTAAAACGTCTTCAATACAATTATTTATTTTTAAATAAATGTCTCCATGTAAATCTACATATTTGATTATAATACATATTACTATAAATATACACGTATAAATGCGTAAATAGAAAACAATACAATAGTCCATTCTCAAATGTTTTCTCTCTGTAAGAGGAAGGAGTATTCTGAACTGAGTTTTGTGGTGGCTGCTTTTACACTAGTATTATGTGCAACACTTTTGGTTTATACTGCAGGGCAGGGGCGGGAACACTCTCTTCTATTTTTAATTTTGTGTCTTAATGATATGGATAATTCACAGTGGTTTCTCTTGTATTTTTCTCAGTTGACTGTACCTAATGCGCTCAAGTCATGAAATATGTGTATTACGGTGGGATGAGACTTTTGCGGCATGAAAGAGATCATCAGTATTTAAAGTCTGACCTCTAGGTTTGCTAAAAATCTTTTTAGATCAGGTGTTACCTACAATGATAATAATATGTAACATACAAAGCTGAGCTTTCACTCCTACTAGCAACTATATAATGACAATGCTTTTAAAATATTTGTTCTTCAGGGTTTCTGGCTTTCAGAAAAAGTCTACATGCTGTTTGCTTGCAAAGGAAAATGTGAGATTTACAGCTGAAAGGGACATTTATGTGCAAGAGCATTTTTTTCCTGGTTTATTTGTTTATTATTTGGTTTAGGTAGCATTGCTTTATCTAAATCTTTTACATTATTTTCAGGCCATGGTTTAGTGGGCATGGTGGTGTTGGGTTGATGGTTGGACTTGATGATCTTAAAGGTCTTTTCCAACCTTAATGATTCTGTGATTCTGTGATTTATTAGTGAATGTGAACCACTCAATAATCCTAGTAGAGAAAGTATTGGCAGAGGAACTTAGACTCAGTTCTTCAGCTCAGGATATAGTATTAGAAAGAGTTCACATAGGTCCCTTTTAAATTAAATTAAATTACTTATAGACTATACTTATTATTATATATATTATACTTATTATATTATAGACTATACTTATTATTAAATTACTTACAGACTACTTATAGCTCTATATTACTATAGAGATTCCGAGCCAGTTTTCTTCCCTTTCTATTTAATTTTTTGGGGTTGTTTTGGTTTTTTTAACCCTTGCTGCTTGTCAACCCCAGATGCAATTCTGAGATCAAAAAAGACAGTATTTGCACAGCTTTTTGATTTCCTGGGACAAACTCTAAATATATAAGCGGTGGCTTTGTCCACAGTTTCAGAGATGATTGGAATTTGCTGCTGCAGTCATGATCGGAATAAGGGAAGGAAAACAGACCCAAATGCACCATGCAAATTAACGTGGTTTACAGCTGGACTCAAAGATCTTAAAGGTCTTTTTCAAGTTAAATGATTCTGCGATTCTATGATTCTATGACTCATTGGGGAATTTTTGGGCTTTTTTCCCCTTGGTTTTAAAATTTCAAACGCTTCCCTCTCCGGTTCTGTTTTTTCCGTTACCTACTAAAATTGGAGTGGTCATCTAAACCTGGCAGAATGTTAAATTTCCTTTGCCAGGCGCCAGATGATGTTCCAGCTTTTGACCTGTGCAATACTGGAGAAGGCCACACGAGGGGCATTGCAGCAAGGTGGTTGAGATGCTTCATCAGAAAGCTGTGCCGTACTGATGGGCTGACACTGGGTCTGAAAGAATATAGGCAAAAGTCCATATGCGACTCTAATTAACCCATTAGACATTAATTTTGTTATTTGAAGGCTGAATTGGGTCCTCTGTAATAATTCCAGAACACTCAGGAAAAGCTAGAGAATGACCCCACGTAGTCATCAGAAGCCACAAAACACCTGTGTGAGTCAAAAAAACTCTACCCAAGGTAGGGAAAACTCTTCATCGACAAGTAATTTCTAAACGACTTCACATGAATGTGTGAAATCACTCATTTGACCTTGGCGATCTCCGAGAAAAGTCACGGGTCTCTGCAGTTTCTCTCAGACTAAGAAAATGGGTGCTACAGCTGATGGGAGGGTCTCTGCTAGAAGGTGACAGGCTGTTGGAAAAGACGGCGAGCAGAATGCTGCGCATACAGCGGCACAGCAAGGAGCAAGGCTAGCTGCCATGTATTTCTGGCACCAGCCCATTATTTTTTTTTTAATTGGAAGAACAGACACAGCCTTAGGCTAGTAAGGTATGTTTTAGGTGTGACTCCTAATGATGATTCCGTTTAAATCGACTTTATTTCAACATTTTTCAAATTTTAAAACTTTGTTTTAAATTGATAGTATAAATCACGAGCTAAAACAAAAGGGGGTTTTATTAGACTCAGCGCATTACCTGGGAAAACACGCAGGATTCAGCCAGCCTGCTTTCTACTGCAGGTAAACTTCAATCGATGGATCCTCCTCTGGGGCTTTAACGGCACCTGTACGTTTTGGGCCCTCTGTGGAGGTGAGTGAACATACTCAATTTCTTTCCTCTGGCCTGAAAGTAATTCTGGGCTGGTTTCCCTTTGTCAGGCAGTCAGCCTGGTTTCTTGGGGACCATTTTCCCTGCCTTTCTTTTCAGGATGTGCAACAGGGGCTGTGGCTCCATGTTACAAATTCTTTTGCGGTTTAAGAGGTTCCCTTTTCCAGTTTCACCCCTTTCCTGACATCCCCCTGCCACGTACCACATCTGAGTGCCCTCTTCGTTACAGACACTGCATCTCCGGTCTAACTGCCCTGTTGTAAATAGTTCCCTGTTGAACAACGCGGAGGAAAGAACGGATGCTAATGTGCTGGTGCTGGGAGGTAGGAAGGATTGGTTGGGGTCGGGTAAGGACAGAAAGTTTGTAAGCTGGCTTGCTGCCAGAGCGATTGCACCATAGAGTTCCACCTTCAGAAACACCAACATATGAAACAAAAAGATGCCTATCCCCTTTTATGCCTGCTAAATCCGTAATAAATCACCTAACCAACAGGCAGTCACCTTGGATGCCCTTCGCATCGGTGCCTGCAGTCAACCAGCCCCCCCCCAAACTATTGCCATGCCAGTTTTCTGCTTTGTCTTTGCTCTGGGTTCCCCCATCTACCTGTGACCGATCTTTTAGCATGACGTTTTCCTTCGGGTTCTGCTCAGCCAAGCCTCGCAGCAGCCAGTCCCCGGGCAAACAGTAGCATTCCTGCACTCTCAGCTACTCCTGTGCTGGCTGCAAGACCACTCTCCCAAGAGACAGCCTGGATTTCTAAAGAGATAACATGCCAGTATTCCTCTTTATCTTCCTGAGAAACTTTTTTCTTGACAGCAGATGAAAGCATGGATTTTTGCACATCCCTTTTTCTGCAGTCTTAAACTAAATGCGGGTGGAGGTGAGGTGCTTTGCTGAACCGTCATTGCTGTGGCATATCTTCTTTGACAACTCTACGTGCTCTTTTGCGTGGAATCTAGGCAAAAGTCGCTGTCACACGAAATCCTTCTGGTACTTGTGCCTTTAGGTGGAGCAAAGTCTTCATCTAACACTATCCCCACCATTCCCTGCCTGCAGCAGCAGTTGCTGAGGTTCCCTATAGGAGGAGCACGTCATATACCCCAGGAAGCGATTTTAATGGACTAAGCAGATTTTTTATTTCTGGATAAGTCTCTAGATTGTTAATTATCTTTTCTATTCCATCTTTAAATTAGGTTTCAGAATTGCTAACTGGTTTTCAGTAGTGGTCAGTATTTAGCTCTATAAAATTAGTATTTAACTCTATAAAGTTCTCCTGTGTCAGCAGGAGCTGGCTAACTGCAATTTAAGATACTTTTTTGTGGATTTTGATGTAGTACCATTAGGTATTACAAAATTAGCATCTTTGTCCACAGAGTCCAGCTCTGGACACATTGGTTAAGTCCAGGCAGCTCTTTATTCTTCCCTCAACATTTTGCAATGGAACATCTTCCCTCCTTTTTTCTTTCAGTCTCTGCCTCTAAGGCTGCAGAGGTCTTTGTCATCTTCATGAGCTTTCCAGGAAAGGCATGAATTGAAACACATGGTTCCATCGCATGTGCTCCGACTGACGTGTTTTCACCCCTTCACCCAAGGTGTGTGCGCTGCCATACTGTACTCCCAACCGAGAGGCACATCATAGAACCAGAGAATCATTCAGGTTGGAAAAGACCTTCAAGATCATCAAGTCCAACCGTTAACCTAACCCTGCCAAGTCCACCACTAAACCATGTCCCTAAGCGCCTCATCCACACGTCTTTTAAATACCTCCAGGGATGGTGACTCCACCACCTCCCTGGGCATCCTGTTCCAGTGTCTGACAACCCTTTCAGTGAAGAAATTTCTCCTAATATCCAGTCTAAACCTCCCCTGCTGCAATTTGTGGCCATTTCCTCTTGTCCTAATGCTCTAATCCGGATCACATGGCAAACTGTCTCACACAGAAGCTGACAGTCTTGTTTAGAAACCAGGAATATATTGCTAAGAGAAGGAGAAAAGTTATTTCAGTTTCTGCTTTGGGCTGAGACCTTATCTTTGTTTTGGCTCTTATTATGTATGATTTTTAATTAAACTTGTAGATAGGTCATGTTATTGAGAAATCAGTATCAAATTAAGTTTCCTATATTTGTAAGAAACTTATCCTAAACTGTGTTTTTTCCCCCGGGCAATTACCAGAACAGCAATCCCCCCCATCACTCTCTCTTTCTCTTTCCCATGCTCCTGGGATCCCCTGTCCTGCCGCAGCTCTGGCTGCTCTCCCCCGCTGTCTCCTTAGCCAAGCCTGTGCAAGAGGAGGAACTTGCTTCTCCTGCTTCAGATGATCTTTCTTGCTGGGGAGACCTGGATTCTGCCCTCTCGGTCTGCTGCCTGCTCTGCAGCTGGGACAGGAGGCTGCAGGGGACAGATATCCAGACACGGGACCTTCCTTTCCCTATTTAAGTCCCCACTTCTAGGTGCTGGAGGATGTACCAGCTCTCCGGTTTTAACCCGCTACTCTGAATACGAAGAGAAGATGCTTTTCCCACAGAAGGCAAGATAACTCCAGGGTAACGGTCCCCATAAACACAGGAGGAAATCAGCCTTGACCCCCCGTCCCTTCCCTTCTGCTGTCTGTCAGAGCACACCACCGGGAAAGGACGAAAGGAAGTCGGAGAGAGCATCTCGGCAGCAAAAGGCTCAGGAAGGAAGAGAACGAAAACCAAAACCTCTCCATGGTACATCAAACCACTTGTGACAAGGCACAGGGCAACAGCGCGTGGGAGAAAGCCGAGGTGCCACAATGCAGTAAGGACTTTTCTTCATTTACCCAATCCGCAAGTGCATATTAGACGGAGGAAGGGAGCAGAAGAGGGGCTGAAGCAGTCAAGGTTACCCTGAGCCCCAGAGTATGAACATGAACACAGCGCTGTTTTGAAGAGCGGAGAAGGTGCCACTTGGTTTTTTTGTGCCGCAATACTTAGGGCACTTCAAAGCAAGCCACGTGTTGCTTTAAAATGCCAGCAGATCATCTCTAGAGCATTTTCTAAACATTTTGCACACGTCTAGATAACTGCTCATGGCTGATGTCCAGATAAACTACTAAGACGGCAAACTTTGATCTCTGCAGGACTTGACATTGAAGCGCACAGGCTGGCAAAACTACATGCTGGTATGGAAGCTATGAGGAACCCCAGCTGCTGCTGCAGCAGCAGACTTGTTTAGGCTCCTTGCATTCAGCTTCCCTTGATTCACTGAGAAAGGTGCAGCTAAACCAGGCACAATGCTATTTTCTTTTTATATTGGCACAGACCTGTGAAGTTCCCTAGGCTTTGTTTTTTACGTAAGGAGTAAGACAGGTGGCTGTAGAGAACCTTAAATAATTGCTGCTGGACATTTAAAGCAATCATTCATGATTGCACTTTCCCGTTTGGTACCAGTGATGATTAAATTTGCCTAAGCCTCTCCTCCCCTTCCCTCAAACGCTTTCCCCCTGTCATACTGACACAGCTGTTTGTGTGTCTGCACAGTGGATTGGATCAGGAACTGATCCGGCTAAAAATAAGCAAGGGTAGAGTAGGGAACTATTAGTCTTCAGCCACTGAAACTTTCCAATCTGCGTCACGATGCGGTTGCGCACACAGCTGCACTGGCCCAATGAGCAGAGCACAGTAGTAAATGACCACGAGGACACGCAGAGGGGGTGAGGGACAGTAATTTTGCTTTTGAAAGAAATGCAGGCGGAACAGCAGCTTCAGTGGGCTGAGCGGAGTAGTACACAGCGGGCAGCTCCACTCCTCAAAGGTACTTAGGAAGAGATGAGCACCGATTCCAGCCATGTAGCGTGCATTTGGAAAATAAAAGATGCATAAGCTGGTCCTCTGGAAATATTTCTTGTGTACACAAAAAAGGTAGAGTTCTGTTTAATGACTTTATTCTGCTTTCTTTCAACTCACTGTTGTTCCCCCAGGGCTGTTGTTTCATGACGTGGAGTGCATAGTGGCAATACCAATTTAAGGAACCGCTGAGCTCTTCGGATGTTTGCTACCACCCGCCCCAGACTGCAATTTTCCCTCGCTTGTGCCAGCCCTGCTGTTTCTGGAGCTGTGCTGAGCCCTGGATCAGGGAAACAATCCAAGTTAAAAATAACCTAGCGGGTGGCTGGGGATGGCAAGAGCCTCAGCCATCCAATGTAATCTGCTGTCACAAGTCAGCGAGAGCTGTAATTGCAGGAAGTCATGAAAGCCAAACCTCGGACATACCTATTTGCTACCAGAAATACGAAATTTTCAGTCAGTTGAAGGAGCCTCGTGAATGAGGATGCAGGAACCCTTTGCCCGTGTTCATAAGGGACAAGAGAGCAAACCTCAGCGTGCGCAGATGCCAGCACAAAACGTCTTCACGCAAGCTTTACTTCAGCAGTCCTTCACATGATGGTTTTGCAACAAAAGCTAATGGCAGCGTCCGCTATTCAGCTGATGTATGTTGTTTATTCTGTGGATTAGGGAGAAAGTTAACATGAATTTTAATTTTTAAGTGCTGGAAGGGTACTGCAGATTTGGGGGCTGTGCTAGCACCGAGCAAGAGAATAGAAGAGTATTCGTCACAGACATGAATCTAATAGCTTCGTGTTACAGAGAGAGGTACCAATTTGCAGATGCATTCAGAAGAACACCTTCTCAGCTCTAGAGAACACAATACCACCCCTGTGATACACCAGCACTAACCTACACGATCACAGCCGCAGTGACGTGATTTTCACCTACTCGTCGGCTTGGAAGGGAGCATCTGTAATTATTCATTCTCTCTTGTATTCCAAGCCATATCAGGGTTTCTTCTGGCTTCTCTCTTCGGTTCATGGTTCATGCCTCCTGGGTTGAGTATTTTTAAATACCAGTCATTTCCTTTTTCTCTCCCTCCTACTTGTGACTTGGCACTTCGCTGCTTCGCTGCTTCCTTCCCCTGGAATGCCCCTGCTGGGAGCTGGCTGGTTTGAGCACTGATGGCAATGAAGGTGAAGCATCAAGAGCTTCAGAGCCTGAGGAATTTCAGGATCTTCTCAGGTTACAGTTCTTGAGAAAGGAATTCACTCTTTCTTCACATGCATTAGCGGCTCACTGAGGTGGAAGGTGCAGTTGAAACCCACAGTTCCATTAACATTAGCAGCTACATCACATATTAGCCAAATGAAAGCAAGTGCCTGAGGCTTACGGCAGGAGTGGCTGCCCTACGGCAAACTCCGAATGCGCTCACGCCAACCTCTGTGCTCAGAATAGGCCTGAGACATAACATCACTGTCAACCATGCCAGGTAACTCCTTAGATTTCAAGGGTCCAGAAGAAGTACCATCATATTTTACCATCTTCTTTCAACTTTTGAAGAATGTGAGGACTCGTGTTCAGTGATTTTAATTCTTCTCTCTCTAGGCATAAGCAAAAATGTTCTGTTCTAACCCCCTGCCCCCTGCATTCCCATTGCTGCTTCCCTTCTTGTGATAGTTGTTAAAAGATCTTTTTTTTTTTTTTTCCCCCAATAAAGCAGCTTGTAATTCCTGTTTGACCCTAGGGTCAAAAGAAAGGTTTGGTCATATGTCCAATGAACTGGAAAGATGTCTGCAATCTCTCTAATGCATACTATATGTAAACTCTGTTCTTGCTGCTTTGCTTGGTATTTGTGCCTGCCTGAAGGCATAGAGAGAAATCAAAGGTCAGCTGTTAAAGAAATCAGGCAAGAAAAGAAAGCAGTTGACCAGCAAAGAGGCATCTTCTTAAGCACAACAGCCAGGTGCAGAGCTGTGGGAAGCAACTTCTCAGTCCCTCTCCTAGAAAAGAAGATCTTCTGCTGAGGCTGGGAAAAGGCAGATCAAATCACAGAATCACAGAATCACTAAGGTTGGAAAAGACCTGTAGGATCATCAAGTCCAACCATCAACCCAACCCCACCATGCCCACTAAACCATGTCCCGCAAATGACACAGGTCTGTCAAAAGCTCTGCTGTCTGTAAAGACAGAGGCATGTTGTACGTGCTTTGGGGGGATTTGGGGTAAGCAAGGAGAGACTGCCCTTTTGCGAAGGAAAACACTGATAGAAGAGGGACTGACACGGAGAAGCCGCCTCTGTGGTTCTGTGCTTAAAGATGGGAAAGCGCAAACACCTGAACCGGAGCTAGGTAGAGTTCAGCAGTATTTTGGTGATGGTCAGCTTGAGGTAGAGATGTAGCAGGCAATAGCCCGAAGCAACGTATGACCAGGAGAATTGCAGGAGAATTGCAAGAGCTCTGGAAAGTGAAAAAAAGGAAGTCCGGATATGAGGGAGCAATTACTTGGGGGATCTGGAGAATGGTGAGCCTTCTCCCATGCAGCTGTTCCCACCTCCAGATCACCTCGTCTTCCCAGCAGCTTCAGGAAATCCAAGTGCCCAGTCTTTCTTCCTAGCTGTTCATCCCTTTTCAATCTTTTCTGCCTACCCTTTCCCTCACGTGGTGGCCTGGTTCAACCCTTCACCTTTGCGATGGCAAAATGCCTTGCGACACCTTTACTTTGGCTGTCTTGCCCTTCTTAATAACGCCATGCCATTACCCTTACCCACGCCCAGGGCAGGGAGGTAGGCTTGTGCAGGCCAGTTGTGCTTGCGGTATTACCAGAGAACCCTTTCCGAGGAAGCTTTGTGCATTTCCAAGCAGAAGAACCTTACTTGGTCTGGCCTCCCAAGGCCTGTTGCAAGTTCTGCGAGTAGCTTTGCTTTTTCGGATGAAGGTTACTTCCGTCCATTCCTCGAGGCTGTGCAGCCAAGGTTTGCTGTGGTGTGGTAGAGTTATTCTGAACTGCGTGTCCGTATGGCTGTTCAGACAAGTCTCTTCTAAGCAACGCCGACCTTCACATCCAATGCACTCTCCGCATCCGTGAGGATGTTTGGACCTGGTATGGCCTGCTTTAATTGATGGGTGCTTTCACTTGCCCTTGAAGGGTAACTGCGCTCTGACCATGCTGTCCCACCCATCCTAACGTGACTCCCAGGCACAACTTTCTGCAGCTACGGATACCTCCACAGCAAGCCTCGGGAAGGAGGAGGAAAATTTTGCTTCCCCTAAAAAGTCTGGCTCCTATGTTCTCTGGTTCCTAGGCTCTCGCATCTGTTCACGTGAATGAGCGTCCCAAACAGGCCAGGCCTGTGAGAAGAAAACCTGGTAGTTGTCAAAGTCCATCAGGACTGCAAAAGCAGTGTTGTATCAGTGGATTCAGGCATTTCCTATGAGAATGAGAATGAGAAAAGGGAGGGGATGGTTGAGAGGTGGATCAGCCTACTTGTGAGATATATCAGGTTCGGCACAGAAAGGCTGAAGGCCCTTCAGAGGTTGGGACACGAGGGCATAAGCAGCAAAGCAGGTGCCTCTTTTGGCCTCTGTTTGCTCCATCTCCTCAAATATCCTGCATTTTCCTTTTTTTCAGAGGTGGAGGCTCCTGCTGTTGTGTCTCTGGCTATTCAGACCAGCGTTCCTGGTGTAAAGGGGAAACAGGGCTGGAAAGAAGTTTGCTGTGCATGCAAGGGCAGTTTTGTTTGATGTATCTCAAAAAATGCTTTAGAAATTATGCATTAAATACTTTTAAAAATTTATTAAACACCTAAAACATACCTCTTGTCCAAGATCAAAATAAATTTGTTTTCCCAGTCATAAACAATGAAGCAAAGAGGAATGTAAAAGAAGTTGTCCTTCAGTCACCACTATTACATATACTTTGTCAGCAGGGGACTGGAAAACTGGATCCCATACCACCCAGGTGAGAGAACTGGGGAGATAATCTCCTTAGAGCAGCTGCAGCTCTGCTAGAACCAGGTTCATCTACCAGCAGGACGGTGTGTCACTGCAGCATAAGGTTCTACCACTTTCTCTCATAAAGGAATGGTGAGCACTATGTGCCATCCTCTGGCATTTCAGATTCATGCAGAAACGTTAGATGGAAATGAAGACCAATTCCAAGAATATCCCTCACCTCCAGATTCTTATTTGCATTGCGCAGCAGCTGTGCTAAGTAATAGACACCCCCCTGTGAAGGATGACACGTGTGTTTCCAAACCTGGTCCTGCCAGGGGCCAAGAAACTGATGCTCAGGAGGTCACTCTAGGGAGAAAGAAAGAAAAAAAGATGGGATAACAAGGAACACTAGAGTGAAAAATTTTATTTCAGAGATGTCATTCCTCCATTTGTCTATCTCAGGTATTTCTAAAGTGCCACAGTCTCACTGCAGTATCTAAGCACCATTAGCACGACAGGAATTTACAGTATTCTACAGAGCTCCCTCAGCTGGAAGGAGGATCTGCGCACCAGCTGACCGTGGGTCTGGGATGGAGTGTGCTAGGGATGGTCTGCTGGGATGATAGTAGCTAATTACCTTCTGCTTTTTTCCAGTAGTCTCCCACTATGATCCTGAGGGAGGAGACAGCTGGTAGAGAAGCCGGTGAGCTAGCTGCTGTCAAAGTAAACCTTCTGGTTCTTGACTTTTTGCACATGCCCGTACCTCTGTCTTCTGAATTTGGCTCGTAAGTTTGTGCTGCCCACAAAGCGATTAAATCCCTGGAAGAGGAACATACCCTGTAACTTCTGCAACAGCAAAGGAAGGGTGGTGCCCAGATTCTCCTCTCCAGCTAGATGATTACCAACAGTAAAGGGCAGATAGGCTAGGGGAAGTGAATTATTTCAGCCAAGTGACGCTGAACAGGGAAAACTAACAGTGGCTGTGGAAAGGAACTCCAGAAATGTGCTTACACTGGTGAGCAATCCAATCCTAGCCGCTAAGACTACTGCACTGGCAATGTGCTGTGAACCCTAAGGCCACTTTGATTTGGCATACGGTTTTAAATAAGTTCATAAAGATCTTAGAAATAAACGCATGTCAATCCTTTTAATTTACAGAGCGCTGTTAAGTATACACAGCACTTCACAAAGCATGTAGAAAGGAAAAGAAATGCTTTGAGGATTGCTGTGAAGGCATATTCAGGGGCAGCTGGCTTCTCAAACCAGAATCTCGATCTGAGAGGGTTTCCCTTTGAGTTGAGCTCAGCTCTGTGCAGGCCTGGGTTCGATTTCATTGAACTGCTACTGCGACTCTGTTCAGATTGCCAAAAAGAAAAGTTGCATTCACAAGATACTTTTCCCTGGCAAACAGGGCTTCTCAGCCAAACAGTCTTAGTGCCATAGATTTCCTTTAGGAAACTTAAAACTGGAATGGGACAGACCCACACAAATCCATCAGTTCTACAGCTGGACCGCAGCGTAATCTTTGAATTCAGTTAAAAATGAGCCTACCAACTGAGAGCTGTATCCCTTCTGAAAGCTGGCCAGCAAATGAAAATCATGATGCTTCTCGAACCAACTGGATGACCATTAGTCACATTTCCAAACCACTTTCCAGAAGTGGAACAGAAATCAAGAAGTCATTGGTTTGAAGCTGTTCATAAAAAAAAAAACCCCACAACCAAAAAACCCCCACAAAACTAAAAGCAAAAATGTGCATTTGCAAACGAAGGCTTTGGTTCCTGTGTAAACAAAGCCCACCCCATTTCCGAAAGCTCCTTCTATTTCCCTGAGCAGCTGCACATAAAGGTGCCTTGTTCCTCTAGAAGCTGCAAACAATTTCACACTCCCCCCTACAGCTCCTTTTTATTAAACTATATGAAAATAACATTTTATCAGCAGTTGAGTGCTTTTTTTTTTTTAAGGTTGGACTTGATGATCTTACAGGTCTTTTCCAACCTTAGTGATTCTGTGATTCTGTGAAGAAGTAGCTGGGGGCTTGCAGAAGGGATCCCTGCAATCCCCTGGAGAGTAGCAAGTTCTGTAGGGCAAGCCATTCACAAGCATCCCTGGCCAGCAGCTGCTCAAATCCATGGATCTTCTTAGCATCGTTATTTCCTTCATCTCTTCCCCAACACAGCTCCAGTCCTTTCACTGGCTTCAGTCTGCATTCCTTTTTCCCAGTGACCTGCTGAAGTCACGGAGCCAGCTGCAGGATTAGTAAGGTTCATCGCAAAACCAGAAATCTTTTCTAAGCTCCAGCAGTGCTGGATAAGCACACCAGTCGGTATCGTCACTAAACTGTTCAGCAGCAAAACAGTCAAAAATATAAACACTGCAATTCCTTGTAGTTAAAACCATGAGGGGGGTACATCCTACAACCGCCACTGATATGTACCTGTGTAAAACAAGGGGGAGACCACTACGCTGAGTGACATTTAGAAATCATTCCTTGCAACCATAGGGGCCACACATTTTTATATAGATATATAAATAAAACAACTCAATTCCAGATCTTATACACACACACACAAAGTAATCAGTGTAAAACTGAATATCCTGATGTGAAAATTCCGTTTTGGTACAAAACCTGTTTCTCCCAGCTTCTTATTGAGAAATGCTAGTATATACAGTATGTTTAGCGTTTTGAGAAGTACTGGTGTGGTGTAGTGTCACACAGCTGGCCATTTTGACCACTGCCGTGGTGCGTGCATGCATGATCGCTCACATGTGAGTGTGAAGATACACTTGGTACAAAAGCTAGTTCGTACATATGTGAGTACATACATATAGATGTTATTTACACACACGCACACACACGCTGGTCAAAATGGGACTTGAGAAATACTGGTACGGAATCAAGTCAGTCCCAGTATGCTGCTGTTCTGTCCCATTTTGCAACACAGCTTACACCAGCCCACTTGAAATGTACCTGTGAAGCCAAATTCTGCAGAATGAGGCAGCTACCAGTACAAACTCACAAGCGACCTCCATACACCTGCCAAGTTGCGTACCACAGTCTTAGCAGCAGAAAGTATAATTCTGATTTTTTTTTTTTTTTTTTTTAAGCCTCCAGGTACGATAGTTTTCTACATCAGTTACCCACCAGTTCTGAGATTCCAGAACAGGCCATGCCCCTATCCTGCAACTCCCTCATTCCTACCATCCCAGCAGCATTTGCAGAAAACCTTTGCAGGCAGGCCTTCCTTCTCTGGTTCAGGGTATGCCTACATGTTCCTTTTACAAGCAGACTCAAGCGGTCTTTGCCTGTGCTTCAAGTTGGCCCACACGCTGCATATGCATAATGCGGAGTTTCCAGCTTCTCAGCAGGACTTACTTAGCTTTGACCTTCCTGACTGCTGTACGAGACACAGAGCTGGCTTAGACAAGCGTGGAGAGCTCCCACAGACCTGTGCGATGTTATATCGGTCACAACATTTCAGCTGGGAGTGGAACAAAGCCCTTTAAGGACCCCATCTCCCATCTTATTTCCCTTGACACAACCACACATGCCTATGTTGCATGACCAAGCAGCTTCTCATCCTGTGACTGACGTTGCGCGTTCTCTCCTCAGGCTCCCAGGCAGACACCTCTCATGGGCAGGTGGGAGAAAACATCAGCACCTTGGCCACGTGGCAGATGGCATCCGATTCTAGTACCAGGAAAAGAGGATGACAGCGCCTTGGGATGCAGAACTACCCACCGCAACCTCTGCTCACTTTCCGTCCATGCCTGAGGTGCGTTGGGAGGAGGTGACTGAAAAGGGCAACAGGGGCCAAAGGCATTACTCTGGCCAGCTGCCTATAATCCAGGAGCCCTGGTGTAGTCACACCCTTGTCCACCCCCTTGTCCCTCAGGCACATTTTGGACAGGCCTGGACCAGGAGCTGCATCCTAGGTCACCCCCAGACCACACCTAGTGACGCTGCCTACCACACGTGCACCCGCTGGTGTGAGACTAAGTAGGAGTTGCGACTGAAGCTCTTCCCACAGTGGGAGCACTTGAAAGGTTTCTCCCCAGTGTGGGTACGACGGTGACGGATGAGGGTAGAGTTGTCACTGAAGCAGGTCCCACACTCGGCACACTTGTAGGGCTTCTCCCCGGTGTGGGTGCGACGGTGCTGGACAAGGTGCGAGCGCTGGCTGAAACTCTTTCCGCAGTCAGGGCACAAGTATGGCTTCTCACCTGTGTGGACACGCCGGTGGATGACCAGCTTAGAGCTCTCACTGAAGCACTTGTTGCAGTCAGCACACTTGTAGGGCTTCTCGCCTGTGTGGAGCCGCTGGTGGGCAATGAGGTTGGAGCTGTCGCTGAAGCGCTTCCCGCACTGGGGGCACTTGTAAGGTTTCTCACCCGTGTGAAAGTTGGCGTGGCGGAGCAGGCCTGAGTTCTGGTAGAAGTTCCTCCCGCACTTGGCACAGACATAAGGCCTCTCGCCAGTGTGGTTGCGCTGGTGCTGCACCAGGTGGGTGCTTTGGCTGAAGCTCTTCCCGCAGTCCTTGCACTGGTACGGCCGCTCACCCGTGTGGACACGCTGGTGCTGGATGAGGTGAGAGCGGCGGCTGAAGCTCTTGCCGCAGTCAGCACACATGTACGGCTTCTCCCCGGTGTGGATCCTCTGGTGGCGGATCAGGTCGGAGCTGCGGTTGAAGCTCTGCCCGCACTCGATGCAGATGTAGGGCTTCTCTCCCATGAATGCTCGCTGGTGCACCACAGTCTCCTTACGCTTCCGGAAGCCACAGCGAGAAGTCTTCCCCGGCCCTGTCTCTGGGGAGAGAAGGTCTGGCCTCGGACGGGACACTTCCTGGTCACAGCCCGGAGGAGAAGCTTCTCTCACGAAAAAGTCCGAAATGGCCCCGCGGGGTTCGGCTGCCTCTGGCCCATCTCGTGGAAGATGCCCCTCATTTTCACTCATGCTCCCATCACCTGCTGGGACAGAAGGAGAGTCCAGACACAACCAACACGTCCAGTCCCGGTGCGCGCTCCCTCTTCTCCACCCAGCCCGGCCCTCGCAGCCGCCCCACACGGCTGCATCCTCCCGCCCGGTCCACCCCGGCTCCGCCGCTTCCAGGGGAGAGGCGAAGGCGTCCGGACCGGCTCCATCTTCCCTCGCTCTCTGCCACCCGCCACCCCTGGCACCCCCGGCCCACACGGGCGCTGGGGAGGGGACGCACCCCGCGGCCGCCCCTACCGCCGCCGGCAGCGTCCCCGGAGGGGGCCGGGCGGGCCGGGCCGGGGCACGGGAGGCCGAGGCGCTGCGCCAGGGAGGAGGCAGAGCGGGGAGGCCGGCCAGCCGGCCGGTAGCGGCGGGGCCTGGCGGCGGCAGCGCCCGACCGGCCCTCCCGAGCCCCGCCGCCCTCCCCCGCGGGCGGCACCGGCGGCGACGCTGCGGGAAAAGCAGCCCCCGGCCCCGCAGCCCGGCCCCAGCTCCCTCAGCTGCCCCCGCCCGGGGCCGGCGACCCGCCGTGCCCGCCTCACCTCCGCCCGGCGGCGCGGCCCCGGCCCGACCCGGGCGGGGCGGGGGGGGGGGGGGGGCGCCGGGCGCAGCCCCGGCTGGGCGCGGCGCGGCCAGCGGCCGCGGGGAGGGGCCGTTCCCCCGCGCGGGGCCCGCCCGCCGCCCTGCCCGCCCCTCTGCCCGCCCCCCCGGCACTTCCTGCGGCTCCCGGGCGGCGGCCGGCCGGCCTCTATGGCTGTAACCCTTCCGGCCCCGGCCCCGGCCCGCCCTGCCCTGCGCTCCGCACCGCGGCGGCGGGCGGAGGTTCCCCCCTGGCCGGGCGCGGGGCTGCAGGAGGCCCCGGCAGGCGAAGCCCGGCCCGGCCCGGCGGCGGGGCTGGGCTCGGCCGCCGGTGGAGCTCCTCGCCGCCCGCGGCGTCTGCCGCCGGCCGCTCCCGAGCCGGGGCGCACCTCGCAGCCTCTCCCGCTGCCCCGGGGGGCGGCCGAGGCCTGCCCCGCCGCCGGCCTCCCCGTGCTGCCCGTCCCTGCCTGCCCCCGGGGTACGGGGCCTGCCCCGGGTCCTGGCCCCGTGCAGGGACTTGGAAGGAAGGAAGGAGGAGAGGCCGGAGCGGGTCCCCGGCCAGGCACCCTGCTGACACGGGTCTGGTAGCGGGATCCCGGGATCCAGCCCTGGAGGCACAGCCCTCCTCGCTGGAAGCGCAGCATCTGCACTCGGCGGCCACGGGGCAGTGGGAAGCCAAAAGGACCGAGGTTTTATGGGCCTGCTCAGCTGGCGGTTCTGCTCTCCGGCCCTGCCCGTGCCACGGCTTCCAGTCCCTGCGACGCTGTCCCGCAGCCTCTCCTCTGCTGTGCAGCCTTCACAAGCTTCCTCCCACCGCCACGTTTTTCTGTTCCCTCAGTTGTTTTCTTCACCTAACACTCCCCCGGCATGCCTTTGTATCGCAACTGTCTCTGTTTCCTCCCTCGCATTTCTTTATTCAGGCTCTGGAATAAATAAAAGGCTGCGGGGAGACCTTATTGTGGCCTTTCAATACTTAAAGGGGGCTTAAAGAAAGATGGAGAGAGACTTTTTGCCAGAGGCTGTAGTGACGGGACAAGGGGCAACGATTTTAAACTGAAGAAGTGTAGGTTTAGATTGGATGTAAGGAAGACGTTTGTTACGATGAAGGTGGTGAGACACTGGAAGAGGTTGCCCGGAGAAGCTGTGGACGCCCCATCCCTGGAAGTATTCAAGGTCAGGTTGGACGGGGCTTTGAGCAACCTGATCTAGTGAAAAATGTCCCTGCCCGTGGCAGGGGGGTTGGACTAGGTGATCTCTGAAGGTCTCTTCCAACCCAAACCATTCTGTGATTCTATGATTCCCAAATTCCACCAGACACGTTCCCAAACTGCTCTATAAATAAAAAGCAGTGGCTGTTTTGATGAAAAGAGACTCAGAGCACATGAGAAAAAACATCCAAAATTTGGGATTTACCAAAAGGTTACAAAGAAGGCGAGAATTTCATGAGACTTTCATGCAGTTGAGTCACATCATTTGGAAGTACTGAGTCAACCAAGAGGGCAGGACACACCTATTTTTGGCCCTGGATGCAAAGGTTTGCAGAACCTGAACTGATACTTGTCTCTGTGCTTAAATACCGACATGAATATTCCTTAAAGAATTGACTACAATTGTTAAATAATCGGTGTTAAATGCTAGCGTTTTCCATAGTCGCTCAAAGCAGAAGAAACAAAAGACTTTTTTATGCTTTGGGGCCCTTGAACAAACTTACCACAACTTTTTCTTCTGACCTGATATGGTGGGAGAACAGTTCTGTGGTCCCCAGTGTGCTTGCTGAATTGTTTTCTGATTTATTCCCAGTCCCTTTTAAACGGCTCTGTCTAGTAATTGTTCTGCAAACCTTATGCCCAAATGTTGCTTCATGGAGATAAGTGGTGTTGACCAGAGAATTAGCCATTGCAAGAGAGAAGTTAAGTTGTGTAGGTAAGAAAATACGTTCGTGTGAGATGGAAAAACACGAGGAAGGATCAGTGAAGTACATACCCGCGGAGTGCCTGGGATAATCAGCCAGAGGAGGAGAAAGCCTTTGCTAAAGGCTTTCACAGAGGCTGCGAGAGAGCACAGCTTAAAATCCTGAAAAACAGATTTTAAGGAGTAAACGGGAAAAATGTGGTAGCGATTGTGTTCAGCCCGCTCTCCCCAAGTTGGAGATGCGGTGCTCGGGATGTGTACCTGGAACATAGGTAGGGAAGATGGAACCTGCGTCCGATTGTCAGTAAGGCAGCTGTAGGAGCACCGCACAGAGGAATATTTACATGCCGACGCAAAAGAAGATGCTGATCCTAGGACAGGACAACATCAACCTCACAGAGGGTGGAGGCACAAAGGACGTGGCTGTGAAAAAGGAAGAGGACCTATAGTTGTTCGGGAATGTGTTTTTTCTGTCGCTCGGAAGCACTTCCATATCTTTGGGGTGGCATGGCTGAAGGAAATGGTAATGAAGCCAGTCACTCGCTGGGTAAGGAAAAGCTGGGAAGATGGCCAGGGACGCGTTGCTAAAAGCTTTGAAACATAATACTCACCGAGGTGAGCATCATCAGAATAACAGCAATAAAAGGCTGGAGGATGACAGCAGGATGGTTTGTTGTGAATAATTTATAGGAGTTTAATTCATACCGAAATAATCTATAATAAGGATTTTAATCATAGTTTAAATCACCAAGTGAGCAAATTTGAATTAAGTAAGCGTTGTTGATCATATTTTGTAGGCATACTTTTTAAGGGTTTTCTTCCCTAAAGGAAAAGATTGACTCATTATTTGCTGAACATTCAGAAATCTTAAACTAAGAGTAACCTTTCCACAAAATAACCCCTTTTTTGTTAGCGAGGAGAATACACTACATAGACACACACAAGCAGTTCTCTAAGTTGACATGCATTTAATTATTTATTTAACCCACATAAATTTTCAATGTCATGATTTTGTAAACTTACGCTTCCTATTTATTAAATAATTCCTTTGTTTATTCCAGACTTGACAAGATGTTTGTGGAATTGGAATAGTGGAAAAGAAAAAACGAGAATTTTCAACTTGTCTTGTAAGTGAAATATGATGAATAGATTGAAGAAATGCTTTATGTTTAAAATTGAGATATTTATTAAACAAAGCTTAAGAAACTAAGATGATAATTGTAATAAATCTCACACCTAATGATTATTTAGATTGGAAGGGGAAGCTTTCTGGCTTTAATATTGTCTAAGTTTGTGGCTGATTTTCTGTAAGACCTTGGCAACAGGTATACTGTGCTTCCATTTATTTTTTAATGTAATATAAGCCAAATTATTTTTATAGGTTACTGTAAATCTGGGCTTTAAAATGGATGGCCATCTTTTCATGTGTAATTTAAATAGGTTTAACTGGGGAAAAAATTACACCCAGATTTTTAAAAGAAAAACCACATTAAAATATTTCTATTTAAAAAAACAGAACCACAAAGAAAATATTTATTAACAACTTGGCTGGCTGCTCATGCTCTCACACCTTCCCACAGTCTCTCCCATTTCAAGTGCTCCGTGTCCTCTGATATGTTGACATATAACATGCAGCCTTCTAGTTTCCAAACCAAACTGTCTTGTTATTCAGAGAACGTCTTACAGAAGGACTGGGTCACGGACACTGGCTTCTTGAAGAGGAGGCTGAGGGGAGACCTCATCGCTCTCTACAACTACCTGAAAGGGGGTTGTAACAAGGTGGGTGCTGGTCTCTTCTCCCAAGTGACAAGTGATAGAACGAGAGGAAATGGCCTAAAGTTGTGCCAGGGGAGGTTTAGGCTGGATATTAGGAAAAATGTCTTTCCTGAGAGAGTGGTGAAGCATTGGAACAGGCTGCCCAGGGAGGTGGTGGAGTCAACATTGCTGAAGGTGTTCAAGGAACGTGTAGACGTGGCACTGCGGGACATGGTTTAGTGGGCATGGTGGGGTTGGGTTGATGGTTGGACTTGATGATCTTACAGGTCTTTTCCAACCATAGTGATTCTGTGATCCCATGCTGTTTGAAATGTGGAGTCCCCCACTTTACACTGGATACATTAGTAATTTTTTGTCAGTCCTTGTCCTTGTTCTCGCTCCGCTCCACTCTGCTCCTGGAATATGGACATGGAACCTTACTGTGTGGAAGATAAAATACAATCTTAGACGAGTTATATTCACAACTTTCCCGGGAGATAAGGAAATGTGATTTTTACATATGCCTGACTGGGGAACAGAGACTAAGGTCTAGGAGCACCAGTCAACAAATGGCAGACACTTAAATATGAGTGGCTCTGGCACTGTGCAGCTTATGCAAGGTACCACCGGCAGAGCAGGGAAATAAAGCTGGCACTCCAGAGCCTGGAGGGAGCATCCCGAAACACTTCTCTCATTTGTGGCTATGAATGTTATTATTAGTATATCAATCAGTGCCATTTCTATATGTGAGACTTGTAGCATATATTAATAGTGTTATAGTCCCGGGGAGCGAGTCCCAAAGCTGCAACACTGATGTTTGCCCATCAGTAGGTACTGCTCAATGCCTCAGCTGATTTCGTATCTAAACTGCAAGCAGATCCTAACGTAGCTGAGCACAGGCGGATGGTGTACTGATGGTTCTGTATGCAGGTCTGTGTGTTCAAACGCATGTAACTACTATTTGCATGTAACTACTGTAGTGTGTGTTGGCACTTGGATTTATGGGCTTCTGTCTTCACTGGAGAACCCAGGACTGAATCCTACTCCCCCTTTTTTTTGAATAAATTAGGAAAAGGAATGGGTGGTGAAAGTCAGGCTTCATATAGTGTCCCTAAATACCTGTTTAGTGCAGGAACTGCCTCTTTCTCCTGTATTTTCATCCCAATTCAGCCAGAAGAAATTGATTATCTAGGAACGAGCAAACTTTGAGAAACCATCTGGAGAACAGGCCTTCTTAGGACTTCAGACATGAAATGGGGATGCATCTCCTGGATTAATGCTAACAGCACAATGCTATTTTTTTAATATATATATGTGTCACAACATATATTATCTTTGCAAGTAAGTCACATGCGCCAGTATGCAGGTGTGTCGCTATTTCAGAGCAAGGCTTTGTTGGGCCAGACTGTGGCTTCAACAGTGCATTATCATGTACCCTGTCTGCGATTCTTTGTCTCCTGAGTCATCACGATGGCTACAGCAAAATCTGTGGTAGTTTCAAATAATTCTCCTTTCAATCACTTTCTTTAAGCACACTGACTCTAAATCCATTTATTGGCTTCTTTATGGGGAGGTTGCCAAAGGAGTAGTTTTCTGGTCTTCATACTCCTTTTACTCATGTAACTTATAAATCAAATTACACCCTGGTCTCAGGTCATACAGGGTAAGTGTGGGATGCGAGTGTATCCCTGCTGAGAAGCTGAGGGATTCTGAAGGCTTTAGATCCCCAGGTCCCACTGAGATTTACCTGGGACATGGGACGACTTCTAGATGCCTCTAGAGTGCCTGACTTAATGCTTTCAACACAGGGGAAATCTTACCTGGCTTGGCAGAACTTACCAATGTTTTCAGAACCCTCCAGCTTTTCAGCTGGGACATTTCGGAATGATCCCATGACTTTGGTGGGTTTTTTTCTGCCAGTCCTGGCGAGACTGAGCGCAATATCTGCGTGCATTTGGCTGAAATGCTGTTTCTCAGCTTGCCCAGGTGATGGCAGATTTGGAGGATATTAAAATCAATCTTTTCCACCTGTTTTGGGATGGAACCAAATTGTTTTCCACGTGGGTTAAAGCTGCCCTCTTCTCTCTTTCATACCTCTGAAGCCATTTAAATGGATTCCATTTAAAATGGAAAATCTCTGCTTTTGAGTATAATTAGTCTTTAACACAAGTGTTATCTGCCGTTCTGTTTCTTGTTAAATTTCTGCTAAATCAAAGTTTAATGACGAGATTTGTTAGGGAAGGGATTTTTATTAATTTGTCTACTTACTTAAACTAATGAAGTGCTATTGATTTACAGAGTGTGTGCATCAAATTAACTCCTGGGTCTGTTGTACCATGCAGAAAACCCACAGATTGGCTGTCCCGAAGTTTCTGGTGGGTCAGGACTCGCTCCCAGAAGGAAGTATCTGTCCATCGGTGCTGGGAATGCTCCCTGAGGCTTTTAAAAGAGAACCTCCCACGAAGCCACACAGTCTCCCAGCCTCACTCCTTGTTTCTTGAAGGCAGAACTTCCATGTTTCGGCATTTTCTCCCTCTTCCTGCTCCTAAAGTTTATTCGAGCTGCAAGGTTCTGATATCCTTTATTTATGAATATTTCTGTAGATTTTAGGGGGGTGACTGCAAATTAAGTGCCACAGGGCTTTGGGGTGGGTGGGCAGAAAGGATGACTGTGATAGTTTGACTTCTTGCTTAATACATGCCAAGGAATTCTGTGTATTAGTTCTTTCTTCAAACCCAGTAGCTAATCTGTTACTGCTGTTGTAATTTCCTAAATGACAAATACGAGGTGAATATTTTGAATATCTTTGGGTTTATGCAATGTTTCTTGGTTTATCCTTCTGTGGGTTATACGAGCCATTTCACCCCAGCATCGCCATTGCACCTTATGTTCCGCTGGTATTCACCATGGTTTTGAAGTCTTTTCCTGCATCTGTGCTTCCCATGATAGATTCTCCTATCCTGTAAGCGTGGTTTACAATCACCAAAAATCAAATCCTTTGCATTTGAGAAATTAACTTCATTATTCTTCCTTGAAAAACAAGAAAATCCTCAAAACCAGGGAGCCTGCCAAGCTCCAAAACACATCTACAATATACTACCAAAACCAAAATGCATGAAGTAAAAATAAATGTGGTGAATCATGCTTTAATCCTAATCTTAAACTCCTTTGATGCTTTTCCAATTATTCGTACATTACGATTTTTCAAGTGTTTTTAAGTAGCGTTCTTGGCATCCTCAGTTATTCAAATAGCCATACGGTGTATAGCCATGCTTTGTGTAATTTCTTAGTTTCCTTGGGAATGTGGTGAGCCTTTTTTGTCCTGGATGATTTTGGAAAGCTGAAATTTGGGCCGTATTCAATTACAAAATGGTGAAAACGTGCAATAAATCATGCTAGAGTTTATTATATATGAAAGTGCTTTCCATCTGAGGGAATTGCGTTAATGCTACTCTGGACTGAAAGTTGTTTGTGGCAGGAAACACCATTTCATTTTGTATTTGTACAATACCAAAGTACAGTCATGTCTTACAGGGTCACCAAGAACCTACTGTAATATAAATATAGTACAATAGGAGATCTCCACCTGCTGGGGTTTTTTGTACATTACAGCTAAAATTAGGCTGAATCACTGAATTTTAAGCAAGGAAAAAAGTATTTTGGCCATAACTTCTGCTTCTTCATTTAGGGAAAGAAAGGACTGTATATTATACTCAAGCTGATAAATTTGTTATCCTCTGGTGTCCTGACAGATGCCACTGAGATCCTGGGCACCTGCACATTCCAAATAGCTCTGCACTGCTGAGATGGAAAAGCAACCAGTTTGGCTTTTCATCGGGGAAGATAATGAGTTGCAACACCATTTTGTCTCTGTTCTCTGTTTAGGCTCTGCGTAAGCAAAAAGTAAATACGTGGGGTTTTCCCATGCTGTTGTTTTAAGATTTATGTGAGTAGAAATACAACAGTTTGTAGGTCATAGCAGGAGAGTTGGTCTCTTCTCCCAAGTGACAAGTGATAGGAAAAGAGGAAATGGCCTCAAGTTGCGCCAGGGGAGGTTTAGGCTGGATATTAGGAAAAATGTCTTTACTGAGAGAGTGGTGAAACACTGGAACAGGCTGCCAGGGAGGTGGGGAGTCACCATCACTGGAGGTGTTCAAGGAACATGTGGACGTGGCACTGCGGGACATGGTTTAGTGGGCATGGTGGGGTTGGGTTGGTGGTTGGACTTGATGATCTCACAGCTCTTTCCCAACCTTAATGAGTCTGTGATTCTCTGATTCTGGTTGTACTTGGAGGATTATTAGGGCTCTGAAGATGACTCGTGAAAAGAGACCTTTGCCTACAACTGGCCGCATCTGATACAGCTGGGCAATATCCCAATAGATTTTTCTTTTAATTTCTAACAAGTCTGAAATTAAAATGTTTCATTGCAAATAAAGTTTCCTCACTAGCAATAATTATTTGTAGGTCACTCTTGAATTGGTTCTCTGACGGGTTAGTCATGATCTCTACGTACACACTGGCTGCTTTATTTCTCCTCTAGTAGCTGTTTGCCTTTCAGAAAGAAAGAAGGAATAACTGTAAGGGAAGAAAAGGCTCCTCTGGAGGTAAGAAGGAGGGTCAGGAAGATTTAATCTTCCTCTGAACCTCTGCCTTAAGAGTGAAGCGAATTGGCACCTCCTGGGAGAATTCCTTAATTTTTTCACTGAAGACGAGGGGAGTAAGAGATATGGTAGGAAGGGAGTAGCATTTAACTCTTCTGGCCTTTGCAAGAAAATACAATGATATTTTATATTTTAACTTAGTTTTCAGAATTACGTGATTATATTTGACTCTCAGGTATAATTACAAAGAGTTTTTACAGCAAGTATTTTTTTTTCTAAAAACTGTTTTAACAAAACTGAAATACTTTTGGGGAATATATCAGCTTTGACAGACTTTAACCATCTTTTGGAAAGGGAACAGCCGTCGAAAGCAAAAAGAATATTCTGTGACAACACGCGTGTGGAGAATATTTTGTTTCCACATTCGAATGGAAAGATGTTGCCCACCTTGTTCACTGAGCTCTTGATCTGTGTGCACATGGTATGGAAATGAAGGTCAGTGAAAAAGAACTGAAGATATCCCTGGGTAAAACGGGGAAGCAGAACTATGGGGCAATTTGCGCTGTGGAAAAGGCCAGCTCGTGGAAAAACTGCGGGTGAAGCTCAGTACACAAAGAACCCGGGAAAGGAAGGAGCAGAGCCACGGAGACACTTCTCCTGCCCTTCTCCGCTGCGAGCTTGCAGCATTACACTTGCAGCACGTGCAAGTCCGTAAACCACCATCCATCCAGGCATGTTTTGGAGGAAGCGTGTGCTGTCCGGGAGGTGTGACTAAATCACGGAGCTCGCGGGAAGGGTGCGGAGCACAGCACCCAGCGCAGGGCGGTGATGCCTTCCAGCACCTCTCCTCACCCACAGCTCCTGCGTGTCGGCGAGGGAGCCCGAGGGCCGGGGAGAGGAGCAGGGGTGCCCTGAGGAGAGGCGCTGCTGGGTGGTTAGTTCCTGAAGCTCCATGTGAAAGGGTGACCGCCACATCCATCTGTCTGTCTGTTGCTCCCGAGCTCTTAAGCTTCAGGGCCCCTCTCTTTGCTGCTGCATGTTCACCGTTGTGACAGGGCAGGTCTTCCTCTTCGCCTTCCTTCCTCACCTTGCCAAGCTGCACCCCACCAGGCGTGAAAGCCCGTGGAGAAAAGCTAGCGCTTGCTTCTACCAGGACACCACCGTCCATCCTCAAAGGGGACGTGGAGCCTCGCTTACGCTGGGTGCCATGCAGGTGATGAGTAGAACAGCCCCACGGCGAAGGGCTGGATGAACCCGACGAGTGAACGTGGCCGGGGTGCACGGCAAGGGAAGGACAAGGTCACCAGAGAGCACTCGCCTCCCACCCCGGCATAATTACGGAAAAAACCCCGCCGTATTTTGAGGGGGCAAACCCGAGGGCTGCCCGGTGAGCAGGCACCCGCCCCGCCGCGCCGGGCCCGCCGGCCGTTACCCGCTGCCCGCGGGGATGGCAGCTCCCACCTCCCGTCGGCGCCGCCGGGGCAGGGCTCCCCGGGGGGGCTCGGCAGGCTAAGGACGGGGGATCAGCAGCCCTGGCCGGGCGGCAAGCGCCGAGGGAGGCGGCCCCGAGGCCGCCGGGGCCGGGGAGCAGCGCTGGCGGCCCGCACCCCGGGGCCGGGCCCGCCGCCCTGCCTCTCCCCCACCTCCCCCGGCCTGTCGGCCCCGTGCAGGAGCGGTGGAGCGGGGCGTACCGCTTCCTCGGTGCCGGTGGCTGCCTTCCCCTCGCCAGGGAGAGCCAGCAGCAGGCCCGAGGAGGAGCAGAGCCCGAGCCCCTGCCGCAGCAGCCGGCCCGGCAGCCCGCGGGGGGGAAGGTACGGGCCGGGGGCAGCGGCCGGGCCCACCAGACCGCCCAAAAGCGGGCCTGGGGGGGGCTGAGGGGCTGCTCGGGGGCTCTCGGGGAGGGCAGGGGCGGCTCTGGAGGGAAGGGGGAAGCTGTTAGCCGGCGGGGGTGTATTAAACGTTGGGAAGAAGCTCGAGGTCTTGAGGCAGCGAGGAGTGGGATCAGTGCTGGGAGGCGGTGCGGCCCTCAGGCAGGGCCTGGTGGTGTGTCACAGGGGAGACTGAGGTAACACTGCTCTTTACCACACCGGTCTCTTGATTAAGCTCTCCAGCTTGCAAGCCACCAAACTTCAGGTCTTCCTAGCAAACCGTCATGTCTTTATTTAGGTGGTGTTCAATAGCATGTGGAGGTTTGCCCCTTTTAAGCAGCCCGTGGGTACTGCCAAAAGGCACTACACCTGTGTCCGGCCTTCCCCTTCTCCTCCCACCTGTGTGGGGAAGGTTGCACACTCCAGGTCTCTCCTTTCCTCTCCTCTTCTAGATGGAGCCAGTAATAGAGTCTGTATTCTGTCTTCTCCAGGAGCCTGGGAAAAGTGATATTGCAGGATATACAGGTGAGATGTAAACTCTGCTAGTTAAATCACGGAGGGAGGCTTGAGGCTCTACCAAGCGGTGCTGGGGACATTGCGTTCCTTCTTCTCCACTGGCTGCTCTGTCCTGGGTTGCTTGGATGGTATGGCATGCTAGGCTGGGGCAAGGTGGTCAGTGTTATTCTCTGTTTCTTTCTGCTGTGGGTTTCTAGCAGCTGTTTTAAAATAAGACAGTGCGGTTCCTTGGGAGTGAAGGAAAGCCAGCACGCTTCTCTTTTTTTCAGGCTTTTTCATGGGTGAGGAAGGTCTGAGGGAGTTGCACAGCTGCATCTGAAATGTGGGACTCCCCAGCAGTAGCTCTGGGTGGGGATGGAGGGAGGTTCGGTTCCCGTTTCACTGTTAGAGACCTGGGGTCTCTGCGTGGGTCTCCGGGAATAATCAGCTGCTTGGCTGCGGAGTGAGGGAATGACTGCTCCGGCGAGAGAGAGTCTTCTGCATCCCTCTGGGACAAAGCTACCTCTCGGGTGTAATTCCTTGATGTAAGAGATGAGCCTTCCTCCCCCAGCATGTGTGTTTTTCTTTTATTATTGGTATTTAGATCTTGGCAGTTGTGGTCATGTAAACAGAGAGCATTTTGTCTCTTCAAGGGCATGTTACTTAAGACTTTTATTCCTTGGTGTCATAGAGGTAGGACTGAAATTGCACTGCAGAGTTTTACCTTTAATGTAGAAAGCCTGGGGTTTTTTTGTTAGTGCAATAATCAAACCTGATGCATTAAATGGAAGTATATGTAGTGTGAGTAACTGAATATTTTACTGCTAAATCAGAGATGCTAATGCCAAAGTCCTTTATTTGAATTAACAGTAAACAAAATGCTTGCAAAAATGAAGCTTGGATAAGTGTGCATCAGGTGATACTTTTAATTCTATTAATGCTGAACTGATGTAAGTATAAAACGTAGCCAGCAGAGTAAGATAACCAAAGCTTGCTGTGGGGTGCGTGATCATACGTACTCATTTGTGAAATACATAGGTTGCATTCTTTAGAAAAGAAAGGGCCATGTTTGAATGTTTCCTGTGAGCTTCCTTGGAATGCAATTTATTTAGCTTGTCACTACAAGAAAAGTAGGTGTCATGCTAGATCTGGATATGAAAGAGATCGTAATAGTTAATTGGCAATTAGTTATTTTTTTAAATCAATAAAAATCCGACTCCTTTGACTTCTGATGCATGAATATACAGTATCCCTGTAATAATTACAACAGTTCTTGTGATAACTAGGGAAAAAACCTGATATGCTGACCTGTAAAAGAAGTTATTTAAAATTTTTCAGTAAATATTAACTAACAAGTGAGAAACAACCTAAACCTCCCTGTTGATTTTTGCCTAATGAAGGTTAAGGGGACTTTTTTTTGTGTTGAACCATCCCACCCAAACGCACAGCTTTAAAACAGAGTTTTAATACTGATTTAGCAGGCTGGAAGGCTTTTGAGCAAAGTCTGCAGGAACAAATAGCTAAACTTAGATTATTTGTGATGGGTAAGACGTTTCAGCATGTTCCTTTTCCTTACTTCATTTTGGCGGTCTTCCTTTGCCATTCCCTGAGGGGAGGAAGAACAAGGAAATGGGGAGGGGAAGGAAGAGGAGAGGTAGGTTTTTACCTCTCTCTTCTTCCCTGTGCCACTTCCTTTTCCTTGTCTTCTTGTCTCAGTCTTTATCATTTCCCTTCCTCTTTGGAAAAGGGGAATCTGGTGAAAGTTGATGCTAGGCCTGAGAAATCCAGTTATTTTACAAGGAGCAGCTTATCTGTCTTGAGGAAGGAGGAGTGTCAGATTGCTCTCTTACTCCATCAGGGAACCTCATTTTGGGTGACAGTGAGGAAGGGAGAGGCATCCCCGAAGACCTTAAGCAAGATACACTGCCTCAGCTACCTGAAGCCTGCAGCTCAGACTGGGGGGCAGCCTGTAATAAACCCCCTCACCAAAAAAGAGGCTCCAAGAAAGTTGTCCTCATCGCTGATGGCCAGAAACAGCACACAGAAGAGAAACCCTACAAGTGTACGGAATGTGGGAAGGGCTTTAAGGGGAGCTCCAGGCTCCTGAACCACCTGCAAACCCACACAAGAGAAAAAACGTTTGAGTGTGTAGAATGCGGGAAGAGCTTTAGCAGGAAGGCCAACCTGGTGGTGCACCAGAGAATCCATACCGGGGAGAGGCCTTACAAGTGCAAGGAATGTGAGAAAACCTTTAGCCGTACCTCAAACCTTATTGCTCACCGCAAAACCCATGTGAAAAAGAAAACCTTTTCCTGTACCACGTGCCAGAAAAGCTTCGGTGGAAGTGCAGCTCTCTACCAGCATCAGAGAGTCCATGCGGATGAGAAGCCGTATAGGTGTACCGAGTGTGGAAATAGTTTCCGTGTGTGCTCAAACTTCATCAAACATCAGCAGATTCATTTGAGAGAGAGACCCAGCGAACACGCAGCAGGTAACTGAATTAAGATCTGTTGAGTTTTGTTTCAAGCTGCACGGACTTTCAGGGGCTGTATCAGATACTGTGGTCTCCATTTGTTCCTAAACACTTCCCCCTCCTTGCTGTGAATATGAGTGGGGTTTTTTGTTTGGTTGTTTTTTCCTTCCTATATAATATATTTATCTCTGTCATTTGAAGAAGTGCCTTGAAAATGCCAAAGTTGAATTTTAGGCTTTGCCATGAAGGCTGCCCGGGACCTCAGACTCTGGAAAGCTCTCAGATCCCACTAATTCCTGCTTCATAGTGTTGCCTGATGTCTAGCCCTGGATCTTCAGAAGTGCTTAGCCAACAAAATACTAAGCTTAGGGAAGTGGAAGGGATTTAGACTGTGAATCAGGGCCTTGGTAATCTCTAGCAGCCAATTTTTGTTACATGTGGTTATTACATGAGCAGCTTTTCGTTGTCTGCAGTGGGAAGTTTCAGCTGGCCCTCCCTCCATAATATTCTTAGCATTGTTTAAGCTGTCAGGCAAGGTAATTGTTTAAAATAGGGAGTTTTCTGGATTTTGCAATATGCCATGTTCTTGTAATGACCAGAAACTCTGGGATAAAAACCTGACACTGTGATTTGTTTCTGTTGTTGTACTTTTACATGGGCAGTCCCTTTATGCTTGCTCAAAAATGTTTTAACTTCTAACTTGGGTCTTGCCTAGCTACCCCTAGAATTGTTCTGGGTGTTGGGGTCTTGAACACCAGATCACGCAACAGCAGGGCAATTAAGACGCAAGGCCATATGAGAAAAAGTTGTTTTGTGTGTGACACTTTTCTGGGATTTTTTTATTTGTTTTGTTTTTTTTTCTCCTTAAAAAAAAATTTGAGCAGAAGAGCCTTTCATCTTAACAATGGAAATAATAATGAAGTTAAAATGAATAATAGTGAAGTTATAATGAAATGGCAAAACTGAATTCCTAAGGTAGGGTTTGAGACCTCTCAGTCCATAGATGCAGAGGGGTGGCCTAAATAACTCTGCCAATGAGCCCTACAGGTGATCCTTTACACTCCTAATGCCTTTTTTTTTCCTTGAGGGCTTTTAATAGTTTTTTAGATTTAAGAGTTTATGATTCATAAGGAGAAAAAGTCTCATTTTTCACCCTGGCAGTTGGCCAATAATTAATATCAAATCAGCCTAATACTATACCTGCTTCAAAAGAAAGTGTGCAAACTTATTCTGGAGTAACTGTTAGCTACTGCATCATTGTAATTGAAGCTCCATAATAAAATGGCTTTTATGATCAAACGTATGCCACATTGGCCTTGCAATGTGTGGATTAGGAATGAAACTTGATTTCTGTATCTGATATGATTTCAAAGAAGAGGTTTCCGTATTTATAACTTAAGTTTTTACTAAATCCCAGCTGTCCTATTCCTTAACGGCTCCCTTCCTCCAGCTTTGCTCTCTCCCCAACCCACCCCCCCCAAAATAAAAGGTATGGGGGAAGCAAGAGGAAGGTATCTCGATTGTGATAAAACCCAAGTCTGTTACGTTTCAGGGGCTGTATCTGCCTAGTCTTTGTTCTGGTTTGGCTTAGTTTGGGCCAACATGTGACTTTAGTGAAGTTCTAAGTTCAAAATGTGGGTGAGAGGAAGGGTTGTTGCTGAGCTGCCTTTTCCTTGTGTGAAAGCATATTTAAAATGCTGACCTAGCAATGGGTGATAAAGTGGGCTCTTGACTTAGGCTGTCTTCCTTTTAGATGCAAATCATTCCGAATTTACATCTCTGCATCATAAAGAAAAGGAAAGGTGTGGTGCGGAGAAACCTGAGACGGATCACTTGAATTCTGTTCTTGAAGAGTGTAAGTATAAAAAGGCTTCTAAATTGCCGTGCAAAGTATTTTTACATAGCAAACGTTAACGTTCTCTTCTCTTCATATAGTGAAGAAAATGAGAGAAAATATGGATATGCTTCTTCTGAATCAGCAAAGTCAGCTGCAGGTCCTGCAAGAAATTCAGAAACAACTGAATATACTCCTCCCAGGCAACGATCTCATTAATTCAAACGTCTATAGTTTAGGACTTCTGCTAGGACGGCAGGCAGCTGCAGCGGCATCTCTTTCTTTTCCCCTTCTTAATCCCAGCAGGCTCCTCCCTGAAAATGCCAGTCTTTTAGGCCAGTCATCTGCTCCTGGAATTCTGCCTGCCACACAGCTCTCAGTCTCGCAATATCCTGCAGCTTCTACAACTTGATCAGCTTTGTGCTGTGAATGTATCCGATGTAAACAAACGTGACTACTGTTTTGTACTGTTTTCTCGCTCAAACATGTGATCTCTATGTTGTAATGTTGAAATTGTAGTACCCATGGAGATGCTTACATACTCAGACTTGGAAAGAAACATGCCTCGGATGCATCAGCAAACAGCAGCTGATCAAATCCACTGCTCATTCAGTCATTGCAGCATGCAGACATTTTGGCCAGTAATGTATTTTGTCAAGGCAGCTCCAGAGACCTTTATCACCGGGGTGCAGTTAAGTGCAACATCTATATATAAGATAATGCATAAAACTTAAGCATATTTTTCTATCTGATACGCTTTAATATGTACTTGGGCAATTAGAGCTTTCCTAATGAGCTGAAGCTAATGATAAAAGCATCAGGGAGGCTTTAAGCAACTCCTATTTAAGTCTGATTTATATAGAGGCAAGCAACGTGCTTATATACAGGTGTTCAATTTAACTGCATCTCTCTTCCCAGCATCCATTGGCCAAAGCTTCCTTCATTCAGGAAGGCTTTAAATTAGGTGACCTTAGCTGATTCTTAGGCCAGCATCACTACTAAAACGACAAAAAATATTTTCTGGTTTTTGTTTAAAAAAAATAACTGCCACTCCCTGCTCCGCCCCCCCCCCCCCCCCCCCCCCCCCCCCCCCCCCCCCCCCCCCAACCCCAACCAAATACCACCATTCAGGTCTACCTTGCTTACTAAGAGTTTATGAAGAAGAGCCGAATTTGTTTATAGGACACTTGTTCTTTTGTTCAAAGGTGAACTCACATGAGTCTCTTTTTAGATACTCTCTCATATCTTATTTGGATTATTACATGTTGTTGACTGTAATGTATTAGTTCATTGGGGTTGGGAGGGGGGGAAAATACTTACTGTTTTGGGGGAACACTGAGAAGCTCAGGTGCACCATCTTGTGAAGTCTGGAGGGGGAGAAAATGATTTATTTTTTTTCTGTTCCTGCAGGACCTGACATGGGGCTTTTTAAGGCTAGTAAGCGCAGAGTTTTAAGCCTTAGTCCTTTCTACCTCCTTGTTTCTGTCAGTGACACAGGCTAGTAGCAGTGTCAGAGCCTTTGAGCTTCAAAAGTGCAAAAAAGCTAACTTATGGTTTACGTTTAAACAGCTTCTGGGATAAAGAAACTTCAGGGCTTGTGCCTATGCCAAAACAGTCTTTCTCTTGAACGGGTATCTTGTTTGTGGGTTGTTACTTTTGTGGGTTGTATTTATGATGTCTTGTTAAAAGGATGTATTGTTACTAATTAATAAAATATGATTTAGATTTTAAGAATGGGAAACACTACTTCTCTAAGTCATCTTGTTGGTGACAGTGGAGAGATGTCAGATTCTGGCCCAAACATAAAACTCCCTGGGCTCAGGTATGACTGTCTTTTTGTGTGTGTGAACAAGACTCTGAAAATCACACACTGGTTCTTACTATGTAGGATTTCATATTAGCCTTAACTCAGTAGGATATTCATTTAAGCCAAATTGAGAAGCCTTAAAGGGCATTCCTTCAATGTGAACTTGTACTGAAATGTTTGGGGTTTATTTTCCATCAGTTGCGCATATCAGAGTTATGTGGCTCTAGACTGAAGAGCTCCAATAAGAGTTGCTAATGTTCTATGGAAACTCTGGGGTACTGTTCACAATTTCTTGGATGTTTAATTTCGTTTTGCTTAGAAGGAGAATCCTCTCTTCAAAGCAATGTTTAAAGTTTGTATTTTAATGTTTTTTAAGATGTTTAGCATTAAAACATTGCATTTCTGTTAGAAATGAATCTTTGCTGAGCTTCTGTCCTTCATAGAAGAGCACCAGCGCTTAGACTTTGATACCTGGAGTTCAGTTAGCCTAATGTATGTGCCTTCCCTGGCTCCTTCTGCTTTTCTTCTTTTGTCTTCCCCTGTCCCTGCATCTAGGCATCTCCTTATATTTCTGTCTTTAGAAACTCCCAAAAAAGAAAACATAGCTAAGTCTGCCGCTTCTGCAACTTAGACCAGTAGGAGGAATCTCTTATTTGGTAGGATTTTTGCCTGTCAGGAGGGAGTTTGTATATGATGTTTCCGTTCATAGCTGGTAGGCTCAGGAGCAGTTTGTAGCAAACCTAAGGTGAGCGCTACATCCTTTTGTGTTGGTGTTCTCTGATGTGTTTGTTGAGTCCCATCTGAACTTGAGGATAAAGTCCTGAAATACCTCTGAACTCCAGGCATGGTGGGGACTGGAGGAAGTGTTGGTATAGAGGAGCACAAGAAACTGTCATACTTCCTATTTTTGGGTTACCTCTCTCCCCTTCTATGGAAGTGAGAGTGGAAGCCAGAAGTCTTTCTCCTCCTATGCTCCCAAGCACTTAAGTGGTTCTGAAAATCACCTCTGATGCTAAAAATATACCTGTTCCTAGGTGGGGTGGGTCTTGAGGGCTTCTTGCCCATGTTGGAAGGTATCTAGAATGCTTCTTGCCGCCTTCTCTTCCTTGCAGTGCTCTGGCAACAATGTAAAAGGGTGTATGGGGCAGTATCTGATAGCTTGCCAGGGATACTGGAGAGCTTTGCAGTGTCCAGGAACGTCTTAAGAGGATGCCGCAGGTACTCTCCTGGTGAACTTTGAGTTTATGGTCTGTGCAGGTGTATTTAATGGGGGGGACCAGACAGTGTGTAGACAAGTGAAAGGTAATCTGGAGGAGATGTGAGCTGCTCTGACACTGAAGTCTTAGGATTGGAAGTTTAGTGTCTTAAATCATGTCCATCTGCTTCTCTAAGGCATGTTAAAAAAAATAAAAATCAAATATCTGTATGCAAGGAAAGGGCTGGAATTCATTCCACACTGAAAATGTTGGAGCTCTGCAGGCAGGAAGATACAGTCCTTTCCACAGTCTGCTTTCCGAAGGAAAAGCCTATTAGAACATCCTGGTTTTAGCCATGTGAAGGAAGTGGGAGTCTAAGATCACATTTATCTTATTTCCATTCCATTTTAAGTTATAGTAGCTCAGGAGCTTGGCACCAGTGAGAAATGTATTTGTAAATAAAAGTGCTCTCACTGCTTTAGCACTGCTCTTCTGACAAACTGTAAATAGCTTGCTCAAGGCCTGTTAGCGGTGAGGACTTGATATTTTCCTCCACCTCAGTCTTCTTTGATTAACTTGCGTGACTCTGCTCAGATCTTACTGCTTCAGTCCTGCAATGATTTTCTTGTTTTCCCTTAAGCTTTTGGGTGGTTTGTTTTTTTTTTTGGGGGGGGGAAATATGGTAGTTGCCTGACATTAAGCAACAAAACAAAATTCAATGCCTAGGAGGGGACTGCCATGCGTGTGAAGTCGCTAAATAAGGACTCCACCCCTGAGAAGAATGTTGTGTTGGAGTTTAGAGATGCTCTTCTCTTTCGTCCAGAACTCCTCCTTGGCAAAGTCTACTGCTGTATCACCGATGACACTAGGACCTGCGAGAAGGAGCGTGATTGCTGATCAGGGCTGTGCTGAGTGAGTAATCCCGCTGTTCCGTCACGGGCAGCATGAATAATGGTGTCAGTGCAGTAGAGAGCAGTACCTAGCTGACCTAAATGTGTCTCTGGCCCTGTTTTGTGCAGGAAGGTATAAAATAGGTAGAGGAGGCGACCCACAGGAGAGACTGTGGGTAGGGTTGTAGCAGATGCAGAGAGATAAGGACAAGAAAAATCCCAAATACTGATACTCCAAAAAAACCCAGCTAATTATTGGGAACAGAGTCTTTCTATTCGCCTGGTCATCTGGCAGCTTTCTCCACTGTGGGACAGCTCGAGAGCAATCTTTGCTCTCTAATGCTTATTCTGGACTATTTTGGGACTATTGTTGGCCTTTTTTTTTTTTTTAATGAAGTCCCATTTGCAGAGTGCCAGAAACATTTATCCTTCAGTCCCATTATCAGTTTCCCTATCAGCAAGTGGACTTGCCACACCTCCTTCAATCTTAGCATATTACCTTCCTCCGAATATTTGGAAACTGCTGTCTCAGTTAAGTAAAGGTGATAGCAAGATCCTCAAACATGCTAGATTCTCTCTGGACGCAGTTACCTACCAAGAAAAAAAAAATACAGTAGGTTTAGCCCCAATGGTAACGGTTTTCTGTGATAAATATTCAGAATTTACTCCACAACTTACTAACAGCAGTCTCACTGATTTCATTCCTACAATCTGTTATTAAAGGTGTGGATAACTTTCACCAGCATTACACAATCCCTTGGTGACTTATCTGGAAATCAGAAATAATGTTAACACTAACCTCACATTATTTCACGTCTATGTTTTACTTGTATTATGCAGTCTGGATATTTTTCACCATACTTAGTATCATGCTCACTAATAGTTTTCTGATGAAAGCAATGTTTTGATAGGTGACTTTTAGATTTTTTTCGCATCACCTGAAGAAGACAGCTTTATTAATCCACGTGAACTATACTCAAAGAAAGATATGCCAAAGTAGGTGCCAGATAATCTTGAGACCCGTCTCCAGTCTTATTTTCTCTAAGATTCCTCAAGAACTGCAACGCCTTTGTCTTCATCCGTGTCTGTCTTTAGGGGCTCTTAGGGGCGTTTTGCTGCTGTCCTTCATTTTTTTCCCTTGAGTTACCAGACTTGATTTCGCCTTTATGAATGAGATGTGGCATATGCATAAAATCTCCACTAAATTTGGCAGACTCTTATCAGCGTTAAACTATTGTAGGAGGAAGATTATGCCTGTCTTGAGTTATTATGTAACTTATTATTCTTTTTATCCATTCTAGCTCGGTGTTACAATGCTTTTCTGCTGTTCCTATTGCAGCGAAACTAGCAACTGGCTTTCCCCCATTTTCTAAACGCTGCAATTACTTAATAAAAATAGTAGTTCTTGTTTTGAAGAGAAAGCTGCTCTTTACAGACTTTGTAACCCAAAAAATCATGACAAATGAAGCAAATCTGGGAAAATGTGCACATTCCCTTTGTGCATAACAAGGAAAAAAGAAAGGAAGTGAGGGGAAAAAATAGGAGAAGGCAGCATAGGAAGAGCAGCCCCAAGAAACCTCAGCTGCGTTGGAAAAAGCAGAAAAAGAGATGTGTATTGCCTTCAGACAGCTGGAGAAGGAAAGTATAATGACTATAAAATACTTGGGGTCCCACCAGTCCTCCCACAGTTCACTTGCCCTTTGTGTCCTTCCCCTGTGGCATTGCAGCCAGGATGGGTAGCACACAGGAACCTCTTCTATGTTGGGGCTGGCTTGGAAACACATGTCAGTGGGCAAAGCTCTCGATTATGAGAGCAGGAACAGCTGGGAACAGAAATCCTCTGTGTGGGTGCAGAGCTCTGTGGTTTAAGCCTGTCTCAGTCTGGGCATTAAAGTATGCAGAAAATACTTCCAGTGGAGGACAAGTAATCCTGGTTTTCAGTGTTTGCAACATGAAAATTGCATCCTTTCTTCCTCTGGGCTGTACAGGAAATCCTGAGGATCTAATTTGTGATGGCTCTAGGGATGAAGCATGCAGAGCTGAGAGTTACTTTAAAAAAAACAAAACAAAACAAAAAAATTAGGTGTTATAGTAGGCTATTGGCAGGATTTTATGCATTCAGTTAGTGCTTTGATGCATCTCTTTCTGTTTTTTTTCCTGCTGACTTGGTTTCTCTACTTGGAGATCCACTGTTCTCTGAATAGAGTTCTCTGGCAGCTGAAGAATTGTTATTTGTAAATACCAATACAGTGAAGACATTGTGTTTTCTGCTTTTCCCTCCAGGTGTGTAGATCTTGTTCAAAATGCTCTGTAGCTCCTCTTTCAATAGTAAGGTTTAGTTATTATTTCAGTGTCTTTGAATGCAGACTTTTGAAATTCTAGTTTCACTACTCTGAGGGCAAATACTGAAGAGCTATTTAAAAGACTTCCAAACAGACATATTTTTTTTTGTTGAAGTTTACATGTTCATAGAAATCAAAGATGTTAGAAACAATTTAATTTTGAGGAATTCCTGTGGGAATGCTGAGAGGTTTCAAAATCTGACTGATTTCTTCCAGTGTGTCTCCCTGATGGCTCAGCAATTGTCCTGGGATTTTGAAGCCCTCTGGCTCAGAGATGCATATTCTGATGTTCTTGTGTCTTATGTTGGCCTCTGCAGGTCTGTCCAAATTTATTTTCAGATCCTTCTTCCCTGGTTATATCATCTGTCTTCCCATATCACTCAGATTCCCTTCTTGGCTCCCTGTCTCAGTCCAAGGCAACTTTGGGGTCTTTATCTTCACTTACAAGGTAACATGGAATTTTAATTCTGATTTACTCTGAAGCCTATGGTTGCACCAGCTGGAGGGGAGGGAAGGCGAGCGCGTGCTTGGATGCAGCTAGAAATCTTAGTCAGTCCCATTATCACAGCATAGAGGCAACCGAAGCGGGTTAGTGCATTGCCCTGTCCCTAATTTGGCAATTAGATGCAAAACTCCCATCTGGAAGGTAGTGAACGCTGGACGCATCCTCAGTTGAGGATATGGACTTCCTTTCTGATCTAGCTGCCTCTGTGCTTTGGGGAGGCTTTGCACCATTTCCTGTCAGTACAGCTGAGGTGGTACTGCTTCCCGGAGGAGAAAAATCTGTGCTGAGGCTATGTTTGAGCTGTCAGATGGCCTGCGCTCCTATTCAGTCACCTAACAAGCCCCTTACATCTCTGTTGCTCATTCTGAGAACTTGTCTTGCAAGGTTTTGTTGAGAAGCCTTTTAGTGTGAGGCAGCTGAAGTCAGTGACAGAAGACTTTCATTTTCGCTGGTAGCATTTACACAGGATCCCAAATGGTGTAAAATATGCTCCCTTTTGCCATTTCAGCTCTGCCCTTCAGCAGGCTTGCATGTGCGTAGCTGTGGCATGCTCCTAATGGAGCCACTTGCGGTGGTCAAGCTCCTGCTTGCTGAGTAAGTGGCTTCAGCTTTTGCTTTTGCCCCGTTTCTGGAAGTACTTGATCCCCATATATTTGTTCATTACTCCGGTTTACCGTTAGTATAGCTGATCCCTCTCTTCTGCTTCTCATCAGTTGCAAACCCACCCACCCACCACCATCATTTGCCTGTTGCTGTGTTTGCCTTGCAGTATTTGTAAGGTTGCCGGAATATGTTTAAACAACAGCTCCAAATAAATAATTGTTGACCATAATAACATCCTCTGATAAGATTTTGGGGGCTGTTTTCTTCATCTTTTGTTCACGTGAAATTACTTCTCTTATTATTTCTCCTTTTTATAAACTGTTATGAATCCATGCAAGATTAAATCTTTAAAAAGTTATAAGAACTGCAAGATAAAAATTTGTTAATTTATAGCAGCCTCTTGGAACCAGGCGCAACTGAAAGAAACAGGAACAAATAAATCAATAATCCAACAGCAAGGATTGTCCCTTCTGGTATCGCCCTGAAAGCAAATAGAGCTTTCCCCAAAGACCAGTTAATATTTTAGAAATTGGAATTAGCATAGAAGCAGAGCTGAAGGAACTGCAAGCTTCAGTTAGGGAAGTATGGATAGTCGTTGAAAATCTAGAGCCTTAAACAGGCAGAGTAAATATTATACCTGATGATAATATTTCATCTGCATGATGTTCCTCTTGCTTGTGCAGGGAAGAGGGGTGTGTGTTGGTTTTTGTTGGGGTTTTTGTTGGTGTTTTCTTTTTTTTTTTAAGAATAGGTGGACCTTGAGAGTTTTAAGTAGGTCAAATAAATCTAATTATCTATCACAGTCAGTCAGGTTTCATTTCCTGCACTTCTTTCATCTCTGAAGCTCAGCTGTTTATCAGCATCCATTGACTAAAAAAAATAGAAAGAAAAAAAATCCTTTCTTTCAGACCTTTTTCTAACAATAAAAAAGGTGAAACAGCACACAAATTCTGGTTTTATTATTTTTCTGCTTATCTTTAAAGATATTTACCACTTCCATCATGTCACTTCACACAAGTATCATCTTTCCTGAGATTGTTACACCTTGCATCTGTAATTGTGTTTTGTCGTCTTTCCTTTCCTGTGCATTAATGTTTCTATTTAAATGATCCTAGTACGCATTTCGTGGTGAGTGGCGTGCCTGAATACTTAGGGCTCGGCTATTTCAAAACCTCATTGTTTTGCCCATGTTTTAACAAGGGCAAATCCTCAAGAACTTCTCCTTGAGTATTTCCAGTGTTCCCATGTTGCGCAGCCGGAGCCTCCAATGTTTCCCGTTCAGCTACGTGTCCCTGTCTCTTTGTCTAACACATCTGGTCTTGGTTTTCTTCCCCATCTACTCATTTTCTGTCCCCAATGCCCTTTTTAATTCTGTCTTGGTCGCCCCGTTTCCCTCGCAGGTTCTGAATTTCAGGCGTCTTGCCTGACTGCTATCAGTTACTCAACTTTCCATCACGGTTTCCTTGCCGTTTGAGCTTCCCCACATCAGTACTGCCACCTCCAAAGGCTGAAACTGAGAGAGGTGAGTAAGACAAGGGCCTTTTGGGAAAGACAGCAGCCTAACTAGGCAGGGGTGGTAAGACAGCTGGTCAAGAGCAGGAGGGAGGTTAGCAGAGCAGGGAAAACGGTGGGGTGCTGTTTAGACTCAGCTGCAGCAATGGATAGTCTGGAGGAACAGGTTACAATACAGTTATGCTCACCCGGAGCACCTTCAGCCTGAAGGACTGGTGGCACACGCTGGCAGTGTGGTGGGACTCCCTCATCAAGTCCCCAAAACGACACTGAGTTGGGAAGGGGAGGTGGGACCTGGGAGCTGATCTTACTCAAGTGCAAGGCTGTGATTCAGAAGGACCTAGCGAGGCGAGAGGAATGGGTTAAAAGGAGCATCATTAAATGAAAAAAGTGCAAATGAGAAGTTTTGCACCTGGGGTGGACTAACCCCACGCAACAATGGGGACCTGAGTGGCTGCCTAACAGCTCTGATGAAAAGGACTTGGCCAGCCCTCCAGCAACGAAGGATAACAACTTCCTGGTCCCTTTCAGCACAAATGCAGCCTGTAGATCCAGGGAAGTGATTATTCCTTTTCTACTTGGCACTTATTAGACTGCACCTACCATGCTGCATCCCGTTTGGAGTAAAAGAAACATATTAATAAACTTCTGAGAGTACAAGAGCCAAAATGGTGCTCAGCAAGTGACCTGTGAGGAGAGGTGGAGGGAGCTGGGGGACAGGATGGCTTTGGGGAAGGTGTGGGAGAAGCCTTCCACTACCGGAGAAGATGAAGCTAGCCATGAGAGACAACAGTCATAATTGATACAGGGGATGTTCCTACTGTATGCAATGAAAAGAATATTTGACCAGAAGGATAGCAAAAAACAGGCTGCCTAGAGAGGTTGTGAAGTCTCCATCCTTTAAGGTTTTAAGGAGCTCATTTGACAAAGCTCTGAGCAACCTTGACTGAATTCAGTGTTGACTCTGCTTTGAGTAGGAGTTTGGACTAGAAACCTCCTGATGTCCCTTCCAACCTGAACAATGTTGTGAGCCTGTGACACAGAATGGGAACTCTTCACCTGATAGCTATGGTATATCCAGTATCATAACGCTGTGAGAGCCTCTGCAAAGCAGACTCAGAAACCGCATTCTCCAAATTCTGGGAGAGGAGCTGTTGCAGTAATCTATTAAGCTAGTACTGGCATAGTCATTACTGACCCTGGGATCCTTATCCCATTGTCCAGACCATGGGCAGGGATGTGATAATTCTGGGGCTATCACTGGAAATGCTGTGGGCTACAGAAAATTCCTGACCGATCCAGCCACCCCAAGGAAGAGCTTGCCCTGTATCTCTTTCCCCTGTGTTAGGGGATGGTGCATTGCTAGCCCTAAAGGTTGAATATGCTTAGGGAACATGAAGTGTCTGGGTAGCAGAACAGATCCTGGGGACACACTTACTCTCAGAAGTAAGAAATTCCTAAGGTGTTCTGAAACACGCTTCAAAAAGATGTCTGGGACAGTGCTTTCTAGCTGGGTCCTGCTGGCTCATTGCATTTGTGAATAAAGGATCATGGAGGGAGTCTGACTTCTCTTTTTTAGGGCACTTCCCACTTGTTTGTCAGGATTAAGTTCGATTTGTGGAGGATGTGACTTGTTTTATGGCAGTCTTAGGTGCTGCTCATTGTTCCAGCTTTTCCAGGTCCCGTTCTGTGGTGGCTAATTCCCTGTGTGCTTTGGAGGATCTAGGTATCCCATTCAGGGTTGCAGATACTACTTTGCAATGAAAGTGGATTATTTTCCCTGGACTTAATGATCTACGATATAAATGTTAATGAGCTTGTTGTGTTGGACACTATTGACTGTCAGTAGCCCTTTATGCAGCATCCTAATATAGGCTCCTAGAGCAGCTCAAATAAATCACATTCCAGAAATGTCTGTTCTTCCTTGCGGGGGAAAAAGGGAAGTCTAGATTAACTAGCTTCAACATGTCTGAAGTTGATGAAATAATTAATATTCCCAGTATGTAAATGAATCTAGCCTATAGGTATTGCAGTAATGAGTGTCATAGAAAAGCAAATGAAGAAATTATTTATTTTGTTGGCTTAGCAGAGTTTGAACTGTGTGGCATGCTAGTTTGTAAAACCACACATAGGTTATGGAGGCACAAAAATGGTCTTGAAGAGTTTTCTCATTCATCCATCAAGTTCACTAAAGAAACCAGTGGTTCTTCATGCAAAAATAGTATGCAAATAATTAAAGAGCCTGTCGTAATACCTCAGTTGGATAGAAAGCTTTGATATGGCATTTTATAATTTTGAATCCTTGAGTTTGCAAAATTAATGGTGTTCTTTATATAAAAAAATCCTTTCAAAACTATCTCTGGAATTAGCCTAGTAAGTCCATATTAGGTATCTGTGCAAGTATTTTTAATTTGAAGGACATAATTTTCACTGACTTAAGGAGGAGTCCCATGTTCCAATTTAACAGGAACATTCTAAGTTCTAACCCTGCCCTTGGCAGTGCTTGCGGCATTCCCACCTTATGGTCAGCTGCGGTTTTAAAGAACATATTCTGTATCCCATCATTCATATCCTTAATGAATCTGTTGAATCCTTCTGGTCTGGGGTAACACATAATATAATTTCCCAGGTTAGCACTGAATGGCAAATAACTATTGTGATTTTCTGACAGGTTTTGCATTCATGTTATAGTGTTCTTGCCTCAGCTTCTTCATGAGAATAATCATGTGAGATAGTATCAAAACCCTTTTAAACCATAGACTGTATGCCAGCTTCAGTTCCTCTGTTTTTAACAATGCCTCTCCCTCTATTGTAAGAGAAAATTTGATATGACATAATTTGGCTTTGGAAATCTATACTATTTTTCTTTTCCTTTTTAACTTCTATCTGACTGCTAAGTCTTGTTTCAGTATTGTTCTTGTATTGAAGTCAGGCTCACTAAAAATAGTTCCCAGGTCCTTCCTTTTCCTTTCGTATTTCCTTTGGTCTGTCTTCTACAATCTTGCCCATCTTTCCTGAGCTCTCCATGGCATCTACCAGCATACCTCAGCTTGCTCAAGCCTACAGGTGACATTAAAAAATCTAACCTAAGTACTCTGTAACCTCTTCTCTATCTTCTCTGAGTTCTGACCCTTTAGTTGCTGATATCGTGTTAATTATGTAATTTCTGCAGTTCTTTCTAGCAAAGACACAGATCTTGATTTCTTCTGTTGATGTTTCCCCTATTTCAATGAACAGTGAGTCAACTCTTCCTGTAGTCTTTGTCTTCCGAGCAATAATATTATGGAATGCTGTCACACTATTCTACTTTCTAGTTACACTATCTTTTGTTGCTTAGCTGTTCTTGCAGGGTTTTTTTTATTTTGGTGTTTGTTTTTTTTTTTTACATTATCTTATGTGATCTGACCTACGTGTCACCTCCTGTGTGGTTCCTGTTCGTGTTTTGAGACCAGTGGGGAAATCTGTGGCTTGTCAGATTTATTCTCTTCACCTTTTGCCCTTCCTCTAGTTTGAGATAATGACATGAAGCGCGCAAGTACGCACTTAAGAAACTGCTGATCTTCCACTGCCTGCTCTCCAAGGATTTACTTGCCTTGGGATCTTGCTGTTGGTTCTCTGAGACTGCAAATATCTAATTTCTGGAAATACACTGTCCTCACTTTATTGTTTTTCCTCTTTCCATTGGTTCAGGCACATTTCCAAATATCACCCAGAAGCTCCGTAATGGTTGTAGTGTAGGCTGAAGAGGGACAAATACTACGATCTTGTGGTGAGGGAAATGCAACCGATTTCATATGCCTTGGAAACTGGCAGTGGGGGTGGGGGTGGGTGGGTGGAAATTCCAGGTAACTTTACGGTGTAATGCTTAAAGACAACATACAACTGGCTGGCTGGCAAATACAGCATCTAGTAGCCAACTTCTGAGAGTTCACATGAAGGTACAAAATCTTTCCATGCCTTAGTGGTTTAGTAATCATTATAGAAAGATGGAAATGAAATAATGTGTATTGGATTGTTTCCTTTAGATATTTCCTTTAAATATTTCCTGTGTTTATTTCTCTGTATGAAAACAATTGTGTGTGCTACACCTACTTTATTTTCCCATATCCTTATTTGTATATTCATTATCATGCAGCCAAGTATTCAAATGACAGGATCTTTAAATGTATTACTCAGGCATTTTCACCATGTTATTATCTTTAGAGTCATTCTACAGAGCATTTATAATAACATATATAAAATGTTTTCCTACATCTGTTTTATAGGGACCTTTTTAAAAATATTCCTTACATCTATTTTATAGGGACCTTTTTAAAAATAATACACAATCCTTTCAGTTGCAATTTTTTCCTTCTCCAGATATCTTTCTCAGGTGGTTTTCTATATGAGCTGCAAGTACAGATAAAAAAAAAAAGTCAGAAAAGAAGATAGGTGGCAAAATAACTATTTCTACTAAACACACTTAAATTCTTTTCCATTTTCCCTTGCATTTTAAAGCCACCAAAGCAAGACAACATAATAATCTCTGGTTATTTTTAGATTAAAATAGACTGTTTATATAATAATGGCCAATAGTAGCATTGCCTGATATGTTCGCAAACGTTTAAAAAGTCTGCCTTATAAATGCAAAATCTAGCCAGACTAGGAAACACAGAACTGTCAAATCTAACTTTTAAAATGCATATTACCGTAGATGGGCAGAATAAACACCAACTAGTTAGCAATTTTGCTGCTTCTGCCACTGCCAGGCTTTGAGCTCTCAACCCTGGGGTGTTCTCGCCTGCTCTTTGCAAAATATATCCTCCTTTTACCATCCCAAACTGGACAAATTAGCTTCTCAGCAAGCTGCTTTCTGTCCAGCTGTTCTTAAATGCTTTCAAAATGCTTTGGGGAAAACCAAAAGTACTCCAGCTGCCTCTTGGGAAGGAAAAGCTACAGGAAAACAGCCCATCATGATTCATTTCCTTGCCCTTTTTATTTTGGCTTTTTTTCAGCAGATCACTGGCTCCCAAGGATAAACACTGAGATTGGTTTGAATTCCCAAGGTCTCGAATTTTGAAGAAGGAAATAACAATTTTTTGGACATGTTTCATGCTTCACCTTCCCACCTTGCTTCATCGCTTTTTCTGTTAAACGCTTCAAGTCCTTAAAGATGTAAAATGATGTTTCTCGTTTTTTAAGAAGTGCTAACTTTTTTTTTTTTTACTCACGGTGACACAAAGCCTCTGACCTTTAGAAACAGCAAAACTAATACTTCCATAGCAGAAAAATGTAGTCTTATTTTACTCAAAAATTAAAGCACTTAAGACTAGGGAGTTCAGTGTGTAATCACTACTATACAAGGCAGCGTTATCTTTAAGTTAGGGTTTACATCAAAATCAAACAAAATGTGAAGTATTATCAATATATTTCTATAATTCTGCAAGCTAAGGAACACGTTCGTTTCTCCAGAAATAAATACATGCTACTTCTTATAAACCAGTTAAGCCTTTTAAATGATGAACGTTGACTATTCTGTTGGCAAAGTTCACATTTTTGTGACAATGGTGACTTTAGATTTTTGTTCACAGAAAACATTTTTGAAAAGCTCCTTCCCACCAGCTATGCACAGCTCTTAAAAAGAAGAAAAAGAAAAGAGAAGAAGGAAAAAAAAAAAACCAGTCACCAAAGAAGCCTCGTCATAGACCCAAGAAGTCGTGGCCAAATTTTAAGATTCTGGAAGGCATAAAGGACTGTCACGTCAAGGACTTGATTCAGTTCACTCATCCCTCCTGTGCAGTAAGAGGAGGACAGTGAGCAGCCTTTGCTTTGGTGGATGTGCATTTTGTATAGCACGGAAACATAATCCGTTCACTGCTGAAGTCGGTGGGAATTCTGCCATTCAAGTGTAACTGCATTAAGTGTACAGGGGCTTCTGATTATATAGCTGCAATCTGGAGAAAAAATAGCTTGAAAGAAAAATCTATCTGACTACCTTTTGCTGTTTCTGCTCTTTAAGAGTCCTTTCTTTATAAAGCTTGAGAGATAATTTCATGTGTTTGCTTTTTATAGTAATCCCCTTTTCTGCTGAGCAAGGGGATGTCTGAATATTACTGGGATTAAAAGAGGGCTCTTGCTCGACTCATTTTGTAAGAATGATAGCCTCTATTCCTGATCCCTCAGTAGTTCTCTGTATCACTAATACTCATCAATCATTCTCTGTGTCAGCTGTTGCCCCTTTTCTGCCTTATCCCAGGAAAAACCAACATGGCTTTTTCCTGTTCCGTGGCTTTCTTTAGCACCAGTTCAGCCCCCTCGTCCATTTGCTGTATAGATGAGAGCTAATGTAGGAGATGAGCGTTGACTCAATGTAAGAATTCATGGAAATGGGACAGTGTTTTTCTGTTGGTTTTGTTGTTTTACTTTTTTTGATGAACTCTCTAAGCAGTTTGCTTTTACCCATTCCCATTAATTCTTCCATGGATTTAATTCCCTCACGCACATGTACTCAGAAACACCAAAACACATGTATGCAAGCGTGGCCTGGCCCCAACACCTGTGTGCAGCGTGGAGGCAAAGGGATGGCAGATATCAAGTTCTCATCATGCCTCTTGGGTTTTTCTTGAGCAGAAGTGAGGAACGCGCTTTTGACTTGCCTTTTGTGCCCTGTGGCAGTGGATGTTGTCTGGGATCTTTTCTCTCATTATTTTGTCTTGCATCTCATAAGTCATAGGTAATATTCTTGAATTTCACAGTTCTCCTGTTTCTTTATGTGGACATCTGATGGATCCAGTCCTGTTTTCTGTTTTCTTGTTACCTTATCTGTAGGTAAATTTGTTTTTGCTGTCTGTCCTTTGCATGAAAGCACAGAGATGGGCCTCTGTATCAAAACACACCAAATATAAAAGAGAAGGCGTTTTAAGGACCTAAAATTAAACAAATGCACAGAGTTTTTAAATTTTTTTTTTTCCTAGAAGCAGCGTCGTGGCTTGTTATCATGCCTGTTTCTTTCTTTTCATGAGATGGTGGCAGTATTGGCATGTAGCCTCAGGAGTGATGGAGCGATGTCAGCATAGAGGCTTAAATCTTCTTCTAAAGGGGATGACAAGTTTTGATGTAGTGATGAGATGTGCACACTCTTACCTGTTTATCTACACTATGTTGGTCTTCTCCGTGAATCTGACTGATTCCAACAAGTTCTTCCTTGCAGCTGCTTTGTGGACAATACAATATGATGGTGACTAGACAAGAATATCATCATGTCAGAGTGGGCAGATTTCTTTCTCAACACCATTCAATGGCTGGGTGCTGGAGGCAGGAGAATTGGGGTGAGTCCTGAGACATGTAGGACTCCTCCTTAAGGCATATGATCTGTTAAAATCTTACAGCTGATGAACAAGATAAGCATCCACTGTTCTCATTTCTCTGGTAACCAAGAAGCTGAGAAAAACCATGATGTCCTGGCATATAAAAAGAGTCTTCTTAGTGGGGGACTTGTTAGATTAATGTTCACAACATTCTAGTTGATTTTTCTGGACAAATAAGCTGTGCAGTCTAGGTTCAGCATCCTGAACTGTGGCCTCCTCAGTCAGCTTTCTCAGTGCAAGGCCACGTTCGCAGTCTGGTCCATTTTTTCCTCCAAGGCTTTTTCCTGCTCTGAAGCGTTTGCCAGTTATAAACTAGACCAACCCCTTTCCACTTCCATGGGCAAGTTGGGTGTCATTCAGATAACAGGACCAGAGCAGAGCATGGGCATGTTCCCAGTCCCCTCCGTTACCTCCTATTCATCATGATAAGCATTTCGGGAGGAGGAGAAGATGCAGGTGTCCTCTCTCTGCTACACAGCAATGGCACAGGATCCACTGGGGAAAGTAGCTGCTTATTCAGGACAGCTATCCAAAAGACTTGGGCTGACCAGCATCTACTGTCTGGTGGAGGAAGCCAGTTACCAAGATCATCTTCAAGACAAAACCTGCTGAGAGGTCCACACAGAAGACCTAGACCCTTTTGTGAACCACTGGCAGCAGAAAATGACAGCAGTAGACAAATTGTCACGTATGTCAGGATAGCCAGAACAGATTGTTGGGGTCACAAATGGGAGTTAAGTAGCCTTTGTGGCGCAGATGCTTGAGAGGAAACCTAAAAATCCAGGCATTGCTGTTCCTTTGCCTCCATTCAAGTCTGATATCTTGGCAGGTTGCTATAGGGCTTGAAGTGGGTGATTTTTAGACATGCTGAAATTAAGAAACGCAACTGCCAATCTGACATCCCTGCTCAGTAAATGCCTCATCTGGAAAATGCCTAAACTCTGTAGGAAACCCGTTAAGCAGTTACTGAAAAGAATGAATAATAGCACAATCTCGTCACTCTGAGGTGTCTGAAGCGCTGAACCACCTCGTTTTGAACAATACCTCCATTCTTCCTACTTTCCTTCCTTACTTTTCCTGTGAATCCCTTCTGGTGGCATAAGGACACAGCCTTTCTTGAGGAGTGAAATCCTATCCCGTCCCACCCCTCACTGAGATCAGTTGACAGGAGGTTGTGTGAAGTCAGTTCGTTCTTCAAATGTCATTACAGCGTGCGTCTTCGGGATTAATTTGGTCTTTAAAATAATGACGTTGGGTGGTCCTCAGCATCGCTTAACTCTGTCAGTTGCTTCTAATGTGCTTTATCAGTCCAGTAGGCATGGAGCAGAAGCAGCCAAGCAAGAGATGACAGCGTGTTCTAAGAACAATTAAAACATTGCAAATTTTCTGCCTGGAGGGAGGATGATAAATTATGTACATCCACTTACCATATTTGCTATAATTCAATTCATAATAATTCAGCTTTTTATTAGTGATTAGAGAATAAGAGATGGGCTTTGCCCTGCAGCAGTGTTCTTCTGGCAGTGAACTCCTGTTCTTACTGAGGTTTCCACCTGCAGGTAACAAAAGACTCTCTTTTCCTTGCACCTTCGCTTCACTGATGTATGGGCACGGTTTAATCCAGCTGGCTGGCCACCCACTGCTGTTTATTACCATCTTAAAAGAATTTCTGTGTTCAGACTGATTTATTTTTTCCCCTGGCCTCTTTAGAACGTCGAACTATTTCTATATTTTTTCCTGCAATATTTTTATTACATTATTTTGACTTTTCTAGTTAATAATTAATATTTCTAAGTAATATAAAAACTTAGTTCTTTGGAATATTCTGTGGTTTTTGCTTTTTTTTTTTCCCCCTTAGAACTTGTTCAGCAAAACACCTATGGTTCTGAATTTGTGTCAGTGAATGAGTAGAACTAGTGCCCAGGTAAGGAACATTTGCTTCCAGCTTTGCTAGGGCCAGTGCTTTAAGGATTGTTCCCTCTTGTTTAGCCGAATGAGAAATTATGGACTTCATGGATAAATCATTTAACCGATTCTCTTTGCCAGGAGGAACAGGTAAATATTCTTCATGTTGAAACAAAATGAATTTTTGTTCTCCGTGAGGGAAATGATTCTTCTATATATGAGATGGATTAAGTGTAATTTTTACAATACTGGGCACGTTAATTAAATTAATGAAAAAATAATAGTGCAACTATGTATGCGGGGGACATTTAAGGCAAGCAAAGTGGGGAATGTAAGGATCTGTTATATAGAAAATTCTGTGCGTAAAAAAAGGGATCCAAGGCTTTGATGATATTTTATAGTGGTGACTGAACTAAGACGAGTCTTACAGTTTCTGTAAGTTTTACCGGAGAAATGTGGGATTAGAATGGGTAATTTCTGCCAGGGAATTTTGAATTTTTTTTTTTTATTTGGAATGCTGCAGGCTAAATGATGATATAGGAAGTAATTAACGTACAAAGATCTTGCAGTTGTGCCATATAAAAAACTAGAAAAGGTTTAGGTTGCCAAAATCGGTGTGCTGAAGTGAATTCCACTGTTACCTAGGGATAAATTTGTAATTAATTGTTTCATTTTATAATGACACATACGCAGACATTCACGACGATATATAACTTAAACGCACAGTTGAAAGGTGGGATTCTGACAATGACAAAATGCCCGTACAACATGTGATCTGACCCATCTTCCTACGAAAATGCTATTTCCATCTCTCTCTGAGTTTACCATGAGATCTAAAACTTTGCTCTGATATTTTAAGTGTAACTGGTGTAAAAAGGTGTGGGTAGTGAGTATCTTAACCTCTGACTTATGTTCCTGCATTTTTTGTGTGTGTAGCTATCTTGGTTCCTAACTTTATCGTGGAAGACTGCCAGTGCGCATGGAGTCAGAGGGTTCATGCCCATTTTTGTTGCTGAGAAGTAAGTAAAAAAGATATATGTGTGTCTAGTTTAGTAAAACTTTTCAACGCTTCAGTTCCATATTTATCATAGAACATAGCACTTCCAAATAAAATGCCAATTGCCGTAATAAAACAAGTCCTGACAAACAACTTATCGGCAGAGAATTCTTGCTTTACATATCAAAACGTATTTGCTATTTTGTATTGCTCATTGGCTGATTTTTATACTGCTTTCTAAGGCTAAAGAGTAGCTTGATTAGAAGAAATACTAATACCTTAATGCCAAAGATTAAAAAAGAAATAACCATAATACAGCTATTGCTTTTGTTATCTCACCACTGGGATTGTCTTTTATCAAACATCTAAGCTCACGTTCTCTCTCCCAGCTTTCTCCTCCTTTTGCTATTACTTATTAAAGCTTTTCAGAGCCTTGCTGATGGAGGGATTGCTTGGTTGTGAATCAGGAAAATACCATCACTTTCTTAGTTTCATCTTGTTCTCTCTCACTTTTTTCTAAATAAATCTTAACTTACAGAACTTTAAGAATTCCCTTTCTTATGGTTTGATTTTTAAACATCAGCTCCTTCCATCCTAATCTTCAGCATCTTTCCATCCTCTTTCACCCACTCATGTACAGACCATCTGATCGCTTTTAGACCTAACAGGGTATATTTTGGGCTGTTCCCACTGACCCTCAGAAGTGGTATTCATAACTGAAACCTGGTAATGGAATATACTGTAGTAACAAGAAATAAGTTGGGTGTTGCTTCTGCTGAAGTTCTTATTGGAATAAATGAAAACAAAATGACGATAAGCTGTACTAAGTTTGGACAAAGCAGTTGGAGTTATTTCTGATAAAATGGCTTGCTGTACCTCATGTATTGTACCTGTTAAAGGTTTGGCTGATAATTCCACAGTTTTTTTCATTTACCTGGTGGACCTGAACTTTCCCTAGTACTTTGGCTATTTATTGTTTCAAATTTATTGTACTATTAAGCTACCAACCTAGAACTAGACTTGTTGTAGTTTGGCTGTACTTGTTTTGCTTTATTGTGTTTTGTTTGTATCCTTCTTGCCCCCGTGGTAAGCCAAAACCTACATGAATCGACTTCGATCAAATAGATTTACACAAAATCCGGACTGGCAGTTCACTGCCTTATTGGTTAAGGATTCTCCCAGAGCCTTTAGACTGCGATGGTTTTGATCATAGGCTAGAAGTCCTAGCTCGGGGTTCAGTTTTACTTTGTCCATCTCTGCAAACAGTATTTCAGGGCAGGTGAGGCTGCAGCCAGTGTAACACCAGAGAAGTTCTCCGAACCTCTGACGAGCAGGCTCCATCCACTAAGGAATTAAACACAGTGTGATCTATCGATTTTCAGGCTCTCTGACGAGAAAGCGTTTTGATCCCTCAAAGGTTTAATGACATATTACTTTATATCAATAACTTAGGCTGGTAAGGGAGATGCTGGATCAGAAAAAGATAGGTAATAATACCGAATAAGATGATAGAGTAAAAGGACTATGTCTAAAATATTTTTCTCTCTTTTATTTACCAAAATAACATTTTTCTCTCTCTTATTTACCAAAATAACATTTTTCTCTCTTTTTTTTTACCAAAATAATATAAACAGGACCAAAAAAGATTACAGCATAAAGGTAAATGGTTGGAAGTGCAGTATTTTGATTTGAGGGAGAGGGTTAGTTATCCCCTGGTTATGCGTTATGAGCACATTTTAGAAAATGGAAAGCTCGTATTGAAATCTGAAGGTTGGAAAGAATTTTTCGGTAAAAGGATTTTTCCTGTGAAGACTTGGAGTTAAAACCTTCTGAAAGAGAAATTGTGTCAATTCCTGGAAAAAAAAATAGTCCTCTAATATTTCAGTTTCTGTTCTGCTATGGTTTGTATGAGTTCCTTAACTCAAATTCACATGTATTTCAGCAAAGTAAAGGAAAAAAGAAATTGAGTCCATTTGACAAGTGATTCAAAACACAGACTTGGGAAAGATTTTAACCTTATTTCCGATGCAGTTTAGCCATATGTTTTCACTCTTACCTTCCACGGGCATGGAACGACGTGAGTCTCTAAGTGACTGTGTAGAGCTCCGCAAATGGAGGGGCTGTGCGTGGTGGGTACAAAAGGCACCCCAGTGAGGCTCTTCCCGAGAGAGGCGAGCACTGTGCTCCCCATGACGTGTGTGGAGGAGATGTGCCACACGGCCGGGGACAAGTCTTTCATGTTTTTTGGGACCGTTTTTGGGGTCAGGTCCTTATACCTTGGGAGAAATCCTCAGAGGTTGGGTAGCTGTTGGTCATGCAGCATGGGTGTGAGCTTCACTTCCTCTGCTTTTCTGTTTCTCCTCTCTGCTGGCTTCTGTGGTTGGACTTGATGATCTTACAAGTCTTTTACAACTTTAGTGATTCTGTGATTCTCCTTCTAGTGCCCCGGCTCATCCAGCCTGCCACACCATTTCTTAGCTCTCTGGTTGAACTGGTCACAAGGAGATTCTTCTCCTTGCACCACTTTGCTATGTGCACGTGTGGTGAGGTGGCTCAGCGTCTTGGGCTGAGCCACCATCCTCCCTTGTTGCAAAGGATGTTTGATTGACCTGAACCGGGCAGTCAGCGTGTGTCCGTCTATACATCTCGTTGTGCTTGTGGTGTGAGATAGGGCTGGTAGGGCTTCCTCAACCTGCCCCTTCCTTAAGAGAAAAAAGTTGCCCCCATCTCCTTAGCACTCCCCACAATGTCCACTACTGCTGCTGCTCTTCTCCATCCCCACCAGCAGCTGGATCACGGTCTCAGACAGCCCCATGGTGGAGGGGCCAAAGCTGAATGTTACATCTCCTAGTTTCAGTGTGGTCCCCACCTCATGGCCGTGACTTTTGCTGCTCTCACTGTTCTCTGCTGCGTCCCACTTTATTTCCCCAGAAAGTGACCTAACTTCCCTTACTGCTACTTTGCTCCTGTATTTTGACCTTCTCTCCCTTCCCCTTGTTCAGTTCAAAATTAGGAAGGCTTCCCTGCCTTTTGTATTCATTATTTATTTTTGAAGTAGTGGCCGTATTCCAGCCCTGCTTTGTTTCCCCTGTCTTCGGTAGGCAAATACCACCCATCTGGCTGCCTTTTGGGAGACTCTCATCTAGTGGGAAAGGACGGCTGCTCAGAGACACGCCAGAAGTCCACAGCGCAGTGCCGAGCCACGCGAGGGGAGTTTTAAGCCAACCCTGCCCGAGGCTGGTCACAGCCCCACGCTGATGAGTGCAGGCAGTGTTGCTCTGGGAGCAGTTCTGCGGGGTGCCGTCTTCTATGGAAGAGAGCAAGGGTTTGTGCTTGGCCCATAGCGTTGGCTATCAGTAGCAGCCAAGCACAAGCTTCCCCATGAAGGACGTGAGGGTAAAAGGGGGAGGATAAGGGAGAAAAGGAGTGGTGTGGGGAAATGAGAGGGTTTGGCACTGCCTAGGAGTTTAATTTATGATCTAAATGCTGGAGTACAGTGCGTGCTTTTCACCTTTGTAGATGACACCAGTCTGGCAGTGAGAGCAGAAACATCAGAGGATATGATAAGTATTTGAAATGACCTTGATGAATTGGGAAGAATGCCCTGAAGACCTCAGAGATAATTCAATAGAGAGATGCTCAGGCTCAGTGCTGAGGTGGAAATAATGAGCTGCACGGCTCCAGGAGGGGAGCCGAGGTAAGGAGGCCTTGCCGTGGCTCACGGGGGAGAGAGGAGAGAGAAAAAAACCCTGGAAAAGGGATTATTGTGTTTGGTGAGTCAGGGTAACCTGAACTGAACTGAAGCTAACTGCTGTGCTTAGCTTTCATCTTATTTTCAACATATCACGCAGCATCACAGAATCACTACGGTTGGAAAAGACCTGTAAGATCATCAAGTCCAACCATCAACCCAACCCCACCATGCCCACTAAACCATGTCCTGCAGTGCTACGTCCATACGTTCCTTGAACACCTCCCGTGAGGGTGACTCCACCACCTCCCTGGGCAGCCTCTTCCAGTCCTTCACTGCTCTCTCATTCACGAGCTTTATTATGAAGATAACTGGGGTGGTAGATAAGCTGAATATAAACTAAATCCTTTTGCAGGTGTTGTTGCACCATGGATCAGGTTGTAGCACAGAACTCGGTTTCATCAGGGTTTTTTAATTTTCACCGTATATAAAAATCTGACTGGATTTACAAAACACAAACAAATTTTTCCCTTACAGCAAAGGAGAAACTTTAAGCCTCTAATGTATTTTCCCATGGTAATGTAATTAAAAATATGAATCAAAAACTCAACAAACACAAAACCAATGCAAGAGTGCAACATATTTTTCAAGACAGTGTACTGGGCATGTGTGGCTCAGACTGCCCAGAGCAGCCATTTGACTGACTTGTTGGGCTAGATACAAATAGATGTAATTTTCTTTAGAGCTGCTTCCTAGCTAGTTACTTACGCATGGGAATGTCTGCTAGGTCCCAAAATGGGCTAGTGAGGTTTGTGTAAGGAGCTCCCCATCAGAGGATGCAGCCATATCTCTGGAAAGTCACTCTTGCAATGCGATGAGGAATTCTGAGTGCTTTTGTACCGGGGGACTGTGGTATTTGGGAAAGGCAACCCTGGCTACTTCCCAGGCTACAGTTTGATGATGTGGGTCACAAATAAAAAGGGTTGCATTGTCCTGCACAGCTCCCTGGAGGTTCCTCGCTTCGGCTGCCGGGCAGGCAGCTGGCTTTCTAAGACTCTAAGAAATCAAAGAGGGTAAAGGCTGGAGGGGTAGGCTCCAGGAGCAGAGCAAGGGGTTTGGAGGATGTCTCTTCATCTTGTCTCTCTCTGGGACACTGCGGGATATAAAAGTATCTGGGCCCAAAGGAGAAACACGTGTTTTCTAGCTCCCCTTCCTTCACTTGGTCAGCTTGGATGGAGGAACACGTCCGAGTTTCCCAGTAGTTCTGAGAGGAGTTGTTCAGGTGTGTTTGGGACATGACGATGCACAAAATGACAAATTGTCCTGCGCTCAGACTTGCTTATAAATGAGTTGGCTTTCGTTTGAAAGTATTATACTTGGGTTAGTGCTCTGCCAACTGAGGCTGGGCTTTACTGCCAACGGGGCTGAGGGCTCTTTTAGCACTGGGTGGTATAGCCAGAATCACACAGCGGGGGGGCCCTGTCTCCCATGGGGACTGTGATTCCTTAATTACCCCGTGTGGGAGCAGAGCTGTGCTCAGACGGCCGCCAGCCTCAGGGTGCCTCGTGTGAAGCATTGGCAGCGCGACTATGGGGCAGACAAACTGTGTGTATGGAGGTGCTCTGTGGGTGGCTTCCCAAATTAACCATTGCTTTTCATTAGAAACCCCAGAACTTCAAAGTTTTTGTTTGTGACACCTTGCTCGCAAGTGTCGCGGCTAATAAATTGTCCGCCTGGGGTTATAAACTGGCACGTGAAGTCAATCTGTGTTACTTGAGTTTAATAATAAATGGAACCGTAAGTCATAAGTAATATGGTTGTGTATATCTGCTTTCTTTCATTAGAGCAAGATGAAAAATTTGTTTATTTCTCTCTTTTACTTGCTAACTTATCTTGCCTGGCCCTGCTTTTGTGTAATTGTTCTCCTGACTTGAGAATATCAGATCCCTGACTTCAGCCTCATTTGCCTTTTCAAGCTAGTTTACCTTATTAGTCTGTTCACTGCTGAATTTGCCCTTGTTGACTTAATCTTTCTTAGTATTTTTCTTGGCGTATCCTATCCGGCAGCCCTTTATTTATCAGCAAAGTTTCCCCAGAGGTGTTAAGTGGTAGCAAACTTTCCAGAGACCTCCAGGAGCAACTGACCTTTCTCTTTTCCCAGACCAATTGTCACATCAGCCTCTGCTGCGAGGGGAGCAACCAAATGTGCTAAAATGATCAATAATCACAGATTGTAAAGACAGGACTAACTGAAGGAAAAATTTCTCCTTAAACTCAGTGTTGCATAAACATAGTCGTTGAGTAAGTTACTGCCATTCTCACTTCCAAGTAGCCAAACTTGTATTACTCTACGATTACAAACTCTAGTTTTCACTATCTCTAGTTGTAAATTTTTCTTTAGCTCCTCAAGTTCCAAAATGTCTTCATTTTTGAAGGCTCGAGGCAATGAGAAAGACTAAGAGACATTTAAATCCACCTTCCTTTCTCTGCAAGCTGGTGCCATGCTCTAGCTTTCTATTACTTTCTTGCCAAGATTTAACTAGCAGAGGCACTGGGGTACTCGCCCCTTCTTTTGGGGGCTTTTCAGTCTCTTGCACAGCAAATACTGTCAGAAATAGTGACAAATGACAATGGCAAAGGACCAGCATTATAGCTAGCAAAACATTTGCCGTGGGTATCTCAAATCTTGCCTGTTCTCTGATTACATTTACTGGTCCAAATCCAGGCACGACCTCTTCCTACAAAACCTTTTGCTGGCGTTTTCCCCAGCCCTGATTTCTCGAACCAGTTTATATACGTTTCGTCCCATTAATTACGGTGCACTTTGGCAGCAGCTTTCCCCAAGTACCTTCCTGAGCCGGTGGTTCCCAAAGGGTCGTTCTCTCGGGAGTGGTTATGAGCCCAACAGCTCATTTTTGAAGAGGAGGAGCTTGTGGTGAGTAGTGAATCAGAAATACAGAAGCCCGGTCACCAGCGGAGGTGGGAGTTTCTGTTGAAAGCCCTCTGCATACCCTGTTCAGGGAAAATTGGGGAAGCGTGGTTTTTAAAAGTGGTTTTAAAAGTCACTTTCTTCCCTGGCTCTGAATGGAGTTACGTGCAGACCGATCTCTGTGCAGGTAGACTGTCACTTGTATCAACGTGCCTGCAATCCCTGTCAGCGAACCTTCATCTGTGATGTTCCATTTTCACTCCCTCCTCTTCCTCAGCGGTACCTGAACACATAGTGGGACATAGACAAGGCCAGTGGGTAGGGATGCAAAATAATGGTGTTAAGGTGATTTGGTGTGTTCTCCCCTGTTGTGTTTTGTTTTGGTAGCCTACGGAAATCACTACTAGGTGGCTTTTCAAAGGTAGTTTCAGAGCTATTGCCTTGATGCTGTCTTGACTAATCTTCATTCTGGGTCATTTTTATAGAAGGTGGATTTCTTTGCTGTGTACTTTTGGTGTGGCTTTTACATCTGGGTCTGGGTGAAGCTCACGTGCTGAGCAGCGTAGTGTGTGCTGTTTCCCTGGAGGAGCAAGTCACCTCTGAGATTGCAGTGTGGGGAGTTAGTGGACTTTGTATCATCAGGTCACTCCTGGCAAGAGCAGTAGATGAGTGTGTGCCCCTCTCACAGCTCTGAACGGGACATTCAACACGACCTGCAGGCAGCCATTTCTTCCTGTGCTTTGGTATCCCATATAATAGGTAGGGCGTGAATCACAGAATCACACACAGAATCATTAAGGTTGGAAAAGACCTGTAAGATCACCAAGTCCAACCATCAACCCAACCCCACTAAACCACGTCCCGCAGTGCCACGTCCACACATTCCTTGAACACCTCCAGGGATGGTGACTCCACCACCTCCCTGGGCAGCCTGTTCCAGTGTTTCACCACTCGCTCAGTGAAGAAATTTTTCCTAATATCCAGCCTGAACCTCCCCTGGTGCAACTTGAGGCCATTTCCTCTTGTTCTATCACTTGTCACTTGGGAGAAGAGACCAACACCCACCTCACCACAACCCCCTTTCAGGTGGTTGTAGAGAGCGATGAGGTTTCCCCTCAGCCTCCTCTTCTCCAGACTGAACAACCCCAGCTCCCTCAGCCCCTCCTCATCAGACTTGTGCTCCAGACCCCTCACCAGCTTCCTCGCCCTTCTCTGGACACGCTCCAGCACCTCAATGTCCTTCTTGGAGTGAGGGGCCCAAAACTGAACACAGCATTCGAGGTGTGGCCTCACCAGCGCCGAGTACAGTGGCACGATCACCTCCCTGCTCCTGCTGCCCACACCATTTCTGATACAGGCCAGGATGCCGTTGGCCTTCTTGGCCACCTGGGCACACTGCTGGCTCATCTTCAGCCGGCTGTTAGTCAACACCCCCAGGTCCTTTTCCGTGGGGCAGCTTTCCAGCCACTCATCCCCAAGCCTGTAGTGTTGAATGCCGGAGTCCACAAATCCACTTTATCTCTATGCCATAGCACTTTTCAGAGTCAAGAAATCCCAATTCAGGCAGTTATGAAGTGGTACCTGTGGGGTTTATTCCTAATGAACAACAGTAACTTCTGGTTGTCCTTAGTTGAGGGAGATGGGGACAATTGGCTGGGATCCTTTCCCTTGAGACCTGGTGCTTATTCTGTCATCTAAGCTACGGTGTACCAGCTAAGGATTGGTTGTCCTACATTACATCATTTTCCTTCTCCCTCATTTGCTCTTCTTAGAAACTGAATAGTAATACAATTTCCCTAGCTTATTTAATTGATTATTTGGCTTGATAACACTATGTCATCAGAATGTCAGAAGAAAAGCTTTAAATATTGAAGTCTGCAGGTTGACCTTTAAGTCTTTGTTCTTTGGAATGAATTTGAACTTTCTTGCTGATGGGTTTAATTCATTGATGCATCTTAATGGAAAATTGATTTTTTTTTTTTCTCCCTAAAGATCACATTTACATAAAAAAAAAGGAAAATGTTATTTTAAGGAAAGATTTGCTAACAAAATGAAAACAATGTCATTGATGTATGCCCTGGGTTTCAGGGTTTGAAATAATTTTCATTAAGGAAGGTCTCATGATAATGCTGTGACTTTCTCTCATTAAACTCTTCACTATATTGCAAGGAAGTGAGACATTATTACTAGACATGATCTGTTCTTGCTTTACAGAAGACCAACGTCATGAGGTGGGTTCTCTGTCTTTTATTTTCAAAACTAGTAGGGCTGAAAGGCTTATTCTCTTTTTGTTCTCTAAAAATGAGCAAACCCCAGAAACCAACAAAGAAAAAGGCCTCAACATCCTTCTCTTTTCTTACTGGACTAAGACATGTAGTATAAATCTTACAAAGCCTAGAGCGAGACTGGCAAAATGCCGCTCTGATGAAAGAGCATCATTATAAAGTCAATACCAAATGCCACTAAGAGTGCCATAACTTGAAAAGAGGAATGAAAAATTATTCCTTTCTAATCTGAATAGCAGGGGTCAGATTTTGTTTTTCATGCTAAATTCTGCTAGGCAAGACTGGAATAAGGTTGTTGTGGCCGTAGCAGTAGCAGGAAGCTGATGCAAAGGTTGAGACAAACCCTTGCCTTGTATCTGGAGTCCTTCAGTGCAAACTGGGACAGCTCCCCTCTTTCTCTCCTTACCCCTACTTTTGCTTTAGCCTACATCAGCTATGGACCATCAAGTGGATATTCTGGAGACTGAGAATCACAGAATCACTATGGTTGGAAAAGACCTGTAAGATCTTCAAGTCCAACCACCAACCCAACCCCACCATGCCCACTAAACCATGTCCCACAGTGCCACGTCCACACGTTCCTTGAACACCTCCAGGGATGGTGACTCCACCACCTCCCTGGGCAGCCTGTTCCAGTGCTTCACCACTCTCTCAGTAAAGACATTTTTCTTAATATCCAGCCTGAACCTCCCCTGGCGCAACTTGAGGCCATTTCCTCTTGTCCTGTCACTCGTCACTTGGGAGAAGAGACCAACACCCACCTCACCACAACCCCCTTTCAGGTAATTGTAGAGAGCATATCAAGCATGTCAATTGTAGAGAGAAATGTCAAGCTCAGCCCTCTTTCTTCTCCTCTTACAAGTTGAAGTTGTGATGAGCCAGTTTCCTAATCTTGGCCCACATGGCCTCTCTGGACCCTCCTCTCTTTCTTCCTCTTCTCTGACAGAGTAGATACTCTTCTCATACAGAAATTGTAATCAAAACGTTTCGATTCCTGTGTGTGGGGTGGGGAGAGAGAACAGATTGTGAGGAGAGAGGAAACTTGGGAGCTGCATGACTTCTGGAAGAATGCGAAAAATGTGAAGTTGGGGTAGCAGAAGCATTGTTGGGATTGGGGACAACAGGACAAGAGACCAACTGGCTGTCCTGGCAAAGAGGTGCCTTTGGGAAATGTTAACGGTGTGGATTTGGCCCTATTTAACCTGTGTCGTTGAAAAGAGATCAGTAGCTGTATTTGCCAGCGCTCTACGTGCTGTACGTTCCATGCGACCGCTTCTACCACAGTGTTTAGGAGAAATCGGCCAACCGATGATGAGTAACAGGCTGCTTGCATGATTGTTTACACGGCAGGAAGAAAGACTTCTCGTCCAGAATTAGTCATACGTGCTAAGTACCACCTCAATCTTCATGCCTTTTTTTCAGAGTCGTTCCGATTGTTTCTTGTTTTGCTTTTATCAAGGTATTAATTTTTGAATTAAAAAAAAAAACAGAAAAGCCTTTTGGAGAAATTTAAAGGAAAATAGATTTGTGATTTGGTGAAATGAGTCGAAGATGACAAACTTTCTCCAACAAATAATGATTTTTGGGAAGGAGTTACTAAAATGATTTCTGACTCTCGACAAAAACATTTTTATCAATAATACATGGTGAATATATTTCATAGTGTGCTTTTTGATAAAGAATTATTTTGAAAACTAACAAATTTGTAAGGTTTTTAAAAATATTATGATAATGAAATGCTTTTTTCTTGAATAGTGTTGGACAGAAACTGAAAAATACTAGTCCATCCACACCTACCACCTCCAAATCTTGGTCCCCCATAGCCCCCTTAGAATTTAAAAGAGACATTTTTGAAAGGCATTGTAACTTCTAGCATTCAAAATCATGTCTGGAAAAAAAAAAGCTGAAGTTGTGTTCACTGAGTACGTATGATTTTAAAAATTAGGTGGGACATGGCTTACCTTTGTGCTTGAAATTAAGGCAGCTCTAGCTACATTTTCTGTTAAATTAGTTTCCCATTCCATCCATTGGCAGCGCACAGCGTGCCACTATCTACGGCACGCTTGCGCCTCCCTACCCTCCTGTTACACTTAAGTAATGGTGATCAACATTAAAATTCCGTTCCTTTCCCTTTCCAGAAACCCAGCTATACGGGGATTTGACCCTCCTCAGATTAGATCTGCCCTCTTCCCCCTGCCTTCCAAAATTGTGTGTGTGCATGTTTATGTGTGCTCGTATGGTCACCCACAGATGCATAAATGCCAAATATTTTGACCAGTCCTGTCTTGAGATGTATGTATAATATGTATACACATATGTATCTAGGAATATATACGTATAAAAGTTTCTGAAAATGAGATTATTGCAAGGCATTGCAGTCACTAGAATTAAAATGGAAGTACTGAAACAGAGCATAATTACAGTTTGTGCTCAGCGCTCAGGTGTCTGATCCCGCTGTGCTCCTGCTGAGCACTGGAAAGAGCTCAGATAATTTACCTATCATGAATCTTCGTGAAGGGTTGGGGAACGAGCCCAGACCCAGGCGGCCAGCGAGAGGAGATGTGAGCGGGCTGGTGGTAGGTTCTGCTCTGCGTACGCGTTTGAAAATAGAAGTGCTGCAGCAACCAAGGGAGTGGAGGTGCTTTGATTTCATGCTCTTCCAATGCAGATAGCTGGACACATTTATGAGACTAAAGCTTTAATGGGGTGTGTGTGCGTGTACATATATATGTATGTATATAAAATTACTTTTTTTTTTTCCCCTGAAGATTTGCTAGCGGAGACCTCTGAGAGATGTGACATCCTCTTTGTCTACAACTACACTGACAGAGTGCCTGAACTCAGACCTTGAGACAGTGTCTTTGCTTTGGGCAGCCGGAGGTTTTTGACTATTGAAGTTGCCAACTGTGAAGATTTTATTTCAGCAAGAAAGATTTTTATTTTTTTTTTCAAAACTGGAAAAGGTAGGAAGTGTTCTACTTGTAAAACAAACAGCTTTGTAGTTAGTCCTGCTATTTGTCAAGGTGATTTCATTATCCTACTCTGCCACTGCTTCCAAATGGTGTCGGAGGCATCAGCTGAAGAACAGTGAAGTATTTGTCATAAAGTCAGAATGTTCTTGGCAATCCTGAGATTTGCTAGATTAAGAGTTTACCCAACAGCCTGAACTATTATTGTGTACTTTTTGGAAACACATATAAACCATAATTACTTCCCACTCCCCATGCATGCCTATGCAACAACATCTGTAAACTTTTCTTGCTGTATGGCAGGGTCTTGAGATAAAAGTACACTGTATTTCTCTGGACTTTAAAAGCTCTTTATGCCAGAAGAGCATTATGGTGTTAACACCAAGCGTAAATTAAAGTCCTTACATTGTAAAACTAAGAATTTGGGGTAATATTTTCAGGTGTAAATGGTACATTGCTCAGGAATTTGTTCGGGCTATTACCAATTTGTCCTTGCTGAAGACCTGTCCCTGTCACTTTCTGGAGGAGACTTACCAGAGTCGGACCCTTCCAGGTCGCACGTATCTGGGTTGAAGTCTCACAGTCATTACTTCTAAAACGGGATTTCCCCCTCCTTGGTTTCCCTCTCCCTGCCTGTGCAGCAGGACCTTGTGCTGGCAGCTGCCTGTAGCTGAGGCTGCCGGTCCACGCAGGCTGGGAGACCGGCACCTCTGGTACAGATGTGTGCAGATGTGGTGCAGATGCAGCCTGCGCTGAATTGCAATGCCCAGCAAGTAACCATCTCTTTTAGCAATTTAAGCGATGCAAAGTGAGCATAGTTTTAAAATATTTTGTTTTATTAAATGTTTAAAATAACATAAACATCATATTAACAATTTTTATGGCTGAGGTTGTCTTAATTTGTGATTTTACCATTTTATCTGATTTGAGAGCTCAAAAGATTACACCTTAACATTAGAAACTTTGTAATTAAGATTTGTAACAGTAAGTTGTCTCATAGCTAACAAGAGAATAGAAATAGCAGATAGAACCGTATAAACTTTGGACAGTGGGAGAGTACATATTTTACTATAAACTGGGGTCTGCCAAGATTATGTAAGGACAAGAAACCTTTTATAAGCAGTTTCATGTTAATCTGAACAAACCAACTCAATTCATAGTTGACTGTTAAGCAATAGAGAAAAGTGGGATAGTACATCTTTAATTATTCCCCAAATACACATATTTTTTTTTTTAAATTCTCTTAAGTAAGTCTGTACCACCTTCATACCGACATTTAGCACCATGTAATGGGATATTCACCATTTAGCTTTTGGGGAATGTACAGTATGTTATTTACTCTCCGCTAGAATAAAGGGTCCAATTGCAATAAAAGTTCATCCTTGCTTTCTGTGGTAGAACGTCAACGCTGGAAGAGCAACAGCATGCTTTCGACCATGAAGCTGTAGCGTATTTACAAATAAAAGAATGCCCCCCTCCCTCTTTTCCCAGTTGCTTATTCATGATGATGTTTTGATTAATAGTACTACAGGTTAGGTTTCCTTTACACTGGAAACTAGGGTAGGTTTTAATCACGTCGTCTTAAACTGAACTGGAACAGTGCATACCAAACAAGCACAGCCTGGCATTTCAATACGAGCTCCACTATTTTTACCATCTCTGTATGTTGTATGAGAAGACCGGTGGTGAAAGATGTAACTAGACACACAGGCATATATAATCATGTTTTCTTAGAAAATGTAAAATCACACTTCTCTTGAGGAGGTGGGTAATGTGCCAACAACCTGTAATATACCAGTATGTCTGTTACCCCCCACCCCCGTCTGCCAAGAAAGAATTGTATTTTCTTAACAAAGTTATTGGGATAGAGGGTGGAGGGGTGAGAAGTTTTATTTTTTTTGGTAACAGACATGCTGGAGATAGATAAACAGCTTTGGCTGTCAGTCAAAAGGCAGTTTCAACTCAGATTAATTTTAGGGATTTGGGTTTTTTTCTTTGTTATCGCAATTTAATAAAAAAAAAAAAAGAGAGTTCTTAACTGCAAGCTTATGCCCATTGCTCTTTGACAGTGAAATGATATTCAGTGTTTCATTGCTTTCGCACAGCAGTTCACAGCTATAGCCTATAGACGAGTGTATATGCATAGTATTAACAAACCAGCACATTGGGTTCAGCAGTGGTCAGTGTTATTTCTGTAGCAGCACTGCAGGCTTCTGACACCGCGAGAGGGTCGATACACTGCAAGTTCACAGGGTACAAAGAATTACAGAGGATAATCCCATTATACTGTCTTGTGGCAGACATCTTCTTTTGTGGCTGTGCAGAACGACTGCTGATATTGTTCTCTACGCTGGGGGAAGGACAGAGGAGCTGGGGGAAGGACAGAGGAGCCTTTTAGTTCATACATTTTATTACAAGAACCCAAACTGATACCAGAATGCTGCTGGAGCTCTTCTCCCACTCCTCGGGAGGCAGAGTCCTCTCAGTTTGGCAGCTCATGTCTCCGATCCCTTGAGTCTCCCTTTCCTCGTTGAGCGGGATGCTCTGTGCCTAGCCATGCTACGAGCAGAGGCTGCAGGAACGCTCCTTCTGCTCCTCTCTCCTCCCCACAGCACTGACCATGCTACCTCTGTAGGGGAAAAAAAAAAAAAGCCTGAGTCCTGCTTCAACCTTACAGGTATTAAAAACTCCAGCCTGCAGCCATGAGTGATATCCACTCCTGAGTTGTTCACGTTAAGTTGTGCACGGTCGCCACAGGACCTCCGATTTAACTTAATAACAACTGTATTTGGCTTTTCTTTTGTCAAAAGCTTGTGAGCATACAGGAAAGAGCAAGAGAGAGAACAGGGAAGAAAGGAAGTGGCTGTCACTCGGTGTTTTCTTTTAGATACTTTCCCCAAGGCTTGGGTTTCTTCAGAGCACATACAAATACAGTGAGGAGCACAGAGTAAACATCAAAGATAAGTCACTGCTCGAGGCGAGAACAAGTTCCTATGCCAGGGCCAGCTCTCCACGGTGACAGTCACGACTGGCACCCAAAGGCCATTGCCACGCCTCTGCATCGAGGTTTTTCTGAAGTATTTCTGTGGTTCGGCCAATCACCTGAAAACATCTCAAGCCACAAGAAAACGGATTGAAGATTCAAGTCGCACTGCATGTTATGTCTGTGTTAAGAAAAGCCAACAGCTTGATCCCCCCGCGGGCAAGGCCAGAGCTCTCGAGCTAGCTGCTGGCAATGCTGCGTGGGCTATGACAGGGCTCCAGAAGAGCATACGCCATCGGCAACATCTATGTTTCTGCAACATCCCAAGCAGCTCCTGCTGTTTTTTCAGGGCTGAGTAGTAGCTTTGCTGTGGCTGTGACCTTCAGCAAAATGCCGAAGAGCTTTAAAATGTGATACCACCATTGTTCTGAGTGAAACCTGAAGCATCTTGTCGCATGTGCAGAAAACGGGTCCGGCTATGCTCGGGTGAGCAAAGGTACGTCTCAGACTTGTTGGGACCATACAGCCTGTGCAAATAACTGTGAATGCCTACAGGCATATACGGGAGGAATGCATGGCATGACTAGCATTGGGGAAGGGAAGGCAGGACACTTTACTCATAGTAGAGCTGACTGATGTAGACCAGACATTGTAGGTGTAGCAGGTCTGCAGTGTTTGACTTTTCTGTGAGACTCAAGTTTTTGTCTGTGATGTGCACAGCGTAAGACACATGATCGATCCCCTTAGCTGTTGCTTCTCTTTGTATATAAGGCAGGCACTTAAAAGACTTTTAGGATATGAGTTAAAATTCTTTCCCACTTTTTAAATGGAAATTTGTTTCAAAATAATCTACAGTTTTGTTTTGGTTTTTTTTAGCCTTTCGTATGAAGACTGGAAGCTGGCTGATGACCTGATCATGTACTTGAGGGAAGGCAGGCTTTCTAGAGGAATCCCTACGGCAACCTGCCTCACCCCCACCAAGGCAGCCACAGCCTCTGCATAGCCAAGTTAGCAAAGTATAATGCAGCTAACCGTCACCACGCACACTGCTCCAGAAGCACTGTCCATGAAACGTCTGGTCCCCGGTGCCTGAACCCAACGCTCCTAGTTTCCCAGGCAGTGACACCTCGCTAACGTGCCCTGCACGGCATGCGCTGCCAGCTTTCTGAAGCTGGAAAACACATAGCTAACAACCAGCATGGTTTCATTTCGAAAGTACGTATTCAAGGCAAGAGCTTAAAAGATTCGCATCTTTCTAAACTGGGTGCTTGACCTAAATGAGCATTGCTCAGAAGTAATGTGTGACAAACACAGTGGCTTTTGCTTGGGAATGCCAGAGCCCTGCCATTCTGGACACCTTTGCCATTGCTTGAAACTAGACCTCTGGGGTATATGGGGGAAGATTAACTCCTTGCACCTTTAGGGGAAGATTAATTCCTTGCACCTTTAGAAAGACTTTTGAACTAGCTTGCAGGCCTAAGATACAAATATACTGTCATCATAACTTGCTCTTGCCTTCACTGCCAAAAATACATATCATTTTTGAAGAATGCCAGGTTTGTAAATGCTCTGCTATTCTCAGCTCTGAAAAGAGCAACTGTGTCTGTTTTTGTGTGATGTAGCATTACTTTTTCATACAGCTAGCATGACACAAGACTAGAGAAATCGGATGCTGCATTGTTCCAAAAACGAGCTGCTTTAAAGTCTGATGATCTTAAAGTGCTTATTCAGTGGTATCTGAATAAAAAATACTCCATTATTAGATTTGACTTCGAAAAGCTGATAGCATGACAAAGTTGTTGCTGTTGCACTAAGGCCATTGTTGCACCAGCCACTTTGAAGAAGGATCTCTCTTTCTCTCTCCCACCCCCAGGAATTCATACTTCACTAGGTGAAACACGTATCTCCAACAGCCATGAGCATTAGGAAGATCCTTGGGTTCCTTTCTAAACTGCAATGTAGGACAAAATGCATTACCTTCACAGGGCATGACTGTTTTTACACAGACGCCAATGAAACCTTTCCTATTCTCAATGAAAACAAGTTTCAGACTTTTTAATTCCTACTGACAGGAGTGGCAGCAGAACTGGCCTGATGGGATTTCCTCCGTACGTGTCTTTACACTCTCTTTGCCAGTGGAAGCGGTCAACTGCAAAGTGATTTAGCTGTAATGAAAGCGTGAAGGACAGCATCAGGCTGGTTTGGAGCTACAGGGAGAGAGGTTTTCTGCAGACAAATCCAAGAGGGGAAAAAGACCTATTCCTCAAAAATAGTAGAGAGTTTCTGAATTCTCCTTCAATCTTTTAAGAAGTCTTCTCTTCATTCTCCGAGTAAATACAGCATTTTTCAAGACAAAAAAATGTTCCAAGCAAATGTGGTAAATGCAAGAACAGGGTTTTTTAATAGACTGCAACCTTAACCACAGAGAGAAAAAAAACCTCCTCTCCATAAGAAAGCAGCTTGTGAGTGAGTGGACTTAACACAGGTACATGAATTCTATGTGCACCTTCAGTTATGGCTTGAAAGTGTCAGTCCTCAGTAGCAACAGAAGACAAGATCTGAAAACTGTTCAGTGTGTTCACCAGCCCAGCGTAACCTCTAAGGTTTGGAAAACCAAAAATGTGAAATCCTGTTTTTCAATAAAGTACCATTTCACTGAATGAGAATGAAGGAATAGCCTCTTCAGGAAAACCTCTTACAGGTTAATTTCCTTGGCTGGGTCTTCTGTGATGGCATTCTTTTCTTCCAAGGTTGTATGCTTGAAATTTGCCTCTTTTAAGGAAGAAGATGGGATTAAGACAGCCTAGGTAGTACGTGGGAAGACAATGACTTTGGTTAATCCTTACTTTTGCACATCAGACTCTAGATGAATGGTTCCAGCTTGCCCTGTTCCTAAAGCTTCAGTTATGGCTTTAAAAATTGGCCTGGTCCTACGGAAGAAAGACCACCATGTATTAAAGCATTAATTAAAATTAAAAAGGTGAACATATAACAGTGCACAATAAATGCAGGCTGCTGTTGGAGGGAGTGGATTCTTCTGCTACTTTCAGACCCCGATGCCCATAGTTGCTGATTAGAGGAGCTGGAGGTCCTTCTGGAAGAGGCTGGTTGCTGATGGACGGCTTCAGTGCCTGAGGGTGCTGGATGCCCTGAAGTAGGAAAGGAACTTGTAGCAGAGGCTCACCACAAAGTACCAGATGTTTCGAGCCATCTGTGACCTTGCAATGAAAATGCGCCAGATGATCACAAGGAGGGTGGTGTTGAATGCATATCGGATGTTCCTCAGCCTGAGAAAGAGAAAGAGGCATCTTATGGAGGAAGACAAAAACAACTAGAAGCTTACCAGCTTACTTCATTGGCTACAGGCAATTTTGTAAGAAAGACAATTACAAGTGGCTCTTGGGCTTTTTGCTGTTCCTATTTTAGTGAAGACTCTGTGCCTAAGATGTCCCTACTGTCTTGCCAAGGACTGTGCTGAAGTTAGGGTACAGTGAATAGTGAAGGGGATAGGTGGAATACCTGTATTGCAAGTCTCTCTTGTTCTGTGTACGCTCATTTCAAACCAGAACAGAAGTCATAGCGAGAGTTTTTTTCTTTATGACAGTCTAGGACCAACACTTTCTGCTTTGATTTGGTATATTGGCTATTTTTTACTTTGTAGGATTGGTGGCAGGCTAGAGGACCTTTGCAGGAGCTGGTGAATAAGGTTCTCCTATTTGGGTGAAACTGTGCCTTTAATGTTGGGAAATTACTCAATTATCATAAACGGTCTTCACTTTTGTAGTACTGCAGCACTGGGGTTTTGGGGGAGGCGGTTTACACCATATATTTAAATGTTATTATTGGGTCTTTAAGATGCTAATCGTCTTGTCCTCTTTCTGTCAAGCAGAAGTTTCTGCAGTTCTCTAATTCTCACTTTCCCGGTGTCCAACCAAGGGAAGAAAGCTTCGTACCTAATGTCCCCAAGACTGGTTTAATTTTTGTAAGAGTCCCTTTTTTTTTTTTTTTTTTTCCTTGGACTAGGAGGCAGCTTCTGGCCTGTTACAGAGGTTCTTATATATCTTTTAAAAATGACCCATGAACGACGAACTTGTTTAGGATTCCTTAATATGGCAACAGGCTGTTTTATGCTTCAAGCATTTACAGTGCACAAGAATGGTTTTCTTAAAGGAAACAACCAGGCTCTTACTCCAAGAGAGCTGCTCCTTCTCCTTTTGCCTGCACTTCTCAGTAAAAGGGCTGGAGAAGAGAGGAGGAGCACAATCATCTTTAACTGAATAGAAGGACAACCTCAAATTGCTCATTCAGGCTCTCTTAAACTGTCGCCAGGGATTGAATGCATAAGCTCTCCACTGAGTTTGGAGAATTTTTGCCCATTCCTCCCAAGGAATTAGAAACTTCGACTTTAAAATGATGTTTAAAATCATACAAATGCTTGAAGTTTTTATGCAATGTCTTTGAATTGCTAAAAACTTCTAGGAGCTTCACAAAATCTTAATCTGACCCTTATTTTTCTATTGTAATTCTGAGTGACCAAGATCTGCATTCACATATTCCTCTTATGCATCATAACTTCATTATTTGGTCATCTGCTGGGTAAGCATAATATCTAGCCCCTGATCGTTAGTGTCATCAGAAGTCCTCTTTTTCTTACAGGATGGAAAAATGAAATACTGACAACCCTCTGCCAGAAAAATAAGCTATTTTTCATATTATTCAACAATAATTATTGCAGTGTAACTAGAATAATTTTCCTCCAAAGCCATTCAAGGTAGCCAGGAGCTCTTGCCCTTGTCACTGGGTATGACTTACTTTCGTAAGTGCTGCTTTGCTGCTGGAATGCCAGCCATGTCCTCATTTAGCAAGTACTTCTTAGCACCTAGGCAGTAGCTTTCAATGTATTCTGACCAGTGCAGCTGACGAACATCAAAGTTGTATAACTGGGGTTTAAAGACAAAGAGCAGAAGTTAAACACAGGAGTTCAGAACAAGTTCATTTTAAGCACCAATTCATTGACCTCCGTCCCTGACAAGACCCTCTCTCTGAAGTTCTTAAAGCCACCAAGTTTCCAAGAAGACATGGGCACTAACAGACTATATTTCACAGCTGTCAATGTCCTACCCAGCTGGGAATTTGGGCAAAGCAAGCAGAAATTTAGTGCTAGCTGGCAGAAAATAAAGGTAAGTTCGTCCTTCAGGTGGCAATTTTTGCATCAATACATGTATTTGTACACACACACACACACACACAAAATCGTGGAAGAAGAATGGCATTCCACTTAGGTAAATGGATTCATATGAAAATCTCCATACAGTTTTTAATGTGTCACTAGAATTATGCATAAATAAATGAATTGGACATTGAGTCAACAGGTGCCTCTGCATCAGTATTACTCTCTGCCGTGCTGCATTCTTTCAGCAGCTAGCTCGACAGAAGTCTAAGAAATGGATTACTCTGGTGTTTGGCATCAAAAAATCGCATTGCAGAGCTAACCACCCCAGATAATTTCAGATGCTTATACTGGAAAAATTGTTAGCAAGCTCTCAGGCGGTTGTCTGTCTATTAGAGCAAGGAAAGGTGTTGTAACGAGAAAGAGGTTTTGTTGAAGAGAACTTTTTTTTTTTAAATGAATGAGTGCAGTGAATGTCATTTTTTATTTACAGCGTCTTAAAGGGGAAGATACTCAGAAAAATACCTTCCTTTCACCCCCATGCCAATCCAGGCCATTTGCTCTGGTGCAAGAGCTTTGGTATCAGACCAGCAATAACGTGAGCATGCTGCCCATGAGCTTGAATACCGCTCACAATGCAGCAGTGGCAACACGGGATGTGGTGCATCTCACAAAGTTCTCATAAGCAGCTTGGTAAGCCTGAAACTCTGTCTAGCTTGCACTAAGTCCTTGATGCTGTCATTTTTTGCTTATCTGCCTCAGAACGAGCTCCCATCATACAATTTAGGTTCCCTCTACATCTGCCGTAGTCACAGCAGTGCCTCTGCCTTTAGAAGTCAGAATTTGCTGCATGCACTTCCTCTGCAGACTGGGGAGGAAAACTCTTATTCTACTACTGGGAGTCTGTGCAAGAATTTCATGATGTGAGCGAGACCAGTTTGATGTGAATGCCCAAGTATCTCTTTGCAAGGCGGTACTGACCAAAGGTGCATTCAAGCTTATCACAAATCTACTCTTTGTATTCCTTCAGTCTTTCAGTTACAATCCCATTCTTCAGGAGTAATGTTTCAAACCTCTAAAGACTACAACAGAGCTTGGCAGCCTGCAAATTAATTGCTCCCTGGGGACTTGAATAAAACAGGAACTTTTTTCATATTGTTCAGGGTAAGACACTATGTGTTAATGAAATTTCCCCATGCAGTGCCCATTAAAACCAATGTGGATGAAAATGTCAAAATCTTTCAAGTGATTTCCGTCTAGACCACCCACCACAGCTGCCCTGTTAACTGGAAAGACTTCAGCGGTTGACCTGTCTCAGAAGAAAAAGCAACACACCTCAGGAGAAAACATTTCCCTGTAATAAATGGAAGGTTCCTGATAGGTTATTTAATAAAACAAGGAGGAAATAAATTATTTCAGGTTAAAGTCAATTCCAGTCATCTGGACGTCACTCAAAAGCTCAACAATACATCGAAAGTAATTGTTACAGATGAACGGAACTGGAGATGAGCAGTCCGTATTCTTACCTTTTTGTCCTCTGTGTTAAGGTGACTCATTAACATATTCATATTATCTGAAGACCAATCCCAGGACTGGGTGGAGAAATACTGCAGGAGCATCATAGACTTGTGCAGTCGATTGATAATCTTCATCATTCTGAAAGAGAGAAGGAATGTCAGAGGCGAACCGGCAGTTTGACCTTATACAAAAGCCGTTGGGTTTGCTCTGCAGGTGTTTTCCCAATCCAGAGGAACAGGCATTGCAATTCCTGATGAGCGCTCAGTGAGTCTAACTGCTCCAGCTGAGGTCTTGAGCCTACAACTACCCAGCTTTTATTGTTGGCTTGACCACGGGTGCAAACATACATTTCCCAGGGCAGGATTGACGCCTAACTTACTGGCCTGAACTAAACAAGGGTTGGGACACCTTCTGCTAGACCAGGTTGCTCTAAGCCCCATCCAACCTGGCCTTGAACGCTTCTGGGGGGGCATCCACAGCTCCTCTGGGCAACCTGTTCCAGTGTCTCACCACCCTCACAGTAAAGAATTTCTTCCCAATACCCAATCTAAATCTACACTCTTTCAGTTTAAAACTGTTACCCCCCATCCTATCACTACTCTCCCTGATAAAGAGTCCCTCCCCATCTTTCCTGTAGGCCCCCTTTAAGTACTAGAAGGCCACTATAAGGTCGCCCTGGAGCCTTCTCCAGGCTAAACAACCCTCACCTCTTTCAGCCTGTCCTCAGGGGAAAGCTGCTCCAGCCCCCTGATCATCTTCATGGCCTCCTCTAGACCTGCTCGAGCAGGTCCATGTCTTTCTTGTGCTGGAGGCCCCAGAGCCGGACGCAGTACTGCAGGTGGGGCCTCACCAGAGCGGAGCAGAGGGGCAGAATGCCTTCCCTCGACCTGCTGGCCACGCTTCTTTTGATGCAGCCCAGGATGCGGTTGGCTTTCTGGGCTGCGAGCGCACATTGCCGGCTCATATTCAGTTTTTCAGCCACCATTAGCCCCAAGTCCTTCTCTGCTGGGCTGCTCGCAACCCACTCATCGCCCAACCTGTATCCATGTTTGGGATTGCCCTGACCCAGGTGCAGGACCTTACACTTGGCCTTGTTGAACTTCATGAGGTTCTCTCGCCTGTCAAGGTCCCTCCCTCTGGACGGCGTCCCTTCCCTCTAGCATATCAACCACACCGCTCAGCTTGGTGGCATGCTTTTCGTGTCTTTGGGCTTCTTTGATCTCTCTCTTTCCAAAAATAAATTTGTTTTTCTTAAAGGCCATTCCTCTCCCCGTATAATATAGCGGTAGTTTGGAGTGTTTTTTGTGTCCTTCCTCATACAGGAAGGGTCTGATAGCATGCAGTCCTGGTGGAATGACCTTGAACATCATCCAAGTCCACAGGCTTTTTCTTTTTTGGGAGGGGTGGGGAACTGTTTGAACGTCTTCCTGGAGCATGAGTGTCCTGGTCAAGATGAAAGCAGCTTCAGGGGCACGGCTGCTTAACAGGGACTTTGGAAATGTAGGTTCAGGTCTCTCATGTGTCTTGGCCTTTTTTTTATTATTCATTTTTTATATAGAAGGGGATGACAGTAATGCTGTCCTACCTTGCAGGATTATTTTACAGTTGTCCCAAAGGTGATGAGTACAAAAGGCCTCTGGGAGGCAGTTGTTTTAAAGGGTGATGTACGGCGCTCGGTCAATTCTGAGAGAACACCACGTTCTCTCAGACTGGATAAGGGCAAGGGAAAGCATTAAAAGGCTGATTTCTGTGGAAAACAGAGCTGTTTTCATAAGAAATTTTGAGCTGCCCGGAGGGTAACACAGTCGCCGTGACAAATAAAAGGCGGCAGTCTGAGGAAGAATGGTGCCAGGCTGGCCTCTCCCCGTGCAGATGTGACTGCCACGACGGTAAGCGCTACGCACAGCAGAAAAAGACACGACGAGTACATCAATTCAGAGAACCGGCGCAGCTTACCCAAAGCGTATTGAAAGAGCACTAAAACCTTACAGAGGCACTTCTACTCAGAATTAAATTGGCTTTCATTTCAGAAGCAAAGCCCACCGTCAGATTAAGGGAACCTTCATTCTGAATAATTATGTGCACATTGATTGAATGCAGTTTATCTAAACTACTTGAAAATTACTTCAGATTAATTTTCCTGATTGTGCCTGTGTAGGCAAGTACAATGTGGCAAAGCTTCGTGAATATTTTAATACCTTTTAGGAACTTGGGAAACAAAGTATATGGCTAGATTGCAAAGATCTGAAGTTGCCCCTCAAACTGGTTCCCCAACAGCCATCAATATCTTTAAAGTGCTTAGGGCTAATGGAATCTGTCAGAAAAAAAATGATAAGAGAATCAACTGTGTGTCCCTACTTAGGTTTTGAAAATAGGCTCTCCACGTGGCCTCCTGTCAACGAGGGCCTGACTGTAGGTCTACCCAAAGCAACAGATCTGAGGGGCTAAAAGTAAGGGTCAAAAAGAGAAATGAAGCATCTGAAGAGAGGTGTGTGAAACCTGTGTCTCATGTTAACTGACTGAGCTCAAATGTTGTGACCACATTCAAAATACTGACTAATTTGGATGAAGGAATGGTCTACGGAAAAACATCAACTGAGAAGAAACATGCTTTTGTGCAGCCTCTGAGAGGCTATGGCAAAGGTTTCATATAGAAAATCTCATTCTCCACTGTAGAGGAACGGAGAGGACTAAATCAATTATTAGCTGTCACTGATAGTCTTATTAGTTACACTTCAGAAATGCATCTTGTCTTCTAGAAAATGGTTTACAGCAAGGATTTCTTTATTTGCTCCCATACCGAGCCTTGCATGAGCAGATTCTCAGGTGCAACAGATTGCCCCAGGAGACCACTAATGATATAAACCACATTATTTTCTAAGTCATGGATGGATGTGCAGCAATAACAGTAAGCCATTTAGGGCAGTTTTGCTAGACATCTGGCAATTTATTTGAACTGCGCTAACACTTAAAGTAAGCTTCTCAGGAGAGGCAGTATATAGAAGTCTAAAGCTGAAGGAGATGGCTGTTGTATCTACCCTTTAGTAGATGGGGTACTGCATGTGATAACTACAGGAGAAATTCAACTTAGTGAAGGTCATAGGCTGGTCCTGAACGAAAAGCAGACTTGCAAAACCATAACCAGCTCCCCGATAACCTATTCCGTATGATAACCCATCATCTTATGATGAGTTGAGTATGGATACTGTAGAGAACTGAGGCCTGAGTCTTGGTCCTGGCAAAGAAATTTCTCCTTTCTGCTTGCAAATCTGGCATAGGGTCATGGAGAAAATTGAAGAAAGTGCCATGAAGATGGCTTGTACTTCAATAGATGGGAGTGACAAGTGGGAAGACAGTTAAGCCCAGGTGCTCTGTTTGAAGCAGAGGGAAAAATTAAAGGGAAACATTAAAGCAGGCTCAGTGACACATTCAACTTATTTTTATTTGAATGTGGTTTACTGCCCTTAGAGCATCAAGGCCTGATATTCAGGTAGCTGTGAAAAAGAAGAAAGAATGAGCTGCTACTATGCTTTCTACCACATTCCAGCAGTACCTGGATGAGCTTAAGCACCATGTGAAACGAAAAGGGGAATTATATTTTAGAAGGGAAAAAAAAAAGGACTCTGAACTCACAAGTTTGTTGCTGCGCTGTGTTTGCTCAGGTCACAAATCTGAAAGTTCAGATGAAGGTATCTTTCTCAGCACGAGTTCACGCTGAGCTCTATTTGAAATTTAAGTACAGTATTGTGGCTAATGTCCACTGGCTACCTATGCCGATCAACGTTATGAAAAGAAATGTCAATTGTAATGTCAATGCCAAGATCTTACTGCTGCCTATTTCAACAGAGTTTGGAGATTCCAGCCTACTCTTGCTTATATTCAGTTTACCTCTATTTCTAGGGTAATTCTTGCCTCCTGGGTAACTGGAAGTCTTTTTATGGACCAATTTCCCTCCGTAGCAGAATGTCTAAGAGAAATCACGGCAATACATCAGCCAGGGATCTGCCTGCAAACAGCTGAAGCCAGCTTTCTAACAAGCAGAGGAGCACAGAACAGCTGACGTGGAAGACAGTGCTGGCATACTGCTCTTGTGTTGCACAATAAATTCTCCTCTGCGGTGGCAGGGAGTAAAGGAGGACGTTGGCCGAGTTATGTTATTTACACCAGGATTCCTTCCACATGGGACATGTGTGCCTGTGTTCCTCCAAGCCACGACACTGCCAAGGCTCGAATACCAATTGTAATGGTAAACTGTCCTCATAAATACAACTCAGAATTTATTCCTACTCAGAAACGTCCTAGATTTTGGGGTGCTGGGCCAGTGCTGGCAACTGCTAATTATGCATCTGATTTATAGGAAAAAAAATATTAGAATGTTCTAAACCTTGCCAGTCTCAAGTCCTTACGCAAGCTTGAGTCTTTACTCATGACAGAGGCAATCACATCAGTAAGTTGCAATGGTGGAAAGCTTGCTATACAGAGGACAACGTAACTAGCAGTCCTCTCCCACTGGCTTGGGAACCTCTGAAGCTTGTAAAGCTGAGTTTAAAAGGTGTGCTCTCCGCCGGGTACTGGAAAGGATGGGAACCATAGGCTACGTGTCATGGTTTAGCCCCAGCCAGCAATTAAGCACCACACAGCCACTCGCTCACTCCCCCGCAGTGGGATGGGGGAGAGAATTGGAGAAAAGGTAAAACTCATGGGTTGAGATAAAAACAATTTAATAGGACAGAAGAGGAAGAAAATGGTAATAATAATGATAAAAGAATATACAGAACAAGTGATGCACAATGCAATTGCTCACCACCCGCTGACCAATGCCCAGCCAGTTCCTGAGCAGCGGCCCCGACCCAGTTTTTTTTTTTGTTCAGCATGATGTCATATGGTATGGAATATCCCTTTGGCCAGTTTGGGTCAGCTGTCCTGGCCGTGTCGCTTCCCAGCTTCTTCTGCACCTGGCAGGGCAGTGTGAGAAGCAGAAAAGTCCTTGACTTAGTGTAAGCACTGCTCAGCAACAACTAAAACATCAGTGTGTTATCACCATTATACTCATCCTAAACCCAAAACACAGGACTATACCAGCTACTAGGAAGAAAATTAACTCCATCCCAGCCGAAAACAGGACATTCTGCTTAGCTACAGCTGTGCGCTTCCTTATCTTTTTGAGCAACCTCCTCAAGACAAGGCCTGGAGATGGGTAGAAGACCAGGGTCTCCAGGCTGAGGCAGCCAGTTCTCAGAACTCGTTAGAGATCTGCTCTCCATAACAGCGGCAGGCGTGCAGAAGGCTGAAGACGTGCAATTTCTTACCTGGGCTTTCTCCCCGTGAGCCTCATGTACAGGTCGTAGAGTATGGCCGGTGCCTTGTGACTGACAGTTATCCAGTACTGGTTTATCAAGTAGTTGGACGTCAAGTGAGTGTTGGGTGTTCGGAAGGCCTGCTCCAGCGGGTTCCTTTTGAACGTGGACATGACATACTGCTCTGTAAGGGGAAAGGCATTTTACTTAACATCAGGCACTTAATTTCCGTTGAGTTGGGTACAACCATACCAACACGCTGCAGTAAAGCCCAAGTTACAGCACTTAACATGTTTAACCTACAGTTCTGCGAACTATGTCACCGGGGGTTGGACAAGATCATCTCATGGTCCCTTCTGGCATTAAAATCGATGACTGCATCTATTGCTTATCTGAAACACAATCTGACTCTAGACTTAATAGTGGCAGACATAAACTTCCTTATCAACACGCCAAAATGTAATGGAGGAAAAGCAGGCTTCAAACCAAGGAACCGCAGTTCTGCTTTCACCTGCAGTACACGCTGAAGAAATTGAAGAAAGTGTTAAGGTATCTTCAGATCACTGGAAGCAAACTTTGATCTGCTAGCATGAACCAAAAATGACATTTCTAATCAAATTTTCAAAAGGGCTGATGTCAATATTCGTCTGAGTCAGGGACAGGTTGCTTACACAGCTAGGGTGCTGCTTCTAGAAAGACTTCGTTATATCCTTTCAAACCACATCTGACCCACAACACTGAATACCTCCGCCTGTTTTCAGAGGAGCTCTGGATGCACTAAAGCAGCAAACTGTCTTGCATTCTTAACTTGAAAACTAATGATAGGGTGGTAATCTTTCATTCCCTTTGTATGTTAAGGCACAAAATATGTTGGGCCTGATTCTGAGCTCTTGCAATGGCACGGTGCCACAGAAGTGGCATCTAGATGTGTGTATCTGGGGCATTTGCATACTGCAGAGGCTTAATAGAACTGCAGTAGTTGAATATAAGACTATCATCCTAGGGACTGATAAACAGATGGTGCTCCTATTCCTGAGCACCACTGAGGTCAACAAAGAAGAATATGTGGGCTTTTTGTACTTTTTTAAAAATGAATTTGAGAGTTACGACATCAATCTGTGCTCATATTATAGTTTACTGTCTAAGCTTATGTTACAAATAGAAAATCAGATGGGAATTTGCAAGTCACAAGAAGCATCCAGATCATCCTTAGATAAGCAGATTCCAATCATAATACTCAGTCCTCTCATGTATCTGTGGTCGGCTCATTACTGTGCTTCAAGTAGTGATTTTTGCTGTACTCGTTCTAAGTAACAGCAAAAAGGAGACTTGTTAGCCACTTAGCTGCTAAGTTTAGACAACAAAGACTTTTCAAACACTACTATTTAGTTTTAGTGCAAGTTCACTGTTAATTTTTGTGCCCTGTATGCTGCAAGTTTAAAGGCTGAAGACCCGTTCTCCTGAAACTCTGAATTGCATCTGAATAGCTAGAACTGCCTGCCATCCCTTCTGTTTCACGTAGCCACACTGCAATGATGTGGTTATCTTGTGGTCATCTTGCGGGCTGCGGTGTGGAAATCTTATCCTTTGCAGCACGTTCTCTCAAAATGGCAAGGATTAGCAAAAAACCTCCTATTTAAACTTTCCCATGCAGTTGTACCTGGCAGGGAGGGCTCGCTGGAGCGGTTTTACTGAAGATTTGGAAAAGTGTTTACTCTTGGCGATAAATAGTTTGGGATGGGCTACTGGGAAGGAAGCCGCTGTCCTGGCCCAGCTCTTGGCAGAGTTTGTGTCTAAGCAGTGCATGAAGAGTTTCCTTCCCCTGGGTTAGCAGCGTGGCCATTTACTACAATTATACTTCGACAAAGTCATAGCTGGCTTAAACGTAAAGAGATCTGCTCCCAGTTCGGAGAGGGCTGTCCGCCTGTGCCCATTCAAGTAGCTCATGGATCAGGAGAGCAACGCCATGAACTCTGCTGCTTCTCCCCTTAAGGAAGTTTCCCCAAGAGGCACTTTAAATCCCAGTTTATTTACAAACTCTCACCTGCTTATCAATATTTAAGTTCATTTAGTTTCATTTGGTCATTCATTTTGTAATGGAAACCTATGAGTTTAACTGGGAACCGCTGATATTTTGGAATTGCGATAGTTTCGATATTGTCTGCAGCATATATTTATTTATTTATTTATTTAATATATTTATTGTTTATTCAAATCCTGATGTTAACACACTGCAGATCTAGTTTTCAGCTGTAAACTGGTTGAGAAGGTTTCCTTTTGGAAACACGTTAAAGACATTACTGGCTTTCTTTTCTCTTCACATTTTTGGCATCTTTGGCCAGGATAGCAAGAAAGAACTAACCAGTAAGTGGAAAATGCAGCCCTTGTCATTTCAGATCATCGGCCAGACACCAAATTCACCCAAATCAGCAACACCCTTATCATCTTGTTTACTTAAGGCTTATAGCGGAAAATGCAGCTGTAGTAAAGGAGCTACAGAATTATGCCAGGACATTACTCGGTGCGAGAAGCAGGTATGTCAACAGCAGATGAGATTTCTGCTGAAAACTCAAGAAAAATTCTGAAAGTCAGGAATGAAAGCTGTTTCGTTTTAAAATGCACATACGAAGCCAGTGAGACCAACCTAAAGACTTACTGGAAGGAAGTCAGGAAAACACCAGTTTTGCGTAACTTGGAACAGTTAATGCTACGGGCATTTTCTTTGCGAACCTCCCTCACCCTGGCACGCGCTGACTCGGCACAATTGCACTATCTCCTGATTTCTGGCAAGTTCAACTTCACAAGTGCGGCAAGTCTCTTATGCTCTAACGGCTTGTTTTGGAGAGAAAGAATCAGGCAGACAGACGGGTCAGGCAGGCAGAGAACCCTCAACCAGAAACTCATCACCTCTAGGAGCTACCGAAACGACTTAACGGGTGGTCTTTCCCCTCCAACCACAGCACAAAAACACAGCAGCAAATTCTACAACTCAAAGACTGTCAAGGATAAACTGAAATTAAATTCTCCTATGATGAATATAATTTTAAAGCCTGCTTTGAGGTTTAGTTTTGAGCAGAAATTCCAAAATGTACTTCGCAAAGTCCGACTAGCAGCCAAGCAGAATACGCTTCTTTGGATTAATACTCAGTTGTTGGACCACATTTTGGTAATAGCAGGGAAAATAACAGCAGTAATGGAAGACAATAAGAAAAAAATCCCAAGGCACAGTATTATTTGGAAAAGAAATAAATCAGTTAAGGTTCCTTTTAGTACTAGAGGTTTGTCTGTGTCTGGAGATTGGCAGAATAAACTCATCTGCAATGGATGTTTAAGCCTAAGCTCTTAACTAGACTTAGATACTTTTCAAATGATTATCTTTTAGATTGTCTTTCTCCTCCCTCCCTCCCTTGAAGCTCATCACCTTTGTACTCTAAATGTCCCCATCTCAGTCATTTCTGTTCCCTACCCAGGGCATCCTCAGCCCAATCCCGGCTCAATTTCTCTGATCTTTCTCCCCTTTCCTCCTCTCCCCCTGAAAAATCCCTCCTCTGTTGTGTTTGCCTGTCCTTCCTACAGCCGGTCCCGGTGTAAGTCTTCCTAACCAGGTAGCCCAGGTCCTCCCCTCTGCAAACCCCACGTTTGATCCGCACTAAGCGCTCAGTCCCACGTCGGATGACTCCCATTCCCCACCCTTGTTTCTCATCGGCTTCCAGTCTCGCTCTCCCAACCCTCCACCTCGACGACCGGTTACAGCCCCTGTGCCAGTCTCCTCCCCTTGAACAGACTGTCTTTCCCTCTGCCGATCCCGTCTCTCCTGCATGTTTGCCCCAAAGAGATTCTTCTGTACTGGGGAAAAAGAAAAATTCCGAACAAGCTGAGAAACCACTGGAGGTAGAGACCTGGCCTCAACTATTTCAACCTGAAAGGTGAAAGGTTGGCAGTTGGGAACAGGCTTTCAGAAAGAGAGGGGGACAACTCGAGTAGCAGATGCTGCTCCATGTGCGAAGGAGGGAACCGATGGGTGAAGTTCGGTTCTTCTGTGCAGGGGCTGGGCTACACGGAGGTAGCTTGTAGTTCCGAGAGATCATGGCTCTGGAAGGCCTATTGGAAGCGCATGCCACGAGACTGGCTGCTTAGAAGCCAAATAATAGTTAGTAGACAGAGAAAGTAGCATGGATGCGTTGAGAAAGTCTGTCATATATCTAACAGAAGATTTTAGAATTATGTGTATTTACCAAAAAGAAACTGGTAGGAGACGGGACTGAGAATTCAAACTGGATGGTGGCAGTCATAACATCCTAATGGAAGAAACCTTTCCCAAACTCATTTCTTAAACCATGCAACATCTTTAAGGGCAAAATTTTGCTCTTTGATACTCCATCCTAATTCCTCTTCATGAATCTACATCTAATAGCCCTCTGCAGCCTGCTGCTCGCAGGAAAACTGCGGATACAACACGTGGTAGAAAGAACTCCACAGTGTCACCCAAGGAGAAAATGTTGCCTTCAGTCCCATCACACAGCTGAACTGCTTATGCAAGCTGCTGCTGCACCCAGGTGATCTCACGGCTAAATCCACAGTCATGAGCGAAGTAGCAGAACAAGATCAGTTAAAATGCATTAATACATTGCTGTTTTCATCGGTAAAATTACATTGAAAATGGGTTAGGAAGGCAAACCTCAGGTAGCAGTGTTACGGTGGCTGTTGCCTAAAGTGGCAGCCTGTGAAGAGCTTTGCATTCGCTCCTGTGAAAAAGCCACAGAAGATCTGTGATTAACGACAACGTTAGATCTCTCCTAAAAAAAAAAATGCCAGGAACTCGGCGTGATTTTCTCACCGCTCAGCCAACTGCCGAAACCTCTTCCTTGCTAGATCACTTGATCAAATCTCATGCTAGGACATTAGTAGGATTTTCAGACAAGCCTTGTTCTGAAAATGCAATTATGGTCTGATTCCCTGCTGACTTACAGTTTGCCACTTAAATAATGCAAAACCAAATCCAAGCAAAGGCTGAGAGGTGAAATACCGCAGTAGTGATTTGCCAGCTTCCTGTTATTTAAAGCACAAAGATACGAATGAACGTATAACAGAAAGTGAATCGGGCCCCGTATATCTGTCCGTGAACTCACTGACTGTACACAGTATCTCACAGCATACAGCTGAACCGAATTCTGCTACTTGGCTTCAGTGTGAGTTTTCCACTGTAAGGGCATCAGGACTTGTCTCCCTTTCTTTCTGTGCTCCCTCAGAAGCAGATCCACTTGAAGAGGAGTCAGCCATGAAAATAATTTGAATTCTTCCACTGACAAAATTCATCATCAGAAGGCAAACAGTTCTTGAAGCAGAGCTGTCACTCCAAGGTTTGCCTTCTCAGGTCTACACCAATTATTTCTGTTTAGAATTTTCTGCACAGAAAGAGGAAGAAAGGCTACTCTACTTCCTTAATATACTAATTTTCATTAACTATCAAGGTTCTCCAAGTGATTTCAAAGCACAGACATGGTTCTCAATCAGGAAAGGAAGACGTCCTGTTACGGCTACGCCGAGCATCTTCTCATAGAATTAAGGGATTGGTTCTCTATTCTTTTTTCCACCACTTTAATACCTCGGTGTAGCAAAGCACGTCCTTTGCTGGGTTGTTCTGCGATTACGCCCACGATGAAAACGGAATAGATGCTTTCCTGAGCTGAATGCTCAGCACCAGGAGCTTTTGCTCACAGGACCCTCACCGCCTGGAGCTGGGCCTCCCGCACGCAGTTTGAACGGCAGACGCTGAATGCCACCTAAATATAGGAAACCCCCTTTTCCAAGCCTGGCTGAGGAATGCTATTGGTATTTGACGCATTCTAGATTTAAATTAGACCTTACCCATTTCTCCCCAGAAGAACGGGTTGATTCCACCTGTTGTGCAGTTGTACACCAACAAGTTTTTTGGTCTGGAAAGGAGAAAGAAGTATTATTTTGAGGTGTGAAGAAAAGCACCCAAAGCTTTATTAATGGAGCGTGAAATCTAACAGCCCAAGAAACAGTAACATCAGCTCATTAAAAAATGCAGAAGAGGGCATTTTTTATAAATATGAAAATACAGTATAAAAAATGAAGTTTTGATAAGATTCAGTCAGATTCTGGAAAGCATATGAAGTTAATAGAGATAGATGGGGTTTAAGAAAAATCATCCATATATCACTTAGCAAAAATCATAAAAACATAAAAACAATAAGGAAAGCATTCACACTGACAAATTTCTGATTTTTTTTTTAATTGTTTCTCTGAGTATGTTGGAAATAATTGGCCAAAGCCAACCTCAGGGACACACTGTGTATTTTACGATCATTTACTTAATGTATATGATTTGTGCTACTTTTAAACTCCATTTGTTAGGGTGGTGATTACGAATCAATCCCTTTCAACAAAATTCTCATTTTAATACCAAGTCTCGTTTGGTTGTTATTTGGGTGTGGAACCAAACATAGAACATACTGGTTTTATTTCTTCCTTCGACATAAGGCAAGAATTAGTCAAACAACTTTCTTGATCGAAGCCTGCCCTGCCAAGGGTGCAAAGTGATGCCATCAGCACAGCATTTTTCTTACTCTACATTAGCAGCTGGAGCCATCTGCCAAAATGCTAAAAGAAGCGAGATCTGGCCTTGAACAGGGGATAGCAGCTTGGCTGGAGGATACGGCATCTTGGTGCTTCTAGGGTGCTCGGAGCCTGTGGTGCTCGGAGCCTTTCTCCACTGCCCGTGAGGAACCTCTCTTTTAATAACCCCCGTGACTGAAGAGACCAGGAGACAGAACCCCTAAACCTGGGATAGGAAATCTCACGCAGTAATACTTGAAAACTGCATTTGGATACCACACAGTTTTAATGGTGGTTTTTTTAATAATGCTTTGAAATCATGCCATTTGACTCTACATTATCATTATTACTAATCCCTAGCAGACTTCTCCACTTGCTCCAGCGGGTCAAGCCCATTAAACGCCAATTAAGAGGATTTCTCCAGTTTCCCAGCTTCCAGTGAAAAGTCTCTCCTTGTTGATTTTTTTCCCATTCTCCACCTCCCAGCTGAGTCGGTGACCTTGACAGAGTGTAGAGCTTTGTTGAGCTGCTACACTATGTAGTGAAGACTGCAATTCTCTGCTAAGTTTTAGAATCTAATTTCCCTTGGTAATGTCACTTGCCCTGAAGGATACTGACTTTCTAATTAGATGATTTGAAAAAAAAAAATGTAAGCCATACACGCTATTCTTCAAGACAGCACCTAAACCCGAAACTTTCTCAGAGAAATCAAATTTGCAGAAGGCTCAGGCTCTTGATTTTTCTATACAGATTGCTAACCTTGGGGTTGTGCCCAGCTAGACAAAGCTTTAAATCAAGTTCTGCAATTGCTCCTTTAACCTAATAATTATTTGTGGGGGAAGCAGATGAAAACCGTGTATCTTTAGCAAAAATGGCACTTCTCCTAGCATGGCCAGAGCCAGGAAGCCTACCCATGGGCTGATACACTGCTCATCAGCACGTGTTCATCTCCTTTTCCAGCTTTACGGACAGGCCGTAGCTCTCTTTGTCTGGAGGCTCTCAGTGGGGTGTGTGTAAGGGGAAGCAGTATTTATTTTTCCCAGACCATGCTGCTTTGTCTGTTGCTGATGGAGGGGGACAAAACAATGAGAAAACATAAATCTGAAGAGCTGGTGAGCTGCCTTTTAAGATCCTTTTGGGATACCTGTATTTAGGTTACTGTATGCAGCTCTTCTCTACCCTCAGCTCAGAGGGCTTACTCTGTCTTTCAAAATAAAATATTTCTGCCTTTTATTTGCCTGGTATTGATTTCTCAGAGTTGCATAAACCTCCAGAATAATTCATGTGGTTTACTCTGTAGCACTTCCTACCGAATGATTAAAGGTCAGGGCCAGAGGTTCACCAGAAAAGATCTTAATACCTTCATGTCACTTACACATACCTTTCTCAACAATGCAAAGAATGGAGGCTTTTTTGATCCTCTCCCCTATCATATGAGCCCATATTTATATTGTGCAGTGTTTTCCAAGGCAAACAGGCAGAGCATTTTCACCGAGAAAACTGTAGAAGACACTTGAAAAGCGACTCAATGCAGCTGCCTGAGAAAGGAGGCCCAAAAAAAGGCTGCTGCGAAGCTGCAGTAAAGCTTTTGGCCTTCAGAAAAGTGACTTCTGAGAGAGAGACTGGTCAGCTGAGCCTACGTTGTACTGAGAAACAGGTCTCACCTGTAGCTTTAGAGATTTCCTAACTCTAAAGCCTGCCTTTATTGCTTCTGCTACGCTCTCAGTCCTTGCCAACCCTGGGGGAGAAAACGTGAACCAGACAACGAACCAACCAGGCTCTTGCACACGTTTTCCATTAGCTTCTGGTTCCCTTTAAAGTCCTGGAAATGCCCAAGTCTGGCGGAAACAGGAGTGCCTCCCCACCTGTGCACGGCAGTGTACCATCCGGCTGCAAGGGTGAGGTTGATGGCGACGTCTACCGGAATCATATCTGCCACCGCTTCGTTGTTGGCGATGACGGTCCGCAGAATCCCTTTGCCCGCCTGTGGGAGAAAGCAAAACAGACACTGACGGTGAGACCGTGGTTAAGATTTCATCGGTTTGGATTGAGGACAGACCGTCACATAAGCACTCTTCAAGCCTGGCGCCTGCTGCAGATTATTCGGTTTCTGGGAAAATAAAGATGGATCTTGCGTGGATCCCACTCTTCCGCATTTTCAGGGGAAGTCTAAAACATGCTGATGTCTGTGCTGTGTATAACAAGAAAAGCTGAGACTCTTTTAGTTAACTCAAAATGAAATAAATACCTGAAGAAAGAAATATATTTGAATTTACTGCAGTAAAATTCCCAGCGATACCTGAAGTTACATTTTCTTAAATGCCACAGGCAGACAGAGGTCTGAGTGTCCCTCAAAGACAGCAGTCACTTTGGAAATTACATCGATAGGCTTTTTGAAAAGTTTACTCCCTTTCCTTTGGATGTATTCACACCCTCCTCTTTTCCAAAGCTGCGTCTGTTAAGCACAAAGATACAGTCAAGACAGGGCCCTGCCCTGAGGAGCTCACTGCCCAATTTAAAACGAGATTCAGGAAATCAATGAGTGAAAATACAAAGTACTGAGAGCCAAAGAGAAGAGGTAGGCAAGAAAAGAAGACTTTTACTTCGCTTTGGTTGGAAGTGTATTTGTCATGGGGTCAGGCTCCACCAAAATACATACATTTAACCTGAATGCTTATCAAGGGGTTTCCCTGATGACCAATTAGTCTTTGGAGGTTCCACAGGAGCGACGTGGCTGGGAGAGGCTGACATGAACAGACAGCAACAACACGGCAGACTTAATCTAACGGGACAATTCAGAAATATAGGAACGTGGAAGAGAAATGGGGTGAAGGAACTTCACCCAGTGTGTCAGGGATGAGGGCTGAATAGAGCAAAAAAAAAAACCGAAAGCCCCAATGGCAGAGTGAAGGTTGCAATGAAGTTATCTAGTATGTGGGAAATAAACTGCAAAGAACTTGAGATTGAAGTAGAAGCTGAGGACCCAGTGAAAGAGCTGGGAGGATAAAAGTGCTAGTGAAGCAAGGACGTAAAAAAGCTCTTATAATTTAGATCCACATAAAACCAGAGGGAAGGAATGAGTGAAGGGGCAAAGGTATATGCTCTACATGAATATTTAGAAGTCAGAGCAAAGGAAATGTTATAGCATTTTTTTTTCTTTTCTTCCAACCTGAGACTCCCATTTCATGATGAAATAGCTCTCCAGCTGTGAAAGATGAAGTTTTACTGCAGCAACTAGACAGGTAGCGCCCAGTTGTGCAAAAACACTTGCCTGAAGTCTGGGGAGAAGAAACATGTGATGAAAAAAGCATTTAAGACTTGATATTAACTTGTAAAGCATGTGCCATTGTCTACAGGTCATTGGTGGATTTTAAGGGACACCACATCCCCTGTTTGGGAGGTGTTTATCCGGGTTATTTTCTTCTGTCTCTCTCCCCCTCTTTTCCCCTTCTGTAATCAGATGGTTTTGTTACATTTCACAGCTTGCAAGCAAGGGAATACCACTTATGACTGATTTAATTTTCATGAGCTAAGACTCCTGAGCAGTCTCATCTCATCCTTGGTGCAGCTGGCAGAGGAATCATAGACAGACTCAGGCACAACCATGTAAGCTTCCCCCTACGACTCCATCCTCCTCAAACCCCTGGCATGCAGTTAACCTCTGCTGCCCTAAGCTGAACCGCAGTTATGCTTAGACATTAAAACCTTAACTTGCAACATCACTATGATTTTTTTTGTTGTTGCTCCTACTACTGATTTTTCAAGGGAAAAAAGAAAAAGCAAAAAGAACCAGAGTGGCAAATCAAGCTCAGCTATGAATTTTCCACTGCTGTGAACACATCCCCACTAGAGACCACTGTGTGATCAACTATCACGTTTTCACAGGTACGCTAAAGACCTTTCTGAGGTCTTCAAAACTAGGAATTTTGATGGATGTGCTGCAAACATGCCTGTATTCAGAGCAGCACGTGATGGTCATATATACGTGGATGAATGAGACATTTCCTATATTGTGTATTTAATAAAGACTTCAAGTTTAAGTGTTTTAAGTTACTTTTAACATTGGAAATGGTTTGGTACTTCTTGATCAGATATGGCTTGATTTCTATTTGTAGTTGCTGACTTTTGTCTCTCCAGTGAAAGAGAAGCTACTTTAGTTGAAGCCCCCGAAACCATGCGTCAGTCTGACATTTCTGGATGACCTCCCAGCTGAAGCGCTTCGGGGCCAGTCACTGTCCAGAACATGAATTAAACCACGGTTCTGCCCTACAGCTTCACTGCCTTGCAGGGAAGAAGGTCTTTCCATGTAATACGGAACAGCAAGACAAAATGCCTCAATTATAGGCCAATGGAAATGTAATTAATTTCATTTTGTTTTTCCATCAACAAAGCTTCTCCCCACAGCAGCTGGAGCAACTGTAGGCGAAAGAAACATAATGAGACTATCAAGAACAACTTGAACTCCCATATTTCACGAATATTTAAAAGAAATATAGCTATTTGTGGAATGAAATGATCAGACTTAAATATTATAGTTGCGACTGAGGGGAAAAAAAAAATAATCTTTGCAAGGTTTGAAGTTCAGATTCTGCCCAAATGATCCCAAAGATCATCTGAATCAAATCTGAATCTGGGAATTGTTCTCCATATAGGATGAGCTTGGGTTGGAAGTGGTAAGTGAGTATTTTAGTATCGGGGGGACTTTAAAAAAAACCACAAAAATACCAAAACACTTCCCTTTTGCTTTTTCCATCCTTAATTAAGGCTAATAAAGCTACTTGACTAACACACACACTTGGAAATACAGTTGGCTGAGACAGCTGGTTGTAATCACACAACTTCCATGTAATCAAACTAACCCGTAACTCATGTTCAAGGGTTAATTCTCAAACTACCAAACAGGATTTACCAATTCACCATATCCAAGCACATTAACTCAAACCATGTATTTCTTTCCCCCTGCCCCCCAGAAGACCAAAAGTCTCTTGGGCTCCCTGATACTAAAGATCTTTCACTTCTAGAAAACTAGTACCAGTCCAACTGAGTTCAGTAGGAACTGGAGATGGCACAAGACAAAGACCGTCCGTCAGCACCGGCAATCCCCTCTTGCTTCTCCGCGTCATGGAGTCTCTGCTCCCGACTGATGCCAGCCAACACCGCTGCCTGTGGGGCCAGAGAGCCGTTGGACACGGATAGCCACCTGATCTCTACACCCTGCACCGACTGCCTTTGATCTTTGTCTTCTTCTCGATTAAGTCTTGAGAATAGTTGCATTTCAAATCATCATATTTCATCACAGAAGAGCTCAGGGCCGATGACACGAATTTCATTGCCTCTTTATTTCCTATATTGAGGAACCTTAGAGCTTCAATCCTGAACCAACAAATACCATCTCTATTTCAAAACTACTTCAGTACAAGTCAAAGCTTTTCTATAAAAGGGAAGTTGCTTAGTATAGTGACCCCAGAATCTCAAAAATCCTTACTGTGCATAGAGTTAATTTGGAGCTAAAGATACAGGCTGGCATCTGCGTGTCAAACCTGGCCTGAGTAAAACCACCATTAGGTTTGCTGTTACATTCAATCAGGCTAGAAATTTTTGCTTTGAAGAAAGAAAATATTAGTTACTGGTATGAGTGGCAAAGAATAAGCACAGAAAATAAATGCAAGCTCCAGTGTAAGTTCCTAAAGCGAACGCTATTAAAAAAGACTGATATATGGGCAAAATTTCCAAATACTTAACCATTAGGTGTTTTTTACTTCTTGTCGGGTTAAAAGAAAAGAAAAAAAGCATGAAACGCTTTTCTTACATGACAAAAGATTTGACTGGCATGTTTTTATATGGCTGAATGCATATGAACTTTGGCCTGTGTTTCATAATGCACTGGCATATGATACATATATGAAAACTAGCTGCTGTAATTTGGTACCCAGGTAATTCACTTGTGGGGAATAAAGAGCAATGCAATGGAACCTTTTTATACAACATCTTTCTTGCAAACTAATTCTGGACAAATTTTTTGTCACAGACATCTTTAATGCTTAAAAGTAATAGTAAAAAAAAAAATCAAAACGCACAGATATGATTACAAAAGCTAGAACCTGTCAAAGGAAAATGTAAGGAGTGGATCTGCAAAATTAAGGAACTGCAAAGCCTTTCTTTATTGTGATGACGACAAGACGTCATGAAAGAACACAGAAAATGGCACAAGATGCTGTGAGCAGAGCAGAGCGAGGCAGTACAAGCTTTCTGAGCAGTCAGCAACAAGTAAAAGGCTGATAGATAATTATTTTAAAGAAACTGAGATGAATAGGAGCTAATAACACTTTGTGAACACAAAGGATGCATTTGGAGGCTTTTGAACATCTCTGAAATGTGTAACTGGGGTTTCCGATGAAAGCATTAGCTGGGATATACCCACTAATGTCACTAGTCCTGCGGATTCCAGACGTAACTGTAACAGTTTCTATTTATGCTGTACTTCAGGTATAAACGCGCTTTTTTAACAAGATGATATTTGGATTTTATTCTGCTCTCCTATGATGGTAGACTACTAATCCTTTTTACAAACTGCAGCAGGCTGATTGCAATATAGTTTTTACAAAGTAATCAAGTTGGACAAATCATACATGAACAAAAGATATCTGCCCATAGCTATACAGCATTAGGCATTGACAAATAGAGCTAAAGGCAGAGATTTTAGGTCTGAAAAAAAAAATATAAGCCAGGAGAAGAGGTATGCAACATTACTGTTTTTATATGAAAACAATCACTAAAGTTCAACATATTACAGGGAATGTTGTATCATTATTCATTATTTATCTTACGGGCTTGTTCCTTGCCATTTTGCACGGTAGTTATTTACACCAGTGTTAAGCAAGAATATAGTGAATTATCTGTGTGACTGGCAGAGTCACTTTAGAGTGACTTCAGAGTTGCTATTACTAACTCTAACTCCAGTTAAATAGTAACTAGACATACCGCAACAAATATTCCACTTGTCCCGTTGAAGCTGTCAATCCAACCCTGCAAAAAAGAAGACTGATTAGTACTTCTTTCAATGACGTGTTGCTTACACGGGCTTCGAAACAGTGAAAGGGCGACGGTGCTGTTGTGTAGACAAAGAAGGAACGAGACACCCGTTAAGACAGACGCCAGCCTATCTGGGACAGCCGCCAGGAAGCTAACCAGTACGAGGTACCTAATTGCTTTTAAATAGGGGATGCATTGTACGAGACCTCGTTCTGTCTGCAATTTACCCATCAACAACAGAATCTAATTTTGTTTTTAGAATCCACTTCTTTCCTTTAATAACTTGGCTACAGGAATAAACTCTGGCTTTAAACACTACTGTGTCTTGGTGCTGTCACACTTGCTGAAAACAGGCAGCGTGTTCTACAGCCTCCGACATAAAACATGCAGAAGTCACTGAAACTGATTTGATTACTCCAGCTCATTTCTAAGGTAAGGAATTAAAAAAATACCACTCCACTTTTGCATCCCATCCTACTTCAGCTCAGGGAAACTGCCACTTGTGGGAGATGGAGTTAAGAGCAGTGATGAGCTGTCTGACCTGAAAATGGGTTATGACACCTGACAGAGTTCACCCTGTCTTTCCAAGATGGGGAACTTGGCCCAGAGCCTTGGCTATATCTCAGCCATCTTTGGCACGCTTTGAGCTGCATGAAAGCCAAAGATGACTTTATGTTGCCTTTCCAGTTTGGCTGCAATGTTAGGGCACATTATTCCTACTAGTATATTTAGCTTAGTGAATTATTTCAGTCCAAAAGTACCGCTGCGTTTAATTACTGCGCAGCTGACATTTGTATCTGCAACAGGCCCATACAAGTGTGAATCCAGTGAATTCAACAACTACCACCGTAAGACAAAGATACTAGGGGACTGCACATGACATTATCAAATGCTTTCAAGGACTATGTGAGGTCTAGGGTGCTCTTCAGGACCTTATTAATAGGCTGACTAGACCATGGAAAGACTTGAACCAGAACGCATCAGGACTGTGCCTGACCCTCAGATCTTGTCCTTCCCCAGCTAGTACAGAAACTCCCCCGTCTGTCTTGTCTGGGCACGACCCTCTGCGTGTAAGCCTGTCGGTTGCATGTCCACCGTTTTGTACTATTATTATCCCAGCTTTTCCTATTATTGCTTAAACGTGTTGTTTTCACTTGCAGGCAAGAGTCTTTCCTGAAGATGCTGAAGAAGGCTCGCTGTTCTACTCCAGCACAGGTCCTCCACCTCTTCCACGCACTTTCCTATGAACTGGGGCACTTGTTTCTCAAGCAGACACTGCTACAAGTAGGGACAGATTCCTGACAGTACTGCAGCTACAGCTGTGTCAAAGGGCTCTCAGTAGGGAATTGCTATGCAGTCATGCTTACCGGGAAGGGCTCATGCCAGCTGGCTCCCACGATGGATGGCCTGATGATAGCAATGTTCAAGTTTCCTTTCTCTTGCTGAATCAGGTATTCTGACAAGGCTTTGGTGTAGGTGTAAGTGTTGGGCCAGTCCCCAAGCAGTTTGGGTGTGATGTCTTCAATGATCGATTCATCCAACCACCTAGAGGGAACAGGAACATCATTATCCGCCACGCAGAGGGAGAAAAGACTGAGGCAAAAAAGACCAGTGAGACAGGAATTCTCACCTGAAATGAAGGATAAGCAAGTCAAAGCCATTTAAGACAAAGCAAGGAGCAACTGGTTTGGATTTAGTACAGCTCCGTGGGAGAAAGATTACTTTTGTCTTCAAAGTGCAAAATAACCCTGGTGAGCTTCATGCTATGATGTCCAGCTCAACGTCAGTTATCTATACAATCTCATTCTAAAGCAATCTCTTGCGTGCTTTATGCTTCACTGCAATCCGTAGCGTAGATATAGCCATGGTCTGCAGATTGATGGAGCTTTCCAACCTAGCACTCTCGCTAGGTAGCGCTCATCCTTAGCCAACACAGTCCCTATCTACTCCCAAGTACGTTTCAGGAGATTCTTGGTAACCTTGAGTTACTGAGTCGAGTTGCATTACAAAGGTCTCAAAAGCTAGAATAACGTGCTACAGAGATATTATTCCAGCATCACAATTTACAGTGTTAGATGCTCCTTCCTACTGGTTTTCCACTGGCTTGTTCACATAGGAAATCAAGAAACTGTCAGTGTTAGCTGCTTTAAAAAGAAACCCACCACGTTTTTTTGGGTGTGGGTTTCTTTTTTTTTTAAGGTATTCGAGTATCTAATCTATCAGAAATAGTTACATATATACTTTTAAAAAAGCAGCCCTTACCAGCGTGGTGCTGCAGCGAAGGCCTAAGTCTCAAAGGCTCTTCCCTGGCACACCATCAAGACATCACTGGTCCTGCCAGCATTTGGGTCTAAAGGACAGGAACTGGCTGTACTTCCAGAGCCCTCGGCACACCGCTGCCAATCCCCAACAGGCTTTCAGCAGCCTGGTGTTACACCACAGAACCAAAGATTAACTCCTATAAGCCAATTTGTCATTAAGTCAATGGACTTACAGTTCAGACTGAACAGGCATGCTCTTCCCAGGGGCACTGCAAGGATACCGTTTCCTGCAGATCCTCGCTTCACCCCTCCTTACCTTGTATTTCAGGAACAGGTAGAGGTCAGGGGGAGAGGAATAAAGTGAAGACTGTCACACCTGGAGAATTATTTGATCATATCAACTTAAACATGGCTCAGGTGGCACACTGGTTTTCAGATGGCTCTCATCAGACACAGATGGAAATATTACAGCAAAACTGTTGTATGAGAAAACACTGATTCACTGAAACTGCAAAAGAGTTTGCAGGGGAGGGTTTAATTCAGGGAATCTCTCAGTTTTGGAACGAGTTAAAAAGAATCTAACAGTTTTTAGTATATAGAGATTTTGTTTTTTAAATAAAAAAAGCCTTATGAAGGCACAAATATTTTCCTTTGTGACCCTAGTCCCATGCTTCAGAAACAAGGCAGAAAATAGGGAGCTGAATTACGCAGAGGCTATAAGGAGCACACAATACTGACTTAATTTACAAAGACTGTTTAGGTAGCCATGGAACCCAGCCTCCTCAGGGGCTCAGATAAATTGTCATTGTTTGAATCTGTTGAGTAATTAATCACCAGCCTACCAAAAGGAGATGTCTATTTCTGCAGAGCCTTGAGGAAGACTAGGTTCATTTGGGAACTCAGATTAAGCTGCATACAAATCTCTTTTTTCTTTCTTTTTTTTTTGAACAATAGGGGCTTACAGGTTAGTGTTTCTCACAAAGCAAAGACAGGTGTAGAAGTACAAGGAGAAGCGGTTTCCCCTTGCCCTCATCCTTCCAGACAGTCCTCTCTGCATTACTTTACGTGGTCATCAAGAGGACCACGTTCCTGCCTGTCTCAAGGGTAGCATCCTCCCAGGTGATTTGATCTACCAGCATTACCATCGCCGGAGCGCTGAACCGACAGTTCAGCCAGGCAAACGGTTCCTACTCCTCTATGACCTACTTTGAAGATTTTGAAATGCTAAATCACAAAGCTACCGCTTTTGCTCGCCGCTGCAATTGCCCCATAGAAACAAGAGATGCAAATGAAACAATTAGTAACCTCCTCTTTCACCACATATATGCACCAAATTACTCTGCCATAGGAAAACATAACTTTCTGTGTTAATCACTTTGCATTGATAAGACACTCGTTCTTGTACGTGATGACAGATCTACATTTCCTGCAATAATGAAAACAGTTCTGCTTCAGCCCACATTTCGCTGCATGCCGTGTTCCTTACCTGAGCGCGCCCTTCAAAGCTCATTTCCCTCAGCTTTAGATTAAGGCAAACCTTGCTTGATGTGGCAGATTATATGTTTTCTCTATTGGCCTGGCAGTACTTCGAAGCGTGACTTCTGGTTTATGCAGATTAGGCCTAAGGCTTTACTTGCAGGTTAAATATCAAAATACTGGAAAGCAGGGATATAATAGGAGGATAAGAACAGAAAAAGAAACAGCAGGGAGTCCTACTTAGGATTTCAACTGAATAAAGAATCATAAGCATATATCAACTGCATGGCCAAAAGCATCATTAAATGGATCTGTTATTGCATCCAGTTGCGTGACCATGCCTCTTAACGCACTTGCAGAAGAGCACTTTAAGACCAGGGTTGTTTATATTTCCTTGTCCCCTTTTTGCCCTTCCCCGTCTTTTTGAATGTGACGTTCTGATAGCTGTTAATTGCCTTTCTCCGAAGCCCTTCTGTACCCAGATAGCCACATACTATTTCTTCCACTTACATGGTGAATAATAAAAGGTGCATCTCTCCCATCTCCTTCCAATCCTTCTTTGTCTTCTCTTACTCCAAGTAAATCCCCTTCACAGTCTCTCAGAGTTTTCTCTATCCCATTCTGCCTGTATCACATCACCCCAACACCACAGGAACTTTCCCCATCCTGCTCCCCCCCCCACCCTGCAACCCCATGCATCTCCTTCCTATATTGCCTTTGATTTGCAGAACGCCTTCCAAACCAATGACCCTGTGATTTTCAACAAGGCCCACCTGATTTCAGCACCTTTGAAGGCAGTGGGTGTCTTTGTTGGGAGCAATTATAACGCTACCTGCAAACACCGCAAAGAAAGAGATGCCATCCTAGCTGGGGGCATGCTGTGACTTCTGTCTCACTAGAAGTACCGGAGGGTTGTGAACTTCTGGAGTATGTGACATAGGAAAAACTGTAAAACAAATTCAAAACTCTAGTAATAAGGAAAACCCATCTCTAATTACGTGACTAAGAAAAACCAACCAAACATACAACCAAGATAAACATATCAAAGAACGCATCTGAAAGTCCATCCTGGTCACTCAACCTTTCTTTCAAACATCATCCTCTCTGCTGCACGTACAAACTATGATAAATACATTCTTAGTGTCTTACATGAAGCAGCTGAAGTAGCAACCTCTACGTTGTGTTTCCAATTAGCATTCAGTCCTTTGCTGGAGCCTTCTTTATCTGAACTGTCAACACTAATTGATTCCAAAGTTGCAAGCGATGGTAAGCTTTTTAGGGCAGTGAAATGTAATATTGATAGCGATGAACTCCAAAGGACATTGTAAAACTGAGTCAGTGGGCAAAAAGGTGGCACATTAGCTTCACTGTAAATAAAGGTAAGGTAATGCATTTAGGGAAGAGCAGTCTAAACTGGTCTTGGAGGTTGCCGAACTCAGAACTGGCAGTTGCAGCTCAGCAAGATCTCTTGGAAGCTCAGCTGACAGCTCTGTGAAATCTCAGCAGCAGACAAAAAAGCCAATGAACTCGAAGCTAAAATCATCAAGGAGACAAACCAGTTGGCATATGAGGAGACAGTAAAAACCCCGGGACTCTTCAGGCTGCAGAAGAGAAGGTCCAGGGTGAACGCAATACAGATTGACAGAACTGCAGAGGTAGTGAATAGGGGAATACTGCAGATACTGCAATGCTGCAATTACGGGACATGCAACGCAACTATTAGCGTGACAGCTTGAAACAGGTAAAAGAAAGCTCGCCTTTACGCAGCAGTTAGTTAGTAAACTTCTGGAACTTGCTGCCACAGGGGTTTGCAGAGGCAGAGTACCAGAAAGTTCACAAAGGGATGAAACGAATGGATTCAAAAATGGCTCGAAAAATAATAGGATGTCACACCCCTAATACTACAGTTCTGGTTTCTGGGAGGCTACGAGGGGAACGGATTGCAAAAAGTATCCAGGCTTGTGTAGTTACCCTCAACAGCATCTCCCAGTGCTGTTGGGGAAGATATTGGACCAGGCAGCCCACTGCTTCAATGCACTAGGTCATTTCTTATGTTTTTATCACGCTCCACTTGCTGAATAAATGATAAATGATAGATGACTACTAGCTGCAAGTACACATATCCAAAAATATGGGCTACTGGTAAAATTAAAAAAGAAAACACCGATTCGTACTAAATTTTCTGGAGTAGTGCTTAGTCAAATTAATTTTTTTGGGAAAAAATTTTTTGATATAAAACCTCAGTGGTTCTTCTGCTGGACATTAATTCATCTCACATCCTATTATCCTAAATCAAGGAAAAGAAAGATTTTATACCAGCTCTTTGGGTTACTAGTTCACAGGTCAGTTGCTTATATTACACAAATGGAATGATACTAGAAAATAAATGAAAACAAAGTTACAGCTGTGGGAAAATTCTTCTAAGGGGAAGGTGTCCCGGGGCCTTTATCAGCAGATTTTGTTATTCTTTTGCATTATTCTTCATTTTGGTAAATTCAGTTAAACAAGCTTTTTATTGTTCCCTCAAAGTCGTGGATTCTCACACTGAACTCTCTAAACCAGCCTGTTTCTGACTCATCCCTACATAACTCCAGTTTAATACCACAGGATTGTTGAAATAATTGGAAATAACGCTGGGAAGCTGAAGAGATAAAGAAATGAATATAAGGTATATGGAAAATTTCAGTTCTTACTAAGGTAGCAACAGAGCTGAGTCTTACAGAAAGAAGCATCACAACTCCACTTCTGATAGCAAATGCACTTGTGCATAACTTAATCAGTGCTGGACTCTCATGAAATCACACGGTCTCTTTAAAAATGGTGTGTGAAAAAATGTAGAGGTAGCTGAAATCACAGGGTTATTAAGTGTGGTTTATGCTATTTGCTAATACTTTTGTATTTGGCAAAATATTCTTAAGCTCAGCCAAATGTTTCTAAAGCGCGACTTCAGCAGCTCTCCAGATACAAAGGCTCCATAACAGCGTCTCTATTTCTTCTATTTTCAGAAAACCTCAGTAAAGCGAGTTTCAAGAGAAAATCTAGAAAGGACAGACTTACTGGATGACATCCTGTGGAAAGTACCGCTCAAAACCCCCTAGAATGAAAGCTCTCTCTACCCTTGGTCTCACTGTTATTATGGCCAGCATTTCTTGCTGGCATGGTACGTATGGACAAGGCCACACTGCAGTAACAGCAACTATGAGCAGAAATCCCACCGGACAGGTTATATGAACAATTCAGAGGTCTTCTGCAGAATGAAGCAAAACCAACATCACGAGAGGCGATGCAGTTCCTACTTACTCTACTAAATAGAAGAGCTTCTTGAGTTCAGCAGTTCCTACTTACTCTACTAAATCGAAGAGCTTCTTGGGTTCAGCTGGGGGTGGGTAGATTACTTCGTCTATGCATTTCCGGACACAGTTTGCATAGGCGGTGGAGATGTGGATGAAGGCCTCGAGGTTCTGCATCTGCCGGGCCAGCTCTAGGAGCCGCTGCGTGCCCATTGCATTCAGTTGCAGGGCATGTCTAAAGAGGGCAGGGGAAAGAAACAAAATGCATTTCACTGGAAAGAATATATCAAAGCTGAGCATTATCCAAACCCCAAATAATGAAAAGGTGAGTAAGGGAAGAGAAGGGGTCACAGCAGAGTGGAAAGTGTCAATGAAATGCAAGGGCTAAACCACCTTTCAGAGCAAGGCTGTTGGATTCGCTGTTCTGGCCACAGAATGTCTCTCAAATATTTTTACTTAATTCAAAGCATCAGAGGTAACATTTCACTAACATCTCTACCATCTGACATATTTGCCACCCCTTCCTGGAACAAATACTTCCAACACACAGGACCACTGGGGCATTATGGTGCCTATGGTACCCATTCAATGCTCTCCTCAAGGGACCACGGCTAAACCAGATAAACACATCATTTCAGTAAGCAGCAAAGGGTCCTTGGGCCCAGAAAAACAGATTCATACTGAAAGAAGACACAATTAGAGCTTAAATTCCCAAGGAATGGAGAAGACAACTGATAAGCATCAGAGAAAAAGTGCCCTGGTTAGCAAGGTTGACCTTGAAGCACTCAGCATAGCTAGAAGTTGTCCTAGAGACTATCTGCAATGGATCTCAGTGAACAGACGTTCAACTTTGTTGCACGCTTTGTACTGGAAGAAAGATGTTTTCCTGCACAGAAGGGAAAAGGCTAAGGGATACGCAATCTGTTCAGCCCAGGAGCAGAAGCTTTCAACAACACGTACAAGACTATGAATAATGCTATCAAGTACAGTGTACACTAAAGAAATTAATTACAGTAATGTTGAAGAGAAATTGTAAATAGTCCAGATGAATGAAAACAGAAGCTAAGAGTATGATTAATGTTTGGATCACAATATTGAAAGCCAGAGATACTTACTTTTTTTTAGCATGCTGCTATTAAAGAATAGCATTTTCTGTAGATTTCTATTTCCTTCTGCCCTTCTAGCAGGACGAATACTTCTCCTTTAGCTACCCTTCATATGAAAGTTACTCTTCCGTGTACATTTCTATTTGATTGTATCCCTTCTGAGAGGGGGTGAACAGAATTGCACTCAGAACACGGGCCCAGCATGGATTTCTGCTGAGACTTTCAGAGATCCTTTAGCCTTTTAGGGGAATATCATCTAACTCTGGTGATTTGTTACTCTTTATTTTTTCTCTTTATATTAAAACTGCATCTACTAATATTTCAGTATAACACAGTTTCTCAGATTTCTGCCCTCAAGAGTTCCATCTGGAGAATTCACTAAACGTACTGCATGTTGATGCCAATAATTCATTTAGTTTCTCTGTTGCCGCTTTTCTAGTATCTTGATAGCACTGCTTTGGCACCTCCCTTATCTATCGGCTGTACGTATTCTGTGGTAGGCTTTGGACTTCTGCCGTGTTTAAAAAACATTTTTATTTTTGTGTCGTTAGCAAGTTGCTGCTCAAAATTCATATTTGACCAGCAATATTGTGCTTTCACATTTAACTTGCTATAACTTTTACCCATATGATATATTTTAATTATTCAGATAGGAATAATTTGATTTTAACAGCTTCTTGTATTTTGCTGTTTAATCATACTGGATTTTCCTTGTTCTGTTAGAGAGATTTTGACAGATGACATACAATCAGCCTTTAAATAGTTTCTACGCTGCCTGGAAGCAGATGAACATTTTAACTTTTTCTTTTAACTTCTTTCTAGCCATCCTCCTTATTAAATTCGTAGTTTCCCTTTGATGTTACATGCCACTGCGATGTATTTTTACAGCATGTTCGTTCGTGTATTGATTTAAGAACATTTATGGCTATTAATGCAGTGCAGTGCTTTGCTCCTTATTTCTTGAGCCAGGTTCCACATATGGCTCAAGATTAAATCAAGAGCTGCTTCCTTTCTGGTGGGTTCTCTAATCAGTTGTTGCAAAAAGCAATTATTTACGGTGGACACGGTGGATATCTATTTAGCCAATGTATGAGCAAATGAAGACCGACATTAATAATTGTGTTTTCTACTCTCACAGCTTTAGCGTTTTTCAAAAAACTGAAGATCTGGCAATCCAGATCATCCACCTCGGTTTGTTGACCTTTACGATTTGCATGGAAGCACGTACACATCCAGTCTTGCTTTAGTGGTTTATTTCTGCTGTTCTTTCTTAATGGAAAGCCTGCCTGGACAGGCGCTCCCAAGGGAGCTCCTTCAGAAACCGAGCATTTAGTTTAAACAGTTAATTACACCGAGTCTTGGGTATTTTAAAGCTTGTGATAGGCTGTTTTCTTAAACAACCTCTCGTTTCCCCCTTCAGTTACTCCGTGACAAAGAAAGGCCGTTAACACTAGCTTTAGAGACAGACACAACACAGTTTCGCTTCAAGCTGTCTCCAGCTAGTTCTGCCAAAACATCTCCCTCTTGGCCTAAAACACACTTTTCCCTATCCCAATTTTAGGTCACACTTTACTCCCTTACTATATCACAACCCAAGCTTGCAGGACTTCCTTCTGTTCCCGTGGAAATCTGCCAAGATACTTCACTTTTGACGCGCGTATGCCCGTGCCATTTTCAGAGCATTTACACCGCCACGCTCAGCGCAGACCCACATGTAGCATGAAAACGTAAATGGAGAACTACGACCTCTACACAAGAGATGCACTGAATGGTGTGGTATGGGCTGTTGTGCATTCTGAATCACGCTTAGCAAACACAGAAAGCAGGACATACTTCAGGGGTTCATCAAAGCGAACTGTTGCTGCACAGTGGAAGACAACATTGACCCGGGTCAGAAGCTCCTCCTCATCTTCAGCACTGATGGCCAGCTTGGGCTGAGTGAGTTCAGCATTAATAGGCTTAATCTTCTCGTGGAAATTAGGGCAATCTTCTCGGACCCTGTCAAAGACCTTGAAGCACAAACAGAGAGAGATCAGGTACAGAATTAGGCTACTGAGATCACTTTGATTAGTAGCCAGTCTGATTACATCAATCAGTGAAATTGGCACAAAAGAGAACGCCTGGTTCTTTCAGAGGGAGGACACACGTGAGATGATAAAATAGTTAATTCACTCGTTTCCTCCCATGGGAAAACCTCACAGGGGAAACAGAACAAAAACATAGGAGGTAATGTGTTGCCCTGAAGAGATGAATGAGTCTTCTCTGCACCACTCACTTCGTTGGACAGCCACATCTTGTACCTCCACATCTCCTGCAACCACTTGCTAATTGACCTCAAAGGCTGCCTGTAGGACCATAACAGGAGCTAAAGAGGAGGAGGGCAGAGTATGGAAGGGGAAAGCCTGTGAAGCATTAGACTCGAGCAATTTTCTTGATGGCTCTACAAAGGACTTGAGGAGAGGAGGGGAGCAGGGCACATTCCAGCTCCTCCTCTTCCTTTGCTGCTCCTTGCCAACTGTCACTCTTTGTTCACATCAGATGAGTCCTGTGGGGAACTGCCTTTGGGATGGGAAGGTGGGAAACCTCAATAACCCATACTGCTAAGGCTGCTGACTGCCACCAGCAATTTTGCATGACTGGACAAGTGTGCAGCTAGTTGGCCTCTCAAGCTGTCTTCCAGCCCTTTTTTTCTATGACTATGATCCATAGCTCTTTCCAATACACGTTTTCTGCCCAATCTTCTGCAGAACAACAAGACTGTGCATCTAAAAAGATCCCTACATTCCCATACACATTCTGTCTGATGACTTGTCTAAAACCAGCGTTTGGCACCTGGCTTTGCCTAAGAGCCGAGATAGCAGGTACGCTGAACAACAAGACAACTGTGCACAATCCTTCTGAAAGGAAAAGGAAATCATAGAATCACAGAATCATAGAATTATTTAGGTTGGAAAAGACCTTTAAGATCATCAAGTCCAACTGTTAACCTAACCCTGCTAAGTCCACCACTAAACCATGTCCCTAAGCGCTTCATCCACACGTCTCTTAAATACCTCCAGGGATGGTGACTCCACCACCCCCCTGGGCATCCTGTTCCAGTGTCTGACAACCCTTTCAGTGAAGAAATTTTTCCTAATATCCAATCTAAACCTCCCCTGCCACAACTTGAGGCCATTTCCTCTTGTCCTGTCACTTGTCACTTGGGAGAAGAGACCAACACCCACCTCACCACAACCTCCTTTCAGGTAGTTGTAGAGAGCGATGAGGTCTCCCCTCAGCCTCCTCTTCTCCAGACTGAACACCCCAGCTCCCTCAGCCGCTCCTCATCAGACTTGTGCTCCAGACCCCTCACCAGCTTCGTCGCCCTTCTCTGGACACGCTCCAGCACCTTAATGTCCTTCTTGGAGTGAGGGGCCCAAAACTGAACACAGCATTCGAGGTGCAGCCTCACCAGCGCCGAGTACAATGCTGTCATCATCTGAAAAGTGCCTATGTAAAAGCAGCAGTTTCCTCAGTTCCCATTTTCACTCTGTGAGTAGCTCAGAGTCACTGATAACAGTACAGCAGGTCTGGGTGCAGTTCTGCTTGTGCCATGAGAGCAGACAGCTACTGCAGGTTCCACCTGGAGACTTTTTATTTGGCAAATCTCACAGGCAAAGAAGATGAAGCCTGAATTTCGAAATGCTATGTGAATTCGCTGGAGTAAGATGTGAAAAAATCATCTTGAGTTTTAGAAGTGTCTGTTCTAAGGGTTTTGTATTGCTGGCCAGGGTTACTGTATTTGAGCAACTTCAACTGAAATAACAGGAACAGTAAAGTCCAAAAAGCTGCTCCCTTTTGGGGGCAGAGTGACAACAAGAAGGGTAGAAAGAACAAATCGAATAGAGAGGCTGTGGCATCTGAAGAGGTATAATCGAGATTTCAAGGGATAACCACACTTCAAAGGTAACTAGCCTACTGACAGGAATGACTACGTACTGGGATAGATTGCTGGTGGAAGCTGTGTGCCATCGCCTTTGGAGGCATTTAAGAACTGTCTAGATAAGCGTTGCCAGGAGAGGCAGGGAATAGCTGAATCCACCGTGTGGCAGGAGGATGGGCCAGCTGGCTTCTCAGTAGCTCTGTGTTTTTTGGTTGTTTCCTCTATTCTGTAGCTTACTCACCAGTAACACCAAGTTTGTAAATCTCCTTACTGTCATGGTCTCTTGTTTTCCTAGAGTCTGTCTTTGACTTGCACAGTGCTTATGTAAGAGCAGGAATTGTGTGACATAAATTAAACATACTAAAAGAAAAAGACAAGTGAAAGATTAAATCAGTACTAATAGCAATAGTTTCTTGTTTGACTAACGGATTGCCATCTTTCTGCTTATCTGACAACCAAATCTAGATAAACCTCGATGTTCTTAGGGATGAAGAAATGATAAGAAAATCATCAGCCTTCCCCATTGTGTGGCACACCGTGTACTTGACTTCATGTATTTTTCTTTAACACACAGCTCCACATCCTTCATAAATCTGAAACTTGAGCAAGTTAACAAATGTTAGGACACGAAAACGTCATTTAATTTCTCTCCGTTGCACCCAACTACATGCGTATTTCAGCAATGTAGTCCAGGCCAGAGAATAGACTTCTAGACAGAGAAAGCTAATCATGGAAAAAGATATTGGTGAGAGCCAGCTGGACTGCAGGGACTCAATTCCCAACGACTTATGTTCAGAACCGGGTACTAGCAGCATTAATGTCTGTAAAAAGCTTGTCTTCTAAGAAGAGGATGCTAGAGTGGCTGTCCAAATATGCACCAGCTCATGAGAGATCACACACGAGCAAACCCTGATGAGACACAAAATGGAAAGATTTCTTGGAGAACCCAGGTAAGACCAAAGCTATCTTTTTAAGAGGTTTAGGAACAATTCTGCATTTGTTTGTTCTGTTGCAAAGAGAGTGTAAAACTCCACCCAATGAGAGTTCCTTTATACTTGTTTTACTTTGGCATAAAGAACGCAAAGGCGGAGAAAGAATGAATCAGCCCTTTCTCCATTTCAGTCATGGTATATAAAAAGAAGAGTAGTATTTCTGCAGCGCCAGCCTCGCTCGAATTTGGACAGTTATGTTCTGCCTACATGCCACCTCCTCCTGACGTTCCCACTGCAGATAATATCCTCTTCAATATTTCTATGCCTACTGCTAGGTATTGCTTACTACCACACGCCACTCAACAGCTGTAGTTCTTCACCCTCTCCAATGATTCACTGCATTTCTCTGGAGGATGAAGGCGATTTCTAAACGCAAGCTCACAAATCAGCATACTGCTTTGGAAACCTTCTGGATCACAAGAACATTCAGTTCATCGTCACCATTAAATCAGATAACAGGAGCAGCTGTTTAATCAAAGTCTGCTGCCTCTTTTATGGCATCTGAAGATTTCAGACTTGTCGGTGCTTTACAGGAAAGCGCAAGAAGATTTAAAGACAAAACAAATGCAGTTCATTCTATACTGTTTCCTATAGCTCAAGGAGTGCTTAACATAAAGGTGATGCTTAGTCTGCAGGTAAACAATAACTGCATCTCTAAATTCCGATTAACTCACCCAGAGCATATATAATAAATCCCCAATAACTGCATGAAGCCTAAGGATTGTTCTATCTTTTCTTTTTAGAAGCTGTCTGCCAATACAAAATATATTCAAAGGATCAAGTGGGCTGGTGTACTGTACGGTTGGAACTGCATGAAAACACCGGCCAAGTCAGCAAGTGATACATGAATTGCCCCAGAATTAAGAGTGAAGAGAAAGGAAAGATGTTTGATTTCAAGTTGTCCAATATTAATTAAACCGAGGGAAATCAGTAATAACATATCGTGCTTTCAGTGTCTTTTTGAGCATCCTAATACCTTTCAAGGGCAACAGTGCAGCCTTGACCAAAACAGAATAAATGAACCTAATAGCTGCTATTCTCATTTTAATCCTCAAAATAGGATGCAAGTTCTGCGTAGGCTGTGCTGTCCCTCAACAGAGGTGAGAATTTCACTCTGAAATTTGCTGATTTTTTTAATGGTATAATCAGGCAATTCCCATTTACAATAATAATCTAATCTCTGTGATTTCAATTTACATTTGCAAGCACTTTTTATGAAAACGGGACGTCCAGAATTTCTCCCAACGTTATATTTGAGTGCGTTTGATGGGCATCTCTTTCCCTATTCCCGCCCACTTAAGCGTTGACCTCCCTTCCCAAAGGACATCTGTAACCCTCTGCGTTCTCTGCTCTTGCCTTAAAGCATATAATAGTTCAGAGAGATTTCTGCCCATCAATCTTTATCAGAATTTTTTTATACCACAGAGATACAAAAAACCTCAAAGAAAGGATAAATTGCACATCTATGGAACAGTGCAGCTGAAAACTAAAGGAACCACTGAACAATGTCAAATGCCAAAGGCTTTGCTTCTTTCTCAGGAGACATTTTCAGTGAAGCAAATAGAAAATAATGAAAAGTAGAGTGCCTAAGCCGTGGTCTACTTTAAAATAAGGAACTTTCATGAGTTTGATCTTACATCTGCCTTTCAAAGAAGCCTCGGTAGTCCTTTCTTTTTTAGACCTATCAGTCCTCACCCCTAAAAAACCAACTTACTGTAACAGGCACCATGCAGGATGACACTTCATTGAGAAACAAAAGTAGGAGAGAAAGCAGATCTCCTGTTCGCTTGGTAACATTATCCAACACCATTCCTCGTGCTCTCCCCTGATGTGAAGGATTCATCTCCCAAAGAGCTGAAGAAACGCATCCAGGCAATGCAAGCCATGGCGAAGGTGGGCTCCTGCTCTTCATCACAGTATCAGCGGAGTCTGTAACTCGCTGCGGATCCTTTCTGCACCGGACTGCCTCTTCAGCGATCGCACTCATGGCTCTCCCTTGGCCAGATCAGGGCCAAAAGCTTTGGTGACTGACCCAGAAAGCACCAAGTTTTTAAGTGCAACCTAGAAAGGTAAACTTTTTTCCTCCTGCAGTAAATAAAAAATGGTCTTCCCTGGTGCACAGTGGGGCCAGGTGTGTTTAACAGGCGCTGGGATATTAGGCTTCTCTAGGAGGATGAGCAAAAGATGGTAACTTATATTATAGTATGCACATTTCACAGCATTCCTGTATGAGAACATTTAAAATGGAGAAAATCAGAGAATTCCCACAAAATGAATCTCATCTTTGAGGAGCTACTGAGCAGATAAAGGTTGAGAGAGTTCAATTAAAAAAACAAAAAAAAGGCAAAAAGCTTCCACCCTTTCAGATAAAGAAATGGAAGGGATTGTTTATATTGGAAACGGAAGGGACTCTTTATATTCAGGAGAGTATAAGCATGAATTGCTTCTGTAAAGGAAATATAATTGATTCTAAGCAAGACATAGGTTAAGGGGTAAAACATCGTGGCAACAATTCCTTCAATGAACATGGTGTCCCATTGGGTGTGTGGAATAATTGTAAAAAGTCCCTCTTCTGAACAGAGTGTTGGTGTATCAATGCTAGGGAACAGCCTATATATAGATATACAGAGTAACACCCTGGGGCATATAACCCTCCGTGATTTCAACAGCAGTATCCTAAATGGACATGAGCGACCACCACACATCTAAACTACTGCAGGTACCGAAGTCCTGAAAACAACTCTTCAAAGAACACCTGATCTCTGCAGTTTTATTCTGATGGATGGGCTTATCCCAGTTGTGTTTGCCACTGATAAAAATCTTCCAACACAGTCTGGAAGGAAGGAAGATACATAACTACTTTTAGAATTGCCGTTGTGGCAAATTTGAGAAACAATTGGGCATCTTCTTGACATCAAGTAATTAGCCTGCAATTAATTTTGAGCCTGGTACATTTCCAGCAATAAGCATCGGGATTGCTCAGTCAAGAAATGTGTGAAAATGCAGCTCAGGAAGCATTAATCGGGACAGAGGCTTTTTTCCCCCTTGTGTGCTCTCTGCCTCATTTCCTCTTCAGCAAGTTGCTTTTAAGTATGGTTCTTCTCAAGGCAAATAAAGCATAATTCATCTAATCAGTTAGAAAGCACGCAGCAGAGTGTTCCTCGTTACAGGAAAACAAAGAGCTTATGCTTCAATCTAGAGCTATTACTTACCCCTGCGCAGAGCTAATGTAGTGGAAATACAGTACCCATAACCAACCATCTAGTGAACAAAACAGCTGATTATTTAAAGATAAAGGCTACAGAAACAAAGAGATGACAGACAGTAAATTTCAATATAGGTCAGCTAAGGCTAATATGTATAGGCAGCTACTTAGGATGTGGTTTTAAACGGCCAATTTCCTTGAAAATTGGCTACTGACAAAGCCTGCTGTTTTCTAGCAGTTAATCTGGAAGAGTAGAAGGAACTCTTTCAGAGACAGGCGTTGTAGACAGGAGCGTTAGGGACCTGACAGACATGGGAAAAGCTTTCGTGGGCTCTAGTACCATCTTATAGGTGGGTGGACAAGTCACAGCCAGAACATGGAGCTTGCTTACATTCATCACAGACGTTTCTTGTGCCCTTGTGTGGTACTTAGACAGACAGCACTATCAGCATTCACTGGTATGCTTGACGTTTAAAACACGGGAAGAATTTAAGTGCAGGGAAGGAGGATGGTAACACTTGGAGCTTTTCCTAAAGGAATCATTTAACGTGTTTCTTCCCATGCATTTTTCAGAACTGTCTTCCTTCTCATCCCTCCTCCATAGCTATGCCCCAATGTGGGCATAGGTGCAAGGGGAGTTGGTTGCCAAAGGACAGCAAGAGCACTTAGCTACGACCAGAGTCCCATCCATCTTCCCTTCCTCAATTCCTGCTATGCAGAATTCACTACCGGCTACTTAGAGAATCACTGTATGTACTTGGAAATGTTCATAAATACGGAGTTATCCAGACATAGGATCTGAATCCGTTTTTCCATACCCATTGCCTTAATTACAGATCTTTGACGCTTCACTGTCAGATTTACTTGGGCACCAGGGAACTTCAGGAGTGTTTGCTGAGTCCCCAAGGCTAACCAGCCAGGAGTAAAGGCTTTATCAAACATAGACGCCTATTCCTTGGAGACGTTTAAAGAAATGACCAAGAAAGAGTTTGGAAGACATTTAAAGAAATAACCAAAAATTACTTTCCTATTTGAAAGTACCTAACAAAAATCAGCTTGATTTTTAGGAGTCTATTGCGATTGGCATAGCACCTAGACAGTGCATCCTCACGTATAATTACATTAAAACATGTTATATATTGCACAAGCAGAACTCTGAGGTTCTTCCCTGCTGAAAATAAAAGTTTCATGTCATGCAGATGGTGTGGAGTGGGGTTTTGGGGAAGTGAGGGGACCACATGTAGGCAGCCGCTGCAAAGTGTGCTTTCAGATATGACTCCCTTTCACATGGAGCCTTATTAGAGAGAGACAGGCCAGACCGAGCTACACACATCTGGCTGACCAGGTATGCCTGGCTCATCAGATCACACAGGAGGAAAGAATCACAGATGACAGAGTCATTAAGGTTGGAAAAGACCTGTAAGATCACCAAGTCCAACCATCAACCCAACCCCACCATGCCCATTAAACCATGTCCCGCAGTGCCACATCCACACGTTCCTTGAACACCTCCAGGGATGGTGACTCCACCACCTCCCTGGGCAGTTTATTCCAATGCTTCACCACTCTCTCAGTGAAGAATTTTTTCCTAATATCCAGCCTGTATATTAGACCACGCAGTAACTCAAAATGTCACTTTTTAGTGAAAAAAGAGCTCCGCCGAAAAGTCACTTGAGGGATCCCCATAACTAGAGACATTCAGGCAACCTTATCTCAGCCAGACCCTGAGGGTACTTCTCCTTCTGCTGCAATGTTGTTTCCAAAGAGGATAACCAGACACATTGGCTGTCACACAGATACAGCTGAGACAACCAGCACATAACCTATACAATACACAGTGCTGGGACGCAATTCAAAATTTTGTTTCAAGGACAACTCCGTGGATGCATCTGGGCCCTACAACTCCTGTGAGTACATCTGGGAAAGTCTTGAGATACTCTGCTCTGAACTTGGGCCTCTCCAAAGACCTCTTTCAAAGGAATGACTGCAGCAGTTGTGGCAACCTAGGGTGGATGTCCTGCACTTCCATACCCACTTATTTAAGATCCCTGACCTCTTCCTGAGGCATAAAGAACAGAATGCCATCATGAAGAGGATCACAGGTAATGTGGGCACCAAAGTTCACCTTGATTAAAAGTGTAAGGGAGGTAAAAATCCTTTGATGTCACACACAACAGAAGTTGAACAAATCAAGACAAATGCATCAAATATTTAAAGCTACTCAAATAAAAAAAAAGATTTTTTAAAATTGTAGTGAGATGGCACTCAAGTGTAGAGAGCTGAACATCTGGGAAAGGAGTACAGTAGAAGAGTAAGTCACTCTTCTAACATGAACCATGCTAGAAGATTCTGGGATGTGAGAAGCAGGCAGTCAGCAAATGGTAAGAGCATTGTGCTGAACCTCCACCACCCAATGAATTCTGTGGAAATATCGATACCTAGAAATTAAACTGTGCCAGGTTATGACCTGGGCACTGGAACTCATCATCTGTATTGTTCCACTGTTGGAAGGGTCCTAGCACAATTTTTGCCTGAACGAACTACTAGAAAGATGAACAAATCCCCTGTTACAAGTGAGGGGTTAGCCTGGGACAGGGACTCTTCCCGACAGATATCCCACATGTGGCCATGATGTTTTGGAAGGTAAGTTTAATGGCATGAGTGCAAGCCATTTCATGCCAGCTGGTCTCGATGCCTGAAATTCAGCCCAAGAACATTCAATTTATGGACGCTGTCAAACAGTACAATCATTTAAACATGGAAGTTTTGCATTCACCTAGAACAATTTCTCATTTCATCATTCTTCTTTTGTGTTCATGTCCGATACAAATATTTCAGCCTTCTTATGCCATTCCACATACATTTTTGTTATGTTCACCACAACAATGTAATTTTTTGATTGGTGCTTAAAAGGAAAGCACTAAGCCCAGGTACCTCAGCCTGTCAAGTATCTGCTTCCTTTCCTTGCTGTCACTTAACTATAATCATATTCTCATAGTAAGGCTACATGCAGCACACACAGTGAGTAAACAAACTGGAAAATTACCAGGAGATGATCAGAAAGTAATGCAATTTATGAGACTAATAGGAAGAGCAGGGACACTGCAAGAAGTGAAGGCACTTGTGAGAAAGAGACCAAGTCCAGTGAAGAAGAAAACAGTTGAGATTTTAAGAAAACATCTAAGAAAGGATGACTTAACCATTATAAACCGATTTTCTGTACTGTCACTATTCCAAGCAAGAAAGAAAGTAGGGAGTTACAAGTAATCCTTGATTTCCATCCAAGGAACCTTCAGCTTAGGGAATTTAAAACTTCTTTAAGAAGATAGAACCATCTGTCCAAATAGTGTCCAGCTACTTACAACGTAGTGTGGCTCTGCAAGTACCGCTCTTACTGGAGACCAGCTGTAATTAATGCCTCTGGTTATGGCCAGTTCCCAGAAGAATCCATGGAAACCCTTCAGACATGGTTGCAGAAGCCCACATGCAAGCCTGACAGCTGGATTCCCAGCTCAGACCTTCTCTCTGAATCCAACCTCTTGGCATGTTATACAAAATATGGACTGCTTTCTGTGCTTGGATCAATTGGTTCTGCCCATAATAAACATTCTTAAAATTCACTTCTTCCTGGCTTGGGTATAAAAAAAATATAAACAGTCCCACTGAACTGTGTCAAATTATCCTGATGTAAGGAAAAGGCATATTTGGCCCATGAAGTCCATACCGGCCTTTGGCATGTGTACTCCCTTTTCCACTAGCTTGGGTCTCACCAAGCAGGAGGTGTAGTTTCGTTTCAAAATAAAGATACCTATTGTTAGGAGGGCCATTTAAATGTCAGCTTGTGATAGTAACACGTCTACCAGGAGCAGATGTCTCTCGCTTCCCAGTACAAAGACCAGAGTGTTGCCACAGATGGCTCAGTTACACCATGTGAAAATTTTCTCCCTGCCCTGCCGTTGGCGCCGTACCTGACTAGAATGCTCTGACAGGGCTGATGGTAAGAGACAAGCCAGATGATGTTTCACGCACCCTGCAACACTTTTCCTCTTTAAGGCAGTAAAAGATAAGAATGAGGGGTTTTTTTGCAGTCAGGTAGGAGTTTCTCTTTATTTTTTTTCTTCTTTTTTTTTTTTTAATGGTAGAGAATTCTAGATATTTTAGTACGGAAGAAAACACTCATGCATTTTAAAGAGGATCAGGAAAGCCGTATCAAGTGTCCTTAAGCCATGCTCAGGTTTTAGCTTGCTCTGGCATCTCTCCGAGACTGCTGAAGAGTAATCAACCATTACAAGCCCGACTTACAATCTCTGGCACTCCTATTAATTGTTCCAGCTAAAGCCACAATGTTAAAACTTTCTGATCGGAGGATCTGTGACTCAAGACATCTTTCACACTGACATGCAGTCTTCATCTCACTCACAAAATATCCCAAGTACTGTACATCTATTAATAGAAAAGTTACTTTTCTCCGCAAGCATTTTTTCAGCTCATACTCCTTCCAATGGAGACCAAAGAGGAGAATTCATGTAAGCTGAAATGGCATTCATGTTTTCTGCATGCCCTGCCCTTGGCTTCTAGATCTAGATTTCACCAATTAATTTTAGACGACCCAGTTCATACAAGGTAGAGAGTTGAGCACTTGGGCTAATTACGCTTCAGGTGTAACAAATCACTTGACCATGTGTCACCAGAATGAACAACGTTTTCAACTAGGTTGAACAACAAAAAGTTGTTTGCACACTAAAGTCTCCCCATCTGTCTGAGCAGGGATTACCGTTAATGAGCTTGTGTCCTTGGCCCTAGTCCCACGAGGTTATAAATTACTTTAATGCTTTAATCTACCGGTGAAAAACCCTGGCTCAAGGAGTGGAGAAGAAACAAGCAGAACATACCACAACCAACCACCCGTACCGAAATGTACCTCTCATCCCACGAAGTGGTTTCACAAATAAGAAATACACAATGTTCTGCAAATACTACTTGCATGAGGCTATACATCCTAACTATAAATTTAATTGAGGGAAATACAACTCAACTCTACATTAAGTCTCCACCTGTTCTGCCACATTCGGTAGAGGCAGCCCATCAGTTTCCCAGATTCCCTGGGGAAAAAACCCAACACACCAGTGCTTAAAGATCTGCCCCGAACTACACGGCCCGTAAAATTAGCATCCTTAGGGCATACAGCTTTCTGTAGATACTACTACAGAGTGCTAAGTTGTAAGCAGGAGGTCCTGATGCAGCACCAAGCCTCATAACTAGGTAAGGCATCTACTGGGAACGACGAAAGTGATTAAAACACTTTAAGGACAACAAGGCTGCATGAGCACAAAACCAGAGTGTGGAAAACGTGTTCCTCTGGGGCTGTGGTATGTGGACTGCGCACAAGATAAGAAATGGCGTGTGCTTAATTGGAACTAGGTAGAAGAGTTAAGGCTAAAATAAAATGATTTGTCTTAGTGAGTGTATATGGTAAACAACATGATGCCAGTATGAACTGGGTACTGGTAGGGGAGTTTTGGGGTTCAAAGTCTTGCAAAGTCACCTGTACCCAGGCTACCATACAAGTAATTCCATTAAAAGTCAAGATTGCCCAAGTAACAACACTGAAAAAACCCACCAAACTTGGGTATGGATGCAGCAGAAACGGGACCAACTGGGAAAAAAATCAGTGGGGACAGACCGTTTATTTGAGAGGAGTTGGGATGCAGAAAGAGAGGTGCAAGGGTGCTGAAAAGACACATCCAGAAACAGAAAACTGGGAGATAAGATAGAAAATCAGGTACAGAATAAAGGAGGACAGGATTTTTTGTCAGTAGGAGTGTGGACACCTACAGATGGTGATACAGGTGACCTTTGAATCCAAGTCCATGAGGATGCCAGAGGGACCCCGATTGGACAACGTGCTGGAGCCTCCATCATGTCTTTGTCTGAAAGACGTGGTGTGTGGGAGTGGAAAAAGGAGGGATAGACTTGCATCCTAATTCTGCATAGTGGGAAGGGAAGGGAGATAGAATTGTAATTCAATAGTAGTTGGGTGTGATTCATAAGACTTAAGAATGATAATTAGTAGCTTCATAGTTGTGTGTGGTGTTAGATTAATTATCACGTAATTGCTTTATTAGTCTCTTAGTAGAGTATTGCTTAATTGAAAAGTATCATCGTCTCTTAATTCAGTTATGCCTCAAGCTTGCAACCTGAAGGGAAGAGTCAGACTCACAAAGCAACATACGGCTACCACCTTTGGCTCACCAACCTGAAAGACCAGCTCTACCCATTAATCAACAGGGACAGCCTTCACCCTGTCTTCTGATGGGTGCTCAGACTCCAACCCAACCAGTCTCTGCCTCCATCCTCCCACCAAATGACACCTGTAATTCACACGCTCCAAAACACTTTTAACAGAGTAAGGCAACACTGATCTTTGTGTTCTCTGACTTTCTGTGCTCAGCTCGTGAGACTTCTCTTTCTCACATTTGTATAAAAAACTGGCAAGCCTGCTGGTATATTACGATCTTAAAGAGTTTATGGAATGGCTTTAGGGCGTCATCCCTGTCAACCTGAGGGAACCATGGCAGCATGAACAGCTCTTCCCCACTGAACTCAACTGTGATGGAGGGACTCTCTTACTCTCTTGGTCCCCTGCCTTCCCCCATGCTTTCCTTTTGCAGTACCTTTTTGTGGTACTGCAATATCACTTACTTTCCGCTTGAGACCCCAAGTACCACATGCAATTTGTGATCCCCTGAGCAGCTATATGGGGTGCCCAAGCAGGAAAGCGGACGTACTGCTGTGCTACAGCTGCAGAAAATGGTCTCTGAGGTAGTACAGGTCCTGATGGTGAATTTGTGTCTTGGATTCTCCAGCAGTATGCAAGCTAATGGCCAAGTAACAGCCAAGATTCCTCTAACTTCAGAGGTATGCTGTTTTCAGACTCATTTTTGCAGCAAAAGTATTTTTAACTCACCAGGTAAGTGGGGGCTTAGAGGAAAGAATTATTGGGTGGAAAATCCTAGTCTGTGCAATTTTCCTGATGTTGAAGATTTTATGGCGCTCATCCCTTTAAAATGAAAAGCATTCAATTTTGGCATCTCCTCTCCAGGGACAGTCGCACAGCTATTATCTCCCCGTCATTTACTCAATTCATCACTCAGAGCACTGCAATTTTATCTAATTCAGAGAGAGTAAAAACGTACTAAACCAAGAATATCTTCTTCCCTTTTACACTGGAAGAGATGACTCTCCAAAACACTGTGTTTCCTTCCCTCCCACATGCCTAAAAGCATCTCCTAAAGAGGCTCACATTATATAATAATACCTGATCATCACTCTCTGAACCAAGAGAAATAATAACTAATGAACAATGACACTGACAATGCTGGAAACATCTATGTCCTATGAGGTATGGAGAAAAGCGATGTGCCATTATAGAAAAAGAAGCTCAGGAGGTCATCTCCAAGATTAAAGCTCACTTTTGAAGGGATGCTAATGTACGTTTGGGGTTGCAGCCATGGAGATACGTATTTCCTTGCACGTTGCTCAGAAGACCTTGCCAGTTTAGAATATGATTTTACAAGGCCAGATGCCAATTCTGAAACATTACTGCAGGATGTTTTGTACGGGTAGCCTTTAGCTTTGCAGTTAACCATCAGTTATTGTAGCTAAGAATGGTTCAGAGCACATATAGTAATTTATTTTAAAAATGGACATTTTTACTGTAATGCCAAAGGGAAGTAGAATTAAGTCTCAGACTGCTTAGTACTGCTTCTATTAAACCCAAGTGAAACTCTGCCTTGTCTGCTTGATATTTAGTAGCAGCAGCAGAGTATCCTGGACAACTGGTTTATAGGTCTGGTTGAGAATTTCCCTCTACACTCTGGCCAGCTCTAAATTGAAAAGTTAGCTGGAGATACAGACTTTAAAATAATCTCTCCCTGAGCTGTGCTGGGTCTGTGGGGCTAATAGACCTAAAATTGCTTTTCAGTCAATATAGTGATCAAATGAGTCCTGAAAAAATACTGCCAAGTAAGAAGGGGCCACTTATTTAACCACTTTCAGTTCTCGCACTGGTAAAATTGAGATGCTGTTTATCTAATTCCCAGCTGGTGGGATGGTTAAACACCCTGAAAACGAAACACCAACGTATCAAATGGCTGGCAAGGAGCTGTTAAGAGATTCCTCATGACTGAGCAAATAGTCCACAGTACTGGGTACTTCTTTTGTAGGGGAAAATCTGTTTCATGGGGAGAGGCTTTAATTCACCCACTCAGCAACCTGGTGTCAGAAATCGTTCTGTATTGGTCATGAAAGCCATTACCGGCGCCGATAATTAAACCATGACCTTTAAGGAATAAGTACGGTTTTATTAATGCTAGTGGACTGAAATGAGCTTAACTGCAGAATTTGTCCATTTTAACTGTACGTATTAGTGGGTCTACAGGATGATGTTTCCTGAAATCTTTCTTTATGCAAACTACCACCTCCCCAGGGAGCTGCAGAGAGGGGCAGTTCTAGCCTTACAGGCAGGCAATTACTACTGCACCTCTGCGGTTCCCACCGCTCTGCAGCAGGACACATCTGGGACAGACACGCAGCACAGTCTCCTGCGGCTTCAATTCCTCCCACGTTGGAGGATCCACGTAACAGAATAGCTGCCTAGTGAAAAGACCTGTGCTGCTGGTCACAGAAGGCAGCCCAGGCGAGGCAACCTCATCTGAATCGCTACCAATGGCTCAAAGGTACCTACCAGTCATCTCAGGTATGGTTTATCACTCTGCTTTTTCTCTCCAGACTTTTGGAGATCCCATGTGAAAACTAGCCTTAAGTTGACCTCCCTCAGAAATTCTCAATGGTTTCCTACACCACCTTCAAGCAACAGACGCAAATCTGTAGAGTTAAAATTTCTGTTGGTGCAGAATTCTTTATTTTCATTCCGAGTTTCAAGTGCCTGGTCTTCTGCCCTCCTGTGCTCAATAATAAATACATCAGCATTTTAAAAAGAAACAGCCTGAAGAATCCTTTACATAGGAGAGCTATTAAAAAGCAATTTCTTTACCAGGGAGAAATACCACTGTCAAGTATACAACAGGCAGCCTTGCTTCATAGTTCATTTTTGTGTTTATATTACAGTTATCTTTCACATTTCTATTCTTCAGCAAATCAACTTGATAGATTCATTCTTTTTTGAGAGTTGGTCTTAGTCACTGGAGTCTGTTCACCAAGAACCATCTGTTCCCCAAGATTTGCCTCCCACACACCATGGTAGAATTACGCCTACAACGAGTTTCTTCTATTAGGAAAGAAATGACTATAACAAGCTAGGTGACATGAGTCCCTAGGGAGACAACACAAGTACTCATGTCTTTGTTCGTAATTATTATAAAGTGTTTACGTGCAATACCCATTACTCAAGGACTGACTCTGGAGGGTAAGTGAACCTGTTCACCTTTCCCTCCCAGAGTCAGAGTTTAATCCTAGAAACGATGCTCTAAGCCGTGGTGGTATCATCACAATCAACGAATGAGGAAATCTGTCCAACTTCTGTTTGTCAGTCACCTGAGAAACACTGAGGAGAAGAAACACTGTGTTTTGATTGTCTTCCCCTTCGTGCGTAATGGAGACAGTCTGATCACACAGCCTGTGTCGATGTTCGGTCAGGGCAAACGGGAATAGCTCCACCGACAGCACGTATTTCAGTTGAGGACATAGCTCTTACTTTTTTTTTATGTGAAAGTTCACATTGAAGGTTTCCCTGCTGTAAAATATCCACTCTTCAGTTAAAGAGGGCAGCTGGCCCAGAGGTTAACACGCTGACCTGGGATTTAGATATGGATTTACCAGCCTCAGCTCCCCGCTCCGTACTGATTGCTGATTCCCACTCTCCTGCTACAGTACCAAAAGCTCAAGACCTGTGCAAGAAGTGGGGATGGGGAGAGAGTGAATGAGGTTGTACCAGCCCTCCTTCCCCTTCCACAGCCCGCGCCCTGATTTCATCGAGCGTGTTTACGTGCGAGTTAGGGGTGATGCCCCTCAAATTCCTTCCTCTGACCTTTTCGTGATCCGGTGGGAGTCACCTAATCTTTCTGACTCAGACTCATCCCATCTACCTAAGTAAGTGTCTGGGAGAGTTTAATCAGATTAAACTGAAAGAGCTAATAGATCTATAATGAAGGTATCATCTCGCATCAAGTCCATTACATCTGCCAAATGATAACAATAAAGCGTGGGCCTTATCTTGGGGGCCTCATCCGAAGTGCAGGACGTAGACGACAGCGGAGAAGCCAGGCTGCAGCCCGCGCTACGCGTTCATGCTTCACCGAACGCCAGGATCAAGGGCACCCTGGGTAGCTGTCACCTCCACTTACATCACTCCAGCAAGAAGACAAATCGCAGTGGAGAAGTGAGTGAGTAAATTCATGCCATGCCTTCGACAGAGAACAAACTGGGCAGGAGTGAGAAAACCCATTGCTCTTTGCAGCTTCAGGGGGATGCACTTCTCTTGCACTTTACCTGTACAGTATTTCCACTCAGTCCCTCAAGTGACCTGCTGAACCAATTCCCCGGAGGCGTGCTGCTGACCTTAGAGAAAATCCAATCTCTTTTAACAACTGCTATTTTCAGAATAGAAATGGCATTTCTTGGCTCTTCCCCTTTTCAGTATTGCAGCTCAGGAGCCCTGGCATCTTAGCAGTGCATGGGCTCAGCTACGCCTTTGGAGCCGAAATCGATCTAGCCTTGCTCTTAGAATGAAAACTAATGAAAAGAAGGGAAAAAGAGCGCTGATTAAATTAAATGCAGTTCCTGTCAGAGGATAGGAGCACAAAACAAGGCGTAGGCAGAGAAATGACCCAGGAGCACAAGAACTACCGTGCAGACACTGGAATAAGCTGCCCAGGGAGGTGGTGGAGTCCCCATCCCTGGAGGTGCTCAAGGAACGTGTGGACGTGGCATTGCGGGACATGGTTTAGTGGGCATGGTGGGGTTGGGTTGACGGTTGGGTTTGATGATCTTACAGGTCTTTTCCAACGATAGTGATTCTGTGATTCTGTTCTTAGCCCCCGTCTGAGAACAGCTACAAGGGATGTTTCAAAGAAAGATGTAAGCAGCCTGCATCAGGCAGCCAGGAAATCACATCTTCCCAGTTAGGTCTCATCCTGGTTTACAGGAGGAAGGGATTGGTTTAAGTGTTTAAGCTATGACACTATCTTTCAATATATATTTACTCGTAATGTATTTTTATCCATACAAATGTTTAGTACAACTTGAAACCTGTTATTGCCTCAATAACAACATATACAATAAATTTCAAAACCCAATTATTCTTTAGTAACACAGTCTTTGCTTTTTCAGTGTTGAACTTGCTTTTACTTTCACTGAATGTCCCCTTTGCTGGGCACTGAGTTTATCTTATTTTGGTTTTATTTATTGTTAGCATCGATGTCTTTGGCCACTCTGGTTTCACGTTCTGCTGATTCTCCTGACGCCAGGGATTTGAACGTCTATTAGTGCATGAGCCATCTCTTGTCAAGCATACAAAGCTGATTGCTTTCCTAGAGAGCATCCGCATTCCAAGGAACTCCCAGTTTCCACAGGCACATGGCCCACGGAAAGCAAATTTAAAGAGGATGGTCTCAAAGTTATGTGAGTGGCCAGGGAATGACACTGATTAAATGTCCCTGAGCCTCCCAGATTAGATCTGAGGCTGAAGGGACAGAAGGATAACTAAAGGTCTCCAGACATATCTTCTGGATCGCAAATAGGTTTTTTTATTAAATATTCCATTAATACCTAACTATTACGTAGCCTTTTTCTTCAGTAAGTTCTTTATAAAGAAGAGCTGTATTATTTTTCAGGGGAGGAAAGAGACACATAGATTTGAAGTCACTTACCCAAGGTCACATAACTAAGCAGCGGAAGAAGTGGGAGGAGAACCTAGCTATTTTAAAGCCCTTTAAGAAGCGATACTCCTTCCTTAACTAAGTGCTTCTTTCTCAAGAGCTGCTATTTGAGTGCCAAATTAACACTAGAATTACGGCACTGACTCAAAGTCAAACTTACATTAAAAAAAAATACAGCACACAGGTTTTAGGATTAGGAATATTATCTCTTTGTAACGGGAGCATAAGATACTGTAAGATTAATAAAGGCAGGATACATCAGGGTGAATAGTAACGAGCTGGGGTGACGGGCCTGCGAAAGAATCTGGTTTTTTTGTAGGTACTGTGTGCTCTCCTCTGCCACTGCTCATTGTTTTTCTGTCCAACTGCCGGGAGACCCCAGGCCCCCAGGGAGAGGGAAGGGGGGAGCACCTGGGTGAGGCAGAGTAATGCCAGCCCCAGAGAGTACCAGCCTGACGGCAAACAGCTAAAGGTGGTGTTAACTGGAGAGTGCCTCTGCTTGCCTCCAAGCAGGCTGGGAAGATCCCTCTTTCCAGCTCCATGCTTAAAAAGAAAGAGGGTACAAATAACTGCTTTGCTCTTCATGCCTTTCCCCCCCGCCCCTCCAACTGGTTTTGACCCATTCTAATCAGGAGCTAACATTTAGCTGGAGGAAAACAGAGGTAGCAATCCCAACGTGTTCTGCAGAGTTAACGTAATTAGGAAATGTGGAAATTGCCACTTGGTGATCCAGGGGTTTAGAATCATAGAATCGTCTAGGTTGGAAAAGACCTTTAAGATCATCAAGTCCAACCGTTAACCTAACACTGCCAAGTCCACCACTAAACCATGACCCTAAGCACCTCATCCACAGGTCTTTTAAATACCTCCAGGGATGGTGACTGCACCACCTCCCTGGGCAGCCTGTTCTGATGCTTGACAACCCTTTCAGAGTACAATTTTTTCCTAATATCCAGCCTAAACCTCCCCTGGTGCAACTTGAGGCCGTTTCCTCTTGTCCTGTTGCTTCTCACTTGGGAGAAGAGACCAACACCCACCTCACCACAACCTCCTCTCAGGTTGCAGAGAGCCTCCTGAGCCTCCTCCTTTCGTTTCATCTAAACAAAAGGAAAGCAGTGAAAACTGTCCTCAAAGGACACGTCTGAGAGGGACCGAGGAGTGACTGATGTGTGACTCAGGCAGACACTGGCAAATGAAATGAATACATATACAGCAACTAGGGTAGAAAATCCAAAGAACCTTCTCTGCAGATCAACACAGAGGCAGCCGTGTCAACTCGCATTTGATACAGTACAGATCCCAAATCAGCGCTGAAGCAGGAGCGTAATGGTACACGAAAAACACTTACAGAAACAATCTCAGATCTCAAAAGCACCTCTTCAAGAGCTTTTCGTATTGCCCCTTTTGTGCGAATGGATGGATAACATTCAGTTGGATTAGGCTAAATGTATGGCACTGGTATAGACAGACAGCAGCAGGGAACCAATGCCTTAGGATCGCTGGAGCTTGCGTTTTCATGTCCCCTGCAGCAGCGGATTAATCTTTGCACTTTATTACAGACACAAGCAAGGTTTCAGTTTAGCCCCACCTTTGGGCCTCTAGTATCAAAAATGTTTGCTCGCTCTTGCAACAGTCGCTCAGTGTCCCCCCCGCCCATGCTAAATAATGAATCATGCACATTCTCTAAAACATCTTTTTGGAACCTCCTAAGGAAACTAACCATACGTTTTATTTTGACAAATGACAGATGAATGCATTTCTTCTGCAACTGATTCAGCCTAGCACAAAGGGTAATTTAACAGCATGTATTTCCATGTAAAAGTTGTGACTTCTACTTAAATTATTTGCTTTCTCCTACTGTCACTGCGCAAACGTTCACCTTTGAATCAAAAGACAATGTGGAGATTCACAGAAACATGCCCCCACTTATGTACACCTACTTCAGGTTATTCATTGCTATTTAAAATACACAATGGCACACACGGAGAGTGCGTATCACGTACAATTGGCTTTTCAGTTAAACTGAAAATTTAATATGACAGAATTTGGTTTTCAGCCTGGTTTCCAAGGAAACATTTCCAGCTACTATTGGTGGAGGTTACAGGTTGACTGTAAAGCCCACGATTTCCTTCATTCCTGGTCCATCAGTTTGATTTCTTTTATCATCTGGTCTTCCCTACTGAAATACATGCTAATATAGGGGGAAGGGTTTCTTAATGCATGCAAAAATAATCACTATTATTTCCCAAACAGCCTCCCCAAAAGACAGACGCTTAAAAAGCAGTAGCAATGATTAAAGGAGAATAAATTAAACGAACGTATTCAAATTAATTACAAACGTGCTATCCAGATTTGTATATGTACAAGTCTGCGCAATGTTGATAAATATCTACTGGAGATAATCTACGATTCTACTATTTATCCCTAACAAGCAGATGGGCTCCCACATTGCCATTTCCAGGAGTAAAAACACATTCCGGAAAAAAACCCCCAAACCTGCAACAAGGAAGAGTTTAAGAATACGTGTGCGGGTTTTTAACCGAACGTGCCAAAGGTGAGATTTTATAACCCATTAGCATACCCTCATTTTCTACAATTACTGCATTAGGAGGTGACGAGGACCACAAAAGATCAATCACCAATGTCATTGCTTTTGGAAGACAAGGGGCAACACAGCCCGGAGGGCGTATATAGGGCAGAAACCAGGTTGTAGCCCCAGTGGTGGGCAGCCACCCGGGCCGCAGGCACGCTGCCTTGGCTTGGTCCCTTCCTGGCTTTGCTTCTTACCAAAAAAGTGGCTGGTACAGAGGAGGAGAGGGCAGCTGGGTATTTTCATGCACGCAGAAATGAAGCCTTGCTTGTAATGCTTAACGAAATTATACAGACTCACCGATACATCACTGCTGCTGTTTCTACTTTTGTCCTTACTCGTGTTTCTGCTCGCTCTTTCTTTGTGCCTTGGCAAGGAAAAATATGGGGAATCGTGGTGGTTCTGCTCTCCTTCCCAGGACATTCGCATGAGCCCATACGACAGTATTTTTGCTCCTCTTTTACCTTTTCCAAAACCTCTGTAGTGCCACAAGGCTGGGTATGGCTCTTTGGAAGAACACTATTAATAATATCCTTCAGACACTAGAGAAGACTTCTAGGAGCTATTCACTCTCTGTAACACCCAGTTCCCCTCCTAAGCCATGTCAGTCATAAAATAAGGACATACAGGAGCGTGTTGGTTTTTTTAACAGCTATAGTTCGTCTTTCCCTGACTGCAATGTGCTCTTCTCCGTAAGCGACTTCCACTGCAATTGCCCCAGCTCATGCTTTCCCTACTCCTCTCCTCCTATCTAAATTGCATACTATTAAACACTTTCCTCTGCTGTGTATAGAGCACTTCTGCGTACATTTGCTTAAAAACCTCAGAATTTCTCTTGTTGGGCCACGCACAACAACTCCAGTATGCTTCCATCCTACTTGCCAGGATACCTTCAGCTCAGACACCCTGGAACGATCACGGCAACCAAGAGCGGAGATTAAGGACTATGCTTTATGTTAATAATTGGGTGATGAACCAGGTCTAATAGCCTCAAAATTGGAGCGAGACATGCCCTGCTTGTGTAAAAGCACAACCGCCGACGCGTGTGGAATGGCTGCCTAGATTCCTACAGAGCAACATGTGCTCCGTGAATTTGCCATGCTATGACAATTTCCCTTAAACTGGTGATCTAATTTTCCATCCCTTCCCTCCTATTATATGCAAATAGATTTAATTCCTTCCTCTGTGGTCTATGCTGACATTAGGAAAAGAATGGAAGGGGAGAAAGGGTAATATTTAATTAATTTCTGAAAAAAAGCTGATAAAGCAGTCTTCCTCTGAAGACGTGGTGCAAGACAGTGAAGGAAACGCAAACAGAAATGATGGGTGCTCTCAGGAGGATGGCTGAGAATGAGTGCGGGCTGGAGGTGCCCAGGGGGTACCCGAGGCTGGCACTTTGTTTCATGGGATGATGGCAGAATTAGCACATCACTGGAACCCCGACAGCAGAGAGTCCGCATCGGAGGCAGCGCTGAAGGAGGGCTGCTTGTGACCTGGATGGGGACCGCTTCATGGCACCTGTGTTCCCACCTTTTAACCTCCTGCTCCGCGTGGGTCTGGGAGACTGGGAGTTGACCGGTTCCACCACTGGCACTTCCCCAGTGCCACCCAGCCAGGTCCCTGCCAGCAGCAGCTCCTGCAGCACAGGGTGCTGAGGCTCCCAGCACCCTCAACTTGCAGGTGGATATTGCTTTTTTTGTTGTTGTTCCAGGATACTCCTCCCTTACCGTCCTTGTTCCTGCTTTGTTTCGGTGGCAATAAACTATTTTATTACCCGTTTCCTTTGCAGCAGGTGTGTGATGGTGCTGGGAAGGCACAAGAGACAAAGATGCAGGAGGGCTGGACCACAGCCATGATGTAGGGTTAGACCTTGCTCCCAGGACTTAAAGGCACGTGGTCTCGAGGGAAACAAAAGCAAGGGAAAATGTCCAATGGGCAGGATGGTCTGCGGTTCGTTGAGATGTTGCTTAGAAACCTCTTCTCTTTTAACTGATGTCCTAGTGTTATCACTGGCAGCGCTTAAAGCTTGATTCACCCCTGGTCACACAATGAGTTTCAAGTAATTTATGTGGGTCTGGGGGCAGACCTATCACATTTTGACCCAACGTTATGGCAACATAATTAAAAATGGAGGTCCTGATAAATTCCAACACTGCTCTAATTTTATTCTAGGGTGAATCCACTTAGATTGATCCAATTTAGATCACCTGGGATAAAGGTGAAACTTTTCCAATCATGTCATCCAAACAGGAGTATCAGAACATCATAAGGGCTCACCTTCCTCTCCTGAACTAAACTAGGTGGAGATATTACCATATTATGAAAAAATTGTGGATAGGATAAGATCAATGTAATCATTTGATACTAATCAACACTGAAATTACTAGAGAAATAAGAAGCTGTCATTTTGCTTAAAGCCCGCAGCAAAATTTGCTCGGTTGATAGCAAAGTGAACATCACACAGGTTCATTTATTTTATGCATTTCAGTTCTCAGCGTGACATTTCTACCCAGAGATGTGAGTGTATTTGCAGTGTACCTCAGGAGATAGGAACACGTCCATCAACAAACTCCACCGTAGTTTATTTATGGTTAATATTTTACAGCAAATCAACATTAAATACACTCCTCTCTGATAAGATAACAATCTGAGGGCAACACCTTTTCTTTCAAGGCTCCCAGTAAAATGATAACCTTTGAAACATGTCAGGGGCCTGGTGTAAAAACTGTCTCCAACAGGCAATTTAACAACTGATCTATATCGTTACGACTACAACTTCTCATTATAGAGATATATATCACCTAAACCACTTCCAGAAAAACACAAGCAAAAGTGAAAAAGTTGTTCCAGACCCGTAAGTGGGGTTAGCTCAGCATATCGAGATATTGATGCAGTTCTGCTGGGAAGTCCTCTCAACTGGATAAAATCCGGAACACGTAGCATTATTCTGGTTAGCACCCATGGGTTGCATGGCCACTATACCTGCGGTGCATTGCAGATGTGTATTTGACTTGCTGTTTTGTTGCTTTCCTTTTCATGGGGCAGTAAATTTTACAAGTTCTAGTTATCTTTTTTCCCCCAGAACTGCTAAGGACTCTCAGATTAACATGGCATTCGGGTAAGTGACACAGCATCTTGCATGGGTAGACTGCGGCCTCTGTGTGCATGTGTTCTTTTTAAAAAAATAGTATTGTTTATCATTCACAGGTAGAAATGAAGAAAAACAGGGTTGGGAGGGACCTCATAAGATCACCCTCTGTCCCAGTGAGATACCAGACTCTGACACTGTTGAATATGGGGTTCAAGTTGCAGCTGCAGTTGGAAAATACAGATGTACTTCCACTGGTTGATTTGTTGAGATTACAGTCACAGAGAATCAGAGAATCATTAAGGTTGGAAAAGATCTGTAAGATCACCAGGTCCAAGCATCAACCCAACACCACCATGCCCACTAAACCATGTCCCGCAGTGCCACGTCCACACGTTCCTTGAACACCTCCAAGGATGGTGACCCCACCACCTCCCTGGGCAGCCTGTTCCAATGCTTCACCACTCTCTCAGTGAAGAAATTTTTCCTAATATCCAGCCTGAACCTCCCCTGGCGCAACTGGAGGCCATGATATAGCTGTAAAAACACTATTTTAAGACTTTGTTTCTAGCAAAGGACTGCTGTTGAACAGTTGAGGTAATTCCCCCCCTCTACTAAATGTACTGCTTTACTCACACCTCAAAAGATATCAGTGAAGATAATGGCTGCCTCTTGCTTTGCAAACTAGGTTATTAAAAATATCACTGGAAGTGTTCAAGGAACATGTGGACATGGCACTGCGGGACATGGTTTAGTGGGCATGGTGGGGTTGGGTTGATAGTTGGACTTGATGATCTTACAGGTCTTTTCCAACCTTAATGATTCTGTGATTCTGTGATTATTCAACACTTGCCAGGGCACGGGCACCTAGGCAAAGAAAACAGAGTCCAGCAGTCTCTCAGCAAGGTGGACGGTGTAACATGTATGGACCAGGGGACAGCACACTGCCCGGCAGCACGTTCAGTGCCATTGCTCAGTCGCCTCATTTCAAGCGTGACATATGCCTGGCCATATGTGCAGAGCGTACCAGTTGAGACAACTGCCAAGTTAAGTTATAACCAAACATTCTCCTCAACATCCCGGGACAGGAGCCGTTCCAGCATACCAAAGAGTCAGGAAAGCTCTTTGGGGAACCCTCTGGGGCAGGCACGCTCAGAGTGGCTGGCCCTAAACTAATCAGCAGTGGCTGTGAAAGCTGTCTAGCCGCAAGCGCTTCAGGCAAGCTGCTTTATTTCAGTTCTCCAGACTCTACATGCGAGTGAACAAGCGGGTAGGTGCAAACCATCAGCTGTGTATGATGAACAGCACTCTCCAGGCCAAATCCAAGGTACAAGATGTACACCCATTTCTTCCAACTTTCACAAAGACTTCACTTAAAACTCCTGGTTACTGATAGGAAAGAGTGCAGCTCTACCACCCTGTTTAAATGGTGACCTCTGAAAGCACCTGCGTTATTGCTAGTGGGAAAAGTGAGCTGTGGACGTGTAGGTTGGTGAGGAAAGAGAATTGTTGGCCATCACCCAAATGTGGTGATGGCTTGCTCTCAACAGGAACACACAATCAGCAGGTCCTGAATCTCAGCACAGCCACCTCTAATTGTTCCCCTTTCTGCAACTGCAACGGTGTGCTAAAATGGCAAAGAATTTACTTACTGTTGACTATAGTTGCTGGGGTATACGGGAGGGACAAGTGACCTGACCATGCTGGGAGCTGAAAGAGGTATGTGAAGAAGGCACTGAGCAGATGATGGCTACAATGCTCTACAGATCATTAAATAGAAAATAGAAGTAGAGCTGGACACAGGATTTGGGTCAGGGTTGACTTGGAAATGTAACGGTGCAGCTAGAATCGCTGATGTTAGAGGGATGTTGTGATCAAAACCTTCCCTGAAGATTTCTGGGGCTAGTGGAAAGTGGGGAAATGGGTTGCTAGGCCCTGAAGCAGCAAACCCTGCCTGTCAGAAAGAAATGGAAGAAGTAACAGGGGAAGGGCGGAAAGAATTATAATCTTCCAGGGTTCAAAAGGAAGGGCCGAAAGGAAGAATTTTGGAAGGATGACAAAATGATTTACTGCTTCCCTGCCCTATTGAAGCTCAAGGTCTCTGCCCTGCTAAGAATGGTTACTGCCCTCTCACTCGATGTACTGTGCACATGGAAAAATTTGACAGAGAAGAATCTAATTACCGTTCCCTAAAGGCTCAGAGACTTTCCATTGATAAAACTCCTTCAAAATCATACAGCCACTACATTAACAACTCTGAATTGCAGTATACTTGATTTATTCTTTATTTCTTTGGTATTCAGGCTACAGTGTACAGAGTCCTGATGCCTGCTGGACGTCACTACCGAAACTAGTACGTTGACTTTGATCACAGTTTGCATTTCTGCTCATCTTGAAACAGAGACAAGCAAAATCAGCACTCAGGATTTGCAGCAGACATCAAGCTTTTAAAGGATCAGATGTACTGGGTTAGAATATTAGAATGAGAGTAATATCTACAGAGAACATGCCACAATGTATTTTTAGCACATATAAGTCTTCACATACAAGATTTTTTTCTCCCTCTGAACTTCTATGCCTTGACCTCTTGTGCATCCTTTCTTAGTGCAAATACTTCAAATGGATTATATTTAAAGAACTAATTATTTGACGCTTGGAAGAGATGCTAAAGCAATATTTTGGCACATATTTATAAAAGTGATTAAAACATTCTATTTATTCCACACAGATTAAAAAAAAAAAAAAGATGCTCATGTATTTTGCTAATTGATATGAAATGGTAAGGACTAGTACTTTAAATCAGTGGAAAGATAGGAATCAAAACCTGATTGTCCTTTCTTCAATGAACATAGCATGAGCCCTGGGCAGAGAAAATCCCTTCCTTGAAGAACTTCTATGATGACAACATGCAGCAGATGGATGAAACAAAAAGCATGGAGATAAAGAAGAGAGTCTTGGCTCTCAGTCCTTTGAGCAAGTCTGTATTTTCTCTGCTTCTCTTTCTGGATATGCCTAGTCACGTTACACAGCCCTCTTAAAATTCTTATCTACAATACAGTTTACCTCCGCAGGCTATTCCTATACTTCCCCACACTCTTTATGACAAGGAATATTAATAGTTACATGTACATGTATTTATGGTTCTCTGCCCTTTTTGCCAAAAAAAAAAAGCCCTCCCAAACCCACCTCAGCTTTTCTACTACCTCAAAAATAGCAAGCCCTGTTTTCACAGAGGAATCCTTGGGTATCTCCGAGAAGGCACGCTGTGGGTTTAGGACTTAGCTCTCAAAAAGATGCACCATTCTCCTAATATCACATATGTGGAGAATGTGTGACATGGTAGGTCATCAAGCGATAATGATGGTAATACTTTACAAGAAGTAATTAGCTCCACCTCGATGCTCTTAGAAACTTTTGAATAGTGTACCTAGAAAGCTGAGCTGCACCTTGGGTATGAAGTTTGACAGAGAAATCAGCTGGCAAGAGCATATTTGAAGAAACAGCCACACGAATGATCTTTAAAACACATTCTGGTTATCTTTGACTGTGCAATATGGAATTCTGTGGCTGGGTAAGAGCTTCTACCCACAGCACACGAAAAGACCTCACGGCTTAGTATTCATTCATTGGCATATTCTTCTCCATTGCTTACACACCTAGAACATCTTTTCTGGCTGTAGGCATCCGAAAGCTAGGCATTCAGTCTAAAATGCTGCCCAGATTAGGCTAAAGACTTAAGACTAAATGCACGTGTACTTACCCTCATTCCCTATGAGAGCCTAAGTCCAACTCCACGTTGCCACTGACAGTCCAAGCCTCTCCCCTGCCTTCCTGTCTGCTGCTACCAGTGCTTGATGGCCACGTCAGGAGCTGAACTGGTACAGGCAGGAGTTACATTTTGAGCCAGAGGGTGGGTTTTTTGGTTATTGATGCTAAGTTTGGGGGCTGGATTTTGTGCGGGGGGATGGAGAGGGTTGCCTGTGGGTTTTCAGTCAGAACAACTGCTTACCTGATTTGTTATAGCTGTGTATAGGGGCTAACAGCAGCATATGGGAAGTAGCCAGGTCATGCGGCACATGGTGAAACCATCCTTTTTGGTGCTCAGCAGGGACTTTGATTGGCTCAGGTCAATCATGAAACTGCACCCTTTAAGTAAATGCCTCTTTTAGAAGCTAAAGCTAGGGAAGATTAACCCTGCTCTTAAAAGTCTTTGGGTTAAAGCCACAAATTGGAACTCACAAGACAGAAGCTCCCTTGCTTGCTTTCCGCTGACAGGCTGTGGAGCTTGACACAGGTCAACTAAACCTTGCTTCAGGAAAATGCCTAAGCAGGTATTTTATTTAAAGCACACTCGTTGTAATGGGAACTCACTGCAAGTTTATTATTAGGTTGGCTTTTGCCACACTGGGTCTGGAAGCTGTACATCTGTTCTGTCCCTCATTAAACCAGGGAAAATGGTATTCATTTATTTGACAGAAGGGGTAGACGGAAATTATCATTCATCTAGATATTTAAGGAGTTGTCCTGAAGGAAGAATACGAAGTTCTGATATGTATCTTTCACATCTCTCAATTAAAGCAGGTGCATATCCCCTTCACTGAATCAGAGCTTTAGTTATACCAGACCTTTAATCACACCAGGCTTCCAGTATGCCATTGACACCTTCGGTTGGAAGCTACATACTCGTATTGTCACTGGCACTGCATCTATTTCAATCCCTTTGGTGCCAGCCGCTCGCTTGCTTCACTATCACCGAGTGCAGTAATTCCTGGGACTTAAAAGACCCCACCACGATGTGCCTGACGCACTCGGAAGCGCTTATCTGACGAAGGTTTGTTTAGTGAGTGACCTCTCGCACACAGAAACCTCCATGTCCTGAACACCGCACATCAGCGGCAAGAGAGTAAGAGCCAAGAGATGTATAAAAAGACCAGGGAGAGCTACCAGCCCTCAGGAGCACAGAGATGCAGAATAGGGTTATTCCTCTGTTTCCCCTCTCCAGCTTCCTAAATCAGATATTATTTATGAAAGCACAGCCAGCTATCAGTAGCCTGGCATAAAGAATGCAGTATAGTCTCGAGATACATTTTTTTAAGGCATTAAAGAAGGCAGGTCCCCAGCTAAACCCCTAGGGAATTCTGCTTATAACTGGCCTCCAGGCAGAGCATGACCGATTAAACCCTTGCAGTCTGACTGTCCAGCCAGGTTTCTTTTCCCCATCTTGACTGTAACATCCCAGTCTGGATGTCGGCATACTGTTGGAGACTATGCTGAAAGCTTTGCTAATGTCAAGGTAAATGATATCCATGGCTTTCCCTTCATCCACAGATTGAGCCATTTTATCACAGAACACGATCAGGTTGGTCAAGGCAAGGATACCAAGGGTAAATCCATGCTGACTATTCTCAGTCACCTTCTTCTCCTTCACCTACTCAGAAATGTGGTCCAAGAAAACTCACTCCATGATTCCTCCAGGGACAGAAGTGAAAGTGCCTGGTCTACAACTGCCGGAATTGTCCCTCTTGATCTTTCTGATGATAGCTGCAACATTTGCCTTTCTCCTAGCCGTAAGTCCTCTAGAATCTACAAAGCCTGGAGGCTTCTCAAATAATTGAAATATATAGGGTTTCATACTCTCTTTGCCCCCGTGGCAAAGAAATTTGCTGCAAAACATACACACATACACACTTTTAATAAAGTCAACTTCCTGGAGATCATAGCAAGGACAGCGGCTTGGGAATGGCCCACATACAACGGGGAGTCAAACATCAGGGAGACAGTGTGCCTTCAAGCACGGATACGACACACGAGGTAACAGAGCAGATTTTTTAAAAGGTTATTTCCTTCAAGCAAGCAATCTCCCCAAACAGAAATCTACACATAAAAGGGGTTTTCCTGCTCAGATTATGCAGGTGGTTAACTCCTTGGGTGTGGGTACAGGTGCAATGCCAGAAGCAGTACACTTGTATTCACCTGGTCTCATGAAACATGACTTTACCACTTGGTTCAGGGGTAGTTGCCACAGAAAGCAGTATGATAAAACCTTCTGTTACCCTACTGCACCCCTATTGTATGTTCTTACAGCCTAGTTTACGCTTGAATACCTTGAATAGTAAGTGAAGTACTTTTAAAAAGGCTTAGAGAGGTCAGACTGAGATGGTTTACAGACAGGATCATGAAGCTTGCAAGTGAGGAGTCTAACTACATGCTTACTCTGTGTGTTCGTTTAAACTTGAGACTACTACAGAGCCCTCTGGACGCCTAATTTTTCAAGATGCTTTCACTATCAAAGAGAGAACATACGTAACTTAATTCTTGCTTGAACCGAAGGGGAAATTTTCAATGAAACGAAAAAAAATTGTCACCAACTAGAAATTTTTGCTCTCATTTTGAGCTCTAGTTCCACAATTTTAAAAATAAAAATCTGAAATAATTTTCAAAACAAAAATATCCTTCTGAACCAAAAACGTGAAGTTATTGTAGAAGAGGTCATCCCAAAATATTTTGGGGTTTGTTTCTTTTTTTTTTTTCCTCTTTCTAGGGCCCTGGTGTTGGAGCTCCACCAAAGCAATCCAGGTAATTCAATACAAAAGTGCATTTTGCTTGTCCTTATCCATGTTTTCTTTGCCAAAAAACATTTGGGGAGGATTTTTTTCCCTTCCCTACTAGGCAGATACTGAACTGTTCACCATTTGCTTATATTTACACAATACTTTCAGCGTTATACAGTTCTAATGCCTAGTAATGCCCAGCTTGGAGCCAGATTCAGGCTCCTGTTTTGCTGAGCTCAGCAGTAGTATGAAGGCTTGAAAACAGAGTTCAGGGTTTTGCAGAAACAAAACCAAAATAAGAGACCTTGCCCCTAACCTAAGCTCTGGAACCCCACTTTTTAGACAAGATGGCAACAAAAGGAGACAACTAACACAGAGCCAAGAGAGATGAGAAGAGAACATGATAATGGAGATCAAACGTACACACACAGTTAGCTAGTATCAAAGGTTGGTTTGTTTTTTAAACAAGCAACATGCCATTGTTTGGTTTTGTTATTGTTATTTGCTATTTATATTGCAGCAGTGCCCAGAAGTCCCATCCGGAAAAAAAGTGCACCAAGTCAGTCCCTGCCTTTAAATCTTGGTGCAATCAGACAGGGACAAATGCAAGTTACTAAAATCAGAAATTTCTCCTCTCAAATGCAGGCCTCCAGTGGACTGGGAGAAAAATGATGACCATAGATTTTTGGTAAATTCTGGCATTCTAGCGACCAACCTTGTTTCTTGTTGTCACAGGTACAACGTGCTGTGCATTGCGGCATACACCTGCCTTGGTCTCAGCCCAGAGCCTTTATCCTTTGTTAACTGCCCTTGGTGCATCCTCTGTCCCTCTGCTGTTCTCCAGTTCAATGTTTTTATAATTCTGTACTCTTTTAAGCATTTCAGTCTGCTGCCACTGTGGGAGCAGACTAGCACTGGCATCAGCTGGTTTCCCAGTTCTGATTTTTCCTTACCACACCTCACAGAATCACAGAATCATAGAATCGTTAAGGTTGGAAAAGACCTGTAAGATCATCAAGTCCAACCATCAACCCAACATCACCATGCCCACTAAACCATGTCCCGCAGTGCCACGTCCACATGTTCCTTGAACACCTCCAGTGATGGTGACTCCACCACCTCCCTGGGCAGCTTATTCCAGTGTCTCACCAAACACTAATCAAGTTACTGATTCTCCAAGCTCAAGCTTTTGACCCTACCAACTTATTTTTTGGCACATCTGAACTCTTCCAACACTGCTGCCCATCACACGCCTGCTGGGATATTTTAGGAACTGACAGGCAAACTAGTTACTTAATCCAGCGATTATCCCAAAGCTTAATGTATGAGAAGGAGATCATTCTAAATTTTCTCTCTCATCTAAATCACTCCCATAAGTAATGAGCTTGGCAAAACTCACCCAATTCAGTCTGTACCAAGACAAGGCAAGATCCTGTTAACTCTTCAGTGGCACCTGCTTCAACACGAAGTCCTTGAGTTTAGGCTAAAAGAGACCCAAATTACAGCACAAGACTGATACAGCAGTGAAAGACGCACTAACTTCCTTCAAAGAAAATGAATACTGCAAGGCTCCTAAAATATTTGTCATCGCAATGCCCAGACGCTTCTTCAGGTACCTCAGCATCACAGCCTCCACCAGCACAATCCACAGCAGTAACCACAGCAGCCATAGGTGAGAAGCCACCGTCACTTCGCTTGCTGCCGGTTCCCAGCAGATTTGCAGGTATTTTAACTTTCTGTGGTAAGGTGACATAAACCCACAGGACAATAAAAACATGGGGAATCATGACATTTCATCTCAGGAGAAGCACAGGCACAAGCTGTGACAGCCAGGCAAGAACAGAGATGCACGAAACCCTGTCAGACCGACATGAAGTCCCACCTGGCACGGCGTGGTGCTAGCTGCGGTGATGTAGGAAAACGTTCAACCCCAAAATTACACCTTAGAAGCAGTCATCTTGCAGTTAGGATTTTTAAAGTGGAAACTTATAGTAACTAAGCAAATATAGGATCAAAAAGCAGTCTAATGATAATTTTCGACAGAGTGCATAAGGCATGCCTTGATTTTAAAAATATTTAGCTAGAGTAGTAACCCTTTCCCTATACCAACTCCAGATCAACCACAAGTCTGGTCACAAACAACAGGCTCTGGACAGCCACCTCCACGGTCTGGAGTGCGGCAGCGAACCGGCCACGTTCACAGAATCAACAGGGTTCCCCTCCGCAAAATTAGACCAGCTTACTCTGAACGTTTGGCTGCAGTCAACCAGCTGCTGCTTGCGATCGCACCATCACTCGCATTTAACTAGGAAGGGAAGAGCGGCTTTGCCACAGCAGTTCTTCTTTCAAGAAGCAAAATGAATTTACAACAGTCTAACACTAATAATGCCCCCACCCCCAGCTCCCCTGAAAGAAAACAAAAGGCCTAATACAAGTCCCCAGAAAATTACCAAAACCCAATTTTCATGCTTGGGTTCCTTGGCACAATTCAGACATTTTGATTTGCATATGCAATGATGCGAGTCAGAAGTTCACATTTTTTTAAAGCATTCTCCCTAATCTACTTGGCAGTCCTAATGGGTTTGGTAAATGAAATAAAAACAGTAGGCTGGATTTGCTAGGGTAAACTGCAGTCGAAGGTGACCTTCAGGCAACTTTTAAGCTGTCTGATGTTCTGAAGGATCAATTTTGGGGTTAATTGTTTGGTATATGCTGCAGCAGTCAGTACTTGTACGAACGGCCTTATGAGCACCTTCTGGCAACCGTGGCATTCTGGTATACTGGGATACCCTGCATCGGTTCTCACCCTTCCAGTCATAGCTCCGTGCCAGGGACTGGGAGAAGGGTGATGCATGAGCCAGAGACTCTTCTTCGCAGGCAGGACTCCTAGAAGATCAAATGCTCTGGTCTGTGCATATCAAGATGTATCACAAGTGGGAGCTCTCTCTTACGGGGTCCTAAGGCTCAGAATATTCCTCCCCTGCCATCTCCCCAGTATTTTAACAACCTTATTTGTAGTGAGTATTATCTAGCGATCAGGTCTGAAAGTTTTGACTGAGAAGTCAAAATAGAAGACTAAAGACTCTGCCCCACTATATCTATGATTTCTTCTTAAATGGCAATGTTTTGTTCACAACAAACTTAATTTCTTTGCAAGGTCTGCCAACACAAAATTGGTTTTAGCTTCCATCATTCACTCCTAGTCAGCTGCCAGATAGGAAAAACCACAGGTAAGGAAGGCCAGGGTTAAATTTAGGAAACCAGAAAAGCTTTCTTTAAGAAAAATTGGAAGAAGCAGCTGGGGATAGAACGTAACAAACTCAGACATGAAGGATGAAACATGACTTGACTTTATATTTTGTTGAATGACCAAAAAGCAAATTTTGCTCTTTGGGTGCTGACTGATAGCTCCATTACTGACCCATTTAAGAAAAAGATAAGCCTCCATTCTTAACTGTGATTTGCAGGCCAAGACGTTCCCAACAGAGGTTGCCTGAGGTTAGGTGTCCTCATTCAGCCCCAATTCAAAGCAAAGAACCCAAGCCCGCATATGAGCTTTGGTACATGAGCAGCTCTGTCGGTGTCCAGAGTGGTTCTGAAGTGCAACAGCCCAAAAAGGAATCGTGCCAACTCGCACACGTCAAGAGCCAGGTCACAGGCTCCAGCAAAATGACAAACATTGCTTAAAAACATGTTTGCTGAAGGCCTTGTTGGTGAACGGGTCACTTGGCAAAATTGTGAACACAAAGCGTGCTGTGCAGCTGCCTAAAAGCTCAGCTCTCCTGTGTGCCTGAGCAAAACTGCGATACAGGAGAAATTGGAGGGTTACAAAGGGTGCCCAACAGGACTTCTCTAATGATGTTGCTCCATGGCCTTGATGCCAGCAAAAGCTGCTGGGAAATAGCGCTGCTTTCTGTTACTGATGTAAACTCTTGAGCCTCTGGAGCAGAGCTTTTCTCTTCAATGCTCTTTGTGTTTTTCCTGTCCTCTTTGAAAATGCCATGCTGAACTCTTTACCATCACTCTCCCCAGTGCCACGTTTCTTCCATACCTCTCATGCACGCTTTCTCACTTCCTTGACCTTTACCGCTTACAATACGCAGACAGCAGTGGTGGCAATGCTGAAAGCTTTCTGCTGGCAAGGAGACCGACATCCAAAAAGGGATGAATTTCCGGATGGAGACATCTCCGACTAGCATAAAAGTGAATTCTGTGGATTAGAGAACCTAAATCTTCCTTTTACTCGTAGATGCCCCATCCCTGGAAACATGCAAGGTCAGGTTGGATGGGGCTTTGAGCAACCTGATCTAGTTGAAGATGGCCCTGCTCACTGCAGGGGGGTTGGACTAGATGAGCTCTAAAGGTCCCTTCCAACACAAACCATCCTATGATTCTATGATACTAATTCCATTTCCAACCTCACACCCACAGCCAAGTTCAGATGCAATCACATGGGCAAAAGAAGTGGATGAGAGTCAGCAGTACCAATAAAACTGTTGCTTCCTGCTTTTGGACGCTTTCAAACCTGGAAACTGTCTAACTTGCTTATCCTCTAAGCAAATTTTAGGCTGGAGTCAGACAGTATCGGTTTCCCAGATACAGAAGAGTGATTAACTGCATTTGCATTCCCATATCAAGCACTTCTTACTATGTGAAATTGCTATCATCTGAAGCTGAAATATTGGCAGTGAAATAAAACTCATACACGCATGTTCGCTATAAGAAGCAAAATATCCAGAATAAAAAGAAAATCCAACACAATGACATACAATTGAAAGGACAACTGTAAGTTACTTATTAGGGCCCATCTTCTCTTTGAAATCCACCCTTCACAAGATACTCAACCAAAGCTAAATTAAGATACTAAAAGAAATTCCACTGATTTCAGGAACTGGGCTGCAAACCAGAAAGCACATGGGCATAAATGCAAATTCAAGCAATGTTATGAAGATTCTTTAAAGTTGTGACTCAACTGCCATCTTAGTTTGCTAACTCCCTGATGAGATTCCCTCTTTCTTCTGTAACATTAAAGAATGTTACACATTGCACATTAAAGAAAAGATACTGTGAAGTAGATACAGGCTACAAGTGTCCCAAAATATCACTGCTTACGGAGAGCTAAAAATGCATTTCATTTTACACACGGCAGCAAATGCAGCCTGACTGTAACCTCTAGGCTGTTACTGACAAGACAAAATCTTACTTTTGCAGGTTTTTTAAATCACATCATTCTAAACGTACCGCCTGCTCATTTGCTTCAAGGCCTGAACCTTTCTTATTTTGTCATATATCAGCTGGCACAATTCTTCACTGCAGACTTCATCATTAACACACGAATCCCTTGGCATATCCACCATTAAATAAAACAAAAATGGCTAGCTTGAAAGACAGTACCTTTATGCATGTGTGCATTTGTGTGCATACAAATGTGTATATATTAACTGGACCGCAGAGCACACTTTTGTGTTTACTGCATAAGAAGCTTGTCCATAATGTTCCTTGGATAAAATGAGGTCCCTGACCATCAGAGTTCTCAAAGAACTGCATAAAATTAGCCATGATAGCTTTACAAATTTAGCAGAATACTTGAATATTTGTATTTAAACTTGTGCATAAGTCTCTTGTTAGATAGCCAATGTGAAACCGAGAGATTTCTCCTTTCTTTTCAGCTTTTTTTATTTTTTTGCCTTTTTTTTTTTTACTTTATTGCATCAGCAACACTTGCATTAGCATACAATTGGCTAGAGGGATTTTTCTGGAATGTTTATATGTGAGGCTTTGTATTCCCCCCTGGAAGTGTTGCTGGGAGATTATGATCCACTTAACATCATGAAGTGATTTTATGTTAAACCCAACCAACCAACAAACCTTTTGAAATCTGATAATATATTGTGATTCCAGTCCAGGCCAAGGAAAAGTCGTATGAAACCAAGAAGTAAAGATAAAAATGAAGGCCAAATTTTACGTATCATTCTGTAGATGGTGGGTATTTGTGTTAGAATAATGACATGCAAGACAGAAACCATTAACTCCCTTGCTGTTGCAGCCAAGCAAGTAGGCGCGTAGAAAGCTGAGCTCCAGAAAGACATCTCGCTAGACCCGTTGCACAAGACATATTTGCTGCGCATGCGTGCACCCAGCAAAGATCACCATGCACCTTGTGATAAGAAGCTGGTAAGAGAGATGGAGCTCCTGCACAGCAGGGCTGCTAAGCTGCTCTGCTGAGATGGCAGCCACCGCCAAGGCAGGTGGCCTCGGCCAGACAGCGATGGCAGGCCACCATACTTCACGCTGGGTTTGTCTTGCAAGTGCCTGAGCACCCGGACAAGTATCAACGTTGCTGTCATTCTGCTGGTCTCAGCGGACATGCCACATCAACACCTGTAACAGCCGTTTTGAGTGAAAGACAAGGAATGTGATGTCGGGTTTTGATGTCAAAACATTTTAATTCGCAAAACGAAAGACAAACAGTCTTGAAATAAACTGCAAAGCGTCTTCGCTTTCAAAAAATTACACCTTTGAGAATAATTTGCCTTGATTCTACAGTTTCGTTTAGCATTGTGTCCTTGGTTTTAATTTCGCAATTTATGTTACTTAAACAATGGTAATTTCGTTGCAATTTATTGCGTAGCTATTGCAAGTAACATATTAACTGGAGCAAATTTAAAACCGCAGTCTATTTTAAAAGAAACGCAAGTTGACTTTACTACTGTGACTACCCCCAGGAGCTGAAATACCAAAGACAGTTCGCAAAGCTGAAGCACTAAGCCATGAGCTCCCCTTGGCAGTGACAAAGCTGAGGTCTGTATTCTGTACCACCTAGCAGAACTTGTGACCAGCAGACAAATGGCAGGCCCGGAGGCTTGTCTGTATTTCAGCCGTATCGCTTGTTGGAATAAAAGACAACGCATCACACCATTAGGTCATAATCCTTCATAGACCTTCAATGTACCCTGAGTTCTGCTTTTAAGGGACAATGTCAGCAGAACTATTTTGGTAACACCTGAGAACTGCATCTCTAAGTGACCAGAGCCTGATGTTTCAGTGAGAGGTTCAAGCAAGAGTACAAGGAGAAGCCATGTAATGAGGGACCCAGCTTCTCCCAGTGGGAAATGCCTTTGTGATCTGCATAACTTATTTGTGCTTCGAACACATACAAATAGAAAAAATATTATCTCAGTCTTGGCCTGTTGCATATAAGACACTCTGAAACTCCTGGTGATGCTCTTTTTCTCACTCCATTGCTACTGTTACGAGAATCTATGGAGTGCTCTGGAAGTCAGATTTAATGGATGGAGTTTTCCTTCTCAGAAGGAGGCACTTCAGACCTGATTAGCCCAACACTCAGCTGCCAGCAGCACTGCCCAAACGATTAACCTTCCCCGCTACTTAGCACTGGTGAGGCTGCGTCTAGAGAGCAGTGTCCAGTTCTGGGATCCCTGGCACAAGAGAGAGATGGACGTACTGGTGCAAGTCCGGTGAGGGGTCATGGAGATGATGAAGGGACTGGAGCACCTCTCCTACGAGGAAAGGCTGAGAGAGCGGGACTGTTCAGCCTGCAGAAGAAAAAGCTCAGGGTGATCTTAGCAAAGTTTCTAACGACCTGATAGCAGTGGTGAAAGAAGGTGGAGCTCTTCTCAGGGGTATCCCATGACAGGACAAGAGACAAGGGGCAAAAAATGCAACACATGAAATTCTGCCTGAATATAAGAAAACACTTTTTTACTGTGAGAGTGATGGAGCACTGGCACAGGTGCCCAGAGAGGTGGTGGAGTCTCCCTCCTTGGGGATTTAAAACCCAGCTGGACATGGTCCTGGGCAACCGGCTCTATCTGACCTGCTCTGAGCAGGAGGTTGGACCAGACAATCTCCAGAGGTCCCTGCCAACCTCGGCGGTTCTGTGATCCTGCGAAAAGGTGCAGAGAGAAACTTGTGAAAACAAGTTCGAAAGGAAAGAGATTTGCATTTTCAAGCTTATAAAAAACCAGCTGAAGCTGCAGTGAATAGATATTTTTTTTTTAAATAATAAAGGACACTACAGAGGTTTTATCATATTCCCTACTCATTAAAAAAGGAGATGAAATTTCCTGAGACTATCTACTGTTCTGTGACAGCATCAAAGACTGATCTTAATTAGAAGACAAGAAGGAGACTTTATTTTCCCCTGAAACTGGAGAACAGTACCTCTTTCAGACTCTTGATATTAGCGGCTGGGAGGAATGTAGAATTACTCAGGCCACAGGGACGTCTACAGGATATTATGACACAGGAGGAGAGCAAGAGAGAAATGGCTAAAGGAAGAAGAAAGAGTTTAGAGCTTGTTCTGCAAAATAAAATACTAGTTCTACATAACTTTCAGGAACTGCAGAGAAGAGAGAACAGGATGGGCAGTTCTCATACTTAACCTCTTCTGTTCTGCAACACAATTAAGTCTGAGGGGTAGGGAATAACCTCTGTGAAGTTTAACAGATGTTCATCAACAAATTACTTTGCCTTTTCAATAAATGACCACAAAAAAATTTGAAAGTAACATTTAAATGAAAGACAAAAGACTTCTTTTTCCAGACTGTCTTAAATAGGACCTAAAACCTCCTCTCCCATGCTCCTAAAAGCTCAGTGAAAATCGACGTATTTAGCAAAATTTGGGATAAGCAGGAGAACGTTGTCTGATCACCTTGATATAGGAGAAACGATGAATTCAACAGGGCTATAAGACAGACACAAGGGTTTTGGCTTTAAATCAGGCATAATCCTTTTTCTAATTCAAAAGTCATGGTGTTGATTCACTCCCATGGGCTCTCTGATCACCCTAAATGACTTCTCCTCTTTCTGCTCATGACCTTACTAGGCTTTTCATTCAGACTGAAAGACTTTTTGGGCAAAGACCTGTGCTTGCATAGCTTTGGCTCCTGAATGCCAACATAAGGCAAATAAAATTTATAACATCAAAATCAAAAAAGAAGGTTTCCTCTTCTTCCTCATCCCTACCAACATCCTCTTCTAGCCCTCCATTACTTTTTTCCTCCATCTAGCTCCTCAATCCCATTCTCTTCCAGATCCTTGCCCTGACTTTCACCAACCATAATGCCCCACTCCTCACACTTTCCTTCTGATGCTCTTTACAAACTCCATTTTTTCCCAAATGTTATCTCTGACAGCCTCTGCAGACCTGCGCTCCTCTCTTTTTTCCTCTAATTGTTTCTTCAGGTTCTCTTCCTACTTTTTCATACTACTGCAGCTTTTTATTAGTCCTTTTATCTTCCGCAACTGTACTGTTTTTTCTCCATTACTAAGATTTCTGCTGGTGTCACCATTATGTCATAAACTTATCCTCTTCTGTTCCTGACCCACTTCTCTCGCTCTCTGCCATCTTTGAACTTAGCTGGCGTCTCTCCTTTTGGACGTCTTGATGTTCACTGCAACTTCTCAAAACCAAAACGTAAATCCTTTCTTTAGCAATATCACCAACTCATTATTTCACTGCTTCCTCCCTCTGTCCCTGAATCTCTAATTTGCATCACAATCCTGTCACCCATGTTTTCTCTCCAGCTTCATTAAAAAATGAGGGCTCGTGTTTAGAGAATGATGTATAGATACCTCCCCACAGTTTTTCAGGTCTGCTTTTGTATGTACGTAGAACCTTACAGAATAAAGCTGTGGTCCTAAGAGAAGGAGTATGGACACAGCAACATGTTTTCGAAGATACAGGATAAGTGTTTTCAAAGTGACTGTTGATCTGTGGTGCTCCATTTTTAACTTTTCTAAATTAAAGTATCCCAAAGGGAATCAGTCTGCAAAAGGGCACGGAGATTGATCAGGCTCACCAGATACACTGGAAATTTTTAGCAAAGAAATACATTATATACAAAAAAGTGTAGTTATTATTATTTATAATAATGTCATTAGTCTCATGTAAGTGTAACAAAACACACACAGCAAAGAAGATTTAGGGTTGTTCTAAATCCATAACTCTGAATGCATCTCTGCCCAACTTACACACTGTGTGTAGAAATTCTAAATTATGGTGCAGCATCCACGTATACTAAGTAGTGATGGCAACTGCATTGTGACTATGAAACCGTGCGATGAGCCTATTTTCTCTCGGAATTGCCTCAGTCGCACAGAGACATTCTTTCTTCCTCAGCAGACAGCAGCCTGAATTTATCTGACTGATGCAACGGAGGACACAATTTCAGCTACCACCTTTCTTTCCCCTTTCCTCTTACCATGGTTTCTCCTCTGACATCTGAGTATGCATTAAAAAATTAAATTACACACCACCACCCCCCCCCATTTCCACCTAGCTGCCCTTCCAGCACTTCTGCAGAATGCAGTCTGTGCTGACAGCTGTGCAAGTGCAAAGGAGAAAGGAGGTGTAGGAAGCCAAGTTCTTCCGATGCTAATTGATAATAAGTGGACCTTTGCGCTTCTCAGCTTCTCCATTAGCCTCCCGGTAGGCATGGCTTTGCATGCAGAATAGACGAAAGAGCAGGTAGGGCTGCCAGATCTCCCAACTTAGCTGAAAGCTGACGGGTGAGATTCCACACCCTGAGTCATGACTCAGGTTGGATGTCCATCAAATGAGGAGGAGCTGCCACCATACGAGGCTGCGGCTTTGGCCCACCACCCAGAAAAGGCAATGCCATTGCCCATAGCTTGTTCCAGATGACCATGTTCCAGCAGAGCCTGGAGCCAAGGAGCTGCAAATATCTGCAAATATTTGCAGGGCTGCAAATATCCAACAGCAGAAAGTGACACCAGGGACACGTGAGTCTTGAGCTCAGGACTAAAGGTGGCTTCTTTTTTGTCCACTGTGAAATGTTTTCTTGCTGGAAGCATCAGCGGTGTTGTTTACCCTTCCTTGTGCTGTAGGAAGCAGGCTATTAGCTGCTAACATATAAAGCAAAACCTTACCAGCCTTCTTCAAACAGAAACACAAATTGGAGAAGAGAAAGAAATGAAATGGAACAAGGCAGCAGATGGTGTTAGCTCAGGAAAGAGGAACAGAATGGTTCGAGACCTTTGCCTGCATTCATGTCAGTTGTTACCACTCTTAAGGTGGGTAGACAGTTACCTCTTCTCTACCACATGGTTTACAAATCATGGGGTCAAGTAAAGAAACAAGTTGTTGTTAAAATGACAGATTTGTTCCTTGGGTACACAAATACCGGAGTTATGCCTGATAATCTACTGACAAAAGCGAGGCGAATCTAAATAAATAAAACAGAAAACATCTTCAGCTGTTTCACTCCAATCAGCAGTTTCCAGACCTCTTACTGAGAAATAGGATCCCATTCCATCAACCAAAAAACACTCATTACTCTGTTCCGAGTATCGATCCATGAAGCACTGCAGTGCTTGCAGCAGATTTGGGGATGCCATTCCAGAGGGAGAGACACCACGCTGGTTTGGCGTGGAGAACCTTCACTGCTTATGGTGACGAGCAAGACGCGTGAGCGAGGGAGTGGAGAAAGGGATAGTCAAGGGAGGTGAAGAAAGAGAAATCTGGCATGATTTGGCAAAATTCATAAGGCTAACAGAGTCTTGCTGTATATTTGCTGATAAACGTAGCACACTTGACAAGGAAATACTGAAAAGGCAAAGGTGTCTGATAACATTGGACTTATGCTCAGTTTTCAGTGATCAGCCCCATCACAATGTGTGGTTCCAGGCAAAGCTTTGCAGGGAAGAGAAGAAGGTCTGTCTGTACCGTCCACTGTAACTATAAGGGTCAACCATAAGGGTTAACTGTGGTTGGACAATACGAAAAAGCAGCAGCATTTTACAGTATTTCTGGTCACACCCAGCAATATGTAACTACATACAAAATCTAACTATGCAAATGTAAATACATACAAAAATTCAACTAGCGATAGAACGAGAGGAAATGGCCTCAAGTTGCGCCAGGGGAGGTTTAAGTTGGATATTAGGAAAAGTTTCTTTACTGAGGGAGTGGTGAGACACTGGAATAAGCTGCCCAGGGAGGTGGTGGAGTCACCATCCTTGGAGGTGTTCAAGGAACATGTGGACGAGGCACTGCGGGACATGGTTTAGTGGGCATGGTGGGGTTGGGTTGATGGTTGGACTTGATGATCTTACAGGTCTTTTCCAACCTTAATGACTCTGTGATTCTGTAATATCTGCTCCTCACTTGCAGCAGAGTCACAGCCTCCCCATTTTCTCTCTGAAATATCGGAGACATTAACAAGTCTTTTCCACTCCCCACTTCGACTGATCTCTCTAATTAGGAGCACTGAACAAACAGATCTGAGAAACAGCCTGGCAGCAGCGAGCAGCCTTGGTTCACTGCACACAGGGCATGGAAAAAGCTCTGCTCTCCCTGGGACGATGTGAAAGCTCCAACCAGTGACTCAGCGTTAGCCCAGTAACTGCTCTCCAGGGAATCTCAGACAACCCCTCCAAGTATTCCTGCCTATTTCTGCACACGGAAGCATCAGACAACAAAAAATACTCCTTGAAACAATTTCCTACGTCTGATAAATATACACCTCCCATCAACTAACGAGTAAAACAGCTCTGTCAAGCTTTGCCTCGTGATCCACATCTATGGACACATCCAGGGTGAAGCCGATATCGAAATGCGGTTTTTTGTGTAGCAGCTGCGCTCTGTGCCATGCAGACATGGCATTTCATTAAGCACAGGGTAATAGCTTGGTTCCCTTAGGGACTCGCTGCTGGAAAATAGAACATCTCCTTTCATAAATAGGCAAGGTCACCATGCGCCACACAGTCCTCAATGCACACGTTCATTTTGGAGTTGATGCTGAGATAATTTGAGTATCTGTTCATCATATGTTTCATATTAATGCAGTAACGTATCTTCATGTAAAACTAATTTTATGAGATCTGAGGAAAACCAGCATTATATTACGTTTCAATGCCATCTGTTCAGCTACTCCAGAATACAGTGGAAGAATTCTGATTTATGCCCAAATTATTTTTATATTTTACTCTTCATGTTGGATTCAGGATTTGAAAAATTCCGAATAAGAAACATTTTAAAAGCATAAACTAAGGCATTTTGCCCCTTCACACCCCATCACCCTTTCGTAACTCACAATTGCTTTTTTATTTAACATGAGTCATCTTCCAGCATATTCACATGTACACACTGTGAACAAGACAGTTCATAAATGTGACGTTGCAAAGTTTAAACCCCTGTAGATATGATAGAAACCACAAAAATTTCACAGATTATGCTAAGAGATATATAAAGAGAGATTGAAAATGATAGGCAATTTCTTTCAAAATATTAAGTACTACCAAAAACCAGGAGTCCCCAGAGGACCTTACCTGAAGAACCTAAGCATTATGCAGTGCAACTAATTCCTGCCAATCTACTTCTCTACTTTCATCTTATTTCATCCCAAATACTGTTTTTGTCTGTTTGTCTAGAATATTTAGAAGCTGGCAACCCGTTTTTCTCTATTCCTCTGGTTCCTGGGAAACTTCCCTTCTGGGTGTGAAAATGAGAAATTCCAGAGGATAATATTGGATCAAGGCATAATGTAAAAGAAGAAAGAGTTACTTCCAAAGTGAATGTGTGATCAGTCAGTAGAGAAGATTACATAGGGTAGAACACGAAAGTAGAAATAAAGTATTTTCTCCTAAAACCAGATGCAAACACTGTATTGCATTAATTCCAACAGCTTGTGGGGGAAAAGAATAATTATGCAGTAGAGATTAGAAATTATATATGTACACAGGAAGAGAAGGGATTTTATTCTGAATTTTCCTGTGAATACTCAAATATATGCATTCTTCATCAGAGATTACGATCAGGAATATCAAATGCAAATGTTGCCTGAAGACTTGGACTAGGCTTCTGCTGCATTTTTATTTTGTATATAGCTCAGGGGTTTCCCAAACTGGAGAACGCAAACCACAACTGTAAATGGAAAGCGTAGTCTCTAGATTGTGAATGACTGATTATGTGGCTTAAAGACACAGCAAATTTAACTGGAAACAATCCGCAAAAATAATGTTTCTTGCTCTCTTCGATTGTCATGAAATGAACAGTTACTGGAATTAACAGTTTCACTTCTAGAAGAGAACCAAAGGCTGTCAACATTTTCACATGGAAATAACCTTTGAAGAGTTGGGTTCCTGCCTTAGGGAAGTATTTTAGCTTTATTTTAAAAAGAACAGCATCCAAAAGCCACCTTTTTCTTTGAGGGGACCTGAGTGAGTTGTGAGCATACCCCTAGAGTTTTTTTCTCTTCAGGGCTGCAGCAACGTAACTTAGAGACTGGCCTCCTTCTTTTGTTCATTTGAAACACGTTGAAGCAGGCTGTCAAAGGTTCAAGGAGAGGTTATCAAGTCCTGTTTGCTGTTGGCATGTCTAAAACTGCTGACACATGCTAGGAAAAAAAAGGGTACACTTAGTACAGCTGCAACAATAAAACAGCTACTAGGGAACCTCACCTAGAGCTAACAACACCACTAAGCTGGGCTGGCCAACTACAGAGATAAGCCAGTAATATTCATACAGGAAATGCAAACAAAGCTTACAGAAGTCCTAAAAAATAGCTTGGTTTGCCATTTTCTTAGTGAGTTAGAAAAAAAAAGGCAAAAAACCATGCAAACACACCACGTTTGGGATTTTGTTGTTTGATGATGAAAACCATTACCCAGAGTCTTCAGTGATGAAAGCTGTAGAAACAGCTGAAAAATGTTCATTGAAAGGAAAAGTAATGAAAAATTGTGCACTTGCAAAAAGCAACCAATGTGATGGTTTCCTTTTATATCACTTACAAATTTTCCTGAAGAGGAAAATAACCTACCCTCTGTTGAAAACAGAAAAAATCAAACTCTGTTGCTGGACATACTTAATATTTACTAGCTTGATGCCTCAAAACATTAGGAGGAAAAACGCAAGCCTTCTCCCAGACCTGCTTGTCTCTAAGTCAGTTATCTATAGCCCTATTTTACCTCTAACTTCAGTAGAACTGGGAGGAGTACTTTTCCAGTCAAGCCTTGTTCAAGGTTTTAGGTCAATACTCTAAAGATACGTTGACCTTTCTCGGACTAATTCCAAGTAACTCATTGCCTACTAGAGCCAGATCTGTTGCCTCCCCGCATTTCACATCGGCTACGTACAAATTCACATTAGCAGTAAGCATTAGCTTGAACTCTGGCACTTATCATAGCTGGAGGAGTCTGAGCAAATTCATGACCTCACCACTGGCCTAAGTTCGCGAGGACCTTGAGGTCCTCAAGCCAAGCCCACTCTAGGTAACTGGTCTAGCAGTGTCTCCTTCCAAATCTTTACATTCAATACAGCAAAGGGCTTTGACATCCTTCTTGACACTGGAGATCCCGTTTTCCTCACCGAAACAAGCCATATGGGTGGAGGTCATACAGGTCTGTTCTTTAACTGCCAGGGCTGTCTTAGCCTTTGTGTTCTGCTGCAAGCAACTTTGGAAAGCACCCTTTTCAAATGCAACAGTATTTTATCACTTCATAAGCAAGGTTAAACTGGAACTGACATCAGAAGATGGCAGATGCCCTACTGTACTGCAGCAGTGCACAGCCCACTATACCTTGCCACTAGGCTTTGCCTTATAAAATGAGTTTAATGCTCCAATAAGGGCAAGGAGTTGAGTGTGATAGGCTCACAGTTTTATTTTTGAATGTTCGAACATTATGTTTTGAAAGGAGGGGAAGGCAAAGAGTTAGTTCATGAGAGCAAAATGCTGCTCTTCTTGCAAAAAGGAAATTTGCTAAGGCAACATGTTTTTGAAAGAATTAATTCCCAACAAACAGCAATGCAGAAAAGAAGAAGGAGAATTACATCACTACAGTGCAAAATCCTGCATCGCCTATCAAAATGAGATCCAGGTTCATTCATGTAAAATTTGTTTGTTTGTTTGTTTTAGACACAACAAAAATATACAACAGTTACAGTAGAAGATGGTGTTTTGTTCTTCATGAATTGAGTATAACAGAAGTCCTCTGCTTCACCCAGCTAAATGGATTTCAGATTAGACTCCAGAATAAAATAGAGAAACTTACCTTGCATTTCAACATGTTGGCCACTCTCTCTTGCATTGATTGCCCAGCCTTTGGCCTCACAAGTATATAAACTGCTTTTACATCAGGGCTGGAGCGCAGAAGCTTTTCCACCAGTACTTTGCCCATGAAACCTGTAGCTCCAGTGATGAGTACGGTCTTTCCATTGTAATAAGCCGAGACTGAAGACATGGTGCTTTCTTGTTCTGTCCTTCTTTTAACTTCCTGCAGGAGGTACCTGAAAAGATGCAGAAATAAAGCTTTAAAGGCTTTTGAGTCAAGACACAGAACAGTTATTTGGGAATTACAGTCTGAGATAACCTTTCCCCATCAGCTATAGCAGCTCACATTAGGTCAATCAACGGCAATTTTAAAGATGATTTTTTTAAAAGCCTTTATTATGAAAATAAACCACAAAATTAAAAAAGTTAATCTGAGAAGCTTAAAAAAATCAAGCTCAGCCTTATCCTCCGTATTATACCATAGCTGCACCCAGCAGTCACAGTTTAGAACATAGCTTGTGCTCGCCAAGACTCCTAGCAGTAGATGCTCACTGCAGTGTTGAACAGCATTTCTCTCATACACTGTGAAGTGGCAGCCATGAAGATACGCAGTTATCCCTACAAGACAAAGTAGAAACACATCTCCTCACAAACACTGCAGGTACAAATTAAAGTTTTCCACTTTAATTCCACTGTGCCGAGCAGTTCCTTCTGTCAGCCATCACTTCGCAATGTGCTCAGCCTTTTCCTGTTGGCTTGGCTTGGAATAAATCCGTGAAGAAAACTCCTCTTCATGGAAGATACAGCACAATGCCATTACTCTGCAAAACTGCAATACCGTGCCTCTGTGTGTCGGTCACCACCCATTATAGGCTGTGAAGGCCAAAATTCATCCCACTTAACTCTAAGAAGCATAGATGTCATATGCTTCCTCTGGAGAGTTTAGGTTGTTTGAACTGCCCTTTGGAGATCCACTGACTATATAAGGGGACTGACATGACTAGGTTCCCACATGAAGTGTCCCAGTTTAATTATTATCATTTTAATTAGATACAATGGTTTCAGGCCTACATGTCCCCAGCCACCCCGATTCAAACCCTAAGTTGATTAAATGACAAACATGGCTGGACTGAATCCTCCTATAATAGCCCCTCTATTAGACTAATGGAAGGAAAAAACCCCTCCTATCTTTGAAGTGCTGCAGATCACAGCATGTGCAGACCACTTCCATTGCAAGGGATAGGCTGACGTAAAGTATAAATAAATGTTTTGAAAAAAGCCTCCTAAATTTGAAACAAAAAGAAACAAGAATAGTAGAACGCTGTCAATCAAGTGTTCAAGAACGAGGACAATGATCTTCAGGTACCCCAGAAAAACCTCTCTTCCTCCTGCAGAAGCTTCAGAGTCTCTGTTGGCCATTTCAAGTTTCTCAACATGACATGAGTCAACTGCACGCTAATAAAATGCAAATATACCAAAACAGAAATACAGCATTTGCTGCATTTTTGCAGTCTGTGAAGATTCCCTGTTCTCACAAACCCTTTTGCATTTCTAAAACCTGATAAACCATTCAGGGACAGTGAAGTAGCCTAACTTAGAGCAAGAACTGCAAGCCTTCATACAGAAACATCTTATATAATGAGGCCTTGGCTTGGACCAACAGGAACGAACAAGAGCAAAGAGTTTAAAGTACTGTAAGAACCTTAGCTACATGTGATGGTAGGTTAAATTCCCTTCACTGCATGGGACCATGAGAGAAATATAGCTTGTCCTACAGCCCAGCTCTTCCTCAAGATGAAGTATCTTACCCCAGAAAACTGACCACCAGCTATGTGAATCAAGAGGAGCACCACGGAGGTACACCTTACAAGGTGTACTGTGTTCACTGCAACACTCAGGAATGTGCTTAGCTGGACCGCGATCCCCAAGGCGTTACCACTCACACCAGTGAAAAGCTATCCACTGTCCGTGTTCGTGTGCTGTCATTACCCGGGTCTGCAGCTGATGGATCTACCCAGACCTGACTTTGCATTCCTACCAATCTGCTAGTTTTCGCAATCGCTGTAATTCTACATGGAAATATTGAATGTATATTTCTAACAGGCTATAGCCCAGACACATAAACTAGGGACTCAAGCCCAACAAAATACTGTTCTTCTTTCCCAGTGCTGCCTAGGACTGCAGTACATAGCATCAAACAAATGAAAATCCCCAAATTTCTTTATCTGTAACGAATCACCAGGAGTGCCATCCAATTCAGAAAGTGGGTCAAGCAGAAAAACTTCTGAAGGACACTATTTTACAAATTAATAGCTATGGGTATTCTGGCTCAGTGAATTCGGGTATTAGCCTACTTTCAGATATGGCCTAGATCACAACTGTAATGAATGTAGCAGGCTCGTCTAGGTCTATTAAAAACCTGTTCTTATCAAAGAGCTGGCCACTTGGGAAGTTAAACAAACAGGTTAAACTATTAGATAATTCACTTATTTATAATAAAATCTCACGTCTCATTCAGGTTCGGAAAAACTGAGTGATATTGGAAGACAGGAAAGTGCAGAACCTGGTGTGCAAGTCCAAAAGTAGATAGTAGTTTAGTCAAATGAAGACGGCGGTGACAAAAGGCTTAAGAAATTTGGTACAACACATGCCCTGCAAAGCAGAAAAATTAATGAGAGAAGTCCTTAGTCACTAAAGGCCATACAAATTCTACTGAACATAAGGAAACAAAAAGATGAAATATAAGACCACTTCCAGTCCCTGGATACTTGCTTTGAACTCGTATTTAGAAGACCGTATCTACCTAACTTCACCTAATATTCTGCTAGATAAATGGTATATTTATAAAGTACTTTGCACCGCTGACTTGGAGATTACCACAGTGTTTAACAGGAATTACTCTCCTTCCCCCACTTCAGTAGTTCAGAACATTTCCAACCCGCATGACTAAACATTAGTGCTTTGCATTATAGTTGTAGACTACTGCAAAAATAACTGTTAGGATTTCAGAATGTAGACATCAATTTATTATGTTGTTTCATTTGGGTTCTTTGTTTGAGTTATCCAAGTGAGGCTTCATTTGTTTTGGCCAGACGTTCCATACCTACTAGAATAGTTAAAAAAAAGAAAGAAAAGAAAAAAATCACACTACTTTATAAAGTGTCCCTAAAATTAGCCATGCAGCCAGATTTCAGTAAGTATTTCTGTCAAGGACTACACACGCATAACTGACAGGTTCTCCCCATATAGTCTGAGACTATTTTAAACATTTGTCTCAAAAAAAGTCAGGAAAACAACTGCATCTCCCAAACCATTCTGGTGTGATGAAAATGGAAGCACTGGACACAGCCACAGAAAAAATGAACTTCTAAGGCAATCTGCTGTTCCTCTTGATTCTTGGCTTAACCCTACAGGGTTAAAAGAAAAGGTAAGAAAAATCTATTTCTATGATTTCTATTTTCTATAACAGACCAGTCCAAGTCAGGCAGCATATAGTTCGCAGGGCCAGTTTCAGAGTTGGATCCGGTTGCTCAGGGCCTCATGCACAACAAAAAGCCATGAGGAATGAAATGGTGTCTGCTTATTATGGGATCAGATTTGTGTCTCCTTGCAGTACGTTTTTTCCCTTTCCTAAGTTAGCTTTAGAAGAAAGCACAATAATCTTGCATCCATTTGATGCCATGCTAATTATCAGCAAAGAAAATCTGTTTAGTTGTTTAATGTGCACAAACAAATCCATGTTGTGAGATCACGACACAAAAGCCACAATGCCCCAATCTCCTATATGCAGACAGACCCCTGAATCCCCACTGTCCGAGCAATTTCAAGAGGCTTTCACTAGGTTCCAAATTCAAAAACAGATCCTAGTTTATATTCAGGATATGCCCTTAGAGAAATTGCTAAGATATTTTCCTTTCAACTTAGGGAATATTGACTTTTTTTTACTTTTCAGAACCATCTTTGGTTTCTATATGTTTAAGCGTGTGATTTTGTAACAGAATTTATTCTTCGCTGTTTTAATTGATTTTGCTTGGCCTTTCTTTACAAAGTACTGAAGAAGTTATGGAGATTTTAAGGAACCCGAGGATTTCTAAGGTCAAAAGGTGTGATCCAAGTAATACCTGCTGACCTGACCCTTTGGATGTCCACTTCAAAATACAAAGAACTATACACATTCCTTTTTAACTTTTTACACTCAGTCAAATGAAGAAAAAGTTGTTTCCTGCAGAAGCTTATACTTTGCTTTTCATTTTAAGGAATAAAGAGTCAATACTGGGCATTAACTATTTCCCAGTCAATTAAGCTGCAAGGGATTAAGCGTCTGGTAAGGGAAAACTATTTGAAGTTGGAACCATGGTCAGCAGTTGCAGTGAGTTGACCCTCATTGAGGTGAAGAAGGAGAAAGACTATTTCAGAGCTTGAGGTTCCTGTCTCTTCCAAAACTGACTGGGGGTGAAAGCCACGGAATGCTGGAGAAAAGTCCACACAAGGGCTTCCTGAAGCGCTGTTCAAGGGATTAATTATAGGCAACTCTGACAGTTTAGGCACTAATCAGAGCAGGAAAGTGATCATGGATGCCATCTGAACTACTGAACACAGCATCTCTGCAGCAGTATACATCTCACTGGTGCTGACTCATCTCCAACCGTAGCGTGATAAAACCACCTTTTGGACAGCCAGCCAGGAATCACGCTGAGCATCTCTGCAGACACAAGTACCCAAGCTGCTTTAAGGGTAAAGCTCTGTTACTGATGCCTCTAACACTCCTAAAGGACGACCTACATGCTGCGTTACAAACAAAGCCACGGTCTTGTGCCAGAGGCGTACACCAAAGGACATTACCGACCTAATACTTCGCTCCTGCAAAAGAAAACCCTTGTATCCCCAACAGAAGAGTAAAGCAGAGCTTTCCCCCACCAAGAGCAGATAAAATTGCGCTGATATTTAACAAAACAACTCATACACTGTCCTCATCTTCCACATACTTCAATGATGCCAAATCTGCGTTCAGCTTACAATGGTGTAACGCCAAGAGTTAGACTGCTATCAAAGCCATAGCAACGGGAGGGGAAATGTATATCTGAACCTCATCAACTGCTGCTACTGCTGCTGCCCAGAGCAGGTCTGTGGCTGCAAGGTGTTAACAAGAGATGGCAAAACAGAGCACGAGCAATGAAGGATAGGTACAGGGAGCAGGTTAATATTTCACTAGGGTTTGGACCACTGCTAAGACTTCCATGCCCTACTCAACTAGGACAGCAGCCATTTCAGAAGCTTATCGTTGAGATACTTGCCTTTTCAACTCAACAGCACAAAATGAAAAAAACAAAAACAAAAGACATTTAGTTGTGTGCAAGAGCAAAGGAACCGTATGCCTGTAAATATACATCTAGATTCACAAACGGCCTCTCTAGCATCTTTGTCTACCCAGTCTGGTTTTAATGAGTTTTCTCATCTCTGGTGCGTTCCCACAACTTCACGCAGGGATGTAATTTCTGTAAACAAAAGGGTCAGACTGCTCAGATGAGCCTTTTAGACATCATATTAAAGGCAATGAACAAAATACAGACAACAGGAGTCCTTTAAGACAAAATAATTTTTGGCCAATAACAAATTGGCAAAGATATACCTGCCCTCACTTAGCTACACAATTAAAAAGAAGGTCATAATCCATCCTTTGTACAGGCACTATAGATGCTAATACAACTCACAGAAATAAAATCCTGTGATACAAAGATGGGCACATTTACAGCCAGACTGAACTCCTGATGATAATCCTCTTTACAAAAGAGATTTTGCTCCAAGCAATTTACACCAAATATAAATGTTGTTGCTAGCAGCCTGAAGGTTAAATCACTTTTCTCCAGCTAATATATTTCAAATAATTTTTTGCTTGCCAACAGTACTGACTCAATTCCGTAACAGCATACCCAAGTAGCGACAAGCAAGGAGAAAGTCTCATTGCTCCCGGAAACCCTTCATGACTTGAAAAATGACACCAGTTTTGCAATCCATTTCAATTTATAACAGTCAGATCTAAAGAGACAGTACCAGTGTGACAGCATAATTAAGAGCTAGAGACAACGAGCAGCGTGCACAGCTGGATCCTGCGAACTGGTGAACATTACACGACATGCGGACAGAAGCTCTCGATCCGTTGGAAACCACTGGGTGTTGTGGCTTCTGGGCTAGAGATCTGCCCCCAGAACAAGACCCAGATGTAGGGCAAAAGCTTGAATTTCAAGATTTGGTCATTGCTTATGCATTACCTGTACAGCTTCACAGATCAGCTGACTCTCCTAAGTAGTTCGAACTGTTCGACCGCTGTTAAGAATTCGAGGAGAATGAATGAAGCATAAGGGCCACTGATGTAATGAAACCAAGGAGCAGCTTCTTGAGTTTTCAGTAAAACCTGTTCGTCTCTCTCAGTCTCACTATGCTCTCTAAAACTGATGAAAACAACCCTATAAGCATTTTAGAGTTAGGACAGGGCAATTGTGCTAAGGACATAGCTACCTATGTGATACGGGATTTTAAAGAACAAGTATTTCTCAGTAGCTTGAATATGGAGTTATTCTGCCTTACCCCTGTGAGCCTACTGGTAAGAACAGCAGCTCCCAGAGACATCAAAGGAGCAGCTTCTGCAGGATCCTTTTTGTATCACACAGGTCAGCATCAGCACCCATGCCCCCTTTTTTTTTAGCAGCGCTCACTTAGAGCTAGTTGTTGCACAGCCATTGAGCAGGTTACAGGATCAAAGCTTAGGTGCTGTGCATAGATCAGGACTAGAAGAGAGTTTTCGCACTGCCTCAGCATAATTAAATGCAGACATCCTACGTCAGAGCATTTTTACATGCCATCCTTCCACTTCTATTTCCACCAGCTCACTCTTCACAGCTATTATCACCTCACTCTTCACAGCTATTATCACCTTGTTCTTTCTCCTTGAGCTGTGAATGAGACCTCTACAACCAGCAGTCCTCTCCCAAACCCCTACATCAAAAGCCTTGCCATAGCCAGTGCACACCGATCACACTGCATCTTAGCACTGCAAAAGGGAGGTCTCTCAGTGATTAAGTCAAAGGTCTATGGATCTGCAATACCAGGGTAGTCTGCCACATCCACTTTCTTTTAGAGATCTCAGTTGATAACTTTGTATTAGCATCCAGCACGTCTTAGCACAGTATTTGAAGATTTTCTGTCCTTTTTCACCACTTGTTCCTGCCCCTTGTCAAAAATAGTGGCACTATCGTTTATGGCATTTGTGGGAAGAGCTGAATTTGCAGACACCAAAGTGGGTGGGAGTGTTGATCTGCTTGAGGGTCGGAAGGCTCTGCAGAGGGATCTGGACAGGCTGGATCGATGGGCCCAGGCCAATTGGATGAGGTTCAACAAGGCCAAGTGCCGGGTCCTGCACTTGGGTCACAACAACCCCAGGCAACGCTACAGGCTTGGGGATGAGTGGCTGGAAAGCTGCCCGGTGGAAAAGGACCTGGGGGTGTTGGTTGACAGCCGGCTGAAGAATGCGCCAGCAGTGTGCCCAGGTGGCCAAGAAGGCCAACAGCATCCTGGCCTGTATCAGAAATGGTGTGGCCAGCAGGAGTAGGGAGGTGATCGTGCCCCTGTACTCGGCGCTGGTGAGGCCGCACCTCGAATGTTGTGTTCAGTTTTGGGCCCCTCACTCCAAGAAGGACATTGAGGTGCTGGAGCGTGTCCAGAGAAGGGCGATGGAGCTGGTGTGGGGTCTGGAGCACAAGTCTGATGAGGAGCGGCTGAGGGAGCTGGGGTTGTTCAGTCTGGAGAAGAGGAGGCTGAGGGGAGACCTCATCGCTCTCTACAATTACCTGAAAGGAGGCTGTAATGAAGTGGGTGCTGTTGTCTGTTCCCAAGTAACAAGTGACAGGACAAGAGGAAACTGCCTCAAGTTCTGTCAGGGGAGGTTTAGATTGGATATTAGGAAAAATTTCTTCACTGAAAGGGTTATTAAGCATTGGAACAGGCTGCCCAGGGAAGTAGTTGAGTCACCATCCCTGGAAGTACTTAAAAGTCATGTAGATGTGGCACTTAGGGTGGACTTTAGTGGTGGTTTAGTGGTGGACTTGGCAGTGTTAGGTTAATGGTTGGACTCAGTGATCTTAAAGACCTAAATGATTCTATGAATGATCCAGTTTAAGAATACCTGCATACAATTTGAAGGTAACAGGAGGCTGAAGTGTTTTGGTGTTTTTTTCAAGCCCCACTCCTGGAACAGCCCAACTAGCACAGGTGATGTGAAGGCCAGCAGCAGCAGCAGGACTGCCACCTCCCCGCTGACTCCTACATTCCAGAACTCATGGAAAACCATCCCTTAGTGGCCCCAAAAATAGACTGGGTAACTAAAACCGAAAGTATTTAAAAACTGCCTGCATTTCTGCAACAAATGAAAAAAAAGTAGTGATTGATAGTAACAATGCAAATATTCATGCGATTACAGCAAACATGTTCTTCACAAAGGCACTGTCACGACATAAAGAAGAACGGTCTTCACTCAAGATTTTGAGTCAATATTGATCCAAGTAGAGCATTGTCTAGTAAGTAAATCTATGTCATGTAATGATGAAGAGAGTGTTGTCTTGAAGGATTCCTCCTTTACCCCTAATTCTCCCTCTTCTACTGTCACTCCATCCAGCTCTCTTGCCAGGTAAATACATCAGCACAATGCTTAAAAGTCTTAATGAAATCAAACGGAACTGCATTTAAACGTTTTCATAACAAAACCTAAAAAATGCAGAAATAACCAAAAGAAGACACTGAGTACAATGTACCAGGAACGTGGTCAAAGTGATGACCCTCAAATGACTATGTTTTTAAAGAATGTACCCTTGTCTAAGCCATGCTACCTTCCTATTGTTACAACTTTTTTTACAGCTATGTCCAGCAGAAGCTGCAAATAAAAAGATGAGTAGCTTTATACTCCTGTGCAGATTTATCAGAATACATACATATTTTTGTTTGTTAAGCTCCAAAACAAATGCAAAATATTTCATAAATGGCTGAATGATGCTAGCTGGAAAAAAAAAAAAGCTGTAGGGAATCAATCGTACACACAGTTATTATCTTCTCCTGTTTCTGATGAGCTCAGAGTCCCCCATTCAATTTGTCTGGATTTTCCAAAGCATACAGGCGTCTACTGAAGAAGACTTTTCTTGTGTGTAATGTCTATGCATGTACTCATGTTCGTACATGCACACATGCATGGAAAACCATTTTTAGGTTGTAGACGCAGCAAGCTGTTAACTGCGTTTCTCCTTGAGTCACAGCCAGTTTTGGGTCACGAAGACCACAACTATCTTTTACATACCAGTGTCTATAGAATACCTCTTTTTGTAAACTTTTACAAGCCAAAACAGAACAAATACTCCTTTTCCTCCATTCCTCCAGAATGTCCATTTTGCTAATACCTCCCCTTTAAGACAGAGGAAACTACTTATCAGCTGAGAAGCTCTTGAGGTGTTGTCAGTGAAACCTCTTGATGAGCTTAGATAATATAGTAGCATGGTGTATGCTGCTTAACAGAAAAATGTGGTGACTATACTAAGAAGTCTAGCAGTCCTGTGACAGCAAGCTAAAATGAAATTTCACACTTTAGATCTCAGATCTAACAGAGTGGAAAAAATGACCTGCTGTGTTCGGCCTCAGATTTAAGGTTAATTAAATAACTGTAATTATTTTTCTTTCCAATAGAAAGCTAAGCTCAGCAGTCGGAGCATTTTTATATTCACATTTTATTAAGTGCAGCCTAGAACCCTACTCTGCCCTTGGACGGGGTTGAAAGACAAGAATGCTTGGAATATTTCCCACCAAGAGGAGTCTTCTTGAAATGATGACCAGATGGACGTGAGAGCCTATACTATCAATTTCATAGCAAAGCATATATAAATATAGATATATGTTTTCAAAACCAAAGATTTAAGATACCATCAAGTCTTCTTTTTAAATTGAAACCGAAAAGGGAGCATCATCAATGGAAATACTGCAGTTTTGCCTGTCGAAACTCAGATAGGCTAAATACAAACAAAAAGTATTTATTTTTTTAATTTCTCCCACATTTCTCTATTGATGCCAAATCCTGCCACACTGTGAAACAGCTGCAGCTCTGCTGCTGTAGCTGCCTTAGTACAAACCCTTACACTGCCTGGGCAAGGTCGCTATTTTAGTGCCAAGGGCTCCGGCAGCAAATATGTCAATGTATCGCCGTTCAGATTCAGGTAGTGCCAGAATTGCCTTCAACAAAACAGGGGATGCAGTTTGGCAGGATGCTGCCATGCCGCGACTCTCGCTGTGCAAATGAGATCAACTGACAAACATCTCATCCTCCCCTTGGAAACGCACAGAGACCGCAGCGAGGAGAAACCAGCAAGCCGCTTCCTCCTACAAGGACCCACGCGAGGAGCGTTGGGAGGTGGGCAGTGGAGCCACCCGTATGGGGCTTGCCTACTTCTGAAGGGAGGGTAAGGAAAAGCAACAGCAAAAAAAATTTAGACTTTATATAGAAAAAATATAAAGCATCCTAGTTCTTAAGACAGAAGTCAATGAGACAGAAGGCATTTCAGAGAGATTCAGTGGTGTTTCTGCCTTCCGTTACACCTCACCGTTCTGGGTAGACTGTCCCCGTGGGGACGCACTCCCAACCTCTTTAATCCTGGATCAGTAGATCCTAGCAAGACGAGAGAAGCATGGAGTTACAATGCACAGCTGATTGCCGCCACTGCTGCTCCCAAGGCTGTAGGATAGCTTGGGGCCAGGGGATGAAAGCCTCAGAGGCTCCAAGTGCACAGCGAGGCTACTAGTTTTGCCCCTTCTGACAGCAAATGTCATCCTAAGAGTTCGGGAGGATTTTTTCTTGGGATCAACAAACACAGCATGCGGGCAGCATGAGCGAGAAGGCCTCCTTCTGTGGAAACTGGAACAGGGAATACAGAAGAAGCCCAGCTAGGTCAGAAGCTTCACTAGCCATATGAAAACAAGGGGTGTATTAATAGGTAGCTCCAAGGTAGCTGCTAGGATTTTCAGCAGACAGAGTAAACCAGCGTTTGATCAAAGCGGAAAAGTGAAGGAAAGCTACTGAACATGGGTAGGCTGAGGGTGAACCTATCTTGGATGCTAACTGCTACCAACAGGAAGATGAGACTGCAAAATGTAGCTTCTGTTTAAAAACAGTAAGAAAAAGCAAGAGAGCATGAGAAGAGTTTGTAGGACTCTCCGTGATTAGTATCTGAGTCAGTTTGTTTATGGAGAACTTCCCATTCAGCTTGTACCAGTAGGCCTACATCTCACAATG